>NW_028327171.1:197599063-198849063 GCF_987537825.1 Furipterus horrens
TTCTCCTTCTGGCACCCCTATGATTTGGATGTTGGTATGTTTAAAGTTGTCCCAGAAATTCCTAAACCTCTCCTAATTTTTTTCAATTATTGTTTCCTCATTCTGTATTGGTTGACTTTTTTTTTCTTCCTTATGTTCCAAATAATTTTGAACCCTGTTTTTTTTCCCTTCACCATTAAATTTGTGTGAATTTTCCTTCATTTCATTTAGCATAGCCTTCACTTCTTCCCTTATGTGTTTGCTGTACTTAAGCATATCTGTCAAGTTTGTGAGCATCTTTATCACCAGTGTTTTGAACTCTGCGCCTGTTAGATTGGCTATCTCCTCATCACTTAGTTCTCCCACTGGAACCTTGATCTGTTCCCTCTTCTGGGCCATACTTCTCTGTCTCCTTATCTTGACAGTTTCCTGTGTTTTTTTTCCTCTGTGTCTTAGGTAAAGCTGTTGCTCCTGTTATGTTGTAAGGGACGGAGCCTTAGGTATCCGTCAGTAGAGGGCAACGTGTTTCACCGCGTTGTGTCGCTGTGTGTGGGAGGGTTCTGAGAGGGAACAATGCCACTTGCACAGCACTTGCCCCTTTTCCAGACACTTCTTTCACTTTTGTATGGTACTGGTGCCTCTCTAACTGTTGCCGTGGCCGTATTTCCCAGAGTGGGTGGGTGGGTCTGTGGATGTTCTAGGACTGTGGGGGCCCTTTAAACAAGCAGACTCTGCTAAGAGACCGGCAGTTTCTTCCTCCGCCCCAACCCCTATTGGTTTGCACAGTCAAAAGTAATGAGGCTTGATTTTCGTGCCAGGACCATGAGCTGTGTGGTCTGGTCTGGTGCTGTGAGTGCTCCCAGGTGTCCCTCCCTACTTTTAAAAACGTGCGACTGCTTTCCGTTGGCCTGCTGCTGCCGCCACCACACCGTGTCATCTCTGCCTGTGCTCTGCCCCTCCTACCTGTCTGGATGAGTATTTCTTCTTTATATCTTTGTTTGCTGGACTTCCATGCAGTTTGATTTTCTAGAACTTCTGGTTGTTTCTAGTTTTGAGGTAGTTGTGTTCTTTCTTAGTTGTGGAGGGAGATGCAGCATGTCTGTCTAGGCCTCCATCTTGGCCAGAAGTCCTCAAGGATTATTTTAAGGTATTTCGTAAAGATGAGGAATACTGCATAAAGATGAGACTTTGGAGGGGAAAATCAGGATTTTATTTTTGGATATGTAATGTTTGAGAAAACTATGAGACAAATAAAGAGGCTGACCAAAAACTTAGATATAAGAGCCCAGAGTTCTGGGGAGAAAACTGGGCTGGAGAATTAATTTAGGAGTTATTAGCATATAGATGATATTTAAAGTTATGAAATGGGACGGGATCCTCTTGGAAGTGTGTGAAGAGAGAAGCAAATGACTGAGGTTAGATAAACAAAAGAACTTTCAGGAGACAGGAAGAAAATCAGAAGACTGCAGCGTCCTGAAGAAAATGTTTCAAGAAGGAAGGGTCATCAATTTTGTAAAATGCAACTGATAAGTCAATTAAGATGGGGACTGAGAATTCAATTATGAATTGGGGGTAAATTGTTACTTCTATTAGAGCAGTTTTGGTGGAGTGGGGGGAGTGAAAACCCTGTGGATTCCAAAAGAGAAAGTAGAAAGAAGGAACTGAAGACAATGAGTGAATACAATGCTCTCAAAGAATTTCTTTGTAAAGGGGACAGAGAATTGGGGAAGAGCTGGAGGGGACAGGGGGGGTCAAGAGTATTTTTTAAAACAGAGGAGGTATTATAAGTGTGTATATTGATGGAAATTATCAAGTAGAAAATGAAGATTAATAATGCTGGGGATGGGGGGATTATAGAAGCTATTTCCTTGAGAGGCAAAGGGGATGGAATCCACGCACAAGTGAAGGAGGTGGCCACAGCCAGCTTTTCTGGAGTAACTGGAGGGAAGGCAGAGTAAATGGGTGCAGATGCATGTAGGCTGGTGCAGAGGTGGGGAGACCCTATGGAAGCTCTCTCTTGGTTTCTTCTGTTCTCTAAGTGAAATAGGAAGCAAGGTCATCCTCAACATGAGGTGAGGCATGGAAGTGTTGGAGAGCTGAGAGGAGAGAAGGAAGTGTGAAATGATTATCCAGGATCATGAGAAAGTAATTATCTGATGGAAATGTGATCATAGTATTACCGGGCTAAGGGCATGCAAGGTCGTGAATTGAGACCAGTCACCAAAGTCGTTTTTCCAACCACTGTCATTTGTGCAGGTGTCACATACTAGGCTGGAAGGTGGATTTGACCAAAGGTGACCATATTAGCTCTGCAGGTAACAAAAGGAGCAAGGAAGGGTTGAAGAGGTATGCAGAAGTATGATTATAATTATGGAACATGGAAGCTAAAGTGTGAACTGAGGACACAAAAGGGTGAGAGACAGTGGAGAATCAAACGGAAATAGGATCAGTGGTTTTCAGAGCTGTTGGATCAAGCAATGATGGGTAATGGCAGTGTCTGGGGGCATCACTATGAGATTTGCTGGCTGGGAAAAGGTTTCGAGAACAAGATCATTAGAGTGAAAAGAGCCATGATGCTGGGAGGCCAGAGCGTTGGAAGGATGGTTTGCTTGAATACATGACTCCTTAGTACTGGGTGGGTGAGTGGCGTGGGTCTGTAGGTGACTACAACATGGACAGGCAGCAGCTGGCATGACTTAATGGCAGGAACTTCAAAGCTGAAGTGTTCTAGGATGGAGAGAGAAGAATGTTCTGGGAAAGACTCACCTCATGCCCAGACTGTATACATGAGATGTGGAGAATAAATATGATATGTACCTCTTTCCCAGAAAAGAGTCCTCAGGGGAAGGCCATTTTGGTTAGAGGAAGAAGATGGAAGAAACTTTAAGAGATTAAAGATACACTTTTTTTCTCTCTTTCTCTCTCCTTCTGAAACCGTTCATTGCATTTTATTTAAGATATTAATAATTGTTTTTACCATGAACTGTTTTAAGAATATTTCTGCCCATCATTGCTACATTAACTGGAGATGAAATATTTATGAAGTAATCTGCATTTTCCTTATAAAGCATAGATTTTTTGGTAATGGAAAGTTCAGTTGAATGCTCTAATGAAGTGTAATGTAAGGCATATTGAACCAATTAATCTAGGAGGCTAATGAAAGAACAAGAAATTTTTGTAGCTAGTCAGATGTTCTGAGCATAATTATCTAAGAACATAATTAATAATAACAGTATTACTTAAGATTAGACAGAAATAGTAGGTTCATTTCTGATAAATAGTTGCCTTACCTAAAAGTGAATCAGTTTTTTCCCTCACAAATGAGGCTAAACATTTATAAGTACATGGGCTGCTTTTCAAATGAGACTTCTAAAGAATGATGACTTCATTTGGATTTCAAAAATCAATTTGATACACACAACTTAGATGGAGCATAAGGGAATTATTCTGACTAAAAAAAGGCAATCCTATATGATTCCATTTCTATGGCTTTCTTAAAATACCACAATTATAGAGATGGAGAACAGGATTAAGGGTCAAGGATTAGGGGAAAGGGTAAATATGGCTATAAAGGGGTAGCAAGAGGGAAGCTTGTGGTTATTAAATCGTTCTGTATTTTAATTGATGTAATTACATGAAGCTACACACGTGATAAAATTGTGTAGCTTCATGTACCACACACACAAATGAGTGCATGTCTAACTAGTGACATTTGAATAAACTCTGGATTGTTTTAATGTCAACATGCTGGTTTTGTTATTGTAAATAGTTATACAAGGTGTCGTACTGGGGGTGGACGAATGAAGCATTCAGGGCACTTCTCTGTATATTTATGTGCAACTTCATGTGAAGACACAAATATAAAAAGTTTACAAAAGTCCTGCTAAATCTTCCCCAAAACACACAGAAAATCAAACAAAAATATCACAGGAATCAATGGATGCATAATTAGAAATAAAATAATAAAATGTTGGGGAAGAAGGATATGAGATCTAAAAGCAACATGCTAAGAAGCCTTTTCTATTTTTATGCCTCGTGTAACACAAACAATTGACTAATATTCCAATTGACTTTCTGACATTTGACTGGGAAATTACTTTTAATACTTTCCATGTATTATCTAGGGTTTTCTTCTTACACTCTTGATATAATTTTCCTTGGAAATGGGTTGCAGAAATTCCACGTGTCTATGCAGAAGAATTATTAATGCTTTTTTTAGAGGATGATGATAATGATGTAGTTTATTGTTTCCATTTTTGCCTCAACTCTTTAGAACTTCAGAGTTAATATGTAAGAAATACAAAAAAAAAGATTTACATGCAAGAGACAAAGAATTACTTTCATACATAAGTTTTTAAATAAGATAAAGATATTTATAATGTTAGTAGAAGTGAGTTCTTTGTTATGTACCCTAACTTTGGTTCTTTTGTAGCCCTCTCTGTTTCATATTGTTTTTTTTGTAATTAACTCTACTTTGTTATTGCTTCTAAGGCACATTTGACTTCAGTCCACGGGTTTATTTCTCAGAGCGGCCTGCCTCTGCTTGACTCCCTTCCAGCTACCAGCATATATCTCTAATAAAACAATCCCTCTCTTTAGTTTTATTAACCACCTACAGGAGCAATATGGAGAGAGATCTGCAGCAGGTCCTAAGAAGGAACTGAGGTTTTCTTAAGGTAGTGTGTTGCTTTATCTGTTGGCAAGACTATATTCTGGGGTTGATTTTGTTTATTTAAATTCTCAAATTCAGAAGGGAAGATTGGAAGACACAGACCCTGCTCAGATTTCTACAACTGGTTAGAAATGGATCCAGGGCTCCTCACACCCCCGTCAATGCTCTTTTCATGTGTATTGTGAGGTTGGGAGATGAATCTTTCATATATGTGCACATTGCTGACATTAGCAAGCTGTGTAATAGTTTTTAAATGAAAGAAATTATTATACCTTGAAATCCAATAGTAGTAAAAGTACTCCTTGAAAATGTGCTACAATAATATATATTTTTTCTATTTGTGTATTTAAGCAATATTTCATTTCAGTAATCATCATTATATGAAGAGTCATTCATTATAAAATGTTTTCTAGGTCCTTGTGGATAGCAGATGATAACAATGATTTACATTTATCCAGTACTTTCATACTTTCTCAAGTACTTATTTGATATTCATAAAATCAACTGAAATAAGTAGAATTGGTTTTGCTATCATTTTGTGGCTTAAAAAAATTAGCCATGGCCAGAAGCAGTGGCATGCCGGAATTAGAATCCAAGTCTTCTGATTTTGAATTTAGTGTTCCTCTGACTAAATAAATCAAATTGCTTCTCGAGTCAGCAAATGTTGCTTAAAGACCTATAGAAGAGCAGGCTATATTTCCATGCTACTGCTACCCTGTGCCAAGGCCTGGAACAACTTAAAGCCTAGACAATGCAATCCAAGGCGAATGGGACCCTGGAAGTGTAGTTAATATCTGACAATATTTATAGTTTATTCTTCAATTTATGGAACAAGGTGCTATTCAAAATATAAAATATTATTTCATGACAGATTTTGTGATAAATTACATGAAGCATTGAGACGCTGTACAAGATGGTTCAATTACAGCATAATTCTAGCTTCCATGTAAGGGATACTACTCTATGTATAATTATATTTGGTAAGTTAGGTGAGAGGGCTCCCCAGAAACTCCTCTGCACAAAGACACACGAGCCTTCTAAGACAACTCATTGAGGAAAACTGGAATTGTGCACAATGCAATGATTAAGCATGAAAGCCTTGGTTCTGGGTGGCTCTGATTACTGCATGGTGCCTGTCATTTGTTTTGATTCCTCACCCCAGTCCCAGTAATTGAATGTGTGTGTTCTAGGCTGTTGCCCTCCCTTGTAGCTCTGTTTTGCAAGTTAGGAAAAGTCACCTTTTTTGGGGTGGAACTGAGTGTTTAATTCTTCATTTGGGCACAAATTGCATGCTCTTATGCAATATCCCATGTATGCCCTATGTGGGGAGGGTATAAAATCATAACAAAAATTAATTTCATTTAAACTATAGAATACCATATCAATAGGACTGTGTAGGGACTCTCTCATAGAATTTAATATTATGGGAGAGTGGCATTGTCGCCTATTTTTAAACAGAGAACAGTGTTGCCTTGACAACTTAAGAGTCTTCCATGACTCAGTAGGGACAGGAGGTAGTGGTGCCCAGCAGACATGGCTAAATGCAACAGACACACAGTGATAGACTGTGGGTGTCCAACAGACATACTGGTGCCCAATGGCACCTGTGGAAAATGACAAGGACACAGCAGATTTGGCAGTGTCCAACAGATGCCACCAACCTAAGGTGCATGGCGATTGGGTACCAGTTGCTCAGGAAGGCAGTGCTGAAGGTCTTGCCTTAAGGTGGTGGTGGTGGGCAGGGACACATAAGTGAAATCTGACTTTTTGCTATTATTGTCTGCCCATCCGTTCCCATAATCTGATTGGGAAGCTTGGAGTAACTCAGGTTACACAAATAAAATCTGAGACACGCTACTTAATACAGCTCTTACTTAATATTTTGTTTGAGGTCAAACATCAAAAATATTTTAGAAAAAAATTTGACCTACTGTGATTCTTTAGAATTTCTTATTTCCTGGGAAAGAAAGTTTGATAGGCATTCATGCTTTTGTACAGGTCACATGCAAATAATCCTACAATTAATTCATAATATAAGAAAAAATGATCCTCCACATCCCAGGAATAACTTTAATAATAGCTGAAGAGGGGCAAATTGACAAGGAAGTGATTGGGGATAGTCATTGCATAAATGATGCACAAAAGACTTTAAAATATAACTGGATGGTCAAATTCATTGAAGAGGAAAATGACTTTTTGGGAGGTGAGGAATTCATAAGGAAAGGTCTTTTGGAATTTGATTTAGTAATTAATTTTGAGGGAGATGGAATGTCTCAGTACAAAGGCATCATTGGCTTTTTATGTGAAAGAGGCAGGGTTACGAAAAATTATAGTCCGGAAGTAAGTGTGTTTCGAATGGGCTGGCCTTGATGAAGAGCACACAGGAAACAGCCTTATTCAGCCTCACCGCTTGCCTGGAGTCTCTCGGTTGAATATCTTCCCTCCTGGATCAAATCCTCCATCACTTACAATGAATTTTCCAGTATTCTCATGCAATAAAAATATTCCTCTTACTTTCAATCAGTATATTAAAGCGTTTCTTAAAAGCATATGTAAAACTCTTCCCAAGAACAGTTTTACTATATTTATTACATAAAATATGAATGGTACCTTTAAACGGACAAGACTGGAAGCTCTGAAAGTGATCCTTTCATTTGTTAACTTGGTCTCATCTTATGGCACATGTGTTGCATTAGAGGAGCCTTCCTGACAGGGACCAGGCCATTATTAGTTATTTAATGGTTGTCCTGTTTCAAAATTTGTGCTATTAATGGAGAGAACCACCAATGCATTTGCTTTACATAATTAGCACATGCAAGGTGAGATACTAAATGTCAGTAATTAAGAAAATTGGGACATTTTCCTTGGAGGAGAGCTTTTATTCCACTTTTTGAAACATGTTAATCCCACTGCCACTCTCCTCCACTTCAAAGGCGTGTTTGGGTCATTGCAATGACATTCTCAGAGAGCTGCCTGCTGCTCTTTCTGCAAGCTCAGCTCTGCTGTTGCTATACCACAGGGAGTCACTAGAGACCAATTTGAATGCCTCCTGCCTTTAGGCAGGTCATTTCAATAGCTTTCTATGTATATGTTAAGGGACCAGTTCTTAGTTTCCTTTCCAAAATTATGTTATCCTCATCCTAGGCAGCTTCAGGATGAGAGACAGCTAGGCAACTCCCTAAATGTGGGTAAGTAATTAGGGTAAAAGCCATAATTGTTACTCCCTAATACCTTTTATATTAAACCAGAAGGGACAAATATTTAAAGAAAAATTAACCATAGAAATCAGAGATGTTGGCTGTGATAGGTGATATATATAAAACACAGAGCAGTAAGCCACACATGGTCATCAGCCTACACTTATAGAGTAACTACTATATATGCCAGATGTAGGCAAGGCCACCTAACATGCAAGGCTGTCCAGTCTCCGTCATTCCTGGGAAGGTTTGTTTGCCCCTGTTTTTACAGAAAAGAAAACAGAAATTTAGCAAGATTAAGCGGCTTGCCTATAATCTCATATCTAAATCCTTCTGGCTCTTTAAACCATGACCTTCTATCAAACAGCCTGCATTAAATGCAAATAACTTTCCTCAGTACTTTATAAAATGGTTAAGTGAGCCATCATTTATTCAATAAATATTTAATTTATAATTGTATATTCCACCTCATTCCATAAAGGATGAGAAAGCTTATAAAGCAAATAGAGTAAACTCAATAGGCTATAAAAGAGAAGAGAAAACTAAATGCAGGGAAAATAAAAGCAAACTAGGTGGATCAAGAGAGATCAAGTTATTATACACTGTACACAAAAGCTGTGTGGCTAGTGTGGACCCAAAGTCTGACATGATAAAGGGAAATCCTCCTTCTCATTTAGTCACAACATTAAAATGCACATTTCCTGTATTTTACATGTGCTCTTTAATTTTGCTCTTTTACTTCATCATCTAATATCTAGTCAACCAACACATGAGTACGGAATTGAGGCTGATCTGCCGTTGGGTGTACTTAATTTCCATCTTTGTTGATTTGTTTTAAATTTATGGAACATATACATCTTATAGATATCATAAACATTTTCAGTTTTTGTTTTTGAACTTGTTTTTATATAATATGTACAGAATACAATAAATATTCAAATAATTCCAGAAAGACAGAGGTGCAGGCAATTCACTGCACAAATCCAGGTAGTGTTGCTTATCAAAGGTGAACTGTTAGTTGATAGGGAAAGACATAAAAAGACAGGTGGAAACAGCCACTTGACTGGAGGCCAAAAGATAAGTTAGGTTTGATGAGGAGTAGTTAAAGAATGTCACCAAATAGTGTTCAAAAGAGTAAGTTGTATGAAAGTTGAACCTCAGAGATTCATACACAGAAACTCAAATCATAGAGTTTTTCCTGCACACAAGCTGGAGGTGGGTTGCAGACATGTCCAACAGGTCATGGCAAAGAGGAAAAAAATAGTTACAGGTTTTACAGTGTTATGAAATTGGAAAAAAAATCCACTCTCCAGGACAACTCTTCCTGATTCTGAGAGAGATATTTCATTTAATTTTATTGAGCAATAATTAACATATATCATTATAAAATTTTAAGGTATAGAGGAAGATGGTTTGATTTACATATATTGCAAACTGATTACCACAAGTGATTTAGTTAACATGCATCACCTCATATAGCTGTAATAAAAGGAAGAAAACAAACATTCTCCTTGTGATGAGAACTCACAGGATTTACTGTCTTGCCTATACATCATACAGCAGTGTTACCTATAGTCATCATATTGGTCATTACATCCCTAGTATTTACTGTTTTTGTACATCACATCCTCATGCCTTAGTTATTTTGTAACTAGAAGTTTATACCTCTTGATCCCTTACATCTATTTCACTCATCACTCTGACAACCACCAATCTGAGATTTTCTTTTTCTAGGAGAAAAAAAAATCTATGTGATATGAATAGTTAATATCTTTCCCTTTAAGAGTCAAGAGGTTGGCATTTGGGAAAATAATTTTAAATGTGTGTAATTGCTTTTTGATCTCCACATCCTTTTTAATAAAGTACAGAAATTCATCAGATGACAAGATCGACCTCTAAGGCCATCCAAGATTCTGGAAACGAGTGTGTATTAGGTACAGATTTTTTGTTTGTAGTCAAGCATACTTGAAGAGAAAAATCACACACATGAGGAAGTGATGGTGCCACAGTCAAGGTAAAAGGACATGGGTTACATATAGATTATTATGAAGGGACTTGCAAATGCCACTTTGGTCTCTAAAGTAAGGAAACCCACAATAAGAGAGTTGATTTTATCATTATTACTGTTTGGAGGTCTTCACATTTTCTATTATAGCATTATGAAATTTCTCAATTTTGATTTTTTTAATTCAGTTGGAACAGAAAAAAATAGAATTTTGGTTGTTTAGAAGACTTTAGCAAATTCTCTTTTTTCCCTTTCATTTCATTATTTTTTTATTGATTATGTTATTACAGTTGTCCCAATTTTTCCCCCTTTGCCCCCCTCCACCCAGCAACCCCACTCTCTCTGGCAATCCCCGCTTCTTTGTCATGTTCATGGATCATGCATATAAATTCTTAATCAGCTCCATTTCTTATACTTGCTCTTAACACCCCCCCTGCCTCTTCTGTAACTGCCACTTTGTACTTTTTAATCCCTTTACCTTTCCCCCCACCCCCCAGACCCCGCTCCCAACTGACCACCATTCCAAAGGTCTCCATATCTATGATTCTGTTTCTGTTCTGCTCATTTGCCTAGTTTGTTTTTAGATTCAATTGTTGATAGTTATGTATTTATTGTCATTTTAATGTCCATAGTTTTGATCTTCTTCTTTTTCTTAAATAAGTTCCTTTAACATTTCATATAATAATGGCTTGGTGATAATGAACTCCTTTACCTTTACCTTGTTTGGGAAGTACTTTATCTGCCCTCTGAATTCTAAATGATAGCTTTGCTGGGTAGAGTAATCTTGGTTGTAGGTCTTTGCTTTTCATCACTTTGAATACCTTTTTTTTGTTATATATTTTATTTATTGTTCTATTACAGTTGTCCCATTTTCCCCTATTTCTCTCCCCTGCCCTGCTCACCCCCGCGCCTCTCCCACAGTCAGTCCCCACCCTGCTGTCCATGTCCATGGGTCATTTATACTGATTCCTTGACTAGACCCTTCCCCTTATTCCCCACAGGGGCTCCCCTGTCTCCTGGTCACTGTTGTCAATCCCTTCTACCTTGCAGTTTCTTTTGAGAAATCAACTGACAGTCTTATGGGAACTCCTTTGTAGGTAATTATCTGCTTTTCTCTTGCTGCTTTTAAGATTCTCTCTTTACCTTTAACCTCTGGCATTTTAATTATGATGTGTCTCCATGTGATCCTCTTTCGGTCCATCTTGTTTGGGACTCTCTGTGCTTCCTGGACTTACATATCTATGTCCTTCACTATATTAGGGAAGTTTTCTTTTATTATTTTCTCAAATAGGTTTCCAATTTCTTGCTCGTTCTCTTTTCCTTTCAGCACCCCTATGATGTTTGAAGTTGTTCCAGAAGCTTCTTACACTATCCTTGATTTTTCTCCTTGATGTATTGATTGTATGTATTTTTTCTTTCTTATATTCTGAATCATGGATTTGATTTTTGGCTTCATCCACTCCACTGTTGATTAAATGTATATTGTTCTTTATTTCAATTAGTATATCCTTCATTTCTGCCTGGGTCTTTTTTGTGCTGTTGAAGTACCCAATGAGTTCCTTGAGCATTGTTATAATTAGTGTTTTGAACTCTACCTCTGATAGATTGCTTATCTCCATTTTGTTTAGTTCTTTTTCTGGAGTTTTGATCAGTTCTTTCATTTGGGTCATATTTCTTTGCTGCCTCGTTTTGGCAGCCTTCTTGTGTTTGTTTCTATGTATTAAGTAGAGTGGTTTAGACTCCATGTCTTGGTAGCATGGCCTAGTGTAGTGTGTCCTGTAGGGTCCGGTGGCACAGCCTCCCCACCTCCAGAGCTGTGTACTTGAGGTGCACCCTCAGTGTGGGTTGAATACTCTTTCCTTTTGTAGATGAATCTTGAGTGCTGTCAGCAGGTCAATGGGAAGGATTTAGTCATGCCAGAGACCTGGTAGGACTGACTGGCTATGATCCCTAGCCAGCAAACACCTCCCTCTGTCACTTCTGAAAGTGGTTGGGTGGTGCTTTGACATGGCCTGTAACTGTTCACTGTGTGCACAGGCTCTGGGATTTCCCAGGTGGTGCAGGCCAAAGTCACTTCCACCTGTGTTCTGTCTGGGGCCCTTGGTATAAGCTATAAAGTGATCTGCAGATGGCTGCTGCTAGTGCCGGGCCTGGGACCACCCATGAAAGGTAAGGGTGCTGGGCTCAGCTGTCTCTTGTTTGAGCAGATTTAGGAAGGTCTGAAGCCTGTGCCTAGCCCAGTCGTTAATATGGAAAAACCACTGTTACAAAGTTGGGTGGGCCCATAAGTTGGATGGAGCAGACTGTTAGGTAATAATCAGGGTAGGGCTTATCACGTGAGCATTGATGGGAATTTAGATATGGTGCCGCTGCACTGTGGCCCTGTTGGGGGGAGGACTCAGAAAAGGTACAATGGCCACTGCTACAGTCCTGTCTGATAGGAAGTTGTCCCCCAACTCTCACCCTGATTCCAGACACTTCATTTCCTCCCCATATGCCATTGGTGCCCTTCAAGATGCTGCCCCGGTGCTGGAGTCCAAAGGGAGTGAGTCTGAGTAAGTCTGTGTGGAGTGCAAGGCCTTTTAGGAGGAAAGGCCTGAGAATCCTGAGTTTTTTCTGCCAACCCAACCCCCACTGGTTTTTACAGCTACAAGTTATGGGGACTTATCTTCCTGGCACTGGAATCCTGGGCTGGGTGGTCTGGTTTGGGGCTGGGATCCCTTGCTCCCATTTTATATTCAGTACACTTGGGTTTAAGACCAGTCAATTCCACATCAGTTCTGCATCTCTATGTCTCTACACCACCATCCCTCCTACCCATCTGGATGAATGTGTGTGTGTGTGTGTGTGTGCGTGTGTGTGGTTTTTTAAAATTTTCTGATTGTTCTGAGTGTATTTATTCTGTATTTTAGCTGTATTTTAGCAAGGAGGTAAGCTGCATTTACCTATGCCTTCATCTTGACTGGAAGTCCCTCACTAATTCTTTTTGTTATCTAGGTTTAGCAAACTCAGCAAATGCTATGTGTTAACTCTTAGTCTAAAGCTTTGTGAACTTCAAGGGATATTAAATCTGTTTCTGATTTAGTTATACATTACCCATTGAAATATTATTTGATAGAAAATGCTTGAAGTCCAGAAACCTTATGAACCATTTTATCATCTTTTTTTATTTGATCCAGGAAGTTGATTTTCATGGATAGTAAATAAAGTTTATATCTGGAAAGATGAAACCATGAAGTCTATCAACATGGTTATTATAGTTTATACTACCAATCTTTCCAAACAAATTTGATATGGCTTATAGTGAAAGCATTTCAACAGGGCAGTTAAAAATAAAGGTAAAAATTGAGGTTAAAAAAAAAGATGTAAAGAAAAGAACAAAATAATTATATGAGGATAATTGAGAAATATATCGATTATTTTACATGGAAAATGATTTTACATGGAAGCACTCTGATACTTTGCTCTGCCTTCATCCTGTACACATCACGTTATGAGAGGAAGAGCCAAGCAAAGAAACCAACAAACCAGCAACAACTTGTTTAGCAATAGGTACCAAAATAAATGACATCTTGAACCTTCTTGTAAATTTCTGCCTAACAAAAACACCTTTATCTTTGTTTTTTTAAATGATGGGATAAAATTATTGGGTGATTTTTTTTTCACCAAAAACAATGAAATGAAAATGAAGTAATTTAGTAATTGTGTGGAAGTTTCACTAAATATCTATTTAATTGTTATTTGTAAACCTATTCCTTTTAAAACCTAAACTTCTTTGTGTTCTTTTGTTTTTCCCTTTTAAAAATGATTTTGTTACTGAATCTTCCTTTTGACATTAGTTCTCCTATCATTAGGAAATTTAAAAATTAAGGAAACTTTCATTTTGTTTTAGGTTGCTAATTACAAAAGCAACACATCCCTATTATAAAAAGTTGAGAATAGTCACCCCAATAAATTCAATTTAAAAAAGTCCTTCAAATACAAATACATTAATCACAATTACTGATTAACTATGGAGTGAGGGATTAGTGCTTTAAAATGGAAGAAATTCTTAGTTTTCATGTTAAACTTGTCTATACAATTTTTACTTTCAACAAGAAGCATGTTTAATATAAAAATAAAATAAATTAAAAGGCAATAATGTTTTAAGAAAGTCAAGAATGCCTACATAAACATTCAAACGAAAAAACCCAACACACAAAAATCTCATAATTGTCTCTGTCTATACATACTATTAATAGTACCTTGATACCTTTCTCAATGTTTTGAGTATGTGTTTATATATTTTGTAGCATAAAGTTTTATTGCTTTTATTTGCTACAACTAATGGAACTTGAATTTGGACTTTTGAGACAAAAATCAATTACAGAGATGCACTAATTTTACTGATTTAAATATTGGTAGATTTTGTTTGCCATGTCATGTTCCGGGGCTACAGGTTATGGAATTTGACCTACAAATTCTGAACTCATATATTGATAAGGGGAAATATAGTGATGACTTGGATTACTTATCTATAGGGAAGCAACAACTTTTGGAATTAAAAACATGTAATTACTGGATAAACCTATTTTGAGTTTTTTTCTCTACCTTCTCTAGTCTTCCCTGGCCTTTCTGTCTCTAACCTTCCCTTTCCTTTCCCTACCTCTCCCTCTTCCCTACTGTATGTTATTCTGTAGATTATCACCTTCTAATTTTCTATATTATTTACTTATACATTTGGTTTATTATTTGTTTTGCCACCAACTGAATGTATATATATTTAAAGTATAAATATATTTTTACCATTTTTAATTTCACTTTTTATTGCACTACCAGGCATTACTGATTATCTACTACTACGCTAATAGCATTGTACTTATTTTCATTCTATACAGTGAATATCATGAGATGAGTTGATTTTCTTTTTTTCAGGTTTGAAGAAGACAATAGTAAAGAATACTTTTAATTGTCTTTTCAAGGATAGAAAGAAGAGCCTAACCTATTTGCTATTCTAATCATTCTCTGCCTCCTATGTAATAATTGACAAATAAGTTTAACTGATATTTAAAAAAAGTTCAAGCAGAGTACGAGCATTCCTAGTATTTCTTGGAGTATTTCTGGGCAAGTTGGGTGTCTGTCCCTGAAAAGTCTGAGCTTTATTTCTTCTCAGCAGGCCAGGGGCAAGAGTTCAAATAGGGTCCATTTACCATAAATTTAAATATTTAAAATTTATCAAACTAATGAACTGTTACATAATATATATTCTGGTACTTCTTTGACAGTCCCTGGCTGGTTTGGCTCAGTGGATTGAGCGTCGGCCTGCGAGCTAAGTGTCGCTGGTTCGATCTTCCACATCAGAGAAGGAAAACTCTTGACTCCAAAAAACCTCCGCTGCCTTGCGGCATACCTCTTCAGGGGAAAGGCTAAGGGAGTAAACCCCGACAGAAAATCCGGAGCCGGAGTCCCTAAGGCGGTTTGACGCTGTAGTCAACACCGGCAACTCCTGCGGCGCACCTGAAGCCAAGCTGTATTGACTGCGTCTTTCCCTTGGACCCTTCAGCTGCGAAGAGAGGGGGGGTCTGCTGCATGGGCAACAGCAGACCCTCCATATCACCCTGCCCAGGCTCTGTAGCTTCAGCTTCACTGGAGAGGACACTCCAGCGTCATCACAAGATGTCGATTCAACACGGGAGGAGACAGATACCGTGTCACTCCCGAGTCGGACTGCACAGCCATTCTCGGCGGTGCAGATAGACTCTTAAGAAGCTACACCATCGTCTCTCGAGACGGACGGCTGCCGACGACAACGACTTCTTTGACAAATACATCCACAGAATAGCTTGAAAGACCAGGCTAGAATTCTTGGACTCCTTGGTGGCCTCATGGCCTGCTCTCCACACCCACCCCCCAACTTCATCCTGTGCTGCAGGACCTTGTGGTTAACTCTGTCCTTACTTTAAACCAAATAGGACAAAAATTGGCTTTGGCCCCTTGGTTTTCAGTTTGCATGCACCTGTGACAGTCTTTTCTTAGGAGGACAGACCTAGGAAGAATCCCACATAGGTCCTGGAAGAGAGTTGGGGTCATCTGGGCAGGGAATTCTGGGGTGCTGGGTGTCCAGTGTGTGATCAAGGAATAGGAACAAGAGCTTAGAAGTGGCATGCTCTATTTATGGGTAGGATCCTTGTCTTTGAGGGTGGTGTGTGGCTAGAAGAGAATGAATGGGGCCCTCTCAAGTGTTGGGGGCATGCATCAAATGATCCCTGGTCAAAATTAATTCTGCTTCTCAGTTTTAAAAGATTATTATTTTTTAAAATTTCTTTTTTATTGTTGTTCTATTACAGTTGTCCCAATTATTCCCCCGTTGCTCTCCACTGCCCCTCCCCTCCCACAGTCAATCCCCACCCTGTTGTCCATATCCATGGGTCATTTATACTAGTTCCTTGACTAGACTCTTCCCCATCTTTTCCACCTTCTCCCCCTCAGTTTTGCATGACTGTGGTAGGAGCAAGGTAGATAGACGAAGGCCAAGAAAGGTATAGCTAATAATTTATCTTACAAAATATTAATTTATCTTGATAAAGTTTCTGGGAAGATTCTCAGCAGGTGTTTGGAACCCCATCACTCTTTCTTTTGCACTGACTTTCCTTATCCTGGGGCTCACCTATCAAACTGTAAAATTGAGATCATTGCCTGAATTATTGTATCATTTTGCTCTTCCTTAGCTTCAGTTATATCAACAATTTAAGGTAGCATAACTCTTTAGTCTGTACTCCAGATACTTGCTGTTTAATCTTCTCTGTTCTTTTGGAATATAAACTTAGTTTGCTGAATAAGTCAATAGACCCATGGCTTTCTCTAGGCTTAGACTTTAAAGGAAGATATTCTTTCTCCACTCTACCAACTTCCAAGTTATATTTTGCACTATAGAAAAAGATGTGTAAATGCAATTAGAGAAAGATATAATGAGTTCTTTTTGATTTAACATTTCTTGAGAAATATTACTATGAGGTCTAAAAAATAAAAGTTTATTTCCCCAATTTAATAACTATTTTATTCATAGAGAAGAATAAATTAAGTTCCTGTGAACTGTTTCAAATATATGTTAAGGAAAAACAATTTTGGGGTAGGGAGGGTCAGAAAGTAACTTCAAGATTGTTAAATAACAAACTTAAAAATATTTGCTTATGCAGTGAGGGCTTTTCAGATGTTATTTTTAAAGACTGAGGAATTAAGCACCTGTCATTTTTGCCAGCTGGTGTAGATGTTAAGGATTACTGTGACTCTTACAATCGCTACTCTGTTTTGCACCTGCTGCTACTTGAGTTCTAGGCATTTCATCCATGATAATTTAATAAGGTTAGGTCCCAGGACAGTGTACTACATGTTATCCCACTGGGAGTTAAAGCAGTTTTATAAGGTCTTGAGAGAAAAGTTTTAAATATGATGATTGAGACTAAAAATTTAGTTCCACCCTGGCTGGTGTGGCTCAGTGGATTTAGCACCGGCCTGCAAACCCAAGGGTCACTGGTTCAATTCCCAGTCAGGGCACATGCCTGGGTTGCGGGCCAAGTCCCCATTTGGGGGAGTGTGACAGGCAACCACGCATTGATGTTTCTTTCCCTCTCTTTCTCCCACCTTTCCCCTCCCTCTGAAAATAAATAAATAAATAAATCTTAAAAAAAATTAGTACTTTGTAGATATCACATTTTTCTAAGTGAAAAACATTAAAGGAGTGTAAAATATGGAAAATTTAACTGCATATTAAAAAATAAGCCTTTTATGATTAGACTATTTATACCAGTCAATTTCTCTACATAGTGACATTTTTACTTAAAAAAGAAAAAGTATTGCCTTATGTAACAACCAATATAAATATGTATTGAAATCTGCACTGTTTAGAATGATTGTCACAAGTTGCATATGGCTATTTAAATTAATAAAATGAGATACAATTAAAAATTCAATTCCACAGTCACATCACCACATTTCAAGTGCTCAGTAGCCAGTTGTGGCTAGTGGTTACCAATAGGACGATGTCGATACAGATTTACATTTTTTTCTGAAAGTTCTTTTGGACAAGTGCTGTGTGAAATTTCTAGTTCCTAGTTTTAGGCAAACTTGGTCTTAAAGATCTTGAGGCCATTGTGAATTTTCCTTATGAGTGACTGTAATGTCCCAACACCATCTTCGCTACAAAAGAGTAAGTCAAAGTTGAAGCTGTTGGCTACTGGAATCTGAGTGACCTTTGCTAAAGGTAGAAATAGCATGTTGACATGAAGCACCCAACATCAGGAAAGAGTTGCTTCAGCTTCCAAGAATGTGTAGGCAGGCAGATACTTTTTAAGGATTGTAAAATCCCATATATTACAAATATATTTTAGAGAGTGGGAGAACTATCACTTCATCTCTTCTAAATATCCAACTATTAACTTGCAAATTCTGCCTTTGTTCTAAAGAAAAGTCATACATGATAACATTATGATGTGATAAAGTAAGTTTATACTATGAACTTTTCTGTCAATGAGTCTTGCCATTTAGGACATGTATTAAAGAATGGAACTAAGATTATGGGACATGGATATGCAATGTAGAGGGGATCATAGCAGGAGAGAGAATATTAATAGACATGTTCTTGGATAACAATCTCATCCCAGAGAAGTTTTTTTAAGTAACAGCTGAAAGGTCACTTTAAATTTTATCCTTGAAGACATTCAGTGAGAAGGATCAGAGCTTATTAGAATTTCTGAATAGGCTAGACATAAAATAGATCAAACCATGAACAAACTGGTTTACACAAAATTGAAGAAAACACCTGCTTTCATCTTAAATTGCCTGGGTAATTTATATTAAAACATCTCGGATCTTCTGAATTTCCTCAGCTCTCCATTTCACTTTTTCAATAATATAATATAATCATTATTATTCATTTTATAATTGCCAGGTAGATTGTAACGATTTATTCCTGTAATCCATCAATATTCTATACATTAACACACAAATTGGGATTTTAAAAATTATTTTCTCTAATCAAGATAAAAACACAATGCAACTTGAATATTACAGACTGACCAAAACTATTTATTGATTTATTAATTTAAGGATGTTCATTGACCCCTGGTAAGGCATGAAGAGTGGTGCTTGGGTTTGGGATTGTCAGCATTTTATCCCTGTCTAGAACAGGAGACACTTGGTTTGTGTGGTATGAACATGATTTAGAGAGAAATGTAAGGTATAAAAAAAATCAGGGAGTCCTTCAGTCTAGAGCAGTCCACATTGTTTTGTTTTTCTGAGTGATGGTAAACAGATCTGGACATGGGTGTTATAAAATACGTTTCCAGCCAGTCTTTCTTAACAATGCTTGATCTGTAAAGGAAGAGGGAAGACAAGTTAGATTTTGTTTGCACGTTTTCAGAAATAAAACTGGGAAGGGAAGGAAATAATGTGAAGTGCAAAAGAAGAAAAAGCACAAACAAACCAACACTTCCAAGGTAGTCCATGTCCTCGTTGTAAGAACCTGGTTGCAAGTGCTTAAACTTGACTGTGATAACATGGTTTTCTAGAGCAGTCATTGTTAAAAACTACGTGTGTTGTTCAAAAAGCTTAAGCTCATGCTTTTATTAGTGTTATGTTCCAACTGAATTTATTAACTAGGATCTGCTTGTTGAATCTCCACTGTATACTTATCATACAGTCAATGATAGGGTTTGCAGATGGAAGGAAAAATCTCAGACGTCTTTGCTTATAAACGTATACAAAATGCCATATTTCTAAAAAACTCATTTCAAGGAGTTGAAGTTTTTTGGTTAATATAAATAACTTTTAAGAACTAATACTAATTATATCTAGAGAATATAAAGTTAAGCTGTTAAAGAAAAATAATAACAGTATCAAGAAGGTCTTAATAGTAAAGAGGAAACAGATACATACCTTGAGAGGTCCATTTAGACAGACATGATGTGCTTGACGAAAGCTGTGGGCACAATTCAGACAATTTAGCATTAGAACACAGTCAAATGTAATAAAAGAGAGATTTTTCAAGTTATCTCAACCCTAATTATTCTTATCTATATATAACACTGGAGTTCATTTTTTATGCTCTGTACAGCCCACTATATGGATTACTAGATTTATTTCCTTTCCCCTGATGTTGTTAATTTTTGAGCAAGTGGTATATTCACATGGTTAAATTTTTCTTCTTTAAAGTATGAGTTTATAACCAAAAAAAATATGTTCCTCACCACTGTCTCTAGCTATCTTGTTTCTCAACAGCTATAGTTGATGGAGCTATTATACATGCATAAGATAATACAAATACATGCTTCTGAAATTTTTAAATACAAATGGTGACATATTCTTTTATACTTGTTTTTCTCATGTCATAACATATATTGGAGATATTGCCATAACCATAAACAAGAGTGTCATTTTTTAGGGCTACAGGGTATTTCATTGTGTAGATGTACCAGAATCTATTTGATAACATTGTACATTGATGGACATTAAGCTGTTCAAGTATTGGCCATCACAAGCAGCACTGCTAATGAATAACCATGTATCACTTGTTTCACTTGAGCGCCAGGATATCTAAAGACTACATCCCTTGAAGTAGATTTGTTCAAATTAACAGTACCACATCACCATGTATGTACTTAAATGATTTACATTCAAAATAGGAATGCATGAAATCAGCTTTTTCTATACTCCTCAACTCAAAGTGGGGTAAGACTTTTAATCTTTGGCAATCAGCTTATTTAAAAATGGTATCTCAAGGTGGAATTAATCTGCATTTCTTTTATTAGTAATGAAGTTTAGCTTATTATACTGTATTCATATATATTTTTATTTCCATTTCTCTAAATTGTCTGTTCATATATTTATTAATTTTTTGATTGGTTTGTGGTCTTCCTATTAAATTATAATTTTTTTATTAGGGAAATGAGCTCTTTCTAATATTGCAAAACATTTTTTTGGTCTGCTATGTCTTTTGACTTTGCTTCTGGTGGCTTTTGCCATATAGATTTCAAAACATTATGTGGTTGAATTTATCCAAAATTGAAATACCTTCTGGATTTTATATAAGTGTTGGAAAGGCCTTCCCACTTCAAAACTTATAAATTAATTCTTCCATGGCTTTTATGCTTTTTGTTTTTGTATTTAAATTTTTTGACCCATTTAGAATTTCTTATGGCATGAAGTCCAGATCTGATTTAATTTTCTAGATTATTATCCACTTGTCCAAATGGTGTTTATTGAATGATTCTTCTTTATGTAATGTATTTATGGCAATAACCAAAGGTAAAACATGGTTTATGGGAAAAAAAAAAGTGAAGTTTAACCAAGGTTGTCAGTGACGATATACGTGGCTGGGTACTTTCTTTTTCTCCTGTCCTCTCCTCTCCTGTCTCTCTCCCCTCTCCTTTCTTCCCCTCTCCTCTCTGCTTTTCTTTTCTTACTTTTTCCCCAGTCATTGCACTTCATCAGTTTACTTTTACATTAAATCTATCAACATAGCTATACTGAAATGTGGCTAGATCAGTCTTTTAGGGGAATAGATATTTATCAATTTTATTGGAAAAATTTTAATTTATAAATTATACCATGCAACTTTATTTTGCATCTTTATTTCGTATAGTGTGTTATGTTTCAGATCCTCTCGGTAAAGCAGCTGTAAATTGGTAGCAGGAAGTAGATAATTGGTCACTAGAGATGACTTTCATTTAAGCTAGAATGTGAGACAAGGAGAACTAAATGTTAGCACTATCCTTGTCACTAATAAAGTGACCTTCACAACTAACTGAACCTCTTTGACTCTCAATATTCTCATTTTCATAACTGCTTGATGTAAAGGATTTTGAGATCTCTGCAACTTTAATATCCTAATACATTTTATTCTAACACAACCCTGTCAACATTACAGAAAAATTATGTAGGTCTAACAAGAAAAAGTTCATGTAAAAAACATATTTTTAAGCTGTATAACAGTATATAAGAATGCTAAAACCCATTGGAATAAATCTTATATATAGTTAAGTCTTTACAAGATATCTTTTTAGAGTTATTGTATGATTGATTGATAATAAGTAGCATGTGTATATTCGGTAAGAGAGGCAAAGAAAAAATTATTTTAAGCTCAAAAGGAGTCCATAATCAATCCAATCATTTCAGAGTTGCTGTAACTATCAGGGCACATGAGATGGTACCTTCATAGTTGATGCAGCCATTGGAGTCTTCTTGACCTGCCAACAGCGTTTCCACTTCTTCCTCTCTCATCTTTTCACCTGATGAAGCAAAGAGGGCCAGAAAATATTTTCAAAATTCCACCATGAGTCATCAGTTTGGGGATCCTGGAGCCTATGACTATGATCTTGGAAGATAGAAACCAAGCCCTTCCTACTCCCCTGGCACTTAGTAGGTTGTCCATAAATGTTTTTGAATAATTGGATTAAATGCACATTGTCCCCAAATATACAACTATATCCTAAGAGTACTGTGATGCTTTACTTCTTTATTATCAGTAATTTATTGTTTTCCCCAAACTCATTGACACTGAAGCCAATTGAAATGGTCATTAACTTTTGACTATTCTTTTTCATTTTTCCTTTGTAGTCTTTCTCCTTACCCATCTTGGTTACAACACAATTTCTCTAAGTCATGCTGCTTCTTAATATATTCTATTTTATTAATTCCACTGAAATAAAATTTTCTTACCTAGTGTGGCTAGAACATGACGAAGCTCAGCACCCATGACTGTGCCATTGCCTTCCTTGTCAAAGACACGCAGACCCTCAACAAAGTCTTCATAAGTGCCCTGGTCCTTGTTGTTGGAAATAGCTTGCATCATGGGAAGAAATTGTTCAAACTCAATTTTCTTGGCATTCATCTCTGGAAGAAATAGCAATTTGGAGGATTATTAGCTGCCATGAAATACCATCTCTGAATCTCAAATTAAACTTGCAAGTTCATCCCAGGTGACCTGAAAAATCTTCATGCAGCTTAAATTTCAGTTGGTAAATGGCTGGTGACAAGAATTTGGTAATAGGTAATAGCATGAGCACTGGAGTCCTACTGCTTGAAATTTTATCCCCAATCTACCAGTTGCAACTATGTGATTATGGGCAAGTTTCTTGACCAGTTTGTGCCTACACTTCTTTATCTCTAAAATAGAAATATTTCATAGTGTTAGTGTGAGAATTAAATGAGATGACATAAGCCAAGTTTATTACAATACTGGGGACAACTGAGTACTTAATGTTGCTGCTATTTTATTAGTATTGTCAATTTAATATTTTCTATAAATACTAGGAAAGCAATCTAAAATTATACTGATATAACAAACCATTAGCATATAAATATAGTAAAACAACTGAACTTTAGTATATATTCTACCTTTGCCTTGAGATTTTGTAGGGCCTTCTATTTCTTTAAATTTTAAGTAATTAAAAAAAGAAGCTTATAAGGAAAAAGTGTATGTCAAATGCTTTGTAACCTTCTGACTTATTTTCAGTTTAGAGGCCTGCAGATGATAGGACTCTGTTTTGTATCTTTTGATGAGGTAAATCATATTCACAATAAAAGTATAAAACAGACTATCCAGATACATACAAGTGGATAAAGCTATGTACCCCTAAAATCAAAGTTCCCTTTTACTAGTCTTTCCTCATAGAATAGAAATCTAGTACCTCGAGTCATAGTAAAAAGATTGAATTGAAGTGCTGAATAAATAGTTACCTAATAATTTCAATAAAGATGGATGTTTGATAAGTTAGAAATGTCACTTATAGAAGAAGATTTGGCCTGCTGCTCTTTCACTTGATCTCATGCTTTCAGCTACTTTATGTTTGATTTACCTGGAAATTTTCCTTCAAAGGAAATGAAGTGCGAGGAATAGTCTAGCAGATTGATTTACAGTTAGGCTGTTTTTGTTTTGAAATAAGTGTTTCTTTGGCAACAAAGCAAAGCAAAATAGTCATTTTAATTATCAATGGAAATAGAGATTATTTGCTCTCCATTTTTTTTTCTAATGGCAAAGATAAATACCCCACATATCTCCTTAATAAAATTTCAGTTTGGTCCTAATTTTTGTTTGTTTGTTTGTTTGTTTAGGTGGTATTTTCCAATAGACTATTGTACTTTGCCACCAACCTTTGGGATTTAAAATTTTTTCTTGTTCCAGGGGATTGACTGTGGAGGGGGGGTGTTGGAAGGGGCAAGAGAGAGAAATGGGGGGAAAATGGGATAACTGTAATAGAACAATTAAAAAATGAAAAAATAAAATAAAATTATGAAAGAAAGCAAATAAATAGATAAATAAAATGACAACAAATTCACAACTATCAAAAATTTTTTTTCTTTTTTCTTGTTCCAGACTGAAGACTGGATTTCTGTATTGAACAAATAGCATCTGCAATTTTACCACCCATGTATGTCACTGACTTTGGTCCCATGACTTAATTTGGGTGACTGAATGCAGGTTTGGCTTAGATTTTTGAGTCTGTAATTCTTTGAAAATAAAAATTACTCTTTTAAAAATGTCATCCTGTCTTTCTCCATTAAGATAGCTGGGTGTGCTTTAAGATGGTCACAGAAGCAAGGTGTCAAAGACCATTGGGCAAAGCCAGCAGGTGTTCTCAGTCTCCTGAAAACATCAGTTTCATCTCTCCAGCTTTTATCAGAGTGGACCCTCTTTAGAGGTGTGCCCTTGTAATTTACTCAAAACACCTTTGCCAAAATGTAGTCTTGCCTTTGAAGGTTTGGGAAAAAAATGTGTAGAATTGGGTTATATTTCATTTTATTAGTCTTTAAATTATGAGGATTAGATAAGATGATGATAATGTTAACAGTAGATATTATTTCCTTTCATTAGCATAAAATTTTATCATGCTTGCAAATTCTCAAAGGAAGGTTAACTTACTTTATGAGGGAAAAAAACTGAGACTCTAGCTGGTGGCACATGTACCATCAAAAACAAATTAAGTCCTGTCTGTGGAACTTCTTTCTCAATAAATCTCCCTTTCTCTTACACATGCATACACACATACACACCCCATATTTTCCAACTTATTGGAAAAACATGTGGTTACCTTCATTGGAGGGATTGCCCAGAACCTTCTTGACCTCTGCATTGGTGGGATTTGTGCCTAGAGCCCGAAGGACATCTCCAACCTGGCTTAAGGTGATCTTGCATTCACCTGTTCTGTCAAACAGTAGAAATGCCTCCTTGAAGTCTGCAGGAAGCAAGAAGCATTAGGGAGCTTTTTCCTACCTCAGACCTGTAAACTAACCCTAATTTCATCAAAGATCCGGTTCATACTCTTCTATTTTACAACTTTTGCCAACCATTTAAGTTGTGATTGTTGGGCTTTTCCTCTTCCTAGTTCAAATACATTAACAAACCCTTTTGACATTTCATTTGGGGGCTATTTTAAAGCAGCATTTCCAATTTGAATTCATATGTAATTATTAGGCAGGTATGGAAGCTGAAACTCCTAGTCATATTTACTCGTATTTCCTTCATCTCCTTGGGAAGCAGAACTGAATCAAGAAATTCTGAGGCCTTAAGAATTTCTCATATAATCTCTCATATAATTAACAAAGTTAATAACATTTCAAGAAAACAAGTTTTCAAATGGGGTTGTGTTTGTGAGGTTACCCCAAACTTCTTAAATTTTATGGAAAAAACTTCCTTTTGAGCTACAAATTTCCTAAATAGTTCCTTTAACTAGTTTGCTTTCGGGTAACTTCATTTTTCAGGAAAAATATATAAAAAAATGAGACAAATCTCTAAGTTCTATAAGTGGTCATTTAACCACTTCAGTGTATGACTCTCATAGGAATCGATTCAGAATGAGGAATATTTGTTTGTATTTGTTGCTATGGTAATTTTCTTAAACTTTATTTTTCAGATAACATATATAACAACATGTTGCTACATTAGCTTTAGATTTAAGTACATATTTTACAGAAATGATTGTAGATTCACATGCAATTTTTAGAAAAAAGTACAAAGGGATATCTTATAAATTATCTAGTTTCCTCCAATAATAACATTTTGCAAAATTATTGTATAATGTGGGAACCAGGGTATTCACATTGATAGATTCCACCAATGCCATTCAGATTTCCATTTTATTTGTACTCATGTGTACTTGTGCATAAGTACATAGTCTTAAATTGTCTTTCTTAAAAAATATCACAATTACTCTATTCCTTACTTTTTCTGAATTTTGTCATTCTCCTTTGACAGAATGGTGTTGCCTTTCAGAATTACATTAACAAAGAACTAAGACGTGTACACCAAAAAGACAGAAAGGGGTGCTACTATAGGTTAGGGGCCAGTAAAGACACTTTAACTGAACCTCCTAAACTTAACTAAATGAAATTTCCTGGGGAACCCAGAAGCACTGATGGCGACTTGTTGGAGTTAATACTAACCACACTCAAAAAATCATCTGTGAATGAAAGAGGTGAAAGCATTCTTCTCTCAGTCCATTAGTGGTCTCAGATCAAAAGATGCCTTCTAGATAGATTACTCAGCAAAATACCCTATTTTATTGTTCCTCTGTCCCCTAACCTAAGATTACACAGACATACTCACTGTCAACTATAGTGATCACATACCATTCTTTGTTAAAAGTTTCCCCTCATATTCTGTGTATTTTTACTATAAAAAATCATTTCCCTAATCTGAAAATATGCCGCAGGCACCATAGGGTCATTAGTCAAATATTACTTTTCATCTTTCTAAGGGATATGTGAAACTGAACTATTCTTGCTGCCGGCTCCAGGCTTTCATGCACAAAGTGCTCAGAGGGCTCACTATTACCCTGGTCAGATGCTTGATATAGAAATAGGATTTTATGGGCTGTAATAGAATCTCTCTGACATTAACCCTTCTGTTGATTTGAAGGCTAAGGCCAGAAAGATATTGCTCTTCCCACCGAGGAATTTTAAGGCTTAAGTTTTTACCTTGAGGAGTCTAGAACATGGGTTAGCAAACTCCTGGCCTATGGTCTGGCCACCTAATTTTGTAAATAACATTTGATTGGAATACAGCCATTCATGTAGGCATTGTTAATGGCTGTTTTCATATTTTAATATCAGAGTTGAGTTTTTTTTTTTTTCACAGAAGCTGTATTTGCCAATGAAGCCTAACATATTTACTGTTTGGCTTTTTATGAAAAACTTTACTAGCCCCTGGTCTAGAACAACACTGTTCTAGAACTTTTTGTGATGATTGAAATGTTCTATATCTGGGCTGCCCCAAAATGTAGCTACTAGCCACCTGCAGTTCTTGAGCACTAAAAGGTAACCAGTACAACTGCGACAACGGATTTTTAAATGTATTTGTTTTTAATTAATTAAAGTTTACATTTAAATAGGCACATGTGATTAGTGGCAACTCTACGGGACAGCATAGGACCCCTTCGACATTTAGAATGCTATAAATCTCTAGTTGTTATTTCTTCTTTCCTCCAAACCTGTGATACATTTAAATAGAGCAGACTTGAGCAACACTAATAATAAACATGAAGGAAATGAAGGAATCTTCATTCCTTTCTGAAAGTATAGTATTTCCATTTAATTTAAAATGCTACTAAAAATATTTGTTTTCCTGGCACAAGAGAAAACCAGTCAGCCACACTAATGTTTACTGAAACTCTATCTAAAACCTATTTCATATATGGAGTAATAGGTTTCAATAGTAATAATTTAATAGTAATAGTTTAATAAGTTTAATACTTTCCTTCTGTCCCTGTAAGGGTTTTTATTCTTCTATTTCTTGGTCCTACCATAGTTTGGCTCTCAAAATGGCACTGTAAATTAGATATTTAAGAGGACTGGGGTGTAGTAGCTGAAAATGTAGCAGCATCACTAGTTAAAAATGCATTAAAAATCAAACAAGTTATAGTAGAGTTACCAATGGTTTTCAGTAAGGAAAACAATCCTTTGTAGTATAATTTCATATGGTAGTGAGTTCTGAGTCATCAAGTTGTCTAATCTGTCTACTTGAGTCCATCAACCATGGTGTGGATACACGTGAGTCTGTACTACAGTAAATATCTTTGTTTTTCTTAACTGATGTTTGAACATGAGATAGTCCAGACACTAAAACATTGAAAAATGTGGAATTATTTGAGTATTTGAATAAGTCCTTATTAATCATCTATATTTATTATTACACACATATATAACATGTAACATATATACAATATTCTAATTTATATATCACATACCTAATTTTTCTCCCCTTCTATACATGTATCTTTATCTCACTTTATTTAGATATGTGACACTGTCACTCTACAAAACATGCCTCAGTATATTTCTAGTGAAAAAATAAGATTTTGTGGGGCATGGGATTCTTAGATCCCAAGACTGTAGGACAAAAAAAAAAAAAAAAATTGGAAATGTTAGGGAAAGTATTCAGAGTTATTTTTATGAAAGAAATTTCTAATTAATTTAAACTAATGGCAGATTTTGATCCTTGAGCAAGTCCCATTCCCTGCCTTGATACTGTCCTGCATTGCTAATGATGTATTGGGAGACATTACTGTTTGTTTTCCCCACAGTTTTATGATAAATACTCCTCCCTCTTTGTCTCTGAATTTACTTTTATTCTATATCCACTTCACCTATTATTTCTCTCAGCACATTATGATGCCCACTGAAATGATGTAGATTTGGTAATCGGCAGTTTCATAATCAATTTTCCAAATTGAACAATTCAGACCTGCCAAATCTGTCTTTAAGGATTCAATGAACAAATTAGCATTCCAAAAGCTACATCTTTTGGGGGATATATGTAAGGCATTGCTTACTGTATCAAATTGGTTTTGTTTAGACACCAGTGAATATAAGGCCCTGTTTTGTAGTGTTTATTGTTTGCTTAGACTTCTGATTATAAGCAAGGGATTCAGGTGTTGAGAGAAGTTAGAGTGATTGAGAGCATTTATATTTAGCGTACCAACAGCAGTGGGGGGTAAATAGGGAGAGCTAATCTCAAGGGAGTGGTCTTCTTACACGCCACCTTTGTGAGTGTGCGCATATTAACAACATCTTTTAAACTTACCATCCTGCTGTTCCTTAGAGAACTCGATCTGTTAAAAAGAAATTAACCATAAAGAATATTTTAAGCAAACAAAATGTCCTGACTTTAAAGTGTATCCAAGCTCATTCCCTGAGTAATCTTTAAAGTAAGCTCCCAAAGTAAGCCTACTTTTCAGAGTTCAGGCATAGCTTGGACACAAGCAGAGTGAGCCACGTAATAACATGCCTTGAAGGTGCATGATATTTCCGAAACCAGGCAGTGTTCTGCCTACATCTGGAGTAGAGAAGCTCAATTCACTTACCAGCAATCTGATCAGCACTGAAGGACTGCAGTGGCGAGAGAGAGAGAAAGAAAGAAACAACTAGTACTCTTTCAAATGCATTGACAGAAGAATTGAGTGTTCTCTGCCCTGAGATTTTTAGGAAGCCATGTAGGTGCCATGGAATAAGGTTGTCTTAGGATACCTTTGAATCTAGGAAAAATAGAAAGCTTTTGCAGAAGGTAGTTAGGGAACACCTCTCTTAATTAATAAATGATTTAACAAATACCAAGTCAAATTATTATATTGGGGCAGTATAATAATCGATAGTGTATTTAAGATATGTCTAATACATATACATGGTATTAAGAAGTGCAGTTGCCCTGGATTAAAAAAGGTCACCTTAACAACCACTTTTTCACTTAATGCATCTAAAGTAGTTTACTTAATTATTGAAATTGGCATCATTGGATTGTTTTTTAAGGCATACTATTTCTCTATTGTTGCAGGGTTTTCCCCCTAAATTTAGATATAATAAACCTTATGTGATATAGCAACAGCTGATGAAGCATAAAGTACCACTTTTGGGAGTAAATTGTATTTTCCCAGCTGGCATAATAGCTCAAATTAACCTCTTCTATCCTCAGCCCACATCAACAAAACCCGAAGTAGGTTCGAAAGACTCATATTGAATATACTCCCTCCCCAGTTCTATTTTTTGTCTACCTTCTTTCCTCCATTACATTATATCCACTATCTATTTCCTCCTGTAAATGACAAATACTTTGCTCATAGGACCCACCATGATGGAGCTGCTGGGCTGCAGAGCAGTGGCGAAGCTGAAGAGTGAGCTGGGGGCCGCTCCAGTCCCTGAGTGGGGGCCTCCCTTGCTGAGGTCGCCTTTTATTTCTGGGGAAGCTGTGACCTCACAGCTAGCATCAGGTTTCAGAGAGAAGTGGCCACTCCCTTTGGAGAGTTCTTTAGCTTTCTTAGGGCAAAGAGCAAGAGGAATCTGTATGCTGAAGGCTATTTTTAGGAAACCACAAAGTAGGAGTAGACAGCCATAGTGTGTCCAAAGCCTGTCAGTACTTTTATGGTCTTGATCCCTGAAAGGTTCTCCTGGAGTGTCTTCCTTTAAGAAGCCTCTTATTTGTTCAGTGGCAGAGGAGCTTAGAATTTTTCTGGGGGCTTGGGCTGACCCTTGCCACTGTGAATTTCGGACTTTGCAAACTTTTAAGTGAGCAAGTTTGGGTATTGTTGAAACTTAACAGATAGGGCCGATTCGGGGTTTCACATGGCAACTGCCACAGAAAGAACATCCTTCGAAGCACTGTCTACTGTGGTCAAGTGCAGAGGCCCTGAAATGCATCGCACATCTGTGTGTTTCTTAGAGTTCGCCCAACTGGTAATTTGGCCAGTTCTTGAAATCTGCAATTAATTTAATTTTGTAAGCTGTATTCTCAGAAGTATAAAGCTTATCTAAGCCAGGAATGGTTTTGATCTTTGTTTTTCACCATTCTCCCTGAGTTACCTTACGGGGGAGTATTTTCCTCCCTCTCTGTTATCTTTATGGTGGCTGACCAGTCAGAGCTTTTGACTTTCTGAAGTTCTTCTGGGCAGCAAAGCTGATAGACTTTTTATTTTTTGGTGTAAGTGTCATTCCTGGTTCTTTTTAAAAAAATTAAATGTATTGAGGTGACATTGGAAAATAACATTACATGAGTTAAAGTGTACAATTCTCTAATACATCATCTGTATATTGCATTGTGTGCTCACCACCCAAGGTCTAGTCTCCTTCTATCACCATATATTTGACCCCCTCTACCCGCTCAACTCCCTCTCTTCTTGCTTTCCCTCTGGTAGCCACCATTCTGTTATCCATTGATAGACTTTCTTTTTTTTTTTTTTTTTTTTGCATTCTTTTTCTCTCTTTTTTCAGATTTTAAAATTTTGTTTAAGTTCTTAGCAGAAGGTGCTGATTCTGTTTCTGTCAAGTTAATTATTTTATGGCTCAGTTTCCAGACTGAGAAACAAAGTAACTCAGAAGAGGGGCTGTGGAATGCAAAGCTGTACTTGAGAATTTTAAAGGTATCTGGTGGACTGGCTGGTAATAGGTTCTCATGAAAACAGAAGGCACTCTCTTCCTAGAATGGCACTGTGCAAAATGGTACTGGGAAAATATGGGTCTTCATATGTCCACAAAAGTTCACACAACATGTTTATCAATTTTCTACATACTTAAAGCAGCTCACAGACATAAAGAATGTTGGAAATAAATTCTAACTTATGTGCTGTTTCAGCAACTACTTTTAAGGAAATGGATACAGAAAGCATGAAGTCTCCCTAGCTAGACAGACATATGTATACTTTATGGCCTTCCCTCAAGCATTTAGAAAGAAATTAATATTTAAATGTATATTACTTTTTTTTTTAAAGATAAGGACTGTTTTAAATCTTATAATCTTTTTCACCTACATTCCCTATCGTATGTATCTGATTATGGAGCTATATCATTTAAAAATATATATTTTACTTGTTTTTAGGAATGGGGAGGGAGAAAGAGAAGGAGAGAAACATCAATGTGTGAGAGAAGCACCCTCTTTCATGCCCCGAACTGGAGGCATGGCCTGCAATCGAGGCAGGTTCCCTGACCGGGAATCAAACCAGCAACCTTTCATTCCACAGGCCAGCGCTCAATCTACTGAGCCACACCAGCCAGGGCTGAATGTGTGTTACTTTTTGTTCAAAGACTACAAGTAGTAAAAGAAATCCCATAGGGTTTTGAGTTCCAAAAAGAGGATTGAAAATATACTTTTAAAAATAGCAGTACCCAGGTAAAAATATCTTCATAAATAGATTGACATTTTGAGAGTTTTAATAGAAAAACCTAAACTCTTTTGAATCATTAGGGGGAAATGGAAGGAAGACTGAAAGTAGAAATTTGTAATCTTTGATAATTGTGTAATTTGGAGCCTCATGATTTTTATGCAAAAATTTAAGGGTTTAGAGCAGACCATGTTTCTTTGTGTTCTTTTTAGTCTTGTAATTACATGTATTATGTCATTAAATTTTAACTGCCTATGATTAATATTAATAATTAACATATAAATATAAATAATACAAAATAAACTAATTAAAGTTGTCCTGTATTTTCTCTCTCTCTCTTTTTTTTTTCAAGTAGAAAAGTATATCCTTGAATGCATATGGAATATGGTCAATTTGAACAAAATCTGTCGAGTAAACTGGAAAGTCATTTTAAAATTTATTTTTATGTTATGAATAAGCTATTTCTAATCACTTGGATATTATGTAAAGGTTTAATATTATTGAAATGGAAGTAGTAGGCAGTTGCCAAACTACTTAACTCTATTTTCTCTCTATATTTTTATCATATAGAGAATAAGAGTTCAGATTTTTTGTATATATTGAGAGTCAAAGTAAACATTTAAGTGAGTTACTAACAACAGTGGAGAAGGCTGCAGTGCAGTCTAGTCTAGAGACTAAACTACAGTTTACAAGTTAGAAAACCCAGGTGCTGTGCTCATAGAATAAGTGGGAAACACTATTTATTCTCTGGTACACTTTACAAATGGCAAAAACTTTCCCCTGGCATCTCTTCTGGCGTTATAATGGTGAAGTAACCAGCTCTTTGAACATGCCTTTGACAAACAAAAAATGGCCACCGATTTTGAACTCAGTTTTCTATGTCATCATTTGGTTTGTTTTAAAAATTAGATTTAAGTTTTTCTTATCTGGGATGCTCTTGCATCTCTACGTCTCAGAAATTAACTGTTTTTCAAAGTCCTGATAAAATCTCCTCCTTTTGAAAGAACACTTTCTCTTTATGTACCCAGTTCCCTCCTTCCACTTCATGCTGTTTAATCTTCCTGACTGTGAACTTGTTGACAGCACAGGTCATTATGAAAGCCATTTACCTTTGTCCATGATGTGAACCCAGGTGCAGGCTTACCCCAGCCTCTGCCTCTTGGAGACCTGCCTGCTGCCTTATTCTTTGATTTTTTTATCCCCCGTAATTATAAAATACCTGCCTATATTAGATGCTCTACAGATTTTCATTAAGTTAAAATCATTAGAACATATGTATAGTAAGCTCCTCCTTCAAACATAAGCTCCTCTTCTTGAAGATTCTATTGCCTGAGGGAAGAGAAGCTGGAGTTCTAGAGGAGGTGCATGCATCTCCTTTGCCACTGCATCTCTGGGACCCAGAACTGCCAGACACATAGGAGAGGCATACTCGTCTTGAATTACTGATGTATGTGCCTTCAGATTTTCAGAGTCATTTCTTAGATTTTGTGTAAGTGTTTATGATAAGGACCTCTGATTTGCAAACCCTCCATTTGTTATTCTTTTAACTGTTTCTTCCATCTTCACCTACATGCTTATATTAGACTGATAGTAAAATAACTACATTTCTCATTTGTAGAGACATGTACTGTTTGGTATTGGGTGTAGATAGGTAGTAGTGTACAAGTTCCTGGTACTAAAAAGGATTTTTATTGCCCTATTTACAGATCTTTTCTCACTTTGAGAAACATTTTTCTAACCGTAACCATGAGGTTTGGTTAACTGATTAAAGACAAGATAAAGTCTCTGGTATATAGAAGGAATTTATTTATAGGAAAAATATTAAAATGTGCTTGATCAAACAGGCCCTGGAATCGATTCATGTTAAGATTTAGTAGTATTAACCAATGTCATCACAATAAATTTAATAAAAAGTAAATATTTAAAAACTGCTAAAAATTTAGGAAAGCAAGAAGAACTATAATTAAAGATGCTGTGGGAGATAATGTGTTGTTTAATACTGAGAAACAATACCCTAGAAAGGAACATAGACTACAGTCTTTAAACAGCTTCATCATCACTGCATAGTACAATGGGGCCAATTAATCTAATCAGGGCCAGTTTTCAATCAAAAATAATTGCTGCAGTTTCTCTGGTTTAATGCCTGGCAGAGGGACAAAGACCTGGATGTATGCAAACCCTACGCAAAACTTAATTTATTAATTTTCAGTCCAAACTCACAGAGTTACTGGGAATTGCTGTAAAAGACCAGCAGAAAGAAGTATTAGTTTGAAACTGAGTCTTGTACTTCAGAATAATTCACTTAATTAAAAAAAGGTTTTTTTTCATTATATTTTACCTCAACAAAGGATCTGCTTAGGCTGATGACTGTAATATGGTCTAAAAGGAGACATTAAGAACAACAAGAATACAGTATTAGCCCAGAGAGAATGGATGGTTATATTGGATAACTGATTTGAACAGAAGAAGAAATGAGTAATTTTCTGGGAAGATGTATGGACTAGTTAACTAAATTTGGGCAAATTGGAGCAAAGACTAAATTATGAAAGCAACCCAATTCAGACCTACAAGAACTAACAGAGAGGCCTCAGTAAATTTTAATAAAAATTTAAAATATGAACTAAGTCCACTCTTCAGATTTCTCACCAGTTTTCCCATGGTTAAGGGTTGATAAATAAATCTAAAATTTCTTGTGAGTTGTACTTGTTCTGCTTTGTGTATTTGTTTGCATGTAATTTGTTAAAAAAATCCAAGTTGTGTTTTTGTTTCTTCCTTTCTTTTTTTATTTTTAAAATATGATCATTAGAAAAATGTGTTGTTTGTGTTATAACAGATTATGACTGCTTTTTCTACTTTTCTGGAGAAAAGCTCTTTTTGTGACAATAGGGACATGTGAATATTACAATTACCATTGTAGAGATTCCAGGTCTTTTGATAGGATGGAAAGAAAACTAGACAGGGGTTAAACCACTCAGAATTTTGTTCTGGCTCTTTTGTAACACATCACGTGTCTTTGGATTAGATAGCGTCTCTTATCTTCATCATAGCTCCCTCAAATACAAACTATTATACATAGTGATTTCTAGGGTTGCTTGTGGTTCTACAGTATTGTGAGTTTTCCACCTTATTGTCAGTAGAATCTACCTCAACTCACTTTTTCTAATACAAAAGGGCCGAGTGGCTACAAATTTACTTAATAACATTATTTTAAAGTAGTTTAGATAAAGAGGAGTTCAGCAAAATATAATGTCATAACACCATGTTCAGCTGAGTCAGATGTTTTATAAACAGTAGAGAGGATATACCATTGGGCACTTTCTAGGCTTAAAGAATCTCACTTACCACAGTGGAAAGAAAACTATAAAGTTGATTATGATGTGATCTTATCTTTGGGGAGAACTTTCTTCTCTGGATTCAACTCAATATTATTAATCTATGACTAGAATAGCAAGAATTTATCATCCATATAATTTAAATTTTATCTAGTATAACTGAAGCCATTACTATTTGTATATTATAATTCTGCCCTCCAAATTCTGATTTGGGCAAGAAGCAAATTGTAGAAACTGATGTAGGAACAAACTATAAAAGATCCTATTTTCATACAAAAATATTTCAGTATGAAAAGAAGCCAAAGAAAGTGTAGTATCAGCAGACTAAATATAATCCTTTCCACAATTTCCATGAGTCAGATGGTGTTGCATGCTGGGTAATCATGGACCAACTTCTAAAGACAACTTGCCAGGGGTTGGTTCGTTTGCAGTACTGAAATGTTGAGAGGCTAAATTTGGTACTGTCACTTCATGATCTTCCTATCTTGCAAAGTTCTCATTATCTTTAAAATTCAAAGTGCTACTCAGTATTAATTGGTGAACACATCTATTTCCTTTCCATACTGCATTTTACTTCAAAAAGACATTATCCAGTCACATGTAATTCAAAATATAATATTAATGTGTTACCAATACCCTTTAATATTTTCCCACTCCATTCTACCTGTTCTCTTCTTATACAATTTTAGTGTTTGAAAGTGGAACCTTGATTCTGATACTTAGAGAGAGTCTCAGATAGTTTTTGATTTGCATCTGAGGTTATAGTGACACCACAGGTGGGTTAATATTGCAATTGGTTGACCTTATAATTGTATTAAAAATTAATTTGTATTATTGAATGATCAGAGTAAAAGAAAACAAACATCTACAATTATGTAATGAAAACTTAAAAACAACTTATGTTTTTACTCATTCCTTCTAATTAGAAATTGACTATATGTGTTCTTTCCCTCAAACTGGTTAAGGTTAAGTTTTCACTGTTATATGTGTGACATTCTACTTCTGCAAATTACCCCAGTGAATATGTGGTTGGGGTTTCTAGTTTGACTCATGTTGTTTATTTGTAAATAGAAATTCTATACCATTCTCAGAATATTAGCCTGAGGGCAACATTTGGAGGTCAGGTTTAATATTTGTGTATGTTTATTTAAAAATATAATTATTTAAAAAAGTCAGTTTCACTTCATTTAACAGTATTTAAAATAATTTTGGATATATATATTATTTTTAGCTTTACTGGAATATAATTAACATATAACAATGATTTTTAACCAGTGTGCTGCTGCAAGAATTCTTTTTTTAATTTATAATTTATTTATTTGTTTCTTTATTTTATTTTTAGAGAGAGGGGAAAGGAGAAAGAGAGGGAGAGAAACATCACTGTGTGGTTGCCTCTCACTTGTGCCCCCAACTGGGGACCTGAATTACAACCTAGTCATGTGCCCTGACTGGGAATTGAACCAGCGACACTTGGCTCGCAGGCTGATGCTCAATCCACTGAGCCACAGCAGCCAGGGCGCAAGAATTCTTAAAACATGCAATAACCGACTATTGAGTCAAGGGCACTGACCTCTCTTCCCTTAGACTGTCAAATAAAAATATTATAATGGACAACACAACAATAGCTGTCTGGTGTGAATAAATAAAAATTATACCTTTTTTTTTTTTTTTTGTCAAATTGGCAAGAAATATACTTTTTGGTGTGCCGCAGAATTTTAGTAATTAGTTTATGTGTGCCTTAGGATGAAAAGGTTGAAAATTGCCGACATATAACATTGTGTAAATTTAAGGTGTACATGTGATGATCTGATATGTGATGATTTTGGTATTGTGAAATAATTACCACAATAAGGTTAATTAACACATCCATCACCTCACATGCGTATCTTTTTTTTTTTTTTTTTTTGTAGTGAGAACTTTTAAAATTTAATCTCTTAGCAGCTTTCAGGTATACAATATAGTGTTGTTAACTAAGTCACCACCCTGTAAATGGGTGCCCAGAAATTATTCTCTTATAACCAGATGTTTGTATCCTGTGACTGCTTTCACTCTTTCCTTCCACTTCTGACCTGGCCCCTGGCAACTACCAACCTCCTCTCATAGCAGCACTTTTACAAACACACAATGTTCTGTGTACAACTTCTTCTCAGAAGCTGGAGCAAAGTGGCTAGGAGTCTTTCTCAGCTTCTTATAGTCTACCTTTCATCTATAAAAGAGAACACTCAATCTGTCAGCAACAGGAGCTAAGAACAGGAAAAGCTGCGGAGGACAGAACAGGGGTGACCTGGGAAGGTTGTCTTCATGAACTTGCTCGAATGTGTGCTCATCACTCCCTCGTGTGGCTGCACAGGGCTGTGCAGGGTAGTGGAAGAACCGCTGTACCTCACATGCTTGAGAGCGAAAAAGTCTCCTTTACCCATTCTAAGAAACAGCAACTTACTCTTTATACTCAGGAGGTAGGTTATAATATGCTTAACATAGTGGACTCTGGCCTTCTAGGTTAGTCCTAGCTTCATCATTACTAGTTATTTCATCATGGACATAACACTGAACTTCTTTTAGACTCTTCAGTTTCTTTTCTTGCAAAAGGAGGCTAAAACAACCTCAGTGTAATGTTATGGAGATTAACTAAGTTAATAGGGCATAGAGTAAATTCATAGTAAATATGGTTGTTACATTATAAAGAACTATAATTCTTGAAACCTTTCAAGGCCATGACCTTATTTGATTTTTCTAAGTGGGACTGGGTTTGTATTAGCCTTGTTAAATGTGAGAAAAAGAATTTATAGATGAACAAAACAATCCTATACCTTGAACAGAACAAGTCAGGTATCACAATGTGTACATACACTTGCCTCCTCTGACTATCCATCACTAAATACATGTATTTATTGGGACTGCTCTATTTCCACCTTACCCATTCAACTGGAAGCTTAAATCTTCCCAGCACGTGGTCAGTTGTGGCTATGAGACTTGTTATTTGATGAGTTTCTGTCAATGCATTTTGTACCTTTACCGTGTTTTGTAATGTCGCCTGCAGTCTAGTCAAGGATGACCTGATTGAATGGTGAATACAACGAGAATTAAACTGCAACACAATAAGAGAAACGATTCAAAGTCCCATCACATCACAGCCATCCTGACATATAAGCTAAGGCATGCATCATGCGGAAAACTCACTTACACATTGAAGATGTTTTGAAATCTAGGCACATGGTCATCTTATTTCTTTTTTACTTTTGTTATTTCACTTGGTTGTAGTTTTGGGCAACAGGTGTTAATTTTTTAATGCCTGCACTTTAATGTTCAACTATCAGCAGAAAATGTGTTTTTTGACAGGGGATATTCATAGAAAATTCATAGGGATAAGACATCAGGTAAGCATTCCTGAGATATCAAAGATTTTGTGTCAGAACTATTGAAGAACTATTCTAAGCAAAAAAAAAAAAAAAAACAGATCTGGAGGAAATCAAATTCAAAAGCACATTTAAGAAATTGATAAAACTAATTAATAATATACAAGATTTTTCAGAGTTAATGGTGAGTCAAATATGTGTCTATTAAATGTGGCATATTATAAAATGAAACATAGATATTAACTGGGAATAATATTGAGAGCTTAAATATTACCATGATGGTAATACTACAGAAAGATAGTTACAATTAAAGTTTAGCATTACTCAAAGTCCAAAGGACAGATAGATTTTTAAATCATGTGACTTATGAAAGAAAGTTTAAAATACAATTAAGTTTTGTTCTTTATTGAGTTTTCAGAAAGTTAATGAACACATATAACAGCTCTATTAATATCTTTAAAGTTCATTTTCTCTTCTTGAAGAAAGTTTATAACTTATATGATGTAATATAGCTAGGAACATCATTAAGTGATTAAAAGCATCATAACATGAAATGTTTTAATGTACCTTTTAATTAGCCTTGTCACCTAATGGGATTAAATTAAATTTTATAACATCCTCAAATTGCACCACATTCTTTGGCTGTGTTATAATACCTATGCATATGCACTGATTTCATATTAATGAGTGAAAATCATTGAAGACATTGAAATTCCTTTACAAAAATATATTAATTTCAATTATGTTTTTTTCTCTTTCTATCAAGAATGGGCTTTCTGAATGAAAGATAAAGGTTAATTTCTTACTATGTCTTCTAGGTTCACTTAACTTATTCTTGATTTGTGTCTCTTACTGGGATCTGTTGCGTCTCTTGTTCTGCAGTGAACTAGCGAAGACGGAACAGAACCCATCTTCACAGAGACTCCAGAAGGATTTCTTTCCTTTGCTTAATAGTACTGGCTCACACCAGCTTTTTTTTTTTTAATAATTTATTTGTTTGTTTGTTTACTCTATTTTTAGAGAGAGGGGAAAGAGAAAGAGAGGGCGAGAAACATCTCTGTGTAGTTGCCTCTCACTTGCGCCCCCAACTGGGGCCCTGACATGCAACCTAGTAATGTGCCCTGACTGGGAATTGAACCAACAACACTTGGCTCGCGGGCCGATGCTCAATCCACTGAGCCACAACAGCCAGGTTCACACCAGTTACCCACAGAAGAAAGGATAAACCAATTTTCAAGATTTAAAAAAGTGTCACTTTTCTGCTGACCATGAACAAGTTATCAGTTTAATTTCTGAATTTAAAAAAGTGATGTTTTGTTCATTTCATCACTATCCGTGGAACCACAGAGCCCACCGTGGATCTGCCTTTTGACCCAGTGACCCCACTTCTGAGAATATATCCAAAGAAACCCCCAAACACTAATTTGAATAATATAAGTACCCTTCTGTTCAGTGCAGTGTAATTTATAATTTCCAAGGTATGAAAGCAGCCCAAATGTCCATCAGTAGATCAATGTATAAAATAACTATGGGACATTTGCACAATGGAATACTACTCAGCTGTAAAAAAGAAGAAACTTTTACCCTTTGCGACAGCATGGATGGACCTGGAGGACATTATGCTAAGTGAAGTAAGCCAGTCAGAGAAAGACAAGTAACATGATTTCACTCATATGGAATCTAATGAACAAATTTCAACAAGCAAAATAGAGGCAGACTCATAGATGGAGAGCAAGATGACAGTTATTGGAGGGGGGAGGTTAGGGGGTGGAGGGATCAAGCAAAAAGAAAAAAAGACTCATTGTCATGGACAATACGGTGGTGATTGTGGGTGAAAGGGGGTTGTAAGGGGGTAAATGGTAACGGTAAAAATACAATTAAAAAGCAATGATTACAAATTTTTTAAAAGTGATATTTTGTCTGTTCTCGGAGTTCTCTTACCTGTCAAGCTTAAGTTTTACTTATTTACTTATTCTTACACAGTTTCTCAAGAAAGAACATTAATGCCTGTTCTCACTAGGGAGATACTTGTTTTTCTTCTTAAAATAAAGGTACCTTTTCCTCTTTCCAGATACTTGTAGTCCCAGATACAAAGAGATGGTATTCTCTTATAAATCACAATAAATATAAAGAGAAATAGCTTTTACATTGATTTTTATCTTTAACATTAGTATAGAGTGAAGATTCATAGAATAGAGATAGCCGGAATTATTGGAGTGGGTCTAATCATGCTTGTTGTTCAATACAGTCAGTGTGCATCTGTAAGGATACATTAACGAGGGTTGCCAGAGGTAAAGAATTTGGTTTTCTCTTAATGAACTGTATGCACTCAGTTCCTCAAGGTGGAAAAACATTTATTAGAAGATTTGACATACATTTCTTTTCCTAAGTGGATATTCATTAAGAATAATAGTTCCTAACAAAAAAAGAATAGTTCTTAACCAATATTATATTCTATTAAAATTTGACTTTAGTTACCTATAAACTCGGGATGAAATATTTGTAATAATCTACTCCTACTTAGAAATGTAAAATGTCAGGTTTAACTGGAATGCTATAAAAACTATGAATGTATTTATTTAATTCCATCACATATATCTGAGGATGATCTAAGTAAATATTTATGTTAAGGACACTTTAAAAATATACAATTATAATTAGTCAATGTAGTGTTTATAGGTTAGCATCGCCATTGCAAGTAAAGCATTAAGTTAGCAAAGTTTAGATTTATTACAGGTAGAACTTCTGACTCAAGTGAAAAGAGCACTCATATAGGCCCTGTTGCCCATTAGTTCTCCATAGAAGGCAGGGTTCCTTAGATGAAGACTTTCAAACTGTCCTTTGGACCAATCTAAGCCCAGGGAATGAGGAGAAGGTGTAGATTTGTTGGGTCGCATCACTGAGAAGTAACAGGCACATGCATTGCATCATTTTTCTGAAAGCAGATACTCTTTTGGTATTTGAGAACTTTGATCACAGCAAAGTGTCGACACAAAAATAAATCACATTCTCCTTAGTTCAAGATTAGTATGCAAGAGCTCAAAGATATAAGCTGAAAGCCATATAACCAACGAGTTTTACAGTATTTTTTTGGGTTAGTTTCATTTAGAAACAACTCACACATTCTGAATTAAATCATGTATATAAATAAACAAGATGACAGTTATAGTCACTGAACCACTTTTGTGCCTAGTTGTCTGCACCGAGATATCATCCAGTGTTGTATCAAATGTTTTTAAGCAAAGTTGAAGGGGAAATTGACGTGAATTGCGAAAGTCTTCTCTTTTTCAGATGAAATAAAACAGCTGTTAATAAGTACATCCAGGGCAACTGAGTCATCAGCTGCTTTAAACTTTTTCAAAATCAGTGGATGGAGTAAAATTTTCCTTTTGATATAACTTTAAAGTAAAGAATTCAGTTTCCACAGAGATTTTATAAATAAACACAAATATTTGTCGAAGTATTTGTAAAACAGCCTTACGCTTATATATGGTACCTATAAATTGCACTTAAACAACTTAGGGGGCAAAAGAAAACTAGAGAATGACAACCATAAAAGAATAATAATAAAAAATAAAGTAGTACAGGTTCCACATGCAATACCATACTCATAGTAATTTTACTGAAATTATGTGTTAAAGTTTATTTGTCTTTTAATCAGGCTTCTCTTCTCCCCAAATCTACCAGTTTATTTAGTAATTCCATTTTTCTTAATGAAAAATGTATCTTTTTGCAAGTTTCTAGAGTTCCCTTCTGTTGCAAGATGTTTCAGTGACCAAACAGTTCACCCGTTTAGTTACCTTAATGGCAGAGAGGTCAATTTTTTCTTCTTTGGGTGGGGCAGGTGCCGGTGCGGGGGCAGGGGCTGGGGCAGGAGCAGCAGCAGCAGGTTTCTTTACATCTTTCTTTGGTGCCATTTTGTTTAAAAGGATGGGTTAAAAAAAGAGAGAGAAGAAGCACCTCCAAAAGAACTTGTCAAAATGATTCTTGGAAGAGGAGTGTAGTTCGGTTGATCCACAGCCCAGTGTCTTGAAGGCAGACCCAGAGTATTAAATGGTATAAGGGCATGCATATATATTTCACTTAGTGCCTAATAGAATCTTGACACGTGAGGCTGGATTGGACAGTTTGCTACTCAAGGGGGATGGCATTCTTGCTCAGTCTATAAATGGAGTCTGAAGGGTCAGGGCTTCACCAGTTTTTTAAAACTCCTCTTGCATTTTTTTTTTTCCATCTCCATATATAAAAGAAAAAGAAGTATGACAAAGTCAGTTTCAGATCCTTTGGTGACAGTAAAGTCAATTGATACTTTTTCTTTGTTGAATTACAATTCTACTGAAGTTGTAAATCTTTTTTTTTTTTTCTTTTTCTTCCCAAGCCAAAGAAACTTTATTCAAGGATTTGATTTCAACTTGGAATTTTGGCAGGGGGTATCACCAACTTTGACCCAGCTCCTTGGCCACAGCTTGCAAGAAAATGTTGGTCAGCAAAGAGGTAGTGATGTTTAAAAATAGAAAGCAGACGTATAAGGAAAGCTCATCAAGTCTTAAAGCTGTTTTCCTTCTAGGGAGCACAACCTTTGTCTCTGGCTCTCTCTTTTAAACTGTAGCAAACTGTATGCTAAAAAAGAAATTTAAAATTACTTCTTATAACTTAGTTTTCTTTCTATAATTTAATGAAAAATATCACATGGAATGGAAATGACAGCAAGATTTACTTTCTTGCAAAACAATTTTTAAATAGTAACTTTCAAAGTAGACACTCATTTTATTTTCTAAATGGCAAAAATTCTGATTACTTATTTATCACCAGATTTTTTTAATCCATACTAAGGAGATAAGGTAAATTCTTAAATTCACCTAAGTAGCCAGAGCGATAAAGAGAAAAAAAAAATTTAATTCTCAATATGGTCTAACTTTTGGTGACTAAGTACTTTCTTTGCTGACCTCGGTGTCCTCAGTTTGTAAGGCTAGACACTCATATTAAGAAGCATAAGAATAACCAATGTACTGTCCTCAATTCTATCCTTTTAACATGTGAGATATTTAATTAATGAGTTGTTAGTAATTAGTAAAAAAGTCAGTAGCTACTATGGGATTTAAAAATGCAATATTTATGTATTACATATATAAGAGCGTATATACACAGATAATACATAAGATATAGATTCATTATCTATCTTATTTTAACCTTATATGAAAGCATTCTCCAACTTGGGGAAGGTCATTATTCCTCTCTATATTATAGCTGAGCGGTTAAGACTGTCATCAGCAATAATTCACTTAGGTCACAACGACCCTCAGTTAAAAATCAGAGTCCTTATCTTACATGGTGGCCGTATCTGCTGGATCATTTTATCTACAAGTAATCCAGCAGGAGAAGCTTTTTGATTAGCTCCTGCCCCCATGCTGCACCATACCAAGGCCCTGAATTAGTTATGGCCCAAGTGCTGGTGATACTCATTTCTTCATGCGAGACAGTCATGAGAATCTGAGCATGTTTTATCTAAGTATACTCTTTGTCTCAAATTTAAATAATTAGAGTAGAATTCAAAAACGATGTGATGTTTTATGATAGACATGCTATTTTTGTAAATAGTAGAAATTTGCCCACCAGTTTGTTTTCCTTTGGATTATCAAAGGGGTTTTTCTGTAATTACTGAATGGTGGCTCTGCTCTGACCTTAGCTCACAGCCTCTATTAATACTTTGTCCCATGTGCAGAAATCCCTCAAGATCCATGACAGGTTTACAGATAAAAGAGTATTATGTATCCTGAAGCAAAAATTTGAGATAGGAACACTTTTTTTTTTTTTTAAATATTTAGGGGGAAATGGCTTGATCTGACTATACTTCTAAATCCTTTTGTGTTACCAAATATATATCATGGATTTATGACTTCACAGAGGAAAAAAGGTTGGTGTAGAATTTTCTACTTGAAAAGTAGAAATTAAAAAAGTAAAGTGCCATTCATATTGTGTGAAGGGTACTTGCTGTCAGCATGACATTACTGTTGGTATTAACCTTACCCATGGGGTTGCAGTAGTGCTTGGCCGACTGTTTCCCTAACCCGTAACCTAGTCCAGCCGTGAGGAAAACGCTGATCAAACCCAAATCGAGGGACAGTCCACACAATTCCTGACAAACACTTAAAAACTGTCGTGGTAATCAAAAACAAGTCTCAGAAACCGTCACAGCTTACAGGAACCTAAGGAAGCGTGATGAGTAAATGAAATGTGCTCTCCTCAATGAAATCCTGGGATAAAAAAGGGACACAGGTAAAAACTAAGGAAACCCGAATAAAGTGAGACCTTTAACTAACAATAATGTATCAATATTGGTTCATTAGTTGTCATAAATGTACTATACTAAAGTAAGGCAAGCAAGAGAGGAAACTAGATGTAGTGTACATAGAACTCTTTTCTCAACTTTCCTGAAAATCTAAAACTTATAAAATAAAAAAAATTTATTTACTACTCCCCCAAACTAAAAAGAAGTAAAGATAATTTACCTTGAAACTTCAGAGAAATTATGTATAAGATCTCAGAATTACTTAGTCAGTACTTTTTGTGTTTTGATCAGGTGTATTATAGAAGGAACCTCTGAAAATGTTTACAATTTATACCACCAAGGCCTTATGGGCTTTTTTAAAAAAGTGGCTTGTCCTATCAGACACAATGCATGTGTCACTTAGTTAGACTTTATTAAAATGATGTGTGGGGAAAGAATAATTTAGTGGCTTTCTGAAACTAGGATCTTGAGTAATTTTATGTGATAACCAGAATCAAAATGAAATTTCTCTCATGACCCCTTCTTTTTATATGACTGTGTGACAAGAGTGACTTCTAAGGAGAAAGAAGGGCAACAGCTGAGGACTCATGTTCTCGGTGACAGCTGATACATTCTGTGCCCAAATCTTCCAAGTGTTCCTCATGCTTAACTGTACCATTTGCTGTACAAACTTTTTTTTTTTTTTAGATGTTTACCAAAGTGCAGGGGAATGGCAGAGAAGGGGGCAAGTTCCTTACTAAAGATAGCTCTTTATAGTCTACCTTGTGATCTCATTGTGGGCTTTCTGTCACGTGGTCAAGATTCGATACACATTAATCTGTATCTTATAGGTTTTAGGTTCTTTTTGGCTAAGATAAAATTCTTGTTTTCTTTTTGGGAGCTTGGGCCTAAGAAGTATTTTCCCTTCATTTCACTGGTCCTTATCACAGCCTAACATGCTTAACCAGTGACTAGGCATGCACGTGGATTTATTTACTCCACATATGTTGACCATAGGCTAGGCTCTGTTATAATAGGCATTGGGACAACTGGGTGAACAAGGTGGATTTGATTTCTGGTCTCTTGAAGTTCTGTTGGAGACTAGGGTCTATGAAAGACAGTAATCAACCAGAGGAAATGATTGCAAATTGTCGCAGGTAATACAAAGAAAACACATCCAGTGCCATGGAAATAATGACTCGAGGTGAGGTGGCTACCCACTTTATATAGGCCTGTCTGAGGAGCTGCCATTTCAGCTTAGAAGGAACCCCTTTTTTGGTAGTCAGTGGGCGTCACATAATTCCATGCCATAACAGTGACTTCTCTAGGTATTAGCCCTTCGTCGAAATACCCTCTATGCCCAATAATTTGCTTACCAAATCTCTTCAATGACCTGCTATTTATTTCCCTGTCTGAGCTTTGCCTGTAAATTACAATCCTCATCTGAATGAGATATATGTGAAAGTCACATCTTCTTATTGACTTTTCCACTTAACAAATTGAATGAAAAATAGAGTTCATGGTTCTGAATCTCTTCAGCCTAATAAGTAGCATTTACTTAACCACACACTGTTCCAATCACAATTTGCCCCTTTAGGAATCAGACTTTAATTGTGATTTATTCAGATAATGATTACGTAGTTCATAAAGCTCAACCTCAAAGTAAAGCAAGTGGTGAATGGTTGAATTATTCCTCTATCAGAATATTGACTGGAGAAATCTGATTTACTTCTCTCTAACAATGTGACAACTGACAATTATTTTAGCTTCAGAGAGACAAATATAAAATGAGAGGAATGTATGAAGTAAGAGCTAACTTTTTTTTTTACTGCAAAGTTCTATGACTTTTGCTTTTTGAATAGCATTATTGTTATTAATGGCCATCTATTGAGGGTTAATGTTTGTTATCTTCATCAATCCTTACAACTTTGAGGTAGATGTATAATTTCCACTTTACAGATCAAAAGACTCAGAAAAGTAAAATATTGCTGTAGTTACAGTTTAATTATCAAAAAACAGAAATAGAACTTGGTTTTAATGCAATCTAAAGCCTAAGTTCTTAACCATTGTTTCTTATTGGCAGAGGGGAGAATAATTACATGTGAAAAACTATATGGGTTGCACCTCAGCTCTTCAGTTATGACAAAAATTAAATCATGGCTTGTAAAAGATGACTCACTCTGAGGTTACTTTTCAGAAGAAGGGCATAAAGACTCAATAGAACTACTAGGATGTCAGACACCCTGGGAGTACCAGGAACAAAAGAGCAGAAGAGAGCAAGCAGTAGTGGTAGAATCACACTCCTGGCACTTATTATAAAGATAAAAATCACACACACACACACACACACACATAATTCATTAATGGGATCATTTTCTATGGAACTTTGCAAGATGAACTCCTGAGGATAGCCACCAGGCTGGATTTGATCTGGTTCCCACTGCCTCCCTAGTCTTCATTCACTGCTGTCTCCCCTTTGCAGCTTATGCTGTGGTCACACTGAACGTTCCTACTTGGGGCCTGCAATTTCTGTATCCTTTGTCTGGGATACTTTTCCACACATCTCTTTATGGCTGCCTCCTGAGACCATTTAGATTTCAGTTCTAGCATTACCTCTTCAGAAAGACCTTCTTCAATTATGCTATCTTAAGCAACTCATACCCCAGTCATTCTTTAGGCCAGCATTTAGTTTTATTTTCCTCATAACCTTTATAAGTTTTACATTTTTGATTTGTTTTCTAATATGTTGAGGAAGTGAGCTCCAGGAGATCATGGGCTCATCTGCCTGGCTCTACACCTAGTCTCAAGCTCCCAGCTCATAGTAAACTCAAAGCAAATATTTATTTATTGAATAAATGAATAAATAAATGAAAAACGTTACAGGTTTTGGTGATGGCCAATTAGAAATAAATGGTCCAAGAGAGTTTGTAGTTTCAAAATTTGAGAGATAGGAAGAACTTGGGTAGCCAGATGAGAGGAACAGCAATGAATAGAGAATTATTAGCAATGAGACTATTAGAACTGGCCAGGTAACTCAGGTGGTTAGAGTGTTTCCCAATAACTCAAGGTTTTAGGTTTGATCTTCAGTCAGGAATCATGCAAGAATTAACCAATGGAAACAAATAAGTGGAACAACAAATCAGTGTTGTTTTTTTTTCTCTCTCTATCTTTCTTTCTCCCCTCTTCCCCCTTCTTCTTCTTCTCTCTCTCTCTCTCTAAAATCAATGAATAAAAACATTTTTAAGTCAAAAAAATAGAACTGTGGACAAAAAAAGAGGTTCTATGGAAAGTAACCTCACAAGGTGATCTGATCATAAATTTTTAACTGGACGGGCCATGGTGGGTAGTTACACCCCAGGCATATAACTTCTTTAGATTATGTGCTACAAAGTGAGCAAGGCATATAACTCCTTTAGTAAAAGGTTTATTTTTGCTTTAAGCAAGCCCTGTCCATTGTTTCTGCGCCTCTACATTAACACACCTTTGAAATAAGCAGCAACCACTCTCAAGAGAGCACATAATCTTGTTAACTATTCTGTAATCCAATATTGGCTTTGCTTTCTTCTACCTCCATGTAATCTTTCTTACATTCCCTCCTTATTTTCAAATTGGTAACAGAAGCTGCAAAACTGTTATTCTCCAGGGCATTTGAGATCTTGCTCTCCAGCATTTATGTCATCAGTGTGGGTCAAATAAACTCATACAAATTCTCTGCAGGTTTGGACGCTTATGTTGATAGAACCCATTCTGAAAACGTAAAAGCTTTGTCACTATTTAATCAAAGGAAGGGAAAATGGTGGATTAAAGGCAGTTTTAATTATTAAAGTTTCACTGTTAAGAGAATAGCTATTAGTTCTTCTTAATATTAGACTAACAAGGATGAGTGACAAGATTTTCAATTAAAAATAAATAACTTACCAGCTGGGAATTATGAGTTACTCCAAAAGTGTTCTGAAATGTTGTAAACTGTTTCCTCTTAAGAATAGTTCAGTGTTTAAGTGCAAGCTTGCTAATGGACTAAGGGTAGATAATAAAGATTTTTTGGGGGGGCGACAGTTATCTGCACTCCTTTCATCACTCAGTTTTTAACCAGATTTATTTCTTCAACACTCAATAAATCTCCTCCTCATATAAGTAGGAGACTGGTATTACTTTTCTTCTTTCTCCTTCTGCTCTTAGAATTACCTTGTTAAGGGTCACACAAGATCCAAGGCAAACCGGGCAGTGCTTAGGAATCCTGTCTTGTGTGGGAGATGGTGAGCCATGTGGAAGTGGAGTCAGTGTGATTCTTTACACGGTTAACATGCTGCTTCCCTTGGAGGTGGGTGGTGGTGGTATAAGGTTTCTCAAGGAAGGACATTTATAGTGATTAAAATTGCTCACAGCTTGCTTCATGGTGTAATTCTGAGGCTGTAGTATGTGATTCTGGCAAGAAGAGGGTATGAAAGGGACAGAAAATCCTGGAGAGTGACACAGAAGGGCACATGGTGTAGCTGTACCTCAAGAAAAGGGGACATGGCAGCAGGAGAACACTCACTGATTGGTCAGACTCTTGGTCAAAAATGCTTCTAGGTCACCCCCAGAGAAGGTGAACAGAGTGCACCAATGTCCAAGGACAATGACTGTCTGTTAGCCCATTGTCATTCTATAATATTGAGTGTAGCTTCAAGAACAAACTGGCAGCAAAGGCATTTGGGAGTTGATATTTTTCTGGGAAATTAAGTGCAAAGTATCTTCCAGGACAAAATTGCTAAGAAGTTCTAAACTTGTGCATACCTCAACAGTCAGCAATTCCACTCCTAGGCATGTGCCCAACAAAAATGCCCACAAATGTGACAAGATGTACATAGACATCCTCAGCGGCATTATTCATAATATGTAAAACTAGAAACAACTCAAATGTCCATCAACAGTAGAAAGGATAGGTATGGTACATACATATAATGGTGTAGTACACAGCAGTAAGGATGAACAAACTACCGGTACATATAATGATGTAGATCAACCTCACAAAGTGTTGAGCTAAAGAACGTATATAAAACAACCAGTACATACTGTATGATTCCATTGCTGTGAAGTTCAAAACCAAGTGAGGCGAATGATGGTGTTAGAAGACAGGATGGTGGTTACCTCTGAGAGGAGGGTGGGCTAGTGATGGCGAGTGAAGGGGCCAGTGGTTACACAACTTCTGTTCACTTTGTGATAGTTCACAAGCTGTACGCTTAAGATTTTTGCACTTCCCTGAATGTATGTGATCTTTTAATAAAAAGTTAAATTAGGAAACGACACACTACTTCCTGCCAAAGTAAAATAAGTGACATTAGATGGGATCAAACGGACAGATGGACCCTGTTTTCCACCCCGTTGGAGGGGCGTCAGAGAACGGGAGGGTGGCCGTCTTCATTTCAGAGAGAGGGAGCAACTGCAGGGACAAGAATAGCCAATGGCTGACAGCACATCTGTTTCCTCTTGTCCTGGTCAAGGTTTTCTAATTCGGGCCCAGAGAGTATCCATGTCTCTAGGAGGCTGCACTGTGGCATGTCAAGCATTCTCTAAGGACCGGCAGCCTCCGTCTGTGCATTTGGAGGCGTTTCAGAGGAGGGGACATGACAAAGGGCATGCTTGTCTTGTGGAAACTGGCGCCAGGGTTTAAAAAATGTGGGACACCTGTTTTTCTATGATTATAAAGTTTTAAATTCAACTCCTTGGGGTAACATTGGTTAATAAAATTACATAGGCTTCAGGTGTACAGTTCTATCCATTTTATTGTGAGGTTTCTAGCTTTTTCATAGATCAAATAATTGTGGGTTTTTCTGACGTGGAGGACATTGGGACCATAAAAATGGGGAAGAAGGCGAAATGGAGTGCCTCAGCTCTTTTCTCAGCTCCTAATGAACTATTTGTAGTCAAGACCAACACAGGTATTGATTCTCATCAATTGGGATTCTTTACAGTGTGAAAATGTCGGCTGCCCTGGAGGTGCGCCCCGAGGGAGCGTTTGCACAGCACTTTTTCAAATGAACAGATTAAACCCCTCATAAAATGCTTCTTCTGATACATCTGCACTGTATATGTTAAAATCCCCTCGGTGCCCTTTTGTCAGTTAGGTTTCTTGTAGCTTCAGTGCCGCACAAGCCTGCGTACCAGCTGGCAGGTACCTTTTTTCTCTTTCCCTGGAATGTGTAAAGGAAGAATTAGATTGCTGTTTGTTGAAATGGACTGTGTATCTCAGAAGTCCCATTTCAATAATCTTCTGGAGGCAAGAATGAATGCGGGATTGGAAAGGGCATTACGACGTGGCTAAATAAATAGCATGAGGTCCCTCAACCCCTGGCCAGCCAGCAGTGTTACAATGTGACTTTGAGGCTTTACATTTCACAGTCTCTTTCTTCAGCAAACAGAATCTGAAAGGTCTTGCACAGAGACAGAATTTTAAGTCTGAATACTCAGGAAACTTAGTCTTCGAACTCTAAAGCTGTCACACAACCCCCTGAGAAGTGCCAGAAACTTTGCAGCTAAACCATTTTATGTCTCCAGTCATCGTTAAATCTGACATGCCGATGTTTTCCCTCAGATTTAGTCTTTTGAGATGTATACATATTCTTGTACATTTCTCCAGCTTTAGGACTGGACTCTGCCATCATAGACGTGTAGAGAATGTTCAGGGAGTGGTGCCTTGATATTGCAAGTCTAGAAATCCAAGATATCCTGACAAAGGGAGAAAGACCTTTGGCTGGGGGTTGGAGGAGTGAGACACCAGGAGGTTCTGAGTGCTCATGTTTGATGTGTGGTTTGATCCCATTTGTCTTCTCAAGTTATATTTCCGTAGGTGTGAAGCAGAGGGTTTATCTAAAGCAGGCCTTGTATGCGATGCAATAATTTTTATAGTGTGCCTTTGCACAGAGGTCTGTTTTCTAAGAATGTAGAAGAAAAATTGATGAACTCCCACTTCACCTCCTGCTCCCCTCCTCCTCACACATTGGACCCTTGTCATTCTGTTCTTCAGTTCACTCATGGTGTTTCTGTCTCCCAGGACCTTTGGATATGCTATTCTCTCTGCCCGGGCTGCCCTTCCCCTCTTTCTGTTCCTATTCCTCAAGTCTTAGTTTGGATGTCATGTCCTCAGGGAGGCCTTACCTATCACACTATCTAAAGTAGATTCTATTCCCCCCTGTTCCATGTTGCAACACTTCATTTGATGGATTTGTAGCATTTATAAGAATTTGAGTTATCTATTTATATAATTCATTGTTGTGCATGTTACTTACTATGATGTAAATTCCATGAGGCAGCATTTATGGTTTTCTTGTTTACTGTTATAGTTATCTAACTTAGCACAGTATTTGACATGTAGTATACTCAAAAAATATTTGTTGCCTAAGTGAATGAATAAACTCATTTTAGTTTATATATATATATATATATATATATACACACACACACACACACACACACACACACACACACACATATATATATATATATATATATTACTATACTGAATTTTTCTTGAGCCTAATGTCTTAGACGTTTTTCTCTCTGGGGCACTTCTGATTCTTTAAATTAAAAACAAGTAAACATGAGCATTTATTAGGGTTTTAGAAAGAGGAAGGATTAGAGTTGCTCTTATTGACTCTTTCTAACCCTGTATTAGTTATCTATTGCTTTATAACAAATTACCTCAAAACTTAGGAGCTTAAAACAACAATAAACATCTATTAGCTTACATATTTTCTATGGCTTAGGACCTCAGCACCAGTTTAACTGAGTGGTACTGGCTCATTCAAGATGTTGGCTACAGTCCTCTACAGAGTGGGCTGGGGCTGGAGGATCTACTTCGAAGGTGATCCAGTCACATGGCTACCTTGTGGGGGCTCAGTTCCTTGCCATGTCGGTATTTCTGAATTGTTGCTTGAGTGTCCACAAAATGACAGCTGGCTTCCCCCAGAGCAAGTGATCCAAGAGAGAAAACAAGCTACAATGTCTTTAATGGCCTAGCGTCAGGAGTCACACACCTTTATTCTCAATGTACTGTTTGTTACTTGTCAGTTCTGTTCAGTGTGGGAGGAGACCTAGGGTGTCAATATTAGAAGGCAAGAATCATTGGAGGGTGTGTTGGAAGCTAGCTTCCACAGGTCCCTATGTAATTGTGTCCTTTGACTTCTGGGACCTTTCATCTGTTTCCCTTTTACATTCAGCCAGGAGCAATATCAACCTTCTAATAAGTAGATATCTCAGGACACAGATATCCATAGTAGAGATCTGCATGCAAGGAAACAGTATGTGCTTATTAGTATCAATTTATGCATGCATAGAGATATCCTTAGACCTATCACTGTGCCTACTTAAATAATAAATAGAAGGTTCTCAACAAATATAATTTTTTGAATGAGATAATGAAAAAAATAAACAAAGAGAATGATTTTTATCCCTCATGAACCTGAGTCCTGGTTCTGTACTGTGACTTACACACACAATTGCAAGCCATCAGAAATACAGATCAATTTTAATCAAAAAGAATTAAACAGGTCATTAACTTTTAATTTTCATAGTCTGGGTAGATGCCTATTAGACTTGAAACCCACTCAACACAAAGCAGACAATTCTTTTGCTTTCACTCATGGGAAATTTTATTCCTTTCTTCTTCTCTGCTTTAAAAAATATATATTTGCATTTGGTGTAGTTTAGTCCAACCATCAGATTTAATGCCTAAAGCCAGATGGGTATTTTAAAATTCTATACCTACATGCCTTAGTCATATTCCATCTCTAAAACTCTTCTATAAATGTTATCCCTATGAACCTAACTATTATTATTGAATACATGTTGTACTTATTTGTAAAATGCTTTTGAAATTTTAAGAGTATCCACACTCCAATAACCTACCCAACTTATCTTTCCTTAAAAGGTTCAGAGAAAGCATTTATTCCTCCTAAAGCGATCAGTCTAAACCAGCTGTAGGGAACCCAAGATGGCAGCAGAGTAGGTGTAAGCTACACTCACCTTCTGCCAGGAACAAACTGGAATTATGACTAAATTCTAGAACAATCATCCTGAATAACCAACTGGGGACTAGCTGAAGAGATGTATTTTAACCAAGGATTTACAGAAAAAGCCACATTGAGACTGGTAAGAAGGGTGGAGATGCGAAAAGGGCTGGCCCAACTCCCACAGGCAGTGGCTGAGGTTCTGGAGGGATATCTCAGCTGTAAAGTTCACCTCTGAAATGTGAGGGGTCTCAATCTAAAGCCAGGCTCCCCAGGCCAGAGCACCAGAGCCCAGAAGAAATGCCCACATAATATTTGGCTGTGAAAAGAAGTGGCATTTCTCTCAGGGAGAGACTGGAGTCTGCTGGGATATAGGTGTCCTCTGAAAGGGCCAACACACGAAATTTCATTCACAGCCACTCATCCTTGGCTCCAGCAGAGGGAGCGCAGAGTGATTCTGGGAAGACAGCTGAAGAGACAGTTGCCAGGGTCCCTATGCTATCATTCTCCCATGCTGCAGATGCCATCTTTCTTGGGTGGAGCATACTCCTCTGTGTGGCATCAGCCTGAGGGAAAGCAATAACTCCACCCTCTGGACTCCTTTTCATTCTACCCTGTGGTGCTTATGCCCTGCTAAGGAGTTAGCTGCCTTGGCCAAAGTGTAGAGCCCTGGGCGGACTCAGGAGGTGGCAGTGACTGAGTTGTGTGGAGGTTGAGGGCCATCCTCCAACTGTCCTCAAACCCTGACCAGCACCTTTCCATCACTGGAGATCCACTAGCCCCATTTTCCTGACTCCCAATAGCCCTACCCTGCTGAGCTCAGTCTCCTCCTAGCAGAATATGGGCTAGACTGAGTTGTGTGGCTGTAGGACAGGGGCCATTTTTCCCTTGCATGCTAGGCTGAGGGAGAGATCTCCCTTCCCATGGCCAAATCCTGGTCTGTTTGGACCTGATAAACTCTGATGACTCCTTGAGACCTGCTCCAGCACAAAGCTATGTGAGCACCCATTGGGTGGCAGGTAGACTTGGTATACTCAGGGCATTTGTGAGTGGCCTCAGACTCAGCACTGGCATCTAGTTTAAACCTATATGGATCTGGTAAACATAATTCACCCATATGTGGTGACACACCATAAACCTAACTCATGCAACTTGAGTGTCTCCAAAGGCTCTTTTAGTGACTGAGCCTAATAGGCAACTGGCTGGCAGAGGCATGTAGGAGCAGGTCATAGGGTGCCTATAAACTTTTGCTGACCTTCCCCCAAGCCTGGTGTTGGTAATATCCAGCCATGGTGTACAGCTTGGTCCTTCCTGCATGTGCCCAGGCCCAGCAGATATGACCACAAACTGTGGATCACTTGCAATTTCAAACAGGTTGCCCAGGGCCAGTCACTGGCAGCATCTGATATTGGACTGCCCCTGCCTCCCAAGTCCCGCCCAAGAGGCCTAGAACCCACTGACCCAGTGGTCAGCTTCAGACAACATCAGATGAAAAGGGCATATCTAAAAGGTAATCTTGGGAGGCATCAAATTCTGCTGTGGTAAATTCTATTACAAGTCGTCAGCACCTACACAGCAGCTTGCACACTATGGTCAAGATTGAGCCTCACAATCAGGCAGCCTGAGGGTTGATCCCATGAACAAATGGGCCAATAGAAATCAAGACTCAATTATAACAGGAGGGCCCACATAACCAATACAAAGGAGATTCTCAGAGCACCCAGCTCAGGTAATCAAGGAGATTGCACCACTGGACCCCACAGGACACCTACTACAAAAGGCCACTGTACAAAAATTTGGAGTCTTAGCAGATCTAATACATAGAAATAAGCACAAAAAGGCAGCCAAAATTGGGAGACAAAGAAAAATGTCCCAAGTGAAAGAACAGGAAAAATCTCTAGGAAAAGAGCTAAATAAAATGGAGGCAAGCAATTTATCAGATATACAATTCAAAGCAATAGTTATAAGGATGCTCAGCCGCATGAAAAAAGACAAAGAAACCGTAAAAAGAACCAGTCATAAATGAAGAACACCCTGGAAGGAATAAACAGTAGGCCAGATGAACCAGAAGATTGAATCAGTGATTTGCATAACAAGATAGGAAAAAACACCCAATCAGGGCTTAAAAAAGAAAACAGAATTAAAAAAAAATTGGTATAGTTTATTTTTCATTTTTAGGATTAATTCTACAAAAAAATAAGTCAAGTTTTTAAAATTTATTTGTGTTGGAAAAAAATTAGGATAGTTTAAGTGACCTTTGGGACAATGTGAAATGTAACAACATCTGCATCATAGGGGTACAGAAGGAAAACAGAGTGAGAAAGGGATCAAGAAACTATGTGAAGAAATGATGATTGAAAACTTCCCAAACTTGGTGAAGGAAAAAGATACAAAAGTCCAGGAAGCAGAGTCCCAAACAAGATGGACCCAGAGAGGACCGTACTGAGACACATCATAATTAAAATGCCAAAGGTGAAAGATAAAGAAAGAATATTAAAAACAGCAAGAGAAATACTGTTAATTACCTACAAGGGAGTTCCCATAAGACTATCAACTGATTTCTCAACAGAAACATTTCAGGCAAGAAGGGATTGCCATGAAATATTCAAAGTGATGGAAAGCAAGGACCTCTAGCCAAGACTGCTTTATGCAGCAAAGCTATCACTTAAAATTGAAGGACAAATAAAGAGCTTCCCAGATAATAAAAAGCCAAAGGAGTTTCCTATCACCAAACCTATATTACAAAAAATGTTAAAGGGCCTTCTTGAAGAAGAAGGAGGAGGAGAAAGAAGAGAAGGAGGAAGAGGAGGAGGAGAAGAAAAAGAGGAAGAAGAAGAAAACAGAGGTGCATAGCTAAAAGAATAAAGTGGCAATAAATAAGTGCCTACCAATAGTCACTTCAAGTGTAGATGGCTTAAATGCGCCAAGCAAAAGACATAGGATATGATGTTGTGAATCTAACGTCACTGAATTTTACACTTAAGAATGGATAAAGTGGCAAATTGCATGCCATATATGACAAGATCTGTATGGAAAAAGTCTAACCATTGTTAATATAATGACAACATTTGTGTGACATCGAAGTAACCTTGCAGTCAAGGAGAGTGACCTGGAATGCACATGCGTGAACAAGGATGACTTCACTGTCCTAGTCAGTGGGGGTGGTAGATGCCGTTGAGTGAGCACGTGTACTGTGTGGCTGTGGAATTCAAAATGACTGACCTTGTAGAGCAGTGAATCTGCACAAAATTTTGTGTTAAGCTTGAACATTCCTCTGTGAAAACTATTTGGATGATAGAGAAGGTCGCAGCTATGGGCAGCTGGTGATTGGCACCTTCATCACAACAATGTGCCCACTTGTGCATCATGTTTCCTGCAGTTTTTTTGTGAAACATCAAACCACCCAGGTGACTCAGCCATGCTAAAGGCCAGATTTGGTACACAGTGACTTCTGGCTTTTCCAAAAACTAAAATCACCTTTGAAAAGGAAGGGATTTCAGACTGTCGATGAGATTCCGGAAAATATCTCCTGGCGGCTTATGGCAATTGGGAGAACTGTGTGAAGTCCCGAAGTGCCTACTTTGAAGGGGACTGAGGTATCATTGTTCTTTGTATAATGTTTCTTGTATCTTGTAACTTCTTCAATAAATGTCTCTATTTTTCATATTATATGGCTGGATACTTTATGGACAGACCTCTCATATTTCACCACCATAAAAACATTCAAAAAACTCATTAAGGCTTTTTGATCAAGAGGCTTGTGTTTCCCGAGGACTAGCTGCAGCCATATTGAAGAGGTATCTAAATCTGTCTTTGAATGAAGATTGCAGAGCCCAGGCAGTGTCAGGACAGAGCAAGGACTCCACAGGTATTACCTGTCACTTAGGCCATAGCCTGTCCTTGCCCGTTCTATGCAGAAGTTGTATTTTCAAACCTTTTTCATTACCCTGAACAGAAAATCTGTAGCCATTGAATAGTAATTTCCCTTTCTTTCTCTAGTCTACTTTCTGTGTGTATGAATTTGCCTGTTTTTATATTTCATATATTTGGAATCATCTACTAAAAAAAAGACATAGCTGAATGGACAAGAAAACAAGACACAGGAAGATGCTGTCCACAAGAGCCCCACCTCAGAACGAAAGGTACACACAATAAAAGGAAAAAGCTTTTCTTCTCATGAAAATGGAGAGGAAAAAAAAAGCTGAGGTAACAATACTTACATCTGACAAAACAGACTTTAAAACAAAGGCTATGGTAAGAGACAAAACAAAGGAAACTATACAACAATAAAGACAGTAATCCAACAAGAGGATATAACCCGTTTCATATCTATGCACCTAACATAGGAGCATCAAAATATGCAAAACAAATCTTGATGGACATAAAGGGAGAGGTTGACAATAATACAGTCATAACAGGTATTTAAACACCCCATCGACATCAATAAATAAACCTTCCAGATAGAAAATCAACAAGGCAATGGCAGCCTGAAATGACACACTGGATCAGATGGATTTAATTGATTTCTTCAGATCATTTTACCACAAAGCAGTGGAATATACATTCTTTTCAAGCACACATTGAACATTTTTTAGGATAGGTCACATGTTAGGACACAAAACAAGTCTCAATACACTGAATAAGACTCAAATCTTATCAAGCATCTTCTCTGACCATAATGGTATGAAGCTATAAACCAATAACAAGAAAAAACAAAACAAAACTGAAAAACATACAAAGACATGGAAATTTAATTACATGTTACTAAACAATGAATGGGTTAATAATTAGATCAAGGTAGAAATCAGAAGATACCTTGAAGCAAACAAAAATGAAAAGACAACAACCCAAGATTTTTGGAACACAACAAAAGTAGTCTCAAGAAGGAAATTCATAGCATTATAGGCCTATCTCAAGAAACAAGAAAAAACTCAAATAAATTATCTAACTTTACACTTAATGGAGCTAGAAAAAGAATAATGAACAAAGCCCAAAGTGAGTGGAAGAAAGGAAATAATAAAGATCAGAAAAGACATAAATGAAATAGACTCTAAAAAAATAATACAAAAGATCAATGAAAACAAGAGCTGGTTTTTTGTAAAGATAAACAAGATTGACAAACTTTCAACCAAACTCATTAAGAAGAAGAAGGACCCAAATAAATAAAATCAGAAATGAAAGGGGAGAAGTAGCAACTGACACCCAAGAAATACAAAGGACTGTAAGAAAGTATTACATATAACTGCACGCCAACAAATTGGACAATCTGGATGAAATGGATACATTTCTAGAAACATACAATCTTCCAAAACTGATAGCAAGAATCAGAGAGTCTGGACAGATAGATTACAACTAGTGAAATTGAAGCAGTAATCAAGAAACTCCCAATAAACAAAAACCTCGAACTGATAGTTTCACAGATGAATTTTACCAAACATTCAAAGAGCACTAAAATCTCTCCTTCTCAAACTATTCCACAAAATTCTAGAGGGAAGACTCCTCAGCTCATTTTATGAGGCCAGCATTATCCTAATTCCTAAACCAGATAAAGTTGCACACCTGAAGGCTACATTAACCAATGTCACCTCAATAAACTCAATAAAAAAATTACAAAAAGTTTCAGAAACGGTAAGATCCAACTTTCACAGTGGAGCATCAAGTGACACTTTATATCATAAGAATGTCATTCATTATGATTCTCATCAGGGGATGTGGTGCCTACGCTTTGCTAAAGAGATTTTCTAGATCACTCCCAGAAAACTAAAATTAGGAACACTTAGCTAGTGCTTGTGGGAGTATACAGTTATGGGATAACCATGTTGTAGATCAATTAAACAGTATCAAGTGCAACTGAAATTCTATATATCCTTTGGCCCAGTAATTACAGTCCTGGATATGTATATACTCAACCACTTGGGCCTGAAAATGTACACTGCAGCATAGTTAGGTAAGAAATTTGGAAAGTGTAAAAGATAAAAACAGAAATATTGTAAATGATAACACAAAGCATTGAAAATATAAAATATCAATATAATTCATACACTGAAACATTCTGTTGGAGCAAAGGTGAATAAAACAGTACACATAGCAACATGGGTGAGCCTTGCAAACATTACACTGAAAGAGAAAAAGCAAGTTCAAGCTCGCATAGTGCATGATTCCATTTGTATAGCTTTAAACATGCAAACTGATATTATATATTATTTATGGCCTAAGCAGACAGAGTACAAAATTCAACAATATTAATCAAAATGACAACCCTCACATTCAATACAGAAATTTTCTTTTTTTTTTTTAATAATTTAAATAAACATTTAATTGCCTCAAAAAAGTAGTACTATATATATTACCGTATATATCTATACATGTATATGTAGCTGCTAGTTTTTTTTTTTCAGATTTAATGTGTTTTATTGATTAAAATATTACATTTGTGCCAATTTCCCTTCTCTCTGCTCCCCTCCACCCGGTGGCCCCCCTCCCTCCAGTTTTCCCCCCCTTTTAGATTATGTCCATTAGTTGTGCATACAGTTCCTCCCAACCTCTCTCCGTCTATTCCATTCCCTCCTACCATGATCCCCAATTCCTATATCATCTCCCTCCCTCTCCCCACTCCCCCTCCCTGTTGACCTCCCCCCAATATGCTTCCCGTACCCACAGTTCCTTTTCCACTCTCGTTGCCTGTTTAGTTTGCCTTTGTTTCTTCTCCCTAGCTTCTGTTTTTTAAACCAGTCCCTTTAACATCTCATATAACAGTGGTTTGGATCTAATGAACTCTTTCAGTTTTATTTTGTCCCGGAAACACTTTCTCTGTCCTTCTATTCTGAATGACAATTTCGCTGGATAGAGTATTCGTGGTTGTAGGTTTTGGATTTTCATTACTTTGAATATTTCTTGCCAGTCCCTTCTTGACTGTAGGGTCTCCCTTGAGAAGTCAGCTGATAGTCTAATTGGGACCCCTTTGTACATAATTCTTTTCTTCTCTCTTGCTGCTTTTAAGATTCTCTCTTTATCTTTAATTTTTGACATTTTGATTATAATGTGTCTTGGAGTGGTTCTCCCTGGGTCCAGTCTCTTGGGAACTCTCCTTGCTTCCTGGACCTGCAAGTCTATTCCCTTCCCCAAGTCTGGGAAGTTCTCCTTTATTATATTTTCACTCAATTTTTCAAGTTCTAGTTCATCTTCCTCCCTCTCTGGCGAACCAATGATTCTTATGTTGGGCCTTTTATAGCTGTCCCAGAGGTTTCTGATCCTCTCATTGTTGCTTCCCATTTCCTCTCTCTGCATTGGTTGACTGCTTGTTCCTTCTCCATATTCCAGTTTGTTGAAATGAACTCTGGATTTTTTTTCCTCACCATCTGTCTCGTATGCGGTTTTGTTCCTTTCGTTATAAATGTTTTTCGCTTCTTTCTTATCTTTTTCCTGCTCTTTTGTGAATTCTGTAAGCCACCTGATAACAATGGCCTAGAACTGAGCCTCTGACAGGTTTCTTATCTGTTCATCTGTCAGGTTCTCTATCTGTTGCCTGGTGAGTTGTGTCACCGGGATTTCTAAAGTTGTCTGCCTCATTTTGACAGGTGCGTTTTGTTTTCTTGGGCCGGCTGTCCGGGGCAGTGCCTGTGTACGCATCACAAATCAGCGACCGGCGCCTGTCTGTGACCTATTTCGCAGCCCTGTGGTGCTTTCTGTGGGGGCGGGGGTCCAAGATGGATTCACACAGTTATCCAGCTAGGAGACCGGGATCCGTCCTCCCGCCCCCCTGGGCCTCACTGTTTAAGGCGATGCGGCGGCCGCTCTCCCCAGCGCCGGGGTCGCGCACCGCCAGGGGCTTGACTGCAGCCGGGATTCCTCGCCGCCCCACCGCTCCAGGTGCGACTGCAAACAGCGCTGCCCTCTTTAACTCTTACCTGCCCAAATGGCACCGCTGGTTTATAACTTCATATGTTGGGCTTCCGTGTAGTTTTATTTTCTGGAATTTCTAGTTATCCTTTGTTTTGAAGTAGTTGTATTCCTCTCTAGTTGTAGAGGGAGACCTAGCGTGTCCGTCTAAGCCTCCATCTTGGCCGGAAGTCCAGAAATTTTCTTGATAAGAGTGAAGGAGGGTAAATGAGACCTGGGGTTGGTACATAACAGGGATTTAATTGTAGTTTTAATGTTTTATTTCTTGTGCTAGATGGTAGGTGTATGGTTTTTATTTCATTATTTATATTTTGCAGAGTGTTTTATAATTTAAAAAATCCAAACGAAGTGCTGAAATCTTTGAGAAGTGTAAGTTGGGGGCTGGGTGGTGAGAATTGGAACAGGGTTGTAACAATGCCAACATGTGTGCAAACAACATTGATGTGATAATTTTTACTGGAGTTTCTGTATTCTTTCTATAGGCCCCTGCTGCTTCCAACACTGACTTCACCTTTTATCCAGGTCATTATTTTGTGTAAGATCAGATCTACCCCTCTCTCATTTTCATCTGTAAAAGTGAGTTGGATCCATTAGGTCATTTTTGGCCTAATGTATTGTTTGGCTGTAATATTTGAATTAGGTATAAAAGTTTGGGTATTAAAAATAAAAACGCTAGCAAAGAATACAGGTTTATGAAAGGGAGAATTTGCCTCTCAAGAATTTCTCAACTGCTTCCCCCACATATATTAATACTATTTTAAAATAAATATTCAGTGAATATTTGCTCTTCTGCTCTTTCTGTTTGCCTTTTTAGTGTTGCAAAATAGTTCAGGAAAAGAAAGGGAGGAAGAGATGAAAAGGACCCTCTGGAGGGAGGCTAGCTTTTTGTTTTTTGTTTTTTGTTTGTATATGATGTAGTCGCTGTACTTTTATCACTAGGCAAGTGCTTAGAGATTTGCAGATTAAATTTCTGAAAGTGCTTTGGGGTTTCCTCATATAATCTCTGAATGTTTTACCATTAATTGGAGAATAAGGTATTAATACTTGGCAATGACTATCCTGGAATGTCTTTACTACTCTGTTCTGATAAGTATATCTATATATGTATGATCTGTAGAAAATGACACTCCAGTCAGTGTTCACAGAGTGAAATTCCCAGCATCCTAGCTGTTAGAAATATAGAACAAAAAATCTTAAGGAATAAGGAAAAAATATATCCCAGATTTAAGGACATAGTTGTCCCAAGCTTCATCTTTATTAAAAGTATATTATTGATTATGGTAGTACAGTTGTCCCAATTTTTCCGCTTTGCCCCCCTTCTGCCTGGTACTCCCCTTCCCTCCAGCAACCCCCACCCCCACTCTTAGTTCCTGTCCATGGGTCATGCATATAAGTTCTTTGCTTTCTCCATTTCCTTTACTAGTCTTAACATCCCCCTGTCTATTTTGTACCTACCAGTTATCCTTCTTATTCCCTGTACCCTTTCCCCCATTCTCCCTCTTACCCTTCCCCACTGATAACCCTGCATATGATCTCCATATCTACGATTCTGTTCCTTTTCTAGTTGTTTGCTTACTTTGTTTTTGTTTCTGTTGTTTAGATTCAGTTGTTGATAGTTGTGTTTGTTGTCATTTTAATGTTCATAGTTTTGATCTTCTTTTTCTTAAATAAGTCTCTTTGACATTTTATATAATAATGGCTTGGTGATGATGAACTCCTTTAGCTTTACCTTGTCTAGGAAGCACTTTAACCGCCCTTCTGTTCTAAGTTGCATTGGAGCATTAGTTCTCAGCCTTGGCAACACATTGAAATATAGGGGTGTTGTAAAAACAAGCAAACAAACAAATAAGCAGCCCCAGAACACTGATGCCTGGTCTCATTCCTAGAGATTCTGCTTCGTGTAGTATGGGTGCACACAGGGCATCAAAAATTTAAAGAACCTTTCAGGTGATTGTAATATACAGTAAAGTTTATGAACACTGCGCTAAATTATTTAAAATTTTTTCTGTATGAGAGGGCCTGCAAATGTGATCCAAAACTTATTGACTCTTATTAAATAAGTTTATGCAGATTAGAGGGGTAATAACTAGTTAAAAGTCAATGCTATCCAGAGCCAGGTCCAATGCAGGCAGAAATGAGAGCTGTCAGGCAGAAAGCAAGGGAGGAGGAGTAATGTCCATTCTTCCCTCTTGTGTGAGTAGAAACAGGAAGTTATTCCCAGTATCCCTGGGTGTCAAGCATCTGTGAAATGGTATCATGTGTACTTAAAAGTGCTTTGGACCTATGGATTATTTAGGACGCGTTCATTGAATAAGTGAATGAATAAATGAATAAAAGAAGGAAATGTTGAATAAAAGAAATAGTGCTATAATCATATTTCTGAGAACTAAAAATCACCTAGCAATTCTATAAAACTTATGAAATAAAGAAGTTGAAAGTCCTTTATCTCTGTTCTGTTTATTCCTCTGGCATTTGTAGAAAGGCACTGTATCTTCGTAATGTTGCTTCTCCCTAACCCTAACAGAAGTGGAGATTGCCACTCACCTCAGTTCTGGTTTGAGTTCACATATCATTTGGTTCCCTCCCAGGAAGTTAGAAAAGGGAAGTTCTTTCCAAGACCAAGAGGTTCCCAAAATGAGATTCAACACTGAGCATTCAAGGACATTTCAAGATAAGATATGCTTATTTTTAAAAATTTCTCAGCACTACCTTAAGCACTGAAAAGGACATTTGATGAACGATAACTTGGGACTATTCTTAATTTCCTTACCCACGCAGGAAGCACGTTCCATTCCCCACTCCCTCAAGCTTGTGTCTCTGCCCTTACCCTGAACAGCTGTAAACTTGTTCATGGAAAATGTGCTTGTGCTTTGAGACAGTGGTTAGCCCCCCTGCACCATTTCTGCTAAAGGGGCTTCGTCTCAGGATGATATTTACACCACTTAACCTTCCCAAGGGAGGCAGGAAAATATTGAAATGCCTGCTTCCCATATTCTTCTGCTAAATCAATATTGCACTTGACTGGTTTCCACTTGACTCATTATGTTAGAAAAAAAATTCAACTAACTTTGAAGAGGATTGGATCAAAAATGAAGTGTTTCAGACTAATGAGGACAGGGGGAAAATGAGAAATAATTTTGGTTTATTATTTTTGCCTTTTATATGAGTTTTGTTATAATGATAGAAGGTTTCTGATTCTTTTGGATCCCCAATACAGAAAAGAAGGAAGTAATGAAAAGTGTTTGTTTTCTTTTTCTTTAAAAAATAGACTTAGTTGTTACTTTAGAAAAAGTCTTCTTTTTATGTTAAACAAAAGTAAAATTTTTAGCATGAAAATAGGCAAAAGACTCAATGACATAACTCCTTGGGTTAATTCATTTTTTCAAAAGCTTTTTTTTTTTCTGTTTATAAAACTACATCTGCTCATTGCAAAATATTTAATAGTTCAGAACTCTATAATATAGAAAAGGTAAATTTCCCATAATTCCATTCCTAGAAATAACAGTTTAGCATATATTTTCAAGTTTTAAAATATATAATCTAACATATATAATGATAATTGCATTTAAAAAATAAAAAATGACTATTTTACAGATTGCTATGGAACTTTCTTTGTCTTAGTTCACAATATATACTTGTTATCTTTTTATCTACACTGGACTAGGTTGTATTGCCTATTCTGGGTCACTTAATATAAAAAATATATGTCAAGTTTTCATGTCTCAATTGAATTCAAAACTTTACTGCCAGGCACTTGCCCGAAAAAAGGTTTTGTTATCATGATTACTTATTTGCATTTATAGAAATAATAGCTTAGTTCTATTTGGAAAGGCAACACAAGCACTTACTGAACACATATCATATGCTACATGTAAGGGCAATACAAAAGTGAATAAACTGTGTTCCTGCCCACAATCTAGTGCAGGTGACAGACAGGAGTAATTACAGTCTAAAGACATTGTATTTTGATTCCACAACAGTGGTCTAAGTGAACTTGCTTGGTAGAATAGAGGAGAGAGAGACTAATTTTGACTGAGAGGAATGGATGAAACATTTTGCATTGGACTTCAAAGGACTGGATTTTGACAAGTTGATAAGGACAAGGCCAGGAGGGAACAGTAGGAGCTGAAGCATCTGATCCTAAAGATACATGATACATTCAAGGAAGTGTGAGAACAGAGTACGTGTGTAGAGGAAGGGGTGGAAGGCTAAGACATCTGATGTTGGATGTAACAGTCAGATTGATGATTTGATTGAGTGATTATCTACATCTTTCTCACCCAGCTATATTTTGAGATTTATCCATATTCATACATGTTGTTCTAAATCATTGATTTTTCATGACTGTGCAATATTTTACCATGCAAATGCACCAGAATGTATCTCTCTTCCTATTGATGCTGAAATGAGCATTGCTGTGTATATATTCTTGAACACCTGCATGAGCTTCTTTAAGGTATATAGAATGGACTTGCTAGTCCATAGGGTACAGGCATCTTCAACTTTGCTAGATATTGCTGGATTGACCTCCGAAGATGGACCTGAGTTGAATGTTTCTGCCATGTACAATTATATATTCTTATAAGTTCTTACCAAATCTTAAAAATGTCTGGCTTTTAAAATATTTGCCAATTTGAATGGGTATAAATTAATATTCTTTTATTTTAATTTGCATTTCAGTTATTAATGAGGTTGAGCATTGTTAATAATATGCTTATTGACCATTCAATTTCACCTTTTATAAATTGCCTGTATGCAGCTTTGCTTTCTACAACTAGGTTTTGTTTGTTTTTATTATTCACTTATAGGAATTCTTTATATGTTCTGAAAATAAAGAATTTTTATGTGGTTTGCAAATATCTTCTCACAGTCTGTGGTGTATCTTTGTATTTATGTGTTATTTACAGCTTTTTAACTTTAAAGTTGTCAAATTAATATTTTATAGTTTGTGCTTTTTATTTAATAAATCATTAAATATTTTATAAATCCAATATTTTACCTACATTTTTTCTATATTTCTATGTGTTTGAGTATGATGTAAAATAGGAATAGTTTTTTAACATATAAAAAATGTCTCAAAGACAAGGTATTGAATGATGTATTTTTTTCCTCTTATTGATTTGTAATAATATTTCTAAGAAACCACAAGTGTTCATATGTCTGAGAATCAGCTTTTGGAATCTCTACTGTGCTCCTTTGGTCTATTTCTCTATGAATGTGCTAAAACCTCAAAAGTCAATCACCATAGTTATATAATAACCATGCTATACAGACGGATGATTTTTCCATCGTTTTTATCTTGGAGAAATCTCATATTCAAGAGTGTCAATGGTTATGGTTACATTAAAACACATTTAGTACTAACTGTATGCTCCATAAAGGAGACCAAACACCTTCTTTATTCCCTCCAGTTTCCTTATTTTTATATTGTAAAGGAAATTAGACTCTTTGCTAAAATATCTCTTTTTCTAAATTCAAGCTTTGCAAAGAGTACTTAGCATTCTTGAAGGTCACCGCTGATGAACAGCTTGGAATCGGGCTATTAATATTCACAGAATATGCCTGTGCTAAGTGACATGATTGTAAAATATTATAGAAGTCAACCTTGTAGTGCTTTCTGGTAGAATTAAGTATTTCCAATAAAATCTCACGAAAGAATGGAGATTAGTGTCACTAGTAATAACTTTACATATTTCAACTCACTATAATTTTATTTAAAAAATGAATCTTATGTACATAAAAGCATCTGTCTTTGAGAGTTGATTACGCTTTCTTCATTTAATTTTTTTTCTTTCTTTGTTTGTTACTTAGAAGCTTTACACATATTTTGGATAACTTTACATTAAGGATACTTGCAAATATATTTCACTATGAACTTGAATGGTTAAGCAGTGTCTACTGGCTACCCCCTGAGAAAGCTGAACACTTAAGTGCACATGTATCTTCTCTTCCTCATTTCCTATAACTTATTGATACAACCTGAAATTTTAGGTCCAGGTCATTATTTTCCTTGTTATGCATTTTTGTTAAAAACATTTTTAACATTAATAATAATTATTTACATAATTCTCAAATTTATTTTAAATGTTCTAGAAGCCTCTTCCTCAGGTTGTTTATTCTGAGTTGGATGGCTCACATCCTTAAATGAAAAATTTAAAACAAAATTTCTAGCAATGTTACCTACCCAGATAGCCTTTATGTGTGGGTTGTAGGAAGTTCATGGATCCCTCTTCACCATGGACTCCTTATGAATCTGGAGATTCACACGATACTGGGATTTCCCTCCCTCCTTCCCTCAGTTATTGCTCCATTCCCTTCTTCTCACCTCCATCTCATCCTCTGATTGAGGGGATTTTAGTATGAATGGAGGTGTTAAGAAATAATTTTTTTCTTCTAGTCTGACTTCCTCTCTGTGCCTGTGATAACAGTGAGGGGTGTTGCTTTTACTTAAATTATTTTAGTTGCTATATGTCCTGCAGAATGTACTCAAAATATCATGTTACTGGTGGGACTCCCACTTTCCTTAGAGGCAGTGAGGTAATTCATATAGTCAGGAAACAGCTCAAGTGCTTCTGGTATATGGACAAGGCTATTATCCAACTGGATTGGTGGTGTCAGAACTTGGATAGACCTGGCCGTAGTGCTCAATAATTATTTGCAGAATAAATAATGCATGAGTACCAATTAGAGTAGGGGCAGAGGGCTAACCTGTCCTGGGGTTTCCTACATTATAAGAGCAAATACTTGCTTGTGAAAAATGTCTCAGTTTATTTTTGTTACTCCCCTTGTTGACAAGTTTCTGGTTATGAATTTTTAGTGTTTTCTTTCTTTCTTTTTAAAGTATATTTTATAGATTATGTTGTTACAGTAGTTACAAATTTTTCCCCTTTTCTTCCCTCTGCCCAGTACCCTCCTTCCCTCCAGCAATCCCACCCCCCTTAGTTCATATCCATGGGTCATGCATATAAGTTCTTTGGCTTCACCCTTTCCTATATTATTCTTAACTTCCACTGTGTATTTTGTACCAACCGATTATGCTTCTTAATCCCTGCACCATTTCCCCACTTCTCCCCCTTCCCCCTCCCAGCTGATAACCCTCCAAATGTTCCCCATACCTATGATTCTGCTCCTATTCTGGTTTGCTTAGTTGGATTTTGTTTTTATTTTTTTACATTCAGTTGATAGTTGTGAGTTTGTTGTGATTTAGTGTTCATAGCTTTGATCTTCTTTTTCTTAAGTAAGTCCCTTTGACATTTTGTATAATAATGGCTTGGTGATGATGAACTCCTTTAGCTTCACCTTGTCTAGGAAGCACCTCATCTGCCCTTCCATTCCAAATGATAGCTTTGCTGGATAGAGTAATCTTGGTTGTAGGTTGCTTTTCTTCACATTGAATACTACTTGCCAGTCCCTTCCTGCCTGCAAAGTGTCCTCTGAGAAATCAGCTGATAGTCCTATAGGCACCTCCCTGTAGGCAACTCTCCACCTCTCTCTTGCTGGCCCCAGGACTGTGTCTTTATCTTTCACCTTTGGCATCTCTATCATGATGCATCCTGGTGTGATCCCCTCTGGGTCCAGCTCACCCGGGACCCTCTATGCTTCCCAGACCTGTATGTCCATCTCCTTCACAAAATATGGGAATTTTTTTCTCATTTTTTTCAAGTCTTGCTTCCTCATTCTGCACTGGTTGACTGTTTTTTTCTTCCTTATGTTCCAAATCATTGATTTGAACCCCAGTTTCCTTCCTTTCACCATTGGGTTTGTGTGGATTTTCCTTTGTTTCACTTAGCATAGCCTTCACTTCTTCTCTTATGTGTTTCCCATACTCAAGCATATCTGTTAAGCCTGTGAGCATCTTTATCACCAGTGTTTTGAATTCTGCATCTGTTAGGTTGTCTATCTCCTCATCTGTGAGGTTGGCTATCTCCTTGTCACTTAATTCTCCCACTGGAACCTTGATTCGTTCCCCCTTTTGGACCATACTTCTCTCTCTTCTCATTTTGTTTGCCTCCGCATCCCAGGTAGAGCTGTCGCTCCTGTTACGTTGTAAGGGGCAGAGCCTTAGGGATTCGTCATATAGGACAACCCACCCCATCATGCTGTGGCACTGTATGTGTGGGAGGGGTCTGAGAGAGAACAACCCCGATGTCCAGTACTCGCTCCCTTTCCAGGCACCTCCCCCACCTCCGCACCACAGTGGTGCCCCTCTAGCTGCTGCCCTGGCTGGCATTCCCAGAGTGGGTGGGTCTACAGATGTTCTATAACCATGGGAGCCCCTTAAACAAGCGGACTCTGTTGAGATCGGAAGTTTCCACCTCCACCCCAATCCCCACTGATCTGCACAGTCAGAAGCAATGAGGCTTCATTTTCCCCAGTGCTGGGACCCTGAGCTGCGATGTCCAGTGAGGAGCTGGGAATGCTCCCCTTTAAAACGCTTTCTGCTGGCCTGCCGCTGCCGCCTCTGCTGCCGCCACTGCTGCCTCTGCTACTGCCACCACCACACTGCCTCCTCTCTGCCCCAGCTCCGCCCCGCCACCTGTCTGGATGAGTATTTCTTCCCTACATCTTTGTTTGCTGGACTTCCATGCAGCTTGATCCCCTGGAACCCCTAGTTGCCTCCAGCCTTGAGGCAGTTGCACTCCTTCCCAGCTGTGGAGGGAGACATGGCATGTCCATCCATGCCTCCATCTTGGCTGGAAGTCTCTTAGTGTTTTCTTTATTAATGTCTTAGTGATTTCATATCCAACAGTTGCAGGGCTTAAAAAATTAAAATACAAATATCTGTTTATTTAGTAAAATGTTGCTAGTCAATATAGATAACTTGTAATATGAATTAATATGAACCCACAACCATTTAACTACTTTTAGAACACCCTGAAAGTGGTTTTAATAGCTAGATTTAATGACAAATGTTTGTAAAGATGTGACAGTCTCTTTGAAAGCATTAATATTTAACACGTAGCATGGAACTCTTCCCATTTGGAGCTTGAGGCAGTGCAGAGCTCTGTCAAATACAGACATATTGCTAATTGACTACTGTTGGAGAATAAAGTGGGCTTAAGCTGGCATTTGTGTAATTAGCTCTAAACTACATTTTGTTGATTGTGTGAGAAATTCAAAGCAAAAGGGACAAAGCTTCAGCCATGGCATTAAAAGGAACACCAGTGGAATATTTCTGAACTCTCTTTTCTGGGATCAATGTTCTTTCCTTCTAAGCAGCTCAGAAAAAAATTAATGAAGAGAACAGGCCAAGAAATGCTGCTGGGGGAATGCTCCTAGAATAAGACATGTAGACTTGGGGAGACTTTCCTATGAGAAATTGAGGGGGCTCAAAACTGCAGAGCTGTATTCCTTCAGTGTTCTCAACGTGGAGGCTGTTAACTGCTTACTCTCCGTGTAATACCCTTTGATGGCTCTCACACATTTAATCATCATTTTAACAAATGCGGTGGTGATATAATTGTAGAATTCATAACATTCTGTACTTGTCCTGGCAAGTTTGAGTACGAGATTTATCAGCATATATACCAATTTATTTTTCTCTCTTCTTTGTCCTGTTGCTCAGACAGATTTTAAGTGGCAGGAACTATGCATCATTGACAAGGAGTGTCTAAGGTTGTGTATGGTACAACACCAGACTGCAAGTTCAAACCTGGATCTTCACAGCCACTTCATGGCCACTCTGCTAGCATCTGAGGGAGGCTCCAGGCATCCGCATAGCTTCTTACTCTCTAGGGATTTAACTCTGAATCCCAGCCTCCTGGTCTTTTACCTGACTTTGTCAGGTCAATAGGAATGTTGATAACTCTTTTTACTTTTTTATCTTAAGGTCTAGCTAGATTTGATACAGGTGAAGAGGGCCTGCTTCTCTTTCCCTTTGCCAAGGTCTTTATGAGAATTTGGAGCTTACCTTTAATTGCTAGAGAAAGGGGTAGGGAAAAATACAGAAAAAACAGAGAGATATCCTTAATTGCCCAAACAAATCTGGCCTGACCCTCAATGTCCCTTCATCTGATTCTATCCAGGCCTCCTCTGACACCCGAAAGTGGATGGGAGTTATCTCTGGGCTCCATTTACCTGACACCATATAAGGGTGAATTCAGAGTGGAACAGAGTTCTGCAAGAAAATGTTTGTCCTAGTGCCTTTCCAATAATTCTTTTTTTATTTTTATTTTTTATGTTTTTTTTAATGTGTTTTATTGATTATAATGTTACATTTGTCCCAATTTCCCTTCCATCTGCTCCCCTCCACCCGGTGGCCCCCTCCCTCCAGTTGTTCCCCCCCCCTTTTAGACCATGTCCATTAGTTGTGCATATAGTTCTTCTCAACCTCTCTCTGTCTATTCCATTCCCTCCTACCATGATTCTTAATTCCTATATCATCTCCCTCCCTCTCCCCGTTCCCCCTCCCTGTTGACCTCCCCCCAATATGTTCCCCATACCTATAGTTCTTTTTCCACTCTCGTTGCCTGTTTAGTTTGCCTTTGTTTCAATTCCCTAGCTTCTGTTGTTGTTTCTTGTGATGCAGTTTTCATTTTAGATTTCATAGTTTTGATCCTCCTTTTTCTAAACCAGTCCCTTTAACATCTCATATAACAGTGGTTTGGATCTAATGAACTCTTTCAGTTTTGTTTTGTCCTGGAAACACTTTCTCTGCCCTTCTATTCTGAATGACAATTTCACTGGATAGAGTATTTGTGGTTGTAGGTTTTTGCTTTTCATTACTTTGAATATTTCTTGCCAGTCCCTTCTTGCCTGCAGGGTCTCCCTTGAGAAGTCAGCTGATAGTCTAATTGGGACCCCTTTGTACATGATTCTTTTCTTCTCTCTTGCTGCTTTTAAGATTCTCTCTTTATCTTTAACTTTTGACATTTTGATTATAATGTGTCTTGGAGTGGTTCTCCCTGGGTCCAGTTTTTTTGGAACTCTCTGTGCTTCCTGGACCTGTAAGTCTATTTCCTTCCCCAAGTTTGGGAAGTTCTGCTTTATTATATTTTCACTTAATTTTTCAATTTCTAGTTCATCTTCTTTGCCCTCTGGAAAACCAATGATTCTTATGTTGGGCCTTTTATAGCTGTCCTAGAGGTTTCTGATCCTCTCATCCTTGCTTCCCGTTTCCTCTCTCTGCACTGGTTGACTGTTTGTTCCTTCTCTGTGTTCTGGTTTGTTGATATGAACTCTGGATTATTTTTTCTCACCATCTGTCTCGTATGTGGTTTTGTTCCTTTCAGTATGAGTGTTTTTCGCTTCTTTCTTATCTTTTTCCTGCTCTTTTGTGAATTCTGTAAGCCACCTGATAACAATGGCCCTGAACTGAGCCTCTGACAGGTTTCTTATTTGTTCATCTGTCAGATTCCTCATCTGTTGCCTGGTGAGCTGCGCCACGGGGATTTCTATAGTTGTCTGCCTCATTTTGACAGATGCGTTTTGTTTTCTTGGGCCGGCTATAGGGGGCAGTGCCTTTGTACTCATCACGACCCAGCGACCGGCGGTGGTCCAGCAACCTTTCTCGCTGCGCTGTGGTGCTTTGTTGTCACAACCCAACGACCGGCGCCTGTCCACGACCTATTTCGCAGCCCTGTGGTGCTTTGTGTGGGGGCGGGGGTCCAAGATGGATTCACAGGGTTATTCCGCTAGGAGACCGGGATCCGTCCTCCCGCCCTCTGGGCCTCACTGTTCAAGGCGATGTGGTGGCTGCTTCTCCCAGCGTTGGGGTCGCGAGCTGCCGGGGGTTCGACTGCAGCTGAGATTGTTCTCCCTGCCGCTGTCCCTGGTGCGACCGCAAACAGCACCGCAGGATTTCGCTCGTCCTACCTGCCCAGAGAGCGCCGCTGGTTTATAACTTCATACGTTGGGCTTCCGTGTAGTTTTATTTTCTGGAATTTCTAGTTTTTTTTTTTTTTGTTTTGAAGTAGTTGTATTCCTCTCTAGTTGTAGAGGGAGACCGAGCGTGTCCGTCTAAGCCTCCATCTTGGCCGGAAGTCCGCCTTTCCAATAATTCTTATGACTTAGTACAGGGTTCACCCTGGCTGGTTTGGCTCAGTGGATTGAGCGTCGGCCTGCGAGCTAAGTGTCGCTGGTTCGATCTTCCAGTCAGGACACATCAGAGAAGGAAAACTCTGACTCCAAAAAACCTCCGCTGCCTTGCGGCATACCTCTTCAGGGGAAAGGCTAAGGGAGTAAACCCCGACAGAAAATCCGGAGCCGGAGTCCCTAAGGCGGTTTGACGTTGTAGTCAACACCGGCAACTCCTGCGGCGCACCTGAAGCCAAGCTGTATTGACTCCGTCTTTCCCTTGGACCCTTCAGCTGCGAAGAGGGGGGGGGGGGGGTCTGCTGCATGGGCAACAGCGGGCCCTCCATGTTACCCTGCCCAGGCTCTGTAGCTTCAGCTTCACTGGAGAGGACACTCCAGCGTCATCGCAAGATGTCGATTCAACACGGGAGGAGACAGATACCGTGTCACTCCCGAGTCAGACTGCACAGCCATTCTTGGCGGTGCAGATAGACTCTTAAGAAGCTACACCATCGTCTCTCGAGACGGACGGCTGCCGACGAGTACAGGGTTCATGTATATATCTCTTAAGACTCCATTTTGCCCAAGACTTATTGTACATGAGCTTTTGCTCCTGGGGACAAGGGTGGAGGAAGAGAGAGTGAGGCGTCAGAGCTGATATTTGGAGGGACACTTTTATTGCTTTTTCAACAGCTCAAGATGAGTATTTAAATTTGTAGTGAAGAATATATATCAAGTATATTGCCTTTAATTTAATTTTAAATACTTAAAACTTTAAAAATGGAGAGTATGATATATTTGTAGGTAGTTTACTTCAATATATAGTCTAAGAACAGGAATGATCATTCCATCAGTGGTTCTGCATTTGAAAAACTCTCTTCTGAGTCCGCACTCCAGAGACAGGAAGTACTCTAAATGTTGCCTTCGGAACCCTCTGTAGAGAGCTCATTAACCTTCAGGAAGGAGGTTAAAGATGCAAGTATAGAACAGGCACCTCTAGAAAGGGATTTATACATTTGGAGAAATCAACAACTCAACACCCTTTGAAAGGTATTCTGTTCGAAGGACTCATTCTTGTTGTTAGATACTACTTATATCTACTCAAAGAACCGAATGATTGGGAAGCTCAAATTGGTTCAGGTCACTTTGCAATACCAAGAAGAGTATTGATAAAATGAAGCACAGTAAACACTAACACTTCTTCATAGGATGGTCATACAATTTGTTTTCCAAATTGAGGAATTTTTGACTACAAAAGGGGCAGGGTTAATAATTAAGCCAGGACAATCGGAATAAATGAGGACACTCCAGGGAAGTATGGTCAGTCAACTTTTTGTATCTACCACTGTGCTAAATTCTACGCATAAAAAGTAAATATGGCCCTGATTGGTGTGGCTCAGTGGGTTGGGCATTGTCCCACAAATGAAAGTGTTGCCCTCTGGATTCCTGGTCAGGGCACATACTGGGTTGTGGCCAGGTCCTGGTTGGGTTTGTACAATAGGCAACCCATTGATATTTCTCATTAATGTTTTACTCCCTCTCTTTCTCCCTCCCTTCCCCTCTCTTTAAAAATAAATAAACAATTACAAAAAAGTAATTGTGTTTGAATTTATAGCAACAAGAAGTAGTGAAGTGAAATTGACCAGCTGAATATAATTCCTATTTTCACTGCATTTACCTCCAAAATTCCCAAATAGGAGGATTGAGAAGCACTGTTTTTCTGGACACTACTCTGTTCCCACCCTGGTGAAGTCTTTATTAGCCTTTGACATCTGTGCCCCAATTCATTTTAAAATATTAACCCTGTTAATAAATGGCAACAAGAATTAGAACTTAAAGTTTCTATCATAAATTCACTTCTCCAGTAACTTAAAAAATGAGAAGATAAGTTTCTAAGACAAATACAAAGAAAAAAGTCATTTTTCTTCTTTCTTTTGTATTCTGGTATAACTTATACACAGGGCACAGTGAATTGTTACTGCCACATAGATCATTATATAGAACACTCTTGCCTTTGCAGAAGGCTTCCTTATGCCTCCTTGGTAAGCTGATATTCAAGAATTGTTGCCAAGTTTTATATTTAGTCTCAAGCTCTTTGAATTCAAAGGCTTGGGAAGCTGCTCTAACAGTAGGGATTGGTAAATTCTCGCCATGACTCCAAGGAAGGAAAGAAGGAAGGGAAGAAGGAAAAAAGGAAGGAAAGAAGGAAGAAAGGAAAGAAGGAAGGAAAAGGAATGAAAATGGGAAAGGAGCAAACAGAGAAATAGTAGGAGAAAATTAGAGGAATAACCTCTGTCCAGCTCTTCTTTTTCCTTACTCCTTCCAGAAAGAATAAACAACTAGCTTTCTGCATCTTTAATAACATGCTTTCAAAAAATAAAAATAATAAGAAATATAATTTATTGAGTGTTCAGTATGGGCCTGGGAACCAGGCATCATGCTAGACACTTTATGTACATTATGTCAACACACCTCTGCAATCACCCTGCAAAATGCAGAGTAGTATCATTGTCCCCATTTTACACTTGAGGAATCTATAAGTTTCAGAAATGTTAAGTGATTTGACCTAAGCCACACAGCAAGTAAGTATTGGAATCAGGATTCAAATATTTTCTGCCATCATAAAGATCTTCTGCTGGCCATGTAAATGCTATTCCAGTGTATGCTTCTCATCTATAAAATAAAAGGTGGACTCAGCATGGGTTGAAGAACTGGATTGGCAATGATTTTTCTCCAGTCAATAACACTGGTTTGCAGTTTACAACCGGTTAGTGCCTTCTTTTACACACACACACACACACACACACACACGTATGTATGTATTTTTTTGAGGGTACATTTTTTAAAGCTGGGGACAAGGAAACAGGAAGGGCTTAGGCTAGAAGAAGCAATAGGAGAGAGCCTAGGCAGGGCTGCTTTGACTCACTGAATAAGTCAGAGAAAGCGGGATCTTGGAGACAGGTTCAGGGGATGAGCTGCCACTGCCCATTGCTCCCCTGGTTGTAAGTCTCTTGGGGACCCTTAGAGTTTAGGAGATGCTTGTTTGTGGGGGAAGAAAAATATGGGCGTCCTCCCAGGAGGGAGAGCACCTATTCTTCTGTATTTTTGAAAGCAATATATTAACTCACAAAAAGAAGCTGTCTCTTGTCAGCACTGAGTCAACTGTAACTATGGGAGAAGATTTCTAGTAAACCTGGAACAATGTCATTTACAGTTATGGATTGGAGATTTCTTCTGCTATTAGGAATTCCAAGAGGAAAGTGAAAAGAGAGAGATGAACCAATCGTCTGGAGATATAAGAACATATTTATTTGAACCATATATAAAATTGTAGTTTTGTAGGTCAAAAAGACTAGAATGTCAGCAGGATAAGATGATTCAATTGAACATTTCTGCAGTCAAAGAAAATCTGTGATTTGAGTAGCAGCTCTCTTAAAATTAGGCATTATTCTTTAATTCTAAACCTTATGCTTTCTCTATAAACAAAACCAGAGTCTATTTGCCTAGCTTTTACATCTTGATCTTGAAAAATAACCATATCACTCTTAAACAAATCACTGTGTATATTCTCTCGGGAAGACTTTATTAATTTATTTCTAAAGAGAGACCATTTTAAGTATGTTGAGACACAGATGGCCTCTGTGATATCAGGGAACAGCTGCAGGATGGGTGTGCTGGATGCTGGGTGTCCCTCAGGGTGGACGTGGCATGTGGTGCTTCCACTTGAGGAAGCTTCTCTCAGGGACAACATGGGCTTTGCCAGTGGGAAAGTGCCAGGCCTTAAAATGGGAGCAAAGGGACTTGGGGACTAAAATAAAACTCAACCAAATGGTGGAAACACGCTCAACTCCTTAATTTAACTGATTAGAGCCAACAGGCGTCACTGTGCAGAACATTTGCTCCCATCCCAAATGCCATTAAAGCAGCAGTGGACCTATTTCTAGGCTTAGCTCTGGATTGATGGGGGATGAACTAACAGTGGATTTGGTTTCAGCCTGGGGTTACTGTGACATGGTGACAGACTGCAGTCACTGCAAAAGTCTGTGGGCATCAAGTGTTCTCTGGAGCACATACCTGCTCAGAGGAGATTTCTCAGCCCCTGAGGAACACACATTCTTCTAACCCAATACAAATGCAACCCCAATTCCTACCCTATATTACTTGGCTTTATTGCTTTAATACAGGTGCATGGCAGCTTAGACTTCAGAGTTTCAAGTAGAGTTGGGTTAATTTGTACTAGGCTGGCTTAATGTTTAATCATTGCCTCTTAAGATTGCACGATGTTGCTGTAGAGGGTACAAAAGAGGGACAAAGCTATCTTTTTCTGTTCTGAGGTTTGGGATAGTAGTTACCAGTAAGAGAAAAACATAGATGGCTTTGTTTGAAGGCAGTGTATAGAATTCCTGACAATCCTGACCTTCAACCAGTAGGTCTGTGCCTCCTCCTACCGCCTCACCCCCTTGATCTGCTGCTCGCTGTGTGTCCTTGAATTACTTAACCTCTTTGGGACTATTTACTCATTTGCAGAAAGAAACACTTGAAAATCTCTAAGAATCTTAAAAGTACTGACATGCTGAGTGAAAATGTAAGAGTACCTTTAAGGATTAAAGGTGCCATATAGAGAATTGTTATGTACAAATCCTCCCAAATCAGCTCTTTCAAACTCTGCTGTTAGGTGACTGATCATATCATCAATTCCATTTTACAAAAGTGGGATTATTGTTCTAATAATTTAATTGAAATGTTTATTGAGAACCTGTGCTAGGCACAGAAGCTTATCCAGGTTTGTTGGAAGTGACCCATATGATTTAGGAGACCCCCATTACAAAAAGACACTAATCGATACCAACAGGTGCAAAAGTGAGTATTTATTTAGAATGAGGAAAGAAATTATAATATGTCACCGGAGGCTTAGAGATTTAAATTCCTTGCTTCTGAGTTCTCTTTAGGGAATCTACTAGGATCACTTACATAGATATTATTTTAACTGAACTCTGGCTTTCCCTTGTCATGTAGATAGAATGTTCTACAGCTCCCAGCAACTCCTAGCACTCAGTGAGGCCTGTGTGAGTGAGCAAATGTGAAGTTTAAATTTCATGATGCTTCAAGCTAAATCTGCCTCTAAATTCTTTAGGGAATCAAGGTACATAAGATAGAATCCCCAGTCCCCCCAAAACGACAGTGGGTTGTAGCTATTAGACTTCCCAAACAAAGAGCTGCCTGCTAGTGTTCATGTACCGGGAATAGTTCCTCAGGCCGGCAACAGGATTCAGATGATGACATTTATTTATTTTATTTAAGTTTTTAATTTTGAAATAAATTTAGGCTGACAGAAAGGTTGTAAAGAGAGTACGTAAAGTGACTATATATTCTTCACCTGCCTTAATATTAACATCTTGCAGTGTACTATTATTGACGCCAGGAAGTCAACGTTCTCACAATACTATTTGTGAAGTTACAGACTTTATAGTTTAGCAGTTTTTCTCCAAATTTTCACCACTAATCAGTTTCTGTTTCAGGATCCAATTTGGGACCCACGTCACATTCATTTGTCATGTCTCTTTCATCTTTTCCTATTTGGGACACCCCTCAGTCTCTCTCTTACTTTTATAATTTTGACACATTTCAGCGTCCCATTCAGGTATTTTTTTAGACTGTTTCTCAAGTTGTGTGGTTTGATGTTTTCTAATGATCACACTGAGGTTACATATTTTTGATAAGAAGACTACAGAAGTGACATTGTGCTCCTGGATCATAATCCAATGTTATTATTTATTTTCTTGTTAAATTAGGGGCTGCTTCAGGCCAAATCCTGTGTCAGTTGAACATTCCCTTAAACTTTCTCTAGCATTTCTTTACTTTGTGGTACCAAAAGATGCTTTAGACTCATCTTGTGTTTTTCTTTCCTCAACCCCGGAATCAATCACTTTCTCAAGAAGCCACATACCAGGCCTTTTTGATTACTGTGTTCTACTCTTTGTGCCTAAATTCCTGGGTCTTGGATAGGTTATTTCCTAAAACAAGTCAAATACATGCATTATCATGGACCTATGTATTCCTTTTCTAACTGCAATTGTAAAAGAAGCCAGGATGTGAATTCTGGTCACACTAGCAAGGGCTGAGTATGCTAAAGGGCTTCCAAGCAAGCCTTACAAGGCAGTTTCTAAGGGAATAGGTCACTTGGGAATAGGTCATCCTTGACACTTTCCTTCCCTTATCTCCTGGGTCCAACAGGCCCCCACGTGTAAAATCTCTCAAGCCCGTCCTCTCTGCTCATTCTCGCTGCGACTTCTTGGGGTCTGGTCTTCCCAGTGCTTCCCTAGGACATCGTCCATCCTCTTAATGGTCTCCCTGCCTCTAGGCTTTCCTTTATCCAACCCATTTTCCTGGTGGATGCATAAATAGTCTTTCTATTTGCAAATCCAGCCTTATCATTCTGCTCTGCTGAATATGGAGAAGAGGATGGTTTTTCTGAACTTATCATCAGTGATATGGCTTCCTAATATTGACAGAAATTGTTCAGAAACTTTAGTGTAAATTGGAATTAGCTGAGGGCTTGTTAAAACACAGACTGGTAGGTTGCACCCCCAGATTTCATAATCAGCAGGACTGAGATGGGATCTGAGAACATGTACCTGCCACAAGTTCCCAGGTGATACTGATGATGCTGGTTTAGATAACCAATGGCAGCAAGGGAATATCCAACATGCTGAACAGGAAACCCAAGACCATTTCACCACTATGTCCATTCACATGCCTCCCATCTCTCTCTACCTTTTCTGCAAACATGATGACCCTTTGCATGTCTTTGTGTGACTCTGCGCATACTGGTCTGCCATTTTCTCCTAGTCTTCCATGTTCTTCTACATTTTGTGGATGACTGTCATGGCTGTCCTCTCTACAGTCTTCCTTGATCCTCCAGCCTCAGAAGGACTGTCTCTTCTGCAGTCCCATGGTCCCGATAATCCTTACGGCGAGAATGACAGCTTGGTTTGGAGTTAGTTGTTTACTCATTTGATTCTCCCAGGAGTTTGTGAGATCCCTACAGGCAGGAAAGTGCCAAAGTCTTTCTCAGCATGGGCTTCCCTGCACCCAGCCCTCATAGCATCTGCACAGAACAGGCACTGAAAACATGTTGGTGAATGACACAACATCTTCAAGGAAGGTATTATAATTCTTTATGCTAAGGAAAGTAATAAAGAGTTTGCAAGAACACTTTAAGACTTATTAGTGTTACATTCCAGATAGAAAGGATATTTTCAATAAGAGTGTAACCCAAGATACAAAATGGGCCCAATGATTTAGGGACTCAGATCCGTTCTTTAAACCAGCTCATTAGAATCAGTGTCTTCTCACGAGTCTGGCAACATGACATGAAGTGAAACAGAGCTTTGGCAATTCTGCTGTGATCAAGATGATTATTAATTCAGTCCTCATTCCTGCCTGTGCTGTTAATCAGATAATGAAAAATAGTCAATTCCCTTTTTGCATCCTATTTTTGCTATCAACATGTGCCAGCTGCTACAGTGACGGTGCATCACACCCATCTACCTAATTGTAGAAGCAGAGCTCTTTACCAGCCTTTGGTGGTCATTAAATAGACTTTGAGGTCTGTGAACATGAATGAAAAATAATCACACATTAATTTTCACTAAGTTCTAACTAACATTAAGCATTCCCTCATTTACTAATATAGGCAACAAACAGGGTTGTAATTGCATCACCTAAGGCTTTATCACTGGTAGAATCACTCATATTTTTATACCACATGATAACAGTTATTTCTTTTCATCATTACTTCAAAATTACAATAGTTATAAGATACACCACTAGATTTTGTTATTAGATATATTAATAAAGAAGCACATATACTACACACATTTAAAGCTACTTTGATATCTACATGTTAATATAGTTGATTTCCTTTGTAATCCTACATATAAAAGTTATTCACATATTTAAAACAAAAATCCTATGTGCTTTATTTTATATATTAAAGTATTATTCTGACAAGGGATACATAGCTTTCAGCAGGCTGTTAAAAGTGTCCATGATGCCAGACAGGTTAATTGCCCCATTGTAGAAGGTAAGGTTAGGATTGCATTCTCCTGACATCTATTTACAACATAAATTTTGTATGAGTATTTTTAAAAAGCGATAGGAGAAAGTCAAGTTCACTCTGGAGGTTCCAATTTCCCTTTAAGGGGTTCAGAAAATAATAGAATGGTTAATGACTTGTAGCAGTGTTTTTCTTCTATTATTATATACAAACTGCAAGTGAAACAGTCCTTCATTTCTTGGGCTACATGCTCGCAGTGCAGTAATAGTTAAACTAATTTCTGATATGTCTCATCTCATTATATATCTATGCAATAGTCTCTTTCAATTTTAAATTGAGCTTCAGGGAAGATTAAATACTTAGGTATTCCAGCTTGTATAAAATTTCCAGATCCACTCAAATTAGACTTCCTCTGTATAAATGACCCTAATCATTCTAATTTAACGAGATGAAGCTTATTTCCTTTTGACAGAGCCTGTCATGTTGAATCTCACCCATGGAGATGAATAGCATGCCAAATGGGTAGTAAGTATTCCAGATGTTGCCTTGCCACTTTCCAGCAAAGTTATTAATAAAGTCAGTTGCTTCTTGTCTTTTTTCAATCCTCTAATATTGCTGAGAATATAAACTTCCTTGCTCCTCACTGAGATAGAGTAACTTAAAAGTACACAGTCAATGGGCTGCTACAGAGGAAGGTGGTTTTTATAAAAGCACCTGTGTGTCGTGAATGGTACAACAGACACTCCTAGGGCAACGTAAGCTTGGGTAGGACTGTGGGTGGGAGGGAGTAAAAAAGGATGTGAAGATTGCGACAGAGCTCTGAGTTTGAGGGTGTGTGTGTGTGTGTTGGAGGGCACTGAACAGCAGAAGAGCCATTTTCTTTACTTTGGGTTAGAAATAAGAATAAACATAGGAATAGCTACCGCAACAGCTCCTTGATTAAAATGGAACTGCCCTAGCTAGAGTGTGGCAGGAAGCTTGGAGGCCTTTTGATTCATCCTCTAGCCATAGCTTTGCCCTATCCTTGCAGCAGCCAGGAGTGACCTCTAGGTGCTGATCACATCACCGACGTCCTTTGGTGAAATTTCCCGTATCTACCCTCAGGGCACTGAAAGGATGGTGTGTGGTTGGAGGGCAGAGAGGACACTGGTGCTGGAGGGGACTGGAGCCCGGAGAGGGAGCCCAGAAGGTACGTGGCCTGATTCCAGGACACTCTCCCAGATAAAGATCTGCCCTTTCAGGCTTCCTGGAAAAAGCGATGTTTTCATAAGTAGACGCAAAAGAGACATGCAGAACTGGGAAAAATCTGATCATACTAATGATAATTACAATAATTTTCCAGTGTGGTGGCTTCGCCATCTCTTTCAAAACACTTTAGGCTTGGTGAATTTCAGGTGAATTTTCCTTAAATAAAAACAAAAACACACCACTTTGATCTCCCTTTTACCTTGCCCCTTCTCCTTTTAAAACCAGGGAAAGGTTTTTTGTATCTTCTGAAAGCATGAAAGGGTCTGCTGCATGGGCAACAGCAGACCCTCCATATCACCCTGCCCAGGCTCTGTAGCTTCAGCTTCACTGGAGAGGACACTCCAGCATCATCGCAAGATGTCAATTCAACACGGGAGGAGACAGATACCGTGTCACTCCCGAGTCGGACTGCACAGCCATTCTCGGCGGTGCAGATAGACTCTTAAGAAGCTACACCATCGTCTCTCGAGACAGACGGCTGCCGACGACGAAAGCATGAAAGTATGGTTTAGTATACTCTTGAGGAAGAAGAGGGATCTAAATAGTTGGTATAAAGTAAATAAATAAAGTTCTGGTCTCCAGAAAACAGTCTCACCTGGCATCATAGCACACATTGGAATAATCCATATATCCAGCCTTGCACTCCCCTCCTCTCCTATGGCTTTGTCTCTAGTTAACAATAACCTGACATCCAGTTGAAATTGCTTTGAAGTTTGAAGTGGAAGAAACTGATTGAACATCAATGCCATGTTTGATTTGAATACTTGCAATTTCCAATATGTTTGAATGTCTATGTGGATTTTTTGATGTAGATGCCATTTCCTCAAACGTAAACAGAAAAATACTATTCTGGATGCAAGTGTTTTCCTTCTCATCATCGTTATTAATTTTTTAAGTTCATTAATGATTGAAATGATTAAACTGAGCTCTACTGACATCTGCTGGACAAAATCTGTTTTTCATTATATGACTAAGTAATGCTCAGGTTTTATTAACTAGATGGTTACTATTAATTAAACCAATCAAGCAAAGGTTTACTAAATGAAATAGAAAATAGAACTAAGCTAAACATAAGATCATTAATCAGCACGTAATAAACCTAAGTAAAGGTTCTATGTCCATTGCTCTAGCTGGGAGAATCACATTTCAGTCTGGTGGTTTAACACACATTTTATGAGTGTCCCTTATGCATCGGACACTGTATATACTCAGTGGGTCCAGTGCTTGGACAGGGGTGGGGAAGGTGTGCATCTAAACAGATTATTTCAGAAAGTATTCTATCCATGAGGCCTCTGCTTTCAGCAGCAAGATGTTCCAAGAACATCTTTGTGGAGGGAATAAACCTGAGCAGTTTCATTTTGTCCATTAGGCAATGCATAGTTTTACTTTGCACTAAGGATTTTTCACGGGCCCACAAATATGTGTATGTTCTAGAATACAACAAGAAAAGAGCAAATGGTAAATTGTCTACAGAACATATGTTAACCTATCGTTATTTTTATTTATTTTTCTTCTTGTCCTTTTTAATTTAGTGGTTCTCAAGCTTGACTGTGTTCTGAATCGTTGGGAGGACCATTTAAGCGGATTGCTGGCTCCCACTGCCAGAGTTTCTGACTTAGTAGATTCTGAGTGGACCCTAGATTTTGCATTTCTAACAAGTTCCAAGTCATGCTAACTCATGTTGCTTCTCCAGAAACTGCACTTTGAGAAAACACAACAGACTGCGAATGTGAATTCACCTTTGCTGGCTTGAGCACCCAGGTAGTTGGTAACTGAATGAGGAAATTCAGGTGAAGGGGCAACTTGCAGGCATGAGTGGGAGAAAAGAGAAAATTGGCTTTTTAAAAGAAAACAGAAGGAAAGGCCATCAAAGCCAGACCTACATGAGGAGCTTTGAATGCACTTTAGTAAAATGTGAATGCAACTGATTCAGTGTTTAACTGGGCAGGTGAGAACTTGTAAAATGTAAAACAGCACATGCTTTGCGTTCAATTAGAAGTGGTAGAAAATGCATTGATTATGTGAGTCATCTAAGCTTGGATCGATTCCTAGCACAGAGCACCCAGGGCATGTGCTTATGTGAACAGGAGTAGGACCGCACTCTATCAGCCTTTCAATTTAGGAGAGCTAATGGGTTTTCCTATTTCTAATGAAGTTTCAAACTTCCTGGGCCAGCCCTGTTCTTAAGCACTGACATGTCCCGGGATAAATGACCTCTGAGCTACTACAGACCCATATCACTATATGAAATTCTTGTTTAGGAAACATGGCAAGTAGATGATGGCAAATTAGGAACAACGATACTGCTAGTGTATATTTACTATTTGGAACATGCTAAGAAAAAAAATTGGAAAAAAGAATGAGACTGATCTGCTTTTAGGCTTAAAGAAAAACTTTAAAATGCTGGTTGGCTAATAATGCAATGTTTCCTTATAAATTCTAAACAAGGGTTAGAGGAGTCTAATTTTCTTCATACAAGCCTTGATGATTCCAGAGGACTCAAATAAATTCTTTAGTATACATATATTCCATATGATTCCCATAGTATCAGAAGCTTATGACTCTTTGGATTGAAGAAGGTTCTAAGTCCTTGGTAAGTTTCCAGTTAAAATTATAAATACATATTTGTTCCAAGGCCATTTCTTGCACTTGCTACTATCACCACTACCAACAACTGATCACCTCAGGACCACGTCACCTTGACATTATGTGGAAATGTGTCTCATCAGAACGCAGACACTAGTCATGCCAGGTCTGTCACGCTCTTGCTCGTCGTGCCGTGCTCTCTGAATCACATACGTCAATCCTTTTAACTCTGTCAGCCAACTCCTGACCTCCCATCCCTCTTTTCTGCTGAGTCGGGATCCCATCGCTAGATTATCCGGTCCCATCAGACTCAAAGTAAGGTCTGTGGACAGCAGCGTGGGCGTTGTCTGGGAGCCTGTTAGAAGTGCAGACTCAGGCCCCACTGGGTCAGCATTTTAGAATCGGTGTCACAAGGTCCCAGGTGATTTGCACGCACACGTGACTGAGAAGCTCTCATCTCAATGTTTTTGTTTCTTCAACAGGTTTTGTTAATTCTCATATACTTTTTTCTCTTTCCATTACTAACCCAAAGCCAGTCCTGGTGAGATTCCATATCACATTGTAATTAACTTGTTTATATTTCCCTCCAGATTGAAATAGCCTTTTGTGAGCCGGTATTACCTTTTCCTAATATTAGCCAGATGCTGTACTTAGCATATCCTAGCGGCATAGTTAATACTGTTTCTTCAGGTAAATTACTGTGTAGGCCACAAACCAGTTATTAAGGTGTTAATGACTAATAGATTGATGAACTATCTCTTCGAAAACATTTGCGTTTTAACAGGTTTCCTGTAATTAGCATTAATAATGGTAATAATGATAGGAGTTTCTGAGAAGTCACCTGAGTGGAAATAATCTGGGGAGCTACTTATGTTTTGTCCTCCAATTTCCCTCCACCTCGCCCATCTCTAAGGTGGTCCCAGTGGAAGAACTCAGCACTTCTGGGCTGGCTGAGTGGCTTTTAGTGTCTTCTCCCTGCAGGATTATAAACACCAATATTTCCAAATACAGCCCCAAACCACAGGTCCAGTGAGGCCTGGGCATTCTTGAAATTCGTGGAACAAAGAGTAGGTGGGGGTTAACAGGAATATTAAAATACATTTCCTTGCAGTTGCCCCTCATTTGTCTTCTCCACCAGACTGTGAGTTGTCAGTGTGGATGTCTAGTAAAGCACACAGTGCCCTCCACACCCATCAGGCACCTCGCCTACACACGTGCACATGTTCACTGAATTCAGGGGATACAATGGTTTTAAAGCATTGCTCATGGCATGATTAAATAAAATGGCATGTGTGCAGCCACATAAACAGACAGTGTCAGCAGTTCGGATCATACCGGCAAGGGGGTGCATGTTAATTCCTGAATGTTGAATCCTGGGACATCAATATTAACTATCACCTTTCATAGTGAGCTACATCAGTATTTTGGGGGGTGACAAATGCCTGTCTTAATAATCCAACTCCATCAGAGAAATTAGGCAACTGTGACACAGCTTTATAAACAGACTTATCAAGAATTTCGTCTTTCCCTGCATAATGACCATGTACCTCACAAATGCTTCCTCTAATACTTATTTGTAGAGTGATAGAACATTAGCTGCAGATTTAATGTCGCCATGGTTGTAATTTGCATGTGGATGAAAGGTTAACATAATGTAGAAATGTGCAATTAAACTGGTTGACTATGAGCGGTGGTGCTGCTAAGATCCATTTCTCTGTTCTCATTATTTCACCTCTTGGTTTACTGTGTTTGCTGCTTTCTCCCATTACTCACAAAATTGTCAAATAGGTCCCTGAGGATGCACTTGCACAGGCTTCTGGAAAAGCGTTTCAGTAGTTTACATAATGGGAGCGAGGAAGCCGACGTGTTCTCCATTGTAAAGAAGCCAGGTTCTCTCACTTGGTTTATTGACCCTCCGCTTCAGAAGGAAGAGGGCGAGTTCAGATGAGAAACAGAATGAGAAAGCAAGTTATCAGGGGACAGACTGTTAGGCTTTCCTTAGTTTAAAGGATGCTTAAAGAGCAGAGAATTCATGAGACTTTTAATAACACTGACTCCACAGTGGGAACTATCCAGGGAAAAAGAAATGACACAGATATTATTATTTTATTCAGAGTGTATGAGGAGTAAAGGTCTTTTCTAATGCAAAGTTAGGAAAAAAAATCAAACTGCCATCGGTAAGTCGCAGAAGACGAATTACTTCTTTAAGTTTTGTTTGTTCATGAAATTGCAACTGTGGTGAAACTTTATGTGCTTGTCATTAGTTTGCTTCTGGTAGGAAGATGAGCCAGGGAATGGTAAACCCAAGAGCAGTGCCCGCTGGCCTTACCAGTTGAAAGGTAATCTCGTGACGAGTATGTGGGAAGGCTCCAAGCATCACTTTAGAGCCTGTGGGTGGCCTCTGAGAGGCACTGTCCTCTCCATGCCACACTGCCCATGTCTGAAGTTGTGATACCAACATCTAAGACATTCAGTCAAAGACATGAAATAAAAATGTGATTTAACTTTAGTATTATGAGTCATTTAGACAATAGGCTAGGGGTGTCAAGGGCATTTTAATCATATGCACCGATCACAGAATCTAACCCAGGGATGACAACAAGTGTTATAATTTGGCAGGTCTCTGTTGTGCTAAGTGACACTACATGGCTGAATCAGGAAAACAAGTGATACAGAGTCACGCAGAGCTCCTTTCCAACCCCTGCATTCACATTTTATAATTATGCCGCTTTAATCTCTTCCTCTATTCCAAGTTCCATTCAGAACTGGTCAGCAGGGAAATTGATTTCTAGAATTCGGCCTTCAGTTATTAACCACAGGGTGGATTCTCATATGTATGACACACTACTCTGCTTGAAGCCTTGTAGATTCTTCCTAATTCTATAATAATCAGGTTAAAAATATTTCCTTCTAATATATCGCTATTTTCAGAAAGTATTGCAAATCTTGTTTGACCCAACAAAGAAGAAAAGGTCAGGAACGAACACTCAGGAATGCATGTATTGAGAAAAAGCTGTCATTTAAAACCAAAGCAAACAAAAAAGCACATGACTATATATAGTCCTAATAAAATTTTATTGAGAACCAGTAAGTCAAATCCTTTACAGAACATAGAAATACATATGATCCCAGCCCTTCTCAATAAATGGCAATATAATATTGGGGTGAGCTCCCTGAATACCCCAAACACTTTGTTTTATACCTATATGGGAGAAATAGTTCTATAGCTTAGCAACACAGAAATGGGGTGCTCTGACCTTTTAGAGGAAGCAGAAGAGGAGTCAATTCAGCATGAGTAACAGAGGACAACAGATGAGTTCTAGTAGTCAACGGAGTGGATTAATCAATGTCCACTCTTCATGTTTTGCATTTCAAAATCAGCTAGTAGAAGGCAGGGCATCTTAAGATCAGACACAAATTAACCTGAGGACACAGGAGCAGAGGATTTCTGTCCATTCAGTTACATAGGGAAGTGAGAGTAAGAAGAGAAAACAGCCTGGGATCCACCTTTTGCTAATATTCTACCTACCATGAAGGCTTTTGATGCCAAATAACTGGAGTTGACATCAAAGATGAAGAGGGAGACAAATGACACTGAGGGTTAAAGACTAAACTTGGGTGATGACAGTAGTTATGATAATGTTAACGTTTTTCCCACGATGAGAAGTTAACCACTGCAATTTCTCATCGCCACAGGAGCAGAAACACAGACAGGACAAAGGAACACTGTGCAGCAAGCTTTTAATGGTTTGACTATCTAGTCTTTTCACGGACATAAGAGACACCATTGTGTTCTCTTGGAGGGAACTTTTGGGAAGGCTTTTAACCAAAAAAGAAAAATAAAGAGAGGGAAATGATATAACAGAAATATAACTGAAATGATTCCTCTTCCTTTTAAAACTAAGAAAACTAGTGTGAACGTTTCTTTCAGCATGATGCTAGGGTATTGGTCTTAGTTCTTAGCATTTGCCCAAGTTTAAAATACTACTAAACTTTCTTTGCTCTTAAGCATTAACAAAAAGAAAGAAAAAAAGAAGGCATATACACAATCCTGACAGTTTTGTAAGTCCTAATCCGCCCACCCCACCGCAAAAAAAAAAAATGAACTGGTACCTGAATTATGTTTGTATTGCTGACTTCGATAATAGACGACAGCAACCAAATTGTAATTCAAATATTAACAAGAATCTTATTCAAAATGTTCTTCTCCTTCTCTTGAAGTCTTCCTGGGGTTCCATTAATCAAGATGTTTGGAGAAGCACTGTGATCAAGTCTCTGGCTACGAGAAAATGTGTTTTGTTCTTTTTCCCTTAGTTAGTAACTATAATTGCGCAGGACGGGAAGACAATTAACTAAACCAAATGGGTTTTATTCTTTCAAGCTGGACGCCCAGCCAAAGGCAAAGGAGCTTTTACTGTGAATGCTGACGGTGTTGACCTGAAACGTTCAGGAGAAAGGCAGAGCTCGCGCACAGCTGTCAGTGGTACCTCAGAAACCTGAGAGGCACCAGGCTGTCCCCGACTAGCACAGGTCACAGAGGAACAAGCTAATCCTGGGATTTGAGCAGTGGGCTCTTGTTTTAGATCCTGTTGTTGGTAGCCTTTAAAGGGTCAGACAACTTCCAATAATATTAGCTATTTTGGTGCTACGTGGAAAATAATGGGGGACTGCAATCTGCAGGAACCAGCACACACGCTCAGCGAGGGTCTGGGTCAAAGCTCCAATAGAAAATAGCATGTTTTTATGACTCAGGGAGCCGAGAAATAGGCACACTTAAAATTCTTAGACCCTGTATTTTTTAAAGCTGCAAAATGTTCTAAAATCAATCAAAACAGAGAACGAGTAAAACAAGCCTGGGAAAAGAAGTGATGGAATGAGGAAAAAGGAAGCTTATGACTCAAAATATTTGCACATATTTGGAGCATCAGGCAATCTACTTCTACTACATAAACACCCGATTCTGAGGGCTCAGAAACTGATGACCGGGAAGCCTGACATACGCGAAGAGGCAGCATCCACTTGTTCTAAGCATGATCACTGGATTTCTATCAAAAGCTTAGTGTTTTCTTTTCCCCCCTCAAGTTAATGGCTATATATACAGCACCCCTCCCTCCTTTTCAACAGAAGAGTGCTGTGTCTGGTAGTGAAAAGGCCAGCGTTCAGACTGATTGCTAGGAAGGAAATCACGGCCTGCCCCAGGCAGCCAGCGCTATGGCAGTCACTGCCAAGTAAGCAACACACAAGTCAGAGTGCAGAAGGTTAGGCAGGCAGGGTGGACTCAGGTCCTCAGTCACAGCACAGTCACACCCAGAACACTGGTTTCTTGATCTTACACTCATTCTAGAGAACAAACAAATTTAATTAAATAGTTATAAACTACACTGGCTTATTTTAGAAAAACCAATAAACTTATTGTTAGCTTATCTAGAACTAACCATCAAATCAGAATTTTCACAATGACCACTGCATTTGAGAAATTTTTGATGAAAATGTTGACTAGAGCCTGGATGCTTTACTAACAAAAAGAGGCAAATTTCAAAGTATGTTTATCTCTAGTTTAAATAAGCATTGTGCATTTAAAAAATGATATTTACATCCCTAAACTAGTTTGTAACTCTTGAAATTTTTGTCCTAGAAGCACAAAGTTATATTTTTGTCCCCTTTTATAGGCAACCACAGAGGAAAGCAAAGTCATAAAACTGTCCTGTTGGAGAAAAAATACTAATGAGCAGAGGTAGGGGCAATGTGCAACAATACTATAGACTTATCTTGGTTTACCTACGTTTAGTTTCTTTTAAACATTTTTAGAACAGTAACAGACGGTTCTATTCATAAGCTTATATAAGAGGAAGGGTTACTCCAACTTTTAAAATATATATACATATATGCCCTCAACATATTGTCCATATCACCCAACTTCCTTTTTGGAAGAAAGTGAAGTTAAACGATTTCCTTAGATATTTTTAAATAAAAGTAAATGATAAAGAAAGGGAAGTGAACTGAAGACAAATTCTGATAAAAAAATCAACTAAATGAAGTACACAGCTTGACTCTGTCTCCTTGAAAAGTGATGAGAGCACTTGGCTCAGGTCTGATACACAGACAGGGTCATGCGGCGCGTTGCAGGGCACAGGCTTTCCTCTACAGTTCAAAGGCAGGAAACCTGGCTTTGGGGGGCACTAGGAGGTCTGCCAGGAAGTATATTGTTCCAGCCATTCCTGAAGGAAGAGAAAGAGGCATAAGTTAATACACCAAATGACTCCATTTTAGAGAGTGGCTTTATTTTGTAGCATCAACATTACAATATTAATGGCAATGATTTAAATGAAGTGGGTATCTATCTATATTTATATTCCTTGCAGCTAATTATTAGAGGAGATCAGTATTGAGGTGTTTAGCCACTTCATCCAGGTGGAAGACAGGAGGGAGAGTGGAACCAGACAAGTTAAGGCAAGCCCACCATTTACCCTACGTGAGCACCACGGGCCGCTTGCTGGTCTGAGCCTCGGGCTTCTCATCTGTGACGTGAGGATAATGACTGTATGTTTTTGCTGAGATGATTTATGATGGCATCCGCAAAATACCCAGCAGATGCCTGGCTCCATAATGGCCACCCCCATTACAGCTATTGGTATTAGGTCTGCGGAAGCCCATGAGCTAACTGATTTTTACTACTGAGTTGTATTAGAAAATAAAAAGTAGCGTAATAAATTATTAAATTAATTTGTTGATAAAACTCTGATTTAAATACATTAACTACTAGGCAGAGAAGTAGATGCTGATATTACAAGGCAAAAAAGTAATGTGTGAAAAATACCTTCAAAGAGGGAGAAGGGGGTGTCTGGTGTTCTGCATCCGTGTTCTCCATAATCTAAGCACCATTCAGCAAACTGAAAATGAGACCAAGTCAAATTACTGTTGTGATTTCTTCCAAAGACCCCCAAAAGTTGATAGATTGTTCCTAAGAATTATTCTAAGAAGTCAAACACTATCTTTAAGGCAGAGAAAAGAGGTTAATGCAGAGCAACAGATGGCCTGAGAGTACGAAACACGGAGGGAATCTAATGAGCTGTCTGAGCCACGTATCTCCGAGGTGAGCACAGAAGAAACAAAGGAATAAAACCACTCTCTGTTTTTCTTACCCCCACAAATGCTGTTGAGTAGAATTATGTCCTTTTTAAAAAAGCTAATTCCACTGAAAGAGTTTTGAAGGTTTTTCTTAAATAACTGTTTGCCCATCCCAGAGACACTGTTTAACAAAATGAATGAATTCAATCGGATTAACTAGAACCCTTTCTTCAGCCCCCGGGAAGGGCGCTTTCTATCAGGCAGTTCTGGCTCCTACCTTACAGGCCCTGTACAGGTACTTCATGTCCTGCGTGAGGTTGTACAGCGTCAGGAAGGCGTAGGCATTGCCCGCAGTGCCGTGGCACAGCCCATACCCCTTCTTCAGCAGCCCATGCTTCCAGATCACGTCAGCACACTGATAGGCGTCATTGAGATACTGTTCCTCTCTGAACACCTGCAGAATCAGGGGACACAGTTTTATTCTAAAGGACGTGAAAGAAAATTACTGATATTCTTCCCTCGTAGGAAAGGAGAGGAGAGGGGGGAAGGGAGGAGAGAGGGAAATGGCTTGACAAGAAAGGATAGGGAATTTAGAGCCACAGAGACGTGTTACATCAGTGCGGACTAATTATAAAGCTTCACTAGCTTTCGTTGTTTGCTTGTTTTTTAAATAACTGGGCATGACCTTGTTTGCACGGTGTAAGTTTTATGTGTCTGTGTGTCTGTGTACACGGTGTTGTTGGTGAAGCAGCGTTATTCTACTTGAAATGCTATCATCGGTCACTTTCCAATGAACACTTGCCATCTTCTTTGGTCACAATGACGCCCTTCACTATAAGGAAGTTTCTTTACATATTGAAGGATAAACTGTTTATAAAATTGATTCTAAAAACCGATTTGATTATAAAACACTGTCCTTTGTCAGAAGAATGAAGATACACCTTTACAAACTTTTCTGGACCCCTTTCTTTTGATTGAAGACTTGAGGAATATTCTGAGTAGACATTTTAAATATCTCATTGCAGACTAAGTGTCCTTAAAAATAGAGTAAGTTTTAAAAGATTTTTCAAGTTTCTAAAAGTAAAATCTGATATACTAAAAGCTTATTTAAACTATGAGATGCTAGTCTGTAGATCTGGCATTAATAGACATAGATATCTTGCTTATATCTTTACTATAGCATGCTTTTTAGAAGTGATACTGGCATTTTTGATTATGGTAAAATATGCATAATATAAAAGTTGCCATTTTAATCACTTAAAATATACAATTCCATGGCATTAATTACACTCACCTGTTGTATTACCATTACCTCTGCCTATTTCCAGACTTAAACTCTGTACCCATTAAGTGTTCAATCTGTCCCCACCCCCTCCCACTGCTGCCCCAGCACCAGGTAACTTCTACTCTATTTTCCTTCTGTTTGATTTTGCCTGTTCTCATCATCATCATCGGCAGCCGTCCGTCTCGAGAGACGATGGCATAGCTTCTTGAGAGTCTATCTGCACCGCCGAGAATGGCTGTGCAGTCCGACTCGGGAGTGACAGTGTCTCCTCCCGTGTTGAATCGACATCTTGCGATGACGCTGGAGTGTCCTCTCCAGTGAAGCTGAAGCTACAGAGCCTAGGCAGGGTGATATGGAGGGTCTGCTGTTGCCCATGCAGCAGACCCCCCCTCTCTTCGCAGCTGAAGGATCCAAGGGAAAGACGGAGTCAATACAGCTTGGCTTCAGGTGCGCCGCAGGAGTTGCCGGTGTTGACTACAATGTCAAACCGCCTTAGGGACTCCGGCTCCGGATTTTCTGTCGGGGTTTACTCCCTTAGCCTTTCCCCTGAGGAGGTATGCCGCAAGGCAGCGGAGGTTTTTTGGAGTCAGAGTTTTCCTTCTCTGGTGTGCCCTGACTGGAAGATCGAACCAGCGACACTTAGCTCGCAGGCCGATGCTCAATCCACTGAGCCAAACCAGCCAGGAGGAGGCTAGTTACTATAAACACATATTAACTTATTCTCCATTGTTTTTAATTAAGCATGGTGGAATAAAATTTTATCTGTGTTGATGGGATTCCTGTTGCGCTACTGGATTCTGTTTCATTGAGAAATTAAACTATTATTAAGAAGATCAAATTGGAAGCAAACAGAACTGGGTATATTTAGATCCCAACTCCAATATTTTGTACATGTTTAACTTTCATCAATGTATTTAATCCCTGTAACCCTCAATTTCCTCATGGAGTTTACAGGTAAATTAAAGTAATTACATATTTCAATTAAGGTAACCAAATTTTAAAGAATATAATTATAGGTAATTGAATAAAATATTTTAAATGTATAACCATCATTATCTGCAATATCATTTACATTAAGTTTTAAAAAGTTTGAAGGAAATAACCTGTCTCTGGGAAATTAATATAAAATAATTAAGGAAAACATTTTTGAGAAGTTTTGTTCATAGCTACAATTTAGAAGAGTCTAACTTGATTTTAATAATTAAGTAAAATATTGTGATGTCAATTTTAATAATTATTTTTTTAATCAGTTGCGAGCATTATTTTTAACTATTAGATAGTAAATCGGGAAAACCTGAATATTTAATGACCTTGGAAAGAGGAATATTTTCCTGAAAAGGAAAAATAAATTGAATTTAGAGCACAAGGAAGAATTATGCAGATTTTCTTGTAGTAGGTAATATCACTGCCATTTTACAGATAAATTAAATCATAAGGAAAGTAATATATCCAACAACTCAAAGCTAATAGGTACCAACATCTTATTGTCAAAATTTTGTGTGAATCTGGAGATAAGTCAGTTCATGACCAAAATTTAAAAACTTAGAAGGTAAATGTTATAAATATTTCAACTGTAAAATATAGTTAAGCTTTTATTTTGTGTATCTGTCACAATTCCCATTAAGAATTTTAGCTGATCTTGCTCCTTACAAATTATGAACACTGTCAGGATGATTTAGAACAGTGGAGTGTTTCTGAAGCAGAGAGGTTCATAACATTTTATTAGATCCCATGCAAGAACATCGGGTTGTTCTGTGCTCCCATGAAAGCTAAGAAATCATCTCAGTGGAAATCATCTGAAAGTGAATCTTTTATACTTACAAGGATATAGAGCAATAGGTGGCATTAGAGAGGTTTGATGATTTTGAAGAAATACATTTGAAGATATATCTCAGTTAAATCAGCAAAATTAGAAATTAATAAGCATGGAACTTTAAAATAAAATAAAATATTACCATGGAACTTTAACTCCACTTCCAGGGTGAGGGAGATATGTGGCAAAATTGAGATATCCTGAGAAGTATAATGTTAAAAGATCAAAAAGAGATGCTGATGTGATACAAATATTACTAAGAAGCTATAACTTTTGGGATAAGTTAATACATATACTAAGTTCAAGAAACAGTTACTAATAGCACATCTAGGAGAATTGAAGGGAAGAAGTGTGTTATCATTCCCTTTTATAGATTAGAACAGGCCCCAGAACCTGCACAACTAGTGGACAGCTACAGACCATGTCAGAGCACCATCACCCGACCACCTCCACAAGTGATACACTCAAAGGGCAGACTCAGTGGACACCAGAGCCCTGCTGAAGTAGTTCTGCTCTGTGGAGTGGACCTATGCACAGCTGACCCCACAGTGGTTAGAGGTTGGTGGTCATTACACATACCCAGTCCTTATAGCTGAGCAGCCTGGCTAAATCCCTCCCATTGATCTGCCAATAGCAATCAAGTATCAACTATAAGAGAAGGGTGTACACAGCCCACATGGTGGGCACACCTTGAGTGCCCAGCTTGAATAATAGGGGAGGCTGTGCCACTGGACCCTATAGGAGACTTACTATATCAGGCCACCCTTCCAATCCAGGGAGTCATGGCAGCTCTTCCTAATATATAGAAGCAAACCCAGGGAGATAGCCAAAATGAGGAGTCAAAGAAACATGGCACAAATGAAAGAACAGAATAAAACTCCAGAAAAAGAACTAAACAAAATGGGGGCAAGCAATCAATTAGATGCAGAGTTCAAAACACTGGTTATAAGGATATTCAGTGAATTTAATGAGAACATCAATAGCATAAAAAAGAGCATGAAAACCATAATAAAGAACCAGTCAGAAATGAAGGATACATTAACTGAAATTTAAAAAATACAGTGTATAGAAAATCAAAAGTAGAGTAGAAGAAGCTGAGAATCAAATCAGCTATTTAGAATATAAGGAAGCAAAAAAAAAAAAAAAAAAAAAAAAACAAAACAAAACAAAAAACAAACACCCAGTCAGAACAACATGAAGAAAAAAGTATCTAAAAATATGAAGATAGTATATGGAGCCTCTGGGGCAACTTCAAGCATACCAATATCCTCATTATGATGGTGCCAGAAGGAGAAGAGAGAAAGCAAAAAATAGAAAACCTATTTGAGAAAATAATAATAGTAAACTTCCTTAACTTGGTGAAGGAAATGGGCATACAATCTAGGAAATACAGAAAGTCCCAAACAAGATGAACTCAAGAAGGTCCACATCATAGTTAAAATGACAAGGCTTAAAGGCAAGAAGCAAATCCTAAAAGCTATGTGCCATAGTTATGTAAAATATAACATTAGGGGACACTGGGTAAAGGGAATATGGAAATTCTCTGTATTCACTTTACATCTCTTGATAAACCTAAAATTATTCCAAGAAAAAAATTTAATCACATTAAAAGGAAAGGAAATGTTTTCTTTCCTTTGGTTCAGAAATCTTTCAAGGATAAAGTTTCCAATGTTATCAAATCTGGAAGTTTGAGAATCCAAACTTAGGTTTCCTTTTACATTTAGATTTGTACTGTGCTTAAAATGCCTGAAGCACTTTTGTATCCATTTCTTTTGCTCAGCAGCCCCGTTGAATGTGGCAGGTGTCACGATACCCATTTACCACAGAGAAACCAGGGCTCAGAGACCCCAGGCCACTGGCCTGGCAGTGCCCGGCTGAGCTGGGACATCAGCCCAGGCATCCTGGCTCCTCACCCTCGGAACCCCACCCCAGTCACTGAATAACAACTCCAAGCCTGTCACAAACAGGTGCCACGCAGGGCTCCTCAGTCCTTGGCTGTTTATGCATGTCCTCCAGTCTTGTCAGGCGGGACTCAGAAGGGATCCCAGCTCTCCTCTCCCAGGCCTGAGCCCCGCCCTGGGGGCGTAACAGGTATGTCCCCTTCCCTTCCTAAATCTCCCGGCACCCCTCTGCAAGTGTCTGCCTCGGTGACTCCCAGCAGTCAGGGGTCCTGTGAAAGAGGCATCGGATCACAACGCTGTCCTGCTCTGCACCTTCAGGGGCTCCCTCTCCCACTCAGGGCCACAGCCAGCATCTCCGCGGTGCACAGGGGGCCCCTGCACCCTGGGCTCAGCCTCCTCTCCAGCTCACTCTCGCCTCCCTCAACTGCGCTCCAGCCGCACTGAAAACCACAGCGTCCCTGCATGGGGGCAGCTGCTCTTTGCGCAGCCTGGAGGGCTCTTCCCCAGTACCTGTGAGGCTCGCTGCCCTGCTCATTCCAGTCTCTCCCCACAGGGCGCCCCTGCAGCAAAGCCTGGCCCCATACCCCGTGGGTGGAAGGCACAGCCGGCAGCCGTCACTCCTGCTCAAACCCCCTCCCTAGTACTTACCTCTTGTTAGTGCCTATTTATCTTTGGGATCTTGTCTATCACTGCTCACAGGAAGGACAAACTCATGGAGGACAGGGAGTTCCCTGTTTTATCCCCTGTGCTGTGGAGCACCTTGAGTGGTAGGAACTTAGCAGATAGTTCAATGTTGATTAAATAAATAAATAAAATTCTCTTTCAGAGAGGCCATTTCCGTCACCTACTCGCGGCACATAAATTAAATCTACCCCATGCTTGTCTCTCACAGCACCCTGCTGTTTCCTTCACGTGGGTGCCGTGACTCCTGTTTAAATGTCAGCTTGTACTTTGTTCCCATCTTCCTCCCTGGCTAGTATAAAAGCTCCCTGAGAGCAGACACCATGTCTGTTATATTCTTGCTCCAAGTACCAAGCACAGCTCTGGACACACCAGAGGTGCTCATCTGTCACTATGCAGCAGACTTGACAGGTTTTGCACATCTTAGTTATAAAATTGGGGGGGGTTGGTATGCGTGTACACACACACACACACACACACACACACACACACACACACACACACACCAGTGTAGCTGTTCCAGGGCCAGGGGGTGAGATGTGGCCCCTACAAGTGAAAACAGGCGGGAGCACATTGGGGGGTGGTGTGGCAGTCTTCCCTTCACTGCTTCTGATGTCAGACCATCGTTCCCTCGGCACGTCCAGCCTCTCACAGTGAATCCAGAACCTCCGAGTCTGGGGCTCTAGGGACCAGATGTCTCCAGGGATCTTCAGCTGCCACATCCAGGAGAAAGAAAAATCCCCTACCTCCCTTTCTGAGTCTGGTTTTTAAAGACTATTTGTTTCAAAGGCTCACCACTCAAATACCAGGGTTGAGATCCAGGAGAGTGGACACGAGGGAGTCAGGGAGGGAAGAAGAGAACCCCTGCTCTCCCTGGGGTAACAGGGAGAGCCTGCGCCCACAGCCACATGCATGCACACTCACACACATGCAGCCATGTACAAGCATGCTGAGTATGGCAAGGACACGAGACTCTGCAGTTTGGCCCCAGTGGGCTGATCTCTGGGCTGAGCACAGCCCCGCGTGGTCTTCCACTTGTGAAAGCTGACCTTCTACCACAGGCTGTTCAGGCTCCTGGTGGGAAAACTCTGTGCCTGGTACCAGGATTTGCACCCCTCAGAGACCATGAAATGAGCAGTTGGGTCCTTCCTTCACTGACTGCCTGAGAACACCCAGGGCCTCTCCTGGCCCAGGCCAAATCACAGGCAAGCGAGAGAGACAGAGACCAGAGACAAGAGACAGAGAGAGAGAGAGAGAGAGGGAAAGGAAGGAAGGAAAAGAATAAAGAAGGAGGAGAGAAAAAAGAAGGAAGGAAGAAAAGAAAGAAAGAAAGAAAGAAAGAAAGAAAGAAAGAAAGAAAGAAAGAAAGAAAGAAAAAGAAAAGGAAGAAAGAAAGAAAGAAAGAAAAGGAGGAAAGGAAGAAAAGCCAAGAACAGGGCAATGAAAACGGAAGCTCCGAGCCAGAGTCAGGAGGAAATAAATACCACACCATATGAGACGTGACTGCTCTCCGCTTCACATGTTACACTTGCGGCCCAGGTGAAGGACTTTGATTTCAGCTCTTGAATATGAGCTCTTCTTTCCATGGTAGCTTCTCCTCTGTAAGCAAGACTCCTCCACGAGGACCGGGTTTATTTAAACAAGGATGCTGCAGCGCTGCAGATGGAACCCAACCCTGAAAACACTCTGGCCACTCCTACAGTTCCAGCACACGTTAAACTCTCTGGGTTGGGGGGGCTCAACCCAAACCTGCCCTGCCTCCAGAAGGCCACTGCCCTATCCCCACCTTTCCACATTCAAAATGTAACCCATCTTGACTGCCTAGTGACGGCTAACCTCCTGCCCCTCACTCATATCCCAAAGTTCCCCTCTGATGCAGCAAAACTCAGATCCAAGGTCCCCAACTACTCTGGGGGAGGGATGCAAATCCTAGAGGGCCCGCAAAGGCCCTGGGCTCAGTTTAGAGACTCCCACATGGTACGAACTCAGTAAATGTGGGCTCCCCTTGATGCCAGTGGGACAGGATGATGCTCCTGCGGGTAGCTCCACTCAACCACACGCCAACGCAAAAGTGACCACGCGGCCCCACTCATAAAGACACCACCGCGGACGTGACAGCGCAGACCCACTCACCCACAAGGCAGCGCAGACGTGATTCACCAGACCCGCTGACCCAGACTAGGGCGTGGACGTGACCACGCACCCTCTGAACTCCTCTCCAGAGCAGAAGTGACCGCGCAGGACCACTCAAGCACACGCCAGTGCTGAAGTGACCGCGCGACCCCGCTTACCCACAGGCAAGCGCGAACTTGACCGGGAAGCCCCGCTCACACTGGCGCCAGCGCGTATGTGACCGCGGGGCCCCGCTAAACCACACGCCAGCACGGACGTGACCGCGGAACCCCACTTACCCACTGCCAGCGCGGACGTGAAGGCGCAACCCCACTTACCCACTGCCAGTGCGGACGTGACCGCGCAACCCCACTTACCCACACGCCAGTGCAGACGTGACTGGGCAGCCCGGTTCACCCACAGGCAAGCGGGGATCTGAAAGAGCCGCCCCGCTCACCCACACGCCAGCACAGAGGTGACCGGGCAGCCCCGCTCACCCTGGCGCCAGCGTGGATGTGACAGCGGGGCCCGGCTAACCCACACGCCAGCGCGGACGTGACCGCGCAACCCCACTTACCCACTGCCTGTGCGGACGTGACCGTGAGGTCCCATTTACCCACACCCCAGTGCGGACGTGACGGGGCAGCCCGGTTCACCCACAGGCAAGCGCGGATCTGACAGAGCAGCCACGCTCACCCATACGCCAGCGCGAACGTGACCGTGAGGCCCCGCTCATGCGGATGCGAGTGAGGACGTGAGCGCGCGAAAAGACCCGTTCACGACGACGCCAGCGCGGATGTGGCCGCGCGGCCTTGCTAACGGTCATGCCACCGCGGACGTGATTCCCCAGACCCGCTCACACACATGCCACCGCGGACGTGACAGCGGGTCCCCACTCACCCAAATGCCAGCACAAACGTGACCGCAACGCCCCGCTCACTCTGGCGCCAGCGCTGATATGACAGCGGGGCCCCGCTCACACACAAGCCAGCGCAGACGTGACCGCACAGCCCCACTCACCCAGGTGCCAGCGCGGATGTGATTCCCCAGACCCGCTGACAGAGACGCCAGCGCGGAAGTGACTGAGCAGCCCCGCTCACACACACGCCGGCGCACCGAGAACGCGCAGCCCCTGATCTCCTCTACAGAGCAGAAGTGACCGCGCAGCCCCATTCACCCACACGCCAGCACAGAGGTGACCGGGCAGCCCCGCTAACACAGGCGCCAGCGCGGATAGAAGAGCGGAGACCGGCTCACCCACATGCCAGCGCGGACGTGACCGCGCAACCCCGCTTACACACAGGCAAGCGCGAACTTGACCGGGCAGCCCCGCTCACCCAGGCGCCAGCGCGGACGTGACAGCAGGTCCCCGCTCACCCAAACGCCAGCGCTGAGGTGACCAGGCAGCCCCGCTCACACAGGAGCCAGCGCGGATAGAAGAGCGGGGCCCGGCTCACCCACACGCCAGCGCGGACGTGACCGCCCAACCCCGCTTACCTACAGGCAAGCTCGAACTTGACCGGGCAGCCCCGCTCACCCAGGCGCCAGCGTGGATGTGACAGCGGGGCCCGGCTAACCCACACGCCAGAGCGGACGTGACCGCGCAACCCCGCTTACCCACAGGCAAGCGCAAACTTGACTGGGCAGCCCCGCTCACCCAGGCGCCAGCGCTGATGTGACAGCAGGGCCCCGCTAAAGCACACGCCAGCGCGGACGTGACCGTGAGGCCCCGCTCATGCGGACGCGAGCGCGGACGTGGGCGCGCGGCAAGACCCGTTCACGACGACGCCAGCGCGGATGTGGCCGCGCGGGCTTGCTAACGGTCATGCCACCGCGGACGTGATTCCCCAGACCCGCTCACACACATGCCAGCGCGGACGTGACAGCGGGTCCCCACTCACCCAAATGCCAGCACAAATGTGACCGCAACGCCCCGCTCACTCTGGCGCCAGCGCTGATATGACAGCGGGGCCCCGCTCACACACAAGCCAGCGCAGACGTGACCGCACAGCCCCACTCACCCAGGCGCCAGCGCGGATGTGATTCCCCAGACCCGCTGACAGAGACGCCAGCGCGGAAGTGACTGAGCAGCCCCGCTCACACACACGCCGGCGCACCGTGAACGCGCAGCCCCTGATCTCCTCTACAGAGCAGAAGTGACCGCGCAGACCCACTCACCCACACGCCAGCACAGAGGTGACCGGGCAGCCCCGCTCACACAGGCGCCAGCGCGGATAGAAGAGCGGGGACCGGCTCACCCACATGCCAGCGCGGACGTGACCACGCAACCCCGCTTACACACAGGCAAGCGCGAACTTGACCGGGCAGCCCCGCTCACCCAGGCGCCAGCGCGGACGTGACAGCGGGTCTCCGCTCACCCAAACGCCAGCGCTGAGGTGACCGGGCAGCCCCACTTACCCACTGCCTGTGCGGACGTGACCGTGAGGTCCCATTTACCCACACCCCCGTGCGGACGTGACGGGGCAGCCTGGTTCACCCACAGGCAAGCGCGGATCTGACAGAGCAGCCCCGCTCACCCACACGCCAGCGCGAACGTGACCGTGAGGCCCCGCTCATGCGGACGCGAGCGCGGACGTGAGCGCGCGCTCAGACCCGCTCACGACGACGCCAGCGCGGATGTGGCCGCGCGGCCTTGATAACAGTAATGCCACCGCGGTCGTGATTTCTCAGACCCGCTCACCCAAACGCCAGCGGGTCTCCGCTCACCCAAATGCCAGCACGAACGTGACGGCACCGCCCCGCTCACTCTGGCGCCAGTGCTGATATGACAGCGGGGCCCCGATAACCCACACGCCAGAGCGGACGTGACAGAACAGCACCGCTCACCTAGGCGCCAGCGCGGACATGATTCCCCGGCACCGCTGCCCCACACGCCAGCGCTGACATGACCGGGTAGCCCTGCTCACCCAGGCGCCACCGCGGATGTGACAGCGGGGCCCGGCTCACCCACACGCCAGGGCGGACGTGACCGCGCAACCCCGCTTTCCCACAAGCAAGCGCGAACTTGACCGGGCAGCCCCGCTCACCCAGGCGCCAGTGCGGATGTGACAGCGGAGCCCCACTCACCCAGGCGCCAGCGCGGACGTGACAGCGGGTCCCCGCTCACCCAAACGCCAGCGCTGAGGTGACCGGGCAGCCCCGCTCACACAGGCGCCAGCGCGGATAGAAGAGCGGGGCCCGGCTCACCCACACGCCAGCGCGGACGTGACCGCCCAACCCCGCTTACCCACAGGCAAGCGCGAACTTGACTGGGCAGCCCCGCTCACCCAGGCGCCAGCGCTGATGTGACAGCAGGGCCCCACTAAAGCACACGCCAGCGCGGACGTGACCGTGAGGCCCCGCTCATGCGGACGCGAGCGCGGACGTGAGCGCGCGGCAAGACCCGTTCACGACGACGCCAGCGCGGATGTGGCCGCGCGGGCTTGCTAACGGTCATGCCACCGCGGACGTGATTCCCCAGACCCGCTCACACACATGCCAGCGCGGACGTGACAGCGGGTCCCCACTCACCCAAATGCGAGCACAAACGTGACCGCAACGCCCCGCTCACTCTGGCGCCAGCGCTGATATGACAGCGGGGCCCCGCTCACACACAAGCCAGCGCAGACGTGACCGCACAGCCCCACTCACCCAGGCGCCAGCGCGGATGTGATTCCCCAGACCCGCTGACAGAGACGCCAGCGCGGAAGTGACTGAGCAGCCCCGCTCACACACACGCCGGCGCACCGTGAACGCGCAGCCCCTGATCTCCTCTACAGAGCAGAAGTGACCGCGCAGCCCCACTCACCCACACGCCAGCACAGAGGTGACCGGGCAGCCCCGCTCACACAGGCGCCAGCGCGGATAGAAGAGCGGGGACCGGCTCACCCACATGCCAGCGCGGACGTGACCGCGCAACCCCGCTTACACACAGGCAAGCGCGAACTTGACCGGGCAGCCCCGCTCACCCAGGCGCCAGCGCGGACATGACAGCGGGTCTCCGCTCACCCAAACGTCAGCGCTGAGGTGACCGGGCAGCCCCACTTACCCACTGCCTGTGCGGACGTGACCGTGAGGTCCCATTTACCCACACCCCAGTGCGGACGTGACGGGGCAGCCTGGTTCACCCACAGGCAAGCGCGGATCTGACAGAGCAGCCCCGCTCACCCACACGCCAGCGCGAACGTGACCGTGAGGCCCCGCTCATGCGGACGCGAGCGCGGACGTGAGCGCGCGCTCAGACCCGCTCACGACGACGCCAGCGCGGATGTGGCCGCGCGGCCTTGCTAACGGTAATGCCACTGCGGTCGTGATTTCCCAGACCCGCTCACACACACGCCAGCGCGGAAATGACTGCGGGTCTCCGCTCACCCAAATGCCAGCACGAACGTGACGGCACCGCCCCGCTCACTCTGGCGCCAGTGCTGATATGACAGCGGGGCCCCGATAACCCACACGCCAGCGTGGACGTGACAGAACAGCACCGCTCACCTAGGCCCCAGCGCGGACGTGATTCCCCGGCACCGCTGCCCCACACGCCAGCGCTGACATGACTGGGTAGCCCTGCTCACCCAGGCGCCACCGCGGATGTGACAGCGTGGCCCCGCTAACCTACACGCCAGGGCGGACGTGACCGCGCAACCCCGCTTTCCCACAAGCAAGCGCGAACTTGACCGGCAGCTCCGCTCACCCAGGCGCCAGTGCGGATGTGACAGCGGAGCCCCGCTCACCCAGGCGCCAGCGCGGACGTGACAGCGGGTTCCCGCTCACCCACACGCCAGCACAGAGGTGACCGGGCAGCCCCGCTCACACAGGAGCCAGCGCGGATAGAAGAGCGGGGCCTGGCTCACCCACACGCCAGCGCGGACGTGACCGCCCAACCCCGCTTACCTACAGGCAAGCTCGAACTTGACCGGGCAGCCCCGCTCACCCAGGCGCCAGCGTGGATGTGACAGCGGGGCCCGGCCTACCCACACGCCAAAGCGGACGTGACCGCGCAACCCCGCTTACCCACAGGCAAGCGCGAACTTGACTGGGCAGCCCCGCTCACCCAGGCGCCAGCGCTGATGTGACAGCGGGGCCCAGCTAACCCACATGCCAGCGCGGACGTGACCGCGCAACCCCGCTTACCCACAGGCAAGCGCGAACTTGACTGGGCAGCCCCGCTCACCCAGGCGCCAGCGCTGATGTGACAGCAGGGCCCCACTAAAGCACACGCCAGCGCGGACGTGACCGTGAGGCCCCGATCATGCGGACGCGAGCGCGGACGTGAGCGCGCGGCAAGACCCGTTCACGACGACGCCAGCGCGGATGTGGCCGCGCGGGCTTGCTAACGGTCATGCCACCGCGGACGTGATTCCCCAGACCCGCTCACACACATGCCACCGCGGACGTGACAGCGGGTCCCCACTCACCCAAATGCCAGCACAAACGTGACCGCAATGCCCCGCTCACTCTGGCGCCAGCGCTGATATGACAGCGGGGCCCCGCTCACACACAAGCCAGCGCAGACGTGACCGCACAGCCCCACTCACCCAGGCGCCAGCGCGGATGTGATTCCCCAGACCCGCTGACAGAGACGCCAGCGCGGAAGTGACTGAGCAGCCCCGCTCACACACACGCCGGCGCACAGTGAACGCGCAGCCCCTGATCTCCTCTACAAAGCAGAAGTGACCGCGCAGCCCCACTCACCCACACGCCAGCACAGAGGTGACCGGGCAGCCCCGCTCACACAGGCGCCAGCGCGGATAGAAGAGCGGGGACCGGCTCACCCACATGCCAGCGCGGACGTGACCGCGCAACCCCGCTTACACACAGGCAAGCGCGAACTTGACCGGGCAGCCCCGCTCACCCAGGCGCCAGCGCGGACGTGACAGCGGGTCCCAGCTCACCCAAACGCCAGCGCTGAGGTGACCGGGCAGCCCCGCTCACACAGGCGCCAGCGCGGATAGAAGAGCGGGGCCCGGCTCACCCACACGCCAGAGCGGACGTGACCGCCCAACCCCGCTTACCTACAGGCAAGCTCGAACTTGACCGGGCAGCCCCGCTCACACAGGCGCCAGCGTGGATGTGACAGCGGGGCCCGGCTAACCCACACGCCAGAGCGGACGTGACCACGCAAGCCTGCTTACCCACAGGCAAGCGTGAACTTGACTGGGCAGCCCCGCTCACCCAGGCGCCAGCGTGGATGTGACAGCGGGGCCCAGCTAACCCACATGCCAGCGCGGACGTGACCGCTCAACCCCACTTACCCACTGCCTGTGCGGACGTGAACGTGAGGTCCCATTTACCCACACCCCAGTGCGGACGTGACGGGCACCCCGGTTCACCCACAGGCAAGCGCGGATCTGACAGAGCAGCCCCGATCACCCAGGCGCCAGCGCTGACGTGACAGCGGGTCCCCGCTCACCCAAACGCCAGCGCTGAGGTGACCGGGCAGCCCCGCTCACCCAGGCGCCAGCGCTGATGTGACAGCAGGGCCCCGCTAAAGCACACGCCAGCGCGGACGTGACCGTGAGGCCCCGCTCATGCGGACGCGAGCGCGCGGCAAGACCCGTTCACGACGACGCCAGCGCGGATGTGGCCGCGCGGGCTTGCTAACGGTCATGCCACCGCGGACGTGATTCCCCAGACCCGCTCACACACATGCCAGCGCGGACGTGACAGCGGGTCCCCACTCACCCAAATGCGAGCACAAACGTGACCGCAGCGCCCCGCTCACTCTGGCGCCAGCGCTGATATGACAGCGGGGCCCTGCTCACACACAAGCAAGCGCAGAGTGACCGCACAGCCCCACTCACCCAGGCGCCAGCGCGGATGTGATTCCCCAGACCCGCTGACAGAGACGCCAGCGCGGAAGTGACTGAGCAGCCCCGCTCACACACACGCCGGCGCACCGTGAACGCGCAGCCCCTGATCTCCTCTACAGAGCAGAAGTGACCGCGCAGACCCACTCACCCACACGCCAGCACAGAGGTGACCGGGCAGCCCCGCTCACACAGGCGCCAGCGCGGACAGAAGAGCGGGGACCGGCTCACCCACATGCCAGCGTGGACGTGACCGCGCAACCCCGCTTACACACAGGCAAGCGCGAACTTGACCGGGCAGCCCCGCTCACCCAGGCGCCAGCGCGGACGTGACAGCAGGTCCCCGCTCACCCAAACGCCAGCGCTGAGGTGACCGGGCAGCCCCGCTCACACAGGAGCCAGCGCGGATAGAAGAGCGGGGCCCGGCTCACCCACACGCCAGCGCGGACGTGACCGCCCAACCCCGCTTACCTACAGGCAAGCTCGAACTTGACCGGGCAGCCCCGCTCACCCAGGCGCCAGCGTGGATGTGACAGCGGGGCCCGGCTAACCCACACGCCAGAGCGGACGTGACCGCGCAACCCCGCTTACCCACAGGCAAGCGCAAACTTGACTGGGCAGCCCCGCTAACCCAGGCGCCAGCGCTGATGTGACAGCAGGGCCCCGCTAAAGCACACGCCAGCGCGGACGTGACCGTGAGGCCCCGCTCATGCGGACGCGAGCGCGGACGTGAGCGCACGGCAAGACCCGTTCACGACGACGCCAGCGCGGACGTGGCCGCGCGGGCTTGCTAACGGTCATGCCACCGCGGACGTGATTCCCCAGACCCGCTCACACACATGCCAGCGCGGACGTGACAGCGGGTCCCCACTCACCCAAATGCCAGCACAAATGTGACCGCAACGCCCTGCTCACTCTGGCGCCAGCGCTGATATGACAGCGGGGCCCCGCTCACACACAAGCCAGCGCAGACGTGACCGCACAGCCCCACTCACCCAGGCGCCAGCGCGGATGTGATTCCCCAGACCCGCTGACAGAGACGCCAGCGCGGAAGTGACTGAGCAGCCCCGCTCACACACACGCCGGCGCACCGTGAACGCGCAGCCCCTGATCTCCTCTACAGAGCAGAAGTGACCGCGCAGACCCACTCACCCACACGCCAGCACAGAGGTGACCGGGCAGCCCCGCTCACACAGGCGCCAGCGCGGATAGAAGAGCGGGGACCGGCTCACCCACACCCCAGTGCGGACGTGACGGGGCAGCCTGGTTCACCCACAGGCAAGCGCGGATCTGACAGAGCAGCCCCGCTCACCCACACGCCAGCGCGAACGTGACCGTGAGGCCCCGCTCATGCGGACGCGAGCGCGGACGTGAGCGCGCGCTCAGACCCGCTCACGACGACGCCAGCGCGGATGTGGCCGCGCGGCCTTGCTAACGGTAATGCCACTGCGGTCGTGATTTCCCAGACCCGCTCACACACACGCCAGCGCGGAAATGACTGCGGGTCTCCGCTCACCCAAATGCCAGCACGAACGTGACGGCACCGCCCCGCTCACTCTGGCGCCAGTGCTGATATGACAGCGGGGCCCCGATAACCCACACGCCAGCGCGGACGTGACAGAACAGCACCGCTCACCTAGGCGCCAGCGCGGACGTGATTCCCCGGCACCGCTGCCCCACACGCCAGCGCTGACATGACCGGGTAGCCCTGCTCACCCAGGCGCCACCGCGGATGTGACAGCGTGGCCCCGCTAACCCACACGCCAGGGCGGACGTGACCGCGCAACCCCGCTTTCCCACAAGCAAGCGCGAACTTGACCGGGCAGCCCCGCTCACCCAGGCGCCAGTGCGGATGTGACAGCGGAGCCCCGCTCACCCAGGCGCCAGCGCGGACGTGACAGCGGGTTCCCGCTCACCCAAACGCCAGCGCTGAGGTGACCGGCCAGCCCCGCTCACACAGGCGCCAGCGCGGATAGAAGAGCGGGGCCCGGCTCACCCACACGCCAGCGCGGACGTGACCGCCCAACCCCGCTTACCTACAGGCAAGCGCGAACTTGACTGGGCAGCCCCGCTCACCCAGGCGCCAGCGCTGATGTGACAGCAGGGCCCCGCTAAAGCACACGCCAGCGCGGACGTGACCGTGAGGCCCCGATCATGCGGACGCGAGCGCGGACGTGAGCGCGCGGCAAGACCCGTTCACGACGACGCCAGCGCGGATGTGGCCGCGCGGGCTTGCTAACGGTCATGCCACCGCGGACGTGATTCCCCAGACCCGCTCACACACATGTCAGCGCGGACGTGACAGCGGGTCCCCACTCACCCAAATGCCAGCACAAATGTGACCGCAACGCCCCGCTCACTCTGGCACCGGCGCTGATATGACAGCGGGGCCCTGCTCACACACAAGCCAGCGCAGACGTGACCGCACAGCCCCACTCACCCAGGTGCCAGCGCGGATGTGATTCCCCAGACCCGCTGACAGAGACGCCAGCGCGGAAGTGACTGAGCAGCCCCGCTCACACACACGCCGGCGCACCGTGAACGCGCAGCCCCTGATCTCCTCTACAGAGCAGAAGTGACCGCGCAGCCCCACTCACCCACACGCCAGCATAACACTATTTAAGTAAAATCATGTAGTATTTGTCCTTTTGAATATGGCTTATTTTATTTACAATATTTTCAGTGTTCATGCATGCATGCTATAGTATGGGTTAGAGGTTCATCCTCCTGTAAGGCTGAATACTATTCCACTGTAGGTGTACACCACACTTTGTCTATCCATTCATTTGTAGATAGGCACTTGGAATTATTTCCACTTTTTAGCTGTTGTGAATAATGCTGCTGTGGAACACAGGTGTACAAGGGTCTGTTTGGAGCCTTGATTTTAATTCTTTTGGGTAAATACCTAGGAGTGGAATTGCTGGATCATATGTTAATTCTCAGTTTAATTTTTTGAGAAATTGCCAAACTGTTTTGTACAGCAGCTGTACCGTTTCACATTCCAACCAGCAGTGCACGAGGTGGACTCTTTCTATTTTAAACTGAGTTTCCGGGGTCCTCGTCATGCTCTGCCACTGATGCTATAATCTTGGATAGTCTCCTTGTCAGTGAGGAAGCCTCCTGGGTCTATGAAATAACGGCCAGTATGGGTGGCTACTGTGAGAATGAATTATAATTCATTTAGCAAATGTGATCTCAGGGCTAACAAGTGATTTATCTATTGCTCTTTTAAAGATTATGCATAAAACTCATTTTAAATTATAGCATTTTATATTTTCCTATTTATTTCTAAAACAACATTCACAGTACCTTATAGGCCTGGAGGAGCATGTAGATTACCCCAGGGGAACCATGGCACCAGTGGACCAGCAGATCCCGAGTGTCGCCCACACAGGGAGGGTAATTGCCAGAAGGGAATTTCAACTGGCAGACGTAGTCTACGCTGGGCTTGACCAGACTGTGTAACTTTGCATGGTTTACTTGAAGGCTGGGCTAAAAATGAGAAAGGAGGTTATTAGTTCTGCTGAAACAAGCATATCCCCCTGAGCTGCAGAAATGGGTTTTAAACCATAAAGAAAACATGACCAAAAGGAACTGGAAGTCATTAAGAAGTTTTGGAGTCAATGCAATTATTGCACCTACTGCAACAAACTAAAACTAGACTATCAATTAACTCTTGGGGCTGTAAGCCCATATTGTCTTTCAGTATTTGCTATCTACATACATATAAATAATTTTCCTAAGTCCATTCTTGAGAAAATGAGTATTAAGAGAAGTTTAACACCTTATGCATACATTAAAACTCAGAAAGAGATCCACAAACAAACCAACCACAGCTTTCATTTTTACAGTTAGATGTTTCCATTGGAAGAGGATGCTAACAAGTTAGGAGACTGGGAATCTAGATTTCAAACTGCTGTGTGACTCTAGATCAAGCCTTTCTGCAGAGGACTTGGAAGTGATACTTATGCAGGATGATTTTGATAAAACAATGGACAGATTTATAAGACATATTGAAATGGGCACACGAGCCTCCATTTTTGGTATAATATTTAGTTTTTCTTTTGGTCCCGTTCTTAATTCAAAGCAGTGTTCACTTCTTTAAATGACAAGTTCAAAGTGTTGTCTTTGCCCCGCAGGGGGTGAATTTGTGCAGAGGAGGGGGAGGTAGTGGTGTGATGCACAGGCAGGAGACTGTGGTGGCAGGAACTAGGCCATACTGATGGTAAGGCTTCCTCAGACACTGAATGTGCACTTAGTTCTTTAGGGCACATGTGGATTTCATTTTATCCAAAGGATATTGTTCAAGCTCTGTATAAAATGCTAGTGTAGAATAAGTGGATTCTCCTCAAACTTGCAGGAATTATCCAAGATGACCAAAAAAATATTTTGCTTTATGCTAATATATAGGCATCTCCTGAAATGAATTTTTAGGACTAAAGATTAAATAATTTAAAATAGATGACAATCTGCCAATGGAAAACTCAGTACTTTGCGTTTCCAGATTTCTTACTACAGAGAAAAAGAGACAGAGGGTAAGATGCTCCTGATGAGCTACTTCAATGAAAGGTCATGTGGTTGCTCTGACCGGTGTGGCTCAGTTGGCTGGGCATCATCCCATAAAGTTAAAGGTCACCGGTTTGATTTTGGTCAGGGCACATGCCTAGGTTGCAAGTTTGGTCCCTGGATGGGGTGCATGCAAGAGGCAACCAATCGATGTTTCTCTCTCTCACACTGATGTTTCTCTCCCTCTCTCTCTCCCTCAAAATAAATAAATAACAAAAGTAAAATTAAAATTAAATAAAAAAAAAGAAAGGTCATGTCGCTGTTTAGTCACTGACCTGTGTGACTCTAACTCATCTTAAAACTTCAGAACACATGAACTCTCCTTCCTGAAAACTTTTAAGAATCTGTATTTATTTCTGGAAATAGAGAGCCAGTGAGGGGTATGTCAGAAAATAAAGAAATTTAAGTCTAAACTGTTGAAATCCCTAATTATAAAACTCTTAATTGAGAAGTATAGAATAAATACAACCGTTGGTCTCTTATAACCAGTAACCCCCAAAGTGTGACTTTGCACTTAAAAGCAGTAATAACCTTGAGTTTTCCAGCATCATTGTCACTGTTTAGTTATGGGGAGAGGGCAGGTCTGACATTGACGTTGCATTATTATAGCCAGCTATTCAACCAGCGAGTAGTCTGTATGTCTAAGCACTCATGTTGAACATATTAATGAAACACTTTTCTTTATGCCACATTATACTTCGGGAAGGTGAGGGGGACACCTCTGCTACCATTAAAAATCAATTTTCTTCTGCCATAAATTCTTATTCACAAGTGCCAATCTCTCCTTAAAGAGAGCTAAATAAGCCCCCAGAAATGAGGCTCCCAAGAGAAGTCCTCTTCTGACCTCCCCTCTCAGATTATGCTGGCTGCAGTAAATTCTACTTGTCCTTAGTCGATGTGACTTTGGCTGATGTTCCCCAATAGTATTAGATCTGAAGCACTGTTGAGCATAGCCTATTCAGCTGTTTCTGGATAGCTTACACAACATCCATTGGAAAGGCTCCTTAGCTTTGCTCTCACAGTGAGCCTTAGGCAACATACGCTCATTTGTTTTTTATTGATTTTGTTCTTCTGGAATTTGTTTCAATGGGTTGTGCCTTACAATGTGAAATAATACTCTTAATTTAAGGCATTTGCTGAAAGAGAAGAGCAGAGCAGAAGGCACTTCATACAGAAGTACAGGTCAAAACGCTTTAGTCAGGAAAAGCGGACCTAGGTAGGCAAGTATGGGCATCCACAAACCAAACATCACTTCAAAGCACAGCGCCCTTTATATCTGTTCACATGAAATGCACCTTGGCAAACAGTCCTCTTGTCTGTCTAGGCCAGTGATTACAGGAGGGTAATGCAGTTGTTGGGAGAATGAACACATGGAGCTGGAGCACCTGTCTTCTGCCCAAGACAGCAAAGTCAGGAGCACGTGTTAAAGTCTCACCATCACCACCTCTTACCTGCATCAGGAAGTAATAAATGCCTGCCAGGCCATGAGCAGCCCCCACATAATATTCTTGGTACCATTCATACATCAGTGGAGTCTTTGCTGTGAAGTTTCTTTTTCTAGCAAGGTTTTCTCCAGATGTTAAGACTGTTTCACAAATCTACAGGGAGAAAAGCAGCCAAAATAATGAGAGAATTAGAGTAAAAATCCTACTGGTGGAGGTAAGGACCTTTTTGCATAGATACTGGGCAACAGGGTAAATTAGACGCTGCCTTAGGCCATGGAAGGGCACAGTTAAGTTCAGCACCCAGAGAAGTAGGTGTGACTATATTCTGTCTAAAAAGGGGATGGCATGGAAAATCTTGAACTCCTTTCACTAGAGCGTGCAAGAATTCACTTGTCAAAGGAAAGCATGACTGCTTCAGGCACCAAAGGAGCCACCTGCACCTGCAAGGTGCAATCTGGCCCCTATCTTCTTGGAAAGGGCCTCTAAACTCTCAAAATGGCTGAACGGCTTCCCAAGTCATTCTCTGCAGTGTTTCCACGGCACTCAGCATGAGGCTACTGGTCCTCTGATCATGCCTGACTTTTTGAGGTCAATATACAACTTCCAGCTACTTGGGATAGCTAACTGGTTAAATAAAACCAACAGTTCAGGCAGGCACTACGTGGAATCCTAAAAAGACTACAAAAAGCACAAAAACATGGTACCTGCTGAATATGGTTTTGAGGAATCTTTTCTACTCCGAAGTTCTTATTCACAAAGAGAAGAGCATAGATGTAGCCCACTCGACCATAGAGTATTTCATTTGGAACATGAGGATCGATCTTATTTAGGTGAATTAGCCTGAGAAGAAAAATACATGCTGAAGGTAATTTGAAAGGACTTAGGTAGTGGCATATACTAAAGAATGGTACATCTGAAAAACACACAGCTAAAACATATATTAAGTTATTATATGTTAATTTTTTAAATTGTATTTTCACCATTACCATTTGGTACCCCCACAATCGCCACACAGTGTCCACGTCCATGAGTCCTTTTTCCTATTTGCTCAGTCCCTCCCCCAACTCCAGCCGTCATCTGCTCTCCACCTGGGAGTCTGTCTCTATTGTGCTTATCAGTTCAGTCTGTTCATTAGATCCCACATATAAGTGAAATGATACGGTATTTGTCTTTCTCTGACTGGCTTATTTCACTCAGCATAATGTTCTCCAGGTCCATCCATACTGTTGCAAAGGGTAAAATTTTCTTCTTTCTTTTTCTTTTCACAGCTGAGCAGTACTCCTTTGTGTGAATGCCCCATAGTTATTTTATCCACTCATCTACTGATGGACACTGGGGCTGCTTCCATATCTTGGCAACTGTAAATAACGCTGCAGTGAACATACGCTTATGTTCTTTTGAATTAGTGTTTTGGGTTCCTTCAGACTGGTGCAATGACTGTGAAGAGCAGTATGGAGATACCTCAAAAAATTAAAAATGTGCCCCCACTGTTTCTCTTCTAGCTTCCCCATCGCTTGGCCTCAGATGTAGGCACAGTAGTGGGAAGTATGTGGCAGTGGGGTAACCAAAGCCCCAAAGTTTGTTTCAGAGGACCAAAAAAGGAAGCTCCAAGCACCCAGAAATTAGGTGGTATTCACAGAGGGAGATGAGCTCAGCAAAGTGACCACATTTATAGTCTGAACGCTGAGAATGAACCTTTCCCCCTGTGTGTGTGTGTGTGTGTGTGTGTGTGCAACAAATATGACATGTAGGAAAACTGTCCTTGCCATTTTAGGTATTCTATCACACGAAATTTGAAAGCACATTTCAGTTACCTCTAAATTATCCTAAAATTAAAGGTTATACCATTTAAGTTATTAAAACAACTTTTTTTGTGTGTGTGAAACTTTGTAAAATAATATTAATACCCTGGAAGAAGTATGAGGGAAGAGCTCTAGGTTTTCTAGAAGAGAGTAATTATGAGAGAACATTAGTCCTATCAAAGAATGTCTTTGTCATCAAGTAGCTTATGGCACTAAACCTGCACTGAACTTGCAACTTAATCCCTGTGCTTTAAATTCCTCATCTATAAAATGAGTGGTCCCTTCCAATTAAAAAATTCTTCTAAGTTGTCTGTGTGGAAATTGATTTTAAAAGTATTTAAATATAAAAAGGGCCTGTGTATATATCTCATCTAACTTTAGTCTATACACTAGGAAGTGTTAATTAACATTTGAAGTATCAAAAATTACATCCTGGGGTGACTGTTTATATTTAAAGTATTGTAATCAGGAATCAACATTCACAGGTACAATACTTACACTTCAAATAACTTTATCAAAATCTACACCAGATGGTCTATTAGTAGGTGCAGTGAGGTGTCAGAAAGTGCCTTTTCATTGGTGGAATGAGTGGTGAAGATGGGTAGGCGGGCAGACGGCACTGTTTGGTGAGTAAGATCTCAGAAGGGCCTACAATGTGGCTTTCGTCTGAGCAACAGAGACAGGTCGGGGACCACTTGTGTGCGTGTGTATCTCACTCCCAAACAGTGTTTGCACATTTGGTAGAGTTTAATCAATAGCTTGGGCTTTCATTTCAGCAGATTCAGTGGTAAGGTTATAACTGGGCAGTAGTGGGTATACAGTTGCCACCTGCAATGCTGGAAGCTACCAATATCTACAAAAATCAAAGACAAACAAGCAAACAGAAACCGGACAGTTGCTATCACTAGGCTAGATCCCAACAGGTACGGTGAAGAGAGTGAGCCCCAAAGGGAAGGTACTTGAGAAAGAGCAGAGAGCTGTCCCCGCCCGACGCCTCCCTGCCACTTCCACAGGCCTGTGGTGAGACAAGGGAGCGCTCACAACTTAAAATGAAGAAGACATGTTTTAATTACCAGAATGAGACGGCTTCACGACTAACGGGGGACAACAGTTACGAAACAGACTGAGAAAGTCAGGAAAGGGTCCTTAAGCAGGAAGGAGGGGTTTGAAAAGCATGGCTGGTGGCAGTTACTGACAAAGTAACTGTATCTTAGCAAATGGAGGCACTTCAATCAGATTGGTTAAGTATGCAAATGATGGCTCATGCGTATTTTTCCTTCTGCAAAAACAGGCATTAAACTCACAGGAGAACAAACAGTGTTATTTTAGGTACAGGAGCACAGCGGTAAGAGATTGCTTTTAATTTTCTTGTGATACCCTGACTTTTTTCCCGAATGCCAGCAAGGTCATCTGGATGTGGAATTATGGGCCATTTTGTTTTCTACTTCAGGATCATATACACACACACTCCTAATATTTGTAAAGAACTTAAAAAATTTTAATAAAAATTCTCTTTTCTTTAAATGTCCAACTGGCAGGTCAGTAACCTTAAGAAAGTAAAATCTGTTTACTAGATATAAACTCATCTGTTGTAGTAAACAGAATGAATGTTTCAGAGTCTTGATAAGAAATTTTAAATCAAGTTTTAATGTAAATGTATCAAACTGTATAGAATTTGGATATAAAAAAGCACTTTTGATTGACTTTTGCAAAGGAGATTAAAAGAAATATTGAAAGAGAAATTACCATGAATTTTCTAACCCAACACTGCTCTATGAAGTTCCTCAGAACAATCACTGCATTAACTGCAATGATGTTCTCAACTAAACAAAAATGTCTGAACCGCTGTATTAGAAAACGCATTTCCTTTATTTGTCACCACTATGATCTGACCTGCATTACCACTAGGTGGCAATATGGATCAATAATTAGCATTACAATTATTTTGCAGCCAAACTTATTTGCATTTGGGAAGTTCAAAGTAGGTAGCAAATACCTTTCAAATCTTTGAAAATCAAGTATTACTCAGAACATCTCCTTAAAACAATATGGTTTAGGGTAAAAAAGTAAGTGCGTGTTCCATCTTTTTCTGGATATGAATTCAAGTCATTAAAACTCATTAGGTGGGTCTGATAATTATTAAAAGTAGGAGTTTTAAATTCATGCTTTACATGTTCCATTCTTAAGACAAAAAAGGAGGAATGACAGCATTTATAAGTCATAATAATTATTCTATGTGTTTTCAGAAACTCTCAAACCCAGAAGCACATGATGCAGGTCCATGTATTTGTTTTAATATGCTGATATTAATAGCAATCAATCTGAAGGAAGAATAAAGACAAATAAAACAGGGTAGTTCTGTTCTACTTTTAGCAATACTTCGCAGGGTGTCGCTGGGGAGTTTTTTGCTTTACATCATCAAAAGAAGTTTGACTTCTTTTTTAAAAAAGAAGTGCTTTTCGTACTCATCACACTACAAAAGAGAGAGGGTATACCTCTTCTGACCAGAGAGCCAAAGTTCTTCATCACTCTGAGTATTGGCCCCAATACATCAGGTTAGTCACTTAACTGGGTACCAAACAGGCAGTGTTCTCTATTTGTGTAGTGGCACCAGCAGTCTCTTTGTAGAAGGAAGGGTGACAACTGACATCCATACAGAAGTCGGGCACCAGGAAGAACTAGCACTACTTACCACCCTACCCACAGGCCAACTGCAGGACAATCTGAACTCCCCTGCCCTCCTCTCTCCTTCTCTCCCTGCCTCCCTCTCTCTTTCTTCTTTTGGAGAGTCACAGACCCCTCCAAGAAAAGTGAAAATGCAATCTGGGGGTTTTCTATACCTTCGCAAGCCCTCAGGGTCCCAAAGTTAAGAACCTTTATCTTAAGGAAACACTGATCTCTTTGTACTTCGGTTTTTCTATCTAAGGATTAGCTTTTGATGATCCCAAAGACACTTTGATTTCTAAAACTGAAAATTATGAGTCTGAAGACCACTATACTAAGAAAATATAGGAAAGCGCTATCAGCGGGACAATGAGACCTCAGTTATTGTCTTCAAATTAATTGACATCAATTAATTTTGGATTTCCTGAAACTGAACTGAAAAGACATAATTTTTTCTTAAAAAGGAGATGTGAAACTACAAATAGTATTTTTCTTTTTCTTCTGCCATGAAATCCAGAAATATAAAAAATCGAAGCTGTGACCACAATGTATTTTCCTATCATAAGTTCACATTCTATATTTTTAACATTAACAAGTCTACTGGCTGTAAAAAATATATTGTTAAAATGTCATAAAATTTTTAAAAAGACAAAAGTAACAAAAATACCTTTATCACCAAGGTATAAAAAACTTGTAGCTTACTCTTAAGAGTGTTTTAAAATAAACCAATATTACTACATGGTACTGTTCCCCAAAGACTATTTCTTAGAAGAATAGGCCCTAAAATGTCATGAGGAAAAAACATTGTCTAAATGATAAATGTGGCAAATTCCGTTCTCTAGAGTAGGTGGAGTTTCTCTTCAGACTCTCTGAAGACTGAGCAGACAGTAAAGTTACATATTTACCTTTGTTTAATTAATTTCCCCAATCTTTTTAAATACACACTACTTGTATTTAACAAATATTAACACCTATTAACATTCTTCACATAGCAAACTATTACTATTTGGTTGCACATACATGAGAAAGGCTGGCATTATAAATAAAATATTGGGCCACTACAATTTATTTTTATGATACTTAAAAAGAGTGATTCATTCAATGGGAGTTCCTTGTGAACCTGTAAAGCAGGTAGGTGGCTAATGGCTTTAAACTGGCTATGGAAAACAAATAAAAAGCTAGCTTCTATTTCAAATTTAGATGGGTATGAAACATTTTTTGTATTGGCTGGTCTCATGCAAGTTAATTACTTTAAAAGGAATATATGTGTTAATTAAACTTTTGGGGAAATCAGTTTTGTTTCACTTGTCATTTTGGATCAAGCTTAGTGACAGATTTTATATTAAATACTTCCCAGCCCTGGAATGGGATGGTCATAGTTTTTTCCTCTAAAATACACTAATACTACACTTTTTTGTTTTTAAGTTGCAGTAGGTAATTTCTAACCCCTGATAGATGTATCACAGGCATGCATAAAAAACGGTATTTGGAAGTATACAACAATCCAGGGAATGCTTTAATATAATTCATAGATCATTACAGGTAGAGCGCAAGGCTCCTTGGATCCTCCTCTATCCTCTCTTTCGTTACCCTTCCCACTGAAAAAAATTAGTTGCACTAAGAAAATATCACTGTATGATGTAAAAATGGGGGAGGAGGGAGAATTCGCATATATATGCTTAAACGACAGGAGTATGGCTGATTCTTTCCTTAAATACAATACAAACCAAATCTTAAAGAGTCTACTTACAGTGCATTCTATAACATGGATGATCATGCTAAGTGAAACAAGTCAGTCACAACAAGACAAATACTGAATGAGTCCCCTTACATGAGATGCTCAGAGCAGTTAAAAATCACAGAGACAGACAGAAAGCAGCACCGTGGTTGCCAGATGAAAAGAGCTATGAAGATGGTGGTGGTGGTGGTGGTTGCATAACATCCTGCATGCATTTAATTCCATTGAACTGTATACTTAAAAATGGTTCACATGGTAAATCTGATGTTATATGTATTTTACCATACTAAAAAAAATTGGAACAAAGGAACCAAATGTAAATTCTAGAACTAAAAATTGCAATGTCTAAAATAAAAAATTCCTTGGATGGGCTTAACAGCAGAATGGATAGGACAGGGGAAAAAAGGCACTTTTTTTTCTCAAGTGAACTGAGAAAACATCAACATTACCTAATCTTAAGAACAGAGAGTGGGGATAAAAAGATTGAAAAAAGAACAGTCTCAGAGATCAGTAGAACAATATTAAAAGGCCCAACATATGTGTAACTGAAATTTCAGAAGGAGAAGACAGAAGATGGAGAAGAAAAAAATTTGGGAAAATATTCCAGATCTTGATAGGGGCATGGAGCACACTGGTATATGTAGTCATCAGAACTCAGTAAGTCTACACTTAAAACTTAAACAGCTCGTTATGTATAAAGTTTACATCAAAGGAAGAAAAAACTAGCCAGATACTGAACTCCAATAAATTATGTGCAAGCTCAGGTATTTAGAAGGAAGTGTACTGATGTCTGCAATTTACTCTGAAAGGCAGCTCCCTGAAAGCATTAATAATGAACAGAGGAATGGATAGATGGAGAGATATGTGATAAAGCAAGTACAGTAAAATGTTAACAGTAGAATCTATGTGGTAGATATATAGGTATTCACTATTCTTTCAACTTTTTTTATGTTTGAAATTTTTCATAATAAAATTTAAGTGGAAAAAATCTAGTTATTAGAATTTTAGGCCAAAAACCTGTTGTTGAACTATATAAACCATGACACAATGAGAGATTAACCAAGGCTCCTCAACAAATGAAATCAGTAATGATAATACAATTCTAAGAGTAATTTATAAGAAAGAATAGCAGGGAAAACAAAACAAAACAAAAATACCATGGTCAGCTCAGGGACCATCACTGATTAAAATGTTGCTGGACTCAAATGCACAAAAGACCTTAACAGGTACCTCATTAAAGAAGATATACAGATGGCCAATACGTACATGAAAAGAAGCTCCATGTCATATATTAGAGGGAAGTGCAAATTAAAACAACAAGATATCACTGCACACCTATTAGAACGCCCCAAATTCCAGAACACCGACCACACCAAATGTTGGCAAGGATGTGGAGCAACAGCAGCTCTCATTCACCGCTGGTGTGGATGCAAAATGAGACAGCCTCTTTGGAAGACAGTCTGGCAGTTTCTTATAAAACTAAACATATCCTTAGCAGTAATCCAGCAATCATACTCCCTGGTATTTACCAAAGGAGTTGGAAACTTATGTCCACATAAAAGCTTGCACATGGATTTTTTATAGCAGTTTATATTTGCCAGAACTTGAAAGCAACCAAGATGTCCTTCAGTAGGTGAATAAGTAAACTGGTAAACAGTGGAATATTATTCAGCGCTAAAAAGAAATGAAATATCAAGCCATGAAAAGACACGGAGGAACTGTGATTGCATATTACTCAGTGACGGGAGCCAGTTTGAAAGGGCTACAGACTGCATGATTCCAGGGCATATCCTGGAAAAGGCAGAACTACGGAGACAGCAGAAAAGCCATGGGTGCCAGGTTAGGGAGGAGGGAGGAGGGGCGAATGTGCAGAGCACAGAGGGTTTTCAGGGCAGTGAGGCCACTCTGAATGATACTGTCATGATGAAAACGTGCTATTATACATATGTCCAACCCACAGAAGGTACAACACCAAGAGTGAACTGTAATGTAAACTATGGACTTCAGGTGATTATGATGTCTCAGTGCAGGTTCATCAACTGTGACCAGTGTACCTCTCTGGTGGGGGGTGTTGACAACGGTGAGGCTGTGCATGTGTGGGGGTGGGGGTATATGAGGACTCTATATATCTTTCTTTTCAATTATGCTGTGATTTGAAAACGACTCTAAAAGGAACAGAATGACAGTGACCAGGGGAGGAGGGGGATAAGGGGGAAAAGAAGGGGAAGGGTCTAGTTAAGGAACATGTATTAGTGACCCACGGACATGGACAACGGGATGGGGACTGACTGTGGGAGCCAGGCGTGGGGAGGTGGGGCAGCGGAGAGCAGTGGGGGAAAAATCGGGACAACTGTAAAAGAACAATAAAAAATAACAACAAACCTCTGCTGGAAATGTAACTCTGTATGTTACCATGCTCAGTGGGAACTAACATGCATGCAGAATTGCATGGCAGCCAGATTTCTTAGTAGAATTCTGAAGGAGTGTTCATTAAATTCTAGTAAAGCAGTAATTGTAATTTACTAGTACAAAAGTTTGGTAACTTTTCATAGTTCACAAGCTTCTAGTGGGCTGCCCTGAAAATAAAAAGAGAGCTTTCCGTAGCATGTGTCCTTAAAGAAGTCTTGTATCAGTTTGCACACACTTAGGAGGCTCTTCTCAACCCCCACAGGAAATGAACCGCACTGTTTCCAGAGCACTGATCTTGAATAGCACCTTGGATTAGTTATCATATAATTAGGCTTTTGATCTTATTTTTGTTACTGAAACTGATGTTTGATCTGGACTGTGTCAGTGCCATTTATATCTTGCAATATAATGTAGGGATATAATATAGCGATTATAATGTTTCTTAACCACAACATAGGAATAATGTGAGAATTGATTAAATGACACTACTAAGAGTTATTGCTGAGAGTAAATTCATTAAAATGTTCTTTTGCTAACACATGCAGAATTAATGCATAATAACAGGCATACAAACATCCTCAAAGAGAAATGGGATTACCGGGTGATGCAGTCCTCCGCCTGCTTCTCACTGTTCATCTTGTGATACACCACGGCCGCCACGGCCAGCGGGCCCGCGTCGCCGCAGAGGAAGGTGATGGAACGCTTGGACAGACAGCTCAGGCTTTGCTTTACATAGCCATGTGCCATCTGTAGGTAGGCAGGGTCCCCGAACACATCGTAGAGATGTAAGTAGAGCACAGCAATACCTGAAAAGCAACAGGAAAATAATGGAAAAGTGAGAAAAGGGCAGCTGACTATATTATTTTGGTGTGTTGCCTACCCAGCAGCGTGGCTTTTTGTTACAGCGTAAAAAGTATGCAAACTGTCTGGTAGTTCAGATGACCTTAGTTCTAGACTCAGCTTTGTTACCAAGCAGCTCTAAAAACCAGGTACAGGCAGACACATTATCGGCTCTCAGTTTCTTCATCATTATTAACGCTAAATAATAGGAAGTCTAAGACTCTCCAAGATCTCTAACTCCAAGTTTATTATTAATCTTTGTTGCACTCTGGCTGTTGTGTCCATGTAATCTTTTTGATGGTTAAATGTTAGGTCATAAGGTATGGTTCCAAATAAAGTCAGTTAATTAACAAATAATAATTTACTTAGCAATAAACAAGGCATGTCTGTTCTTGTGAGCTAAAGAAATTCAAAGGGTAGGAAATGAAAAATTCAAATTTCTCCTTATAGAGGTTTTTTTTTTTTTTTTTTTTTTTTTTTCCATGAGAAGGCAGGTAGAATGACCAAATCCCCTACTCTAGCATCATTTTGGGCAGCGAAATAAATTCAACTCCTCCTTAATTTTTTTTTCCTCTCTGTTGAGAACCCAGCTTCTTTAGGAACTATACTGTAAAAGCTGCCAATGACTTTTGCTTTGGCCCTTACTCAGTCTGCTTCTTACCCTACTCAGGAAGTCTGCTACATGTCCTTATTCCCAATACCCGTCACAGTACACATACCTTCCCTCTGAAGCCGCCTGGTCTCAGGGCAGGCTCAGATGTGGCGCAGGGAGCCTGCCTGCAGCTCTTCCAGAAATTCATTTTTCTCCTTAAAGTACATTTTCCATCTCATTTGCCATTTTTAAAAGATACAGAGCCTCTGTTTAAGTCTAAATTAATAGAGCCAATCTCTTCACGAATTTCAATGCAGTAAAAATGCAGTCTGCCAAATTACTTTTCATTGTACTGAGGACAATTTTAAATTTAGATAGTTTTCTCATTTTGCATGGGTAATCTCCAAAGCTTTGTGGTATAGACAATTCAATTTCACATGTATATTAAGAGCAAATTTTCATTTCCTGCCGAAGTTAATAACGCTGTCTGCTCTTTCAAAGTGTTTTGGTGTTAGTAATCCCACAAGCTGATGATCAGATGTAGCAATGCTTAAGGTTTGTAGACATAAGTATACAAAACCAAGTATGTGGGTAAGAAAAAAAAAAAATCTCCTTTTCACAAATGATCAATGTCAAGAGCTTCTTTTAGGATTAGTTCCTTAATAGGCTTCATCTCATCCACACCAGGCATCTGCAGGCAATCTGTTTAAATTGTTACCCTTTCATTTTGCCCTCCTATTCCCATCGCTGCCTGAACTCTCCTAATTAAGTTATGTAGCACCAATGCCAGATAATGACATGACTGAGATCTGAGAAAATAAGAAGTGATTAAATACAAGTCCAATGATTGCTTTCCTTTGCCGACCTTTGTCTCTCATTATCAATTCTTCTTGGCCTAAATATTTAACAAACAGAACCCATGAAAGTTTGCCAATTCTAAGATGTGATGTATTTCTCATGAAAAATAGGTGATCATTTCAACAGGTCTCATAATAATTCATTTAGATAAAATATATATATATATATTTTCCTTTTTGATCAACAGAAGATTATCATGCCAGCCTCTGGGATTGTACAACCTCAGGTTCTATTTCTCTCCTATTTCTCATTTTGGGACTCAGTGTCTGCTTATTTTGATTAAGCAATCTCCTGAAGGTTGCAATTTACGGTGTCTACCCTCCCTGTCACAGAACACCCAAGAATGAAAAGTGTTTCAAGTGAGGGGTGCTGCTGCCAATTAGAAAAATGTTCCTGAATAAGCTTATTATAAATCAGTCTAGGTCAGGAAAATGCCTAAGTCAAAGATGTTTAATGCCTCATCAACATTTTATACCCCAGGTGCCCAAATTTAATAATAGAAAAAAGAAAAAAATAGACGACCTGCGTATGGCCAAATGCCTTGAACCTGATTCTTATGATCTTCCACACCTCCCACAATATTCATGCAAATAACATCCCCTTTGCATAAATACCAAAGGCCGAGAGATAACTGGTTGGAAATAAAGACACAGCCTCCAGGGCTCTGCAGGAAAAACCCATCCAATCCTCATGTACAATCACCACCCGGGCCACAGCCGAGGCTTTAAACAACTATAGTCTAATGTAATTTTAATAAAAATAAATGTTCTTTCTGGAAGAAACTAAATAGTACTGCAAGGCTTAGTAGACATTTGCAGTCTCCTGCCCCACTCTGCTCCTGCCTCCCAGAGGCAACCACTTTCAGTAACTTTAGCCATTTTCCTCTAGTATCTGCCTCCACATTTCAAATGAATGATATGCTATGTGCCACCTCTTCATTTTTCTGTATCAGACATTTCGACTCACCATCTGGAAGATAAGGATTTAGCTCTTGTGGCAGAGACTGCTAACTGACCCCCAAAATGTGTCTCCCTTTTCCCTCAACAATAATGCCCTGGATTTTAGCGAGGCACAGGGCTGCCCATAGCAGTCTTCTCTGCAGCTGGGGATGGCCATGTGACTAACTTCTGACCAACGAGGCCTACTGGGAGTAATGGGGGCAACTTCAAAAAAATGTTCTTGAATGGAGGGGACTTGTGATTTCTTTCCTCGTGGCTGGGATGCTGATGTGATGGTGTAGCTGAAGCAGCCATCTTAGACCATGAGGTGGGAGCTCTGTGATGAGGACAGTAAAGCCTCAGTATCAAAGAAGCTTAAATCCAGGGGGACTGTGAAGCAGTCCGGATTGCCTATTTACAAAAGAAGGAAATTCTGTTGTGTTAAAGACACTGTTATTTTAGATGTATCCCCACATGTTGGTAAGCCTAATCCGAAAGAATACAGCTCTTTTTGAAGCTGGAGAGGTAGGCTGAAAGTAGATCAATAAAGCCCTGTAAGTGAGTTCAGGGTTTTGGATTTTATTTGAAAAGCACCACTTTATGCACTGGCAGAGCATAATTTGATCTGTGTTTTTAAAAGTTCACTGTAAGTTTTGGGAAAGAGTGTGTGCCACAGTGGATGCAGGAGGAGCAGTTAGAAGGATGCTTCAGGAGTACCGGCGAGAGACAGGTAGCTGCAGTAGAGATGAAGTGAGACTGTACTGGAAGGATGTCTGTCTGGAAGGCAAAATCAGTGGGGCCTGGTGGGGAATGACTGAGAGGGAGCTGTGAAGATGACTCCAGGTGGGCAATGGAGCCAGACTCCGAGATGGCAAATACCGTCCATTGATAAACTCAGCGCCAAATATGATTCCCATTCTCTAAAGGACATTTAATACAATGAGAAACAACACTTTTACTGGCTTCTAGAATAACCACCATCAAAACTGGTCGTGAGGCTCAACACAGGATGATGTAGAGAGTTTAATCTTTTTAATGTTTTCTTTTACTTTTCATTACAGTGCATACTAGTTAATCAAGAGTATTCTTGGGCTTCAATTTGAGTAGGAGGTAAAATTTCTTTCTCTTCCGCTTGCTAAGCAAAAGGTAGAATAATGGAGATTTGTTTCCTTCTTCTACTGTTTCACCTTTTCTTCTAGACCAGAAATGGCTGAAATAAGATTTAAACTTTGAATGCACTTAACTGTAAAAATATGCTACAAATTGTTATAGATTTTGATTTACCTTACTTAGAAAAAAATGAAAGCCCCTCTTCCCTCTTTTTGAATCAAGATAAATTCTGACATTTTCATTAATATAACATTTAAGTTATATATTCTATTCCTTAGCTGGTTTGCTCCCTATTTACTATCATTAAACTATGAAAACTATTTTACTCTCTTGTTAGCTTTGTTCATATATATAACTTAAATATATTGACATATTTTAAAGAGAAAATAATCCATATGAAGCAAAACCTAAGCCATTATTGTCCTGTTAACCCTAAAGTCATTAACGGTGAAGAGTAAAGTATTTGCAGTAATATCCTCCCTGTCTTAAGTAATGAGCACTTTCCTTCAGGAACAAGTGATTATTCCTCGATAGTCTTACTCATTTCCCAAAAGAGTAGAGAAAAGTTGTTATAGGGATCCCACCTCTATGTAAGTCCAGATAAATTTAAGCAACAGCAGTAACAACCAATCAATAAAGTGCCATTTAGAATCAAATACATGAAGTCGGTAATTTTTCAAAATGTCATGTTAATTCTTTAGTCCTTTATACCCTTGGAAGCTGACTTGGTGAAGAAAGATGGACAGAGGATGGCAGAGAATCCCTTCCATCATGGGGAAGGAGGTATGAGTGGGGTGCAGACTGAAAGGGGGCTTCCGATGTGAAAAGACGGAAATGGAGCAGGTGGAGAGAGTACTCTCAGCAAGTGGAATTATCTGAGCAACTTTGTGTGGACAAGAAGCCTAGGGGATGACCTGGTTAATAAGGCTGGGCTCCTTGGGGATTCAAATGATTAAAAAGCAGACATAGAAATTTAGATTTGATGCTAATCTATCAGTTTATATAGAGGAGAAGTACTCAACAAAAGCATTTTTAAAAGATAAATTTGGCCATATATGTTAGTCTAGGTCTTCTAAGATGAGACTGAAGATGCATAAGTTTATTAGGAAAGTCTATCCATTTATCCAGGAAACGGATCCTAGACACATACCACATAAGAGTGTAGCAGCGTATCATACCAGCAAGTACATGCTTTGGCTTGGAAGTCACATATTCCACTTCCACCTGCAGCACCAGGTAGCTTCACCTAACTACAATGAAGATGGAGGTGGGGGGGTGGCTGTCGGTCTAATTCTCCCACAAACCCAGGAGGGGACACCAGATATGGGTGTGCACTACCAGTGTCTAACATGGGGCCTGGAGGGGAGGGGGCAGAGAGGAGTCAAACCTGGGACAGGTCAGGTTTGAGATATTCATTAGATATCCAAGTGGAGTGGTCAAGCAGACAGATGGATATATGAGTCTGTAGTCTAGGAATGAAAGATGAGATAAATATCCTCCAGGTGTGTGGGAAATGTGTTAACCAAAGTGATCAATTTCAGGAGCAGCTGGAGTAGAAGACTCATTAATCCAATGCAGGTGGGAGTTGTGTTTGATTGAAAAAACAAAAACAAAAAAAATAGGCTTCTCATCTTCTTTGCGGTCTGAGAGGCCACAAGAAACCCTGATATTTATTATCTTGACCTCACAGTTCCTAGAGCCTGTTTGATTGCTCAGAACTGTGGTGTCCAATATTTAACTTAATTAAAAGTAAACACAAAATTCTGTTTCTCAGTCACACTAGCCACATTTTAAATGCCTGACAGCCACATGTGGCTAGTGGCTGCCGTAATGAACAGCAAAGTAACATTTGCATCACCACAGAAGTTCTAGGGACCACAATGCTCTGAAACAAGGGTAGATGTAATATTCTGCTTAAGCTCAGGGAGTCTGGCCCTGCCTCACAGTTCATCCTAGAAATGTCTTCTTTTGGAAATGTTGACAACTACTTGAAAGAAAAAAAATTTATACGGTGAAGACCAAATAAAATTTTGCTGTAACAGAAACCCATTCTGGCTTTCTGTACGGAACTAGATTTTTCTATTCTGTTTCCTTCTGTAGCTACTACTCTGGCAAGGGAGGGTAAACTGCTTGGGGACACTTCTAAATCTGCAATTTCCTTACTCAGCACTTACCCCAGTAGTACTATAAATATAGCCAGCTGTTGAGAAGTAATTAATACTTAGTCTCTGAATTTCTGAGGGATCATTAGTCCTATTCATCTTGATCAATCAAGACCTGGTGTGTCTCAAATGTACATGGAGATGATAACCACAGATGTACGAACATCTCAAACGCTTCTCTGTAATCTGCTTTTCAGAGAGGACTCCTTAACATTATTCTTTTATTTATAATCAGTCCACACTGATGTACAAATATTTGCTATGGTGCCTCAACTCAATAAGATATTTCCTTACAGGTCAGGGGCTTTTAAAGACTCTCTTCATGGGCCCTGGTAGGAAAATTCATGTTCAGACTGTAGATACTACTGGAGTCACCGGAGGTGCTCAGCTAACACCCAAGAGTGATATGAAGACACGATCTGCCTAAAAGAGGGGTGATGCGTTGTTCTAAGTTCCAAATAAAGTGCTCGCTATGTAAAACTTCAGGTGTTCATTAATTTCTATGATTTTCTTTCTTTTCAGATTTATGAAGATATAAGTGAAGTTTCCTCTGATTGACCCTATCGAATATGATCATGTCTTTCTATAACAGGTTAGTACTTTCTAAGGTGTTATTTTATTTTATGACGCTTGAGTGTGTGCATTTCCAGCTCTTCCACACAATTGCAGTGGCCTTTCGGGTGGGATTCTCACATCTAGTCACCGCAGTTAGAGCACAGCACTCTCCACAAAGGCTGCATGTAAACAGTGCGCTGACTAGTATATCCTCTCAGTCGTCTTACTGAAGTTGGGCATTGTGAGCTGCTGGCTTTCCAAATACTCTAGTACTTAAAATACAGGTGATCCGGGGGCAAACTAGTTAAGACTCCACAGCCTTAACTTAATAATATTGCACTAAACAAAGGCGTGGAAGAGGGCACATGAGCACTCTGAAGATGTGTCTTCTTCTGTTCTCCTGAATGTGTTTCCAGAACTGACTGTCCAAATAGGAAGAGAGATTAAAAAAAAAGAGGACAAGGACATCATGCTTCCCTCCTCCTCCTCTCGGGGCCCCGCAGTGTGCTGCTTTGTACTTGTCGTGCTTGTCAAATTAGGAAGCACTCCCCATCTTATTCGGACTGCCATGTGAGTGGTGAGTCCTGCAGCAAAGAAGTCATTAAGAGCACGAGATCAGGAGTCACTGTCTGGGCTTGAAGGCTGGCTCTGCCACTTATGGATCTTAACACATTTACTAAGCCTTTCTGTGCCCACACATCTTCATCTGTAAAATGGAAATAGCTACTCCACAGTTACTGTGAATCATGCTAATCATTACAACCGTCCTCAGTGCGTAGTTACTATAAATACCCAATCCCAAATGTCCAATGTGAAACTCAATGTGTTGACTGAGTCACCTTGTCTCGTCTCTGATGCCTGATCCAAAGGGAGAGAAAATACAGAAGGAATCATCTTCTCCCTCCTCCCATTTCCTGCCTTTCTCCTCTCTCACTGGCTCCCTTGACGGGGAGGTTGGAAAAGTGTGCTAACTGGTCTCACTCTTGAACTTTCTGGAAGTCTTTTCTGTCCCCAGGCTCGCTGTCTTCTTCTCTCTCCTATTTCTTATGTGGTGATCCATTCCATACCTTGGGCTGTCCAGATGCTCTATTTGAGTCTTGGGAGATAAGTTCAAATCAGGCGACAAGGAGGAAGCCCACCTAACATCCAGATCTAAACAATATGCCCTATTTAATTTCTGAGTTCATTTCTCAATTAGATCAGAGGTTGAAGGGTAAGAAATGTGATTGACTAACATATGAAACGAGTTGAATTCCCATCCTTTCCCCATTCCACCTACTTTTAATGTACTGTTTTTAGTTTGCATAGGTGACAGCTAGAATAGTAATGGCAGAATATTCTCCATTATCCATTCGTCCATCCATCATCTATCCATTCATCATCCATTCAACGTATATTTATAAAGTACCAACTATGGACCAAGCATTGCAGTAAGTGCTGAAGTTACTGTAATGAAAATGACAAGACCCAGCCCCTGTCTTTTTGGTGTTGTCTGTAAAAATCAAATCACTCAGATATGTCCTCTTTCCTTCCTTCCTTCTATTTATTTTAATCTAACTATAAACACTCACCCTGCTCTCTGTGCCTCACCCAACCACACTGGTGGCATCTAATCCTTACAGTCGTTTCAGCCCTATGTCTTAACAATTGAAGGTAACCTATCATACAATGACACCAACACCATTGAAAGCACAGGCAGAAAGAAAGCAGGTGATACTCTTGGTGTATTTATTTACCTAGTGGTCAGTGTGAAGGGCTCTAAGAAACCTGGTGTAGATCCACACCCTGGATTCCTTCTGCTTGTCTTACCAGAGCCTGCTGGAAGGCACAGGTGCTTCTCATGAAGGTGAAGGACACTTGTTCATGGTTCACATCAGACACTGAAATGCTGGCTCTGATGAAGGGTTACTTAATAAGGAGATCAAATTGCAAAGAAAAGACACCTGGCTGGAGTGAGTCCTTTCAAGTAAGTCTGGAATCAGCGGAAACTAAGACCCACATGCTAAAGCTGTAGCTCACAGGCTATATATATTTGGCAGATCAGAGGAACAGCATTCTGAAACACTTTAATGACTTACATTTAGAGTGCAATTTAATATTACTCTAGGGATTATGCTGCATATCCTATAATTTAAAATGTTATTTAATACTTGAAAAGTGGAACTATATGCCTATCTTAGCCTCATTAATGTTGCAAGTTGGTTATAAAAGACTGGGTCATGTCTTTTAGAACTAAAGCCTCTAGAGTCCTGTCTGTATTTTTTTCCCTCTCAAAGTGTGAGTTAATCATCATTTCCCTTAGGAATCATCATAGTTAAGAGTGGGAAAAATGAAATTAAACGAAGGCTAACACTTTCCCTCATTCTCTCTTAAAGACACTAGTCAGATCAGCCATCCCTTGGGTTTACTTAACCTTCCTACCATGTTATGTGCAAGGGAAGCAATCTCTTCTAATAAATGCTGATTTCTAACACAAGAATACTTTATCTGCTTATTTAATTCTTTATAATAACAATTCCTCTCCAGTGTTTTAAGCTTTCCATTTTGTAAGGCACTTTAAAATCTTCTCCCACCTAAAACCTATAATCTGCCTGTAACAAAACCCATAGCAGCCTGATGCAGGTGGTGTTATGCTCTGTGGTGACTCCCCACAGGTCCCTGGACACCACCCAGGACCACTTGGTAGCTGGCCATGGGGTATGACCTACAAGGCCCTCCTTGCCTACTACTTTTCTGCACTGTCTGCTGCTGTGTGCACAGATATATAGAACAGCTCTCGATGGGCCACCTAGAGAACCTTACTGCTTATCTTGCTTCCCATACCGGGAACACATACTATAAAGAACTCTTGCATATCTACCAGAAAAGGATTAAGGCTAAAAACAAACAACTCAGTGCTTATTGCTGGCATATGTCATATATCAATATCATGATGCATTACACTTCAATGCACTCATTTTATAAAGAAGGATTTCAGTGAAAAGAACCGAAGCTGTTTATTTCAAATATCGCTTATTCACAGCTGCAGGAGCCACTGATTGATTTCAGACATGGGTGATATTTCACATAAGAAGATCCTCAATAAGCTTTTTCAAATACAAGCGATTATGAGGAAAAGCTTCTGTTTTGGCCCAGTTAATTTTCTATCCTGAAACCATGCTAATATGTTAATTCAGGATTAGGGGGGAAAACACTTTCTATGGAACAATGCTGGCAATTTCATTTTTCTAGCTGTAAATGCTCATAAATCTTTCCAGGGTTTACTTTATGTCCAATTCCAAATAACTTTTTCTAATAGACTTTTACATAGTAAATACTCTTGCCTGTCTAACAAGCCATTTCCCTCTTTCTTTCCAAATTCCTTTCATGTTTTATCAGGGCCTATAAGATTTTTTTTTTTTTAAACTGACAAGTCATTAGCCATTTCTAAAGTTTCTACTTCTGAGTACCATCGTGTTGTGATTGCTCAAATTACTTTATCTGAGAGCTTACGTGTAGATCATCACTTATAAAATGTATGGGGTAAACCCAGATGTAGAAGTGGACACACATATGCTCATTCTCATTCATTCATATTCTCTCTCTCTCTCTAAAGAGCTGGTGCCCTAAACCCAGGCTGGCTGGGTTGAATCCTAACTTTGTCACTTACTAGCTTGGTAAAAATACTCAGCCTCTCTTTGCTTCACTTTTCCCATTTGTGAAATGGGGGTATGAATAGGATCCATGCCATGGAGTTCTTCCGAGACTTAGATTAGTTAATTAATGCAAAGCACTTAGATGGTGCCTGGCATGTAACGTTAGTTACTGGCATACATGCACACACCTTCTGGCTCCTATCATTCAAATGTCAATCCTAGTACCCTTTTATTAACAAGAACTGTGTTTTAATCTTTACCCTTGCCCTTCGACAGTCAAATGATCACAAAATTGCATACTGATGACCCTCGTTCCCTTGGGAACCAAAATTTACTTATTGTATTTTATTATTAAAGTACTGAATTCTTGCTTTCGTACATTAATGTATAGCAATCATTTGTTAACTCTCAATTACTGCCTGGAAAATTGATTATTCACAACACTTCATGCCTGGATAAGCATGAGACAGACCAGAGGGATTCAGGTAATAACTGTGTCCGTTGTGAATATGACACGGTTCTGAGGTTTTTAAAAAAGTCTTCCCTCCTTTCTTTCCTAGGGTCAAGGCATTTTACCTCTCTGTTGGGAATAAAAAACAGTAGAAGTCAGGAATACAGATTCTAAAACTGGACTCTGTCAGCCCACAGGTGTGAATGAGTAGGCTCAGTGAAAATGACACCTGAATCCTATTAAAAGCCTATGTCGCCATCCAAGATGGCTGCAGAGCAGGAGGAAGCTACACTCGTCCTCTCCCAGTGCCAAATGGGAATTACAACGAAATTATAGACCAAGCAACCTGAATAACCAACTGAAGACTAGCTAAACTGAAGTCTCATACCAAAGGATCTACAGAGGAAGCCACATAGAGATGGGTAGGAGGGGTGGAGATGCGGAAAGGGACGGCCCTGCACCTACATGTGGAGGTTGGGAATCTGGAGGGATATCTCAGCTACGAAGGTTCCACCTGAGGACTGAGGGGGTCTCAGCCACAGGCTGAGTTCTCCAACCCAGAGCGCCAGAGACAGGAAGAGCAGCCTGTATAATACCTGACTGTGAAAACCAGCTGGGATTCTGTCTGCCAGGGAGAGACAGGAGTCTGAAAGAAACCGAGGTGCCCTCTTAGAGCCAACACACAAAATCTAGTTTTCAGCCACTCAGCTGGGGCTCTGGAGGGAAGGTGACTCAGAGCAAACTGAAGTCGTACAGAGAACTGGGTTGTATGGCGCCAAGGAGAGAACTGAAGGTTCAGTTGCCAAGGTCCCTGTACTGAGAGGGCCACGCTGCCCAGAGGGGCCATCTCCCCTGGGTGTAGTACTCCTGCCCTTACTACACCAGCCTGGGGGGTGCACTAACCTAATCCTTCTCACTCCCGGAGGTCCCACCTTGCCAAGCTCGTGTCCTGCAGAAAAACCTGCTGGCTACATCCATCTTTGGCCTGTGATATGCTCTGCCTTAGGGAACTATTAAGGGATTCAGATGAACCCAAGAACAGTCAGAGACTTGGGCAGACACTAAGTTGTGTGGCCCTGGAACAGGGGCCACTTCCCCCACCCCTACTCCTCTGTTCCCTAACAAGATACCCACAGACCCCATTCTCCAAGTGGCCCTGCACTGCTGAGCTCACACCTCATGGAGGAGACTGTGGGCTGTGGCCATCCAGGGCCCATCTATAGACTTTTTTTGGAAGACTCTAAAGGAAATCCAGGCAACATCAGGGGGTGGCAGAGGTAGATCTTGGGGTCGTCGTCGGCGGCAGCCCTCCGTCTCGAGAGACGATGGCGTAGCTTCTTGAGAGTCTATCTGCACCGCCGAGAATGGCTGTGCAGTCCGACTCGGGAGTGACAATCCCTGCCGCACTTGTTACAGGTGAAGGCAGATGGCTGTTGTTGCTGCTGTTGACGCTGCTTCCGCCTCGATCTTTTCTGGACCGCCTCCTCGTTGCGCGCAGCCTCTGCGCCTGACGTACCTTGCCTGACCGCGAGCCTCCAGGCTAGGCGGTCGTCTGCTTGAACTTCCCATGTGTTGAGATTGATGGAGCATTGTGTCATGTCCTTTTTGCAGATGTCTTTAAACCGCAGTTTTGGGCGCCCTGTCATCCTCTGGCCTTCTGCTAGCTCGTTGTAGAGGAGGTCTTTGGGAATACGGCCTGCATCCATTCTTTTGACATGGCCGAGCCACCTGAGGCGTCTCTCACTAAGAACTGCATGCAAACTGCTCATGTTGGCTCGCTTCAGCACCTCGGTGTTGGGGACCTTATCCTGCCAGGCGACATGCAGGACGCGTCGCAGTCACCTCATGTGGAAGCTGTTGAGTTTCCTTTCGTGCCTTGCGTAGGTGGTCCACGTCTCGCTGCCATAGAGGAGAGTGCTGAGTACGCAGGCTTGGTAGATGCGCAGTCTGGTTTTCTCAGTGAGGCTGGAATTGTTCCACGCTCGTCGGTTCAGTTTGGCCATAACTGTGGCTGCCCTGGCGATTCTCCGATTGACCTCCAAATCGACTGACAGAGAGCTCGAGATGGTGGACCCAAGGTAAGTGAAGTCGTTGACAACATCCAGGGTGTATCCGTCGATGGTGATGCATGGGGGAGTCCCCGTGCCTTGAGCCATAACGTTCGTCTTCGTCAGGCTGATGGCTAGTCCGAACTCCTTGCATGCGTGGGAAAGGCAGGTGACTAACTGCTGGAGTCCCTCTTCGGAGTGTGATGTCAAGGCTGCGTCGTCGGCGAAGAGCATCTCACGGATGAGCACCTCACGGAGGTGCTCATCCGTGAGATCTTGGGGTACATTGGGCCTTTTGCTGACATGTCCCTGGGCTTAGAGCTGGTGGAAGCCTATGATGGTACACAACTTGGCCTCTCCCATGCACACCCAGGCCCAGCAGAGGCAGCCACAGACTGCTGATTGCTTAGCAGCTCCAGAAAGGTAGCCCAAGGTTGGTTACGGTCAGCATCTCACATTGACCTACACTGGAATCCCTTCCAAGATGACCCAGAACCAACACAACAGGTGGTAAGCTTCAGACCACAGAGCATGCCCCAATTAACCACACAAGTGTCACACTCAAATGGATATCTTGGCTGGCACTTGACCCTGCTGAGGCCAAATCCCCTTTTGGGGGTGTCAGCCCCCACACAGCAGCTTGTACAGTGTGGTCAGGGTAGATCCTCATAGTCAGACAGCCTGAGGGACAACCCCACTCACAGATGGGCCAACAGCAATCAAGACCTACAACAAGAAGGCTAACATGACCCACACAAGGAACATTCCTGGAGCACATAGCTAAGGTGATCACGGAGACTGCACAGCTGAGCCCTGTGAGACACCTACTATATAAGACCAACTATCAAGATTGGGAGACATAGCAGATCTACCTAATACACAGAATCAAATATAAAGAAGTGGACAAATAGGAAGACAAAGAAACATCACCCATATGAAAGAACAGGAGAAATCCCAAGGAAAAGAACTAAATGAAATGGAGGTACCAAGTTACCAGATGCAGAGTTCAAAAACAATGATTATAAGAATGCTTAAAAAACTTAAAGATGAATAGATAAACTTAATGTGAACTGAAAGAGACAGTAACATAGCCTTGGCTGGTGTGACTCAGTGGGTTGAGCACCCATCTGTGAACCAGTTCAATTCCTAGTCAGGGCACATGCCTGGGTTGTGGGCCAGGTCCCCAGTTGGGGTCATGCAAGAGGCAACTGACCAATGTTTCTATCCCTCTCTTTCTCTCTCCTTTCCCCTCTCTCTAAAAGATAATAAAATCTTTAAAAAAGACAGTTACAAAAAGATATAGAAATTATAAAGAAGAACCATTCAGAAATGAAGACTACAATATCTGAAATGAAGACACTAGAAGAAATCAACAGCATGTTAGATGAAGCAGAGGATTGAATCAGTGAATTAGAGGACAAAATAGCAGAAACACCCAACGAATGCAGCAAAAAAGAAAAAAAAAAAATCGAGAGAGGTCTAAGGGACCTCTGGGGCAACACCAAGCATAACAACACCTGCATGATAGGAATACAAGGAGAAAAGAGAGAGCAAGGGATCGAGAATGTATTTGAAGAAATAATGGCTGAAAACTTCCCTAATTGGGTGAAAGAAAAGGACACATGTGTCCAGAGTCCCAAACAAAATGAACCCAAAGAGACAAAGAGGGAATCTTAAAAGTAGTAAGAGAAGGACAATCAGTCCTACAAGGGAACTCCCATAAGACTGCCAGCTGATTTTTAAAAATTGTATCTATATATATTAATTAAATTTATCGGAGTCACATTGGTTAATAAAATTATATAGCTTCCAAGTATAAAATAAATAAATAGCCTATGTTAACTGAATCATAACTAAGTATTGACCATGTTTGTACACGGGAATGAAACAATACTAAGGTGGTAATCGAAAGTTTTAACTAATTGTAATAATTGTGAAGATTTCTCGTACAAACTACGTGATAAGTTGCAAAAGCTTTCATTGTTAACTGACAGCAAATGCTCAGTAAATAGCAACATGGAAGAAGGAAATAAAGTTTTAGAGGTTTTCTACAATGAATTGGTGTTTCCCAAAACAACAATTTTGGGCAAGTTAGCAACAGAGCAAAAAGATCAAAAATAAAATAATATTTATCAAAATAGGACTTAAATTTGGTGCCGAACAAAGTTAATGAACTATAATGCCTGTTTTCTAAAAATTACCAACTTTAGAAAGATAACATGGGCACCCACAAAACGACACAAATCTACACATATTTTGTACATACCGCTTTGACACACACCAAGTATTTTTAGTGTGTTAAGATATTTGTGAATATATTTTTTGGTATTAAAATTACAGTTGTGAATAGAAACACTTGGTAAGATATAAAATAATGGGAGGTATTAACATTGTGACCTTCTGTGGCCAAATCAGCTTTAGATTCTTATGCATTTCAGAGTTTTATGCCATTCAGATTGTCTGAACACCAGCACAGGAAAGCATTTTACTTATCAAAATACTGGAAGAGAGTCCATTTTATGTTAGAATGATGGCTTTTTAACAGTGCTGGATTAGGAGACAGAAGGAACCTTGCATCAAAAATCATTAGCGAATTTATCTAGAAGATTTTATGCTACATCATAAAACGACCAGCAACTGAAGAAATCCTGAACTGCTAAGTATGCCAATTTGCCTCAGACACTTGCCATGTAAGCTACTTCCAGGAGCCAGCAATGATTATCACAGATACTACAGGATAAAAAAGGTGAAGAATATTGACAATTCAAAGGAGATGATGCCGAAACCTCATACTGCCAAAATTTGAACAAATTTTCATTTTATTTTGGAGGAAAATTTTTCTATTTCCAAGAAAAACTTAACTTCTAATTTATCAACTATCCCTGGCAACAGAGGGGCTTGACTGACGGCTTTTCTTAACACTGTCAAACTGCTAATTCAAAACTGGAATGAGCCCCACTTCTTTCCCCCTAAAGCAGGGCACCTTATGAATATGTAATAACACAAGCTCACGCAAACAGTTAAGTTAGAGGTTTAAATCATTCTTTCTGGAATAACAAAATAATAGAAACTCCAAATATATTAACACATTGTGTACCGGGGTATTTAAATGCCTTTTAGAAATGATGAAAATTCTCGCCACCCCTATGCAACGTGTTAAGAAAAACCCTGTAAGTCTGTGCCTCGTTACAAAGTCAAAATCAAGAGGAAAGCTAACCATGCATTGTACTTGTCCAGTTTTGTTCAAATCCTCATAACTTTAAATAAACAATAATAATGTTTATTAATGACATTAATCTAGCAATTACTGCATACCTGGAACACAGTAGATATTCAATTAATGAAATTGTTTTATAACTTCCACTCTGAAGCAAAGTACTTTCATTTATTCTCATCTTAACATGTCTTGTGTTAAGCTTCTAAAATTCACAAGTCATAAAACTAAATAAACTCTAAGAGAAAGGGCCCATTCATTCCTCTTATTTTATAAAATACTGACCTTAAATGTCCCTGAGAGATTATAACTTTTACTCTGATTTTAACTGCCTTCCCATCCTCTTAAAAACAGACAGAATCACTTGCCATTACTGGAAGAGGACTGACTGCTAGGAGATTGCTCAGAGTAATTCCTGCTCTCAAAGTCTGTGCAAAGATGACCACAGCCCCGGTCGGTCGGGACCTCCTGAACCAGAATCCCTGCTGTGAGGCTCAGGAAATGCATTTTTATGACAAGATCATTGCCTTAAACTCATATTCAAATTCCTAAGCTGAAAACCTGTTCCAATGTGTCTAGCTTTCAGAGTAACTGGGAAACACGGAGTCTCTAATCTGTGCTTTTCAAGATTACAAAGTTTCTTCTGTTTCTCCACTAAGCACAGTTCTTCATCTTTCCTGCTCTGGTTTCCCTCTTACCTTTCCGACACGTTATGAACTGTTATTTCCCAAAGTTTCTCCAACCTCTCAGTGATGGGCAAACAATGAATCAACCCGCGATGACTATGAAAAGATCAGTTCACAGAATCTATACTTTACTGTGTTCTGTATGGTTCCCTGTTACGTGGTAATTTTTATAAAAACAATGCTTCCAGGTGTGTTTTACTTCCTGTGGATAACTTCTCATTACTTCTATTTCACACACTCTCTTGTGGAACTCTTCCCACTGAAATTTAATCTCCAGATTAACCCTGTAAAGCTGAACATCCGTTTTCTTCTCACAAGCACAGCCGCCATCTAAATGTGCGTCAGGCACGAAGCCCACGACTCTGCCTTCCCTGCCCTAAGCTCAGAGCCCTGTGAAAAATCCAGGAGCCACAGGAGCTAGGCTGAGCGCGCAGCAATTACTCGTATGCAGATGCAGGAGGCAGGAAAGGGGCTGAGTCACACTGCTCTAGAAAGGTACGCTTGGCTCCCTCCTACAACGCCAGGGCCAGCTTGCAGCTCCTCATACCTGCCCAGCCAGTGTAAGCGGTGCCATCCCGGGGGTCTGCCGTCTTCAGGCCTCTCTCCATTTGCTGCAGAAGCTCTCGGATCTTATTGTTCAGGCGTTGTGAGAACTCAGGAGTCAGCTGCAGGTAGTAAGAGGAAAACAAACATCAAAATATATGGGCTCCTTGACTTCTTAGCTATGGGCTATCAAAAATAGAAGGGTACTTTATTTCCACTTGGGCCACATTTTTCTGCCTGGGAGAAATGGACAATTACAGCAATTCCTCAAATAACATCACTGTTAGCTATTGTTTCTTTACACTGTTGATAAGGAAAAACTTGATTCCTGCTGGGTCCTCTGTCAGTGTGGAGTTTGCATGTTCTCCCCATGTCTGTGGGTTTTCTCTGGAAACTCCAGTTTCCTCCTACATCCCAAAGATGTGCACGTGAGGAGTACTGCCATCTAAACTGCACCTGACTGAGTGTGGATGTGTGTGTGTGTGTGTGTCTGTGTGTATGTGGGTGCAGCCTGGCAAGGAAGGTGTCCTGTCCAGGTTGGCTCTAGCACTGCACCCTGAGCTAGCAGGACATGCTCCTGCCAACCCCCGACCCTGAACCTGATTAAGCGGACGGGAGAAGAATGATCAAACTTGTTTCTATTAATCTTTCTTAAATGTATGCATTGCTGACATTCATTTCAGTGTTTAATATGAGACGTGTTTTAGGTCTTTCCTTAGAATTTTGGGATGTTTCTGTGACCAGAAATATGCCCTAGGAACATAACCCTTGTTTATATCAATTAGCCTGTAGCAAAATTGGTTTCGTTATATGTTGTTTTGTTTAAAGTCACAGTTTGGACTTACTGTATTTTATTCTTAAACAACAACAGCCAAGAAACGAAACTTAGAAGTACTACTACTCAAGGCAGGAAATTCAGGCTGCACAGTTAAGGGAAAAAACCCACATCAATGTGGACCTGCACAGTTCCAACCTGTGTTGTGCAAGTGTCAACTCTCCGTGGCTGGGAATCGAGTATGCAGAGAGCTGACTGTAGTTATATTCACATTTTTGACTGCTTGAGAGATCAGAGTCCCTAACCCCTTGCATTGTTCAAGGATGAACTGTATTTCTGTTGTAACTTCAATGTTATACATAAAAGTCTTTTAAATACTAAAATAGACTATCAATAATAAACTGGGTCACAGTAATTTCCATTTAGTAGAGATCATCTATTATTTAAACCAATTTTTTATTATAATAAAAATCAGTTTATTAAATTAATCACAAGTCAGAAGATGTTTGCTGTTTTCAAGTCGCTGGAGTTGTAGTATTTAAGCTGCAGCAATGTTAATTCCTTAAAAGAAACCACTTTGTTTTTATTTCTTAAAAAGTAGGATAAACATTTATAAAAACCCATTTATACAAAATAAACATCTTTTAAAAATTGTAGAAGTCATATAAGAAAAGTAAAATAAATTCACAGATATCAGGAGCCTTGGGCAGAGTGGAAAGAACATCAAATCTAGCATTAAAAAACCTATGCCCAGGTCCTGACTGGTGTGGCTCAGTTGGCTGAGCATCATGCCACAAAGTGAAAGGTCGCTGGTTCTATTCCCAGTCAGGCCACATGCCTGGGTTCAGTGCCCAGACGGGGCACATGCAAGAAGCAACCAATCGATGTTTCTCTCCCTTTCTCCCTCCATTCCATTCTCCCTAAAAATAAATAAAATCTTAAAAAACAAAAACAACAAGAAAAAAACCTTATGCCCAGCACAGCACCTGGCAGAGTAGGGGCTTCATAAGTATTGCTCAGTGACTGAATTGGCCAATGTCCTTTCCAGTATTAGATGAGTGATTTTGCTCAACTTGTAATGTCTACGCTTCAGTTATGTCTGGAAAATACCTATCCCACTAATGTACAAAGGTACTTGGAAGATCAAATGAGATCGTGTGTCTCAGGTCTTTTGCATTCAGGGATGTAATTGTTGACATTTTTGCTATTACAGGCAGTCCAGGTTCTATAACAAGCAATGATTTGGAAGTGAACTGAAAGCACACTAGGGCTGGGGCTGGTGGGTAGTGATGTCCGTACGACGGCCCACAGATGCTGGGCAAACGTGGGACCCACACAGTCATCACGTCATTCATCCTAAAGACAACCGGAAAGTATTTCAAAAGTTCTGTGTACACTCAATCATCAAGTATCATAAAAGGTTACTTTAAGGTATCCTTCAATAACTTTAGGAATCTGCTGTGATTCCAAGACTTGGATTTCACAAAGCAGTAAAATTTCAAAACAATGTTGGGGAACACAACAAGGGTACCTTTTATTTTACCATGTAAGGATTGTAAAAACAAACCTAACTACTAGCTGTTAGCATCATAATCTCATTTTTTAAAAAGGGTATCTTAACATTGAAAAAAGTAAGAAGACAGTATAGAATTATTAATAATAATAATATAAGATATTAAGTTTTATGTCCTGACTGAGTGGTTCAGTTGGTTGGAGCGTCATCCCGCACACCATAAGTTGCAGGTTCGATCCCCGATGGGGACGAGTATGGGAGGAAACCAATCAATGTTTCTCACTCACATCGATGCCTATCTCTCTCTCTCAAATCAATAAACATACCCTTGGGTGAGGATTTAAAAAAAAAAAAAGACATTAACTTTTACTTCTGAAGAGCAGAGCATACAACAAATCAGACCATCAGCCACATCTGGATTGTTAATTCCGAAGCATCTTTAGCACCCCTATGATCCCTTATTTCACACTCTGAAGAAGAAACCACATTGTTTGAAGGACATAGTCCTATTATTTAACAATTTCTGCCAAGAGGTTAAGAATTCAACAAGTCTTGAAATACACTTGGTAAGATAACCTATACTTCAATATGAATATAAAAGATCTATAAATCTCAACTAGACAGAAGAGCACATCTACATGAGAACATGTCGTCTTCTGTTCATAGATCACAGATAATTTATCTTCTTGCTTGGCCTTACTTTAAGAGACTAAGAATAATGAGACTGCCTCAGCCTCAGGAAGGGAAGTTCCTTTCTATTTGGCACATAACTGCACTTAATAAAGGTGACCTGCCTGAGAATTGATTGCTTGTGGCAGACCACAAAATTGTTCAAACTCTAGTGATATTTGAAGTCTCTACAAACTACCTCCCGACCGTTTTTTCAGATAGATGCAAGAAAACAGATCAATTCCTTATTAAAATGTGTGTGTTAACAAATTAAGGACAGATCTCCAGGGTCTCATCCTTAGTGTTTAATGTTAAGCAATTTTAGAACTTGTATGCTGGTTTCTTTCTGGGATCTGTCCAAAACCAAGTGTTAGGCAATAAATTACACTGTTATTTTGCAGCTAGAGTTTAAATTTAGGAATATCTTTTTTTTCTCTCTCTCCCTTAGAAAGAGAGAGAAAAAACATGTCATTTATAAATAGCCTAAATAGCGAGCGCCATTTTCCTAAAGGCTTCTGTCACTAGCAAACATCCTTCGCCAAGTTGTCATGAAACAGCAGGTCTTTCTCCGACAAGACGAGACAAAATACTGAGGCTTCAGGATCTGCAGCGCGAGGCGGAACACAGGTTCAAATGGCCGTCTGTCACGGTAAGTTGGCAAATGTGAAAATCTAAGGCTATTACGTCACATGTAAAATACTTGTCACATGACTGAGGACTTTAGAAGAAATAACCTGATAATCAAATTTTAAACAACGTGTGTGCATTTAATGAGGTCACTTATCCAATCTAATTCACTCTGAGGGTTTCTTAACAGGGTGTTCTTAGAAAGAACTGTATTCTCTCTTGACGATCACCTTCCCCCAGAGAGCCACGAGAAAACACGGGCCTCCTGTAACTCACACCCAGCTTCTCCATTGCACAGCAGTTGGTGAGGTGCAAGCCAGTTTAACTTACTAGTTTTCTCAGCTCTGGGGATGTCCTGCAAAGAGTAGAAACGGCACAAAGAATTTCGGGCCTATGTCCCAAATTTCTCTTGGCACTTTCAGTTTAAAGATGTCTGGACCACATTTTCCAGTTCACGCTCATCACCACCGCCTAGACGTGTGTACACTCAACGCAACGAACAGCGCACGTGTGAAATCCCGTCGGGATTTTCTCCTCTTTCAAAAGCAAATCAAAAAGGTCAAAAATGCAAAATTACATAATAAACTGCATCTGCCTGTTTTTGTAATTTAAAGTACCAATGACTGAGGTCATGTCAACGAGCAATGAACGATTCCTTATAGTCTACATGTTGAAGCTCAAATTGTATATTTTAACGTGTATTTTATACATTTAAAATGTATTTTATAATACAGTTATCATTGAATTAAATATTTTTTTAAAAAGGGATGCTCATCCCTTTCAGGCAAAACTGAGCTCCTTTCCCAACAGTGGGGGTTGGAGGAAGGGATTCGGGCAGGTGTATCCCAAACTCACCCTCCCAGCAGCATCAAAGTAGCCTTCGGCCAGGGATTTGTTATAATCGGCATAAGGATTCGGGAAGGCCCTTTGAGCCATGACGCCGGTAGCGAGCCTGCAGAACAGGGGAAAAAGAGAACCGGGGTTGAGCCAGGGACCTCGGCCCAGCCGCGCGGGCGGCGGCCGGAGTCCTGGCAACACTTTCCTGCCAGCCCCAGGGCCACCGCACGGTCTCGGCGGTCCGACTGGACCCCGGGCCCACGTCGGCCCGGCCGCTAGGGCGTGGCACCTCCGCGAAAAGCAGGCCAGGGGCCCGAACCCACCGCGATGAAGCGGAGCCGTTTTGCACCCCACGTTCCCACTCCCGCGATTTCAAGCAACTGCCCGCGCAGAGTCCCGATGGCCAGCCCCGATGGCCAGCCCCGCCTCGTCCCTCACCCCACAGCCACCGGACGGTAAAAGGAGCGACGCTGTCACCGCTCACTTCCTCCCAGTCGGACCAATGAGAACCCTCGTCACTCCGGAGGCCCGCCTCCTTCTCGCTTACAGTTCTTTAAAGAGACAGGAGTGTGATTTCTAAAGGATAATAAGGGACAATTTAATTTATGGGTAGCTGGAGTGGGGAGCTATCCTAATAATGTGCAAATATGCTCAATATTTTCTACCTTTGTTCTCTTTAATTTTTTTGTTTTATGAAACCTAATTCAAGTCCAGAAAATTCATTAAGAATTACACTTTTTTTTTTTTTTTTTAAAATTTGGAGAGGAAAAAGACTTTATTGAGAAATAAACAGATTCGTATTCCTTCTGGTAGGACTCAATAATGTCTCTTCAGAGATTTTCCAAACTTTTTTTTCACTTTCAAAAAAACAAAAATCAGCCCCTGGCTGCTGTGGCTCCGTGGATTGAGTGTTGACCTGCGAGCTAAGTGTCACTGGTTCGATTCCCAGTCAGGGCACATGACTATGTTGATGTTTCTCTCCTTCTCTTTCTCCTTTCTTCTCTCTCTAAAAATAAACAAACAAACAAACAAACAAATAAAATTGTTTAAAAAAACCCCACAAAAATGAAGCAGAGCAAACAATAAGCCAACACCACAATTAGCAACACAAGGACACAAATCAGAGTATTCTGAAGGGCCATGACCTGTCAGGCACTCAAGAGGCAATGTGAGAGCCCTAGGGACAAGGTACCAAATGGCAATTGATAAAACATCCGGGAAAATACAAGAAAACACAAATCACAGCTTTTAAGAACGTTAATTTGGTCCTTAGCCTGCATGGGACTATAATACTGTATACCCAAAGCCCTTAAAAACATAACCAAGTTTAACAGAGCAGGACATCCAGAACATTCAATTTCAATGTTTAATAGTCTCCATTATCTAAAAATGTTCACATTAGGCTCATTCTGTTGCTCAGAGCATTTTGGAGTTCAGTTTAAAGTCATAAAGAGTGACTCTTGCTTCTTTTTCTCTTCTCTCTTGTTTCATTCAGGACAGGAGTCCCAAACCTGCAACTGCTGAAGTTCAATCCTCCCCAGCCCCCCACCTTGGCACAATCTTGTCCGTCAGTGGCTGTCATCTGCTTCTGACCCTGATTCTGGCTCCTCAGCGTGTTCTTTTTAACTGTTGCCCTTCGAGGAGACTTATCTCCACCAAATTCATGAAGATTTAGTAGAGGCCCTCATGAATCTTAAATTGGATACTCTTCCTATTTTAATAGATGGGTGTGTGGTGGAGCAATTGATAAGAGAAAAAAGAAAAAAGAGGGAAAGGCATTTAGCAATTATTTTTCTTTATCAAAAGCTTAATATCTGTTTATCCCATTCACAGTCTTTATATGAGCAATTAAAATCAGTGTGATGGTTAATTAGATTAATGACTACTAGAAGGAGCGAGGATCCTAGACAGTAGACTGTGCTTGAATGAGCAGAAATGAAAGAAGAGTGGAAGGCGGAGGTGGAAGGAGAGTAAATGGAAGAGTGAGATGGGAAAAGAGAAAGGAGCATCTGGTCCGTTTGCAGGGCATCCTCCCAAACACCTAATCTGGAAAACCTTGTAAGGTAGCACATGGGTTATCAGCTTCAGCACTACTGACACTTGGAAGGAAGGTTTCTTATCGGGGAAGGCTGTCCTGTTCATTGCAGGATGCTCAGCAGTGTCCCTGGCCCTGTCCAACAGATGCCAGTAGCACACCTCTCCCAAGTAGTAACAACCTGCCAACACCAAACGTCCCTAGGGGGAGAGGAGAAACACAAAGGTCCCTGGTGGTGACCCGCTGAGACAGTGTAAATAATGTAATAATTTAATAAGACGAGATAGTTTCACTCCAGTGTTCGCACTGCAAATGTGGCTTGCTAGAATAGCGTGCTGAAAGAAATTCAGGAGGAACGAACTTGGGGTGGTAGGGTTTGTGTGTGTGTGTGTGTGTGTTTAAATCTCAGGCGCAGAACTGAGCTAACTATGCTTCTTAGTTTTTAGTACAACATTATCAGAGCATGAAACACCTTATTCTATTTTGTTTTTTTCTTAACCCTTGTTTCCTTCCCATTCCTCTCCCCCTTAGGCAATCTCCACAATGTGTTAAATTTACACAGTTTATCCTTAAACAACAGGGGTTTGAACTGCATGGGTCTACTTCTATGTGGGTTTAAAAAAATACATATACAGTCAGCCCTCAGTATCCCTGGGTTTAGTATCCACAGATTCAACCAACTGTGAATGAAAATAATATTTTTGCTCCACAGTTGGGAATCTGCAGATGTGGAGGGATGACTATACTCGTTGATCTACACCATTTTATATAAGAAACTTGAACTTTTGTGAATTTCAGTATATATAAGAGTTCCTGGAACCAGCCTCCAGAGAATACTAAGAGAGGTATTCTCTTGGTATTCTGTAGTTAAAGTTTTGGAGAGTCAAATGCTACAGGAGAATTTTTCACAGTACAGGGCTTGGTGGGTGGGTGTGGGAAGCTGCAGGGAGAAGGTGTTGGTATCCACAACACCAGAGTTGTTTTAAAAAGCTCATTTATTTTTTATGTAAAATAAAAGACACATTTTTCATTTTTCACCAATAACTATTGATTTGGATATTTTGAGTGTGTAGGCTATCTCTCGCTATTGGCTTCTAGTGGGTAGAGGCCAGGGGTGCTGCTAAACATCTTCCAATGCATAAGAGAGCCCCACAGCAAAGAATCACTTGCCCAAAATGTCAATATTACCAAGATACTTCACAAACCACTCTTGACATGTTCAGTCCATCACAGCACCTTCTCCATACACTGCACAAATCTTTTTTTTTGCATTTCAGCTGCATTTTTACCTTTCTTGAAATAACAGCATAATACACCAAAAATGTTGTGTATTTCCTTCCATCTTCAATATTAAAATAGCTGCACAAAAATTCACCAAATTTGATTAGTTTTTTAAAAAATGCATGCTGATCTGACAGGTGTCACAATACAATCTAACAAAATTGTTTCTAATGAAGTTAGAAAACTAAGTACTTGCTAGAGCTATCTTACAGAAAAAACAAAACAAACTTTTTGGACAACCCAGTATATCCTTTGGAAAACATGTAATGAATTATGTAGGTATATTTTTAAATAAATGGGTTAGTGCTACAAATACTCAATTTCTGTGGACAGTTTATTATTTTAGATAATTGCATAGTATTTTCATATAATGTCTCTGCCTCATTTTACTTATCCTTTCCCCCCAAAATGGGCACTATTTCTAACTTCCATGTTACAAATAATGTAGCTAGGAATATCCAGGTACATGTTTTCAAAAGGATCTGATCTGAGCATTTCTGAAATACATACCCAGAAGTTGATTGCTGGATTATAGGACAGTCTTATACTTCATTTTCCCAGTACTGACTATTAGATTCCTTTCTAGAACTAATGGACTAGTTCATATTTCCTGCAACACAATCTAATAGTTTGTCATTCCTGTATTTTCCCCAATACTTGATATCATCCAGTGTTCTAGCTTTTGCAATTCTAATGTGCAATATGGAATTTTACTGATGTTTCAATGTTTAGTATTTTTGTTGCTAATGGTGTTGAGCTTTTGTTTATATACTTGTTAGACATTTGGCCCTTTCCTGAGATTTACCTGTTTACAGTTTTTGCTTATTTTTCTGTGGGATATTGCATTATTTTCTTATTTATTTCCAGAAGTTGTTTTTTGTTTGTTTTGTTTTTATTTTTGGGGAGGAAGATAGTCTAGATAATAACCTCCTCTGTCTTTAGATATTGTAGATATCTTTACTAGTCTGTTAACTTTTTCTAGGTATCTGTTGTGATCCCTGAGGAAAAAGGTACCTACTAAGAAGGGCTCTTGGTGGCTAACTGAGCTCAAATTAAAAAACAGAACAAAACAGAGCCTAGCAGACATTTCTACACAGGGATTCTCATGCAAACCACACTTCAGGAAGAAGCATGCACTGAACTACCTACCTGCCTCTGCCCTGAAATGTTTGCCCTGTGCTTCTGCCCTCTGAGCCAGTCCTTATAAAGGAGTTCCTGAAATCCTATTTCAAACTGTAGGACTGAGGCTTTCCCCATCCAATCAGAGTTGCACAGCTCTGACCAATTAGAGGCTCTATTCTGACCAATCAGGACAGTGCATTTTGGACCAATCAAATTTTAAGGACTTGGAGCCCTCATCTGCTTGAAGATGGACCAATCAAGGACCAAGGGCAGGGATTTTTGTCTATATAACCCAGCTCCCCTGTGGCTCAGGCAGGGCACTTTTCCTTTCACTGAAGAGTGAAGACTGTGTTGTTTCCCCAGCTAGAGCTAAAACTCTCAGGCTGTCTCACTGGAGCAGAGCACACTGCGAGAGTAGAAAAGCAGACCAGAGCAGAGCAGACACTGTCATTGAACCATACTTATTCATTGTGATGAAGTTAAACCCATGCAATTTTGACACTGGATTTGAAGATTTAGCTTCATGCTCAAAAAGTCTTTATACACTCAGAGGCTACATTTTATTTTATAAGCTTTTTACCTTTTGCAGTTAGGTCTTTAATCTGTCTGGCGTTCACTTTTGAATATAGTATAAGGCATGGATCCAAACTTATTTTGGGAAAGGTTTAGCACTGTTTTGAAAGTTCAGATATAATCAAAGTATGAACAAGTCTTTTGTTAGTTGGAAAAATCCAAATATGTGAATAATTGGAAATCATATAGAACTAATTTCTTTTGTTTGTTTGTTTTGCTTTATTTTGTTAGAGAACCATCCCGAAGAATTCCTCCTTGGCTCTGACTCCAAAAAAAAAAAAAAAGAAAATGCTTTACATTTAGTACCTATATTAGTCTTTTAAGGCTGCCACAACAAAGTAGCATAGTCTATGTGGCTTAAACAACAGAAATTTATTGTTTCACAGTTTTGAAGGCAAGAAATAAGATTAATATTGTTGACAAAGCTGATTTCTTCTGAAGTCTCTCTCCTTATCTTGCACATAGCTATCTTAAGACTCCCTGTGTCTTCACATGGCATTCCATGTGTGTGTGTATCTACGAAGGGGGACCCCCCCAAACAGGAATTTATTTATAAAAAATTGTGCAGTTATTCTTACATGTTTATATTTCAGACACCTTCAAATTACTCTCTGCCTTGATGCAATACACCTATTAAGATGCTTTTTTCCACTGTTCAAAAAGGTTTTTGAACTCATCTATTTTGATGCCTTTTAGTGCTTCTGCCGTTTTTTGTTTCACCTCTTCTACATCAGCAAAATGTTTCCCTTTGAGGAATTTTTTCATTCAGGGAAAGAAAAAAATGTCGCTTGAGACAAGACTGGGTGAGTAGGGAGGGTGGGGCACGGGGGTCATGCTGTTTTAAGTCAAAAACTGCAGTGCAGGTCAATGTCAGACGCTGACTGTAACCAACCTTGGGCTACCTTTCTGTGAGCAGGTGTGCTCATAAATCGCCCATCATGAATTGGGCAAATGTATTGAAAGGGTCTTCAAAAAAAATTCACCGAAGCTGAACACAGCCTTTCACAATAATGCCAGCTGGTACACTGATACAGATGGGTTCTTAGAACACTCACCTATGGGGGAAACCTGTACTTCAAGGGGTTCATCCTCTAGAAGATAATTCTGGTGTTTTTTGTGTCTCTCCTCTTCTTAAAAGGATACTAGTCATATTGGATTAGGGTCCACCTTAATGACCCCATTTCACCTTAATTACCTTCTTGAAGACCCTATGTCTCATAGATACATGCTAAGGTACTGGGATTTAGGACTTCATTTAACATATAAATGTGGGGGTGGGGCACAATTATCCTGTAACTGTTTTCACCTATGGCTATGGTAGCTGAACAAACTTGTCATTAATACAAGTTTGGTGATTTTTCAAGGCACATTTCACTTTTGATCAATTTAGAATAACATTTTTTAGAAAAAGAATAATGTTCCTTCTTTAAATTCGTGACTCTGTCTTGTGTAAACTCTCAGGAAACAATCCTTATATTATTACCTTTAAAACATAATGCCTCTAGAAATCAAGGAAGATTTATATGAAACAGAGAAAACAGGTACCGTTTGAAGGCTCTTTAGTTCCATGCTTAGACCTTAATTTCAAATGTTATAATGTGTCACAGTTAGAGTGAAAGCTAAGCTACAGTTACAAAGAGGTTCAAAAACATAATGGCTGAAATAACTAGAAATTTATTTTTCTCTTACTTCAGGCTGGCTTTGTTCCATGTGTGCACTCAAGATCACAGATTCCTTCCATGTTGTTGTGTTATCCTCGTCTGTGAGATCCATGCTGGTCATGGGCATGTCTGTGTTCTAGCTTGTGGGAAGGTCAGGAGAATAGAGGAGTGCATATTGGATGCCTTCAGCCCCAGACCAGGAAGTGGAATCCATCCCATCGCACATTATTCCACTGATGAACATGTGGCCCTATGGCCATATCCAGGAGACTGTGAATGAAGTCTTCTGCTGAACTGTTGCATGCCCAGCTACAATGAAAGGATGGGAGGACTGACCTTAGTGGACAGTTCGTGGTCTCTCATGCAAAATGGAAGTTAGAGTAACTGATACTATATGTCTCCTATCCAAGTGGCAACATGCGTAAGTTTCTGCCTCTGACCTCCTAGCAACCATGCCGTCTCTGTTTCCGCCTACTTATTTCTTTGCATTTTCTTGGCAACTGGGTCACTGATCTGTGGTAGAAGATAAATCAAAAGCCCCCCCCACTCCTTTTTTAAGAAAATTCTCCCCCATCCTAAATACAAAAATAAAACAAAACACACACACACACTCAAAATCAGGCAAATGTCTTTTACTATTTTTACTTTTCTTCTATTTTGACTTTACTTCTCTTTTGAGGAGAGTTCTCTGCTTTCTTTTCAGCTCAAAGTGTAAAGAAAGAGTTAAACTTAAGTTTGAAATCACTGTGCGGCTGCTTTAACACCCCGCTGGGACGGGGTAATACTGTAGTGGTTTTCTGTTTCATTCATGGATTGACAGAAGCTATTGCCAGTGGAGGAAACAAGAACATAAACAGTCACACGCCGTGCACGCTACGGTACACTTTTAATTTCCTGGAGATAATATTTCCTATGGCGCTGGCAGCATTTTCTCCCGTCCTTGACAGGACTGTTACTAGTGTGCTGACAGATTCCTTTCTTGAAATGCACCTGCTGGGTAAGAGCTGCTATTATGTGCGGCCAAGTGTGCTGGGGATTTCTTGGGAGATTAAAGACTGTGAGTATGGGAAGTTGGTAAAAATGTACAAACTTTTAAACTGCTTTTTTGAGAAGACATTGGAAATGAGATCTTGATCAACAGTGTTCTTCCATGTCTTTAAAGGAAAAATGGGAAAAAACTGCTTTCCTCTTTATTGTTGAAAATAGGTACCAATATTTCATTGTTAAAATTATGTAGGCTGCATTTCTCTGTATGCTTAAAATGAGTAATGCAGGTAGGGATGGAAAGCACTTCGTATTGGAGCAGCCTTCTAGCAACACTGCGTCCTCATCCAAGGAGGATTATATTTGCATCCACTCTCCACTCACCCATACAAAGCTCACCTATGGAATGAGATAATGTTTTACCAGGTCCTTGTATAATGTCCCATTTTTGAGGTGTTCTTTTGACATATCTGGCAGCCCTTCTCTCTGGCAGGGAAAGTAATCAACAGAGATGCTCTGGCCCAGGTAGTTCCTCTTTTAAGCTTCAGACTTGCCTCACAGAAAGTACTTCTCAATCATTTGAAAGAGAAACTTCAAAACTTTCTGACTTGCCTGGTAGCCACGTTATTTGTACTTTGTTTTTCTTTTCTAGTTCCCCCGAAGAGGTATGAGTTCAAATGTATAGGTAACTCTGTGAGTAGAGCGTAGTTCATAAAAGTGGCGGGAGAAGTTGCTATTTAGGGCAATAGGAATTCAGCAATGCAAATTACAGACCTCGAAGGACACGTCAAGAATTCAGCTGGTTCACCCTGCCACTGCCATGCAAAATCATCTGGAACTGTGCATGTTACTTGGTCAGCCAGTGTCTTTGGCGCAGGGAAAAGGGGCTGCCAGAACCAGGTCCCTACCTGCAAGGGAGGGACTGACTCCTTTGCCATTGTCACACCTGGGCTGAGCCTCCAAGCTCTGGTCCAGAGTGGCTCTCAGAGCTGCCTGAGAAACAGAGGATCAAATTCTCAGGCTAATTTCCTGCCTCTTGAGGGACAGGACTTGAAGTCCAAAGAGTTACACAAAACCTTTTCCCCGAGTAACTTCAAGTTCTAGAGCAATAATTCTCATACACTGTGTCATCCCAGGAGCTTATTCAAAATGGAGACTCTTAGATTTTACTGCTAGAGATTTTGATTCAGTAGTGTTGGGGTTGAATCTACATTTTTATTATTTTTTATTTTTAAATTTAGTTGTTTTTTTTTTTTTTGTTTGTTTGCTGTAAATAAAGCAGTGTTGTTTCTACTTGGTCCAATGCATGAGGAAGGGCTCCAGAGTGGTTAAAAAGAGGCCTCATAGTTTCAGGGAGAGGCTCAGGGGGTTGCGGGTGGCCCCTCAAAGACCTCCAGGCTCCAAAGGCTTTTAGTCCTGCTCGAGGGTGTCTTTCAAAGAGATTCTCTATCCATCCCAGTCTGCAGAGGTTAGTCAAATGTCGCCCATCTTCTTGATGAGTTTCACCTCCTCATCCAGGAAGTGGCCCTCCAGGAAGTATAGAGATGGAGGTCTGTGTGGGCAGAACCCAGGGCCTGCAGATCCCAAAGGACCTGGCTCAGGTTCTTCTGCAGGGCCGTGGCGGCTTCCACGGCACCCTGAGTTTTACCCCACTCATCATGGGATGGATTCAGCGGGTCCTGGAAGAGGGCGTGGCTGCCACCGCACTGGTTTTTCATCTTTAAGAGATGCTCCATGCCCTCGCCCTTCTTCTCAGCCAGCTCAAGAAAGGAGTGGCCCAGCCCTCCAGAGCCGCAGTGTCCCAGTCAAAACAGAAGCCCAGACGGAGGTAAGTGTAGGAGGCCCGTAGGTGCGGGTTGACCAGGTGGCTGATGGCAGCCTCCACCGTGGTGGAGTAATCCTGACGAATTTGGAAGTTAGGATAAAAAAAAAAAAAAATGTGTTGGCTGGTCCTGGAGGCTGAGGATGGCTCAGATGGTTTCGGAGGTGGTGACTGGAAAGATGTTGGAGGGTGGTCAGAAGCTGGAAGAAGGGGCGTCCCTGGGTCTGTTCCCAGGAGTGGGTTTGTTGAAGCGAGACAGATTTGGGGGACCGCTAAAGGTACTGCCTGAATCTGCATTTTCAGAAACAAGTTATTCATATAATCCTCTTGCAGAGTCAAGTTTGAGAAATGCTAGAGAAAGAGGGACGGGGAAGAGGGAGAGAAAGAGAGAGAGGGGAGAGTCACAGAGAGAGGAGCTCCAATCCAAAAACTGTGGTATGTACTGTGGTAACAAGTAGACTGTGAAATTATGTGAATTATATATCATACCTCAAATGTATGTTTGCTACACTGTAGGCCCTACAGTAGTTCCTAGACTACTGGTAAGAAAGAAAGAGAGAGAGAAAGAGAACGAGAGAGAGAGAAAGAAAGAAGTGAGGGAGAGGGTAGAAGGGAAGGAAGGAAGGGAGGAAGGAAAATATATCTACTCATTTTCTTTTGGTAGTCAAGTAGTGTTCTTTTTTTTTTTTTTTTGTTTCTTTGTTTGTTTGTTTTTTAAATTCCTCAACTGAGGACAAGCTTTTATCGATCTTAGAGGGAGAGGGGAGGGAGAGAGAGAGAGAGAGAGAGAGAGAGACTGAGAGACTGAGAGAGAGAAACATGGATATGAGAGAGAAACATCAGTCAGTTGCCTCCTGTACAATCCCCACTGGACATTGAATTGCAACCTAGGTATGAGCCTGTAACATTTTGGTCTACTGAACGACACTCCAACCAGTCAACCAGTGAGCCCCCTGGCCTGGGCTCAACTAGGGCTCTTACAACCTTCATATTCCCAGGAGTTCTTTCTTAGATCTAACCTAAATGTCTCTCAAACAGAATTTTAAACCTGTTTTGAGCAAGGAGGAGAACAACTAGTTAGAACAAGTCTTTTGTGAGTTTTAAAACTTACACTTGATTTTCTTCAGGCAGAATAATTCTAGCTTACACCTCTCATAACGAGGCCTAATTTAGAGCTCTTTAATAAAGCCCTGCACCACCACGCCAGAGGCCAGACGGAATGATGCGGATTGGACCAGGAGGTTTGCTGTCACTTGGTGCATAAAGGTTCCGAAACCTTTAAGAGGATTTCGTGTTGTTGGCAGGAGATTGGGCCATAGCGAGTGCTTCCTGCTGCTGACGGCTACTGTTTCTGGGACCTTTATTGTGTGCTAGGTGCTTTACCTGAGTTATGACCTTTGACCCGGAGTAGCCACTGCTATTAATATCCTGCTTTTAAGGGTGAGAAAACTAAGACTTACAAAGTCACCTCACTTTTCTGAGGTCATCATCCAGTAAGTGGTGGCTCCAAACCTGAGGGGAGACCCAATGTGCTGACCTACACTTAACCCCTTCCATCCCCCCAAGAAGCTGCAGCGCTCAGTAGTTTTGTCCCCCTCTTGTCCCTTGGTGACCTTTGGGGCCCAGGGCTGCCCCTTGGTTGCTCAGACTCTCTCATAACCCCTACCCTCTACTGTAAGCTCCTAATTTACCCTTTCTTTTCTCTTGAGAAACTGTATTTCTCTCATTCTGAATATTTGCAAGTAGAATTCAAATAAACTGATGCAAATGTGTGTGGTGGGAGACAACCCTTTTCTATCTGTCTGCAAAAATCACATTTTATCTGTTTTCATGTATTTTTTTTATAGTAGTCCCTCTCTATATTATGGTTCACTTATCGCGACCTCACTGTATTGCGGGATTTTTAAAAATATTATATTTAATTATTTATTGCGAATTTTTCACTATATTGCGGGATTTTGCGGTACTGTATATGTATGTTGTTAAAGTTACGTAGGTTTAAGAGTGTAGAATATGTTTAAGAACATAAGTAGTGTTTATAAAAGTGTGGAAAAGGTTAATAAGGGAGTGGGGATGGTTTGTAAGTATGTGGGAAGGGTTTATAAAGCCTTAAAATATATCTAAATACTAAAATAAATGTAAGGTTCCTACTGCACGGATTTCCACCTATCACAGGGGGGTGGGGGAGGAGCCGATCTAGAATGTAACACCCGTGATAAGTGAGGGAACACTGTATACACAAGTTTGGCTTTGCCTGGTTATGTAAGGTTTGGGCCTCCAAATTATATTCTCTTATTCAGTGTTGGTTCTTTTGCTCAGTTGTTCACCCATTTACTTTTCTTCCAATAGCTGTTTCAAGTAGACATTATAGAGCATTTCTCAACCTAGGTGTGGTTTTTAATGAAAGTATCTTACAGAGTAGTAAGAAGATGAATAAGTAAACAGATGATTACAATATACATAAATGTTATGCTGTGTAAGATGCGCAGTGCACTCTGGGAATGTATAGCAGAGACACCTCACCAGCCCTGGAGCAGTCAGGGAGGTTTCCTGGCAGGTGACAGCTGAGTGAGTCTGGAAGGGAGCAGCACAATGAGATAAAGATGAGCAGGGGATGATCTAGGTTAAGTAGAATTAGTGCATTTTCTGGATTTTATATGAATAGAATTACATAGTGTGTACTCTGACTTTTTTAACTCAGCATAATCATTTTGAGAGGTATCTGTATTGCATGTATCAATTGTCCTTCTTCTTGTTCAGTTTTATTATGTTTTTTTTTTTTTTTTGTGTGTGTGTGTGTGTGGATATACCACAATTTGCTTCTCTGTCTACCTCTTAATGAACATTTGGGTTATTTCCAGTTATTAGCTATTACATATAAAGATGCTAGTAACATGTACAGGTCTTTGTATGTGTATCGCCCTTCTTTTCTCTTGGGTAAATACCTAGGAGTGGAATGGTTGGGTAGTAAAGATTAAGTGTATTTTTAACTTAAAGAAAAAAATTAACTGTTTACTAAAATGTACCATTTTATATTCCCCCCAGCAATGTATGAGAGTTCCAGTTCTTCCACATTCCTGTTGGCATTTGATGTGTTCAGTTCTTTGAATTTTAGCCATCCTAGCAAATTTGTGTAGTGGTAACACATTGTGGTTTTACTTTTCATTTTCCTAGTTACTAACACTACTGAACATCTTTTCATATTTTTATTTGCAAATAATATTTTTTGAGTGATGTTTCTGTTTGAATCCTTTTCCCTTCTTTTTTAAGGGTGTTTATTTTCTTTAATAGTCTTGAGATTTCTTTATATATTTCTTTATATATTCTGAACACAAGCCCTTTATCAGATGTGTGATTTGTACGTGTTTTCTCTCAGGTTGTGGCCTGATTTTTTATTTTCTTAACAGTGTCTTTGAAGAGTGTTTAATGACTGGTCAGTTTGGGGAGTCCAAGTGCCCAGGACCCTTGCTACAACCTGGGAGCACTCTGAAAGGACATCTTAGATCCAGAGCTCCCTGTGGGGTTGGGCAAGCGCTCTGTTGCAACTGCATTGTGGGTCAGCTTCTCCATCCTGACTTCTCCACACCCCTCTGTCCAGAGGGTACTCTACGATAACCTCCTACATGCAAGTCTTCATCTCAGAGTCAATTTCTGGCAACCAAGCCAAAAACAAGACCAATGACTGTTTTGTCTTGCTTTAAATCCCTATTCTGTAAATAAATCCTACCCCATCCACACAGGAAAACGTACATTGAAGCACATCTGTCTCTAGTTACAATTCTGGAAATGAAGTCTAATTTGGGAATATTCTTAACTTTTTATCCCCTCATTTCCTTAAAGAATCTACGTGTTACTGTCTTGGAAGGAGCTACTGAACAGCATGCCACTTTGCGTGCCTTTCATGTGGCTCTAGATGTAGCGCTTCCTCTGTCCCCAACCTCTTCCCTGCTAGCCTGCCCTCTGGCCTTAGCCATTTACATATTCAGTAGCAGATTTGCACTCTGGAATCTTACAGCCAGTACAAATGATAGATGGAACCTGCTATATAACGGATACAATTGGAATCATCTGAATTTGTGGCAGCTCCATGATTTATACATGGGAGTGGCTCAGGCAGCTGTCTTATGTCTGAACCTGCATTTGCAAAACACTGTACATAAGACAGAAAATAAAATCAACTCTGTATATTAAAAAAATAAGGAATAGCCAAATGGTCACTGGTTTGATTCTCTCTCTCTCCCTCCCTTCCCTTCTCTCTAAAAATAAATAAATAAAATCTTTAAAAAAATAAAAAAGGGATGAGGAGATAGATGGAAATTATAGTGATGTTTCTCCAAGCCACCCCTTGGTACTGGCATTTTTTGAATGACCTGCTGTCTTCATGTTTAAGATCAATTTGGTGTTGTTTAGAACACTGATGTCCCTCCTATTTTTAAAAGCTAAGTCTGGTCTCTCTTTTAAGGTTTTTCTTCTCTCCAGTTTGCCTTTCCTCATTCAAGTGTTTAGATAGTAAATTTACCTTTACGTCTGTTTGTGCTATCAGCTATACGTATCAATTTATAAAAAGCCAAATGGAGAACAGCTTAGCATCACTGAAATGTCAGGAAAATGCCCAGAAGGCACCAATTCAAATTGGTGTTTCAAATTTTGAGAATGGAATTAGGCCACTAAATCAGTTTTCCTGCCTGTGTCACAGACCATAGGGATATGTCCTAGTTCTTTTTTTAAAAAAGGGCATCTGAACCTCACTCAGTATAACTCACAGATCTGCGCTGGGGACCTGTGGGAAACCTTTGGGCTTGAACCTAATTGAAATCTGCATTGAAATGGCCTTTTCCTTTCTTTATTAAATATCTGATTTGCTGTACAACCTTTTTCTTTGGCTTGCTTGCATTATTCTTTATTAGCTGCACAAATGGGCTACTCTCCATGGTTGGAAGAGAAGAAAGCAAAAGAGGAGAGGAAAGAAAAAGAGGAGAAGAAATCAGGACTGAATCACACTCTTGGTTGGGTCACAGGTATAACTTGTCCTTTTATATTGGAGGAAAGGGTGCACTTGCTTTGGTTGAGAGAGGAGACGAGCCACTTGTCAATATAAGGTATTATTATCATGTTTCCAATGCCACCATTGAAGCAAAAACATCCTTATTTGAAAAGTGAGGAGAGATGAAAACGTATGTCTGGGCCCGCGATTATCGTTCAGCCTCATACCGTAAAAACCCTGCCTCTGATTGCAGGCTAAATTTGCTCATGACCACATTTCTTTTCCAGGGCTTGACAGATTGTGGTTTTCCAGCAGTCTCCTTATTAGCATGCTGCCTGGTGGCCCTGACTACTCCTGCTGCACCTGCTGTGGTAGTGATTGTTCTGTGAGTATAGGTGCCATTGCCTTCGGAAACGAAGGGTGTTATGAGCAGAAATAAACCAATGGATTTATCAGGGATTGGACAAATTCTACCCATCTGCTGTACAATAACCAAAAGACCTCTCTTGGGAAAGTAATGTTTTCCTTTGGGAATTGTGGGTTAAAAATGTGTTTATAAACTGCTTGTAGCTCCTCTCCCACTCCATCATTTCTTTTACTTTTTAAGTTTATGATCACATTTTATAGCCAAAAAAATGGTAGAAAGGTTAATTTTTAATGTTCTATAGAAAAAAAGTAAAACTGTTTCCCAAGTAAGTTTACTGAGATTTCTCTAGCAAGTCTAAGAGAAGTCTTAGAGGTCTGCAGATTCATACCTTTAATAAATATTCCTTTTACTTTCATACAAATCTGGAGATGAAAGAGACAACAGGTTAAGGATTACTGTAAATTGTTCAGTGGGGATCTTAGTAAGAAAATACTTATTATTTTAACATTTAAAAATTATTTGATCCACAGTGCACATTCCTAGATGATGAGAAATCTTCTCCCTAAGGCCTGGATCACTGCAAGTAACTCTGCAGAAGGAAATCTCTGATTTGATTTACCTTGAAGAATACATATCTCAGGGTTTAATGGGAAAGGGCTTCTCCCTCCTCCACGATGCTCTTTGCATCTAGGGCTACTTTAACTTGTGGAGTAAGGCACTCAGCTGCTGCTGACTTAGTTTTGAATTACTGACTACAGAACTTCTCAGAGGACAGACCAAATTTCTGATGGGGTGATAGAGATGGATGCGTGTGGACACTGCTTTTGATCCCTGATATGTCTCAGGGATGAGTACTTTCCTCTCTTTAACACCAGTGGACTGGCCCAGAAATAGGCCTGCTCCACTTTTATGTGTGAGTAGAAGAGAAATTTGCCTTCCCTGGCATGTTTATCGGCTGGCCTTTTGACATTTTAATTTGGAGATTATAGGAGCAAGTAAGTAAATATTAGGTAAGAGGCAGTAAAAGATATGGAAATCTAGTTTAAGTCAACCATCATAAAGTGGGGAGACAGTGCCATAAACAAGACATACTTGGTTTTCCCCATACTGTCATAGATTGTAAGAAAGAAAGAAAAGGAAGGAGGGAAGGAAGGAAGGAAGGAAGGAAGGAAGGAAGGAAGGAAGGAAGGAAGGAAGTCTCTTGTCTCAGAGAAGTCCCTTAAAACTCTGTGGTTTCCCGATTCTGCATCTATAAGATAAAGAATGTTGTGAGACACTTTATAATGTTTCCAGGGAGCTATTCTGGAGGCGATTGATGTGCAAGTTTGAATTGTGTTTTGGCAGGAATTGTTTGAATAATTGAGTTGAATGAGTTTGATTGGTTGTAAGAGAATGTTTTGTTTCTTTGGATGATGTAATTATTGCTTGTATTGAGTTCCTACAGGAATGATTTAAACGTTGGTTGTATTTGATTGTGCTGGTTGTACAAGTGTGCATTTGATATCTGGGGGTTTGTTTAGTTCTCTCTGATGTTCTGAGTGTCCTGTGACCATGGGCAATTATTATCTCACCACACCAATTAAGGCATCAAGTCTCCACCAATTCTTTCATAAAAAGAGATGCAAAATCACTTTGAGCAGACCTGTCAGCACTTGGGAGTTGTGGGCTGCGTCTCTCCTAAGACGAATCTTCTGCTGGAGGGGGGCCCTATGCCATTTGGAAGACCAGGCCTTCCTTCCAGCTTACTAACCTGAGGGATAGTCCTATCATTCCACTTTCTCAATTTTTCCTCCTTAACTTGACAGGGGCTTCAGTGGAGATTTGAGGCTGGTGGTAACAAAGCAAGCGACAGTGCAACAAAGCCATTGGCAGCAACCAACACTATGGTATGGAGAGTTGTTGGTAACCGAGAACCTGGGGGCAGGGCCGAAGCCAACCAAGTTGACTGCCACAAATTTAGGTTGAGGCCAACCCAATATATCCATCCACAAGAGTTAGGCTTCACTGTGCTTCCAGAATTCTTTTTCTGTGCTATACCATTTTATGATCATATAATAGCAACATTTGATAGCTGGAACAGCTTTAAACATAGTTATATAGTTTAATGATTCACAGTTTTATGCTTTTTAAATATAGAAAAGTAGTAGCTCCAAAATGTTATATTAATTGCTAGACTCCTCTAGCAAGTCACTATAGAAGTTAAAAATAGGATAGCTAGTGTGAATGGGTAGTGAGTGGAAGCATTTCATATTATTGAAGTTTGGTCATCTGCAAAAAATAACTTCTAGCGAGTTATTTGGAATGAAGCCTAGAGAATATCTGTCTTCTTTACCCCACCATGAAGCTCAGGGGGCCACTGGTAGCATAGAATGAAGCAGAGGATATTTTGTTTCTTGCCTGCTTTGCTGATATGAATTTTAAGATTATATACTTGGGATCTATAGTAAGACTACACAATAGTCTAATTACCCATAACTGCAATGAGAGGAGAAGTTTCTCTACTTCAGGGGTTCTTATACTTTTTTTGTGTGTGTGTTGAGATGGCTTTAGTAGTCTGCTGAAACTTGTTACTCTTCCTCAGAATAATCTTTTTAAATGGACAGGATAAAATACAAAAAATACAAAAAACAAAAAACCAAAAAAACCAAACACATCACATTGAATACAAGTTATCAAAATAACTTAAAAATTGTGATACAGTATGTGTGCTTCTTATTTACATATTAAGTAACAGACTCTAATGGCTTCCCTAATAATCATCATAAAGCCAAAGTAATGGCATATATAGTATTTCAATATATTTACAAAAACTGTAAGGAGAAATGAAAATATCAGTAAATTGTATCTGTGACAAAGTTACAAGTACTGTGATATGGCTGTGGTTTGGGACCCACATTTATATTTGAATAAAAGATGAAATTTCAGTTAGATAGTAGTGAAAATAAATGATATAATTTAACTTGTTTTTCAATTTAATTTATAGATTCTTTGAATTTTATCCCCAGACCTTTCTCTTTTGGGTTTCTGAGCCATCTTTCATCCTTTGCTTCCACTGAGTTGGTGTTCAAATAGGAGTTGCACATAGGTTTACAATTGGAGGCAATTTTGGTTGTTACTGGCATCTTTCAGTCACCTTTTAGTTGACTGTTGCTCCTGCCTACTTGTAAGCCGGTTATAGGTTATATTTAGCAAACGGGAAGTAGTTCTTTTTCAGTTTGCTCTTGGCTCTACTTATCCTGGCAGTAACATTTCCCTGGGGACAGGAAAATACTCCTTCAAGTTGAACATCTCATTTGCAGCGCTGTCATTTGAGGTGATAGTCGTTTGTAGTTGGTAGAGGAATGATTTCATTCATATGAGTGAACAGATGGGTTAATAAAGTTGTCGGAAACTGTAACCTGGTTCACAAGCTATTTCAGGGACATCCATCATGGTGCGTGATGCTGAATGCTGAATTACCAATAGTCTATTAGATTATAAGCACCTTGAAAACCAGGGTTAAACCTCATCTAAGCCAGGTCCTTATCAATGCAGAGTAGAGAAAGTTTTACTTTTAGGCTTTAAGAGGTAGACAGGTGGTGCAGTGTATGTTGCTGTCATGTAGCATAGAGAAAACACTTAAGCGATGACAATAAATTCCATAAAAAAGAACTGCAATCAATCTCTTACTATTTTATTCCAAATGTGTTTTCTTATTGTCCTACATCCCTAACTATAAAACGGCATTGGCATCTTAAAAGGAATGATCACATAAATCCAAATACACTTTTTAAAGGATTGGCACTGTCTGAGCTTTAGGTGAAGGGCTGCTTTTAAATTTGTTGTTTTAATTATGTTCCCAGGCTTTGTGGTAAGCTTGGTTTTGTTTTATGCTTCATCGCAGTACATGCTAAGATTTGTTTTGAAGCCACAGGAGCAGGGAAGATAGGAAGACAAGAGGGGTGGCCATCCTTTTGCTGGACCTCTGCTGGACTCCACTGTCAGAGTGTACATGGCACGCAGCACGGATGCTTGCTAGTATGAGGCAGTGACATCCTGGCTTCCCATTAGAATCAGTTGAGGAGATTTTAAAACATACCTTTTATATCAGAACGTCTGCAGGTAGGGCTTTGTCTTTAGAATGCATTAAAAGTACTCTAGGTGATTCCAATATGCAGTTAGTGTTGAAAATTATTGGTAAAATGGATGAATGATTCATGAACTCAAATGAGCACGATTTAGAACTCAAATTATTTTTTGCTCCCAATCTCAATTTTCCTGTTAGCTTCATTTTTTTTCTTACGTTTACCTGTTCCGTAGTTCAAAGGTCTTACACAGTATAAAATTTGGGATAACCAGAGGAGCCTCTTTATTTGTAGAGAATCTATACACCGAGTTTACCATTGTGTGTCCATCATCCCATTAGATAGCATGCTGGGTCTAGTGGGGTGGCATTGGCACCTTTCTGTGATGTGACACTAAGACTAGGATTAAGGGGGGGCTGGGAAAATCAGTATCATATAAATCATATTCTAATGCAAAATTTAAAACATCTAATTTAATACAAAACTTCATGATGAACAATATATCAACATTTTAAAGAAAGACAGGATTTGTACGCCCTCCATCACCAGCCCCTCTCCTCGTGGGAAATACAGCCTCTTTAGCAACACTGCACTTTCTTCCTGCCTGTCCTGTCTAGTTGAAGAAAATCTCATTTAGCCCAAGAAAAGCCTTTTATCTTCATATTTGCATATTTGGCTTGCATATTTGATCTACTCAGGAGTATGTTCTCTTGTCCCTCCTGTCTCCAAAATGGGCTGAGACTTTCAGTAGCAAAATGTATGAAGAAAAGAATTTAGCAGGCAATCAGGCAATTTCCTTTTTTTTTTTTTTTTTTCAATTTGCCACACTTCTTTTCTTTGTCACTGAGCACAGAATTCACTACTTGGGGAAGGTGAGTGTGTATGCATGTAGTATAAACATACTACATGTGTGTGTGTGCATGAGGGAATATGTAGCCAGTGTGTATGGGGAGATATGCAATTAATCTTACCTCCCCTCCCCTCCCTTCCTCTCCTTCCTTCCTTCCTTCCTCCTTTATCTTCCTAGTAAAGATAAAATGGTAAAGAGCACAAAACATTGTTTTTATTTCTTAAAAATGCAGATCCTTGTTTTCACCAAAATTCTCTGCCTTCTCTGTCAAGTATTTCTTGGAGTGTGTCTTGTATAGGTAACTCACCAAAAAGTTCAACCCAGCAGGGCACAGCCAATGAATCAGAAATGTCTATGGCATTTGCTGACCCCTTAGGCTCTGCGATTTTCACAGGAAAATGCTCAACTTTCTCACTCTACATTTTGCTATTTGAGGAATTAAAAAAAGAACTGTATATGTATCTGTCTCCAGAGCCAGATACAAGAAACAAGAAACAAGAAAAACTCTGAGGCCTAAGACTAGCCGTCATCTTAATATCCATATTTTCTGCTGTGCTTACCTGAGTGTTCTTGAATAAAGCCCTCCTCTTCCTTTGGCCTCGAATAAGAGCCACATAGAAATTCACTCAGGCAAATGGAGCTCTCACGATGCCCCAGTGCAGGAATGAGAGGTTCGTCATGGCTTTAAGCTGACGCCTCTCATTCTCTCATACTCAATATCCAATTTCTCAGTAAACTCTGGCAACTCTTAACTCAGGATCTCCCCAGCTCTACTGCTGTCACCCTGGTCTCAATCAGCATGCTCTTCCCTGGGATAACTGCAGTGGTTCCTAAGTGGTTGTGGGTAGGAACTGCTTAAGCTCGTATGTATGCTCATTCTTCACTCCTGTGGCATTCCCCAGCCTGTGGCGTCTCAACAGCGGTGGAGCTGTGTGGTTGGTTCTCATTGGAATGAGAGGTGATGATGCTTGTCTCCTCAGGTGGAGGAGTGTGTGCCTTCTTCACACTCTTTCTCTTTCCACACTATCCAGTTCAGTGGAGGGAAGAACCCAGAGGACCTGGGGAGAGCGAGGTCACAAGATGGAAATGGCCTGGTGCCCTGAATTACTGTATGGATCAGAGTCATCACGTTGACCTGTACTGGACTTCATGTGAGTAGGAAAAAACCTTATTATACAAATAGCTGCATGGCTAGGTGCCTCACCTTCTCAGCAATATCTTTTCTGATCATGTCATTTAATGATTAATTCCTACCCTTCTTCTAGTTTCATTTTTCTTCATTTATTATCATCTAATGTATGTATTGATTTAATTTATTTTTTTGTCAACCCCTTGCCCTACCGTTATTCTGAACCACTGGTCTGTTTTTTATCAAATAGGGAATGGGACTCTTGTAACTGATCACAGCTTCCTTATTTTTTATTTGATCTAATAAGTTCAGGAGAATTTGTGTAATATCTAATTAAGGAACTGTGTATTAACTTGTCCTGATTTTCTCTTACTATTTGGTCTTCATTACTTTTCACTCTGATTTGTTTAAAAATTAAATAAAAAATTACTGTTTTATATCTATTTTTGTACTAAATCTTTTTGAAGTGAGGTAAGTTATAAAGAAAAATTTATCTTTATACTTCCTAATGCCAGCAAACTTTATGCAAATAGATGTCATTGAAAAGAAGTTTAATAAATAAGTTTTTAAAAACTCTACTTTCTATTTATTTAGTAAGATTTACTCTTTTATTGTAAAAATCATCTTTTCAAATGAATACAGTGTTCACTTATGTTAGCATTAGTTAATTTAGTTTGAACATATTTGGAGCATCTGTCAGGACAGGAGATTGAAAAACTTGAAGAGCAAAGCAAGTTCACTTTAAAAGGAAATCATAGTTCCAGTCTGGACAGTGCTTCTAGCCTCTCTTTTGCCTTGACCCTTGACACTCTGGTGACTTTCACCTTGGTCTAACAAGACCTAACAATTTGAGTGAGAGCTTCAGTTCCCATCTCTGCTCCTCCAGCAACAAATGATGAAAGGTAACTCCTTCCCCTTTTCCACACTTTAAAACAAGGAAGAATGGGTTAGCCCAGTGAGTCTCAAGCCTGGATTTAGCTTAAGTGACCTGAAGAGCTCTTTAAAAATACTAATTCCCTGGGTCTTAGTCCTAGAAATTCTTACTCATCATATTTGAACAAATTATTTTTATTAAAAAAAATGGTTTTTTATGGTAATAAGTATTTGAGCATGAGACCCAAGTACTAATATATTTTCAAAAACTCTCCATATGATTCTCTTGTGCAGCCAGAGTTGAAACTATTGTCTCACTAAGGTCGCTCCCAGCGTTGAGATCCCGTGACTGGGAGGATAATTTAGGTCTCTCTGACTCTACAGAAAGTAAAATCAGAAGCTCTTGTAATTCTGTTAGTAACCTCTTGGAAGTTATGTTGCATGCTGCCGCTAGATGGCGCAGGCAATTCTTGGGATGGAGGAGGCTGGTTATTTGGGATTTTTACTTTCCCTGAGCAATATCCTTGAGATATCTAGCTTAGGACGCTTTGTGGGGACATGACACTTCAGTTTCTTTCCCTGAGCTAGAGGCACAGAAGGTGCAGCTGTTTTACTTGACAAGTTGATAGAGAGAGACTCATTAAATGTGCTATTGTCTGAAGGGAGAGAGAAAGTGAACCCTTGCATAAATATTAGCTCACCCTTTCCTTATTTCCAGCAGGTGTGTGTTCTTCTTGGTATTTTCCTTTCTCTTTTTCTGTGTCAGTGGCCTCTCTTTTCCTCTCTCTCTCCCCTTTTCTTGGTTTCTGCCTCTAGTCACAATTTATTATCTGGTCATAAAAACTAACCATCGATTAAATTTTACTTTGCTACCTTTATGGTTGATAAAAATTTCAGAAATTTAAAAATTACTCAGACACAGCATTCTTAGAAGGGTAACATATTCAGGTTACAGTGGTAAATTCTTATGCAGGGGACTTCTTCCGCAACAGCTGTGGCAGCACCAGCCAAATCCAGTAAGAGAAAAAGAATTTTATGTCCCATCAAGGAAAAATAGTCAGAAATCCTTTCCCTTTTTACAGTACAATTTGAGTTATGACCAAAGCTCTGGGTGTACATAAAAGTAAGGGTTTTGCAGAATAATGGGTGTGCTTCTCTGTTGCTTTTCACTGGAAGATCTCAAAATGCACTTGCTGCTTTATTCTGTGTTGCTGCCTTCACCCCCCCCCCAGGCTGTCAAAATGGAAGATGTGTTGTGATTTTTTAAAAAAGAGATTGTATTTCTTCCCAGACTTTGTTCTAGCCCAGCTGCTTGTCATTTAGGCAGATGCTAGGCTCTGGAAGGCAGGATATACCACTGTGCTTTCTTCTTCCCTGAGTGACATATACTGATGGGTCACTGCCTGGAACAGCGGAGCAAAGCGTGGTGTGTGTCCATCCATGAAGATCCCTTGTTGTTTACTCTTCTCTGGTTACCATCTGGCAGCATTAGATAACCCATCTTCATTTTAAAACAAAACAACCAACAAAAACCCAAACAATGCAAAAACTAACAAAAATACAAGAAAACGTTGTTCTTTAAATTGATAGCAAATGTTATTGATTGCTTACTGTATGCCAGGTACATTTTAAACAGTTGACATGTGTCATATCATTTAATCCTCACACCAACCTCATGACCTAGGGTCTATTACAATTCACATGTTACAGATGAGGAAGCTGAGTAAAGGCAGGGGTAAGTAAATTTCTCAATGCCACACAGCTGATAAATTGGTGAGCAAAGTTCTGAGTCTAGGCAATCTGACACCAGAGATTATGCCCTCTTAACCCTACATCCACCTTCTAAAGGATAGAATCTCCTATAGGTGAGGCAATGAAGAAGAGGGAAACTTCCTTCTTAATTGTGATTGGCATTGTGCATTGTGTTTATACAAACCTAAATAAGTTTAGGAAATGAGCAACTGAGAACATGGTCCTTGTTTGTTTCTTGCTGACTCACTTCTGAGTTACCTGAGTAGGCATAAGATAGGGACCAATATATAAAACCTTTAACGGTTGGCATTTGGAACTCTTCCCTACTAGTCATATGCTTCTCTAGGTCAACAGAAGTCTAGAGAAAAGACTCAGCCTGGAAGAGTATATCAGTATAATTCCAGTAATTTTGGGCATGAAGAGGGCAGACAGTAGCATTCTGAATGAGCTACTTCCAGGGGTGTATAACAGTTTTGTGAAAGGGAATCTAGAAGGTAGAAACTCATATAATTATTAGGGCTTTAAAATCTTTTCAACTGATGTATGAAGAAACCGTAGCCACTAAAAGAGAAAAAGAACACAGACTGGCCAGACATCCATGGGAGTTGACAAAGAGGGACTTAGTATTCAAAGACTTTAATGACTGCATAAGCAAAGCTCGAGGCTTAGAAATGTGCTTACATCACAGTGTGGGTCAAACTTAATGGGACAAAGGTAATACAATGCATGTGTAGAACAACGTAGAAAGGCTTTTAGAGGTTATTACCCTGAGTCACATTGGTTGAGGGGCAACACAAATTCCTTAGTGAGGAAGGACTATAGAGAGCTCAAAACTGACTAATACTTATTTATACATTGTAGTTTTGATAATTCTCAAACTTTTTTATGTCATCGTCATTCTCTAGTTAAGTGATTTCTCTAGGTTTTATTTTCCATGAGTCATTGTGCCATGAACTATGCTGTTTCAGATTCATGATCAATTGCCTCCTGACATCTCCTGATGATCCTATTAGGCAGCTCAAACTGAATGTTATCAAAACTGAACTTACGATCTTTCCCCTAGACCTCTTATTCTCCTGTAAACCGTTTTTCAGAGAATGACAAAGCCAGCTGTCTGCTTGCTCTGATTTGAAATATGGATGGTACCATTTTACATTACTCTCTTTCATCTCTTCACCCAATCAATCTACAAGGCCCATTATTTCTGTCTCCTAATACCTCTTGAATCTGTCTTCTTTCTTCTTTCCCAGAGTCTTTAAGTTCAAGATCTTGTCACGTCTCATCGCTGTGATTGTCTTTCTGTCCCCGCTTTAACCACATTCCTGCATGTCCTTCTCTTTGGTTCAATGACTTTTCTAAAATGCTTATCTGATCATATTACTTTTTTTTTGCTTCAACTCTTTCATGAGTTTCATAGAGCTTTCAGGATGAAGTAAACTGTCTTAGTACATGAAGTGTTTGAAGACTTGAACTCTGGCTCCCTCTCTACCTTTATACCGCCACCTCACCCATGGTGTGAAGTTCCTCAGAGGGGTGGCTGGGTCACATCTTTCTGTCTTCACACATGTTCTCTCTACTAACTTCTACTTGTCCCTCAAAACTCAGCTCATGCCACCTCTTCCAGAGAGCCTTTCAATGAAACACAGCTGTACAGTTAAGATTTCAGTTTTCCTTTTTTTCTCATTTTTTTGATGTCAGACTTTTCTTCCTCTTTATCTGTTATTTATTAAAATATTAGCTATCTTGTGCTCTTTTAATCTCTCTCTTCTTTACCTTTATGCATAGACTAATACGTGTGCATTGGCACCAACTTTTAGCTTACTCTTTTCTATGGCTCTACTTTATTTCTCTATAATAATGTGTAAAAGAAGAAATATTTCAGAAAAGCATTTTTAATACCACTTTGTTAATGGCACTAACCTAAGGAAAAACCAGGAACACATGCATTGAAATTTTCTACATAATTTCTTTAACTTAGTCTTCTTGTTGTGATAATATTGTTCTCAGCAGTAAAAGGTTCGGGTATATCAAAGATTAATATACTTTATTGGTGCGTAATCTTCAAAGAGAATTTTAAGTTCTCTGAACCAGAGAGCCAACACAGATATGGGTCAGAAGTCCAGGGTGCACTCATGTGTATTACTTATGGTAAGGTAAAAGTTTTTATTTGTCAGCGATAAGGCAGGTAGGCCAAAAGCAGCCCCATTCATAAATTTGGTCTGGGTCAGATCCAATTTATAGATATTAAACCAATAGAAGTGTGAGTTGCGATTGTTAGTGGCCTTGAGCTGCCCCACCTCGGATCCTGGGAAATCAATGTGGCTTTGTTCAGCAGTGTCTGCGTGAAAGGACCATAAATCAGGAGCTTCCGTACTAACCTTTTATTGTCAAGGTAATGGCAAAGAAAAATGATAGCAGTTACTCCATTTACACAGCTTAGTCTTTTTTCCATCTCATTAATGTTTCTTCCAATTCCTTTTTCTTTTTCTTGAGTTTTTTCTAGAGAAATATATGATACAAAACAGCATATAGTTCTTAGAAGAATATCTTAATCATTTTATTTGTTGAAACTCACTCTGGCTATCCTATATTTTGAACTGCTTAACCAAGAGGTTATTCAAAATGAGAGTTTTGTATTTTGATGACTGGAAGCTACCTTAAAATTATTTTTTCTATTTTCTTTGTTTTTGTTCTAATTATTTTATTTTATTTTTTTCCCATCGCCATTTATCCCCCTATACCCTCTTCTACCTCCACCCACCCCTCTCCCCAAACAATTACCATACTGTTGTCCATGTACATGAGTTTTTTCTCTTTTCCCCCTTTTTTGCTTGATCTCTCTGCCTCCCTATACCCCCCTCAGAGCTGCCAACCTGCTCTCTATCTATGACTCTGTTTTTATTTTGCTTATATGGAATACTACTCAGCCATGAAAAAGAAGAAAATTTTACCCTTGCAACAGAATGAATGGACCTGGGGAACATTATGCTAAGTGAAATGAACCAGTCAGAAAAATACAAGTACTATATGAGTTCACACGTAAGTGGAATCTAATGAACAAACTGGAAACCATCTTTTTAAATTTCATATCATGATTCCATCTCATACCTGTGAGATTTTATATGCTATCCATGTTACTGGATTTGTTCTTTTGCCCCTATACGAAGTGACTGATGATCGGTAACCTCAGGTGGTCATGCTGTGATCATTGTGTGCTCATGATGCCCTGACACTTTGATATGTTGTGATCTGTTGTGTCTTTCAAGTAATTGGTAGCTAGTAATTGTTAAGGTACCAAAGATTATGCATGATTTACTGTTTTACAAATTTTCTGGGATTCACAGTGATGGTGCTGTTAGTGCCACTTGCTTTCTTTAGAGGGAGAAATAGTACTGCTACAGACATTTGTCCTAGATTTTCATGCTAAAAGCTAATTATTACCCACTATCTATTTTCTTGCTTTTCCTAAGTAAAGAAGCCATGATTTTTAGCTGGGTACATGTGTGGTTGGAATAAAGACACTATTTCCCAGCCACTCTTGTAAATGTGTGTGGCCCTTGACTAAGTTCTGGCTAATGGGTTGAAGGAGGGAGTGGAATGTGTAATTTATAGGAAGTATTTAAACAGAGAAGGTATTCTCTTCTTCCTTTCTCTCTTCTGCTGATTGGAATAGAGATATGATGGTCTAGGCTCCAGCAACCCTCTTGCACTGAGATAACTTTGGAGGAGCAAACCACATAAGAAAAGGAGCTGGGTCACTGATCCTCCGGGTCTCCTACCAAACCAACTTCTGGACTTAACGGATGGGAGAGAGAACCATGTTTCTTGTCTTGTTTGAACTTCAACTACTTTTTTACCCCCTCAACTTAATTCTTATCACAAGATCCAAACACAAATAAAGTTGAGAACTGAAAATAATTATTCTATGATTTTTTTGAAATTCCATATCAGAATTTTGATTTTCTGAACTTTTTTCAGGTAGATGACCCACAATTCCTTCAACTCTAACATTTGCCAAATTTAACTCCTCAGCTTTCCCTGCAAATTTGCTCCTATTGTGTTTCAAACTGAAACTCGGAAAACATCTTCAGTTTCTTTCCTTCTCTCACTGTTACAAGAGAATCCATCATAGTCAAGAAGATTTTTCTCCCTGAAGTGGTCTTCAAAATCAGAATACATCCTTGATTGAGTTTCTTGATCAGTTTCTGTAAAAAATTAAATATTTTTATCAAGTATGCCAAGTAGTTTCTTGTGCTTTATATATCTATCCCAATTTTCTGCATTGTTAATTATTATATCTGCCTCATCAGGCAAAGTTGTTATTCAATACCTTAATTAAATTTTGGGAGACCTGATTGCATTTTCTCTAAGGTGTGACCACTACTTTTGAAATTAGAGATAAGTTATGGGAAAAGCCCTCACAAATGTAAGTGGTACATGCAGCTAAATTATTTCTATTATCTTTCATATTCCTTTGATGTGATTTTGAAAATAAAATTATATAATCCACCTCTCTAGCATCACTTATGAACATTAAATTAAGAAAAGTGTTGTATCTAAAATTTAAATTATTGACATTTACCAAGTTTTCTTTTGTATAAAGTGATGTTTAAATGTTTGTAGTTTGGCTTGGGTCTAATTATGAATAATGATTGTAGTGGACATTCAGCATTATTTGTAACTGCCCATTAGTATCTAAATGAGTCTTTTGTCGATGGAGAAACTAATACGTCATGAGCATTCCCTGCCCTGCATGGATTTTGAACTCAAGTTTCCAGCCTTTCTGGCAGCTAGATACAGACCTGTGACCCAGGCCTCATCAGTCACATGAACCTGAACGAGACTTCAGTTCAAAAGTGGGCAGCATGAGGCACAGGTGGAGTTAGCATTTTTCTGAATCAAGTGCTGGAAAAGGTATTTGGCTTCAGGAAAGGGCAGTGATTTTTGAAAAATTCCTTACGAAAAAGTGGCCTTGTTTCTGGTGGCTATACTGATACCACCAGAGCCGAGTCCCAACTCGCAGTGCTCAGAGGCAGCGGTGGCACCTGGGCTTTCCTCATCAGCTCAAGTCTCTGTCATGTTCCTGGAAGCACATCCCTCAAAACAGTTCTGAGAATTACAAATTGTTATTATTTATTTACTTATTTACATTTTATCAGATTCCTGATTTATTCTTCTAGTACCTTCTAAGATGGTGATACCTGTTTTGGTATGGATTTTGGCTAATTTATATAATTTTAATATATACAAAAATCCATATATTTAATGTATTAATATTTTAACATATATTTTTGGAGCTATAATTGACACCTAATAAACCATACTTATAAAGCAGTTAACTTGATATCTTTTTACATATGTATACATACATCTGTGAAACTGTCACCACAATCAAGATAATGGATATCTCTATCACCCTCCCAAATTTCCTCACGCCTTTTTGTAATTCTTCCTTCCTGCCTATCCTCCCTGTCAACCTCTGATTTGTTTCAGTCACTCTAAGTTTGTTTGCACTTCTAAAATTTTATATCAATGGATTTCTACAGTATGAATTTTTTAATCTAACTTTTTTATCAAACACATTATTTTGAAATTCATCCATGTTGTATGTATCTATAGTTCATTTTTTTCATTGCTTGTGTTTGAATATCATTGAGCTTGTTTGATCTCTGTGTTTATAGTTTTCATAAAATTAAGAAAAATTCAGCCATTATTTCCTCAATCTTTTTATCTTCCTTCTGTTTCTCTCCTTTGGTGACTCTGATTACTCATATATTAGACCACTAGGAGTTGCCCAACAGTTCACTAATGCTTTGTTCATTTGCTAAAAAGTTGTTTTTTCTGTCCATGTTTCATTTCAGAGAGTTTCTGTCGCTACGTTTTTGAGTTCATCGATGTATTCCTTTGCAACATCTAATTTGCTATAAATGCATCCAGTGGATTTTTAATATCAAACATGGTAGTTTTCGTGTCCATAAATTTAATTTCTCTCTTTTTAAAAAATATCTCCCTTGTCTCAACTGTTGGAACATATGAGACAGAGTTATAAAACCTGCTTTAATTTTTTTTCAGATTTTATTTATTTTTTATTTTTAGAGAGAGGTGATGGGGGGAGAAAGAGAAGGAGAGAAACATCAATGTGTGGTTGCCTCCCATGCACCCCCAACTGGGGACTCAGCCTGCAACCTAGTCATGTGCCCTGACTGGGAATCAAACCAGCAACCCTTTGGTTCACAGGCAGGCGCTCAATCCACTGAGTCACAGCAGCCAGGACTGCTTTAATTTTCTTATTGCTAATTTTGATATTTGTGTCATTTCTCTTTCAATTTTGATTGATTTCCTTATTTTCACATGGTGGGTCATATTTTCTTGCTTCTTTGTATGCCTTGTAATTTTTGATTTACTATCAGATATTGCTATTTTATACTATCGGGTATTGGAGACTTCTGCATTTCTATAAATATTTCTTAGCTTTGTTCTAGGACACAATTAAGTCACTTGCTTAGTAGTCTAACTCTTTTGGATCTTGCTCCTATGATTTCTTAGGTGTAGCCAGCCCCATGTTTAGTCTAGGGCTAATTATTCCTCAATATGGGAGCAAGACCCTTACTACTCTACCTAATATCTTGTGAATTATGAAGTTTTTTAGTGTAGTTGTTCCTTCTGATCTTTTCAGGTTGTTTTTTTCTTGGTCTAGGATAATTTCCTTACATGCAAATGCTGAATACTTGAGGGGACTTTGTAGATTTCCGAAGCTCATGCTTTCTCTCTAGCTCACTCTTGTTCAATACTCCATACTGAGAACCCTAGCTTCTTTTGTCTCCCTAGACTTTCAGCTTCATGTCCTTAAAGTTAGGGAGTCCTCTGCATTCTTCTTCAGTCCTTTTTCTCTGAGCCAAAGCCTGAAAAGCCTTCAAGACAGTAAGCTGGGGCAACCACAGGATTCATCTTATCTGTGTACAGTCTGTCTGGGACCCCTGATACTGACTGCTTATTTCCTGAGTCTTGAAAAGCAGTTGCTTTATACATACTGTTTGGTCTTTTCTGGTTGTTTCATGTGGGAAGGTGTATCCAGTCACTCTTATTTCATTTTAACCAAAAGTGATAGTCTTCCAAGAGCATTATTAAATTGTAATATATATGCCATAAAATTCACCCATTTTAAGCATAGAAATCAATGACTTTTAATAAATTCTCAGAGTTGTGCAACAATTCCCACTATTTTAGGACATTTCCATAAATTCAAAAAGATTTCATACCTATTTGCAATTGATTACCTTTGTTCCCATCCTCAGCTCAGACAACTACTAATCTACATTCTGTCTCATAGAATTGCCTTTTCCAGACATTTTATCTAAATGGAATCAGACAATATTTACAATGGCTTCTTTTAGTTAGGATGAGGTTTTTGAGGTTTATCCACATGGTAGCCTTTATCAGTTGTTTTTTCTTTGGTATTGAATAGTATGTACCTTTCTGTATGGATTCATCACACTTTGTTTATCCATTTACCATTTGACAGACACTTGGATTATTTCCTCTCTCTGGCTATCATGAAGAATGCTTCTGCGAATATCTTATATAAGCCTGTGTGGGGAGATATGTTTTCATTTCATTTATTTTGATAGACAGCTAGAAGAGAAATTGTTGGATCATATAGTCAATTTATGTTTAACTTTTTAAGAAGCTGGTAAACTGATTTCAAAGTAGGTGTACCATTTTATATTTCCACTAGTAGTAGTGAAATTTTCCAGTTTCTCTGCATCCTCATCAACACTTGTTAATGTGTCTTTTTGATTATAGTTTATGTAGTGGACATCAAATAGACATCTCTTTGTGGTTTTAATATTCATTTCTCTAATGACCACTGATGTTGAATATCTTTTCATGTGCTAATTAACCATTTTTTAGGTGAAATATCTATATAAATGTTTTTATCCATTTTTAAATTGGGTTATCTTATTATTATTGAGCTGCAACAGTATATATCTAGATAAAATTTCTTTATTAATAATATTATTTGCAAATATTTTCTTCCAGTTTATGTCTTATATTTTTACTTTCTTAATGGTACCTTTGAAGTACAAATGTTTTTAATTTTTATTAAGTCAAACTCATCATTTAAAAATTTTATGGATAATGTTTGGTGTAGCTAAGGCTGTTATCATCTTAAGAAATACTTTTTTCTACTTAAACTAGTCAGAGTAGATTTTGTTGTTTATTAACTAGGAAATTTGACTGATATAATAATTAAGGAATGAGATAAAAAAAAATTGTGTTTTCATCCTCAACATTTTAAACCAAAATGGGGATAAGCCACTCTGGAATCACAAAACTTTATTTTGAACCATTCTAATGTTTGTTGCTTGTCTTTGCTGCTGTCAACCAGAGGGTGCTCTTGGCCCAGTTACCAAGGGACTTCCTTATCTAGATGGCTGAAATTGTTTTGATTTAAAACACTTTAGAGATCACAGTAGACATTTTATGTTGCTTTTTGAGTCCATGGATCTCATCAAAGTCTTAGACGATTAGGAAGAAAGAGCATATCGTCATGATTGTGAGGACTCAAATAGAAAAAGAGCACCCCAAAGTTAAAACCTTTTATGATAAACCCATGTTTTTTGTCTCTATGGTTCTTATGAGAAGCTAGTGCTCTGTTTCACTGGACATCCTTTGGACCGAGAAAAACAATTTTGAGAGAGAGGCAAAGAATTAAATCAGGTAAAAAATTAAGGTAGTTAATCCACTGTTTCTTATTGTAAACAACTTAAAGCTACCGTGGAATCTCAACATCTAAACAAACTCTGGCAATAAAAGAAGAGACCTGAATTAGGAGATGGGAGACCCAGGTTCAAGTCCTTGCCCTAAGACTAACTAGTTCTGAGAGACTGAGTAGCTCACTTTTCTTATCTGAGCCTTTGTCTGTCATCTGTAAATTAAGCATGGACTAGATGTTGCACACCCTGGCTGGTTTGGCTCAGTGGATTGAGCGTCGGCCTGCGAGCTAAGTGTCGCTGGTTCGATCTTCCAGTCAGGGCACATCAGAGAAGGAAAACTCTGATTCCAAAAAACCTCCGCTGCCTTGCGGCATACCTCTTCAGGGGAAAGGCTAAGGGAGTAAACCCCGACAGAAAATCCGGAGCCGGAGTCCCTAAGGCGGTTTGACGTTGTAGTCAACACCGGCAACTCCTGCGGCGCACCTGAAGCCAAGCTGTATTGACTCCGTCTTTCCCTTGGACCCTTCAGCTGCGAAGAGAGGGGGGGGGTCTGCTGCATGGGCAACAGTAGACCCTCCATATCACCCTGCCCAGGCTCTGTAGCTTCAGCTTCACTGGAGAGGACACTCCAGCGTCATCGCAAGATGTCGATTCAACACGGGAGGAGACAGATACCGTGTCACTCCCGAGTCAGACTGCACAGCCATTCTCGGCGGTGCAGATAGACTCTTAAGAAGCTACACCATCGTCTCTCGAGACGGACGGCTGCCAAAAGATGTTGCAGAGTTCCTTAGGCCTTTTAAAAATCTGTCAGTACAGATAACCATCTGGAAACACATTTCTTTTCTACCTCAAATAATTAGTCTTTATTTTAGGACAGAGTGAGCTGGATTCTCTCCACTTTAGAGGCTAAAGAAGAAGGAAGTTCCCAAAAAGCTGAGTTAACTATTGTGTCTGTACACGGTTAAGGAAAGAGTGCTCTGTGGGCACATGTGAAGTGCTTGGCATTATTTCCTGCACTGGGTGTGCTTAAAAGCGGAGCGGAGGGGGCAAAGATTGTTGTTCCTTTGACCAGCGAAGTTGACCCTTTGCTCTTTATCAGAGCTAAGGGCCCCATTGTGCAAAACAAATGTGTGCTCAGCGGAGGGTACTTCAGGCCAAGAGTGAGCCATATCCACAATTATGAAGTAAATGAAGTTGAATTCTGCAGTAGTCATTACTTTTTGCGTGTCCTCTGAAGTTTCGGCACACCGTATTTAGCGAGGAAGCATATGCCTAAGTGTCTATCACAACAACTGTCAGAGAGTAGACACTCAATGAATATTACTCCCCTCCCCCTATCTTTCCTATGTTTTGCCCTCTAACATGTACTATGATATTTACCTTTCAAGAGTTTTTGGACCCTTCATGTGGTTTTCTGTTCATCCGTGGTTTTCTGTTCATCCAAGGTTTTCATTAAAATCTGCCTAGGGCTTTGAATCTTTTTCACTTTTGCTTTGATCAAAATTTACATGCTCTGTATAATTTTTTCTTCTTGGACCCACTAGATAGCTAGCTAATAGAGCCAAAGAGCAATTTACTTAGAGACAAGGTATTAAATTAATTTAACTCATTTTTATTGAATATTTTCTATATGGTAGATAATGTGATGAGGATACCCAGGGGAAAAAAAAAGTTTCTCTCTCCAAGGAGCTCACATTCTAAATAGTGGAAAGTAGGAATTATGAATCATTAATGGATATATTGTTTTTACGGTCCTCAAAACCATTTGTCTTATTTTTTATTTCTTGGTAATTGCACCCCAATATTTCTATGGGACACTTTTCATCCTCCTTTGATTGGATTATTGATGAAACTGTCCCTCAAATACCTCCAATCTTTCTTAGCCGATTTTTGGGTACATGACCAAGCTGAACCAATCAGATGCTTTTGTCAGATTGAGTAATAATCAATCAATTAAGGCCATGACTCCTGTAAACCTGGAGCTTCACTAGGGAGTGAACCTCAGAGCTTCACTAAATGCTTGTTGGTTCCAAAGGCCATATTCTTTGACTCTTTCTTCTGTGCAAAATTTCCTTCAAAGTTTCTTAAGTTACCAAGTTTTGGGTTACTTGGAACCAGTGATCCTAACTATATTAAATTGGTTAAGTAAGAAGAATCACATTTAAAAAATCTCTATTTATTAACTTAAATTCAACTTTAAATCTCATCAACTGGGTTGATAATATAATTTTATGGACATTCTCCTCCTCTGCAGGGTTAAGCACGGAGGAAGCTCCTGCTGTCATCAGTCACTTGTCCAATGGGTCATTGTTGAAATAGCCACTGTCTTAGCCCCTATACTACGCCATGGATAAAGAAATCATGATATGACTAGACACCCTCGAATTAGGTTTCAGTGTCTATAAGTGCACCTTGTAAAACTTTGTATATATAAATATGTATAATTTCTCTGGAACTTTGTACTGTCAAGCTAATTATTCTGATATAAAATCTACCTCAGACAGTCAATTTATCTGAGAGTCTATGCTATCTTTAAGAACATAGGGCAAACTATCATGTTCATTCTGTCTTGTTCATTCACCTGTCTTCTCTAAATGACCTTGATTTGTGTACTGAATGCTAGGGAACAGTTCACTTAATATGTATTTATCAAGTTTTTGTCTTGCCTCAGGTCCTGTATGAGGCTGTGGAATTAGAGAGAAGAATTTATTACAGTTTCTGCCCATCAATGACTCACAGTCAGGGTGAGGAGGGTTTGTTAGTGAGGTGGTGGCTAAGTAATCAAGTAATTATGGCAGTGATAAGCGCCATGATAGAGGTGTAAAAATAGACACAATGAGAGCACAGAGGAAGCTTCTGAATCTCTTTGGAGATGTCACATCATGGATGGTTTGCAGAAAGAAAGGATAACAGAGCTGAGTTATAGGGACCAAGTAAGAGTTTGCTTAATGTATAGGTGGTGTAGGAGTGGTACATACCCAACAAAGTAAAATGGAGAGGAGGGAGGGAAGGAAAGAGGGAGAGAGAGAGAGAGAGAGAGAGAGAGAGAGAGAGAGAGAGAGAGAGAGAGAGAGAGAGAGAGAAACAGAGACAGAGAGAGAGACAGAGAAAGAGACAGAGAGACAGAGACAGAGAGAGACAGGGAGAGAGAAGGGAATGAAGGAGAAAGAGGTGGTGGAAAAGGAGGAGCAGGAGGAGAAAGAGGAAGAGAAAAGTGGGTGAAAGAATGACTTGTGCTAGAAAATTTAAGTAGTCCATAATGACTGGAGTGAAGAGTTCATTGGGGCCACATGGGAGAGGTAGGCAGGGGACAAAGCATAGTGGGTAAAGGATGTTCAATTTGAAAACTCAAGTTCTGCCCCTTTGGTGCTGTCAATTCAAGAAAGTTGCTTCACGCAGTGTTTTAATCTGTAAAAGAGAAAGGTGGAAATCCCTTCATTTTAATGTTATTGTAAAGATTTAACGGATTCATGAATGTAAAGTACAATAAGTCCCCAAATAATGTCGTTTCATTCCACGTTGGTGGAGTTTGCATGTTCTACCCATGTCTGCATGGGTTGTCTCAGGGTACTTCAGTTTCCTCCCACATCTCAAAGATGTGCACATGAGGTGATTGGCATGTTTAAGTTATCCCCTTATAAGTGCATGTCGGTGGGTGTGAGTGTCTCCTGCAATAGAAGGGTGTCCTGTCCAGGGTGGGCTCTCCCCTTGTGCCCTGATCTACTGGGAGAGGTTCCGGCCATCTGTGACCCTGAATTGGAATAAGCAGGTTGGAAAATTACAATCTTACTTGTTTTATTAATCTTTCTAAATGTATGTATAGTTCACATTTATTTCAATGTTTAATATTATAAAATAATAAAGTATGTTGAGTTTAGTTAGAAGATTAGTGATATTTTTGTGACTAGAAATATGCGGTAGGGACCTAACTCTTGTTTTTAGCAGGAGCCTACGTTAAAATTGGTTTCGTTGTCTGTATATGGTTTCACTTGAAATTGCGGTGTCTAAGACCCAGTCGATGATGCGGAGTTAGCACTCACTGTACCTAGCACCAGTGTCTGCCAGACAGTAGAATTCAAGAAATTTCTCTCTCTCTCCCTTTCCCCACACACCTTGAAATTCATCACAAAAGCCATAAAGCTGAAGGTTACTGATAAAAAATGCTTGGTGGATGCATGTGGGAATGATTGAAGAGAGAGGATGAAGCTGGATTAAAGAGAGTCTTTGAAGCTGGGTAGATGCTTCTGTGAGTTAAAATCACAAGCTTAAACATTACTTAATTACAAGCATAGTATTAAAATTAAAAAAAAAAAAGAAACCGGTGATACAAATTGCTATAATCTTGTCACCTAATCAGTCAATACTGTCATTTATCTGTGATGTTTATATTTGATAAAGATCAAAATCTCTACCATTTTCAAATGTTACAGGGTTACAGAAATAGTATAAATACAATATTTACATTTGAATTTTTACTTAAAATTAAGCCATGATATTTTTCAGTTATTTGACAGTCATTTTTAGTTTTTTATTTCTTCCCATCTTCTTTTCCTCCTCTTAGGCAATGGTTGTTAATAATTTGATGTGTTTCCCTCCACACATTTCTTTATGGTGATAAAACTATATACAAACAAAAACACCTATACTAAGTTGTTATTGTCCAAAAATGAGTAACTTACTTTCATACATAGAAATATATCAGGGACATCCAGCTAATTGCAGGACTCCAATAAATAAGGAAAAATGTGTATGTACTAAAAATTAATCATAGCATCATTAGATCTATAAGGAACTCTTGAGATCACCTAGTCTAGTGGTTCCCAGGTAAGTCTCCCAGTGTCACTGTTTTCCTAATGGGCAGAGATTTTGAACACAAGAGAAGTGCTGAAAACTCTTAAAGATTAGCCTAGCAGTGGTGGGAAAAAGGGTTTGGAGGGAAGTCTCTGGAGCCATCATCCAGGTCTCTACTTTAATGCTGTTTCCTCAGGGAAATGTTTCCTGATAACCCTGACTAGAGTAAGTCACACTCTTATATGTTCTAAAAGAATCTTCTATTTGTTTGTTCTTGTATTCACTGGCATATATTGATACATTCTTAGTTATTGATAGACAATTATTCGTATTCTATGGTCCTTATCTCTTTATTACCTAATTTAGTGCTTGATAGATATAAAAAAGACTCACAACAATGAATGAATGAGAAGAAGATTGTGGAGGGTCGGGTGGGGGACAATTATACAGGTATTGATATTTGATGCAGTGGAGTGGGAGTGAAGGGTGACATTCATGACAAGGTTGCATCCAGGGCTCAGAGATTGATATTTTCCTCATTAATTCATGGCAGTGATGGTTATATTCCTGTACATTTTAGGACCATAAGCTGGCCTTTATTGGTCCTCTTGGAAATAATTGGACTCTTGGTAAGAGACTCATGGTAAACAAATGTGTGGAGATATTGTTCATTTAGAGGGGCTGTCCCTTTAAAGCGTTCACACCCTCAACATTAGTCACCCTGGTGCCAGTGATGAGGTATGTGGGGATTTGAAGTCATACACAGTTGATTGTTTAGTGGACAAATAATTGGAGCAAAAATTAGGTGATGATTTTGAGGCATATTTTATCTAGGTTGCAATGTGATCATATAAAACATTTTTACCCCATAGCAGGAAAACTGAAACCTTTTTAGTGACCTGACTGCCATCTCTCTAATGAACACAGTGCTGCTTTGCCTCCTTAAAAATGTTTTAACACTGGCTTCCATTTGACATTCATGAGTACTTTATGTCAAAAGTGCCAATTAAGCTTTAGTAAAATGTTATAGATCTAGTAGACAGACATTCTATCTCCTCTTATGATTTGTTGATTTAACTCAGTCATGTCCCTGTGGATTGGTTAAGGTTCTTCTAGTTGCAAGGAACAGAAATCAATAAGTTAAAAAAAAAAAGGTAATTTATAGGAAATATGCCAAGGTAGCTCAAAGAAGAAAAGGGTAAACCAAACAGTAGTGCCTCAGGAATGGTATCGACTGTGGGGACCCCAGTGGTGAACCTCCCGAGGCCATTTCAGTTGTGTCTACTACAATCTTCTTTTAGTTCCAAGTTCATGGGTGTGAGTGAAGCAGATGTCTGTCATCCTATTTACTGATGACTGTAATAGGTCAAGGTAATCTAAGATAAGGTGCAGTTAGTCTCATATTAGGAATTGAAGGGAAAGTGTTGTGGGGCCAAATCCTCAGAAAAATTGGGAAGGCTGTAGTGGCCAACTGAATATGAAACAGGAGAGAAAAGGATTAATCAAAGAAAGTGTTACCTTTTACAGCCTGCGGTGATGGAGAAATAGTGATGCTCTGAGACACTGGAATATAGAATGCTTTTGGGGGGTAGCAAGAGGAAATAAATTATTATTTGTTTTGCTTTATGCATATTTGAGTTTATCATAATGGTTGGAAATTCAAATAAAGAGTTTTAAAGGGAAGTATAGTGAATATAGTAGTGAAAACATGAAGTCAGGTGTTGGCATAGCTGCACGAAGAGAATAACATCCCTGGTTAATTTTGTGTATCTCTGAGTCTTTTAATTTCCTTAAACATAGGAAGCATACCTTAATTATCTTGCAATCTAAGTCTTGCTTAACACTCACTAGGTACAAAAATATTGCTATGATATTAAATTGAAATCTAGGGAGGAAAGAGCAAAGGTTACTAAGACATTTCTATTTTCTCCCAGAAAATGTTCAAAATTTGCTCTTCATTTTTTAAGGCTCTGCTAGGATAAACCTATTTTAGAGGCTACCACTTTTGATAATCGGAGAGTCCATCTGCATCATTTATTTTTTTCAGTCAGGCTTATATTACTAGGGGAGGATTTTGTCATTTGTCTTTCCTTGGTTGTTGGGTTTATTGCATTACAGACGCTTATTCCCTAAACATTAGCTTCTGGAGGGAAAACAATGAGACATTGTAGTTTGAGTTTTCCTTTGATTCTGACAACAAAGGAAAAAATACCTGGAAAGATAGCATTTCAGAATATTTTTGCTTACTCTTCACTATTCAATCAATACTTTCACTAGGCAGAATGCCTTCCTGCACTTGGAAGCAGAAGAGAGGCTAGACAGTATTGTAGAGAGAGATAGGGCTGGGTAAAATATAGATTTTATTTGATTTTGTCTTAACTGCATTTATTCTATACCCATTTTATTGCCCATTCATTGCTCCATTGTCAGTTCAATTATATTCTATTTCAACTCGAGATATACAGACAATATAATGCTAGACATTTTCACTCAACAGCGCTTTCAGGTCTTGTCACCAGCTAAATCTTCTCTTTTTATGGATTTCATGTTTCTTATAATGAATTTTAGTGATTTTAAGCTTCTAATTTTTAAACCTTATAGGCGGCAAGCATTCTATTAAAGTGTAATACTATTATATTTTGGTAAGGATTACCACTTTATAATTATTTTCATGATAAGAAGGTTGATACTGAAGGCAATTTAGTGACCTGCATAAAAGCATATCTAAAAGTTGGGCAAAATTATTAGTTCCTGTACCAAATGAGTGTTATATTATTAAGTAAAATGAAATTTTTGACAAGTGGAGTTTTTAACTCTTTAAATGAATTAATCTCTTCTGATCCAGAATAAAAAATGCCAACGATTTGCTTTTCAACATGTCATTGCTATTTAATAAAATAACTTTATTTTCTTTTATTCTCAACTATAAAATAAAACTATTCACTTTCCTTCATCAGATCTTTCCTATGTTGCTATAACAAAGCAATTGAGCCTTGCCTGGAACTCTGTTAACCATTTTACTTGAGATAAGTACTCATTATGCTGATGAAAGAGGAGTATATCCAGTCACATAAATATTAATTAATTTTCTCAAAAAAGTGATGGAATTAACATTTAAATTCAGATGGTTTAATGTCAGTATCTGTGTGTTTGGACCACTGCCTTCACCCACTTTACACACACAGTTGTCTTTGGTGCACACATGAAAGGCATAAGAATAACTAGGACAGTTCCTGAAGCAAAGATTTTCTTGTTCTGGCATGCTGTGAAGGGTGTGCAACCACAGGGCAGCTGATTTATGGTGGCTCTCTTTTATTGAGTGATTTTGGTACTGCAAACCAATGGTTATTAGAATAGTGCCATGAGGAAGGTACTAGATTAGTATTTTCATTCTTCAGATGAGGAAACTGAGGTTGAGGAAGATTATATACCTTAATATAAGGGAGTAGTTGTGAATGGTAATGGTAAAGGTAGCAATTAAGCCAAGTCCTAGAGTGTTCATGCACTATCACAAATACGCCGTCTCTTTGTTTTTACCCCAACCTCCATGCATGATCTAGTTCTGGTGTGTATGTAGTTGACAACCAGCTACTTCAGAACTAACTGAAGTGCTTGTTAAAAATGTAGCTCCCTGGTTCCAAATATAGCAATTCAGAGTCAGTAGATCTGGTGCGTGGCCCAAGAATCTGTGTTTTAATTATTTTCCCTTGCAGAATAAGCTTGGAGCACAACTGTTTTAGTTACTACCAGGAAAATGCTGACGAGAGAGATGACGATTTTTTAAATCTTTAGTCTTATTTAAGTCTTACATATGTATTTTGAAAAAGCCGGTAATACTGTCCTAAAAACTCTTGCCATGTTTACCAGTTGAACAGAACAACAGGCTTGAAAACTCTCCAGGACCTGACTTAAAATTTCTGGTTTTTGATATCGGAAAATGACAGAAGGAGCAACTTGCACGCAAGTTGGAAGATCATGGCCTTGGGCTGAAAGCCCCAAGGAATTAATTTTAGCTTCAGCGGGCAAAGACAGGGAAAAAAAAATTGGAACTCTGCAGAACAAATAATTCTATGTTCCGTTTGTAATTTTGAACAGAATTCTTGTGCCAGCCATTAAGTCCTGCGGTTTCTATTTAGCATTGTGTAATAGTCTCTCAATTGTTCACTGATTTACCAGTTATTTTAGGCTTTCTATGTCTTTGGTACTTATCATTCCATGCCTACCGAAAAAGTGAACAATAAAAGTAATCAACTGGGAACATTTTAATAAGGCAATCCAATCCAAAGCTTTGCGTTTAAGTATTTGTTCGAATTTGCGGAGTTTATGACTCCAAGCTGTTTTACTTGGCCTAATGAATGAGAAAAGACAAAAAAAAAAAAAAAAAAAAAAAAAGATTAGAGAATTTCTGGTAACTTTGAGCTACAGAAAATAAAAAAGACTGTTTACGGGGAAGAGTTTATAGTAATATGTTCTTTGAACAGATGGTTTGCTTAAGTTGTTTACAATCCACTACTAAAAAGATTTTGAGAACAAGATTCTAATTTGGCCTTGATCTGTTGATCTGAGGTGAAACTCCAGCCATGTATTATGGCCTGAATCTTAAAATATAAGCACAAACGGGTCATTATAACCCAATTTTGCTGTTCCTTCTGTGTGGCACATGGCTTTCTAGACTGTATTGTTCTTGTGAGATGGAGACTCTGAATATAATTTCTACTGTTGTATTATTGTAAAAATGTACACTCATACATTCATCAGCAGCTCAAGGTCTCAAAAATCAGTGAGAGGAGCAAGAGTTTCTGATTGGTTCATGTGATGCTCTCTTTCAAGGGTGCAGGTTTTGTTAACTCTGAAAATCCACAGTTTTTTTGGTAATCTTATTTTGTAATGTCTCTGATTAAAACTTTATTTCTGTATCAGAGTTTTTATTTAGGGCCTCTTGGGTGAAAGTTTAAGTATTTTATTAGTTTTGACCAGATCACAAAGAACTTTGAGGCATTTTGGAGAATGTGTAATTAATTTTAGAGGGTTATAAGACTACTCCAAAATTTAAAATAAGGCAGAAGGCTCTGTATCATTACTAAATTTAAAGAGAAAAGGGTTAATTAGTGTTTGACCTTAGAGTCATTTGAAAGGGGAATGTGTTACTTAAAAAGTGGTATATTAAAAATCATTCTGAACAATGTAGAGAGAACCTGATAAAATATCAACTGAATGTCTTTCTACTTAGCAGCCCTAAATTCTGACTTCCTGTCTTGTTTTGAAATAGTTCATGTAGTACTAAAGTAGATGTCGATTTTTCTGTCTTTACTCTGTTTTCTGTTAGGAATAGGGTGGTTACTAGAAAGGGTGACTTGTGCAGAAGCAATAGCTAATAGTTATGTCTGGCTTTTTAAATTGAAGTTTGCTAGGTCAAAAAAGATAACCAGATGCTTTAGACTTTTATAGTGGTATATATTCTGATGCTCAGAATTTTGAATTTTTCTATTAAATTAACTTTAGTTTAAAGTTATTCATTTAAAACTTTGATTTAGGAGATAGCTATTTCTAAATAAAAATATGTATTTACCTTATGTATTTATTATACTAATAAAACAGTTGCTATACATGGTATCTTATATTTGGTAAACAGTTCTACGAACCTGGCCACAAGCCTAGCTCATAGTCCAATTGGGAAGATTTCTTTTTCATTGTGAGTAGGATACAGTACTCAGCCTTAAAGATCACACTCTTTGACTTTGGTTGACTGAATTTAACTGGTTAATCAGGTCTTTAAGAAAGTGATTCTGCAAAAACTGAGCTCAGTTATTATGAAGCTAAAGTGAGAGTGAGTGACCAATGAAGTTAAGAAAGGTAGGGAAGAGCAGTGCTGAGAAGGGACAAAAGTAACTTTTCAGAGTTAGGGTTTTCCTGGAGAGTGGCATGACCACCAGGGACAGGGAGTAGCATCTGGCAGGGCCTGCCATCATTGCCCCTGCTCTATCTCAAATCCTTGGAGTCTTCTGGACTTAGAGAAGACCCTAAGGATTAAAAGGGTTTTTGGTTTCTGAAGGCTTATTAGGTCCAAGGACTGGAGAACTGAAAACTTCCTATGAACACAGTGTCTTGAGATTGCAAAAATAACAATAACAACAATGGTGAATAGTGATTATAACACTTCTGTGGCACTTATTATATGCTAAATACTGTTTTAAACACTAAGTAAAAATCGCTCATTTAATTCTTACTACAACCCTATGAGATAGGCAATCCCATTATTCCAATTATACAGATGGTAAACTAAGACACAGGGAAGGTAAACAAGTAATTTTCCCTATTACACAAATTTAGTAAGTAGTGGGACCAGGTTCTGAACTAGGCAGTCAGGGTCCTGAGTCTGTGTTCTCAGTTACAACCTGTGCAAAGAATGAGATTCCTAAGACGTATACTCACTAATTGAAGCTGCACATATCTAGACTCAGAGCTAGAAATAGTGGTAACAGGCTATATATCTGGCTTTCCAAAACAATAAAAATTCATCTATTTTCTGGAAAGGAATCACTTGGAGTATTTCTTAGATTTTCAAATTAAAGGCTTCTTGGATAGTCTCTATATTTATTTCTGGAAGGCCCCTGAGGAATCATGCACCAGACAGGGGTCTAGCAAGGGCGATCAGTCAAGTGACCATTAATAAACCACATGGAAACAAGTTCATTTCGGAGTAATCAAAAATGATCTCTGTTCCTCTTACCTTCAAAGGAAAGCCGTGGGGGAATAGGGCAACCAACTGCTCAACTCCCTCTGCCTATTTTAATCAGACAGTGACCTGTTGAATCAAGCCAGTGTCCTCAGCTGTCCTTTGTTGGCTGCCCCTTGATTAGTCCAAGTTGGTGTGACTGATTGAGCCATGTTAGATGTTCATGCCACGTGTCCTGATGAATTAGCACTTGGCTGCTGCTATCACACAGCTTCTGAAAAGAAGCATTAGAATACCCCATGGGGAGATGGGCAAGGTTTCAACAGCAAAAATGCTGCTGTGGAGGAGCTGCCTACAGGCACACATGTTGCTTAGGTACAGAACCAGCCCTGCAGTGACTAAGAAAGGCCATTCCCTTCAGGTGTTTCCCTTCAGTTGTGCTGTGAAAGGGATGAAGGGCACCTTGGAAGGAGGAGGGCCTTGTGTAATCACTTCATCTTTCTTCTGATTAATGCAAACTCATTCTAGAGAGATGAATGACTGTTCACACATGGAACAACTACCCCAAACCATTAATATCTATTGCTGTGGGTTGAATTTGTACATTTCTAGGATTGTTCCACTGTGACCATTACTGACCTCTGAACACAGCATTAAATGTGTGCTTTTGTTAACTTGAAAGTGTCTTAGAAGAAGAAATAGTGCACATAGGTGATGCAAAAGGAGCCAGTAGGTCTTTAAAGAACATGGATTATAAATGCCAACTGCAGTATCTACTGTCATAATGCCTTTGTAGAGAATAATTTAATTTGCTTGATAGATCTTATATCTACTCAGCCAGAAAAGATGAAAAGATGAAATACTGCCATTTTCAACAACATAGATGGACCTTTAGAATATCATGCTAAGAGAAATAAGTCAGACAGAAAAAGTCAAGAACCATGTGATTCCACTCATATGTGGAATATCAAATTGAAAGTAACATGAACCAACAAGACAAATTGAAACTCATGAACACAGACAACAGTATGGTGGTTATCAGAGAGAAGGGGGGTGGGGGTGTTGTGGAGGGTAAATGGGATCTAAGATATGGTCACAGAAGACTTGACTTTGAGTGTTGGGCACACAATGCAATATATAGTTGATATGTCTTAGAACTGAACCCTTGAAACTTATATAACTTTATTAACCAATGTCACCCCAATAAATTTAATTGAAAAAGTAAGAGGAAATGATATTAAGGGAGAAGAACATATGAATGAATAGTTGAATAGAAACTTTGTATAATTTTTAGATTGCTTCTTAAAGTTAAATATTACAAGACAAATAAACATGAAGAACAAAAAATTCATGTGCTATTAACAAGTAATGCTACTGTGTATTTCAGTGGTAGAAATGTCAGTAGTTGAAAGTCTGTGATAAATTTATGTCATTTTCATGAACACACCAGAAACCTAGAAAGTTAAATTTCACCATTCCCTTCCTTAATGATACTGTATGCATTTTAATAAGAATTTCTTAAACTTTTGTACTTTGAAATGCTGATAAGCTGTGAAGGTGTATCATATATTATCTAAAGATGAATGATTGGCTTTGGATTTCTGTTTCCTCAATGCACCACCAGGTTCAGTTACAGTACGTTGCTAAGGGGTTAATTTTCAAACCAGTGAGTGGTGAGAAAGACCAGTGATAAGGGAACTATAGTTGATAACATTCCTTCCATGTGAATAATTGTTTCTGGTTTTCTTGCATTTGCTGTGTATTGTGGAAAGAATGACAGTTATCTTATTCATTCTGGTTGGAGTAAGAGGCAAGGGGTGAGTAAAGGTTTTATGCACAGGATAGTGAGTTCATAGGCGCATGGACTGTCATTGTCCTTCGGCGGTGGGACTACCACACATACATGACATAAACGACACCTGCCAACGCACCCTCTGAGGTATAAGTACTGTCACTCCTGAGTGTCGTCTAGGTGTTCCCGCAGCTGCGTTTGACTGCTGTTCAACAGTAGTCTTATCAAATATGATGCCCTGATTCCACGGTGTAGATTTCTACCATCAGTTTGTAGGAAGCTACAACATATCCCTGAAGAGTGTCATTTTATATGAAAATTATAAGAGAGCAGTGATTCTTTCAGGATCAGTGGTAATATGATTTATCAGGTACTGTTGACAAGTGATGTGCTTGTGCTTATTCTGCCCTTGCACAGAAAACAAACAGTCCGTTATCCTACAAAACACATGGCACTTCCTTTTCCACCCCACTCCTCAGTACAACTAATCTTTTCAGGCTGAAAGAACAGTGGTGTATTAGAGCAACACACACACACAGGTTCTCTGCTGTATGTACACAAGTACAAGATTAAAACAAGCGTTTAACTCTTAGTTAACTGTATTTCTCTGGTAATGAGCAATGAATTCTCTCCCCATAGAATATGAGTGAGGATCAGTAGCTATTTTTGATTGTTTGTGGCAGGATTTGAAATAAGAGTCGAGATTATATAATTACATAATAAAATTATCTTCCAAATTAATAAGGGGCCATTTTTAGATTTCCTTTCTTGTCCCAATATGCTATTCAAGTTTTAAAGGCCTTTATAAACTTCATAGGGGCCTTCATTTCCTATTATAATAAAACCTGTATCCTTATTTCTTTCCATGTTTATTTATATACAACATAATGATGCCATTTTTGAAATGTTCTACTTCTGTATATTACAGGTTGTACAATATAGCCCAGAGTCAGTTTTCAATTAACTTTTGAAAAAAATCAAGAAAATAGAATTTTATATTGGTTAAACTTATTCAATATATTAAAATGAGATATCCTTATAAATTTAAGTAAAACTTTGAATTTTAATTTATTCTTTTCTCAAGTAACTATTTTTGTTTATGTTGGTATTCTTGAGAGAATATCATTGATCCACATTTAATTACTATTGCATAATTAAAAATCAGTCCTTTGGCATCCAGTGGGGATGGTAGGACGAACAATGTGAATTTATTAACTTTCAACATTATCCTATACATATGCTTGCATTTTCTTATAATTTCTTCTAGTACAAACATATAACAGGTAAAATAAACAATAAAAATGTATTGCTTCTCATCATACTCTGATACCACCATTTTTAGTATGATATATATGATCAGTTTTTAGCAACATGAGTAGCTCATTGCTGTATTGTCAATGTGAAAAATTAAAACATTATGGATAATGTTAAAATGTTCTTTGACAGCACGCTTTCCTATGGAAAAACTCTTCCTGCTACCAGAGGAGACTATTATTACCAATTTGATAATACCCTTTCAGATTTTTTCCCAGTCATTTACAGATAAAAGTTGCATGATATTGATTTGTACAGGTCTTTTATTACTGTTATACCGTATGCATTGTTCCATAAATTGCCTTTATCACTCACCAGTATGCCTTAGAGATCTTTCTTATCTTGGCCTTACCACTAATAAGTAGGGAACTCTTGAGAAGACAATGTAACTTTTGTGCCTCAGTTTCCTCCTAGGTAAAGTGCGAATACCCATAGAACCTGCTCACAGGGTTGTTGGAAGATGAAATAAGTCAACACATGTGAAACACAGAGTTAATACAGGAGTAAACTGTGCCAGTGGTTGGCTTATTCTTTGTATATAGATATCTACTTTAATCTGCTGCAAAATTTTCCACAGAATTAGAAGATCGTGTTTTATTTAGTTGTAGCCATTGATTATTTTGAAACAAGGTTTAGAATTACCCTCAGATCAGATCTATTTAACCTGCTAAAAAGTAACCTTTAGTCCAATCTGGTAATCTTTGTCTTGAGTCTAATGCTGCAATTCAAATACTCTTTAACAACTCTGTCCCCGCTTGGTTGACTGACAGAGCTGCTCAATTTTTTTCCAAGCTCCATCTGTTCACACTATTCCTCATCAAGATGGCGTCTGATTATCTGGCTTACTGATCTGGTGGTGGAGAGGAGGGGTGCTGTATTGGTGTAGTGTTCTCTGGGTCCTCACTGATCTCTGCAGAGGAGCTGAGCTGGTTTGGTCTCCGTGCTGGTCACTGGTGTGGTGTTATGCTCCCTCTTCTCTGTAGGGTGGTACTGGGCTAGCTATTCATTCCTTGTCTGAAATGATCTGCTCGCAGCGGTCTTTTCATCTCGACCCCAGGCCTCGTAGCTCCTCTGGTGCTCTCAGATCCTCTGTGTGGCCACAGTGAGGACTTGGTTGATTCCAGATCTTCAGTTTCCAGGCTTGGAAGACTAGCATTTCTGTCTCAGGTTCATTTATCTGCTGGCCTGCTGCTGTCATTTCCACCCCATGACATCCTGACTTCCTTGAAGGGTTGTTCTGGATGAGGGGCCAGGGATGGAAGTGGGAAAAAGGGATCCTGATATGACCTTCTTGTTCCCCTTATGTTTCACTCTTCTGCCTATTACCCCACAGTCTGGAAGTGTGGGCTTTGGACTGTCTGCTTCCTCTATGCCATTTCCTCCTACCTTCTACCTCAGTGTCCAGTGATTATAATGAGAAGGGTTGTCCTCTGTAATATGAAATAATGTTACCTAATCTGAGTCCTCTTGGCTAGGTTTGATAAATTGATAAGAGTTTAAAGATTGTAAAAAATCTTGGACAAATCTTATTTTGTAGGACTATTGTCTTACTGCAAAAATACCATTAGAATGCCATAAAATAAATATTAACTTTTTCTTTTCCTTTGTATTCCTGCTGTAATAATCTTAAATTACCCCAAAGCAAATGGGGTGTGTATGTGGTGAAGGTCAGTAAAAAGAATTTCAAGAGAAAAGAACGTTAACACATTGAAATATTATTCCCACTGGTTCATTTCTGCTGAAATGAATATCTATCTACATCTGTTTCATTTTGTGCATGTTTTAGTATTTCTCTAAGTTACATACTGAGAATGTAATTGCCATAGGTATGCACATTTTACATTATGTATTTTACTATATAATGACAAATCATGCTACAAAGTGCCTAGACCCATTTACACTTACACTCTGACTGAGAATATCCTTTACATACCAGTGCAAGACATTTTACATAACTTATTCCACTTATATTCTCTCAACAATCCTCCATAATAGGGATTCTTATTCTTATTTTATACACGAAGAGATGGAGTTTCAAAGAGTTTAAGCAACTCGCTCAAGGCTACACAGATAGTAAGTGGCAATTTGAGAACCTTTCAAGCAAAGCATAAGACGCCTACTATTTTATTCCGTCATTCCAGAAATCTGCCTCTATTTTGGGTTAATCTTTATAAAATTGACTACTATTGTTTTCCCCATGACCTAGTTCATACTCTAGGATAAAACATAAACTGATATCACAAAAAAAGGACAATGTTACTTCATTAGTTAACTCAGCTGAAACACCTATTAACTGGTCAAGGGCAAATAGTTGACCTTCCATCTTTTTGACTCAGTCATTAGTTACACAGGCAGAGAACAGAACTCAGTTGAAAGAAGGGCTGGATCTCCAGGCAGCTTGAGCACTGGGAATTTGTGAGGCCCCAGGCATAGCCCCAAGATTCTAATCATCAGGAGAGCACTGTGTCCAGAAGGATGCACACCTTCAGAGTCTGAATCACCTACTATTACAAGCATCTTTATTGAGACTGACAGAAGTGAATTGCTCAGGTCAGAAAAAACAGAACTCTTTCAGCTGAGTCGTGATTTTTAAAAATCTCTCTTTTTGCATCTCTTTTTGCCTGGCCAATCAAACTGTCTTCGCAGCAGAACAAATTGTTGGCTAATGAAACACAGAGACTATAGCCGGAGACTGCCGCCCTATTTCCAGCAGCCGCTTCAGCCCCAGGAGCGTCTCTGGCTGTTGCACTTCTATCTATAAGTTAAAGCGATGGCCTCGGCAGCAGTACACTCTGTGCAGCAGCTGCAACTCGTTATCGGCTTTGTCCAGAATTACAAATAGAACAAACACGTTTTGCAAGGGCTTTTTCCCCCTCTTATGAAGAGCGGGAGGGATTAGGCAATCAGTGAAATGCTGATTGATCAGTTATGCTGACTCAGAGAAGTCCAAGGCCTCATTGGTATGGTTAACCCCTGAAAACAACAACAAAGAAATTCTTAGAACTTTATTTCAGCCAATATTTTTGAGAGGTGAAGGTGTAGATTCCCCCAGAGGGAAAAACAGGAGACCATTTGGGCTTTACTTAGTACAATTTACTCATCTAGATGGCCTCATAATGCAATGATGGTTAATTAATTTTGTAAACAGAATTCATGTCATTTGGCAGATGTTGTTTGACCCGAGAGTACCGGAGTTGCATAAACCAAATGGTATGAAGCAAATCAATTTTAGTAAATCATCCCACTCTTCTGCCTCGACTTTGACTTCACCTACAAACTCCTGTGGTCACATTGAGGCCTTTCTTTACCAGAAATTGCACCCCCTCCAAAATTCAAACAGCCTTATTCTCACATACCCATTTCCTTATTCTTTGACCTTAAATACTCGGTATTTCCACTTTTAACAGATTTTGAGAATCCCTTCCTATCTAGCTTAGAGTCTAATGTCTACAATTATAATCATCCCTTTGCAGATACCCTCAACTTCCACACGCCTGTTTCTCTCTAACTGGCCTGGCAAAACTTAAATCTTTGGTAAATAGTCCTCTATGTCTATGCGTGCAATCATTTAACTGAACATGGCTGGAGAAAACCACATGCATGGACATTCTGGTGTCACTCTACATAATCAGTTTCACATGGGAATCTCCTACTACTGGATCATCTGCTATGGTTCTCTAATGACAGTATGTCTTACTCTTCAAAGAAATTATCTTAAACCTTCTTATCCTCAGTTGAAAACGATACAACTTACTCCATTATAGAGTAGACACCATCCACAGGCCATGTGCTCATCTTTGTACTAGCAAATCAGCGCACCACCATCAGCTAGAGGAGGGATATTTCATGCATCTACTCCTCATCCTATCATAAGCCAATCCTCCATGTTCTCTAGGTTTCACCTTGACCCTCTTTCTCAAAGTCTTTACTTTTTGGCTACACTTTTTGTATCATGCAGATTTACTATTCCTTTTGAGATACAGCCATCTCATCAACTTCAAATATGCCTTGGTCACCATCTGTTTTAAAAGCAAACAAACAGCAAATAAAACCCTTCCTTGCTTCACATTCTCATCCAGCTTCTATTATTTTACATAACTGCTCGTCTTCTCTTGTTGCCTCCACTTTTTAACACCCCATTCACTTTTTATTCACTTCAATCTGACTTCTCCCTCCACCATTTAAATATAATTACATATGTGATTTAATCTTGGCCTGATTCACAGGGGAGGGCTCTGGAGCACAGATCTCATGGCAGAGCCATTGTCCGTTCTAGGGAGAGGAGTTTGGTCTTTCATAACCCTCTGATGGGGCAAAGCAACACACGTCAACCAGGGCAGTCTTTGGAAAAGGTGTCAGCGGCACCTCATGAGCAGCCAACCCTCACAGTGGCTGGGAGATAGGTGTGCTGGCAGAGCACCCAAAAAAGTCTACCACGGTTAGCTTCTTGCATGAACTCACCCCACATGCAATGCATTCTCTCTACAATAATCAGATTGATCTTCTCATCACATAAGTAAAATTCACTTTCTATGTGCTATAGACTGAATGTTTTTGTCCCCCACTTCCCTCACACACAAATTCATCTGCTGAAACTCTGAACACCAACATGATGATGGTATTTGGAGATGGGGCCTAGGGAGGTAATTAGGTCATGAGGGTGAAACTCTCATGATGGGCTTAGTGCCCATGTGAAAAGCTTCGGGACCTGAGAGAGCTTGCGTCCTCTCTCTGCAACGGGGGTGAACTAGGAAGACAACTCTCACAGAACCTGTGCATGCTGGCACCTGGAGCTCAGGATTTTCAGCTTCTAGACTGTGAGAAATAAATGTTTGTTCTTTAAGCCACCTCATCCACAGTACATATTTATTTTAGCAACCTAAGCAGACTGACATCAGGTTAAAATTCTCCAGTGGCTTCCTATTGTACTGTGGGTGACAAATCTGTATCTTAACATGTCCTACCAGCCCCTATGAGATCTGGAGTCTGACTCTCTCTGAGATCTCTCCTGGACATACACCTCCCTTGCTCACCATCCTTTTTACCCACCGATCAGTTCCTAGAGGGTATCACTAATTCCCAACTCAAAGCCTTCATGAATGGCTAGAATGCTCTTTCTTCTATATTACCTATTTAATTAATATGTGTCGTCTGCATCTCAGCTTAAATATCACTTCTTCAGAGAGACTTTCCCTAATCATCCAGTCTAAAGTTTGTTCCCCACTATTATTTTCTAGCCTAACACCCTGCTTTTTTCCCTGTGGAGATACATGATGGAAAATTAGACATACAAATTCAGGTGATCAGGAAACACCTTTTACCACCACCCCCCACACACACCCAGGTATCTCTTAACAATTCTACTAAGCTTATCAGTGTAGGACTATTTGATGTCCTTTGATGCTCTCTTCTGAGATCATAGTACTTGATAGATATTCTCATATTCTCTCTCAACTCTTACACATCCTGTCATTTATGTGACATTCACTAGCCCAGTGTTTGGAGAGACTGCTATATGAAGAGGTGAATTGACTTGGCTAAGGATAGAACATGTTTATGACCAAGCCAAGGATACAATTTGCCTCTATTTCTTGACTATTTTAGCATTTTGTGCACTTGTTAGTAGTTAAAATATACTGGGAATAAACCCGTATCAGTAGGTTTGTAAAACTGGAAACTTCTTCTGAAATGTATTACTGTAAATATTTTTCCTATGCATATAGCATATTTGATGAGATACACCTTTAGGCCAAGTACTCTTTTTTTGTGATCATTAAATTTTCTCAATTTCCTTATGAGAAAATGTTGCAGACAAAGCTTAAATATCTCAGCTACTGTGATAGAATGAATTAATGTCAAAGTGCCATTCTGAGGTTTTGAGTTGACTTATGTAAACACACAGTTATGTTTTTCATCCTCATTGAAGAACAGTTTATACCTTTAATATTAAAAATGCTAATTCTGCTGATTGCTTCGATTTAAACATATCAAAGGAACATTAATAAGAACCAGGTTGGTTTGTGTTCTAGGGAAACATTTTGTATAACATTTTACTTAATTCTTACTATATCATTCATACATGTAAATATGTAAAATATTTTTAAGCTGTCAATTATTTTCAACTGGCTTTAATTAGAATTTTCCTCATGCTAGTTTGTAATTAGAATTTTCCTCATGCTAGTTTGAGTGCATAGATATTCCTTGGGGAAAAAAATCACACCAGGCTTGAAATATAATTGCAAATAAAATTCAGGGCATATTTCTGCTGGTTCATGGAAATTGTGGTGTGCCATTTTGAAGTGTAGTAAGTGTGTAAAAGATAGCCATTATATTTCATCTTGAAATTTGTTAAGATATTTGGGACATGTATTTAGTGAGGAAATATGCCAATTTCAAGAATTTTTAAATTGAATTGGAGTGTCTAGCACGTCGCCCCCACCCCCACAAAGTCAGGTGACGTGACAAGGCTGCTAATCCTATCAGCCTGAGAATGTTACCTGTCTGCTGGACTTTGGAGCCTTGTCTTTCCTTTGGAGATAAGGAGAAGTGCCTCACCTTAGGTCTGGAAGAAACGTGGAGTCCAGAATCAAGGTAGTGGGGTAGTTATTTTCCCAGGCTTAGCAGTGTTTTCAAGCCTGAAGAAAAAGATTAATCTCCTTAAAAAAGGACTTTGCAAACTGGGGCCTGGACATGGCAATCCTGTTTCGAGCCATCCAATGTATAGCTTTAAAAATCAAAAATGGGTTTTCTTTGATTTTGATGTGGCTCATCTTTTCTTAGCTGCTCGTATGCAAGATTTGGAAAAGAAGGAAGAGTGGTGAGCTCAGTAATTCATTGGATTCTGATGAGAAGTTCTTGTGACCTTTAAACCCTTACAATTTTAATATAGCTTTGGTGTGAGCCTTTACTTTTCTTTCTGTGATTTAGTAATTATATTTTGGTATTCCTACTGGGTCTGATAGTAGGTAGAGATTCATAAATTGATGGATGTTTGAGGTTTTATTTATTTTAGAGCTTGCTGTTTTTAAAATATGCCTTATGTGTTTGTAGCATTCAATATTAACTTGAACTTATTTAAAAATACATTTTAGCATGAATATCTATTTGTCATGTGTTTTTCAGAAAACATTTGATTTTTTAAAAGAAGTGAATGTGAGATTTCATGGTTTATACCTTGTCTTTATAGTGACACAGGCCGTGGATATTTAGAGTTTTATTCTAGTTAATTTGATCAGTGTTAATCTCTAGACCCATTAGCCAAAACTGGCTGGTAAAAAAGTGCTTATTTTTGAGAAGTTGTTGTATCTGAACTGGCTCCTAGGGTGTGGGTTACTCCTTTGGGATATAAAAAGTGCCATGAGGGCTATTTACTTCTCCAGGTGCATGACAGGTGATCACATGTCATTCTGTGAAAGCTGCTGGAGAGGAATATTGATTTGACGTGTTATGCTTGGGTCTTATGGGTCTCAAGTTTTTAAGCTTTCAATTCTTTTTTCTGTTCCTTATTGTTTAATTCTGAGAGTAGAAAATTTAGTCTCTTTTTAAGACTAAATTTGGAAGGTTTTTCAAAAGTGAGTTTTTTAGGGGACACGTCTGTGGTTGAGTCTTGTTTCTATTCTAGGATTTAGCACCGTGCTTGGCACATGAAAGGCCTTCAATAAATGCTGATAGAAGGAATCATAGACTTAATGATCACTTATAACCTATGAGAGATAACAGTTGCTACTATTTCCAACTTGCTGACCGAAAACAGAGATAATGAAGGAACTAACTGAGGATGCTACAGCATGAATGAGGCATAAAATAGTGTAACTCTGTGCAAAACTGTACATATTGTATCTTTAACTTTGCATTATAGTCAATAAGTGGGGTGGAGCTATTTAAGGATTTTAATCAGGGTATGAAATAAAAATAGGTGATAGCAATTTAACTATGGTGCAAACAAGAGGTTCAGAAAGTTCATAAAGAAAGCATGATTTCACATACATGGCTTTGACGGATTGACAGGACATAGACATTGAGAAAATTAATCTAACAAATGTTCGGCCTCAAATTTCTTCATCAGGTAAAATATTGCAGCATTGTATGTTGGCTAAATGGTTCACAATTTGTTGTTATTTCCATAATTTAAAAAAAAATTAACTCCATTTTATAAAGAGAAAGCTTCAGAAGGCAGAAGTTGTGTGGACTTTGACCCTGTCGGCTACACATCGAGCCATGTGAATTCATTTGCATATTTTAAATATATGGTTTTATAAGTGCACATTACTCATTTGACTCCTTCTTTTGTTTTTCCTAGTACCCTTTCTATCATGCCCTAAGTATTTTCTATGGTGAAATTTGTGTGGCAGGACGAGGAAGAGAAGAGAAAAATGTCAGAGTGCAGAGTACTGATTATTTTAGACTGAGGTGGTAGCTGAAGAGCAGTGAAAGAACATCCCAGTAGAACTGGATTCTCCCACTAAGTGGCTCTGGTTTCTGTAAGGAGTCCTGTTTGATCTTCAGTGTTGTTTTTATATTTGCATAGGCCTTTGCCTTGATTTCTTACGGATCATTGTGAAGTAACCGTATGTCTTACCTTCAGGGTATAAGAGCCATTTTCGCCTGTTACATCCCCTGCCTTGCATTCTAGATGCTGAGCTAAAGATTACTTATATATCCCAAGAAATGAAATAACAGGTTAAAAAAATATGCCCAATGGGCATATTTGTTGATTTTTTGTCAGTATGATAAACAACTTTTATTTCAATGTAAACATTTTTTTAAAAAAGTACTTCCTCTTTAAAAGGCTGACTTTCATTAAAATGGATTCTGGCCTCTAAGCAGACTTAGCTGCAAAGACAGTTTGCAGAAAATGCATACAATTCAGGATTTTAATTTTGGGTTATTAAAAATGTTTATTCTCAGAACTGAGTTCTGTTTTCTCAGTTCACTGTGATACTTCCACTTACTTTTAAGTATTATCAAGGTAAATATTGGGATACATTCACAATTGGGAAATTTCTTATTACTCTTACCTTGTGTACTAAAAATAAATGTAAATGAGAGCTACACAGTCTAGTGAATAACAATTTTTTTAGTTTAGTGTTGACAGAATGATCATTAATTATCTCTTATTTGCATGTGAATGAGGAAATTAAACTATACTCCTGAAGGTTTCAGTAACTTTCATTAAGTTTTTTTAAAAAAGATAATTTATTTATATTTATTTGTTTGTTTATTTATTTATTTTTAGAGAGAGGGGAAAGGAGAAAGAGAGGGAAAGAAACATCACTGTGTGGTTTGCTCTTACTTGCGCCCCCAACTGGGGACCTGACGTGCAACCTAGTCATGTGCCCTGACTGGGAATCGAACCGGTGACACTTGGTTCGCAGGCCGATGCTCAATCCACTGAACCACAGCAACCAGGTTTCATTAAGTTTTAAGTCTTCAAAATTTGTATAAATAGAAAAATAAGAAAAAATATGTTTTAATGTAAGACCTGTGTTTTATTTAAATGTTTATCACATAATTTATCTAGAAGACAATTCTGTCTATTTCAAATTTGGAGAAGTAGATATATTTCTGAAAAAAATACTTGGTTTGGGTTGGCAGTACCAATATTTTATAACTAACCAATGTCCCTGAAAAGCCTGTATGTATCTTTATTTTGTTATAAAAGGAAAATATTAATTAATCAAGTACTAATTAATCTTATTAATTTATGGTAGAAAGATGACATTTATGGACAAGCGACTTTTTGAGTCATAGTCTCTAATAATTTGAGAAATGCAATCACCATTTTTAGTATAAATATTCTAATCTGGTAAGCTTTCCTTTTTTCAAGTTTCATATTGGTGTACCATTTAGAGTAACAAACATTGTACTTCTTCCATTATACAACTTTATTTCTTTCATTTGTATTACTTTTTATAATATGTCAAGTCATTCTTTTTGTAGGAGTTTTATTATTGTTGTTTAGCCTCAACTTCTAATTCCAGTCAATTAAGTTTTTTAAAAACAATTTTTTCAAACCTTGACATAGTTCTCATCTTTTTAATAATCAATTCTTTGCTTTTTCAGTTCACAAAGCTTTTAAGAATATTCCCTGGAAATAATAAATGCCCTAATCCAAGTTAAATCAGCAAATAATATTACATATTTTCATCTTCTTATGAACTAAAGATGATCTTGATGAGGTCAAGTGTAGGTTAAAAATAAATGACATCAAATAAACAATACCAGAATAAAACATTTAATTCTTTGACACCAAGGGAATGTCAAGAGTTGAAATCCCAGTTGGCAGTTGTGACTGTTAGAAGTTTGTAGAATTGGAGGACCAGAATTTTTTTCTTCCCTCCTCTTGTTCCTCCCCATCTCAGTTTTCTTTTTGTCCTTGCCCCCACTCCCCCCAAGGAGCATTACCTTGCTCCGAAAATTTTTAGCCTTATTAAATTAAAAAGGCACCCTGCCTTTCAATGACTCAACTCAGAAGTCTCCAAATCTGGACAAAGAAATAGCTGTATGTTACATTCATAGGAACTTGCAATAATGTTTTAGTAAAGATGAAACTTCAATGTTTATGAGAGTAGTGCTCTGATTGTTAGGGGGTGGTGGAATACAGCTTTTTGGACCATGTTCCCCTGAAAATAGGAGGCCATGGAAGAAATCAGATGTAATATAACAAATGTACTATAAAAAGGGTGGCGTAGGAATGTACGTGAGTGACCTGTTTTTAATTAAAAAAAAAAATCTTCTACGTCATTCCAATGTAACCTGCTGCCTCTTACTTCATGAAGTCGGTAACTTCAAGACACATTGCACAAGTGGCTTCTCTGTGATCCTCAAATATGTTTAATTTAATGGCCAGAGTTGCGCTTTAAAACTTTGCAAAATCATTTGTGTTATCTCACTACAAAAGTTAAACAACAACAACAAAAAAAACAGGCTGTCTGTTCTGTTGAACACATTAGAAGATAGTTTTGTTGCAATGATAATAATCATTGCACAAAAAGGCTGATGATGAATTACATTCTTAAAACTCATTCTTAGAAATATTTTACTATTTACAATGAAAAGCACCTGATGATTGAGTCATTACATGTTCTGAAGCTTATGTTGTGGGTATGTTTAAGCCAAATTTTAAGAAAATGTTAAGGTCAACATTAAGTATAGAGTTTGATTTATGTAATTGTTAGTTTCTTTCACTATTTGGTCCATCACTTAAAAAATTATTTTTATTTGAAATGTAATTATTCAGAACTTACATTTCTACAGTTATTTCTACTAAAGTTTTAGACCTAGTATGAAATTATTCAAGAACAATGAGATGACTTTGCCTCATTTAGATGTTTCTTATATCTATAAAACAAAAAATTAGAATAGATGATTTTAAAGATTCCTTTCAGCTGTGTAAAACTACCTACATTTTTTATATTGTTTGTATGATGAGAATTTAAGGAACACATTAAAAATTTTCCAATTTTCTATGAAGTATCTTTCAGCAGAAAACAATACTGTTTCCTGGTATACAATGCCTGATACACAGAAAACACTCAGTAAATATTTATTGAATTGATTATTATTATTATATTTTAGTAACTGTAGACTTTATTTATGAACAACCATGAAAATTCAATGGTGTTTAATTATCTAGATTCTGGAATAAGTAACTTCCATCAGTAGTATGTAAGATAGAAGAATATAAAATATTCTTTTGTAAGTTCAGGTAAATCAGTTAGCCAGCTAGAAGTGTGGCACCCAGGCTAATTAATTCTACTAAGTAGATTAGAAGAGAAATTTTATAGTTTTATTTCTGTATTATTCTTTTCTTATGTTATCTTAATTTTAAACAATATTAAATCAGACAATTTATGGAGTCTGCTTTCTAATTATTTATTTTTTACTGGTTAAATTTTACTGATTTCCCGGTATTATAATATTTCTTAGCAATGTTGCCTCTAGAATCATATATTCTTCCTATCAAATCGGATCTTAACCAGCCTTTGACATGATGAAAAGAAGATGGATGTTGGCTAAGAGTTTAGTTCTGATCTTAGCTTTGCAACTTATTAGTTGTGTGGTCTTGATCTGGAACTCATTCACCACTTCATCTGTAAAACAGAGATAGTATCAGCCAAGTTCAGCTCAGGGTTAGCAAATAAGACATGCCAAGTGGCTCAGTCAGTAGCTGACACTCTATGGGTGATCAACAAATGCTAAGTCCCTCAACTTCCACGAGGAATCATATTTGTAATCATTGGAGCCGTTAAAATTTGTTCATTTAAATACCTATTTATTTCTCTACACACACACACACACACACACACACATATACACAAACACACATATATGATATATATGGTGGTTATAAATTTCAATGTTTTAGCGTCTACTGTAGGACTTTTTCTTTTTTTAAAGATTTTATTTATTTATTATTTTTAGAGAGAGGAAGGGAAGGAGAAAGAGAGGAAGAAAAACATCAATGTATGGTTGCCTCTCCATACCCACCAAGTGGGGACTTGGCTGGAGACCTGGCCTGCAACCCAGGCATGTGTCCTGACTGGGAATTGAAGCAGCAATCCTTTGCTTCGCAGGCTGGCGCTCAATCCACTGAACCACACTAGCCAGGGCAGGACTTTTCTTATTTATTACCCAAGAGTTTCCTCTTTTTTTCCACCTCTTCAGGATTGAGAGATTTGATTAGGAGTCCTACATTACATGCTTTTAAATTTAATAGTTATCTAATGGTCAAATTCCATTTTTGGTATTTTAAGTTGTTTAATATTAAAATTTCTAGCAAACTTTGATTTTCTTTTCATAAATTTCACTCTAAATTCTGCTCTGTATGGCTTTAATGATTACAACTTACTACAAGTAGCTTTGAACAGCTGGCTATACTTTATGACTGCTACCTATGGGTTTTGGCCTGTTTCCATATAACAGTCCTCCACAACTTGTATTTGAAGCTTGTTTTTTGTCCTCTTTTTGGACTAACTTACACATGACCTCACTTTGCTTGTACTTTACCCTGTTTGTGTTTGACTCTGTCTTCAGTTTGCCAAGGTCGCTGTGAATTCTGAACTAACTCTTTAAGGCATTGTCCTCTCTGTTCTCATCCTACATAACAAGCTTCGTTTACTCATTGGCTAATTTACTGTGTCCTCTTACATTTACATATTCCCTAGCAAATGTGTATGTACCCAGCAATGATCTGTAATATAGACTCAATGCTCTTGAATTAAGGTTGATTGCATCTAACATTTCCACTTAGTCTAGTAATGTGTTTTTTTTAAAGGAAGAAATTAGTATGACAAGATTTATTCTTTGTAAATACATGCTGCTTGTACCAACTAACTAGTTCTCTTTAAGGTTTTTTCAAATGGGATCTTATAAATTATAGTGTTTTTATTATCCTAGTATACAAATCAAATGTGCCTTGGATTTTAATGTGTGAAACCATTTTTACAAGGTCCTTTTTTCAGCTTCATTTTTCAACTTCCTTTGTTTCACTTCAGCCTCTCTGTATGTTATCAAATGTTAGATTGACAAGCACATTCATGAAAATTTGTTCCTCACTTTTTATTCCTCAAAATGTCAATTGGATCTTAATGAATGTGTCTTACTTGATTTGATTTCCAAAGATTCTTGGTTATTTAAAAACATTATCATCTAAGAATGGTATCTGTCTGTTGTCGTTATGGATAAATATCCTTGGTTAAACTTTATTTGAGGAATCCTTCTACCAGTTTCTCCTGATTTCTCTGATGAGAGAAAATATATGCCTTTTATGTGGTTACAAATCCATACCCTCTTCCTTCAAAGAATAGCTTCTTTTGTCCATATTCTCACTTGTGACAGTGTTCATTGTTATATTAGACTAGTAAAACTCAGAATTAGCCATAATAATCACTTCTACCATTTAATATTCTATTTTAATGAATCTATGCTCAAACACAAAATAGAACTTTCTTTTTTTGGAGGGTTGCTTCATCTCCCTATACTCTGAATGTATTTGCTTTCCAGACATACCTTGCTTTTGTTTTATATTTATCTCTTCAAAATAGTCTTTCATAGAATTCTTAATTGAGTGTTCTCTTTTCCTATTCTTAGAAATCTTTATTTCCTTTTATATTCATCTGACATAATTTTATTTGTTTCTGCTTAAATAAACATCATTAATCAAGCAGGAACTCAGTACACAGGACTTTAACCATCCCTTCAAACCTTCACAGAAGCACCTCTTGTGTGTTTGCTATATTAAAGGCTTTTTGATAAATGTGTCACTTTCTAGGAGTTGTCTCTGATTCATTGTCTAGCATGACACACTTCAAGGGGGCAGTTGGCAGTTGCTGTACTTTTCAAGAAGGAATAACTAACACTATTATTTTCTCTTTATCCAAAACTTGAGGCTTTTATTCTCCAGGAAGAGCAATTTTTACCAATTGGCAGCAGGCTTGCTCGTGTCAATGGATTGTCCCCATCAAGAGAATACAAATGCATGCTATCAGGTTGCTTTAAGTTTCCTTTTAACAAGTTTTCTTGATAGTTAAGATAAATAGATTAATGGGAACAAAAAAGATGCAAAAAAGAAGAAATAGTAATGATTAAAAGCATATGGAAGTATTTGACTTCTCTAGTAATTTAAAATTTAAATGAAAACAAATTAGAATTTTCTGTGCCTCAAAGAAGCAAAGTAAAATAATACCTAATGTTAGTATGTATTGAAAGGGACACTCATATATTATGATTGGTGTGTAGTTGGAAGAAAGTTGGTAATACTTATTTAAAAGGCAATATTGATATGCATTGTAGCAACAATAGAAGTAATGAAAATGGAATATGTTGCAGCCATTTCAATTAAAGTTTTAAAAGAACATATAATAACATCGAACATACTTTTAATGTAATAGTACCTCACAAAAACAAAATAAAAGTTGATCAAAGTTTTCAAAATTATGACCAGTGCATATAAATAAATGCTAAATGAAAATACACTAAAATATTAACAGAGGGTATGTTTGAGGGGTGGACTATTATCTATTTTTCTGTATTCTCCATATTTTTAAAAATATTAAATGAAAATAAATATCACTTTGTACTTAATTTAGTAGAATTTTCAATACTAGATATTCCAATGACAAATTCATCAAATTAATTAATTCAGCTGCGAAGAGAGGGGGGGTCTGCTGCATGGGCAACAGCAGACCCTCCATATCACCCTGCCCAGGCTCTGTAGCTTCAGCTTCACTGGAGAGGACACTCCAGCGTCATCACAAGATGTCGATTCAACACGGGAGGAGACAGATACCGTGTCACTCCCGAGTCGGACTGCACAGCCATTCTTGGCGGTGCAGATAGACTCTTAAGAAGCTACACCATCGTCTCTCGAGACGGACGACTGCCGCCGACGACGATGACGAATTCATTTCAGAGATTTGGAAGACTGAATGCTTTCATTCCTCCAAAGAAATGATAAATAATTGTTGGTTAAAGATACTTCTATCTCTCCATGTATACATATCTTTCTATGTGTACACATGTATATGAATATATGTTCATCTATATATATATTCAAGGCACTTTCCAATTTATGGAAGACATAGAATACTTTTTAGCATTAAATTAAAAGGTACCAGAATGTTACTTACTCCATCAAAATTGAGAAATGTTTAGCTTTAGTTTTCTACATGATATTGTATAGAAATAAGTAGCCCAATGCTGTAACTATGATAAATGTGTCAACAGAAAAGAAAGGCTAAATTTACATATAATGTTTTGCTTTTTTGAATGAGTAACTTATAAGATTAGTGAACCCTTAATGTCCTGGCTCATCCATAACACATTTCAAAAGCACAGATTTCCCCCAACCTCTGTGTCTATCTGTCACCCTACTTAGTTATATGCAGCTTATGTGAGGGGAGGACCATGTAAATACAATCAGAGGGGAAAAAATAATTCCAAATTAAAAAACACTTTTTAAAAATCTTTGAAAAGATTTTGTTCATAAAAGTGAAATATTTTCACTACATTTTTCATTCAGGACTTAAATGTTCACTACCAATCAACTCTTACCACCTCACCCTTTTGGTCTACTAATGTAAACTCCCTTACTAATGTAATAACTTGTTTTCTAGTTAGTTTGTAGATTTTTGTCTGTCCTAACACTCAAACTTAAAACTACTCATCATTTTATTTATTGGGTTTTCCAATCCCATAATGACTGTAGAATCACAATGAATGAATTTTCTAAGTCTCTAATTCAGAATATTTACCCAAATTTTGCAAATCTTCTGTCTCTTCTCCTTTCATTCTGGTAACTAGAAACATAGGCTATAGCCTACATCCAGGACCTTTTACTGACAAAAATGAAAGCCCATTACAATTCTCAGGGCTACATTTCTTTTTAGACTCTAGAGTCATGAAATTACATCCTAAAGTTGCTGACATCTCTCTGGAAAACCATGTTTAGTTCATCATGCTTTTGGTCAACTCTTATAAATTTTTATAAAACCACCTACTAATATATTTTCCTTGTTCAAGCTCTGAACTCATCAGTATCCAGAATGTCATGTAATTAAAGTACAGCCAATAAAGGGAGGAAATATATTATAATGTTTATTGCATGGGTACCTCTGGGTAATGGTAATGATTTGAACTTATTTTATATTAAAAATTTTAATAATAAGTAGATGCTATTTTCTAATAAAGGAAAAGCAGGCTTCACCATATAGATATGGTCTGTCCAGAAGGTATCCAGCCATGTAATATGAAAAACAGAGACATTTATTGACAATACAAGATACAAGAAACATTGTACATAGGACAATGATGCCTCAGTCCCCTTCAAAGGAGGCCCCTTGGGACCTCACATAATTCTCCCAATAGCCATCAGCTGCCCCATTTGTATTTTCCTGAATCTCATCGATGGTCTGAAATCTCTTCCCTTTCAAAGGTAATTTTAGTTTTGGGAAAAGTCGGAAGTCACAGGGTGCCAAATTTGGGTTGTAGAGGGTCTGAGTCACCTGGGTGATTTGATGTTTCACCAAAACACTCTGCACGAGAGGTGATATGTGAGTAGGCGCATTATTGTGATGAAGCTGCCAATCACCAGTTGCCCATAGCTGCGTCGTTCTGAATCATCCTAATAGTTTCTGAGGAGGAATGTTCAAGCTCAATGCAAAATTTGATACAGATTTATTGATGTACTCGCTCAGTTATTTTTGAATGATATGGCCACACAGTACACATGCTTACTCAGTGGCAATCCATTGCCACCATGGTAAAGCCATCATTGTTCATGCATGTGCATCCCAGTTCACTCTCCTTGGATGCCAGGTTACATCAATGTTGTGCAAACTGTTCTTGTTAGATTAACAATGGCTGGACTTTTTTTTGGACAGACCTCATACATATGTCATTCTATTTCATCTTTTCCTTGCTGGGAGACTTTAAGAAGGAGCCTTTATTTCTTGACCTCCTTTGTACGTATATCAAAGGAAAACGCTTGCAGTATTTCCTGATCTACATAGACACATGACTTAAGTGACAGCTTCCACCAGCCAATGAGACCTTTTGCTGCCTGATGACCCTGGGATTGAAGGGCTAAGTTATTATTTTCAACTCAGGTTGAAACATGAATGCTCAACCTTTGAGAATTTTATATATAACATTTAAGTGATTTTTAAAAATTCATTTTTAATTAAAATCAGTGTTTGCCATAGTTTTATATACTTACAAATCTAACACTTAAGAGCCATATAAATAAACTACTTCAGTTGTGTTTTAGTTAATATTACTCATTGCTTAAAAATCTGGAACACAGAACTTCATCAAAAGAAAAAAAAAAAGAAACAAAAGCAGTATAGATAGGTTTACTCTATATTTGTGGGGAAAAATTTATTCTGATGTCCTTTTTACCGTATGCGATTTCCGAGATCTTTTTCCAAGCAGAAAATGGCAAGTTTTCAGGTTTCTTTGGGAATCCAAAATCTCTCTTGAGGCAAATTAGGCATCACATCTAATAAAAGTGAAAGCCTTTGATCCTTGGTGTTCTTAGAAAGTTGCTATTCTTTAGGGTGAGATGCCTAAAGTTTCCACTGTATCTAGGTCATTCTATTCAGCTGCATAAGCAATTCCTTTGAGAGAGGACTGGTTTTCTACAACACTAGCATTATTTCAGCAGGAGAAGGTAGCATTTGATGTTTTGCAATTTCTGTTACATGTCCATAGAGCCTCTCTGGACATTACCTTGGGAGGAGGGGTTAAGAGAAGGAGGAGCTATGGCTGAAGACATTTAATGACAGAATGAATAGAAATTCAAAGATCCCTGTGCAGTTAGCCCTAAACACCTGACTGCACTCCCCTCTCCCCAGCTTTCTTTCACATTAATTTAAAAATATTAGAACAAAATTCTCATAAAGTATATGTAATTTCATTTCATTTTAGTCACAAAACAACATCTTCAAAATGTCAAGGATTTTGACAGCTTGCAAAGTGGTGAAGACCCTGAAGACTTGTTTTGGCCTTACTAATGTGCCTGCACAACAGCAATGGACATTTTCAAGACCTGGAATTAGGCTCCTTTCCGTCAAGGTAATATTCCCATGTTCATTACTTTTGATATAACTGTCTGCAGTGTAGTTTAGTATGAAGCAAATACATAGTTGAATGTAGTTCTGAAGTGCTCATTTATTAAAATTTACTTTACTATAAAAACTACTGATTTATCTGATGCTTATTTTTATCTGCTCTGAGTAAAAATACAGCAACTTTTACCCAATGTAAGAGAAGGGTCATGCTTCCTGTTAACATGTGAAATTTAAGTGTTCTGTTTAGAAAGCAAATATTTTAAAGAGCTTGTAGGATTCTGTCTGGACTCAGACACTGCCGCTCACAGTTTGGGTTCAAACATGGAGTTGCTTATATGTTTATGTACTGCACGGCAGTGTAAGCCCACATTCTGTATTGGCTCACTGTAAACTTTTCTCTTTTAAAACATCATTTTTTCAGGAAAAAATTTGAAAGAAAATATCTTTATAATTTTGATATCTGCAGATCATAACATAGACAATGATTTTTTTCCCTTTTTTCTCTCAGTCCCTCTTTAGAAGGCCAAATTTTTGAGTTTTAGTTTGTAGATTAAGACACTGAGACAATTAGCAGATGAAAATTCTGTCCCTCCAAGTGGATCTATAACTGAGGAGCAGGTCCAGGAAGGGAACATGAAGTGCTCTTCCTTCATCTACCTCTACCCCCAACTATGAATTTACTTTAAGAACTTCTGTTCCTTTCTATAACTTTATGAAGATATTTATTACCAGAGAAGTCTGAAATTATTCCATGGGAACTTTGCCAATGAAGATCACTTTCTGTGACTATAAAACTTAAATAATCACAGTAGTTCTTTAGTAATTAGAGTTGTAAAAAGTAAAGTAGAAAAGAAAACCTCAACAACCTCTATCTGTTGATATAAAATTAGGTTGCAATAGTTTTAAGTATTCTGCTAATACTTTATATGTTCACTGGGCTGATCACAAGTTTTTCAACTGCTTCTTCAGATTCTACTATTTAGGTTGCTCCAGTCAGGATTCGATGGTTTTAATAAAGTGATGTCTGCCTGGTTAGGCATGCCCATAGCTTCTTATGGCCTCTGCTAACAGGAATGGGAAAGGGATAGGAGTAATGGGAAAGGAAGACAGTCAGACGGACAGATAGGGAGAGGAGGTGAGAAGTGAGAGAAGGGAGTTGCAGAAAGAGAGAGAGAGAGAGGGTCAGAGACAGAGAGACAGTGATAGAAAAGTAACTCAAGATCTCTGGATAAAGTATAAAAAACTAGCATTTTAAACTAATAAATCCACAAACACCTATTTTTCAGATTCAGTTTAAGGTAATGAGAGAGCAGAGAGCAGAAAGGAGATATAGTATTCCCTCACTTATCACGGGTATTACGTTCTAGACCCCCCCCACGAAGTAAGAACTTTACATTTATTCTACACTCTTAAACCTACGGAACTTTAACAACATATGTATACAGTACCACAAAATCCCGCCATATAGTGAAAAATCCGCGATAAATAATTAAATATAATATTTAAAAAACTCCCACGATACAGTGAGGCTGCGATAAGTGAACCGCGATATAGAGAGGGACTACTTTTTTTTTTTTTTTTTTTTTGTATGTCCTAAAGCATCATCAAAGACACAGTGAGGAGCTATAAACTATGGGTATCTGGTTTCAGTTCAGTGTTAGGGATACTGTATGTCAAAAGTACTAATATATAACTTCAAAGAGAATAAATAGTAATAAAAATAATGTCACCTACAGTTAGATGTGTCTTCTAAGACTTCAGAGTTGTGTCCCCTAAAATATCTATCTTTCTCATGAAAATAGGTAGCTAGGAATAGGTGTAGCTCCACCAAACATCAGAAGGAGAGAAATTGAGTGACTACTTAAAATGGCATAGATGTGAATGAGATTAGAGGCCAATTCTCCAAGATCATAATAAGTGCTCTCTGCAACCACAACTCCAGTACCACTACCACCACAACAAAATAGTGTAATTGTGGGGATGGACTACTGTGAAAGTAGTTCTTCTAGCTCGTGGTGGTAGATCTGTTTTAAGGGTCTGACAAAGTTCACAGCTAAGAATGACAAATTAGTAGGAGAAATAAGCTATCATTTCATAACGTGAAAGCCATTACTACTCATACTCAATCATTTCTGGCCAGAGTTTCACAGAAAAGAGAAGGTCTTCAACTTCACAATAGTGAATTAAAATTTTATATAACAGTCCAAGGGGAATTTTGTTATTATTTACTTATTTTGAAACAGTCTTTTATCTACTTTTCTTCCTGCCTTTTAAAACTCAAGTCTCTTAGAAAAAATATCCAAATTTACTCTTTTTAAATGAGCATAATATTTTAAAGATAGTTAAAATCATTAGGATGCAGTTATATAATGGTTAGTGAAGGGCAATGAGGACAGTCATTAATGGTTAGTCACAGTGATTGGCCTGTGGAAGATATTCTACTATTGGGTCTAGAAACACTGCCCTAAAATTGGTTGCCTTTTCAACATCTTTGGAGGTCACGTTTCCTCTCCCCTTGGTGACAGAAGAAGTGGGTTGGCAACAGCAGGGACACACTTGTCCTTTCATGTGGCCCTTCCTTGCATAATTGTTTGTGGCTAATATTTATATAGCGTATCTTGCTAATAGACACAGTTATATTTCACTTATGGGAAGAGGAAAGAAGTTCAAGGTGCTCTACATTTTAAAGGAATTTTATTTCGAGTCTGCATGGCCAACCACCATAAAACATGATCATTTTAGACAGCATAGTCCCTTTCTGTTAGTATTGAAACTGTTCAGTGCTCATTATGACATTCATCCAGCTGTAGCTGTGTAGTGGAAAGCACACTGGATCAGAATATAAAGATCTGGATTCTAATCTCTCTTCACATTTATTAATGCTCTGAACTTGATCGAGTCATATATTTTCTCCAGACCTAAGTTTTGTCATTTGTGTTGTGGAAATGATTCTTGCTTTACCCAAAGAATTGCATGACCATCATACATGATCAATACTTAAAATTTATAAAATACTTTAAAAACAAAGCTAGACACTTACTTAAAAATAAATTCAGTTCTTTGATTTTTAGTAGAAAGTTAGATCAATCTTCATGTTATTTGTGGACTACACATTATTACAATGACAAGATGTGTGATAAAATTTCTCAAATATTTATAATAGTGATTTCTTTTTACTTTTGCCTTATATTAAATCTATCTCTAGGAAGGTATTGTTAATAATGAATTCAACTAAAAGACAATGAAGCAAATAATTTTATTCCACTCTGGTGAATTCAAATCCAAAAGTCAGGATGTACAACCTAATATCCTATTTTATTCATTCATTAATTCATTATTTAAGAAGTAAACATGTAACTTTTATCCTCATAGTATATAGGGAAAGTAAGTAGAAATAAATGGATAATTAGTGGACAGTTTCTGATTTCAAGAAACTTACAAATTTAAAAATTCTGAGTTCACAAGTCTTGGAAAGTCACCAAGACTAAACAGTTTTATTTTTACTTGTAAATGCATTTGAAAGTCAAAGGTATTAAACTAGAAAGGTTAAGCTCCCTCTGAGTAGGAGAGGGTTTAGCAAGTACTGCTGCTATTATCAATCCACTCATTTTTAAAAATAGTGACTGTCCAAGTAGCCTTCTCTCTGGCACTTCAGATATAAACGAATCCCAGGGATCGTTATTCCCTTTGAAACATTTTAATTTTTAAGATATTATATTCTGATTCTAACAGAAATATCTATTTAGCTCAGTCTTGAGGAGCTATTATGGTTTGATTAGAATTGGCAACTACAGACACTCCTACAATTAAAATCATTTAGTTATATTGTAGTAGCTTTAAAGACATTCACAGGAAATAGATTTTATTGTTATATTGGAGCCTCTGTACATATGTACAGAGTTGGGGATAGGGCTATGGTTATCACACACTTTCAAAAATAACTGTTATATTAGACTTTGACTAATATAAGGTTTCAGGGAAGGATCTCATCCATGATACACCATATTACTGAAATAATAAACTATGTTCCAATCCCAAATGAGCTGCTGCAGATTTAGTTGGCATGGATTAGCAACCTTACATAATTTTGATGGACAATATTTCTTTCACTGGGAGGTGGCCTTCTTTCGACCACTATAGGCTCATTTGCCTGTCACCAACAGTGCTTTGACATTTTGAATGTCTTGGCACATACAATCCTTGAACAAGATATTGCTGAACGGGGCTTAGACTAGGGTGGGGTGAGGGAGATACCGAGGGTGCAACGTTGAAGGAGGCTGTCACTCTCAGGGCCGCGGGTGCCTTCTGTCCACTTTGCACCCTAGAGACCCACGGCCCTGGCAATGCCAACCTCCTTCAATGTTGCACCCTCGGTATCTCCCTCTCCTTACCCTAATCCCAGCCCTGCATTAGCAACTAAGAATTCAGGTGGAGGATATGCTGAAGGAACTGGCACTGGTCTTGGTCTCAGGCTTCCCCTACTGCTAACAATGCCTCAAGTTTCTATTAAACCATGCTTAGCTAGATTTCTGCCTTAAAAAAGGCTAATTTAGAGACCACTGCTGTGGCAACAGAACATTCCTCTGCCCTCACATGTTCATGAGACTTTCTTAATGTTCCTGACTTATACTAAATAAAGCTCACGGGTGTAGAGGGTTTCTAATGTTTCTTAAGCAATGGTCACACCAGAGGTCACTTCAGGGCTTCTGGAGTTTGCTGTGTAAGATTGAATGTGCTTGATGTGATCAGGATTGGCCAAGGTTTCTACAACGATTGAAGATGAAAAAAGCTACATGGGCCAAGGTCACACTTGGTGCTGGACTCCTCAGTCCCAGTGATCTCAAACTTACACTTGATTTTCTCCATCTGGTCTAATGAGTTCGACTCATGAAAATATTTTCAAGGCTCCTCTATTCTTTTAATTTTTTTCAAGCTTAATAAATGCCTGTTAATGATGTTTTAAATTTCTTAAGGAGATTTGGTTAATGTGAAGTCCTTACGAATGAATCAATAAGGTGGTTGTATCATTAAGATTTTTACTGAACAAGTTTGTTCTATGGTGTAGAATTTAGAATTAAATATAAGACAAGTTGACTTTATTATCATAAAGTAAAAATTACCTTACAGTATTGGAGATACCTCTCATGTTCGTAACTGTACATTGCAGATGCCCCTTATGTACTTGTTAGTAAACCTATAATTTATAAGCATATTTTAAATAAAATGTTTCTAAATGCTATATTTTATTTATAATGAGAAACATAGCTAGAATAAAAATTACTTATAAATCTGACTCATTTGTTTATAAATGCCTGTAACATAGATGTATTCAAGGAAATTAACCATGTGATTTTTTCCCCCCAGTACTGGCTTATGTTTAACCAAAGGCAGATGACTGAATATTAACTTAGGATGTCGTAAGGCTTAATTGATTACTGCTGTTATGGTACTTTGCAATCCTGAGATGTTGACATTATAACTGCAGCAAAGTCTCATTAAATATTCTAGACATAGAAAATTGTGCTGTAATTCTGAATTGTAAGTATCCGTAATTTGATAGTATAAGTTCAAGAGTAAAAACATAAGATTCCATCTACCAATAAAGAACATTTCAAGATTTTAACTTTTTTGTGTTACCTATGCAATAATAAACTGAAATGAATTCTGGCTTTAAGCTTCCTTCTTGCCAACACTTGGGTCAGATTTATTTTATTTCTTAAGCAGATAAGTACTGACATGAACTGATAGCTAAGAATCATCAGGTAAGCCAGAAATCAAATATGGTATATAGCTTCAGGCTTTGGTGAAAATGGAAATAAACACATGGGGCTTTTACTTTTTCTGATGTGTAAATAACTTATATAGCCAAATTGTTTAACAACAATACAGTCAGATTTCCAGAGTAAATCATTTTTATTTCACTCTAGCTTAAATGGATTATTGTAGGTATAATGTTTTATTTTTTTAAAATATTTTATTTATCTATTTTTAGAGGGTGGTGAGGGAAAAAGAGAAGGAGAGAAACATCAATGTGTGAGAGAACCATTGACGGGTTGCCTCTTGCACCATCCCAGTGGGGGACCTGGCCAGCATCCCAGACATGTGCCCTGACCAGGAATCGAACCAGCAACCTTTGGTTCATAGGCCAATGCTCAATCCATGGAGTCACACTAGCCAGGGCAGGCTAATGTTTTAAATTAAAATCTTTTATTAATCTTATTGCTAAATTAGTTTGAGGCTTTACATCCAGCCCAGAACATTTTACCAGTGAATTCTCACACCCAGGGGATGAAACAATGCTCTTCTTCCTGTTTCAGAGATGTGTGAAGACTGTAGTTCACACAAGGACACAATGTCTGTTTCTGTAAAAATACACATGTAGCAAACCCTGTTAGAATTATAATTAGGCCTCCTACACCACATGGATCTTTTTAATTTGGCGTTTTTGTTGCCGTGCTTATATATCTGAAGTCGTGGCTTCAGAACGCTCTAAATCATTTTTCCTGTTGTAATTTTATTGCTTACTCAAGAGCCCACTTATATACTGTACTTTATCTTAATATAAAATAAATTATATTTTTCCTTACTTTTTATTGGTTGTATTTTGAGAACAGATTGTTTAAATGAACGAATCAGCAAGGGTGTTTTATATGGCTATTAGTAATTTTTAAAGTAGGACATTTTAGGGCAATGTTGTTTAGAGTTGACATATTTCTTCTACTTTAACCAAAATATTGTGATGTGTTTGTAACAAAACACATTGTTTTTCAATTTTCAAACATCTAAACATTGCTCAGTTTATCAAAATGTTCATTTAAAAAATAACATACAGATAGAGATCATGTAAAAATTTATGTAATTTTGGGAAAAATAAAATTGTAAAATAAAAGATTAAATGGAATAATTACATTTAACTCATTTAACTATTATTATGTGTTCAAAAATCTACAACCTTATAGACAGTCCTCTTTTAAATTTGCAAACAAAAGTAATAGTATTATTAGAATGTGCAGACTACTAATTTCCATCTTTAGTCCTTAAAAATCATTAATGTTACAAAAAAACACAATTTTTGACTAATTATTTTATAAAGTAACTGGCTCCTAGGTTCACAATACCTGTCTGCTTCAGGCTAAAAGAGATTAAACTATATGCATAAACTAGTTTTAATGCATTTCTTTGCTATCCATATTGGTTACAAATGCTTGACCTATTTTTAATTTTTGGTTTGTGTGGGGGTAGGGGATTGTTTTATGTTTTGCAACATAATTATATGGATGGAAGAAAAATGTAATTCTGAAGAGTTGTAGATATTAATTACAAATACAATTTAAGCATCAGTTCAAGGTCAATCAGGAGACTTTTAAAGGGTGTAAAGAAATACCTGTGTGTGTGAATTTCATTTTAGGCAGTTGCATGTTGACCTTGAGCTTGGTGGGCACCAAAAAGTGAATGTCTGCTCTTGAACATTGGGCAACTTGAGGGCACTTTAGGACCTTGGACCTTGACTGACGTTTAGAAGCTGTGTCATATTCCTGTGAAGTCTGAGCTAATTCTTATGTATTAGAGATGCATGAAGAAAGGAAGCTACTCAGGTGTCCTTCTATGCTGTACATTAAACCCCCCATTAATAACAGAACGTTATTTCTTGAGACTCTCAAAAGTCTTTGGATTCTTATTCTGAATTTGGATTCTTAGAAGCAGATGTGATTTCAAAGTTGTTCCTCCCAAGAGATGTTAAGAAAAATGAGAGGGAGGGAGAGGGGAAAGGGAGAGAAAGGGAGAGAGAGTGAGAGAGAGAGAGAGAGAGAGAGAGAGAGAGAGAGAGAGAGAGAGAGAGAGAAACTCTGATATTTTAATATTAGACTCAATATCTTTGGTTCTAAAAGATTTGTATAATACCACTTTTAGAAAAAAATATTGAATAAGAAATCTATTTTAAAAAATAGTTCAAAAATAAGACAAATGAATTAAGAATTTAATATGTGGTTAAAATGAAATATGTCAAGTAAAAAATAAAAAATAAAAATTTAATAATATTTAATAGTATCAGTATTGGAATAAATAACAGAGTACATGGATGTGGGAGGGAGTGTATGTTTATCTTTTGTCTTTTTCTTTTCTATTGTAACTTTTCCTCTTCTACTGAGTTCATTATTTAATAATTTAGCAGTACTCTGCTAAACATTTAGTAGATTATCTAACTATAGTAATTTTACTAAAGTGTGAATAAAGCTTAATTATGATACAATGGCTTTATAAAAATAAATTGCTGTATTCACCTACATCTCTACTTGGTGGAACATGAAAGAGAAAATACTGTTGAAGCTGGGGTCCTTTATTCTCTTACCTAGACTCCAGGAAATAGATCATGTGGAATTAAATACAGCTATAAATTTCCCATTGCTTCTCATTTTTGTGAGCAGAGCCTAAGAGGAATACAATATTCCCTCACTTATCACAGGTATTACGTTCTAGACGCCCCTGTGATAGGTGAAAATCCGTGAAGTAGGAACCTTACATTTATTTTAGTATTTATATATATTTTAAGGCTTTATAAACCCTTCCCACACACACTTATAAATGGTTCCCAGTCCCTTATTAACCTTTCCCACTCCCTAATTAACCTTTCCCACACTTTCATAAACACTATTTATGTTCTTAAACATATACTACACTCTTAAACCTACATAACTTTAACAACATATGTATACAATACCGCAAAATCCTGAGATATAGCGAAAAATCCGTGATAAATAATTAAATATAATATTTTAAAAAATCCTGCAATACAGTGAGGCTGCGATAAGTGAACCACGATATAGAGAGGGACTACTGTAATCTAAACATGACTTGAGAGCAAAGCAGGAGTGTGATTTGTAAGCCAGTCTTTTTGTCCCAGAGAAACAAAAACAGAATCATGCAGCATGTTTGCCAGCTGTTAGCCCTTCCTACCTTCATTCCTTCCTTCCTTCCTTCCTTCCTTCCTTCCTTCCTTCCTTCCTTCCTTTCACCAATTAATATTTTCTAGGTATTTACTACTGGTAGGATTTTTACAGGTAATAATCACACCTTCCCCTCAACTCTTAAGCTTAGAGTCAATGAGAAATAAGGCATAGCGTTTAAACAGGGGTGTGAAAATCAGCTTCATTACTGCTACAGGCATTTGGAAAACAGGGCTTTGTTTTGTAATGAAATATATTCATTCACAACCAGAGCTCTACTGCCTTGATGTACACCAGAGCATAGGTTTCTATGAAAAGAGTTTAGAAGAGCTGAGCCAGTCTTGCTCAATTCCATTTCCTAAAGTCACCAATCACTCCTATTACTTCTTCCTCATGACCAGGCTTTAAATGACCCTTTGAGAGTCCCTGAAAATTAACTTCACGGGCCAAAGTATGAATTCAGAAAGGTGCAAAATAGTTTCCCCAACCACCCACTATGTGCCAGATGCTGTGTTGGTGCTGGTGATACTTGTGTAGGACAGAGAAGGCAAGCTATCTCTCCTTGATGTTGTCTGGTGTTGCCTATGATATTACTGGATAAATTAGTCTTCTACTTGGATATAGGGAAGAGAATTATGAGTGCTAGTTATTGTTTAAACTTAGTTTTGGAGGTGACAAGTCCTTCACTGCTTGTTTGGTATGAAGATGATTAAGTCTGGGCTTCTAACCAGAGGGAGAATTTGGATGGGAGGAAGGAAAAGAGGGCCGGAATGAGGGTAAGAACTTGGGCATACCGGAGTCATTATGCCAAGTGGCCCTTCAAGACTTGTTTTTCTGACAAAGTCTTTTAAAGCATTTGAAAAACTGACCTTCAATAAACAATTTATCAGAAGTATAAGACCAAAACCAAAACTAAGCAAAAAACAAGCCCCCCTCCAAACTAATAAAATCCATATTTCACCAGGAAAAGTGTGGGAGGGAAAGAGAAAGCGAAATTGTAAAAGGTGAAAGAATGGTTAGTTCTCTCCAGCCTAGGCTCATTCCTACTTCTTCCTCTGCCTGTCCACTGAGCAGGATTTCCAACAGTCCCCAATGGATAAGGCTATGCACAGACTGGGATGGATGGGGCCAGGGTAAAGTAAGTGATTGCCCATAGTCTACAAATTTTTTTTTTCTCTAAAGCATCTGCTATTCTCACAGCTTTTCTCTAGAAGTCTATCCTCTCTCTATATAAAATAATTTCTTCCCTGGATGGATAGAAAATTATACTCTACTCTTACCCTGAACTATCTTTTTAAACTGGCTTGAAATTTAGATTATGAGTATATAAGCAAATTTGGGTAGTAGTTACTTAGGAAATAGTATATATAGATATATGGACTTCCAAATGAATAAGTATTTTATCTTTCAAAATCTGTGATCTAAGCATTTGCCAAACCTGATGTACTTTACCTTATTGAAATGAGATTTCAACAGAGACTTCATGCTCTGTTGACTCTTGTGATAATGTTCTTCTCTTTTTACCTTTAATGGACTATGTATGTTGGGTGATAAATAATAGTAAGTGGAGAAAAAGGGTTGATTAATAAAATCTGTTTAACTATCTCCTAACTGCTAAGCTGAAGACTAATGCATACAATCCCAAAGATTTTTTTTGTTATATTTCAGCACTTTATTGACAATTTGGTTGAGTCAATATGAATAAGGGTAATAATAAGAACATCTAAATAGTCTTTTGACTTTGAGGCACTAAAATTTAAATTTAGATAATGAATTAAGATAAAATTTTTATTGGCTATGATCTTGAGAGTTAAAGAATATTCTGTGGTTTTATATACATTTAATTAATGATAAAGAATTACACTATAGTACAAATGAGTACTCAGTTAAAATTAATCCACTAGGTGGATCCTGTCACACATGGAATTTAATTTACATAAAAGTTTCACTAAGAAAAGTTAGTGGAATATTAGTAAAAGACCCAGTGGGGAAAAAGTAAGATGAAGAGATCTAAGGACATATTAAAACAAATAAAACAAACAAATAAAGAAAACCCCCAAATAGCCAGGTGCAAATAATGCTTCTATAAGTATTCATAATTTGGAAAGAGAAGAGCTGTTCTCTGTATCTAGTGAGAGCAAACCGCAGTAATATCCTTCTCAGTTCCACCAAGATTAAACTCACCTCAGAATCTGCTGCTTGCTTGTATTGCCCTGTAATGATCAACTGAAAGGGATGCAGCAGCAAGTTAAACTCAGTTTTCAAACTGAGTGAGGTGAATAATACCTGTTTGTTAAAATCATTTTGGTAATTAAAAAGTAAACAGTTTTTAGTGTTCAAAATAACTTTTGATCCCTTTTGAATTAGATTTAGACTTTTCACTTGAGTCTGTTAGTGCAAAAAATACGTGAGACTAATGTGAAAAATGTAAAATAATTTTTTTCAAGATTCATTTGTATAAATTAGTCTTAAACTAATAGAGTAATACAGGATTTTCATCTTTTATTATATGTTTTAGAATACACTGGCCAAGGAGAGCTGTCTCATCCTTTGTCTGTATTGCAAAATGAAATAATGAAACGGTTATGTGTTTCAGATACTTCACCCTCTTTCATGTGACATACCCAGTAAACTGATATAAATAATCCTTTTGTTTTCAATTATCATGATTATTTGCCTTAATTCTGCACCATATGCATATTAAGTATGCTGTACATTACTTAATATGCAATATGGTGTAACGATCCACTGATCTTATCTTCCTTTACTCCTTTATCTCTCAATGACACTCACGTCTCTTTCCTGCCATAATATCTTCACCTTATGAGACTACATTTAAGATAGTATAGAAAAGCATTATTAGTTAAACATAATGAAAAACATAATAAAAAACATAATAAAAAAGCGACTCAGAACAGGTATTTGCTTATTTTTAAATTCATACCTAAAACAAACAAAAAATTTGAATGCGCCATAATACTTTTCAGTAATTTTTAATATTATTTTCTTCAGGAAGTAGGCCCAGGAGGCACACCAGTAAATGAAGCTGACCCAACATGCTGCCCATGTGAAGTTCACTCTCTAGTGGGATAAGACATACTTTAAATACAACACTGAACAATGTGTTAAGAGGCAATGAATGCTACAAGAAAAGAGTAGACTAAAGAGATAGCATGCTGGGAGGCATATTGTCTATTTAAATAGGGGAGTCAAGGTAGGTCCCCCCAGAAGAAGGGTGGCATTTCAGCAAAGACTTGAAGGAACCTTTAAATTTTGGACTTCAAATTGAAATGTTGACATCAGTTTTTTTCTTAAAATTTTAATTTTTATTACCAAATCCATGCATGGAAAAGTATAAACTTTTTACTAAAGAGAAGTCTCCCAAGAGAAATGATGATATTTTTTGTGTATTGATATATCCAGGGGCCTCAATTATATTCTTTTCAAATTTTCCTCTTTTTTTATTATCCATGCACATATACAGCCCTATTACTGCATGAGGCAACAGGGGACATTTATCCATGAGCTTATCAGGGTACTTGGCACATATTGTGACTTGAATGTCTAAACTGTCTTGGAATATTCATTTAATTAAACATTCATAATAGAGGTCCTTTACTTTGTAGAACTCATTTATATAATCTTGAACTCATTTATATAATCTGATATTCTACAAGTGTACATATTTCTTTTTATTAAAGTTTCATTTGCATTTTCAGCATTTTAAGTACCACCATGTTCTGTCAGTAGGTACTTAAATTATAACTTAATATTATAGTCTAATTCCTGGGCTACAAACTTCTTTTTACCAGGATTGAGGCTACTAAAGTATCTTACCATAGTAACAAGGTGATTTGTTTTGGATTTGTGGGAATGAAATAGCATTTGGGGAACTGTTAGCCAGAAGAGGGGATTCCAAATAATAGCTCTTTGTCCCGAGTTCCTCCATCAATTCATAGATAAGTCAATTGACACTCATCATTTTAAATTCATTGGAGGTCAATGTTGTTAAGTGGAATATAAAGGGTACCATAAGCAATAAACAGAAGCCTTGTAACAATATAATGTGTAGTGGGATAGAGGCCTGGAAGATCTATAAAAGATGCCAAAAAGAACAAAAAATAAGTACAGGAAAAAAAAGACATATTGAGCACTATCTCAGGGACTATTTCAGACAATAGTAAATATATTCTCAAATATATCTTTAAAAGATGGAAAGCAAAGTTGAAAACGAGTCCCATAAATAGAGAAAGAAAAATATTAAATCAAATTGTAGGAACAGACTAACAGGAGTTAGATTTGCTTATGTTAATTTTTACGTTTCTTTAAACCAATTAGGTGGTTGCTAATCCATAGATCAGACTATTTGAAATTTTTAGGAGAGATGATAAAGTAAAAGAAAAAATATAAGTAGAGGTAATATTTTAGGTAAGTATGGCTCAGAGTAGGGTGGATAGACTGGCATATAGAAACAATTGAAATCTGCAGTTAACACACAAGTTTTGTGAACTTGTATGTTAGTACAGTGATTTTAGGTTCTATCAAAGTTACATCTTCTTGGAGAAACATCTTTCCTTTATTCCTTCTACTTTATGAAAACATTTCGGGTACACATGACTTTCTTGAGAATAGAAAATAATGCTTTCAGGAGAAAATATTTTTGACATTGAATTTCCTTTACTTGGACCAAAAGTTTCACCTAGTGAACCATCAAGAGTTACCTGGGGAGTTTTCCCAATAAACATACTCTATTGAGAACCATCGCCATAGACATTTGAAGAGCTTATAATGGCTTTTGGAAATATACTGAGCATTACACTCTTACGTTCCTGAATAACCATCCTCTGCCTTGAATTACAAATAAACAACAGCTGACATAATAAAATATAAAAAAGAATACCATACTAATAGAAGTGATGTGCAAAGGTGGTATCTTGGATACAGGAGCAGAATTCAGAACTTGTGTGTTAAGCTGCTTTCTCAGCAAGCGAAGTCTTGTCTTCACTCACATTACATTAATTATTGTGGTTTCCTTTGTCCTGACTGATTCCAAAAACGTTTTTAGTTTAGTGGCTGAGATGATAAACCATAACTATTTAAAGACTAAGTGTCAAGCTGAGATCACCGTAACTACTTAAAGTGTCAAGCTTGAGATTTCAAACACTGGTTCTAAGAATATGGGTAAAACAAAACTTTACCTCAAAATTAATTTGATATGCTAAAAAAAGGGCAAAATCCTTTCAACTAACTCTGCCCAGGTGTGCACGTGTGCGCGCGCGTGCACACACACACACACACACATACACACACAAATACACATAAAAGGTGCAGCACAACATTTTATCCAGATTCTCAGATATATAAACTTGAAATCCATGCAATGTACCTCAAATTAAAAATATATATACTGACCTGTTGAAAGAAGTATCTTATACATATCAGTTTTAATAAGTAATGCTAAAGTAGTTTTGTGTGTATAGTAGTTAATGTGTATATACACACACAGGCAATATTTAAGCCTATGATATATTGGTTTAAAGATAATCACACACTGCACTGAAGAATGATCATTCCAATGTCAAGAGACTTGGGTACTTTGCACATGAAAGTCATTGTATTCCTATAAAGATTACTATAGAAAAATGAGGTTTTTTTCACACTTGAAAAGCTGAGTACATGTTATAAAGTTAGAAGATAGTAGAAACACAGGTTTAGAAATCATTTATTGAGCTTCTGCTGCATACCAAGGTGTGTGTGTGTGGGGGGGGAGGTGGTGAGAGAGAGAGAGAGAGAGAGAGAGAGAGAGAGAGAGAGAGAGAGAGTGAAAGTGGGAGGCAGGATACAAAACGATTAGACATTCTGGGTCCAGTCTTAAAAATGTAAGGGAAGGAAAGTAGAGAGTAAGTATTCTCATATCTTTAATAACCACATTTAATTCTTGCAGGGAGAACAGCAGTACAATGATCTCTCTTACTTTAACTATCTCAATTTATGGCCAAACTTGTTTTCATACTTGTTTCCCTATCCCTTTTAAAGCAAATCTCAGATATCATATTATTTTGTCCTTAATCATTTCAGAACTTCACTGTGTATCTTCAAAACAGCAAGAACTCTTAAAAATATAATCATAATATCATCTTCAATCTTTAAAATTATACCAAATATTATTATGTAAATTTCCTCAATGATTACAACTTCTTATAATTTCTTTTTTTAACTATATTCCAATGATTGTGTCCTATAGATTTTCTTACAGAGTCCAGATGCTGCATCCCAAGGTGCACTTTAACACATTTCTCTTTCTCCTGAACTTTATGGACATTGAGAGTTAGATTTAAATTGTTTCAACAATAGAATTTAAAGTATTTATAAGGAATGGATGCTGCCTGCTTTTTAGATAAGTTTCTCTAATTGCCTCTCTTCTAAGCCAAGAATTTTATAGAAACTGGTTCAAATATTAATATGGTAAAGTAATGAAATTCAGAATGCTTTATAATTTAAAGAAAGCACCAGACATGGATATAATTAACTCTACTAAAAAGCAAAGTATGACATATTTTTAGATGTTCCCTGGTGTGTGCTTTTGTATCAGTATTAAGAGAGAAACAAGTTTCAGCTTCTTTATGATCACAAAGCTGGTGGAGGAGGCAGCCCTTGGGGCAACTCCATCAAACATGGGAGCTCCGTGGAACAGTTTGATAGAGAACCTTAAAGATTCCTTCTAGCTCTGAACCTCAGAGTGATGATGGGCTATATGGTACAATTCACAATGGTTTTGCAAGCTCATGAACTTTCCTTAAAGCAATACTTGAGCAAAGCTAGGGAATATTAAGGGGGAAGGATAGACATAGCATTTCAGCTAAATGGAAGGATTTCTGGGTGGACAATAACTCTAAAAGTAGACTTAGAATAGACAGTGTATCAACATGCTTCAGTTCCTCGCTAAAGCAAAACAAAATAAAACACCTGCCAGTGACAAAAGCCATGCATTTGAGGAAAAGTGACAAGTAACTGTAGAGCAAACTCTGAACCTAGGCGGTGGGTGTGTTTTCATCAAATATACTTTGCATTTACTTAATTGGTTTGGGTAGTGTACCTTTGGGTTTTTTTTTTTTTTTTTTTTTCCAACTGGTTGTCCTTTGCATTTTGTATTCTGCTAAGAATCATGAATCTGCTTCTTTAGGCACAAACGGCACACATTGTCCTGGAAGATGGAACTAAGATGAAAGGTTACTCCTTTGGCCATCCATCCTCTGTTGCTGGTGAAGTGGTTTTTAACACTGGCCTGGGAGGGTGAGTAATGCTTCTGTTCCAAGGCTTTATTCTTTCTCTCTGTGGAAGAATCACCGGATGATCTTACTCATGGTGAGAAGTTGAAATCGCTGCATCGTGATAAGACTACCTATTGTCCTGACGTCACCCTGTGCCTGTGTGCAGTCTGCTGCCACCAGCCCTGAAAAGAGGCACAGAAGTCCTCTCTGCTGCTGTAAATGAAAGAGAACATGGACACTGGTGTCCCCCTTGTGGGGGGCAAAATTAATTCTAGAAACATATCGTGCAAGGACACAGGTTATGTGAGATTACCGAAAGGCTTCTGCAAGGCCAGACATAGATCTGATTAATGCAAAAACTGGAGCAGGGCAAAGATGGGGAGCACACTCCAGTGCTCTTCTATTAGTGAAATTAAGAATTAACCTGGCACATCTAGTATGAACTACCCGACGGAGCTAAGAAGGTCCTTAGGTATTTTAGACAATTTTTCACTCTAATAAGAAAGGTGAAATAACAAATACAATTATTGTTTTGAAGTATTCAATGCAAGACCAGGTGCATAGATCAGAGATTTTCAAAATTTATCAATTGGAGCCTGACTTAGTTGTTGAGATCTGCTAAGAGATGTACTGCAACAAAGATAAGAGTTGCTACAGAAATCCCGTCGCTGTTCTTGGCTAGCCAACAAACGTTTGTTCATCTGAGAACCAGGAGGCTGAAGTTCTGGTCTCAGTTCTAGTGATTTTGTGATATTGAGAAAATCACTCTACCTTTCTGAATCTTGGTTTCCACAAATAAATAGTGAGAGGCTGGATTAGACAGTCATTTACAGCTGGAAATTAAAAAAAAAAAAAAAACTTTAAAAAAATGACTAGAAGTTTTCAAGAGGTTTCCATTAGCGATTCAATAGACTAAACTATAAAATACTTGGTCACTTCTTTAGTGAAATTCAGTCAGCCTAATAAAGACAAAGAGGCATTGGGTTAACTGATATTGAAGACTGATTAACCAAACCTCCATTATGTTATTACTGTACATTTTCTCTAAACTCTTGGCTCTCTGTTTGAAATGAAGAATATCAGAAGGTTTTCAAAATAGTTCCACTGGTGAGAACATTAAATTACAGTGTATAAAAACTGTTTGAAAAGTTTTGCTTCACCAGGCAATTATTTAAGCTTTTCGACAGCACTAATCACTAGTCATGTTAATATACCTGCCAACAAACAACTGTTTAATATAGATCAGAATGATGGAGGGCACTAGAGTTTTCTTCTGTGTGATAGATTATGGATAATAAATCTTGTCACATCACACAAGCCAAACAGGACCTGATAGATTAATTTGCTTCGAACATTGTAGTTCTCTAGGACAAGCTGTGTTTATTCATTTATTGGGGAGTATTGTAGGCATGTGGTTAAAGACAATGGACAGACCTTATACGGAGAGAAAGAAGAAAGGAAAGTAAAATTAAATTAATTAAAGATGTTTTTGATGTAGAAAAAGACATTCATTAATGAGCTTAGTCCACAAACCCTATTTGTCATTAAGAAATGCTGCTTTAATTCATTGTGTGACTCAGTGAGGTGGTTGATAATTAAGGGGGTTATTTTGTTTTTCATCTTCAAGAAATGCATTTATATTGTGTTTTAGCTTTGGCTAAAAAATTATCAGTTCTTGACAAGTGAGAGGCATCTGAGAAATTAGCTGATGGAGGTGTGGATAAATATCGCAGCACGTTAGTCACCTCAGGGGTTGCTGAGCTGAAAGACTAAGCGTTCTGTCGACAGAGGTAGTTCTGGGAGGAGTTAGTCTGGATAGGAGTTGAAGAATTTATGTTGACTACTGCCTGAGCTGAACTTCATTGGTTTCAAGGTTGTCAGTTCTGTCCCCCTCAGCACCTAAATTCACTTGCAATAGTAGGTTTAACTCTTTGTGAAATGTAACACATTTCAATGCATGCAATAGCTATAGAAAGGCTCCTGGCATTTATGGGAATAAAGTTTCTTATTATTAAGAATAAGATATATATATACACACACACCAATACATATATATCAAAAATATCAAGTATTCTTTTTTTTTCCTTCCCTAAACTTTAAAATAAAGCCCCCTTGCATTCACCTCTAATCCCATAATCAGTACTTTAAAATAGTTATTAAATAGTTATTTGGATGTTTTAATTCAGAAGTCAGAAATGTGTCAGGTAAATTTTGTGGGACTAATATTTTTCTTCTAAGTTGATAATAATTCTCAAACATATACTTCTTTCTAAACTAAACTTTTAAAAATCAGCTATGTCAAATACATATTCCATTGACATTAACTATGTGGTTTGTGTTCAGTAAATTTTAATAAACATATGCACCATGAAACCACCACTGACATACTCTGGATATTCTTCAGTATCCTAAAAGATACTTTTAATTTTTCACAGTTAATGTTTTGGTGAAACTGGTAACCCTCAAGAGTAAATATCAGTTTGGGCTCACACTTGTCTGATAGGCTAAGGGAATTTTCAGGATATCTGCAAACTTTAGAGCAATATTTTAAAAATTAAGACCTATAGGAATGTTTTAAGGACTTAAAAATTTTAAGAAAACGAGAGAATAAAAATTTTATAAGAATATGCCTTAGTAGTTAAAAATCAGTTTTCCTTTTCATATCAGTCATATCATGAAATAAACTTCCATATTTTATTATAAAATTTCCCTAGGCTTGCTAAAATCTAAAAGCAGGTTTGCAGGATTTTAATCTCATGTTCTGTAATTTGCAAGGGTTCAATAATTAAGGCATTAAGGCTATATACTTTTTTGTTGGTAATTTTTTGACTACTTTACCCAGGTACCCGGAAGCTATTACTGACCCAGCCTACAGGGGACAGATCCTGACCATGGCCAATCCTATTATTGGGAATGGTGGCGCTCCTGACACTGCTGCCCTGGATGAAATGGGAATTAGCAAATACTTGGAGTCTGATGGAATTAAGGTAGTACCAGTGATGACTATTTCAAAAGTCTCCACTTGAGTGGGGTATAGTTGATATACTTTAAGAATCTAGGTTGAGTAAAGTTTCTTCCTCAATACCATAGTACAAACCATTAAATTCATATTCTCAACCCTATCCTAGATATTTGAGAATAATCTTTAGCATGAAATTATTTTAGTTTTATTTCCCAGGACACTTTAGATGTGTTTTTTAATGCTTTGGATTAAACTTGGATTTATTTGAAAAAAAATATTGTTATAAGTCCAAATAATAACAATGCTACAAGAATTGGTAATAAATATCCTTTTAAAAGGATTTTGATAATCAACTCTGTATTAACTACTTGCCTTTTAATCTTATCTTATTTAGGAGATGAATAAAAGATAGTTTATATGCTTCTCTAAAACTAAACACATTAAAATTTCCATGGATAGTGTCTTAGGAATGTGGAACATATGGACAACTCAAAGTGTACACACCAAATTGACCACCTTTTGTTTTCCACCATTCTGTTTTTTTTTATTGTTATTTTTCTTTTTTTTTAAAGTAGGTTTTATTGATTGTATTGTTACAATAGTTCCAATTTTTCCCCCTTTGCTCCCCTCCGCCCAGCATTCCCCTCCCCCAGCAATTCCCCCCAAGTCCATGCCCATGGGTCATACATACAAGCTCTCCTGCTTCACTCTTTCATATATTCTTCTTCTTTTAAAAAAAAGTAATTAATTAATTATTTTAACAATAAAAAATAACAATCCCTCCCTCTCAGACTTAAGACCCTTTATAATCTTATAAAGGACAATGGGTGAAGGTCTTGAGCTCTTCTAGCTGCTTCAAGCTGGACATGGTCATCGTCCTACCTACCCTTTTGTCCAGAAATCCCTAATAAGAGTGGGGGTGTGCAGGGGAGGGTGGCCTTTCCACATGGGCAAGGATTGTGCAGACTCCAGGTCGGTTGGCTGTCCCCGGACACCTTTTGTTTTCCACCGTTCTGTTTTTGAATGACGTGGCCTGATCATCCCCTTTAGCTCTATTTCTTGTAATTTTACCCAAATTTTTCATTCACCTTTAAATATGGATTAAATATTATTTCATTCTTCTTGTACATTAAATAAGCAATTATTAATTACATTATTAATAAATGCTGTTGAGGAAAAAGACAAGGTGACAAGAAGGAAGATCAAGCTTAGTCTCAGGATTTAGCAAACCAGGTTAAGCTGTTTCCTCACATGATAGATAATTGCGGTAACAATTGTATATTTTAAGAGCAAAGTGTCTATCATCTTTTTTACTTTCATCTCCAAAAATTTAGCCTCGTATCAGTGGATGTGATAAAGCTTAAAAAAAAAAAAATGCCATCTGACTCTTAAACCACGTCCAAAGAGTTGGATAATATTTTGTGATCACCCCTTTTAAATGACTGCTGGTCTTTCTAGGTCGCAGGTCTGCTGGTGCTGAATTATAGTAATGACTACAACCACTGGCTGGCTACCAAGAGTCTCGCGCAATGGCTACAGGAAGAAAAGGTGAGAAATATGGTAGAGCATCACCTAAGGACGATCAGTGGGGTCTGGGAAAAGTTGGGAAGGTGCATCTAACTGAAAAGGGTCAAGCAGATGAGGCATATCGTATCGTTTGGATTTTTTTTTTTTTTAAATTTCAGAAAGCGATTCCTTCTCGTAGTACACATGGAACGGTCTGAGCTCGCTCTCTTATAAACATCTAGGACCACATATTTTCAGTTTATCCACTAGGTGGCAGTCAGACATGCTTGGTTGCGTTTCTAATCTTGGAAAGGGGTTAGAGAAAATTTTAGAATTTCTGTTCTCTCAAGCAATTTAACCCCCCCCCTTTTTATCCAGGACCCCCAGATGTGCAAATTTTGTCATGGGTTCTAGTACCAGCTCTACCATTAACTAGCTGTGTGACTGTGCAGATTATATTATCATAGCATACCCCTTAGATTTTTAATTCTTAATGAGTGTAAACAGATGGCCATTGAGTCTCTTTGGGATTAAACATTATGACTCTATGACATAGAATTAAATATAATCTCATTTGAAGTTATAAGTGAAAAAGTTTATAAATCTTATCTTATATTTCCTATTTTTAAACTATTATTTTCTAATCAAATAAGAGAATTCTCCTGGTTTGAATGTCAGACACACTTCAAGTTAATGGACCTGCTATATATTTAGCTTTATTTGCAGTGTTTATGTAGCTGCTTTTTGTTGACTTACTGCTGGGATTGTACTTGACAAAATATTATTATACTAAAGCTCTGCTTCTCCAGTGAATGTCTACCTATTGGGGTGATGTTGCCTCTTTCTGACAAATCAAAAAAAATCTTCATCTTGGCTCCCTAGTTCTCATTCTTCCTAAACATTAAAAGGAAGAAGGTGATATCATTTCTCAGGTTATTACTATTTTCTTCCCAACCATCTGAATTCGCTTTCAGAGAGCTAATTTTTGTAATGGTCATGCAGAAGACTCCCCCCAACCTCCACCAGGCCTTTAATATTACCTTTGTGCTATTATAGCTGCTCTGTGTCAGAATTATAGTTTAAATATAAGCTTCATTTATGGCTGTTAGTTTGTTTTAGAAATGTGCTTTGACTCTGGTTTCATGATCACAGACACACAGAATAAAGAAGGGTGTAAGGTAAAAACCAGTTGACCACCTTGAGGTACAGATGAGACAAAGTAGCTTGCTCAGACCTCACTTAGATAAGTGGTGGGAAAAGAGACATTACAACTGGTTTTCCTAATTCCTAACTCATTGCTCTTCCATTATATCACCTCTGTCTCTATCCAGTCCAGTCAAAGAAAATAAAACAAATGGTGGTGCTGCGTGATTTATTAGAAAAACGTGCAAATTTTATTACAGCATGACCACTTAACAAGGACCTTCGGAAAAATGTGCTGAGTGTCTGTGATGTCCCAGGAACATTTGGCAATAAGCATGGATTTGCATTTTATTTAAATATCATTGCATATAAAGTGCACACATTTCATTATTTCAATATATATGTGTACATATATATGTGTAATATTATTTAACATCCTGTGTTAAAAGCAACAAAACTGTAGCAGAAAGTTGATGTTCAGAATTTCTCATTTTTTATTCTAAGGAAGTGCCTGGGTATTAGGAGTCCTGTGCCCAACTGGAACAGCAATTTACCGTGTTCTGACAACACAGTCACCCTGGGTCAAGAAAAGAAGGAGTAGGGAAATTATTTACTGCTCAAGAAGATAGATGATGCTAAGCTTGTAACTTGAAAACAATGCGCTGGATCTAATTTCTCCCAATTTCACTGTCACCATGATTCTTTTTCTAGGTCCCTGCAGTTTATGGAGTGGATACAAGAATGCTGTCTAAAATAATTCGGGATAAGGTATGATCATCATCTTTAGCCAAATCTGTGTTTCTTCACATGAAAAAATATATATATTTTCTCAGTGCCTGAGGAATTCATTAGTGTGTAAGAGAACAAATCTGGTTAATTTCTGTCATTTGGGCTTCTGTCATCTCGTTTCACTATTTCTGATGGAATTTTCAAGACCGAATACTTGTTTGGGATGTTTGTTACTGAATGGACTTGAGATGAATTCACTCAGCAGCAGCTGATGGAGTGCCCACACTGTGTTCATGATCCCGACAAGTCAAGGCTTTTATAATTCAGCTCAGGACTAGTGAAACAAGTGGACAAGGTTACTTATATGCATAACTATTTACTTAAATGAATCAGACACCTCCATGCTGGGAATGCAAAGCAGGAGGTGTGCAGCATTGGTGTTGTTATTTGTTCAGTCCTCTTGGAGGAGTTGTCTGTGAAGGTAGTGAGTTATATTTCATGAGTGTGTCAAATGAGCCCTGCATGTGTTAACTCAATGACATAGTCTTTCTTGAGACTGATCTGATGCCTCATTGATAACAGGTATGTTTATGTTTTGCTTTCATATCTGATTGTTGAAACATCTGACCCCCCCTCTTATAGTATCTCCTCACCATCAGCTTGCTTCTTCTTGTTAAGAGAAGTGGACAGTTTTTCCACCTCCAACATAACAACTTCGTATCTGAGATTAGAAAGAAACTTTACCTGAGGTTAACTACATTCCTTAAATTTCACTAAAGTTGTCTCATTGAATTATATTACATAGAAAAAGAAAAAATGATACAATTTCAAAGTGAAAGAGATTCTTCAAGAAAATCTGTTGTAGATTTCTTGTCCGAATGTATTGACACAGGATATCTGTAAACAGAAAGGAAGTGTGGCTTTGACCCTGGTTGCAGTGGATTGAGCCTCAGCCTGCGAACGAAGGGTCGCTGGTTCGATTCCCAGTCCAGGGCACATGACTAGGTTGCATGCCAGGTCCTCAATCGGGGGCCGTGAGAGGCAACCACGCATTGATATTTCTCTCCCTCTCTGTCTCTGTCTCCTTTCCCCTCTCTCTAAATACGGATTAATAAAATAAAATAAAAATAAAGTAAAAAGGAACCTTGTTAAAAAAAAAAGAAGAAAGTATGGCTTTGAAAATAAGACCATGACCCATGGCCAGAAGGAAGCCAGAGAATTTATGTCACCCTTCCACTGATTTTCTGATTTTCTGGTTTTCTTCCCTCTGACATGGTTTTCCTGAGAACAGATGTTAGTGTGGTTAACTATCCCAAGTAGATACTTGTGTTTTCTTAGCCCAATGACATCGTGGGAGCAGTGAACAGTGATGAGGCTACCATAATGGAAAGGAAATAAAATTGGGAAATTCAATTTGGGCTGCAGAATTGGCAAGTTGAATAAAATATAGTGAGGCCCTATTAATTTGGGAAAACACTTTACAATACCATATTGTGTTCTTTTTGTTAGTTTAAAATGAACCCTTCTTTTATAAGAGGCAGTTAGGTTTTCAAAATTTGGTTGAATAGGCTAGCACAGGCAAAATTGTAGGATCACCTATTATATTTAATTTGGAGTGGTGCTAGCTCATATTGAAAATGTATACTGTTGCTTTTAGTCTATTAATCTTAGGCTGAAAAGTAAGATTGGATTTCATTCAGCATGCTTTAAGAAGAAGGGAATGAGAACTGAAAACCAAATTTCAAAATTAAGGATCCATAAATATAGTCAAGGGGATTCTGTGATTTGAATTCTAAAAGTAGAGGCCATCATGAAAATTAATAATCCAGTGTGAAAGTAAAAGGTGCTTTTAAGTTATTTTTTTCAAGAATTTGAGGTAGCACTCTGACTTTAGTAATCACACAAATAACTGTATATATATATATACATATATACACACATATACACACAGGCATATATATATATATACACACATGTACATGCATATATGTAACTGTCTATATATATAAAATATCAGAGAAGGAAAACTCTGACTCCAAAAAACCTCCGCTGCCTTGCGGCATACCTCTTCAGGGGAAAGGCTAAGGGAGTAAACCCCGACAGAAAATCCGGAGCCGGAGTCCCTAAGGTGGTTTGACGTTGTAGTCAACACCGGCAACTCCTGCGGCGCACCTGAAGCCAAGCTGTATTGACTCCGTCTTTCCCTTGGATCCTTCAGCTGCGAAGAGAGGGGGGGTCTGCTGCATGAGCAACAGCAGACCCTCCATATCACCCTGCCCAGGCTCTGTAGCTTCAGCTTCACTGGAGAGGACACTCCAGCGTCATCGCAAGATGTCGATTCAACACGGGAGGAGACAGATACCGTGTCACTCCCGAGTCGGACTGCACAGCCATTCTCGGCGGTGCAGATAGACTCTTAAGAAGCTACACCATCGTCTCTCGAGATGGACGGCTGCCGACGATATATATAAAATACTATTTTTCTAAATAGGTCAAATTGAACTTACTAACAAATAAAGTAAATCTCATGGCATAAATAATAATAATAAGAAAACACTTGCCATGTTCAAGCTATCAATTTGTGAAAACTTCACAGAAGGCTAGACATTTTTTAAAGTTCAGATTCTTAAGTACACATAGACATCAGCATGTCTAAAGCAGTGAATATTTTCGATGCCACTTCTCTTAGCTTATGGCTTATATAGCGTTTCACATTTTGGGAAATTAATTTTACTATCACAATACAATGAATTCCCACTCTTTTCAATTTTCAAAAATATTTAGATTTTTATATTTTTTCTCAGTAGATTTTTCTGTCCATGTCTCTCATGAAACATCTTTAGGTCAGATTCACTAAGGAACAGGTACCCCAAGTACTGGAAGCTGAAGACCCAAATTCTGATGCCTTTGACTTTGCTTGCCCCAGATGATTATCTCAGCCCTAAAAGAAATAATTGTACTTCCAACAGTGGGTCCCAAAATGTACTATGCAAATTATTTTTTTCTCTCCAGGTTATGATGAAGATCTGCATTTGGTTTGAGTAGTTACAATGACATTGAAATTTCAGAGCAGCTGTTTAAGTCCCTGTGAAGTTATCCTGTCAACACGTTCATCGTTGCTCCCTTTTCACTGTTTAATTTTGTAATTTGACAGGGCACCATGCTTGGAAAGATTGAATTTGAAGGTCAGTCTGTGGATTTTGTGGATCCAAATAAGCAGAATTTGATCGCTGATGTTTCAACCAAGGTGAGCAATTTTCCTTCAAATTTTATAGTTTTGTTTTATTCCCTTCAGACCTTCCTTTCTTGTGGTATCAAAATGTTCATTTAGGCCAAAGTCATCTTTTAGAAGTACTAGAGATGAGGGGAAAAGAAAGGTCTCATAGTAGCTAAAATATATTTTACAAATCAGTGCATTTAAAGTTAGAAATTGTTTACTATTATTTTAATATTTTTTTCTGATTTTCCATTTCAAAGCTTTAACAATGTCAAAAAAAGAGAGAAGGGCATTGACTTGCCAGAGTTAGGCATAGTGACAATCACGAGTCAGAGCAAATAGCCAGCCAGAGAGTCAAGAGCATTTGGAAGAAATCAGACACACTGATCAGAGTATGGGGTCATCTGGGGCAGGGAGCAGTGTTCCTTGACACACTGAAGATCTATTGTAATAAAGTTCAATTCAAAAACTAGTGTTCATAATAATCACTGTGCTGGCCCAAAGTGAGGTATGTTTAGTGTATATTTATAAGAGGGCATAGAATACATTTTAGAAAGATGTCTATTGTTTTAATTAAATATTTATTAATGTTGATATAAGTCTCTTGGGCTATAGTCTCCGTCTTTGGGGGACATAAAAGCTGGTGGGACAGGCAAATGAGCGATCACCATGGACAGAATTTTGTGGTAAATGCTGCCCTTGAAATGTACACAGGCTGCCACAAAGGCAAGAACATGCATGGGTGGCATCGAATGTGATAGCCAAGCCAAGGAAGGCTCTGCAGAGGAGTTAGGCTTGTTCTGAGACATAAAGGGCAGGTAGTTAAATGGATGAACTAGGATAACTGAGTTTCAGGCACAAAAAAATGGCATTTGTCTGAGAGGCATAGAAGTATAGCAACATTATGGTGCGATCAAAGGGTTGTGTGCTTGAGGAGTTACGCATTGTTTTGTGTGGTTGAACCCAAGAATTCACATAAAGATGGCTAAAGGTGAGTGGAGATGGACTAGGGCTCGGTCTAAAAGGTTTGGTGTTATTGGTTAAACATACAAAACTATGACCAGAATTCTACCCCACTACTGTGACCAGATAAAAGATCACCCTATTTTCTTAGTGATTTCAACTAGTTTTAGTGAGCACAATGATGATTTCATTAGCAGTTTGCGATGTCAATGGGATTCACTATGAAAAATTTTAGAAGAGTTTTTGGTGTACTTTGAATTTTAAAGGGTGGATTGCTACTTTCTGTTCTTGTTATATAAAACAAGAGACAGAGAAGAATGTTCTTTCCTAGGAGTGTGTATTTGATTACTATTGAACTTTGAATGTGGAGAACTCAAGCAGGTTGAAACGTGTTTGAGGTCATTACTATCAGCTGGCTCAACACTGGGAATTATTTTCACTACAGGCACAATGGCTACAAACTTCTCTTTTATCAACATTGGGGCAACAAAGGGTCTCTCTCTTTAAAATTTGATTTTAAATTGAATTATTCACCAAGACATTTTATTCCTTTATATATCAAATATAGTTTCTTGCTTAAGATAGCTTATGGTTATCATGGTCTATTTAAAGAGGCAGCCCCCCCTTTTTTCTGTCTTAGAAGAAAATAATAAGCAACCTTTTTTTGAATACTCAGCTAATTTCCATTTAAAAACTCTATTTCATGGCTGAGGAAATGAGGTTTATCAAGTAAATCTATTTGAAATCAAATGTAACTTGTCTGAAGTTTTATAACTAGCCTCAACCTAAACTCCAGTGACTCCAGAATCTGTGAGGTTAACCTTATGCTATTTTTTCTGAACATTTTGATGTGGTTTGACTGAGACAGTTTCAGAAAGATCCGTTTTTAGGATCCTACTACATAAATTCAAGAAAGTCTCTCAAGGCTCCTTATAAAATTAGGCGCTACTCAACCTTCATCTGGCAAGGTCAGAATACGCATATTCTGCTCTTCTGCCTGGGATCTCCCTCTCGCTCTATCCTCTGCTTGCCTTCAAGAAGTCAGTTTAAAGGGTCAGGACATTGTTCCTCTGTGAAGCCTTCCCTGACTTACTCTCCCCTTTTGTATTCCATGTCATTTTATAAGTAGGTTTATTTAAAAAAATATCAAATTGTATTTAGTTTCTTGCAAGGATTGTTTCTCTAACTTGTCTACAGTTAGTTCTTTGAGATGAAAGGTCTTGACTTACTTATCTGAATCCCCAGCACTTTCCATAGTGTCTTTCTTATAGTACATGCTCAATAACTATTGAATGAATGAATAAAGCAAGGAATAAAGCAAGGAAAAAAGCCAATAAATAGTAGTTAGAGTTGGTGGTAGAGATGTTAAAGATTCTTTTGCCCCTTCAGCTCCTGAATACTTTAGTCAGTGTTTCTGATGGCTTTATATGTCCTTTATTAATATATAAATTTTCATTGTTTTTAATAACCAGTATGAACTTTATTAATAAAATAACAATAGACTGGATGTGCTGAGTTCCTAGTATGTACCAGGCATTTTTTAAAGCACTTTACACTGATTAATGCATTCAGTCCTCAGATAAATTCTATGATGTAGGTATTATTAGTATTTTATTTTACCAAAGGAGAAACAAATATAGCTTAAGTTCCCTTCTCAAGGTGAAGAGTTACCAAAATTTATACCTAAGAAGGTTTGTTTTAGTGTCTGCCTCTTAAAAATCATCTTATACTGCCTTCCAAAATACTAGAAATAATAGTTATTAGTAACCATAGTCATATTGTCATGTACTAATCATAAGTTTACATAGTTTTAGGCCGTCTACTTTTTACATTTGTAAAGTGAAGATTCAAGGATGTCTAATCAAAAGTGGTAAAGCATATGATTGGACAGTGAATGAATGCACTTTAAAGCTGACTGGTTGCATGGAGTATTCTACCCCGCTACAGTGACAAAACCTTCTCATTAAGGGTCTTTAGAAAGGAAGCTTCTTCCCCCACCCTTACTGATACCTGTTCATTTGGGAAATGATTCATGTTGTGATTGAACACCAATGAGCATGACTATGGAGGACAGCATTTTATGAAGAGTTCTAGCTGTGAGAATGTTATTTCACCAGGGCATTATTTTAAATGGCACCAATAGCCTGTTTAGCAGCATGTCAGACTCAGAGAAAACTTGTGTTGATATTATCTGGTGTTCCTACTCTTGTCGCATGGAAATGGGAGAATGAGGAGTTTGGGTCCTTGGAAATCAGTATTGGATTACATATTCTTTTTTTTTTTTTATTGTTGCTCTATTACAGTTGTCCCACTTTCCCCCCATTGCTCTCCCCTACCTCGTCCACCTCCCCCCTCTCCCACAGTCAACCCCCACCCTGTTGTCCATGCCCAGGGGTCATTTATACCAGTCCATTCCCCTTCTTCTCATTCTTGATGTTGATGTTGAATATGGATCTGCACTCACATCATTTTGGAGCATATGAGTTGTTAAATTAGATATGTGATTGTTCATGTATCTGGAATTTTATCATGTCACATGTGATATTCATTTGTTTTTAATTTAAAAATTTGTCCATTCAAATGACACGCAGCAAAATTCCCTGTATTTTTTTCTCCACATTTATCAATTGGTTTAGTTTGAGATACAGCACAAGAGAGGGTTATTTTTTTCTTCTAGAATGATCACATTTTAAAATTGAGTACTTCCTTGGACATCTAGCCTAGCATTTTCTAAATGTGAGGAACATTGGACATAGAAGACATTCAGCTTTAAAAAAAAAAATCTATGGTCAAATAAGATTGGAAAACATTGCATAATGTATTCCTTTCTTGGAAATCCTAAAGCAAATTCATATATTCACTTCTCTGTGAGGTCTTGCGTAATTAACTTCTATCATTTTGTATGGAGAGTATATAATATGTTTGTGTAGAGATAAGGAGCCTATCTGTATTTTTATCTATATTAAATCAAGGGAGAGACTGCAATGATGAAGTCTGATGCCATTTCTTAATGCCAGAGCAATTAAATAATTTCACTATAGCTGTGATAAAATGTATATTTTTATCAGATTATATTTATATGATGAATTTATTTTGAGTGTGGTTGATAACTTAATTCATTGCCTTGTAATTGCAATTTGGTATAGCTACAACTAGATAGTAATATTGCTTTATTTTGTAGCAGAAACCTAAGGTGAAGAATAAATCTGTACTTTTTCAAATTATCTGATGGGAGAGATTATCTGTAGCATTTATGGATCAGTTCAGCAATAATTTCCCCAGATCATAGAAGGACTGGGGTACTTTTTATTTTTCCTTTAGAATGGTCAGCAGAACAAAAAATATAAACTTTTAATATTTTTTCCCTCAAGTAGTCTAAAGATTATGATTTCACATTCCATAGACTTTGTAGAGAGAATTTCAGTTAAAGTAAAATGTTTTTTCAAATATCCCAATTGCAACTTTCATCTAAAACTTTTTACAAACTTTGAATGATCCTAAATTCGGAATGTGCTCGCTAACTCTCAAAGCAGGAATCACTATGGGCACGCAACCCTCTAGGCTTCTCTCCCGGTATTTCTATTATATTTCCTTTTATGACTTTGGGGAAGCACTTCTTGGGTAAATGCCGATGAAAATGGATCTGACTCCAAGCAGTGCTTAAGACAGGTAATGATCATGATATGCTCTGGGATCCTTCTATGAAGTCTACCATTTAAATGCAAATGATTGCACGGTAACCTAGAGGGACCCATGGTCTACACCAGCTCAGCAATTCCTTTGACTCTGATACTAGTTTTATCCATTAGCCCCACTGCATAAGCCTAATGCTCTACCCCATCCACACTTCATAGCAAATTGAGGATCACGTGTTATTTAAAACGTGATGCACTTACTGCCGCATCTGTCTAATGCTGAATCAGGCAATAATACTTGAAAATTCCATTGCTACTGTTTGTTAGTGGGGCAAAATATGGGAAAGATGGTTGTTAGCTACGGAAGCAACCAGTTTCTTAGAGATCATTGTTATTACCACAATCGAGATTTGATATAAAACAGTAAAGTACTTTTTTCCTCATAAAAAATGATACAGACTGTCGCACTTGCTATGCTTTTCTTACAAATTGGTTAACTGCCAGTCACTCCCAAGTTAGCAATCAATTTGCTGCCAATTTAAGTGCAAAGCGTCCTCAATTATGTTTATGATATTGACGTGCTCCTCCTCCCTGGAACTTCCCTCTCACTCTTTGGTTTTTTACATGGCAGGATGTCAAGGTGTACGGCAAAGGAAACCCCACAAAAGTGGTAGCTGTAGACTGTGGGATAAAAAACAACGTAATCCGCCTACTAGTGAAGGTAAGTAAGTTGTTCCATCTCAAGGGGGAGGATTTGTAATATTGATCATTTAATGTTGAGCTGATTTCTTCTACCTGTTTCAGAGGAAGCTGGTGAGTTCTCTCAGAATGCGAGGGAATCTACTCTCTTTTGTTGCCTTTGATCTACAAATGACACATTTATCCCTGTTAAAATCAGACTTTGTGGACTATGTTAAAAAAAAAAACTTCAAAGGCCACGAAAACAGAGAAGAAAATGATGACTGTTCTTATCATTTATTGACTGACATTCTGTGACACGCCACATTCACATTCTTGGGGTTTAGAGAAAACCGCAACACTAGAGGCAGTGGAGAACTTCTCCATTGTGCTACATTTATTATGCACCACGGGTTTGCAGAGGTCATGCTCGGTGCACTGCAGACTTTCACATCGCTGTCTATCAACTCTTGGACAACCACTAATATTAAATCTGAAGCATCTTTAAGGAGAATTTAACCATTATTGCAGTGTTTTCTTAATTTTTTTGTTGGGATTTTTCTTCCACCTTCCTCTCCCATTCTCTGTTTCTGTCTCTCTGTGTAAACCTCTGTCTGTGTTTCACAGACACACAGACAGACAGACAGACAGACACACACACACACACACATGCACACAGATATTTTCATAACATCACATTAGCTTGAATATGACAGAATCCTTCCATTCTTTGTTAGAGAATATCACAAATATCCAAATCACGATTTCAAATTCTGGTCGAGTTTAGCAACAACAATGTGCACAGACAATTCAGTAGCAAATTCTGTGGATGGCCTATCTGTAGCCCCGTCTCTGTTTACCATTTTAAGCCATTTTTCCTGTCTTCCAATGACAAGTGTCTGCATCTCCTTGCTGGAGGACTGTGTTTGGTTGTTGGTTGGAGCCTGCCGGCATGCAGGAAATGCTGTAGAATTAACGATCCCTGCTGCAGCCCTAGCCAATGACTAGAGAAGGTCATTGTGTCAATATCCCAGCTCCTTTGCTCCATAGCTGGGTTGTCTTTGAGACGGATAATCTACACTGGCCCTCAGAGTTCCTCAGTGGGCTGAAGCTCCACTTGTCCACAATGGTAACTGCTTGGGAATGCATACTTGATTGGGGTGCCTCACGGTGTCACTTTCTATTGGTATTTCTTGGAAATGCTTTAAAATAAACTTCTTTTTCTTACATCCTTGCTGCAGAAAATGCTTCTAGGAAACAATCAAAGGCATCTTCTTATCTCTATTTATATACAAACATTGTAATTCTTCAATCAGAATAGAAATCTTATAGATAATATGAGAAAACCTTAGGAACAAAAGATGATTAATATTTGACCATGCAAAAAAGACAAAATTGAAAAAGGTGAAAGGGGGGCCAACTCAAGGCTTTCAGAAAATTGATTTATCTTTTGTTGCAACCCTTTCTTCCAGAGTTCTAGGTAAGACAACCTGTACTCCTGTGTGCCCAGCAATGAAGCCTTTAGGCTCTGAAGACTTCTGAAGTTCAGGAGGCTGTATTATCTACTTTCTGAGGCTCAACTCTTTAATAGTTTTATTCCCCCACTTTTTATTGATCATTGGCTGCAGTTTCCTCATGCAAAACAGGGAGCCACCAAAGAATGTTTTTCTCAGCTTTCTTTATTTGAACCACATGCTAATTTCCTCCTTCCCTTTAGGGAGTAAGTTAGTCAAGAGAAGGTCTAGTAAAATTACACGTTCACAAAGAAAAATGTTATTGAATTCTAATCATTCTTGTGCTTCTTTTTTAGCGAGGAGCTGAAGTGCATTTGGTTCCCTGGAATCACGATTTCACCCAGATGGAGTACGATGGGCTTTTAATTGCTGGAGGACCTGGGAACCCAGCTCTTGCACAACCACTAATTCAGAATGTGAAAAAGGTGCAGTGAACCTGGGGGTGGTGTTTATCTGTGTGCAAAGTGGAGGGGGTCCGCTCTATGTTGTAATATATGTCATTTATTTAGAAATTTTTATTACTCCCATTTGTGACCTCTGAGGTAATGATGTCAGCACAGACATGTGTTAGGGGGAATCAATGTAAAATACAAAACAAAACAAAACAGAGTTAACTGTGTCCTCAAGTTTAGAGAGCTGGAGTCTGATCTCCAAATGTGTCTTTCCATAGAATTGTGAAATGACAACTTATGTTCTTCACCATGACCTTGGGACCTATAATACTCTCAAGTTTCTAAAAAAATATTAAGTTAGATTTAGTTTAGTCTAAATGTTACATACCTTTTATTGAATTCTAATGCTATAAATGTGTCAATCATGTTCTTATTTATAATCTAACTTTTTATTAAATTACTATTCTCTTTACCTTGTTAATTGAAGGGGAAAAAGGACACTTCAGTTTTATTCCTGCAGAGATACTTTTGGGAGCAATACTTCTGGGTTAATGAAAATTCTTCTTGATTTAGGTTTTGGAGGGTGACCGTAAGGAGCCATTGTTTGGAATCAGCACAGGAAATTTAATAATAGGATTAGCTGCTGGTGCCAAAACCTACAAGATGTCTATGGCCAACAGGTAAGGGAGTCAGACTTTTGTTCACAGGTCAAACTAGCTCTGAAATATGCTCAGTAACTAAATCCAAAAGACTTAGAGAACTGACATGCCATTTTCTTAACAATACATAGATAACCATTCTGTTACATGGTTCACAGTTGTCTGACTGCCTGATACCACTTTCATTGCGTTTTTGAAAGGCAGCCTTCTCTAACAATAACTTTGCTGTAGTTTAAAGTTATTTTCCTTCCCTTGGCATAAACCAAGGGTATAATACTCAATCAAATAACATTCTAAGGGAAATTGTTCTGATTTCAAACTTGGTTTTAGAGCATTGATAACATTGTAAGGCGGGGTGACTTAAGAACCAAAACATCTTCAGATCCCCTAGGTTTTACTTCCTTATCCCAAATAGCGTTAATTTATGGAACATGAAGCTTTCCCACACAGCCCAACCCCACAGAGAGTGTAATTCAGATTGACTCAGGACTGAGTAGTTATCTCTTTATTATTCCCCAGGAGTGCTCATCTGGCTTTAAAATTACTGTAGCTCCCTTAAAATGAGTCACTATATTTGTCTACCTCTGTTAATCTAGTAAGCAATTCTTTTTGTTACGAGTGCAATTCCCCCTTTTCTAATACTGATTATAGAAGTTTAATAGACCTGATATTTAGCACACAATGAAGCTTCCTGAATTGATTTTTTGTTGCTAAAATTATTGGGATTAACAATCTGTGACTTTTCTCACAGAATAATCTTCACTAAGCAATTGAAACTTTCAAATTTTAATGGTCTTTTCTTGTTCGCTGTTTTACAATGAATGAGCTTATATTCTTCTCTTCACTTTTCCTTTTTCTTCTTCTTTTTTATTTTATTTTTCTCTCCAGAGGGCAAAATCAGCCTGTTTTGAATGTGACAAACAGACAGGCTTTCATTACTGCTCAGAATCATGGCTATGCCTTGGAAAACACCCTTCCTGCTGGCTGGAAGCCACTTTTTGTGAATGTCAATGACCAAACCAATGAGGTAAGAACACCAAGAAACCTATTTAGTTTGGTGATAGAAATTCAGGGCTTTTAATACTCTGTTATACAGACACCTTCCTGTTGCTTATGTGGGCGACCTGGGGTGTGTTTTTGTGTCATGGAAGAACTCCATTTATAGGTTATTTCCCATAACCCTCTGCTTTTCAAAAAGTCTCTGTCTTATTTTCTCATCAGTTGACTCATTAAGATCCATTCTTTGAGTGGTTAATCAATGACTGTCTTGCACATTTATTGTTAATGGGATACTAGTAAAGATCTGTTTGAACCTACTCTGAATCTCTGGGACTAAACACTGAAGTACCCTTTGAGAAGACCTTCGGAGAAGCAATTTAGGAGGTGAAGATAAGAAGAGGCTTTGGGTGTATTCTGAACAGAGTTTTGAGAAACGCTAAAGTCTATATAGATCAAATCAGTTGTTTATATTAAGGGAAGCACGTTGGGTTGAGTCTTTGTTGGCTTATTTTTATTAGTACTATTAATTTTTCGACTGTTCTTAAGCATTTAACTCAGTTTTTAACAATGGAAGGCATGTCTCCCGCTTCTTGTTCCTTTAGGGGATTATGCATGAGAGCAAACCCTTCTTTGGTGTGCAGTTCCACCCAGAGGTCAGCCCGGGGCCAACGGACACTGAGGTATGTGAGAAAGAGGAGGCCTATTACATGCTTATTTTTTTTTTAATTAGAAATAAATTTATGTCAAAACTCAAAAAAACCAAAATAATCACCCTAGGTGATCTCGGTACAGAATATTCTCCAGAAAGGTGCTGTGATAACACACTCATTGTATTAAAATTTCCCCATGAATATCATGGAGGAAATGTCTTTTTTTTTTTTTTAAATTCAAAGTGGGAAAGCCATTAAGAAATCTGATGCAATGCTATTTTTATTTAAATTATTATCATTTTAATATATTTAGTTTTGAAATGTACAATTATTGTCCTATGCAAATGATTTCCCCTTGCTCTCTCATTCTCATAACTGAAATGAAATTTTAATCTCCCATCTGTGACTTCACAAAATCTCTATAGCAACTGGTTTGTGTAGCCACATAGGGAGAATAAACAGCAGCAGAAGGAAGAAGGGCAGGAGTGTGGGGGAGGGGGCAGGGCACACATGCAGGTACATATGAGTCAGATGGCTTAAGAAAAGAACCTTTAAGAGTTTTTAGAGAAGTTTTGTTTGTAATTTAAATATTTCTACTTTTATTGTGTGAGCTTTTGTTTCAATGTTCAAGGACATTGTTGCAAGACAAGAGTGATAGAAGTCTGGGAAGTGTCCTGTGACTCCATCTCTCACTCCTAGGGCCTCCAATCGTAATGCTGACAATTCTTCCTAGTCAGTAGATACTCTCAGAAAAGACACCTATGTAAAATGAGGAGGAGAATAAAATTTTCTGTCTGTAAACTCTACTACTTCATTGCTTTTTCAGATATTTGTGTTTCTTCTTGTTTTATTATTTAAAAAAATAATGGTTCTTAATAGCCAAAGTCAATAGCCATTACTTACTCACAGTGAAATTCATAAATAAAAGTTAGTTACACACATACCTTGCCTAATGCATGATAAATACGTTTTTTAATTTAAATTTTTAATTATTTACCTATATTTGTATTTCAGGTTAAGAATACTGAAATTAAGATATATATTATCCATATTTTCAAAATAAATATTTTTGTTGAAATTTATTATGATGCCTTGCAAAAATAAAAGTAAAGTCATTGATAAAGTTTACAAATAATCTTTAAAGATATATTTAGAAATAATAGAAATAAAAAAAAATCTAGTTATTTCTAACTTTAGGATGCATAAGTCATATAGCCTCAGGTTTTTTTGTTTTTGTTTTTTTGTATAACCAGAATTTTACTTAGAAGAAAAAATTTTTCATAATTAAGAAGCTGAAAACTTGACATTTTCAAAAAGTCACTATCTGAAATGTTCATTGTCTGTTGAACACTTTCTTTTGATAGGATTTCACATAAGCACTTAGAAGTGTTTGTTTGATCTAATTCTTATAGTAGTAAATATTTAGTTAGTTTTTCAGAATTGGCAAAAACAAAACAAAACAAAAAACATCGCACAGAAATACTCTAAAAAATTATTTGTTTATTTAAAGTTCAAATTTAACTGGGCATACTATAGTTTATCTGGTGACCTTATGAGTTTTGAAGATTCTAACTAGTTGGTTATATATATTTTTTCTAGTATCTGTTTGATTCCTTTTTCTCACTGATAAAGAAGGGGAAAGGTACAACCATTACATCGGTTCTACCAAAGCCAGCCCTGGTTGCATCTCGAATTGAGGTCAGTGTATGTGGGCTTCTTTCTGGTTTATGTATTTTGGATTTTCTCTATCATGTAATGATATATTTTTAAGTGACTCTGTGAACCTTTTTAATGTTTATGAAGTATGACTGATATTATTGTAATCTCCCATCATTTTAGCATCTAATTATTTGGCCTATTCTTGATAATGTTCATTGGAATTTTCACATTTAATTTTAAAATTATATCTTTTAAAATTAAATTCTTTCAGGATGCTTGTAATAAAACAATGTAGTAAAGAATAAGGTTAAGTTTAGTTTAGAATTTTATATACTTTTCATTACTCAATACACTATAGCTTTACATATGCTTGAGATACATTGTTCAGGCTACGGAATCGTTACAGATGACTGAATTTTTTGTTTTAACTAGGTGGATTATTATTCAACATCATAAGTTTAATAATATTATTTATCTCTAAGAGAAAATGTATAAGGATTAATATGTCATAAGACTTGAACCCATATTTGTTATGTGTATGTTAAGACCTCTACCCATTTCTTTCACAGTTAAAACACATACACATATACCCATACAATTGTTATACAAAATTTAGAGGGAAATATATGCATATAGTTTATGAACAAATAGCATTGAGTTATATGTTTATATGAAATAAGTTAAGTTAGGTGGCTTAAGAATTTCCATGACAACCTCTTTCTCTGAGATAAAAAAATTGGATATAATCCAGCTTCTCAATGTGGAATCAAACTGTGGGTTCTTGGTAGCAAAAGAAGCTGTATACTGTATAGTGTTTTTATCAAAATATCAACTTACGGTCTTTAGATGCTTTTTTTAAATGGTGGGGGAAGGGTATAATTTGGGGTTCTGCAGTGACTTGCATATAGTAGGTGCCCAATAAGTATGTGTTGAAACAAACTAAGTTTCCCAAGCCCTTGTCTCTTGTACTGACCAAGAACATCTTTCTCCTTGGAAGGGCTTGGCAGTGTCGTGTGTGGCTAAAAATTAAGCAGTATTATTATTTGCTTGAAATCTTATATACAGTTTGTATGAATAGGTTGTCAAGACATGATTATTTATTTTGTTGTTATATTTTCTGTAAATATTTCTGACACTGAACTGTAAAGTATAGGCGAAATGTAAACATGAAGGTGTCCCCATGTCTCCTCACCTCCTTTTTTTTAATCCATGAAACATTGAATGTAATACACTTAGTCAATTAAATTTTGGAAGAATCTTATCTAAAACATACACACACATAGAAATATATATTTACATACATATATTTATGTGGGTATTTTTAGATCATTATATTTGTTTAAATAAAATATAGACCTCTTCCAAAACGTTTTGATTTCAGTGAGAAAAATCTTCACATTATTTGAAAGCTGCTTTGAAATTAGAGTTGTTTAAATTGGGAGCCTTTTTACTCATATATTATATAACATTGTACTTTAAGATCACCACATAACCCAGGCTATAAAGTCATCTCCACTTTTGAAAATGACTTACTTACTTATCTCAGTAAAAGCAATGCATTCTTTTTATTGCTTACAGGTTTCTAAAGTCCTTATCCTAGGATCTGGAGGCCTGTCCATTGGTCAGGCAGGTGAATTTGATTACTCGGGATCACAAGCTGTAAAAGCCATGAAGGTGAGAGAATATGATCTTTGCTAGGATTAATATACTCCCTTTAATGAGTCTAATTAGTATTGTATAATTTAAATTTATGACACTACTTCTTTTCTAAGTCACTATAATTAATTTTCTTAACAATTCCTTACACATCTTTTATTAAAGGAAGTTTGATCACAGACAAGATTTTTAACTTTCTCAAATGTGCACATCTGCAAACTAAATTGGTCTTCAAAATTATCTACATTATCATCTATTTACAATGAAAACATATAAAACCACACTTATGGATGTTTCTCATTCCTTTTGTGGCAGTGAGCTTTTAAAATATGCTTGTCTTTTGTGTGAAAGTGAGAATTTGGGCATCCTTGGAGCTCTAAAGTACTTCAGTGTTCAATAAGACGCTTTAGATATCTCTGTGGTTGAAATGGGAAGAACCAGTAGGGGAAGCAAAGGCAACAATGCCTTGGTTCAAGCTCTAGAAATTATTACCTGTCACAAGGGGACACAGCTCCCCCAACTATGACCTGTGACTTAGAATAGATACCCTACCAGGATGGTGTGGTTAGATTTTCAAGTGGAAAAGAGAACTCGATACCCAAGTTGGGTAGAACATCCTCCCTATTTCTTCAGTCTCTTGAGATCTCTCTAACTCTTACCATAGTAAAATAAACTTTTAGAAAAATTACACTGTACATGTAAGCTATTTCTTTTGTGTTCTCATTTCCCTGGATAGTCCCCATTTTGATACTAATCAGGTCATCCGGAGGCAGTGGGAGCTCTCTGTGACCTTGCCTTAGGCTTTGCAGTGTGAAGCCATTTCCAGGAGAGAACAGTGTAGAGAGGGCAGCAGGAGACTAGAACAGCAAACCTGAGAAACAGTTGGCCAATTATGATTATTTTTTTTACTTTTTGTTTATTTAGTATTCTATATACAAAGATTTTCACTTGATAGATACCTGTTGAAAAATGTGGGCCATAGCCCCCAGTTACCTTATCTTCTTATTTGTTTTTATTTTTAATATTCTTCTTCACACACATGGGTGTTCACACACATGTGCACATGTTTTTTATGTATATTTTCAAAGCATACTTTACTTCATTGCATTATGATTCAATTTATCTTTTGATAGATAGTGGCTGTCCAATGGTTTAGATTGATAAGAACATAATCTAAGTGTATTCTGGGATTAGTACACATTCTACTAGCATACATTTAAAAAGCATACACACACACACACACACACACACACACACACACACACAATCTCCTCACCTGAGGACATGCTAATGGATTTTAGAGAGATGGGAAAGGAGGGAGAGAGGGAGCGAAACATCAATGTGAAAGAGGAAACGTTGATTGGTTGCCTCTCATATGTGGCCCAATTGGGGACTGAACCTGCAACCTAGGCATATGCCCTGACTGGGAATCAAACCCTTAACCTTTCAGTTTATAGGATAATGCTCCAACCAACTGAGCCACATCAACCAGGGCAGAATTAATTTTTTCAGAGCTTGTATTTTTTATGTGTCTTAACATCCACTATGTGATGTTATATATTTTAACTGAAAAATAGGAAGTATTAGATATAATATTGTGATTAATTAGGAGGTTAATAGAAATGAATTTATGAACAAAATATTTTAAAATAATTACATCGTGCATGTATTATAGCCAAAACTGTATTTAAAAAAATGATGTGAAGTGTATTAAAATTGTTTGAAATTATTCCTAAGTTTTAAAATGAATGGACACCCATCACATGCATATATGGGAACTTTTCTGTATAATTTGTATATCCCATCAGGAAAATACAAATATATTTAGTTGTGTTGGTACTTTTCTATAGTAACAAGACCTTCTAAAACTTATTTTTTATAATTTGTTCACAATTTAGACCCAATTATTAAATTCTAATCCATATTCTAAATTTTAATGCTTATCTGTATTTATTTAATATTTTGCTAATATACCTTACACTGATTTTAAAACAATTCCTTAAAATCTTGAAAGATAGGCATAGAACTTGAGTCATAACACTTGAATTAGTTTTAATATTGGCTCTTACCAGCTATATGATCTTTGGCATGTTGTTTACTTATTGAATCTCAAATTTTTTACCTGCAAGGTGGAAATTTCTTTTGTAGTCTTGACATAAAAATCAAATAAGTTAATAAAAAAGTACATGATAATTTTTAAGGTACACTTTGAATTTAAAATAGTGTGAGATATATTTAATTTTTTATTCAGGTCTTTCCTTAATAATGTATAGGGTTTTCAAAGATGATTTCTATACTTTCTTCAGCTGAATACTTTGTTGACTTTTTTAGAAGTGTTCAAAATTGACATGCTAATAGGTAAAATAATAAGAATCATCTGGCCATATTTTATAATAGTTATTTTTGATAAGTTTCACCCTTATCCTGGTTTATAAAGCTATTATTCTTAGTAGCCTACATGAAGAATTATTTTGGTGGTCTCTCCAGATGTCAGGATTGAGATAGGCTATGAATTCCTCACACACACATAAATTTTTATTTTATTTTGCCATATGGTCATTTTCTTTTTATATAATATTTATAAACAGTCGTATAATGCTCTTTGTTTAAGTACTACAGCAGGCATGAAAATCTAAAGAAAATAGAAATCAGCAGAAGGCTCTCAGTGCTTCTAGCAAGAAGGCAACCCATTACCATGCATTTAAAATGTACACTCAATGTTGTTCTCCAACAAACATTAGAAAGGGAAGCAGCTTTGATGTTGCCTCTAGTTCTATTTTATAGTTTACTCAATAGAGAAATTTTTGGAATATTGTGTTCTTTTAAGGTCAATTGAGCTATAAAGTTTAGGAGAAGTCACTTAATGTCAATGATAGGTTTTTGGAAACTGTGCTTTAATCAAAACAATGTATAATGAAACCAATTGTACCTTAGGTTAATTGATATAAATATAAACAAGGGTTAAGTTCCTATGGCATTATTCTGATCCCCCAAATTAATACCAAACTTATAAAGTTTTTAAGTACTTCTAATATTATACATTGGAATAAATATGAGCTATACAGACATTTAAGAAAGATGAATAAAAACAGGATAATTACTTTCTAATCCCCTTATTCCACTTCAGGGTCTTGGGTGGCCAGAGCCTCTCTCAAAAGCTTGGGGTGCAGGCAGGATCCACCCTGGATAGGACGCTCTTCTATCTCAGGGAACACTCACATCCATACACACTCTTATACCAGGATAAGTTAGACATGCCAGTTCATCTCACTGGATGTCTTTGGGATTTGGGACGAATCTAGAATACCTGTAGGAAATCCACACAGACATGGCAGAAATGTGCATGCTTCACACAGTGGCTCTAGCCAGGAATTGTGTTTTTCTCTTATTAATGTTATAACAAAATGACTTGAACAAAAAGATGTTATTTGAAGATCTGTTGTATTTGTGAATGTCTAGTTAAATTCTATAGAAATCATTTCCAGCTTTATTTGATACCTTCAGTGGCAAGGAATTCAGAATGATCCTTATGAGTGATGCAGTTCTTCTTGGATAGTTTTATTTTCACTCAGTTTTTTCTTTTGTTTCACCAAATGTTTGTTTTCCTCTATCATTCATTCATTCATTCATTCATTCATTTATTCATTCATTACCTAATCCATTCATTAGCTAATAATGCCCTTTATTGAAATACAGTCATTCTCTTCTTTAGAACATGGATTCAGATTCTGGATTCTTTTGTTACAGGAAGAAAATGTCAAAACTGTCCTGATGAACCCAAACATTGCATCAGTACAGACCAATGAGGTGGGCTTAAAACAAGCAGACAGTGTCTACTTTCTTCCCATCACCCCTCAGTTTGTCACTGAGGTCATCAAGGCAGAACGGCCAGATGGGTTAATTCTAGGCATGGGTGGCCAGACAGCTCTGAACTGTGGTGAGTTCTTTTAAATTTCATTGCAGAGTTTCAGTTCATGCACTTATGTACAATATTTTCTATTTGACTCCACCTAACAATTGCGCTGTGTGTGTTTATAAATGCTTTCCTCTCATGTGTGAGGAAGCAGTTAGCAGCCACCTGAAAATATCATATTATGAATATTACTGGCTTATTTCCCAGAATATCTAAGGGACAGAAAGAAATCTTTTGCTTTGATGTTCTGAGTGGCCAAGTAGGTTTCTTGGGTCTCCATCCTCTATCCAGGATATTACTTTTCTCTGTTACTAGTCAAGTCCTGACAACTATTATGAATGAAAAACAAGAATTAACATTGATTAAGTGTCTTGTGATCTTATGTCTCAGCCCTACAGCATTTGACTTTCATGTATATTTTCATGATAACAGATCAGTCTTTTTACCATTCCTTCAAGTATTACTGAGTTCAATGCTCTGTCCTCCTTAAAATGGTTCAACATTGGAACTAGATTGTGAATGAGAATATCATTAGCCAGTTGGGGTAAGAAGTTGGTGGTGTAATTTGTATGACAAATACAAAACACTTAGCCAAAGTTATATAGCAAGTTGATAAAAACACAATAAAAATTGATGATATTTAATCCAGATACATACCCATATAATTGGGATTATTTAAATAAAAGAGTTTCATTATAGGAATGGACCATAGAAGTGAAGCAACTATACCAAAATCTTAAGGATTCCTGTAATCTTATGATTTTTATTAATGACAAATAATGAAAATCACTTGAAGAAGGTGATAATATAAGCAACAGTAGCATCAACAAAATATTTTGTTAGGATGTCTTCAAAATTTTTAATTCAATTTTTTTTACCCTAAGTGCAATTCTATTTTGGAGTTAATTTTAATATTTTAAAAAATGGTATTGTAGAAGACCTAAGGGTTTAAGATTTTTAAAAACTGTATTTGGTTCTTCTCTAGGAGTGGAACTGTTCAAGAGAGGGGTGCTCAAGGAGTATGGCGTGAAAGTTCTGGGGACCTCAGTTGAATCCATTATGGCCACAGAAGACAGGCAGCTGTTCTCTGACAAACTAAATGAGATTAATGAAAAGATTGCTCCAAGCTTTGCTGTGGAATCGGTAAGGAACCTTTGTTCCGGCGAAACAAGGCTGTTGTTTGTTTTGTATTGTAGAGAGAGTGGTTTGGCATGCCAAGAAATAACAGCTACAATTATTATATTTGCAATACGTTCTTCCAGAAATGCATCAGTACCTCAGAAACACTGTGTGTTAATTGCAGCATTCAATGCTCAAAGTTTAGGGATGGTTATTAATATTTTATTTCATGGAAAGAAAAGCATAAACCAACAGAAGTGATTTTATCAATGCCACTGAATCTCAAATTTCCTGAATTAAAACTAAGAGCCATACTAACTTTCAATGCCACAGTAATTTTTACCTTCTTCCCACATTCAGTCACATAGCTTGTAGGTACAAATGACCTGCAAATGGGCAATCACTGGGTTTAAATTTTCTTATTAAACTGGAATAAACATTTAAAAATGAGATTATCAAGATAAAAAGCCATTGGATCTAATCAGTAAGATTTGACTGAGAAATCTGTGGCTAATATGTTGAAAGAAGACAGATTATTTTGCATTTCTGCTAACCATTTTCCATCATATCTTGTGTCTATTGATAAGCATTGAGAAAGAGTCAGTTTTTTGTACATCTGCTTTTGCCCCTGACTTTATTCCTGGTTTTGGCGTAGAGTCAGTGGATTGGGGTGCTGGAGGCAGTTTTTGATGCAATTTCCCCATTGAAGAAATAAGTAAACCCTTAGTGATAAGGCAAGTACAGCTGGGGAAAGTAAAAATGGGCTATGTATGTTTCACAAAAGAATGCTGTCAAGAACATACTATGTTCAAAGCTGTCAATCAGATATAATCCCAGGATAGCTCTGCTGAACATTTGGAAAGCTCCTGCCATCCATTTATTCTTTCATTGCCAGATTTAATTATGTCCTTGCTTCCTCAGGATGAGAAACAGGCATATGGGGAAGGTGTAATTACATTCCCATTGGTAGTGTAATAATATTCCATGACAGAAAAATATAGCCACCGTGTGTTGTATTTTGTAAGGTAAAAAAAAAAAAAAAAGAAGTCCAAGCTTCTGGGACTACTCTCTGAATGAACTTGAAAAATGAAAAATCTTTTTATATAATATTCCTAATAGCTTATTACAGTAATACAGCAGTTAATGTAGTTTCAGCAATAGAAAACAATGTTTTATTAAAAATTGAAGGCTTAAACTATATTAATCATTCAGTATGGCTTCTATTCTCAAATTAATGAGGATTATTTTAGTTTTGGCAATTGTTTTATTTTTTACATGCAAAAATAAAAATTACCACAAAGGGATAAAAAAGAGCCTTCCCTGTACATTAAAATAATCCTAGAATTTTACTTAAAATTTGTAAAACAACATTTGCTTTTCAGAAGGAGATGAGAGAATAATAGAACATTTCCATAATCATTTTCCTCAAATAAACTGATCTCCCTCAGTTTGCAGATTCTCTTGTTATGATCTTCTCTCCTAGTGTTGTCAGCTTTTAAACCTTGGGTCTCTGTTCCTGTTGACAGATTGAGGACGCACTGAAGGCAGCAGACACCATTGGCTACCCAGTGATGATCCGGTCTGCCTATGCCCTGGGGGGGCTAGGCTCAGGCATCTGCCCCAACAAGGAGACCTTAATGGACCTCAGCACTAAGGTATGTATGCTCATAGACCAAATTCTTAAAACCAAGAAACTGAGTTGAAATACGCTTTCGATTAAAGAAAGTTATAAAGACAAAACCACATTTTCTCTCTTTATTATATCACTTTCATGTTCTCTAAAAGCGTCGTCTAAAAGATGACACCTTTGAAATGGAAATACATTGCAAGTATTTACGCTGGAATACTATGTTAAGCCAGACAGTCCTGGGTAAACTGGTGGTGACTTTAACTTTAGGTCAATCTTTATTGTCCTGTCTATTGAGTTCAGTACTATGAAGTCAATCCAATTTCATCTTCCTCTGCTTTCAAATATGTTCCAAAACATTCATAATGCTAAAATATATTTTAGTGGTTAAAAAACTAGAATATAATATTTCACTTTTTCATTATGTTTTGAAATAATATCGCACGAATGACATCAAGTAAGTGAAAAAAAACCACACTGAGTAGTTTAATTTTAGCCCAACTCAGGTGTTTAATCAATATATAGTATAAATACCTCTTTTTTAAAAAAAGGTTTTATTTATTTATTTTTAGAGAGAGAGGAAGGGAGGGAAAAAGAAAGGAAGAGAAACCTCTATGTGTGGTTGCCTCTTGTGCACCCCCAACTGGGGGCCTGGCCCACAACCCAGGCACGTGCCTTGACTGGGAATTGAACTGGTGATCCTTTGGTTCCCAGGCCAGCGCTCAATCCACTGAGCCACACCAGCCAGGACTAAACACCTCTTAATAACATAAACAAGTGAGCTCTCTGCCAACTAACATACACATATAAGCAAAAGTGAGATTTGAGTGTTTGTAATTTATTTCTATCAAAATCACTTGAACATACTGATGAAATACTTATTTTCTTAAGTATTAAAGGAGAAATCTGGAGAAAATTAAGGTATGGTCCCCCCAAAAAATTAGAGATGAACATAGAAACATGCTTTATGGAAGCAGAGAGTTTTGCCCACTCTGTATTTCCACAGAACAGACAGTGCCTGGCAATCCCAGAGCTTGTTGGATGAATGCATGCATGTGCAGCGCAGAGGCCCATGTAACACACATGGCAGTCATGCGAGAGCATCATTGTGAGGGTTAATTTGGGAAGTGCTGAGTAAAGAGCCCAAGAACTGCTGATAGCTTTTTATTATTTACTTTTGGAATAAAACAAAATGAAGCCCTTCAATTGCTGATGAAGGATTTTGAGAAAATAAATAAATAAAATTAAATATACTCAAATAACTATAATGACAAACTTACATGTCAACAACTTGGATTTAGATTTTCTAAAGTTACTAAAATGAACCAAAAAGAATTGAAACATATCTTACATAAATATTTCTTATTTCTGTTCTGGACTTCTGAGTCATGTATTTAAAGAAAAAATATGTTTATGGAGGTACAACTTTTTTTTTTTAGCTTATTGGATATTCCCAATGTTTTTAATATTATCAATTTTATTAATACCAGTAGTGACTATGTGTATTTATTCTCTATTAAAAATGTATACCTTTTTATACAGTATAGAAACATACTGAATACTGAATTGTCTAAAAATGTTTACTAATGAAAATAATTTTAGAATGGGATAATTTTTAATTATTTATATTCCTCTAAAATAATCAATAGGCTATTGAATGGTTTTCTTTGTTGAAAACGTAGCTTTTCTACTGATGATAATAATTACCTGTATCATTATACCCTAAACTACCCTAATATCTTGAGGTTATATTTAGCACCAAAATCAACTTCATTACCTCATCTAAGTCAATATTTTCTATACAATCTGAGATGTGAAAGGGAAAAGGAAAGAAGTTAAGGTAATAGGTGAAGATGATGTCCCTTGTCCTGTGCCCAAACATTCTGTCTACTCCATTAGAATACAAAAAGCTTTCCCAAATGTATACCCTTTATTTCCCAGATTTCTTCTTTTAACAAGCAAGTCTAACAAGAAATTAATAATTATTAAATTGTTAACACTGGCTACAGAGTTCCCTAACCACTTTGAAAACCTCTTTGTGGGCAGCTGTGGGGACTAATGGGTTCCATTTTCAACTGCACATGCGGGAGCCTGTGATGCTTGCTGAGGTTACAAAAAATAGTGTTGAGACACATTACGGAAAAACTTACATTGAGTTATTTCATTTTAGTGCCTACTAATAACTTGAAAAATTTACTTTCCCCAGTTGCTTTCTCTCCTTTTCACTGCCATCACGAATCATCTATATTAAGAGACAAAGAACATTTCTGTCTTGGATTTTCAGCCATTAAATGTCCTAAGGTCACTTTCCTATTTTGAATTCAGTTCTACCTACTGGTGGGTACTCAGTAAATATAAAATGATGATTATACTAATTCATATCTGTTTAATCAAGCATACATGATATATGACTCAGAGTACTTAAGCACGTAGACAGTGATTAACCATAATAATGGTTGCACAGGATTCTTCTAATTGCCAAGTTTCATGTGCTGTCTTGGCTAACTATTTACAACTACCATCATCTCCTTTCTTCCCCTCATCAACATCGACTGACTTTTATCGTGTATGTCACTGTACGAAGCACCCTCAGCTATTTTAGAGAAAGCTAGAGTCTTTAGACTTATTTTTCTATATTTATTCACACTGATCACATTTTCTGGTCTCACAGAAGCCTGGCTGCTGAAATAATTTCATTTCCCTCTGCCTGATTGCTCAATTATTTTCTCTTTTCCTAAATTAGTTTGATTTAATGTCCTATCAGCACTTTGAATGGCAAGCCTCAATAATGTAAATCAAGCATATTCACTGCTGGATGCTATTCCTAGTACCTTACTGATTTTCTGACATATTGTGCCTTCGGGAGAGTGGAGGAGGATAGAGACTAAGCCTGAGACTTCAGTGCTGACCGGGATTTAGGCCAGGGCATTTTGTTAAATGTTCATGTTTAAAACCAGTGCTTTTTCTTACTCTTTGATATCTTTTGTTACTGATTTTCAGGCCTTTGCTATGACCAACCAGATCCTGGTGGAGAGATCAGTGACAGGTTGGAAAGAAATAGAATATGAAGTGGTCCGTGATGCTGATGACAATTGTGTCACTGTCTGTAACATGGAAAATGTTGATGCCATGGGCGTTCACACAGGTAGGCAAAGAATCTGCAAGAATTATAGTCATGCCTTCAGCTCATGTGTCTGTTGGCCCATAGCTATTACCATTCTTATAGTCTAGTGATAAACTTTGATATACGTATAGCATTGTACAGTATTGAAAATACTCTCACATTTAAGTTGATCTTCACAAAAATCATATGAAGTAAGGCAGGAATTATTATTCTGATTTCACTTGAAGAAAGGGTAAAATATAAGCAATATAAGAAAGATGAAATCTATGACTTGGTGTTGAGAAGTAAGGTGTGGGGTTAAGAAGACTTAAAGCAGACTATGGTGTTTGTCACCAAGTGAATGAGAAAATAGCCACAAGTAATAGAAATAGGTTCCTCAGGAAGGGAAACTAGTTAGACTAGAGAGCACAGACAATGCTAAATTTGAGATATGGGTGAAACTCCCAAGAAAAGGTTTATGAATATGGAATTAGAATTTGAGAAGAACAGAATAAAAATAAAGAACTTGATACAATGTCATTGAAAGTCATTGGTATAAAGGTAATAATAGAAGCTGGAAACATTTACTAAGTTTTCAAGGACAGACGCATGAAAACAAAGAGAAGAGGGTCAACAACTTAACCTTGGGAAACATGTAGATTTTGCAGAGCAAAGAAAAAGGAAGAATTAGTGCTGAATAAAAAGAAGAGAGTGATAGGAAGAAAAGCAGGGGAGTACAGGACCGAGTAAGCCTATGAAATAAAATACTTCATAAAAGAGCTGTGGTTTTGGCTGTATTAAATGCCATGAAAGGTCAAGAACGAGGTTTTGATATGGCTTTTGGATGTTCAAGAGGACAGTTTCAATACACAATTGGTTATGTGAGCCACATTGAATGGAGTATGTGGCAATTAATGATAAGCAGAATTGGTAAACTTTCAAGAAAAGTTTGTCAGGTAAAGAATGAGAGATGGTACTTGTGATTTTCTAGCAATGCTGGGGGAGGGGCTTCTGTAGCTTGTAGAGATCTGAGCATGATTGTAGGTAGAAGGGATGGTGACTAAGGACTAAGAGATTAAACATACAAGCAACGATGAAGAAGAGTGAGATAATGGGAAGGGGTGAGATACAGAAACAGGTCAAAGAGCCAGTCTGGGTGAAGAGGAGATGGTATGTTATGGAAGGAAGAACTTGAGAGAGAGATAATTTGAGATGAAGAGAAGTTGAAGTTAATGTTTATCCATAAGATGAATAAAGCCTTGACAGCTAAAAGAGCTTGGGAAAGGTTAGAAGGGTTTCTGTAAATGTGTCAGAATAATTCAGGTGAAATAAGAGTCAGAGGAAATAATACCTGATGCTCCTTATATGCATTACCATAAGATAATTCTTCTATGAACCTCTTGGACCGTTCTGTGTCTTGTATCATGCAAATAAGTTAATGAGTGCTGCTTTGATGTACAGGTGATTCAGTTGTCGTGGCCCCTGCCCAGACACTCTCCAATGCGGAGTTTCAGATGTTGAGACGTACTTCAGTCAATGTCGTTCGCCACTTGGGCATTGTAGGTGAATGCAACATTCAATTTGCCCTTCATCCTACCTCCATGGAATACTGCATCATTGAAGTGAATGCCAGACTGTCCCGAAGCTCTGCCCTGGCCTCAAAGGCTACTGGGTAAGACCACAATGCTTGACAATGGGCTTGTGAATGTTTCACAGAGAGAACTGGAAAACTGACAGCCAGTGAGAACTGTGCTACATTTACAAACTATAGTCCCCATTTCTGTATGCTGGCTCCAAGTCATTTAGCACCCTAAGGACATAGTTATTAATGAGCTTGCTGCCAGATTGAGGCAAATGGTATTGCTAGCTGGCTTTGTTTGCTGGCTAATCATACACTAATCAAAATCTGGGTGGTCAATGCGGGCTGAGAAAAATCTGCTTCTTAATTACACTTTGCAGATGTTGTTAAAAAGTGCGAATTAATCCTTAATTTTAGTTTTCAACTGCCTTTTTCAGGACTAACAAATGGTAGGCAAATAATATAGTTCACTTGACACAAGCATTCAATATACATTATTTTATTTTAGCAAACTCCACAAGACCAAACAATATAGGGTTTTCTACAGGTAAATGCTGCCACCAAATAAATAAATTTGCTATCCATTTAACAGTTGTTGGCAAACATAGTTGGAGGGAAAATTAATCAATACCTTGTTTTCTATTAATATATTTCACATCTGGAATTTAAATTATATGGTATTTAAGTGAACAAAAGGTCTAACTCTAAAGATTTTTTTTATGTAGCTACACAGGTTATATGGACTGGTGGAAGGCATATTGCCCTAGGCAAGAGTCAGGAGACCCAAGTTCTCCTCCTGGTGCTCTTCGCTGTGAGACTTGGGATTTATCACTTACTGACTCTGTCAGTCTCCTCACTTGTTGGGTGGTGGAGTCATACTAAAGGACTCATATGTAGTTCTAGAGTTCTATGAATTATTTTCTTAAACAGAATTACCAAAACTGACATTCCAGAGGAGGATAGTCCAGTTTCCAGAGTGATAGGTTTGTAGGAAACCCAAAGATCAAAGATAATTTGGAGAAAGAGCAAGGACCCAAACTTGCAATGCTTACATTTTCTGACTATTACATACCCCATAGTATCAGCTGACTCTGCTGTCTTCTCAGGTGCAGACATGTATATATTTGGAGGTTTTACACAAGTGCGCACTTTATCAAGGAAGCTACTTGTTTTGGATTGAAGCGGTGAAGGTTGGGAGCTGTAGCTCTGAGTGTCAGACATAGAGAATGAATTCTTTTGGATCTATACTTTATCATGACTCACATTGTTTTAGAAGTGGCTATTCAATATTTTCATCCAGAATGGAGAATCATGTGTGTTTTATATCCTGATGTGGAATGATACCAGAATTTCTAAGAAAGACCAGTTTATGTTTTTGGCTATTTTTGATACTTATTGCTAAAAGAAAAAAAATTTAATCTCTTCCTTTATAGCTACCCATTGGCATTCATTGCTGCAAAGATTGCCCTAGGAATCCCACTTCCAGAAATCAAGAATGTTGTATCAGGGAAGACATCAGCCTGCTTTGAACCTAGCCTGGATTACATGGTTACTAAGATTCCTCGCTGGGATCTCGATCGTTTTCATGGAACATCTAGCCGAATTGGTAGCTCTATGAAGAGTGTAGGAGAGGTGAGTCCTTGGTTAATTTCTTTATTTCATCTTTGTTCTCAAATATTTTATCTATTTTTTAACATTGTTAAAAGTCTTAAGGTTGCCTTGATACTACATTATTAACTGAAGGATATGTAAGAATTTCATTTCTTCTCTAGTGTTTTACAATCTATTAGACTGCTAACATAAGGCATTTATTACATGCCCATTTAATGGATTCTAAGAGCATCTAAGCATTCTAGTATTTTAAGTGCATTCAAAAGAAGTGGCCATATATGTAAGTATATAATATATACACATATATAAACACACACACACACACACACACACACACATATATATATATTTATATAACTGAGTTTAATATATTTTATAACCAAATCAAGGAAATAATACTATATAAAAGATATCATGATGTACTAAAAAGACCTTTGAACTGTGGTTAGGAATTCAACTTTAGTCCGTGTAAATTGTGGCTATAATCTCTTCCACATCATATCTACAAAAGAAAGAAGCTGGACTGGAAGATCTCTCATGGCCCTTGTAGCTCTAAAATTCTCAAGTATAAAGAGCACAGTGGAATATTAAGCTCCCTTTTATTATACTGAAATATTCTAAGCTTTTAGCACATTTCAATTTTACGTAATATTCTATTTTAACCTTTAAATTAGTTAAAGTTAGCTTTTGATTATTTCATCTTCAAATACACAGTGCTCCATGTGTAGGAGGAAACAAAAGAATTCAGACCCCTACCTCTGAGATTCACTGTCTTGCCACTCCCACCAAGGGGCTTATTTCTTTTTGCCTCCAGGAGAGTTGGCATAGTAGAGAGAATATTAGCCTTACAACCAGATAAACTTGGGTTTCACTCTTGGTGATACTACTTACCAGCCAGAGACACTCATGCAAAACACTGAGCCTCAGGTTCTCCATCTGCAAACCGAAGATGATAATACTCTCATAGGGTTTAAGACTAGTATATGTAAAGGTTTACTAATAACTTTTAAGGTAGATTCATACCACATTTCTAATAAATGTATTGCATTAGTATTATTGTCATTGCTTATGGGTAGAATTATTTTAATACTAGAAGTATGTACAAATTTCAAAATATATCCATATCTATTTGCCTTACTTTATCTCATCTCTGTCTCCAAATAGTTAATGTAGGACCTCTTAGTGTATGTCTAGGTATCTAAGCCAGTTAGATTACAGAGCAAAATATTCTTTGTGATCTGCTGTTCTCTATTGTCCTTCATTTTTACCATGACATAGATTATAACCTCAACTCAGATGAGTCATTTTAGAAGTTCATGCCACTAATCACAGGAAGTAAAGCTTAAATACATCACCAATGCAAGGGAAAGGGGGAAAAAAAACCCAGCCTTTTACTGATCAATCATATTCACATGTGAAAGGCAGAACTATTAACTGTTTTGGTTTCCTTAGTTTCCAAGATATTAATGGAAGGTTTTAAAGTAATGACAGACAAGGAACAATTTGACCTTTTAAATGAAAATGTCTTACTAGCTGTAAAAAAGAAGTAGTAATTTTTCTTCCTTTATAATTGTTTTAAATCTCATTTTTTCTATTATGCTTCAAGGTACACAATAGAATAAAACTCAAATGTCATGAAAGTTTTGTTGGTAGTGTTCTTGCAAAATAAAATAAAATAATCTGTTATTTAGTTTACATTTGGTCCGCATGTCCCTTTTCATAATGTTTATAGTAAAGTTTATAGGGAAGAGAACATGAGAAGTTTGTAGTGGTTTCATTTAGAGCTTATTATCTGAGGGATTTTTGTTGTCAGTTAATTTTAACATTTAGTTCATTTAGTTCAACTCAGGGGAGCAAACATGTCCTGAACTCTGACTACATGCAGGTACTGGGAGGATAAAACAGTGAGTAAGATGATAATTGTAACACACTGTTCATAGTTGGTAAGCTCAGAATATATAAACTGAACCAGAAATAATATGAATCAAACTGTGTAGATGTTAAAACACAATCTTTATATACAGGTGCTGTAAGAAGGTAGTAGAAAATGGTAAAGGAAAGCCAAAAATGTTCACTTAATGAATGTGAGTTTTAACAATATAAAGTATTAAAAAGCGCCAATTTTGAGTAAACAGTTATATATTCTTGTATTAATATATAGGAAAGTTTGCTGCTCTCTATTTTTATTTTTATTATATTTTATTATTTTTGGGCTTTTCTTTAATCTTTATTGTATTTTTTTCCATTATCGTTTAGTGCCCTACATCCCCCTCCCACCCCACACAGTTGTCCATGCCCATGAGTCCTTTTTCCTTTTTGCTCAGTCCTTCCATTTGCTTCTCTTTTATTGCATTTATTCCATATACCATTACGTACAGTGTACTTAAATAATAATAAAAATTATGGTGAGTATAGAGCTAATTACTTTATAGGGTCAACTTTTAAATATGTAATATTTACAAATTTTATTTTCGTAACTTAATAGTACCATAAAACGTCTTATATCTGGCAGTCTCTCCCATGCCCAGGCAAGCAAATCTACGAACAGTAAACTAACTCCTCAAATACCACTATACCTGGCAAATTACATATCTGAATTGGACTAAGATTTTATTTATTCCCACTCTTGAGAGTCTTCCCTTATTTCTAATTAAATTCGGAGCAGTGAGGAAGGGTTATCTGTTTGACTATAGTGATCTTTGTATATGTATCTTGTCACGCAATCGACATGAAGATTTACTAAAATGACATTCATGGGAATTCAGGTCTATTTGAGGAATCATGGAAGTTTACTGTTGCCAACATTGTGACTGTTATTACTTTAAATTGGCAAGTGGAAATACATAGTAATCTATTATTCCGTGGAAAGATTCAAAGACAGTGTTTATCCACTGAAAATAACTGGATAGGCTTCAAAGTCAATTTAAGTTTAGTTCTGACCTATATCTTGTCCAAACTAAATCACCACATGGTTTTTCTAATTGATTAGTGTACAATCATCTGTAAAGATTGTGGAAAGACACAGTGAATTTGTCATGGAAAATTTAGTCCACCTACTCTCAAGATATGAATTTATCAGTATTTGTTATGATTCTCAAGGTTCTATTAATATTAATGCTTTGCTATAAAGAAAGATGACCTGCCTGTCTTGGATACTGACTGATACCTGTTTAGAAATAGCTTTTGTGTGTGTATGTGTGTGTGTGTGTGTGTGTGTTAATATATGCTTGGTTTCTCATTTGCTTTCTATTCTAAAAAACATATGCACAAAAGCAAGATCTTATTAAGGAAGGATTTATATTGCTCTGGCCACATTAAAATAATGTTATTTTAAATACTATGGTCCAGAGCAGGTATAGGTGCTTTGCTCATCAGTCTCTGCAAATACAGATAAATTCTCTAAGTGGTAAGAGACTGACGTAATGTTGAAGACTATATCAAACCCATGGAGAAAAAGAGAGAAGAAAAATAACACCTAAATTTGAGTAGTGTTCTTCTGATATATGTTTTATTCTTAAGTCTTTTCTGAAAAGTATTCTCTTTATAGTTCTGTTATGAATTAGAAGCACATAGCTCTTTCTTTAAATATGATCTCTTAAATGTGTATTACAGGTCATGGCTATTGGTCGTACCTTTGAGGAGAGTTTCCAGAAGGCTTTACGGATGTGCCACCCATCTATTGATGGTTTTACTTCCCATCTCCCAATGAACAAAGACTGGCCCTCAAACCTAGACCTCAGAAGAGAACTGTCTGACCCATCCAGCACCCGCATCTATGCCATTGCCAAGGTAATATATGACAAAAGGCCCAGAGCCACTATTGTTTTTCAGAATATGGACAACCTGAACATTAAAGTACAAGTGAATCACAAAGTAATCTTGAATTCAGGGATTTGGGGGAAATTTTTAATTATCTGAGTAGTATTAGATTGGAGATGTCTATGGATTTCATCAGATTATTCTGTAGTAATTAACAAAAATTAGGCTTTTTTATTTGACTTTAAGTCTAGGTTTAAGGACACATTGCAGAGGGTGGGGCCATGGGGAGCAACAGGGGAAAAATTGGGACAACTGTATAAAACAACAATAAAAATAAATTAAAAAATAATTAAAAAGATAAATTTCTGTTTAAACCTAAAAAAAAGAACATATTGCAGTTTTAAGGGGTGATCACATAGATTAAATGTCCTTCAGTTTTAGCATATGTAGTATCAATATTCTTAAGTAGATTTGATAATACTGACTTGTCATTTCCTATCACTCTTATTACTTGTTCCTTGAAAATATGTAAAATTATATGTTAGAAAGGAAAGTCTATAAATAGTAGTGCTTAATATGGGTTACCTATGACTCTGGAATACTCTTCATCTATTTGCTTCTTCTGTGTTTAAACAACAGCAACAGACTATAAAGAACTTTCATGATTATAGGCTATTTTCTATGTAATCATTTCATTGGTCTTTAGAACAAAAGAAGCCACACATTTCTCACTTCCACTCCCTAGTTCCCTTTTATGAAAATTAAATGCCATATTAATCTCCTTTCATGTTTACTATGCTTAGAGTTTTGAAGTTTCCGCTTATCTGATTTTGTCAAAGGTGACTTGGGCAGCTGGGATCTGTCTGGTCACAAATCTCTGCATGGCTTTCTGACATTTAAGGAAGCTTAGGCATTAATCCTCCAACAGTGTCAAACCACACTGGAGCTGCAAAGCCCCGCGGCCATTTTATATGTGCATGTGCACATGTAGGATGAGTTGATGGAAATATGAGTTTTGTCTTTAAAAGGGCTATTTCTCTTTGTAACTTGTTGTTGCAACGTGGAACTGCTGTTAGTGAGTCTGAACTCACTGTGACTTTTATGCCCATATATTGAAGGTCCTGCAGAGAGGGAAGAAGGGCAGGGAATGTTACCTTCATTGCATGTATTGTATACTCTTCTTACCTTTGTGGTTTCTGAATGCAGAGTACTTAGTTCCCATTGAAATCTGGGAGATACTAGTATATTTCTCAATGTTGAATTTCAAGGTAATACAGAATTAATATTTTTCTGTGGTGGTAGGGGTGGGAGTAATGATGAGAGGTGAACTCAGAAAGCCATTTCACCTTTATTGTTTTTATTTCAGTATTTTTTAAAAGCAATCTACCACATTCATAGGTGTATGCCGATATACACATATTTTTTTTCAGACAGAGAGCAGTACGTGTATTTTTTTCTTAAGTCTAGTTGTCGTGCTTCTGCTAATTTAAAGCAGATGTAGAAGGGAAGTATTTCCAAGTTCCCAGCGAGGCAGTAAAACTCAAGCAAACCTCTGATTCTTTTCTAACAGACCTATAAAAGATGAAAATTCAGGGGAAATGTGTGGAGATTCTTTCTTTCACAGAGTACCCTATGTTTGAGCAAGAAGTGCAGGGTCTGAGGTATAAATTATTGTCTGCCGGAGTGCCAGGAGAAGGAACTGATTTCTGTTTGTTAGAGGTCATCATTACTGTCCATTTCCACGGCAACCAAGAGCTTGGTGATTTTGACAGAGTGTAAGAACTGGGGAGAGCTGAAGGGGAAAAAGAATGAAGGGAGTGTGTAAATCTTCATTTGCTTTCATGATTCTTAGAAAAGGGCAACTTGCTCTGAGGTCTGATTTTTTGCAGCAGTCTTATTTCAGGATGACTGAAATAAGTCACCTCTTTTGATTTGGGGAGAACACAGGGCGTTATTTTTGATTTGGGGAACATTAGAGCCACCTCCTACTTGCTTGGGGTCATTATGAACTTCATTATCACCGTGCAACACGGCGAAGCTGCAGTGCTTAAAGATGAATATCTGAGATGGGCAGGATCTTGCTTTCTCCTCAAAACTGCAGATGTGACTATATTTGTCCTTCCTTACAGTAACATGCCCACAGGATTCTACGTCCTCCATCCATTGCAGGGTGATCACTATTGTGTGATTGTGTGCAAACTTCCTCTGGGCTGTCAACGGTGTGCTAACTTCAGATTCTAGCCCCCTCACAGTGTTGATAGCCAACAGCTAATTGCGCTTTAATCACTTGGAAAATAAGACAGAATATTAAATCCTTGGGAACCTGGCTGTACTTACAGGGAGAATTATACTTATGAAATATACTTATGGAATGAACATGCCTTTGAATATTCCCATTTCAACAGAATTAAAAACTATGCTCTCTCTCAACGCTTATAATTATGGACCCTCTGATACCAGAAATAAGTAAAAATATTAAGAAAATTAAGCTCCCTTGGTTGAAATATAACAACAGAGTTGCTAGTTACATATACTTATTAATGGGATCTAGAAATATAGTGTGCTATTCTGTAATATATTGTTTTGGAATATTGTCTGTTTATTTTTATATAAGAGGAGACATCTTTTGAACATGGAGGTTTTGGTTTTGAGAGTTTATCTCTTTATTCAGTTGCTGTTTCTACTAAGCCTAATGGCTCATAGTTGTAGTTTTGCTTTTGAGAAATTATTTAAGTAAGCTGCAGAAAAAGGTTGATCTTCCTATCTGAACTGAAGTTATTACTATTCTATTTTGGAATATATTAGGATTGTGTGAAATGCCTGCCTTAGTGCAAGAGTCAAAGTAACTGATTCAAAATAATGTTTTTGTTTGAAGTCCTGCATGAGGGTATATTCTATAGAAATAATACTGAGCCAGATTTGACTCATAAATTCTTACTGACTAGTTTGCATGCCTGTGGAATAAAAGTAATTATTCAAAATAAAAGTCAAATAATCATTATAATGATTCTAGATTTTCTTACCAATTTGGCTCTCCTGCAGTTTCAAGAGATACCATTTAATTTCAAAGACATGTCCCAAATTTAGGATATAATTGGTAACATGGTTACATTAAGAACAGGAGGCTGAACCCATTATGGGGATTTTTCTGAGCACACACAGAACTCTGATGCACTCGGAGCACCTCGTTTGTATGTCATTGTGGAAATAGTTGGCAATGTCTGTAGGTTTACTGGGAGCAACCTCAATGATATGATACCAGTTTCATGTTTCATGTCTTAGTCTATAGCCTCAGGCTCTCTGAATAACAAGGAGAATGATGACTGCTCTGTTTTCAACCAAATAAGATATTTATAAAATGTTTGCCACAAAATATATCCTTTCTCCTTTTGGCAGGCTTTGGAAGACAACATGCCCATTGATGAGATTACGAAGCTTACATCCATTGACAAGTGGTTTATGTATAAAATGCGTGACATTCTAAACATGGAAAAGACACTGAAAGGCCTCAACAGGTAAAGCAGTATGGCTCCGGTTCACTCCAAGTATCTCCTCTGCAACTTTTGAATAGGCTTCTTTTCACCTGTAAGCATTTGGATAAAATTATACCTCAACAATGTAAATGGTGCCAAGGTTGAAAAGCAGTAGCCATATCCAGAAGAAATGGCAGTTTTTTTTAGATGTTTACCTACTGAAAGGCATCTATTAATACTGAACTGTCTTCTACTCCATCCTTGCCATCAAACACAATGATGCTCTTATTAGGTCATGAAAATCGATGTGCATTTATGATATCATGTGCTCTTTAATTGCTAAATGATACCTAGGTTTAAATCTGAATAATCAATAGAGTAATATTCCTGTTTTCTATACATTTTCTGAATTCTAAAGACTATTTTTCTCTTTTAATATCAAACTACATATTACTGTAAATTGATGACCAAATGTATTCCTGTTTTATTTTATTGGTATTTTTAACATTGGGACTTCCAGTTTAGCCTACAAATAAGCCACATTCAAGTTTTTGTTAACAGACTCTTTACTTCTCACTAATTTACATTTTTACATCCTTCATGCCCACTATTTTTTTAAATTTCGTGTTCAGAATATTCCAATTATGTCAGTGCTTTAAAATCTACTTTTTATTTTTTGTGGACAGACCATATATTGGGGCACCTCAGGTTTATGAAATCACAGATAAGTCTTAAAATGTATTTTTGATAAGAGGAATACTTTATCAATTTAAGCAACACAGTATAATGTTCTTCAGCTTCTCCATCTTAGGAGAGAGCTGAAATACATTGCTATTGGAAAGAAGCCTCACCTACAAGCCTAAGCATATGTTTAGAAAGGGGAACATTTTTGCCTATGCAAGTTACTCTCAAATGATTTAAGAAACTATAGATAAAGTAATCAGTAAAAACGTGGTTGAGGACAGTGGAAGAGCTCAAAGCCTTGATTTCTCAACTATTTAGCAACTACAACATATACTGGGGTTGCTGTGTTTACTTAAACAAGGTACGTGAAAGCTGGACACTAAAAACACTTGCTTTTCTTTTTGAGCAAAACAAGGTTCTTTTTCATGTCTTCAGCATCTGCCCACAAGAAATGCTTGGTCTTGAGAACTGGCAATTCCGATCTTGCTTATAAGTCATTCTTTCTAGTGATCACATAAAATGAACAGTGGATAGCAAATAAGTTCTGAATGGAGCCTATACATTCATCTTGGACTTTTGCTGACTTGAGGTTTCCTCCTTTGGTTTATGGTGCCAGCTGAACTTCCAGGTTGAATTATAGTCCGGTCCACTGCTTTCAGTCTCAGACGGCTGATTTCAAATGCCTATGACACTGCTCCAATTAAACCACACGGGGGCGCTAGAAACTTACAGTATGCCAGCTGTAGCCGTGGACAAGACCTGGGGTGAAAAAGAGCAGATGTAATTGTGATTTAAATTTCCACTTGATAAGCATTCTGATATTTAGATAAATTCAGTGTTTTAATTGAATAATTTTTGTTACATCCAGAAGGCAGGTTGAGATTCTAGCCAAACAAAAATAAGTGTATATTGATAGTGATTAGGGTCCTTGGAAGATTAAAACAGGTCACTGTTACAGGTCACTTATAATATTTTTCTGACTTCCACATCCTGTTGCATTTAACTTGTGATAATTTGACATTTTCAGCCTTCATATTCTTGCATAGGTATATTTGTAAATAGAGATGTTTTCTGTTGTTCACAATTATCTTCATTAAATGCTTTTATATAATGCTTTTAATAATTTTAAAAGATTCTAAAGAATTATGCTTATCAGTGATCTCGACAGATGATTCACGGTGTTAGTAAGCTTAAATCCTGGATTCATCATTGTCTGAGTGAAACTTCACTGTTTAATTTATTTATTTCTGGTGTGTCATAGATGCACACAGAGCAATTTGATCAAGGTTGTTATTTAGAGGTGTTAGATATATGAATAAAAATAGATGGCCACTGAAGCAGCCTGTCTCAATCATTTGGTGGCACATAGGGCTCTGAAGTTTAGAGCAATCACAGCTGATGACGTGTGTAGGAGTTGAGATTTCTTGCCTTATTTTGATTGATCTTCACCATCACCATCTTTTGCTTTTATGGGCCATAACATCTTCTGCTTTTTCTCAGCCTCTATATGCCAGGGAGGCTTAGTCATTAAGGCATATACACCTGCAACAGTAATAGTAGCTCTCTGTTAACAGTTGGCGTCATACGGCTGATTATTGCCAGTTTAAAGAAAGGTTAAGATCACTTGGTCTACTTGCTCATTTGTATTTGCATTTATTTGTGGTTCACTTCGTTTCAAGATCTCCACAGTAGAGTCATGGGCACGGAACCTCCCTCACTTCCCTGGCCTCACATTCTTCCTGCGAATGTCTACCTTATAGTTTGTGGGCCTTAAATGATGTAAGTGTAAAGGAAACCTGACACATAATGAGAGCTCAAGAAAGTTTTCCTTGTTTTCCCCCAAAGTGAAAATGCAACTTATGAAGACTATTTTGTGATTTTTAGATATATACATTTAAAAATGCATTTTTAGAGTCACAATTTGCATTTGCTTATATATTTTGCAGTATATTATTTCTTCATTTTCTTTATGATGCATCATCACTTATTTTAATATCAGACTTACTTTTTTTTAAAGAAAGCGATGAAGCTGGTGATAAAAATGCTCTCCTTTTCAAAAGATCAATAACACTCCATTATGCTAATAAACAAAAAATTCCCACTCTACAGCTGTTAATCATGCTAAAATTCTTCTGATACTTAATAAGCACCTTCACTAGCAGAAGATGAGAATATTACTCAAATTGATGACCAATCTATGTTTATATTTACATATAGTTATCTGAAAAAAAGTAGAACTTGGCTCCCAAATTGAATATACCCACATATTTAGTATATATGTTAATGTCCACTTACTGGAATGGGGAAAACAAAACTGATTTTAACAAGGTCAGCACTAAAGAAATAACAGATGAATTTCCCATGTTTTTGAGAAAGTGGAAGTTATAGTAAGAAATCTCTTGCCGTGAAGGGTGACGGTAAACATGCATTATACTGAGGGTGATGAATGAAATCCTAGACTTCTTCAGGATGACGAGACAAATTAGAGAGGGGTTAAGAATAATCCACTCAGCATCCTGGCTTGGAGTGTCTGCTCCCATCAGAACTCAACTCACCATCTCTGATACATAAGCATAGCTGTGGCAATCCTCAGGAGATTTTCAACATCCATTCTTACCAACTTAGTGATAACTGGTATTCAGACAGCTTCAGCAGAAACCTCTCTTCCTGCTTGAGTTCACTGACTTTCTCCTTTTCCTCTTAAATTGTTTACGGCTGCCCAAGGGCATGCTAGAAAAGTTGACTGTTCCAGGCAGTTCCCCAAATTTATAAGCTGGTGTAGTAGCATTAATCGACCTAGAGTGATAATTCATTTTACACTGGATTTCTTTAGGCTTTTGAAAATTTACTTTTTTATTCAATGGGATGTGAGTTGTATCCTGTAAGATTCCATTGCCTATTATGCATATGCATTGGAATTTAGATGTTTGCTCTATTAACTTCACATTACCAGAACATTTTGCAAGCAGTTTAAGAAAAGTTAAGTCTGTGAGAATTTTTAATGAAGCTGCATCTGCATAGGCCTTATCCATTGGCCTTCACTACTGAGCTAGCCAAACTTTAGGATGCCTATCTTCATCATACTTACCCTACCAACACCAACTCTTTCACACATAAATACTCCTCTCATATAGCCTTTTTAATCAATACTCACTAGGAAAATATGCTTATTTTCATCTATTAAAAACTACAAAAATCTCACCTGTAGTCCTTTCCTCCATTAGTACATTGACAAATTCAACTTTGGTTAGGCAAGTAAATTTGGCCCAGAGGGCAGAATTGCAAGTACCGTAAATCGGATAAATAAATATGTCAAATGTCTTCATCCAGGAAGTTCTCCTGATATAGCTGAGTCCCTAAAGCAACAAAATAATGTACTTAGAACTCTTCTGTTAACAGAGACGTAAATTTTGATTCAATCAATTTTGAGTACCTTCCAAGTGTAAAGTATTAATCACCAAATTTATTGACTACATATTCGTCGTCGGCAGCCGTCCGTCTCGAGAGACGATGGTGTAGCTTCTTAAGAGTCCATCTGCACCGCCGAGAATGGTTGTGCAGTCCGACTCGGGAGTGACACGGTATCTGTCTCCTCCCGTGTTGAATCGACATCTTGCGATGACGCCGGAGTGTCCTCTCCAGTGAAGCTGAAGCTACAGAGCCTGGGCAGGGTGATATGGAGGGTCTGCTGTTGCCCATGCAGCAGACCCCCCCTCTCTTCGCAGCTGAAGGATCCAAGGGAAAGACAGAGTCAATACAGCTTGGCTTCAGGTGCGCCGCAGGAGTTGCCGGTGTTGACTACAACGTCAAACCGCCTTAGGGACTCCGGCTCCGGATTTTCTGTCGGGGTTTACTCCCTTAGCCTTTCCCCTGAAGAGGTATGCCCGCAAGGCAGCGGAGGTTTTTTGGAGTCAGAGTTTTCCTTCTCTGATGTGCCCTGACTGGAAGATCGAACCAGCAACACTTAGCTCGCAGGCCGACGCTCAATCCACTGAGCCAAACCAGCCAGGACTACATATTAGACTCTGTTTTAAGCACATTATTTTACTTAATGCTTGCTACCACCTAAGGAAGTTAGTGATTAGCTTGATTTTATAGAGAGTAAACTGAGGCACCAAAATATTTAGCAACTTTTTTTGATATCACATGCTAATAAATGACAGAATTGAGATCAAACCTGAGCAGGACAACAGCATAGGATAGTCAATGTTTAAGTTCTGTGTGATATGTATGTGTGCATGTGTATGTATATACACACGCAGGTAAATATATATACGCAGACATACATATATGTATGCCTAAATGTATATGCATTATTTATGTTTAGGTATCTGGAAAGACAAATTATATATAACATCTGCAGGAAATAATACTGCAGATATAGTAAGAGTGGTAAATAAAGGGATGATAGTCCTATCACTATAGAACCCATATTTGATGTTTCAACTATGTTAGTAATTAATAGACAAGTACAGCCGAACCCTTTTTGCTATAAGCGAGAAAGGAAGTCAACTATAATGAGGCTTGTTTATGAGCAAGAGCTATTTCCAAACATTATACTCCAAACATATTTATTTATGTCAAGTTGCATTAGCAACTTTAGATTGAAAGGCAGTCACAATACTTAACACACACACACACACACACACATGAATAGTCAAGAAAAAAATGTGGGAGTGTTAGTTGCCAGCTTTGAGCATCTGCTGTGACTTTTTCATTTTTTTATTTTGTTATTTTGATTTGAGTTATTTAGCTATTTTTGACTGACATATCTAGCTCAAGGATATTATTATACCTGCTTAAGTTGTATAATTTTGTTCTTTTACTGGATAAAACTGAGTTGAATTAAGTTTTGAATTCTTCCTTTAAGTGATTTGCTTAAAGAACGTAGTCAGGCTCTGCTTGTGATGCACCATGTTAAATTACCAAATGGAAGGTTTCCGTCATTTATGATGATTGCTTCTTCCTTTGCATTTCCTTCAATTTGGGCAATTTTCCTGGAATGGTCCATTTTGTTCTCTGTGTTTTTTGTACAATGCTGCTATTTATGTTAGTAACATTGTGGGTGATTTTTAAAATATCTGTTTTCATCCATTTTGGATGTTCAAAAATAAGGGATATGACCATAGTGTACTGTTCATCTCATATAATTATAGGAGGCTGAGATTTGAACCTATTTCTCGATTAATTTTTTACATTAGCTTTATTTACTAGGGATAATTGGGCAAATTATCCAAAATTGCTTTTTTCCACTATTCTATAGATTTCAAGTGGTTTTTGTTACTATTTTAATTCTGAAAATATTAATATTTGCTCCTCCTTCATTGTTACTTATTGGTATATTCAATATAAATAGTAAAAGTGAGGAAGTGTACTTTTGGAGGGCCTAATTTTCATATGACCACCACCACTCTGTTCAGTGTGATAAACTACATCAATTGGCAAGTGCTGAAAAATCATAGGCATGCGTATAGCTCAGGAAAACAGTCTAGGGTGAGCCCCCACTCGGGTATTCAAGTACTAAATTGAGCTCAGTAAAGCTGGCCATTTCCCTGCAGCCGCAAACTTCTGGCAGATGTAATAATGCAGATGTCACCTTAGCAGGAACACTCCTCTTGAATGTCCTCTCCTACACATGTTAGTTTCTATTGACTTTTTATTTAACTTGTTCATGAAGCATGACACAACCAGACAAGAACGTTTTGTGCTTATAGTTGATTGAAGTTTCTGGGGAAGGAATGTCACCTAAAAGATGTTAAAACTTATATATAAGACAGAGAAGAGCCAGTACTTCTTTCTAATGATAATTTATACTTTCTGGTAAGAAATCCTTAACAATGAACCACTTTAGCTTTAAAATATATTAAATACAGAAGAAATTTAGGAAAGAAACATATATGTCTTATATATAACATATAATTACATGTTATTTTATAATACTTTGAAATGACATGTTATTGTTTCCCCCACTCCAGTCTGTGGACATTCAAATATATACTAAATTTGTAGGAATTTATTTTAAATGTAGAATGGGGATGGAGATGTTTGGACATATTAGTGGAATCTATAGATTTGAGTTGCAGAAAATGGGTTATGTCCTTTGACCTCATTATCAACTCACACTATATTTCTAAGTCTTAGTTTCACCGTAGAAAAAAAAAAGCAATTCTCCTTTCTTACTCTACTAGGCAGCCAGGTGGCTAGATGAATATACAATATGTGTGAAATAATTAACTCTAAAGGAAAACAATTTTATGTTACTAAATACTTACCATTCTGTGGTTTTAGTCTTCATGACCTAAACCACTTAACTAATGAACCTCATTAAGAGTACCAAGAATTGGGGCTCACACAAAAGGGTCATTTTCTCTCTATTAAAGAAGAGTATTACTGTGGGAATGTCTATGCTTCTATAAACTAATGCCAAAAAATACTTTATTTTAAATTTGTTTTTACATTCCATGTAATATGATAGGATATTGTAGATGATGTCATAGATTTGATGGATCTCCATTAATTTTTTAAACTAATAATTTATTGAATGAGATATAGTAAATTTTACATCAAAAACTTAGTATTCTGAAAACTTGCATTGAATTTATTATTTAAATAGTGTTTTCATCATTTTGACAAATAATTATGCACTTTGAAAGTGTGAGTGTACTTGATTCTGGCACTGGCAAGATGAATGTTTTACTTAAAATGTTTTCAGAGTGATATTAAGATCATTCATAAGATGAGTCTTGTATGCTTTCTTAGTATTAATTCTTATATGTTTAATCATTCCAAAAATTTTAAGTTGATTTAAAATAACATATACTCATAATTTGCATGTATGTATCTACTAATAGTCAAGAATTAATGGGTTATCCCTATGTCAATATCTCTGATCTCAGACTGATGGGTTATGTATTTACCTGATGGCATTTCCCTTTATTAGGAATTATTGTTATTAGACCAAACGTTATCTGTTCATCTATTCAGTCATTAATATTTACTCAGTACCTACTATATGCTAGACTTAGTACTAGGTCTAGTGTTATTTATTGATGAATAATTGGTAGTCATTAATCTGCCTTCAGTGGGTTTGTAATCTATTTTTGAAGATTAAATATATACATAGTTATATATAAGACAAGACACTTAATGAATCAACAAGAGGAAAAACACAAAACCATGAAAGCTTATAGGAGGTTAAAAACAGAAGTTCTAAGACTTTTATATGTTTTTCCATATGTCTCAATTTAAGAGTTCCTAGAAGATATGCATCCCTAACCCATATTTTATAAATGAAACGATGGCTCAGATGTTTAACTAAGCTTTTCAAGATTTCAGAGGTAGTGCATATTTAAATTAGAACTTTTGCAATCCAAGGACAGTATTTTTCCTTCAGTATATCCCAGTGTCGTGGGCTCCAAGGGAAGAGAGAACTTAAAACAAAACAAATAAAACAGAAAGACACTTGCAACAATATTGCGTGGTTTGGGAAGAGAGTTGAGTCAATCCACCAAATTTGATGATAGGGAGGTGACAGTAGTAGCTGGACTATGAGGACCAAACTGGCAGTGAGAAAGCAGAAGGACGTAAATGGAACAGTTCTACTTAGAAAGTGACAGGTTGGGTTTCCTCTTGCTTTGTTATATTTATGCTCAGTTTCATAAAAATGAGAATCTTTCTATAAAGAAGTGAAATCTACAAACAGAATTATGATGGATATTATCTCTCTGTTTGCTCTTATTTATATAGTTAGGGCCACACAGTTTCACTTCATTGTTCTGTAATTATTACAAGTATGCCAGCAACAGCCTCTAATTAGATTGTAAATTCCATTAGGACAAATTCCAATATGCTATTATTATAAGTTTTTCTTAAGAGCTTTTGCTGATTTGTGTGTATACAAAGTAGAGTTCACCTTTCTAAAGTGTAGCATCAGTTCTGAAAGAGATAGGACTGGCTTTCCATTCTTTATTTACCATATATTTTCTTGGAAATTGGCCTTGCATGGAGTAAGCATTTAATTACATTTGTATGATAGCATGCCCATTAAATAAATGAAGAACTATTCCCGGTAGAAAGTGAAAATCAAAATTTTTTTGTCAGGCCAAAGAAGAGACATTAAAGTGGAGGAAAATGCATCAGAATTTCAGGTTGCTCAAAGAGATGCACAGATTTATTAATTAAAAAAATATATAGTCCAAGATATAAACTTATTCATTTTTAAGTGACTTTATATCAATTAATTAGCCAGAAGGCCCTGAATAAACTTTTTCTAATAAAAGGGGATTTATCTAATTCTTATATATTGTCAAATAAGAATTATAAACAGTGTAAGCCTTATAATACTTATATAGACATAAAATCCTATTGTCTATTGAGAACGACCAAAATTTATATAATTTTGATTAAAAAATTATCCAAATTTTCGAAGTTGTAAATTTTTGAAGTTTTTCTGAGAGATATACATAAATATTTATAGTTGTAGTGAAGACTCTGAATTAACTAGCAACGGAGGTTAAGGCAAAAACTATATACTTTTGGTATTTACAATACAGAGATCTGTACTTCTCTGGTGATCTTTAAGTGCCTTCTGTTATAATACAGGAAGAAAATAATCACTATCCTATTTCTGTGGATGGTGAAACTGAGTCACACTAAGATGTGAGTCAGAATTTTTGTCACACCAGTCAGAGGAAAGCAAGAAATCTAGCCCAGGGCTCCTACTTCTGGTTCTAGTCACTAAGCCTGTTCAAAAGCTTCTTTTTAGAGAGATGACTTTTAAATCAGACAGTTGGAGATCAGTTCCTCCTTAGCTGTCAGGTTGTGAGCTGTGTGTTTTCCTGCTTGAATTGTTGACCCCATTTACAGCAGAGACACTGTAAGAGATGTGCCCTTCTCTACAACTCTTGTGGGGAAAACACGGAGGCCTGGTGGGGAAAAAGCCCCCACGGGTCACCTTTCAAAGACATAAACAGAATTTTCAAGGGTACGGGGAGCTAGGATAAGGATTTTCTTTTTACAATTTGTTATGTTTATAATAAAAGACTGTATACACACACATACGTACATATATATTTTTTTCTTTGAATGAAATGCATATGCCTAATCTTCCATGTTAATGCAGGTGTGAATAAAAAACTTTTGAACTGTACAATAGAAATTAAATTTAGGTTAAATAGGCTCCCTGAGCTATAATTACAGAAACCAGATCATCACCGAGTGACCCCAGAATTTTTGCACTTGCTCCTTCATACATGAGATGTTTTTGTGGGAGCTCTGGGCATTTATACCTGCCCTTGGAGGTGAAGTGCCTGGTGTTTATCTGAGCAGCAGGAGGCAGTGGCCACGCCTCCCACAGCAGATTAAATGCCCGATGCACATTCTCTCCAGAAGATCAGTTGTGATTTGCAGGGAGTTATATACAAGGTAGCCCTCACCTCCTCCAGGTTGGAAACAGGAATGCTACAGAGGAGAGGGAAGAGACTGAGGAGAGCTAAGGTGCTGGGACAAATGTAGGTGACTTGCCAGTATAGTTCTGCTTAATTTCTGCTTCTTTTTCTCTTCCTTTTCCTCGTTCCTCTCTTGTGAGTGCTCCGCCCCTTCTTCCTTGTCCTCTGGCATTTGTATTTGTGAAGCATTTATTACCTGCTTGGCACTGAGCTAAATAAACTCTTTACTCTTGTATTGTTAGCTCTGATTGATTTTTTTCCTCAGCATTTTTTATTCACAGCATAGTGGGAACCAGATATTTGGCCTGTGGCATTTGCCTATCAAAGGTTGAACAGGAAGTCAGTAACTATAATGATAATATAATGCTCATCACATCAGTATCAACATGGCCATGTGGATATTGCACATACTGCCTCATATCCTACCCGCCTACATACTCTTTAGCCAATGGATTGATTTAATTGACCATCCTTGGCTCTAGAGAGCTTGAAGAGTGAGGTACTCAATTTGTTCTTGAATACAGATATAGTCATTAGTGTGAAGTACATGAGAATTTTTGCTCTTATGGTTATTAATGTGCATTTACATGCCAACTTCTAAACAAACCTTCAATGATAAAGAGTTTTGATTTCCATGTAGGTAATAATCATCAAAGTAATATAGATCTAATATGACATGTCACCAGGATTTTAAGTCTAGAATTTTTCCACATTCTCTGGCCTCTCATTTATCCCTTTTCTAGAAAAGGTATACAGTTTCTCACTCAAGAACTAAAAAAATTTTGGTTGAAAATTATTCCTATATATATTACATTTAGCAAGAAAAAAAATTATGCAGCAATTTAAAATGGATAGGCTTTAGTTATATAATCTATTTTAATAAGATTCTAAGTAATAGTTTCTAGAAGTCAAAGAAGGTTATATATTTGAATGTTATACATTTGTTGCTTGGGACAATATGTGTAATATTTGAAAAACTACTCTGGAAACATGACTTGCTTTAAACAAAAATGATGGGCAGGTTTTAAGATATAGGACAAGTACACTTATTTGTGAAATAACAGATTTTAAAGCATCAGTGAATGCTTATTCAATGTTTTCTACAGAGGCCTCATATAGTATTTTTTTAACATCTGTTGGATTTAAATTCCAGACACCTATCAAGCCTATCTTCATGGGAAAACCCAGGGTTTTGCTACTGACTGTGTCCTCTAACATTCTGGGAAAGAATACATTAAATATATTTAAAATTATAAATAACTTTATTCATCAGAAATTAAAGTGATATTCCATAGTATGGACTTGGCCCTTTAGTTTCATCTGACCAGGTGAAAGCTACTTGATTTGTAGACACATACTTTTTTGAGTGTAACAAAACACTTTTTTATTCATTAATAGACATGACTTGACTACTGTGATTAGGTGGTTTCTATTTGTTTTTCATTGTTACCAAATCAATGGCAGAGAAAGTCACAGCATTTTCAATTAAGAATCACTGAGATACAAAATGTGATTTATTAAAGCTCAAAAATTACAATTAACTTAAGCTGTATTAGGTTATTTTTCCCATGATTATTTCTTAGTATTCACAGAATATAGTTATGATATTATAATCAATAGTATATAAATGACCTTACCAGATTGAAAGTAACATCACAGTAGTTCTGAATTATTAGGATCACTAAAGATTGGAAAAAAATGAACACAGAATTCAGAAATTTAAAATTGCTTGCTTAAAAATATTTACAGTACCAATTTCTCATAAGGTTTTCTTCTTTGTTTTGATTTTGTTGTTAATAGTCTTTAAAGCAAAATATAGTTTTAAGTGTGCCATTCCTTGAAAATTGGTACCTGTGCTATTACAACATTATTGTCATAGTGCTAAGCAGACTCAGATCTTAACAGACAATTTTCATGATGGCATGCTTTCACATGAACTCTGGATATAGGTATTGTTTGTCCTGTACATGAGCTAAAGATCAAGGTTTTTCTTGAATTCCTCCAAAGGCCTCATAGATTTACAGAATCAAGGCATGGTGCTCTCAAAAATTAAGAGAAAAAAGTAGTATTTTTCCCAATTGACTGGATTTTATCCTTTGCTTTTCTAACTACTACTGCTGCTTTTGAAAAAACATCTTTTGCATTTTTCTTAAGGAAAGAGGTAAGAAGCTGTCTCTTTGAAGGAAAAGATGAGACAAATAACTTCGCCACTGATTGCATTATTGTGATTTTGGTATGGTCTTGAACACCCCCCCCCCCCAAATAACCAGGGAAGCCGTGCAGAACTCAGGGGAGGCTAGTGAGGGGGTCTCAGGGCAGAGAACATATATCTTACTCAGTTCTCGTTTCTTATTAAAACAGGTGTCATTATTAAGCATCAGGTCTCGTGTTTTGCTCAGCTTCTGCCTTTTGGGGGATTTTAAAAAAGAGGATAATAATAAAATTGCAAGCCCATCGCATAATTGCAGGCCAAGTGGAGTGCTAATTTTCACATTAGAGCTTGTGCAATCTGGAGGGAAATTTGTTTAGTATTACTTGTGAGTTGGTGGATCAGATAAAAGCCAGTCAAGTGGAAGAGAGGACCGTGTGAAGTGCACCCCTCCCTAATCGGCATGCTGCAGGCATGCCTCCAGTCGGTTAATAGATTTCCCCAGCTCCTCTGCGCCAGGTGAAAATTTCCTCATTAAGGGGAATTTATTCCATTTTCTTTTACCATCTATTACTGAAGACTAAGTGTGAGTGGAGGCTGTTTCAGAGATGACAGGGTAGGATTTTAAACAACAACAAAATCTACTTTGGAAGTCAAAGAGAGAGAGGAGAAAGACTTGTATTGTTTATAAAACCAGAGAACACATGGGAGACTTCCCCCTGTAAAGCGGAGCCTTGCTGTCTAACCATTAAAAGATTATGGCAGAGTGTGTAAAATTCTGATCGTCTGTTTTTAAGATGTTTTTCTCCCTCTAAAATTTTAGACTGTCATTTTGTGCTGCTATGTAGAGAGAAACTGAAGATTGTGTAAAGGCCAGCATCACAGTTCTTTGGTGGTTCCTTGTTTTATTATTTAGATTCTATTATATCATGATGAAAGTGTAACCTTTGAAGAATTTGGATTTCTAGAGGACATACTTCTGAAATGTGGATCTAATGTGTTCATGCTCAAAGAAGTAAAGATAAACATAAACATATTTAATACACACAAATTTATATTAAATAACGGAAGAATAATTTATTCATCATACATATTTAAAAACTGTGCTTTAGTGCAATATACTCCATTCAGCTAATCATATTTCTCACTTAGTATAAGGCTTCCTTGGTTTACAATATAATATAAATGGAGGTTGATATTATAACCTATTGAGGTTTTAAAGAACAGTTTTGAAACAGCTTGAGTGTTTATATTTCTTTTAGTAACTATTTGTTTTGAGTTTGTTCCAATTAAGGTTTTCATTTTCTTTTGGAAAAATAGAAATATTATAACTCTTTCTCTAAAGCATGATTTTACCTAGCTTGATTTAAACAAATCTCACTCTGATAAAAGTTCTTTTAAGCAGGCAAAATAGAAGGCAGCTCAATATGAACAGATAAAGATGAGGAACATGTATCTGAATCTCCACATTGTTAAATGAGCTTTTATGTTCACTTAAGATTATTCATCTTGTATTTGACTCTGAAGAGGTTTAACCTTATCTGAATCACTGGCCCAAAGCTAATGAATCGTGTCTTCAAACTGTCTCCTCTTTTATTTTATTATAATGGAGCTCAAAATAAAATTTTGTATCAGAACAAGTAGGGAATAAAGTCAATTTTCTCCTGTGTGTAATGACATGCCGTCAACCTTGTCTGATGCAGCAGGAGCAGAGAGAGTGGAGGAGGGACATGGAGAGAGGCAACGTGGCCCCTGTCTTGGTGTTAGGGGTTCCCCGCAGAATAGGGCAGCACTGAATGAGGGAAGGGATCTAACTTCTCTCTATTCTTGTAATTGCCATGGTGGGTCAGAATCAACATTATTTCCCAGTAAGGACTGCAAAGTGCTTTACACTATTTTGGGAACATGTCTGAAGAGTAGAACTGAATAACCAGAAAGACCATGAATGAAACACTAAAGAAGATCTGTCACTTTGAACTTCATATGAACATATCTACCCAATATTTGCATTCAAGCTAAACATTTATGTATTCATATGCCATTCCAATTTAATACACCGTAATTTCAAGATGTTTAAAAATACTATATCATGCTGTTGATTTAATTATTTGAATATGGGGTAAAAGTTAAAGCAGTTTTTGGCTCACCAAGAAAATATTCTGAGATTCAGCTTGAGAGCTTAAAACATGCACTCTGCAGGTCTAGCTTGATGTGTCTATTTCAGAACTCTCATCTGGTGAGGTTGGAGGGGGCACCTATAGAGAAATAGTTTCCACCCCATTCTGAAATTCTATCATTCATGATTCATTATGTTGTGTTACTGTTGCTTTTCTCAGGCATCCCCTTTAAATAATGAAAACTCTCTGGGGTGGATATGCTATGGAGAATAGTAACAACTGAGTTAGTCCTAGTGACAGATAGCTATTTTTTGCCACCAGAGCTGAGCACAAAATTAATTCACTTTATTTCTTTATGCATAATGCCAAGTCTACCTATTAGGGTTTTTTTTTTATGTTGTTTTTGTTGGTAAGAGTTCAGTTTTATTTCCTGGGTAGAGAAACACTTTCTATATTTGCTGGAAATAGCTTTATATACTTTACTGGACTTTTTCTTGGTGAAAAAGAATAAAAGGAATTATGCATATATCAACAATAGAAAAGACTGCATTGCTGAATGTGGACAGAACAAATGCAAATGTATTGCATCCCTAATAGAAGTGTAAGGAATCTGAATGGTTTCTTGTTTGTTTGTTTAATATCATTATTTATAACTTTCATTTAAAACAGTATAAGAAGCTTTGAAGAATTGACTGATATTCCATATAAGAAAAACAAAAATAAAACATCCAAGGCAAAAAAAAAAAAAAAGACCCAAAGATAAAAGATGAAAATATTACTTATGGTTATCTTAGAACTTGCAGAACTTGTGGAACTTGGATTTAAGCTTGTTCATAGTCAAAATTATAGGTGCAATGGTTCTTTTCAAGACATGTTTCTTAAGTGTGTGTGGATTATTGTTCAGGGTTAGGTTTAGTCATTTAGGTTAGTGTGGTTGTCAATATAGTAATATAGTATGGGTTTTGCCTTAAATAGTTTTTACAATAATAAAGAGATATCTTATTGAATATCTACTTATTCTTTGCTGGTCTAATCTTTTACTGCTTATTCCACAATGATGAGAAAATGTTCTAGCAAGTAGCTAGGAAAATCTATGCATAAGAATTGACTCAGTGTTATATGCACAGAATTTCACCACTTAACCTTCATACTTATGTTTTTAATATAATTGCAGACCACAGAGAAAATGTGTAGCTTTTCCCAATGTGGGTAACCATTAACATGATTTGAGATCTTCCACAAGACTCTAAGATATTTATTTAAAAAGAACATCATCCAAAGTTCTAATTTAGAAAAATAGCTTATTTATCAAGCACTTCCATTTTTGGGGCTGAATGCACGGTTGCATGTAAACAGATGAACAATTGGTTTAGAAACATAGTCTTGACAAGGAAAGTGGAAATACACAAATGGAAGCAACAACAACAAATCCCTTCCTCTGCTTTCATCTCAATTTTATTTTATTTTTTACAAAACTAAAGCTAAATGCCAGAAACTTGGGTGTTTCAAAGACCCTCAGAAGCTCAGAAGCCTTTCCAGACTCCGCCAGCAGAAGCTGGACACACTTCTTAGCTGTAGTGTCTTCTTGTATATGCTTCTTTTATAGCACCTTTCATGGCTGTTGTTTTCCTTCTAACATACTGTGACTTCCTTGAATGTAGAGATTTGGTACTTTGTCTCTCCGTCGTTTAAATAGGTAGCACAGGGCCTGATACACAGCACAATTTTACCAAGTGTTCAAGCACTAATGAAAGAGTGGCCGTGAATGTGGCCACACCTTCTCCATCCACGATTTCCTACTTTTTCCAACTGCAAATCTTCAGGGTGTCTCCTGTACCTATGATGCCTGTTGCTGCCTCAAATTATTGCAACTGCAGTTGCCCTTGCTTACAGAATACCTGTCAACTTCTTCATCTATATAAACTAAATTTTCTTTATGGTTCTGTTCTCATCCCTCTACTGCCGTAGTATTTCTCAACTACAACCACTCACATCGTTATATCTTTTCTCTGACCTCACATTTTACCACATAGCTTATGTCCCCATAAAAGTGTTGAATCACTCTCTGTAATTCCCTTGTCTCAAATACTGTTTTGTATCTTACTGAGCAGCATTGTCTAATTGAAATTTCTGTGATGATAAAATATCCTGTAATCTGTATTGTCCAGTACAGTAGTCCCTGGGGATGTGTCACTACTGAGCACTTGAGATGTGGCTAATGAGACTGTTCATCTAAATTTTTAATTAAAAACTTAAAAAAAATTAATTGACATTTAAAATTGTTATGTGTGGCTAGTTGCTTACCATATTGACAGGCGCAGTTCTAAAGCATGTAGCACAATGCTTGGCACATAGTAAGTGACTAATAATACTTAATAATCACACTGTATTCAAGAATTTGACAGGAAATGTGTTGCTCTGAAAGACTGCTTATCTAATACTTGGGAAGATTTTTAAAAATCTAAATGGGAATAGAAAAATAATTAAATTTATTGGGAGAAATAACAAGTTGATTTAAGAGACAGAAGGGAATCTAGGTGCTGTAGAAAAAAGCATATTGAATAGAAAGAGCTGTAGCTACAAAAATCTAAATTAATACTGATATTAAAAATCCAGAGAAATAGTTATCAAATATATCTTTATTCTTTAAACTCACAATATGAATTAATTGAACAAAGGAGATTGAAGAATAGAATGGACACAATACATTTTATTCAACTACATTCTAATAGCAGAATTTCAGTGAAAATATTTTATTTGTTATTATATTTCTGAATTAACTATAAAACAATCATAATTGAATTTTACTGTACTGACTACTGCTTGGAATAGCTGGCCTACACCTATTTAGTAAAGATGCTCTTACTGTAGTATTTTGTTCTTCTGAACATTGGGACTATACAAATCATTTTTGTGTGTATTTTGAATTCTAGTTATGAGCTAATTTCAATAGCTTCTTTGATTTTTCTATAAAATAAAAAGCCATAGAATTTAAGTTATTTTTATTTACTTAACAAATATTTATTGAACGTTGTCTGTGAGCCAGTGTACTAGGCTTTGGGAATAATCTGGTAAATGAGTCAGATGTATTCTTTGCCCCTGTGGAACTTGAAACTAGCAGGAAAAAAGTGTGGCTGGGAAAAAGGAAGGTAAGAAACGTTTAGAATGCCAGGTGATGATGACATGTTAAATAGTGTGCTTCAAATTTCCAGCTTGGTTCCAAACATAAGCGTTCCTTAAGAGTCAAGGAAGATCATTGTGGGTTCAGGCAGGCAGAGAAGGCTTTGTGTATGAAGCTTAGCTTTTGTTGCCCTGAGAAGCGTGGCTGGGAGTAAAAGAGAAGTCGGGTAGGTAACAGGAATGTCAGAGGCTTTACAGATGAGAGAAACAGCACAAATAGGGTCTATACTATGCAAATGAGTGTGAAGAAAGTGAGGAGATATGTCTAGCTCGAGTCGAGAATAATCATAAAACCAAAAGTCTGTCTTCCTAATAGAAGACAGATTGTGACGTCAGTAAATAAAGGCAGTTTATAGAGAGGATATCTACTCTGATGCAATGTTGGGATGCCCAGGTGAGGATGATTCTCAAAGGTCTTATCCATAAAGACCTGGCGCACAGGTCAGACACTAGAGAATGGTCTACAGATTTGGGGTCATTGACTACTTACACTACTTGAGAGAGTGGTTACATTTAGAAGGGAGGGAAAGTAGCCAGACTAAAGCATGTAAGTGTGAATAGAGGCTTGGGAAACAAGCAAACAAACTGTAAGTGGTAGTTGGGAGCAATAAAGTAGAGTAAGGAGCAACTTACCGGAAGCCAGAAGAAGAAACCTTTAAAGAATGCAACATCAAACAGATCATATGCTGACACATTAAAGAGATGAAAATTGAGAAAGAGCTTTTCAGTTTAGTAAGGGTCGGGTGTAGTGGTCCTTGATTATTTTTAAAGAGGTAATTCGTGGGACAGTAAATGCAGAAACCATTTTTCAGGAAATAAGAAGAGGTGTGAAAATAGGAAACCACATATTTGAGATCAGTATTGCAAATACTGGACTTCACAGAGTCTAAAGGATTTAGTGGATCATTTGTGTATTTTTAAAAGATCTAAACATGTTGAAAATAAAAAATAAAGAATTTTTGATGCTTTTGAAATTGAATAGTTTATTGCTTCTTATTGTGTTTGGTTTAAACTTGTGCATCTCTTTTTCATTAAATCCCAGCGAGTCCATCACAGCAGAAACCCTGAAAAAGGCAAAGGAGATTGGGTTCTCAGACAAGCAGATTTCCAAATGCCTCAAGCTGACTGAGGCCCAGACAAGGGAGCTGAGGTTAAAGAAAAACATCCACCCTTGGGTTAAACAGGTAAAGTAAATTCCCTTTCTTCTCAAGATTCCTCAAGTGACATGTAGCCGCCAACTCATAGGGACATTGTCAATAAAAAGAGGGGTGGAATTTGAATGTGACCCTACCTGTCCAGTTGATGCCCATTATGTCACCAATTTTATTCAGCACAGGATTTACTTTTGCTTACAGGGGAAAGGATGAAGGGGTAACTGAGATGTAAAGGTAAAAGTGAATACATGATTTTCTTGGCCTAAATTAAAACAAAAAACAAAAAACACCTTTCCTCTGCTTTTTGACTGAGTGCAAATATATTTGTAGAAAGGGAAATCCTTAATGTAATAGAAGGACTTGAAATACCCTAGCATGGTGGCTGAAGCTCTTGAAAAGAATAGTTATCTCTTTTGGCACTAAGTTTTTACAAGGTAATACTTTATTTTAAGTGCTCCATCATTATGGTTCATTTAGTATTCATTGTGATAGGGTTGGGCATAATGAGCTCATCTAGTATTCATGACAATCACACAAGAATGTTCATAGGTGTACTATTCTGATTTTTTTTTTTTTTTTTTTTTGGCCTTTAGTAGAAGAGATGGTGTGGCTTAAAGTACCACCAGCTGGTTCTTGTCCTTTAAAATTATTGACCTTTCCTGTGTGTTCAAGGGGCAGGCATGTACATACCCTCAGGTCTCAGGCTTGATGCTGAATATTTTCTATGCAGCAATTATTATCTTTTTTTTCCTTATCACCTGTTTTAAACTAGCTTGCCCTATCAGCCCCCAAATTCTTGCTCTCTAAGTGGAGCTCCTAGCCCTTGAGAGCTGAATTGATTTACTTTTTTCATTTAGTGAAATCTTGTCTCCTTCCCTTCACTTATGAAATTTGTGTCATCTAATTGCTCATTGTCATAGGTAACTTACATCTTATGCATTCCCTTGCTAAACAAAGGCATCCTTACGTATAGGTCACTTTCCTCTGATCTTAGATTTTATTTGCAGCTGCTTTAGACAGCTTGGCTGAATAAGTCCTCTTGGTAACCCATTGATTATATGACCACTTTGTTATGTTCATGAGAGGCACTACGATAATGAGTCAATGAAGCTCTGGGATGTGTATTGTCATTGTTGCTCAAGTGATACCTAAATTGTGTCCTTGTGTTTTCCCTCTCTTACTTTCAGAGTTAGAAAGCAGTTGGGCTGTACATACCATCTTCTTGTCTTTATATTTGGCAGTGATAGACATTAAAGAAATACGAATGCAGCACCAAAAAAATCCACAATCATTCTTGAAAAAGAGATTATAACAAAGGGAGTAGAAAAATTCCTATTTATTTATTTATTTATTTTCTTTTGCAGATTGATACCCTGGCTGCAGAATACCCATCAGTAACGAACTACCTCTATATTACCTACAATGGTCAGGTAAGAACTGCCACGTTGCCATATCAGAATGCTCTAGATTTAGTAAATGGTCCATATGGGGGAATATATATTTTTTGTCTTTATCTAGTGATCCTCGTAATAAAAGTGACATCAGGTGAATCAAATGTGATTATGTCTTTCTGGGTTCCTCTTTTAAGAACTGCCTTAAGATAATAAAATCAAACAAGTGAAAAGATACAGACACTGGTTACATGAGCCATACCACATAGCTATGCCATGTTGTAATGACTATTTAATTAAAAACTATAGGACTTATTATTTTTTTATAAATAAGTAGAACTTTAATAACTTTATATTTAGAGGTTCCCATACTAATAGAGGATGCATGTCAATAAGAGGAAGAATGAGAAGGACACAAAGACAGGACACATAGTTTAATTAGGGAAGAATAACATAATTTTCACACCATTTTTATTTCTCTCTCAGGAGCATGATATCAGTTTTGATGACCATGGAATGATGGTGCTGGGCTGTGGTCCATATCACATTGGTAAAGTGATAACGTATTTAAAGAGGGCTTTATAGTTTGTTTATAGAGTACTTTTCACACCTGTTAATTTCATTATTCTAAAAACTATGTAAGTAGATGTTCTCATAATAAATACTTTGCCAGTTAGAAAATTGAGGTTTAGAAAGATGAAACCCAAATATATGCAGCTGTTAAGTAGTAGAAGTCGGCCCAAATGCAGCCTCCAATACAAATTCTCTCTCCTTTCATTTCATCATCTCACCTTGAATCATTTTCATCCTCATGAATTAAATTGAGCCTCTCACTGGAGTTGAGGAATGAATTACACTTCGCCTTTCTCTCTCCTAGCATTGTATTTCACAAAGATCTATATTGGCCCCAAACTTATATGCAATAGCCAGAATTATATTTGTAGATGCAATCTCTGACCTAACATATGATTTCTGTTGATGTCAAATGCAAAGAGCTTTGCTCATTGGTGCATATAGTGTTATATAATTTGATTAAAACATTCTCACCAGAAATTGTCACATATCGTCATAGACACTTAAAAGTGAATAGTTAACAATGGATCAAGATCGATTACAGTTACAACGTATGCATTTAAATAGACAATGATATTTCCCAATAAATGTATTTAAGATTTAGTTTCTGTAAATTATTCTAAAATAGAAATGATAAAATTTATAACTTAAATATATGTCATTTTTTGTTACTTTCAGTGTAGTTTATTTTAGCTTTTACAGTTAACTGAGTGCTTCAGGATATGCTAGTTTACTAATTTTTGGCCAAATCATGAAGGAGAATAAAAGCATCTCAGCCTTTACCACCATAGTTTCTTTTGCCCAATTGGCCTGAACACTACCACCAGGACCTACCCTTCATTTTTCTAGACCTATTTTTTTCTTCCTCTACAAATTTTTCTAATTTATGCAACAATTCTGCATCACCCTTAGGCCCAGGGAAGGCTAGCTAAGAATATAATCAAATCTATACTTAATAGATAATGAAAATTAACATGTTACTAAATTTGCATAACTTATTCTGACAACAATTTTTAGGAGACAAAGCCCTAATGTCAAAGATTAGTACAAATCCCAGAACTTTTGATTCTATGGGATCCCAGTAGATGTGATATTTTGAGACATTTAAGAACATTATTATACTTCAAATTACTTCTTAGAAGGTCACTTACTCTGCATGGGATGGCCTTGCCAAACTTAAAAGAATATGCTTGGAAAGGACAGGACTTTCTAATCAATTAAGATATGTCAGAGCTACAAGACACCTCAGGGATCACTGGGGTTAGCCTTCAGGCAGCAGGGAAAGTAGAAAGACTGAAACAAGAACCCAAGTATTCTGATCACTAACTTAACTACTTTTGTGTACTGAGGTCAATGTTTGCTTTGAATTTCTTTTCAGTAAGCGAGGGCTATTTTTTTTTTATCATTACAATGATCTCCCTTTAACTTTGAAGTTCTGTACACTGCAAATACAGATGTTATCTATTGCAGAACTTAGCATACGAAACAGGCCCAATGTGTCATTGTTGTTTAATTAGTCCCTGTTTTTTCTATTATTGATGTAGTGTACATAATAGATCTGAAATTTGTATATTGGAAAACAAAGGGACAAATAAAGTAAATGCAGCTTTATTTAAGAATTGAAAGGGTATTAGCTTCCTTAGCTCAAACTGCTTGGCAATATATTTCTGCTACTTTTTGTGTTGTAGCTTCATGCTTCTCTTATCCCCTTTTCCAATCTCATTGTCTCTGCAGGCAGCAGTGTGGAATTTGATTGGTGTGCTGTCTCCAGTATCCGCACACTGCGTCAACTTGGCAAGAAGACTGTGGTGGTGAATTGCAACCCTGAGACTGTGAGCACAGACTTTGATGAGTGTGACAAACTGTACTTTGAAGAGTTGTCTTTGGAAAGAATCCTAGACATCTACCATCAGGAGGTAAAAAAAAAAAAAAAAGGAAAAAAAGAGGAATGAAAAATAGAGGCAGCGCACACTTTATATATGTGTATTCATGTATGTAGATTTATATTGCAACGCCCTCAGGAGAAAGAGCTGTCAGTGTCTTCTATTGTCTAACTTTGTAGTGAAGCTCTAAAAAGAATTACCCCAGCCTTAGATTCTTGAGGCGCTAGCTCAGAGTGATTATTTTTCATTTAAAATTCACTTTTTCTTCTAGCTATACTAAAAATTCTTCCTGGTGACACGTGCCAGATATATATTAACTAGTACAAGACATCTTCAATATATATTTTGCAGAATGATTGAATTGGTCATCTGTACATACAATAAGCATCCTCTCTCTAGTTCATGAGGTGTTACTGTTTAATGATCAATCATGGTTCCCAGAGGAGACAAGTCAGTTGTTCACAAAGAACCAACTAATTACTTGTGCTATCAGATGAAGCCATTAGTCTTCAGTTTAAGACTGATGAGTCCATTCCAAATGATTTTGGTACTTTTAAAGCATTTTCCTACAGTTGCTCCTTCTACTTCCATGTTAATATGAGTGTATCTTCACTGTACATAGGTCACTGTACATCTGTAGAACAAGTCAAATTGTCTTTAAATAACTACTGGAAAATTTCAAAGTGATGTCCAGAAGTTTCCCTTTTGATGTTATTATGGTTAATTCTCACAGAAAATCATTCCAATGTGTAAAATATGGTCACTTAAGAAAAAGAATCCTGAATTGGACCAATAGTACTTCAATTCTAGTCTAACTTGAGAACTCATTGATTTGTGTAAGTTGCTTAAAATCTCTGTGCTTTTGTTAATGAATTATGAGTGTAAAAATGTGCTATATGCAGGTACTGTGAAGGTAATTGAGATTTGTGGTTGAAATTACATTGTAAAGTATAAAGTATTATAGTGCTAGAACAATACGATGATTTTATTAGAGTAAAGATAAATGGACAAAAAAATAAAACAGACAAACTTAGTTTTCTATTTACATCTGACTTACTAATCTTTTAATATAATGATATAATTAAATTGAACCATTAGGTAGAATATGCAGTTTTTAGTTTTCTCTCTGACATGATTTTTCTAATGAATTTTTAATATTCATTTCAAATGGACAGGTGGGGATCAAAATAAGTGCATTCTACAAATGTTTTCAGAAGACCTTTTAAATGCCAGGTTTAACAAGATAGAAAGCTATGAAACCAAGGCCTTACCTTCAAGGCATTAAAATAAAACTGGGATTCATGACATAAATACATGAAAAATTATGTAATTGTTTAAAAATATTAACAAGCATTGCAGGCAGTAACAGCAAGCATTTTACACATAATTAATTATTTCCCCAGGAATTCTTTAAGGAAATATTAGAAATGTCTATGACTGCCTTTGGATATACTTACACATGGATATTAATTAGTTTCTTTTACTATAACTGAATTCAGTATGTTAGAAAGAAATAAATTGGCCCTTCTTTGAAGCTAATTGGCAATTAAAGTGCTACTATATATTTTAAGGTAATTTTAAATGTTACTTGGAGTACATAAGAACAATATTCCATTGATGCATTCTTTAGACCATCCCAGGAAATTACACAAATCATGCACACATGTACATATGTGTGTGTGTATGTTTCCTTTCATAAGGTTGTTGTGTGTATATCCTCATAGCAGGCTCCACAGGCTCTTTTGTCTCTCATAACAGATATTTCTCTTATCTGGTGTTGGATGTCCCTAGTGAGGCTGAAGGCAATGAGGAATTCAGTAGTAAAATTTCAGAAAGTTGGAAGCACATCAAAGCTTATTCAAAAGCACAGATTTGAGTCACTGAGAAGGGCAATCGGCTTTCCCAAGGATATATAGCTACATAAGAAGGTAGAAAGTATGATGGGTCTCCTGGTCCAGGTCTCTTGATCTAGTTCAGGACCAAAGGTGTTTCCATGACATCAAGGAAGCACCTGTAAGGAAACATAAAGGAGAAGCCAAAAAGGTGACATGCCAGGTTCTCTTCCCTAAGTCTCTACAAGTTCTGTACTTAGAGTTGGGCCATTTTTAGATAGAATTCTTCCAGAAAACTTTGTCCTACAACCATATTCTCTTCTACTGAATTCCTTTTGCTGTCTGAGCAAAACTCACACTACACCATCACGCCATTCCTCTTAACCATTCCTATGAGAATGATTTGTCTTCCCAGTGATGATCTGTATTTCTGGAGGTCAATGATGAGAATAGGGTTTTGCCAGTGAAAGATTTTCTACCTATCACTTTTCAAAATGAATGTTTTAGAAATAGCTCTTCTTATATCCTCTAAAATGAATCACCTCTGAAACCAGCTGGACAAACAACTTAAGATTTAAAAGATTTGGTATATTAGTTAAGCATAGCTGCTTTACAGTATGTATAATTGAGGTCAACTACTGGCTTTGTGTTTTTTAGATAAGAAATCTGGGCTAGTCATTTTAGCTTCATCAAGACTCAGCTTCCTTAGATGTAAAAGGGGGAGAGTAATAATTGCCTCAGAGGGATACTGTGAAGGTCAAACAGATAGACTAGGGTACTTAGTAACAATCTTAGTAAGTAGCAGAAGTTTATATTATTGTTTTGAAAATTGTTAATTTCTTGAAAAATAAAAATCAATTTTCACACCGCTATTTTGAAAGATATTGGTATATTTATTAATGAAAGGCTTTAATTCAACTTTAAGAGCCTATTTAATTCAGTTAACTCCAAATTTTGATCCCTTAATTTTACAGATTATTTTGAAGTCTTTCACATAAGAGACTTTTGTTTACATTTAATTGAGAAATTAGTTTTTAAGCTTTAGAAATATTAACACCATTAATAAGCTAAATATAAACAAATACAATATTATTATAAAGAGAATAATTCTTAAAGTTCTTGGAAATTGTGTGTTGAATATACAAATAATGATAAAAGTAGCTAAGGTACTTTTATGATTATGGAGAACTGTGTATTATTATTTTTGATACTGTTTACAATGCATTTAAGCATGCAATTGCAGGTGTTTGCTTAGGCAGAACTATAATTTCTTTCATCAGAGAGAAATTACCTTCATTCCTTTTAAGAGTATTCCAGAATGATTTCAAATAATGATAAAATGCATTTGGTACATATCTATTACTTCAAAAATTCTAATATTTTATCAGAAGGTCATTAAAGTAAACACAGATTATGTCAAAATTAATGGCTTATCAGATATTATATTTTCTAATAGTAACAATATCATTTATATACTTGTATAAAACCTTTAATGTTTATTCTTATTTAATCTTCATAGTGACCTTATGAAGTAGGCAGGTTTTATTGTCCTAATTTTACAGACAAGAATTCTGAGCCTTGAGGGGAGATTCAAAGAGGGTAGCCAAGATGATAAGGGACTTCTGACTTAAATCCAGTTCCCAGCATTCCTCATTGGCTTGCCCTTACCACTAGAACACCAGTCCTGAGAAAAATTGGTATTTTGTGCGTGTTTCCTTTCTTTTATAATCTTGAAGTTTTGGCTGCTAATGGGAGATTAAGGTTAAAGAATCCAGGATTGCTTATAAGGCAAATAATAAGAAAATAGGAACTCAAAAAACTCAGTTATTGGGTCCAATAGACAGGTGCCAAGGTAGCAAGAAAGCAGAGAAGATATTACAGTAGGAGGTAGGATTTAGACTAGACTTCAGCTTAGTGATAGTTCAAGTTTAGAGGCAGGAGAGGAGAAGAGAAAGGAAACGATGTCAGGAGCAGGTGAAGTGGTGCAGAAAGCTCCCCTGCAGGAATACACACAGCTGGGGACAGGGGTAAGGGAAATGATGAGAGATAAGATTGAAAAGTTTTCATTGTTCTGATGGTAATTTTATGCTTTATCCTTCAGTGATGAACACCTTTAGAGAACTCTGAATATAGGAGTTACTTGTAGGATGATTAATCTGAGTGTGAAGCAGTGGGATGGAGTTGGAACAGGAGAGGTAAATGTTAGAAGGACAGATCTGTCCACTTAGGAAATTACAACAGTAGTCCGAGAATTAATTAATTATAGTATAGAGTGTATGATAAAACTATTTCATGGCTTGATTGTCTTTTTCTAATTGTTACACATGCATCACATGTTTACATTTAATTGTATGGAAGTCATATGGTAATAATGTGTAGTTGTATAGGATCTTTCATAGATTTTATGTAAGTGCCAGGAAAGTCAGAACTAAGTCTGTTGATCATTCTGTGGCACACGTGAATATTATCCATTGACAGGAGAAATGAAACTATCACAGTCACGTTAATAATATTCATCAAGGAAATGGAGCCCATAATAGCCTGGTTGTTCATTCATGCTGAAGGTACCGCAGTGGCTGATGTTGCACATGTCTTTTCCAGGCATGTAGTGGCTGCATCATATCGGTTGGAGGCCAGATTCCAAACAACCTGGCAGTCCCTCTGTACAAGAATGGGGTTAAAATCATGGGCACGAGCCCTCTGCAGATCGACAGAGCCGAGGATCGCTCCATCTTCTCCGCTGTCTTGGATGAGCTGAAGGTGGCTCAGGCACCCTGGAAGGCTGTTAACACTTTGGTAAGGAAAGAAACACATGTCTGTTTTTAATGTTCTCTTTTGAAGAGTCATTACCTGAATGTTAACTACTGCAGGTGTTAACTGCAGGGCAGATAGAAGGCAATGTGCCGAGTGAATTTAAAGTGGCTGTATTTCCATGATTGTGGTTAAATGTTGGTTATAAATTGATAGGAGTATTCTCATTAAGATTCAGACAATGAAAAGAAGTTCAAATTATTTTTGAACTAGGTTAGATATTTAGAATTGGAAACTAGAAATTTTATGTATTACTGGTGCCCAATTTACATTTTAATGGTGTCTTTTGAGAGAAAGAATAAAAACAGTTGGGTTACTACTTGTTGTAATGATACCATTCTGCACTGATATCATTCACTGAATATTTTAAACTATTCATACATTTTTGTTATTGTTATTTCCATTAATCAGAATGAAGCATTAGCATTTGCAAAGTCTGTGGGATACCCCTGCTTGCTGAGACCTTCCTACGTTTTGAGGTAATACATTGTTTTCCAAAACAATAATTTAAAAATCTGGAGATAGAGAACTGCATGCTGTATGCTAATAGCACTAGGCTTTGATATGTAGTAATTTGTAAGTCCATCAACAATCCCCAGACCAACACAGCCGATTGAGGACCTATGCGCAGTCCTTTGGCGCAATGTTTTTCCTTCAGGGAATGGCAATAAGAAGACATTACATTCCTACATCTTAGAAGATGCCTAAGGGCATCTCGTTGCCAAAAGATGGGAGAATAGTTTTTCGGTAGAGAAGAGGACAATTAAAGAAAACCAAAGTACAAAACCAAAGCAAAAGAAGGGAGATATCTTCCCCCAGCATCTGTTTTCTAATACCTGGAAATGGCAGCTTATCTTTGATTGTGATCAGCACCCTCCATGGTGCCTCTCGTTTGAATTTTTGAGTTTTTGAAATCACATTCTTTAATAGATGAATTATAATGGTGTGGGACATGGGCAATGAAAATCTTTTATATTAAACCTTGAGACTAAGATCTATCATCAAAGGAAAAGTTGTGAATTATCACTTCCTCTCTTCAGATGTTACCACATGTAAGGAGCTACTTCACTGAACAGGGGATAATAAGAGAAACACAATTTGCTGTGCACAATTTGAAAGTGTAAATGGAATTTGAGATGGGACCCTTTAAAATAATGAAAAATTTCAAATAAGGTGGAAAACTTTCCTTTTATTTAAATGACATTTTGCATAAACCACAGTCTAATAATACTATTCCTTTGAGGTATTATGTAAGTTAATTTAAACACACATATTTAAGGGAGGCTGGCAGAAAGCAGCTTTGACTATTGCTTTTTCCTTTCTCATCTTTATCTATATCTTTGTTCTAGTTTCCTATACTGTAAATTATCAGCATTATAGCCTTAGCTTTCTTGAAGAAATTGAAACCATTTTATACAGAGCTTTGTAACAGAGTAGAAAAGATAAAAAATACTACCTTTAAAAAGGAAGTGAAAAGAAATGTTTTTTCCTCATTTATTCCCCTTTTAATTCTTTCTTCTTTTCTTCCACTTTGAAAATGTCAAAATTAAGAGTAAATTTATTTTAGATAGTGTTTTTCTCAACTATTTAGAAAGGAGGACACAGTTGAACACACTTCAGTCACATATTTTACATTATATTTGCAAATATTACTAAAAAATTAATTTTTGTGTCGCTTGGCTGAGGTAATAGACTGCCCTGTTTTGACTGGGAACCTGTGGGTTAAGATCAGTTTTTGGTAATGAACTCTGAAGAAAGAGGGTTAGAGAAACTAGGTCCTGGGAGGAATCCTATTAAGGTTCAAGAATTACTTGAAACCAGTAGAGAGTTAAAAGAGCACATCAGAAAAAACAAGCCTTGGGGATGTGCCCTTTCTAGAGCTAGCATAGTTTTCTTTGGGCTTATCATAGGTCTCAACCCCTTCTTCATCCCCAGCTCTGGTGACTTTTTCCTTTGGACAGTTGTTCTGTCGATTAGATTAAATGGAGTAAAGTCTCAGTTTATTAGCAAAAGGTGCCTTCTTAAGCCTGATTAAAACGAGAGGTTGCCTGGAACCGTTCTGAAAAGCAACCAAGTCTAGGATGCTTTACTCCCAAAGTGATAAAGAAACTGACCTGTTTTCCAACCCCTCCCTTCCCAGCGGGTCTGCCATGAATGTGGTGTTCTCCGAGGATGAGATGAAAAAATTCCTGGAGGAAGCCACTCGAGTCTCTCAGGTAGTGTTTGATCTCCTACTGTTGGCATTTACTTCTGTCCATTGATACTTCATTACATGTGTTGGTTTTCTTTTCACACATGTCGGGAGGATGGTTTTCCTTTTTCATTTTTTCTATCCACTAGTCTCCTACAGGTGGAGGTGAAAAAACTCAAATACATTTAATTATACTCAGATCCCAGGGTTAGTTGAAGAAGAGGAGAATCAACATGTATTTGATGACAACAAAGATTTATGTAAGTTTAGACTCCAGGAGCCAAGTTGGAAAAACATCCTGTCTGATCATGAGTGAGATACTAGTAAAGTTATCCCTGGATTCCGTAGCAACCATGCTCATGAACCCTGATTTTTAATTCTCACATCTAAGAGACTTTGGCTTAGACAGCCTTGCTACTTCAATGGTAAATCCCTTTGCTCACCTATTGATTTTTTTTTCATTTTATTACATTCCATTTTAGTTAATAAAAATGTTTATAATTTTGCGGTGATTCAACAACCTCCCTACACTGCCCCAGTGTTTCCTCTCTCCTGTGGTGTTACCTCAATATGCTCCATTTAAGATTTACCCAGTGGAGTTATTGATCTGCACACCTTGTACTGTAGTGGATGAAAGTAATGTTTTCCTTTCAAAAGCTAGTTGTGGCTAAAAATATATACAGAGAGAGCGAAAGCATAACTTATAAAAAAAGCTTTGATGCTCAGTGAGGGAAACGTGGAGGGAACTGCAGAGTGAAATCAGAGGCAATTCAAAGAGGAGTAAAGAGCATGGACCATCCCTGCACGCATGCAGCCGGACCCCCTTCTGTGTGATATTTGCTCCCCAAGGACACATGGGCAGTGAAGGAAGTGGATAAGGATACAGGGGGAGAAGAGACCAAGAGTATAAAAAAAGAAAACCAAGTGGATTTAGAATTCACTTCTGTGTGAAAGTCAGATAACTGAAGAAGGAATCTCTCTAATGAGCCAGCTTTCATTAGGGACCCCTGGAGGGAGACACTGCCTGCCTTCTATTTAATCCTCGGAGAAACCTTTGGAGAAACCAGCGCTGAGATCCAGCTGGTGCCCTGTGAGTGATGAGGCAGGTAGCCTGTCATTTATTTATTTATTTATGGCCTGGAACACTGGATCTCATAAGACCCCTACTTAATAAAATATTTTTAATAATATTTTTTATTCTGCCAGTATATGGGTAGAAGCTTTACAGGACCAATGTGTTATGTAATAGGGATGTCCTCAGTAAGTACTTTCTGGTTCAAGTCTCTCCAACAAACTATAGCAGAATCTGGTATTCTCAATTCAGGGATGCTGGAGTAAAACCTGCTCCATCAGTCATTCCTCTGTTTATGCATTCATTCATATTTAGAAGCTGCTAAATAATGGCATTGTTCTCCGTATCGGTGGGTACTTTCATCAAAAGATAGATAAGTCTCTGCTCTCATGAAGGACTCTCTGCTAGAGACATCAGATAATGAGCATTGCAATAGAAAAAAAAAAAAATGACCTTGAGGTGCAGTGTAAAAGTACTGGAGTTTAGTCCCTGAAAAAAGGACTTTTAAATTGATTTAAAATAGTTGATTCATAGTTAAAAGGCTTACATTGTGGGTGTGATATGGAAAAAAGAATAACATTTTAAGGATCTGAAATTGAAAAAAAAAGCTTGGAGTTTCTAGAAACTAACCAAGTATTCACTATATGGCTAAGGCACCAAACATGGTGGGGAGTTTGATTATAATCATGGCAGAAAAGTTGACAGAGGAGAGGCAGATAAGGAAGACATATTATAATACGTCTGGATTTTAGTCATACTTCTATTTTAAAAAGATTTCCCTGCTGTAGTATGGAGAGCTAACTCTGGGACAAGCCTGAATCATGGACAGAGGTTAGAAGGCTGTGGCCGTAGCTCAGGGTAGAGGTGACAGTGCATTGGATCAGAGTAATGACAATAAGGATGGAGAAAAGTGCACGCACTCTAGAAATACTGAGGATGCTCCTTGAAGGCAATCAGTGAATGGACAGAGGTTGAGGGAGAAGAGGGTAGTGGGATGACCCCTGAGTTTCTGCCTTGGACAACTGGAGTGATGGTGGTGTCATTTATGTGAACAGAGAACACTGGAGAAGGAGAAATTCTAGAAGGGGAAGTTCTGTGTTTAAATTTTGACCTTTTATATTTGCTATGTCTGTGAGGAGTCCAAGCAGACATGCTTTAAAAGAAGAGGGTTCTATAGATTTGGAATTGAGAATCAAGATCACAGCTAAAGACAGAGATATAAATATAGATTTGTAAAATAAATAGCATACCATTTTAATGGAAGCTCTGCGAATAAAAGAGAGTATAGAGGAAAAGGAACAGTTAAGAAAGAGAAAAGAGGAATACTGGCAAATAAGGGCTAAGAGAAGAAAGAACCTGGAAGGAGCCTGAGCAAGAAGCACAGAGGGATGATTTATGGAGACCAAAGGAAGAACATGTAAGCAACGGTGTATAATGTTGCCATAAAATTGAAATTTATTAAGAAATTTTCTTCCTCAGTATAGCAAGGACTAGTTCATAAATTTGTTCCATTGTCCAGGATTATGGGTGCTGTTGTTGCACTCAGATCCTTTTATCTGTGAGACAACAAGTGGTGTGGGTTGCTGGGGCCTAGTGCATAGAGGAGAGATGCCCCAGCCCTGGAGCTCTTCCTTCAACCTCTTCATTTTAATCTGGAAAAAGCAAGCAGTGGCCAGTGGCAAGCAGTGAAGAGCATAGCAGCACAGTCATGAAGGAACTGAGTGTGGGAAGAACTTCAAGAATAAGGGGGCTGAAATAGCTGAGAAGAGAAGGACATTTTAAGATTAGTAAAGAAAAATGTTTCATTTTGCAGTTGCAAATGTCATACTTTAGAAGCAGTTTAAGGCATTCAGTGCCAGGTAAAGGTGTCCATCTTTGGCTTAATGAAAATGGATAAAAAATGCTACTTATTTTGTTTCTAAGTTATCTTATTATTCTCCTCTAGAGAACTTATTAGGAAGTTGTAGTATTTAGAAATGAGAAAGATAAGTGTAGAAAGAGAAGAAGAATCTTAACCAATAATAATTTATAATTATTAATAGATATTTTACTTCATAACTTATCTATAACTCTGGAAACAGAAAAGGAGCCCCATTCTGCCCTCTCTGTAAGCCCCCTCTTTTCTCTAACTCACTTAGAAATCTGTGTTTGACATTGAAAAACTCCTGTTTAGTTCACTGAATACTTAAACTTGGAGAAACACCTTCTGTCTCACTATAAACAGAGAATGACCTTGTTCTTACAAAACAAGTTGGCTAATGAGTTTGTAGTGTGTTTAGTGTGAAGTTTTTTTTAAAAGTATTGCCCTGGTATTTGCTTAAGGTACATAGCTTACTTGACACTACACAGATAATTTCGGCTAAAAGTTCTGTCCTATTTTCCTTTGTGACAGGAACACCCAGTGGTGCTGACAAAATTTGTTGAGGGGGCCCGGGAAGTGGAAATGGATGCTGTTGGCAAAGAAGGAAGAGTAAGTACATTATCTTCATCTCTGTTTTCCCATCAAATATTTCTTTTTCCTGGCAGTTTTGAAACATAACAGGTTAAAGTTTATGATTTCTATCAAACAGGTTTCTAATAATAATGGACAAGCTGCTCAGTCAAAAAATGTTTTCAAATTCACTGACACTTCAGTTGATGTGTCATGGGTATCATTTTTCCTGCGTTTCATACTTAGAATTTCTCTTTGATGATATTCAAAATTAATTATCATCCTGTACTCCTCATTCTTTTGAATAGATTTTCTCTCTCATTTTCTTTTGTTTGTGTTTCCTTTTATGTTCCAGTGGATATTATAAAAACATCCAATAATTTTCTTTCTGAAGTTCCTAATTGAATCCCTGGTTTTTCTTCTCTCTTGATTTTCCATGTGCCTCCTTTTTATTGGGTTAATAAAGGCAAAACCAAACAGAGTAGAGGGGATAATGATAACAGCATAAAATTGGCTCACTATATCACATCTTGTACTGCTAATGCAATTAATACATCTAACTTCAGGGAGAAAAGAAGATATAAAAATGCTTTCCTTCAGTTTGCTGGTCATGTAATCAGGCATTTATGATTTATCTTGAATTATAAGAAGTTATGTCTGAGGAAGTCGATGTCATTTTATTTGCTTTAAGGAAATAGGAAAGGTTGACCTTCATCTTCTACTTTGCAGATAATTCAAAACACTACTGAAGATGTTAAATTTATTTTTTTCTATCTTTTTTTTGTCTTCTAGAATAACAGTTCAAAGTGATGTTTGTTTTCTGAAAAAATGTATCTATATAGTAATGATGACTTCTTACTATATAATTATATAATCTTAAGTGGAGGCATCCTTAGAAATCATTTATTTCAACCCCGATGACGACTCTCCAAAGATGAGAATTTATTTTTATTTCACAGCCTCCCTGGAAGGTGGTCATTTTTTATTGTTTATTATTTTGAAGACACAGAACACAAAAAGGTTGTAAGATTTTATTGATTATTTTTTATTTTATTTTTTAAAATTATTTATTTGTTTGTTCTTTTTTATTTTTAGAGAGAGGGGAAAGGAGAAAGAGAGAGAGAGAGAAACATCACTGTGTGGTTGCCTCTCACTTGTGCCCCCAACTGGGGACCCGACGTGCAACCTAGTCATGTGCCCTGACTGAGAATCGAACCACCGACACTTGGCTAGCAGGCTGACACTCAATCCACTGAGCCACAGCAGCCAGGGCTATTTTATTATTATTATTTTTTGTTGTTGTTGACATCTCACATATTTCTTCTTTTGAGCTATGGTCTGCTTCCCTAGAATTTTCCTCACTGACCTCTGACTTCCAGAGGTATAGGATATAAGTTTAGTTTTTCTACTTTTTCAATATTTTCAATATTTGAGACTGAGTTATTAAAAAAAGACAAATGTAATAATACCAGTGTGGAAGTGGAGAATGTAAGTCTGGCTTAGAAAAACAATCTATATATTTCTTCAAATTTTGAGCTGGTAAAGTTGGTTTGATTTGGCTCCAAGTTGCAAGATAAGCTCTTGGCCTGAGCTTCTCTCAGACATAGACCACTTATCACCCTGACCTCCCTCTTTTGGAAATGTTCCAGATTATTCACATTATTTTTAATGAGTCACACTCAGAAGTAGACGTAGTACTTCAGATATCTTATGATATTTTCAGAGCTCAGTTGGACCATTGCCTCCTCATTTCTAGACACTATAAAAAAATTAAGTGCTTACTATGCATTAAATATCATGCCAGACACTGCATATGTGTCCCCTTTTATCCTTACAAACATTCTATGAGACAGATACTATTGTTATTCCTATCTAAGCATAGACCATGGTTAAGCAGATAAAGTATGTTGCCCAGGTTGCAGAGCTGTAAATGACAGAAGGAGGACTGAGACTCAGATGTCACTCTGCTCTAAGTCATCTGTAAATCTGATAAGCAAATCTTCTCTGTAGTTTAAGTCTTTTACAGTCACCCAATTATTCTCCCCCACTCTAAGCTTTATCATTTCCCAAAGGCACATGTTATAACATTCAGGTTATAGTGACTGAGACTATCAACTTTAGAATCTGACAGATAAAAGTTCAGAATCCTTTCTCGAACACATAATAGTCACCTTTACTTGAGTTATTTATCCTTATATTACCTAAGTTTCTTTACTTATAAAAGGGAACAAGCGTATTTTCCTTTTGCTTCCCTCTTCTCTCAGATTTCAACGTAAAGATCTCTTGATCTTTAGATCTGAACTGTTCTTTCTGGTTCACTTAAGTTATGACATTTACCTAGCTAGATATTCCTCTCTCCCATCTTTTTTTCCTTTTCAGTGTCTAAAACCTAACCTGGAAGGAAAAGATAAAGGTATCTCCAGTGCCTCCCAAATGCTTTAGTTTTCTGTCTGTTCTGAAACGTCAATATGAGTTGGTTTAGCTGTCCTCTTTTCCTATTATTTATACCCATTCTGATCAATGGAAGAAGGCGGTGAGCTCTCAGCTGCTCTCAGGCTCCCCTAGAGGCAATCTGTCACCGCACAGGGAGGCCTGAAAAGTCCACGCAGACTGCTCTTTCTGCTCTTCTCATCAGGGACTTGGCAAGGAAACCAGTCAATGCTTGAGGCATCTGTCAGAATCAAAGGGGTGGGCAAAGCAGTAGTTTCACTGAAGTGGGTGCCTGACAACTCTTTCTACAATCTTCTTTTGGCCAGGTCATCTCCCACGCCATGTCTGAACACGTGGAAGACGCAGGTGTCCACTCGGGAGACGCAACTCTGATGCTGCCCACACAAACCATCAGCCAAGGAGCCATTGAAAAGGTCGTTATTTATAAATAAAAGTCAACGGGGAAAAAAGCAAAGATAAGAACACCTTTTAAAGCTAGGTAGCAATGTCAGACATGCCCCAGATAAAACTTCATTATAACGGGAACTTCCTTGCTCTGAGTTGGCTGGGTATTTTAAAGATAACGATTTCCTTCACTGCCCTTCAGAGCTTGTTTGGTTGTACGCTAGCGCAGTGGTTCTCTAACTTCTGTGTGCTTCATAACCACCTGGGGAGCTTGTTAAAGGACAGTCCCCGGACTCCAACCCAAGTTTCTGAGTCTGTAATTCTTGGAAGAGTGCCCAAATTCACATTTTTAATGTTTCTAAGTGATGCTGTCGCTCCTGGTCTGGGGGCCACATTTGGAGTACTGTGCCATGTGTGATGCTAATATCTGAGAGCTACTTACAGGTGAGCGGCATATAGAGTAATGTCTCCTGGTTAGAAGCAGGCAGACAGCAGTCATGCACGAATCTTCTGGACCCAATGCTTTCACTGTCCACCTCTAATCCCACCTCAAACCAGAACCTTCTGACATGTTGACTTTACCCCTGTTTTAGAACCACTGCTTTAAAGACCTTCCCAAGAAGGACGACTCCGCCTCAGTTTTCACTATGCATTGCTAGGGGGATTCTTAGGGACTCTTGTTTTAATTCTTGTGGGTGTTCCTTTAGCCTTCAGGTATCTTAGGTCAGGGTTGGCTTTTTTAGCGAGTCTTTGCAATAACCGTGCCATCAGAATCTCAGCAGGCCTGTCTGGCTGTACGTTGGGTTGGGTTCTGTGGGTTGTACTTTATCCCGGAATGAGAAGGTGGCAGGATGCTTTGTATCCCCAGCAGCATCAAAGAATGTGCTGCGGTTGCTCTTATCAGAATAAATGGCTTCAAGAGCTCTGATTTTTCCAAATCTCTCAGAGCTCAATGGGCCATGGCCTCTACTTCCTTTTACAACCAATTAAGTTGGAGAACCAGTCTTGTAAGTTCAAGGAGTGAGGAGCTCTAGCTTCTGCAGTCAATGCCATCTCTTGGCATGGGCACCTTCTGGCTCTGGGTATAGGATACAGAAATTCCTCTATGTGACGTTCAGACCCTCCCTGCAAAGAAACACCATTTCCTTCTGACCATAATACCTACCCCCGAAGAGACCAGGGCAATAGGAAAACAGAGAAAAGAAATCTCTCTGGACTCCTTACAGTACCATGTAATTTCAGGGTCTGCACCTCTCAGCAGGTGGGTCATTAGATTGATATAAAATTTGGTTTTCAGTTTCTGATTCTGAAGAAACTAAACCCAAAGGATTCCATTTAACCTCCAAGTTAAAGCAGAATATATCACTGTAGGTAGGAGTATTTATTTGAAAAATAAGGAATTCTATAAAATTATATTTTCCCCCTAGTATCCTGTTGTGAATATTTAGCACATATTATTGTGTTGATAGAAGTCTAATAGTGGCTGCTATTATTTTATAATTATTGGAAATGTAGCTCTCTGTAAAGATAAGTTAAAGAAATAGAAATTTAAGGTTCCATAACTTTTTTTTTGATTTATACTTAATATATGCACTGAACACTATATTATTGTTCTTTTGATCTAGGTGAAGGATGCTACCCGAAAGATTGCAAAGGCTTTTGCCATCTCTGGCCCATTCAACGTCCAATTTCTTGTCAAAGGAAATGATGTCTTGGTAAGAAATGCTAAGATGTTTGAGAGAACAACACTGCTGTGTTAGGTCATGTGGGTTTGCATCCCTGTAGAAATCTAGTAACCACAGAGCAACCGAGACCCTGCCACTGTTAGTAACTGGTCAGGGAATGTTTCCCAGCGTATAACACCTGCCTTGTTTGAAAGCACAGGCTCTTGGTGACACTGGTATTTAGTCACAGCTTGGTAAAGCACTCTGACCCATGGGAAAGATCACTGTATGCCATCTACAGTGTAGGATAGATGGATACAGTAACTGTCATAATGTAATCTGAACATGTATGATAGTGATAAACTACATGCACTAAAGTTTTTGCTTTACTCTTTTCCCAGGAAAGAAAGCTGTTATTTATACCATTTACCACAAAATAAAAAATGTTAAATTAACTAGATTAGTCTGATTTATTTAGTCTATTTCATTTAACCAATTAGAAACCAATATTGATTCAGCCTCTGATATACAAAGTCATATGATGGTTACAAAGTTTTATAAAATACAGTCTCAGCTCCCAACGATCTTCAGTTCAGTGAGGATGAAGAAGAAGATGAATTTGTACATAACCATAACATAAGTTAGAGTATAATAGCTGCTAGAAGGAATGTACAAATAAAATGGCATTGGTGTCATAGGAGGAAGAGCATATTGACTAGTTGTGCATGTTTTCATGTGCACATGTGTGCACATATATATGTTCACGAGCATGTATTTGAGTGTCATTTGTTTGCTTGTTCGGTTTTAAGTGGAATACTAAAAATTTCAAGGAAAATTCTGTATTTTGAACTGGATCTTAAAGAATAGCTGGAGGGAAGGTATAGGGGACATTACATATAGAACATTTATGAGAAGTTTTGGCACATTTTAGGAGATAGTGACTAGTTCGGTTAAGGAAGATCATTTTTTTCTAGGGAAGTAGTGCAAGGTGGACTGAAAAGTAAGATCAGGGCCATGAAGATGGTACAAGATAACACAGAGGGACACAGACAGGCAGATAGAAGGTCTTCAAGGACTAGACCTTAATCTGATGGCCAGTGGAAACCCAATGGAGGCTTTCATAGGGATGTGGGGTTATGGGATTATCTAAATGTTGCACTAACATCAGTATGCCAGTAGTGCTTCACTATGGAATTGTGGACAGGGGAAAGTCAGATTTCAAGCATATTGACTGAACGGAAACTATTCAGTAAAAGTGCAAGCAATGTGAGTAAAGGGAGAAGCTGGCACAACGAGAGCTGGTCCCAGCCAATAACAGCTGGAGCCCACCTGGTGGGGAGAATATGAATATTGTTGGCATTAGCTCTCACCATCCTGTCTCTTCTTTTGAATTTTGTTATCTCTCCAGGTGATTGAGTGTAACCTGAGAGCTTCTCGATCCTTCCCCTTTGTTTCCAAGACACTTGGGGTAGACTTCATTGATGTGGCCACCAAAGTGATGATTGGAGAGAACATCAACGAGCAGCCGCTGCCAACACTGGAGCATCCCATCATTCCTGCTGACTATGTTGCCATTAAGGTAATATTTGAAAAAAATCTATTAGTCATTTTTGTAAGTTCCAAGGAAATTAAAAGAGCAATTTTTCATCAAAAGAATCTTGATATTTTATGAACGTTCTCACTAAGTGCTGGGCTGGGAAGTTATGATGTTTTCTTTGAATAATGTAATGCAGGTGCACTACACTCAACTTTATGTGAACCACTGTGCATTGCAAAAGATTTTAAAAATGATTTAGAATTGTTTAACTTCAAAACTGACCAGCTGAGTGAATTATAAACTATGTGTATGCAGCTGATGCATGATGGTACCAGTTTAGTTGGTAAATTGAAATCATGGACATATATTGTTAGCATAAGGCATGAATGAGCCACTTTTGAATTGTGCCAGGACTTCAAGAATGCACTCATCTTGCGAAAGTCTTTCCCCTGTTGTGTTGGTTCAATTCTTACCACCTTGGCTACTGTCGCTTAGTTCCTACTTTCTTTAGTGGCACACTTTTTCCACTTGAAAAGTTGAGATAGCAGTTACTGTTCCCAGTGGTTCTGTGAAAGTGCTGAAATCGCTGGCACCTTTTATGAAGAGCGACCAAGAAAATTTAAGGGTTTGTTCACTAATTTCCAATACTGTAGATATATATGTTTCTAATAATAACTTGTAATAAAACCATTGTACTTCTCTAGCTGCTTCAGTGTGTCCAGGCATAGAGTATTTATAATTATGACTTAATAATTACTCTACTGGACAAGCTTGAGGATTAGTAAGGTATTATACAAATATATATGAACTTTTTAGATGAAGCACACATGAAATTAACTTACATTGAGTGATATATTTATGTGACACTTACAGATTTTAGATGCCTTTAAAAGATTTCCACTTCTATATGTACTAGGGACCTTAACCATAATTGTGTTACAGCAGAGACTCTGACTTCTGACTTTTACAGTGGAAGCTTTAAGGTAAAGCTATAAATAAAAAATATTTATTAATTTTACTTAAGTTAATAATTTAAGATGGCTTGGATTTTATAGGGCACTGAAATAGAATGTTGGGGGAGGGTGACATTTCAACCCTGGAGACTATGACAAAACATAAATCATTAAAGTTTTCAGTGGGATAGATATACATAAATCTTTTTTGAGACCAACAAGGTCCTGAAAAATATTTTTCCACTGGTGATTCTAAATATAAATTTTTAATTCCTGTTTCTTTATTCATAGACATAAGAATATATATATATATATATATATATATATATATATATATATACACACACATGCATACACATGTATGAAACAATTTCTCACTAAAACAATATTGATAGAATATGCATTTTTCAATATGCACTATATCTTCCAGTTTACTTCTTTCATAGTTATTATTGTATATGAACCTACTTTTTTCAAATTACTTACTTATAGTCAACTTTAATATAGCCCTAGTGAAGTGGGTGAATATGAACAGACGAGGGTACTGAGAAGCTGGGGTGCAGGAATGTATAATAACTTGACTAAAGAGACCCCGTAAGATGACTCCAAGCTAGAATTCCCATGACAACTTAGAAGGGTGCCAGAATCAAAGGAAGAATAGTCTAGACTAGATATATGCCAGAAATAAAAATTTGGTTTTTAGTGAGTTGCACTGATAAAAATAAATGAAAAAGAAGCACTCCTATCGATGTTCCAGTTCATATGAAAGTTCTGAGCAAAAGTGCTTCCAAGCAGAATGTTTTTCAAAGCTTTTTAAGAGGTGTCAACAACAGTTTAATATCTCAGAAGTCCACTCACAGACAGAAATTTCTGGCAAGGTGGCTTGCTGCAAGTTCAAATGATCAAAACAAGAAGAGGAATGTTTCAAAACCAAACCAAGAAAAAAATGTGTTTGAACTCTGTGTTTGGGTAGACCAATGCCCAACAGACTTCGTTTGAAATCACTCCAGTAAGGATCTGTGTAGGCCAGATTAGAAACACTGGCTTAGACTGGTCACAGGGGCCCTATTTACAGAAATAATTTGTGATTATTTAACCCAAGTTTTTGGCCAAAAGCTCAAGCAATTCTTGGAACAGACTTTTAAAGCTATTTTTCAAGTCAGATGCTTGGACCAAAGAGATTTTTTATATGTCTACCATAGCCTAAATGAATCCTGTGAAAGATGATTCACTAAACATATCTTTCTTTCTTAGTCTTTTAATACCTTTCTCACATATTTTTATACCCTGTTGTTTTCTGACAGGCTCCGATGTTTTCCTGGCCCCGGCTGAGGGATGCTGACCCCATTCTTCGGTGTGAGATGGCTTCCACTGGAGAGGTAACAAGTTAATGATCCACAAACACTTTTATTAAATCTACTTTGAAGTAAGTGGTTTTATGATCTGAGTATAGTAAAGTAAGTTAGCAAGGAGTAAGGGAGACACACAGTTCTTCTGTCTGAGTGAGTCTGAAAGGGCTTAACAATATAGAGCGAAAGAAAAATCTTTTACTTTTGGGGACTAGAGTCTAAATTCTCAATATAGATCAACATGTGACTATAATACATGTGTTCCTAGTTCATTTCCACATTACCCATCGTGAATATTTTTCAACTATCTTCTGGGTCTTTTTATTTTAAGGTTCTCAGGTCTCTCTGCAATAGCCCCCCCACCCCCACCCCTAATTAGATCAGTGGATTTTTACTAGCAATATGTAAAATGAATGTACAGCGTTAGAAAGATCATGGACCTAAATTTTGTGCAATGTGCAAATATATGCAAAATTTGAGACCCACTCTCAAAGCGATTTTAACCTCTTGGGGATTATCTGGATATTATAATGGGACTGGCCACTGGATGTCCCTCTTCACTTGTGTTGGGACTCTGGCAGCTGAAAGTTTCTTCAAGAATGTGAAATGTATTTCTTGTAGAGAGCTGTCAGATTCTAGAAAGTTCCCTACATGTCAGTGTCAGGACATTTTATGAATCACCTAGCCCTTGACAGACTTACCAGGTATAGCCTTCAAATTCTCATCTGGGCACGTAGGAGTGTCAACATCAGACTGTGAGGCATCATGGTTTCTTCTTGGTATTAAAAAAAAAAAAAAAAAAAAAAAAATCCCTGAAAGGGGAAAACGTTTAATTGCAACAAATATGGGAAGTTTTATATGGTTGCCTGGTTCGGAGCAAGGTCTGTGATGAGAAGCCAAATGAGACAGGAAGGCAAGCAGTGAAGAATAAATGGCTATCTTGTCTGTATTTGGACCGATGATTGCATTCTCTTAGCTCCTTTGCTGCTGCTTTTAATTTAAGAGATGAGAAAACCTGACTTTAAAGTGAGGGACCTCCATGACGGTTCTGAGATGTTTGAAGGAGACTCTTTGGGTTTATCTTAATCCCATGGTCTCTCAGTAGCAGGGCTCTTTTCAGCTGGTCCAGGGTTCAGATGAGGGAGAGAGCTGTTTTCCTTCATGCTGTTCACTCTGGTGTGGCAAATCTGTTTTCCATTCCTAAGTCCATTTGGTCTCTAGACAGACATTATTGGAGTTGTTGAAATATCGAAATATGAAAAAATTAAGTATTTACCTCCCCTTTTTTGTATCTATTTCAGAAATATAAAAAGAGATAATTCTTCTTCCATTATTAGAGTCATGTTTCCAAGTGTCACTAAGTGTATTGTTCCAAGGTCTATTGTATAACTGAAATCAGAATAATTCTAGCTTAGTGAAATGCCGGTTATGCTTCAAAAAGATATTTTCAGTGTTCACGTGGTTTATTGTGGACTTGAATGAACCTTTAGCTCCTGATGTAGGTAAGGGCATTTTCTTTTCCTAGTGGTGATGTGGGGTGCTTAATCCTAATCTTTACTGAAATATCTGACTACTTTCTACGTTCTTCTGTAGAGAACTGCAGAAACCTCCTATGCATTGTTATATCTGCACTTACAACGGGATGGCCCAGGTTCTTCCATTAGAATTTGGGTCCCATTAAGTTAGTTGGCTACAGCCTGACCAAAGAAAATGTTCGCTGTAGTGTCCAGAGTGTGGCAAAAGTAGTTGGAAGTTGTTCCTATGGAAAATGATACGGTAATTAATAAGGAATAACACAAGAATAAACTGTGTCAACCTACTTTTGCCTCACTGTATACCAGTCAACAGAAGGTCGAAATCACAAGAACTTTCCTTTCATAGTAGGGGAGTCATTTGCCTAAGGAATAGATTTCCTATAATGGTAGCTCTGTACCTGTGCCGACTGATGATGTGCATGGCAGAATCTACTCCCGCCCCACTCACATGTGACACTTGTACCATGGTTATGCTGGCCACGTGACTTGTAGTTATATTGTAACACAGTTATCCCAGATGAAGCCTCTGTATAGTTTAACATTATATGTTAGTTTAAAATTGTTTTCTACTTATAGCTGTGGGATTCAGAGCTAGTAGCATGGTATTTAGGTTCATTTGATGAAAATTGTTTAAAAACAAACTCTGTTGAGATGTTCATGGACTTACTGAGTTGCTCAGGAGGCTTTCTCATAAGCTGCATGAAATGACTCCTAATCAATTGGTCAGCAGTTATGCATTTGGGCTCCTGACCTGTGAATTTGCATGGCATACACAACATACACTGTTATTTAAACATTGTCATAATAACATTTGGTAACTCACCACTTTATGGACCAGAAGCTGTGATTTGTATCCAAACAACTCACAGTAGAACCCAGTTATGTTGTTCCATGGAGTGTTGTAGGATAGAGAAAGAATTGCTTATTCATTCATTATGCTTAATTAAAAACATAAGATACATCTGCCCTGGGCAGCCTTTTCATCCCTGGATTTGGATTGCGTGGGCAACTCAGTAAAATCTCCAAAGGAGTCTGTGAGTAAAGTGCTTTCCATTTGTACATGTTTTTTTTTTTTTTTTTTTTTTTGGTAAAGGTGGTTGACTATTATTTGCTTTCTTTTATTTTTTTTCATTTATTCTAAACAGGTGGCTTGTTTTGGTGAAGGTATTCATACAGCTTTCCTGAAGGCAATGCTTTCCACAGGATTTAAGATACCCCAGAAAGGCATCCTGATTGGAATCCAGGTACGTGGTGTGTAGCTGAATGCACGCCCATGGTCACTTGCTGGGACTGGCTGAAGGATGGGACCTTAATTACAGTATAGAAGAGAGATTTGTTTTAGGTTCCTCTAAAGAAAACAGCAACTTATACAAAGAATGGTCATTTGTTCTCTATGTGTTCCCTGATTTTTGCCCTTTCTATTTCAGTAGCCAACACAAATAAGTGAATAAATAAAGAAGACAGGAAGAAAAAGTCTCTAGTAAAAGGTTATTTGTTTGGAAAGGAATTTAGGGCACTTATAAAGGAACCTCTTTTATTCTTTTGTTACATATTTTCTATATCTTTTGCTCTGAGTTCTTATTCCTTAGCCCTGAGTATAGGCTTTCCATAAGGTTGGGTCCCATCTCTCTCTCTCTCTCTCTCTCTCTCTCTCTCTCTCTCTCTCTCTCTCTCTCTCTCTCTCTCTCTCTCTCTCTCTCTCTCTCTCTCTCTTTACTTTCCCTTTTCCCAGCTCGTCTATGTCTACAGTGTCCATTCTCCTAATTATAACAGTCACCTTTAACTCTTAATCCTCATCAATCCCATATTTCCAACAATCTGCTGGACACCTCTAGCTGAAGTCTCAAACACAATGCATCTTCCAAACTGAAGTCATATTTCCCTCATCCTGACCCTCGTTCCTTCCTTTCTTACATTCATTCATTCACACTTCAATTTTTACTAAATTTCAAAGGTTACTAGTTAAAGAAGACATGGGCATTATTTGAAAATTTTTCTCAGCTGATTCTTAGAGGGCAGTGACTTAATGGTCTTAAGAAAGTCAGCATATCCCATAGAATACTGTGGAGGTTATTTGGTAAGCATGGTGCAATAATTATAAGTAAATATCTTCATATAATGAAAAGGATATTATTGGCTTATTATTCCAAGTCACCTATAAATCTTAGTGCAAAGTGGTAGCCAGGAAATTCTATTAATATGTTTTTGGAATAATTATTGCAGGAATGTGAACACTGTTCTGTTTATAAATTTCCTAAAAAAATTCTGGATGCTTCCAACGGGTCATTCACTTTCTTCTGAGGTACTAATTCTTGGATCTTTGAAAACAATAGATGGTCTTATATATCACCCCTGCCGTACTTTTAATAAGCTCAGACCCTGCATGGTTACATAAAAATTACTAAAATGTTAGAATAGTACCAGGTATTCTCAAGCCAGTGGGGGATTATTATACATGCCATCCCATTAGGGTGTCTTAATATCTGCAAATTAGACTCTGGAGATGGGATGGGTAGTGCTTTGGTGAACTTTCTGCAAAGAGTAACTGGGATTTTGCTTTATAAAGGTGCCAAAAGGGTGATGGTGAACAGTTAGAGCAGAGACTAACAAGATGACTTGCAATTGCAAAGCTTAATGACAGTTTAGAGACACATCACGCCATATGAGAGACTCATTACATTATAAATGGGTATTGAGTATTATTAAGTTGCAAGTACGAGAGTACTTGCCCAACTTCCAGTTATGGCTTAAAGTTTAATGGGAGACCTGGGGGCATTCAGAGGAGACCATGCCCTTAATCCCCATCTTCACAACTAATCTTATAGTGCTAACATTTTAAAATACCAGTTTAAAAAGGCAGTGATGTATAAAATTGTGCCTTGTTTGGTTCCATTGCTGCAGGGAAATGTGAGGCAAAATTTAATTTGATCCTTATGAAGTTTTTGTGACCAGAAATTTTGCTTTGCAGGAAAAATGGGGAGGTGGAGAAAAAAAGGCATTTTCTTAAGTGAGGGACTCTATCCATTGAGCTTCTACATTTTCATGTACTCTTTTTAAAAGATAGCAATGTTCCAGCAGCTATGTGAGTTATTGCAAAGAATTTTCTCCTTGTGCATGAGTGCAGAATGTTCGGAATTTAAATATATATGTATTTTCATTACAAATACAAAAGATAATAGTTAAAGAACTGTTTAGTGAAATTATATTTAATAAAATATTTGCAGCTGTGATAAATTTGATCCGCATGACTAAGTCTTCAGAGATACACAAGAATCACTTTCTGACCTACTTAAAATGGGAGGCAGGGAAAAGCTGCCAGCATCGACAGTTAATGTATAGGTTTGCCATTACTATATGAAGGACTTTCATTGATAGTGATTTTAAAAATATGTTGTCATGAACTTAACTGAACAATATGACAGAATATGCTAACTAGTTACCAGCTATGAAAGTCAGCAGCATCTTCTTAGAATGGGACCAAATCTAATCGCACTTCTTTACCCAAAGTTCATAGCAACTGTGGACAATTAGGGTTCCATTTCTGAGGATACATTGTACTTAAAAAAAATCATTTTATTTAACATGATTTCGGTAGGTCAGAAGAATTTGTATAAACTCATTTGAGTATATAAAGTCAGAACTTAAAAAAATCTGAAATAGCACTGCTAATATATAAATGGTGGTTAGGGCCAGTAAATACAAGGGAAGGGATTTGGTTGAGTTATGTAATGAAGTTCTAAGAAAGAGAGTCCACAATGAATTTTGATTTATTAAGATGACCATTGGTTTAGCACATGTGTAGACTTCACTCACAGGAGAGTATTGGTAATCAGCACTGTTGCAGTTAACGTGCCTTATCATTCCTTCGTGTACAAATGGGGAGGATGGTCAATATCTACTCCATTTATTTGAGGTAAAAGTCTTCTTCTCATCTCCTCATCTGTCTCCTGTGAGTAGAAGGCTTTAATTGAAGATACCTTAATTTATTATTAATATTCCACAATAGGTTGTAAGAGAAAAATTGTGGGGGCCCGGAGGGTGGGGAGAGAGCTATGGAGAAGAGGTAAAAGTGACTCTGAGGCAGGAAACATTTTTCTTATTGTTGATGGTTTAACAGATATTTTAAGTAGGAATTATTACTAGTGAATATCAGCCACTTCAAAACATGTAGTAGATAGTTTGTGGGTGTGGGTGTGGGGGGGTACTCATGCACTCACTGGTTTTATTGCAGTCTTCTTTACTTTTTATTTCTTTCTCACCCTAATTCTTGACATACACAGGCCCTCTGTGTCTGCACTGCCAAGGTTAAATCCTTATGAGCCAAATTACCTAGGACATTTGAAATATTTATAACATCAACCTGGTGTGAGTAGGACTTTGGGGAAAAAATAAGAATTTAGGTTTTGTCAAAGGATCTTTGTCAACTTAACTATTACATGCGTGGTGTCTCTACCAAGAAGCTTTCCATAGGCATGGATCCTAATATAAGAAAAACATCATGCAGGTTTATATAGGAACAAAATCATCTGTGATTCTCTTGTGAAGTTTCCAGCTTCCTTTCATCCCATCAGGTTTTGTTTTTTCTTTCTTCTTCTTCTTTTAGTGCTGTGAGCAGGCAATCTCCCTCGTTTTGAAGTTTTCTGGAACACCCTTTAACAATAAATGATTTAGTCTAGAGCAGATCGAGAGTACTTGCTGTTTGTTCCCCTCTGATTGGGCTATTCAGGGATGCTAGTGGAGAGGCGAGTGCAGTCCTGACATCTGTGCTTCGGCAGCGCTCAGAAACACAAAGCTAGCGTTTTATTTGAAAAAACGACAACTCCAAGTGGCTTGAATAACCTTTTATCTTCCCTATAGAATCATTAAGAACAACTATAGAGTTGTCAATCCAGACATCCCTGTGGAGTCCACAGGCACCGTCCAGTATGAACTTGACTTTTCTGTTCTGCAGCCAGAAGTTGGAGTAATGTGAAAATGATCACTGGAGAAAATAAATGAATAAACACATACATATTTTATTTTTAAAGGACTTCTTTCTTACAAACATTTTCCAGGAAATAAATCGGCTTGTACTTTTCACCTCTAGTTACAAATGGTTTCTCACCCAGGTATTTTCAATCAGCTATTAAATCTGAGGCTGCTCAGATGCAAGCTGACAGCTGTAATTTCTTTTTGTAGAGGGGCTGTTTTATGTGTCACAAGTGTTCAATACGTGTTTGATAGAAGTTTATAATGTGGCTATGAAAGCCTATACCCCAGACCAGAAGGCAGAGTAGTTCCCTGGCTCAGAACTGCCAATACTGTCATGTAGGATATTTATCTTTTCCACTTGGGGGACACAGCTCCATAATGAGGCTCTGACTGGTGTCTGCAGTCCTTAGAGGACTTGCTGGCTTATTTTACTTTAAAACAGTGAAGAAAAAAATTACATTCTAGTCTTCCTCCCTTAATGTCTTTCATTGTGTCTTTGGCCGAGGTTAGTGCATCTTCACCTCAAATTATAAAATGAGAGAAAGTTGGTCCTCCTCTCTTCTGTTCCCTTCTCAGTGGGTGTCAGACTCACCAGGAGGGTCTGCTAAAGTGCAGATGACTGGGATTCACTCTTAGAGCTCCTGATTCTATAGATCTGGGGTAGGACCCAAATTTTCCTATTTCGAACAAAATCCCAGGTGATGCCAATTTCCCAAGGGACCACATTTTGAGAATCACTTTACTTTAGAAATGGTATTTTAGAAAACTGTTTCAACATTGTGTTATCACACGACCATATATTATCAGTGACTTCTTGGTAGAGGAAAATGTAAGAGATTGAGAGGTGGATGGGACGGGGGGAAATGGGACCACTGTAATAGAACAACAATTTAACAAAAATTACTTAGATAAAAATAAATTGAAAGAAAAGAAAGAGATTGAGAATAGTTTGTTCAGTTTATGATTAATCAGTCAAGAAGTGTTTGTTGGATAGCTTTATGTTGAGCCTTTTAATGCACTTTGGTGCTGATTTCTGTCTGTTCTTTGTTTAGCAGAATGTCACAATGTAATATTCCAAAACCCAGAAGTTCATTTAGAATATTTCATCCATATTTGCTGTATTTAAAGGAACTTAAAATATGAAGAAAACCTAAAATGCCATCTAATTTATTCCCTTGCTTTCCAAGCAGTATCAAACTTGAACAATTATTCTATTCTTCTGCCTAACTTGTTCTTAAAGAGACTGTCACATATCTCGTTAAATTGCCCTAAAAATCACTGAGTTACTCTCTGATTTTATACTTATTTATTTTATTTTTTGTGTCTAGCCCATAAGCTTCTTAGAGCAAAGCCCATTTCTTCCTTTTTGGTCCTAGACATAAATGGAAAGCTACTTTTCTGGGCATGGTTACAACCTGTGTTCCAGAAGACTGTCATGAATAACCCCCGAACCTGCCTTAACTGAGATTTATCCAGTTGCATTTATCTTTTATATTTGCCAATAGTTTCCTCTCATAAAACTGCTGTTCTGGGATTGAGAGGGCCAGAAGCTGAAAGAATTCTGTATTTGAACATAGGCTTTGGGGTCTTTCCCTAGGATTTACATCTGTCCTCAGAAAGCTTGTATAAATGAATATTAAGAGGCTGTATGGGCTGGACATTATCAAAGTTGTGCAAGGATCTTGACATGTTTTGTTATCACAATTTGTAGTTGCTCTAAAATTCTGAAATAAGACCATATCCACGATTTTTTTCAACCATTGTTAATATAGTTCCTAAATTGATTACAAAACATTTACTAAAGGTGCCAAATTATGTCATCTGGGTATAAACTTTTTACAAATGAAACAGCCAAAATGCTCTCATTTAAAGCAGAATGGATTTTTTTAACTTCGTAAGATTTCACATACTCTGTTTAGCTCAGTTATGCATATACTCATGTTCATGAACTCAAGGTCATGGGCTGAACATAGGGTAGGCCACTTAGCTTTGTCATTCACTCTGACTACTGTCTTGCAAGTACTAGCTTTTGACCACAGGAAGGAAGTATGTTCACAACTGGGGAACCCTGATGGCAATGGGCAGGAATCCAGGGAGGGCAGGACCTGGAAAATAGATGGGCCCAGCTGGGCCTCTGGGACGGTCACAGAAGTGGACTCTAAGAAAATATCTGAATGGGAAGCCTGTCCGGAGGTCAGATATATGTGAGGAGGAACTGGTTGGTTTGTGTTGTGAGTGTGACGGCCTGTGGAGGAATCCAGGCAGGGAAGCTCAGGTATAGGGGCAGGAGTCCAGTCTCTGGGAGGAAAAAATAAATACCAGTTCTTTAAATAATAATAGTATTTAATGAGACCTGTTAATGGACAAGTAGTTATTCAAGTCACTCTTCTAACACTTAAATCATTCTTATTTTAAATTCATTCATTGAGTTACGGGGACTAAAAACATTACTTTTTTTCCTCTCACCCTCTAAGTTTTCCTAGATAGGCTAATAATCAGATTGGCAGAGACAGAGTAACAGGAGAAAATGTACACCGTTTATTACAGATGCACATGCCGGGGGTTTTTTAAGGTGAGATCTGAAACACATCAGGTAGCTGAGGTTTATATGTCAATGTGGAGAAAGGAGAAATAGGCCATTTATAGGTAGCAGAGGAACAGCCTAACATATAGGGCAAGCAAATTCTTGCTGGACAGCTCAGAAACAAGGTAACAATGGGAGCCAGGAGGTGGGAGAGAGGGGTGGGAGGTGAAGATCTAGCTACCAGGCCTCTGTCTGGAGCCTTGCTGTCTAATGTTAAGGTGAATGTATTAAGAGTCCCTTTCCAAAGCAGGCCTTTCCATCTGAATCTCTTAGGCAGGAAAGGGGGAAGATCAAAGGTTCTTTCTGAGTCTTTTGTTTCTTATTAACTGGCTTAAAGTCAATATCCCCAAAGGCACAGTTTGGTGGGACAAACTTTGGTCCCTTACAGAGTACTCATAAGGAACCCCCCCTCACGTGGATATGGTTATTCATGTTTAGTAGGTGAGGGAAGAGCATCTTGGAGAGGTGACGTAAGTTGCTCAAGGTCACACAGTTCATCACAGAGCCCCAGGAAGTAGGTATACTATTATTCTCATTGCCATTTTAAAAACAAAGAAATGGAAGCTCAAAGAGGTTAACTTTTCTAAGCAACTCTGAATGGGAAAGCCAGGATTCGAAATTCAGCTTGTGATTCCAGAGGCTTTCTTTTACTCTTTGTCTTAGAGTAAATGCAAAAGTGAGTTCCGGGTGATTGACATATTGCAGGGTTTTTGAGCGGGAGCTGCGAGGAGTACAGGGCCTAGTTACTGAAGGGTGGCACAAAATTTGAATTCAGCAGTTAGAAAAAATTGAACAGGCAAGACATCCAGCAAGGTGGACTTGGCATTGAGCTCCTAACCCAGGAGACTTTTTAAATACTCCCTGACCAGGAAGAGGATCCATGAGGGACTGGGCTCTAACTGCATCTGCAGACAGAGATTAAGTCAATTACACAGGGAGCGAAGGAATTTGAGGGCAAGGTAGAAAGTAAGAGAGCAGAGATTAAGACAGTGTGGATGGAATGTTATCTATACTGGAAAATAAGTAGGAACTCATACTCATTTTAGGAGGATAAAGGATAAAACTTGTCACCTTTGAATATAAAACACCTGGCAATGTAGGGCCTTGTCTTTTATGTTGGTGTCGGAGAATACCATATTGCATATGACTAAATAAAGAACATGTTTATCTAGAAAGTGAATTTTATTAAATTCCTCTAATTTCAGCAATCATTCCGTCCACAATTCCTTGGTGTGGCTGAACAATTACACAATGAAGGTTTCAAGGTATGTGATACTATTTTTTTTTTACAAGTTGTTTTCTGTCAGCATTAGACTCCATCCACAAGAGAATATTGAAAAATCATGGGGAATTAAATAGTTCAAAATATATCCTAACTTGATAGTTTCAATTCTTCAATGGAATAAAATAATTAGAAAGACTAGTTTTAAGTTTTAATAAAGTTATCACAAAATTACAGATTAGCTTACACAGAACTGCAACCAAGTTCTGATGCATTTCCATATATTTTCCCTTTTCCTTTTTCTGTTTCACTATGTAGTCATAGTTTTCAGCTGCTGCAGTTACTGGCATAACTTCTTTGTTATGAATACATTCACTCAAAGCCTGGTTTAGTAACATGAAGTAACTCCCAAGGTTCAGGGGCGGGGTGGGGGCAAGGGGGGCCTATGCTGGCCAGCTTTGTTGACTAATAAGAATGAATAATCAGCCATATATAAATTTTTATTTTTCTCCTTTAAAAAAGCAGTTACAATTGAGGTTATTACATTTTTGATCTCTGCATATACTTTAAAAATATATGAAGTACCAATTACTCCAGACACTGAGTCCAAATCTCTATAGCATTATATTGCTTCTCATACTCACCAGTTTCTTTTACTTTCTCTTTCAAATGACATGTGCATCCCAGTAGGCTTCTTTGCTTCATGAAAGCCTTGTCTGTGATACAGTGACTGACTTTTCCATTTTACATGCAGCTCTTTGCCACGGAAGCCACGTCAGACTGGCTCAATGCCAACAATGTCCCTGCTACCCCAGTGGCATGGCCATCTCAGGAAGGACAGAATCCCAGCCTCTCTTCCATCAGAAAGTAAGAACGGGACAGAACTGTCTGAGATAACAAAACAGATAGAAGCTTAACTCTGGGAACTAGTGTAATATGAATACTTCACCTTATCCTCTTGCAAGTCTTCTAAAAGTCCTCTTGGTCAACCAATTTAAAATGAGTAAATTTGTGGATAATAGTAAAGCTTCATTCTTGTGAACTTTGCTAATACCATGAACACACAATGCCCTATGTGCACAAGGACATATGGAATATCTTTCAAAATAGTTACTAGTAAGGGTGCCTTCCTTGACAGACACCAAGGTCTCGGTGATAAGAATCATGACCATGAAGACTGTAATGCAGAACTTTATATTTGACCTTAAAGTTGTGTATATATATATATATATATATATATATATATATATATATATATATGCCAAATATAAGTTTGGCCAGCTGTCTTTCACTGAGGAAATGTATCAATGAATCAGTCAATATATTGAGCACTTGCCTCATGTGGGAGACTATGATGAGAGCTCTGACACTGCCGTTCATTGGATTACTTCCTGTGCCATTCTTTGATCCTTAGGCTATGTCATCATTAGATTTATAAGACATAGTATTTCAGCACACTGTGAGACTTTGGGAACACCATTATAGAAACACAGAACTACGTGGTATAGGCTCATAGGAGATAATTCTCAGTTGCTCCAGAATATTACAGCTCATCGAATGGCTAAGTAATACAAAGGTCTATGTAATATACTATTTGTTAGAGCTCCTAAGAAGGTAACCTATAAATTATGATCACATTAATAAAAGAAGGGCAAATTTTTCAGACCTTAGTAGACTTCTCACAAAGTTATAAGCCCTTGCTTAGAGCTTTATAAAACAATAATTAGCATTACTTCATGCTTTTGACATTTAAATGTCTCCTGGGTGTGTAGCAGGCCAGCTACAGAATGTGAAATGGTTTAACTCAAAATCAGGTGACCTGCATCTTCATACTATCATCTGAGAGGCACTGGGAGGCAGGCAGTGAAGTGAAGTGAACCTGGGAGTGGAACTATGGGGTGGACAGGACTTAATGCTGGAGGAATCACCTCCTTATGAAATAAGTAAATATCTGTCAAATCACCAATTTTTACTATTGTTAGACAGCATTTTCAAGGGAAAACAAACTTTTCCATTCAATTAGTTAGACTTTCACCAGAATTCTTTCAAGAACACAATGAAAACATGTAACTTTCCAACTAGTGTAATTTGAACATTTACTTAGGGGAGGACAAATGACAGCTAAATATGGCATTGACTCAAATGGCCAAGATTAATTTATGTTAGTATTTTAAACACTAATTATAAAATATGCATGATCACCTGCAAACTTGGCTTGTTTTGCTTATTCTTCCAGACTGATTAGAGAAGGCAGCATTGACCTGGTGATTAACCTCCCCAACAACAACACCAAGTTTGTCCATGATAATTATGTGATTCGGAGGACAGCCGTGGACAGTGGGGTTGCTCTCCTCACTAATTTCCAGGTATGTTCTTTTTCTCAAATACAGGCTGCTTGATGATTTTTATTTCTGTGCCTCTCTTAAGAGTGTTTATCGACCCACGCACATCTCTCCCCTGCTCTTTTTGTAACATTCAGAATAGAGAAGGATTTATAAATAGAACCTAAAATAATGATGCTATTACAGTAGGTCACGGCCTACCTGATACAGCTGGTGATCAAACAATTGAGATAATCAAAAGCCACGGATTGCCATGGCTTTCTCATTACCCATACAATTATCCTTTAAATAAAAAGTGTGGTATGGCATGGAATAAAGACACAAACTTTTATTCTATTGTTTCTAAGTGAAAGCCACCACCTAAAAGCAATAGGTTAATGATAATTGAAGATTCAGATATAGTGCAAGCTCTTGGTCAGTTCACAGAAAATGATTGCATGAGGCATGTTTAGCTCCCCTGGGACATGACTCACCAAGTTCTTTATCACAAGGGGGAAGAACTATTCTTTGAGACTCATTAACTTTCTGCCTGTCATATTTTTTTCCCTGAGTCAGTTTTAATCCCTATTCAGGGGGTGAGGCATGGGGGTGTGGGGTAAACTTATTCATGGTGACATCTGAGAAACAGCGGCAAGTCCCCATGAAATCAAAGGTTTTGTTTCTTTTATCCCATGCTCCTTTGAAAATTAGGACTAGAAACTGTGACTCTTCACTCCTGCTTCATTAAACATTCATTTTCATATCATGTGGGTTGCTAAGATTCCTACCCTTATATTTTCAGGTGACCAAACTTTTTGCTGAAGCTGTGAGGAAATCTCGCACTGTGGACTCCAAGAGTCTTTTCCACTACAGGCAGTCCAGTGCTGGGAAAGCAGCATAGAGACATGGACGTCTGGGTCCATTCCTACACCAGCCTAAGCCACGTGTGACCCCGAGGAACTGATTCCCAACTTCCTTTCCCAGACATGGATATTGCTACCAAACTTTATTTCTGTTTACTCAGTTACGCCTTAATGTTCTTCTCTTTCACCATTAAATTGTTGTCAGTCGCTTTTCCAAAACCTTATATAGAGAGTCCTTCCTAAGTAACTCGGTCTTCATGAGAATGCATCTCCTTACCAGTACCTTATTTTTGGTGGGCTAAGCTTCCCTGCACGCTTACTTGCAGCTAACATTTTATGGTGCTGATTCATGCTAATCAAGGGAGAAAAAGTTGCTGCTCTATCTTCTGTACTCTTTCTATGTATACTTCACAGACACTATTGTCATTGTTTTTAAATAGCATCTGCCACACTCAGGACTCTAACAAGGCAGAATACTCTCAAGATTTGTTAAAATGAAGTATGGATTTAATTTATAAAGCCCTTCATCATGATGTTTGTTTATTGCTCCTTTTTAATAATGACTTTTTCTGGCTCATCCAGAAATATCATCATTCCTTCCCACAGTACTAAATCTGAGAAGTGTGACAGAGGCCTTTACAAAATGGATTTCTTCACAGGACACTAGTTTGCAGTTTTGTGTGTTGAAGTATGTCAGCAGATGGCAGATACCGCTGAGGTGGTTTTATTCCTGTTGTTCTTTGGATTTTTAACCTGAGCCAACTGAAATCTTCAGATTTATGCCATCTCCCCTCCTTCTCCCACTTCTTGCCAATTTTGGATACACTTGGGAGTTACAGGCGCCCCCTTCCAATTATGTATTCCGATGATCTACTGAGGCCCACACTGCACTGTGAGTTCCACACATTGTAAGAACGAGGTCCCCATTCCTTCTGCATACATGAAAAGTTCTTCTTTCAAGGCAGCCTTCGTGTCTTTAAATTTTTTGTGTGTTATTACAAGTGCTCTAATTGTAAACTTTTAAATAAAATACTGTTAAGAGTCAATGTAGTTGTATTCTTGCATTTATTTATTTTGGTTTATGTTGATATATAAAATTAGTTCACCTCTCTGATGAAACAAGCTTTGGAACCAGAATGATATCACTTTTTTTTCTTTTTTTCCTATACAAAGACATATAGGGTATGAGCAAATTAATATTAAAAATAATTAAGCCTAGCTGTTACATCTTTTTTTCTCTTTTCCCTCTTGTTTATGTCTCATTAAATTTTTTATTGTGTGGTTATTTACCACCTTTGATCCAGATCCTATCAAATATATAGTGACAACCACATGCTGACTAAAGATTACCACACATATCTAATACGTATTTAAAGAAATACCTAGCATAATTTGGAGAAAAGCACTTGGACCCAATCAGAGGATGATCCATACTGCCTGATGGAGATGGTGCCAACAGCCTCAGTGACTTTGTGGAGGAACTAAGCTAATGATGACATCATAGCTTATATTGCTTTCCTCTAGTCCACAATCATGGTTTTACCACTTGATATAGACCAGCCCGAAGGCTTCTTAAATTCAATTTCTCCTTCTCTCCCCCTTGCTATCATTGTGAGATCTTCGTTATTTCTTCCCTGCAATATTATAATAGTGTATTCCCCTGAAAGTGTATAGTGTATACCTGAAAGTATTTAATACATTTATGTAATGTATTAAATTACAGATTTAATACCTCAATCCCTTCTATCCCTGTTATTCTAGTACTTTTCTGATCCTATACAATTCATCACCAGCACACCACAGCTCCATTGTAGCATTAGGTATACCTGCTATTCATCAGGCAGGTCTAAGTTAGCATGAATTAACCCATTTAGTGCTCGAAATATCCCTCTGAATAGGTGCTGTCATATTCCATGTTATAAATAAAGAAACTGACACATACATGACCAAGTCACACAAAATGCGGCCTCACGTTTTATATCTTGTATTCTAATGAAAACAGACATATAAGAAATTCATTTCTCACAGTAAAGAAAGTGCTGAAATTGCCTGAAAAGATCAAGGAAAAGCTGTTCTGGTGAAATGGACTCCTGTGTGGTCTTGAGCAGCATGTCGTAGTTCCTCTGGAAGACTAGAGGATAGGGGCGCTCACTTGAGGCATGACTGGCGAGCAGGGTGCGTGTGGAGAGGACGGGCTTGGGGCAGAAGTGGAAACGGGATTCTTACCTGTGCATGTTTAAACCACGTGGAAGTTTTAAGACTTTTTATTTGAAAATAATTTTGGGACTTGAAAAATGCAAATATTAGAATAGTACGGTCTTTATCCACATTTACCTATTGATAATGTTTGTCCTTCTCTCGTTTATTATTGTTTGCTTACCTATCACCAGTCAGTTAACTATCATCTATCTCTCAATCTAAACGCACACATACACACACAGAGGGGGACGAAAAGTACAATCTGGCAAAAACTAAGAAGGCTGCAGATGACCGATTTAGAAATGCACCTCCTACTTTGAAACAGAATTGCTTGCTGATAGTACCAGAAGCTCAGAGCAATACTTAAGTTCTGTATTGTGGAAATTTAACTAAGGTTCTCAATTTTTATGTTACTTTGAAAAGACTATTTGTATAATACAGAAAATGAGAAGAGTAATAATAATTAATCAAGCAACATCTTTTAAAAATAAACCACATATATATATTTTACAAATGTGTTGGCATTTTTTAAAACAATTTTATTTATTTATTTATAGAGCGAGGGGAAAGGAGAAAGAGAGGGAGAGAAACATCACTGTGTGGTTGCCTCTCATGTGCTCCCCACTGGGGACCTGACGTGCAACCTAGTCATGTGCCCTGACTGGGAATCGAACCAGCGACACTTGGATCGCAGGCCGACGCTCAATCCACTGAGCCACAGCAGCCAGGAGAAACCCTATATTTTTTGTTAGTAAAATAAAGGGTTTTTGGAGAATCGAAAATAAGATATACTCTATCCGTGGTGCTGAAAATTGAATTACATTAATTTTGGGTTTTGTTATCTTCCTGTTTTCTGAAGTCCAAAACTTTAAAAAGACTTAAAGAACAAGTAAATAATGCACTGAAGAACTTTGATTAGATGAGAGAAATGCAAAAAAAATGGGAGCATGGTTGTGTGCACATCTGGCACCGCTTTGTCCTTTGGAGCATTCTTATTCTTTCATATAAACAGGTTAACACATTTTTGAGTGTCTGAATCCATTATATATCACGAGTGCAGACAACATAAGGTCTATGTCTGTAGAGCTGAGTAGAAAATCGAAGTCACTTTTTCCATCCTGAGAATTTAATAGTAGGCAAGGAGGACCGACTCTTCCAGGTTGGATGAAAAGGGGCTCAGCCAGGTTGTGAAATCAAGAGAAATAAAGAATGATCCATATATAGATTTAGGACTTTATGGCTTTGGAAAGGTAAGTAGAATATTTTAACTGCATTTTTGTCAGACTTTCCTTTTAAACAGCATTCCCACTGGAACTTTTAAAACCAGCTACGACATTCATTTATCTCAACAGTTGCAGGTATTTGAACCTCAGCTTCTACTGTGTCCACAGCCTCTTGAACAAATAGAGTGAAAGTTACCAGAGAAACAAAGCATGCTGACTTCAGTAAAGTGCTCTGTGATCACGCACCAGGACTACCATTTGGTTGCTAGTGCACCCCCCAGCGGCACAGGTGCCGTAAATACAGATGCCCAACCAAATCCGCAAGGACCTTCCATTACATAACTTTTGAAACACCCTTAGTTTGGAAAGACTAGCTCAACTTTATTTCTTCCCCTCTTTCTCTCACTGTTCCTTTCAACTTTCTTTTTACATATAAAAATTCTATTTCTTTTGATTTTTATATTAAGTGAACTTAATTTTTATCTTCACTTTAATAAATATTTAAAACACTAAAAATTATAACACTATGCTTGCATAAATGAATTGTAGTATTAATTAAATAATAGCAGTTAAATTAAAAAAGGATCAATGAAGATTACTTTAAAGAGAAAATAATGCATCTGTTCTGTCTGGTTGTGGGTGTTCAGGACCTAGCTGCTGTGGAAACTGAACCAAACTGGCAGGTGACCCTGGATCTTGAGCTCTTACTCTGTGACCCTCCTCCTTCCTGGGGGAACTGATGACCTAGGGGACAGCCTCTGGAACAATGAAAGTGAAAATTATCAGAGAAACAAAGCATGCTGAATTCAGTTAAGTACTGAATTCTATTTTTCTTAATGAAGATTACCAGGCTATTTTATGCAAAGCTGCTGGAATTGGTGAGTATGAAGGTAATGTGACAGGAGGAAGAATGTCTATCCTTCTCCTAAGTGGCTTCCCAAGCTCTGTGAAACATTCGTAATATTTGTCCCTACTTCTATTTTGCATAATATAGGGTGCAAGGGTTCCAGAGAGAGAGATTTCAAGTACCTACAGCTGTTGAGATCAACGCAGTAATGGAAAAAAACCCTCAGCACGTCCGTCAGCACCATTTGTTCATGCGTCTTGTTGCTTAAAGATCATTTTAAAGTCTTTGCAACTTTTATTTTATAAAGGACTTGCATTCACAAAGAAAACTATTGATTGTTGACCAAAACAAAAAACAGGCTTTTCTGGTAGCAAAGGTCCACTTTTTCTCTGCTGAAACTTCCAACCTAGCTAATTATTTCTTTATGATGTTCCCTAAAAGAAACACACAAACCACAGAGAAGTGCTTTTGTTCATCAAAGGAAAAACACTTAACAGTCTCACAAAACAGTCAGACGCTTGTGTCCCCAAATGCTAGTCTTCCACACAAAGCTTAGTGCTGTTGGCAACCATAATGAAGAAAGGGGAGAGAATTCAGAAAACTCAAAATGGGTTATTAAAGGAGATAAGTAACTTGAAAAATCTATGTATTTTATTAATAAAAATACACTTGAATATGCAATGTCTAAGTGACTATAATTTTTCTTTCTAAAATTTAAGGGAATTGAGGAATCTCATGTATGGTCTCTCTTCTACCTGCAGATGGGAGATCCTGAAGGGTAAAATATGGCAGGATTTTGAGGTCTTTGGCATAACAGAAATATTCTGCTAAATGTTTCAATAACTCTTTGCAAATTTTCATCCGGAATGCTGCAAATCACATTTATATGGAATAATTTAATTTTACTGTAACATTTATTTTAATCTCTCCATTCAAGATTTACATATAAGTCCTTTAAAAATGTTTTCTAATTAAATTGAAGAAAATGTCATTATCATTTGCCAGGGTTGATATACGTTCTTTCCTCGTCATAATTAAATATATATAGGGACCTGCAGGGGAAAATGACGTGGTTGCAGTTAAAATGTGAGTAGTAGTTTTTAGATATTTTTAAAACCATGAGGCATAAGTATTTAATGTAAATTAGGCTCATACTTTATTCATTGCATCAAAATAAGATAAAGTTAAGTGACTTGACTTTCCCAGCATTGGGGGCCGCCAGAGCGAAAATCACCTTGTGTTAAATTCCTCATTGCCTGGCTTATGGTGCTTTGTGAAGTTCTGTTTGCCTCAGAAGTAATTCACTAATTCTAGTGCCTGGTTGTGTTGAACTCTGTAGATGTGGGAGGCCCCAGGGATCTCTGAATACAAACAGATGGCACTTTGTAGACTGACTCATTGGGGAATAGTCCCTGGCTTACCTTATTTGAATTTCGCCATGTTAATCTCTCTGGAAGGTTGGTTTCAAACTGATGTTCCCAGAAGTACATGAAACAACAGGTTCTTGGGATACTGTTCTCATACTAACGTTAATATGATGGCATTGGTTTTCATCAGTTATGGTTTTTGTTTACCCATTGACGTTACCCCACTATAAATAACCCCAGATTATTCAGCATCCCTTGTTTTCAACCTGAACCCAGAGCTGAGAGCCAATCATGAGTAGTCCCTGGTACTTATACAAGTATATGGAAAGTACAGACATATTTTTATTGATTTTTATATTCCTGAAAAGTTACTGAACAAAAAAGGGATTTGGCTACCTGCTGCCACAAAAGACAAACTCAATTCATGAGGTGGGTCCTGAGGCAAAAGGAAAGAGGTTTTATTCAAATGCTGGGCCATCTTGGAGAATGGACACTCCCATCTCAAAGCTCATTTCTTCTTAAAAACCCATACCAAACCTGACTGCCCTGAGCATGACCAAAACAAAGAGCAGTGCTCAGAGTTCCTTCTGCATTTTGAAGTACTGTCTTGTGGAGCCTGCAGGCAGCTGCTAAGTGGTCATCCAGGTAGCTTAGCTTATTTGTGTGCTCCCAGATGAGAGGGCATCCATGAATGCTTTATGAGGTCAGGGAGAGCAAGAGAGAGTCAGAGAGAGAGACTCCCTTCTGGGGACCATGGATTACATAGTTACTAAGGCCACATGGCCCATGGAGTGGACAGACCAGTGCATGATCTGAATGCAGGTCCCAAGTAGCAAACAATGAGACAGAGCATGTTTCTTGGTTCCCCTTGGTTTGGATGTGAGATGGGCCAGGTGCTTTCTCAGAATAATCAATTAATCTCTGAAACTTTCCCATGCTTTCAGTGAGTCCACCTCCCAACCAATCCCTTCTTTCCCCGGGCTAGAATGACAGTCCTCTTTGGTCAACACTTTCCCCTGCCCCCATTCTGATTTCTATGGCACATGTGCCTGCTTTCCCTTGGTCTCACCCCCAATATGGTAGCAAGGGTGGGGGGCAAGGGCCTTTCCTCTTATCCAATTATATTTCTAGCCTTCGACTACTTGGGGGCCCTATCCATTCATCTTTCTAGCCCTTAGCCAATCAGTGTAAAAATCTCCTCCTCGGTTTTGAGAAAATAAAGGGTTGAACTAGACCACGGTAAAGAGAAGGCAGAGGTCACAGATAATTTTCCAAAATACAGTGTTAAATGATTGTTTCATCATGTTTACTAAAAATATACATTAAAAATTTTGGAGCAAATTGTTCTGAAAAAAAAAAAACAAAACAAAAAAAACCTCCTCCTGCAGCTATCCCAGCTGGTAGGAAAGACTCACCTGAGTCTGCCACTTCTTGAGGCTGCCAGTTTCACTGATCTTGTGACCTCTGGTGTTGCTCAGGTGGCTCACCATCTTTGAGCAAATGCTCTGCTATAGCTGGGCCCAACCACCACTCCCACTGTGGATGGTGGCACCCTGACACTCTTGGTGTCTGCCAGGGTCCTCATAGACTCTGGGCCAGGCAGTGGCATGACTGAGATGCTGCAATCAGCCAAGCCTCTGGGCTCAGTGCCCCACCCAAAGAAGGGCACCTCATCTTCTCTGCAGCTTGGCACGTCTGCCGAGTGTTGGGTGCCTCTTTTCACCAAGAAGGGGTGGCCCAAGGCTCCTCCACTGTTAACAGGAATGTAATTATAGTTGGTATTCAAAACTATTTCTAAGTATATTTTGTTGATTGTGCTGTTACAGTTGTCTCAATTTTTTCCCTTTGCCCTCCTTTGCCCAGTACCCCCCTACTCTCTAGCAATGCCCCCTTAGTTTATGCCCATGGGTCATGTGTGTAAGTTCTTTGGCTTCACCCTTTTCTATACTATTCTTAACATCCCCCTGTGTATTTTGTACCTACTAATTATGCTTCTTAGTCCCTGCACCATTTTTCTCTTTCTCCCCCGTTCCCCTCCCAGCTGATAATCCTCCAAATGATCCCCATACCTATGATTCTCTTCCTATTCTGGTTGTTTGCTTAGTTTGTTTTTGGTTTTGTTTTTATTTTTTAGATTAGTTGTTGATAGATGTGAGTCTGTTGTCATTTTATTGTTCATAGTTTTGATCTTTTTTTCCCTAAATAAGTCCCTTTGACATTTCATATAATAATGACTTGGTGATGATGAACTCCTTTAGCTTTACCTTGTCTGGGAAGCACTTCATCTGCTCTTCCATTCTAAATGATAGTTTTGCTGGATAGAGTAATCTTGGTTGTAGGTCCTTGCTTTTCATCACTTCAAAAACTTCTTGCCAGCCCCTCCCTTCCTGCAAAGTTGCTTTTGAAAAATAAGCTGATAGGTAACTCTTCTTTTCTCTTGCTGCTTTTAAGATTCTCTCTTTATCTTTAACTTTTGTCATTTTAATTATGATGTGTCTTGGTGTGTTCCTCTTTGGGTCCAACTTGTTTGGGACTCTCTGTGCTTCCTGGACTTGTATGTCTATTTTCTTCACCAAATTAGTAAAGTTTCTTTCATTATTTTTTCAGTTATGTATTTAATTTCTTCCTCTTCTTCTCCTTCTGGCACCCCTATGATTCAGATGTGGGTATGCTTAAAGTTGTCCCAGAGGTTCCTAATACTCTCTCTTTTTTTTTTTCTTCCTTCAATTCTTCTTTCTTCTTTCTGTTCTGGGTGAATGTTTATCTCTTCCTTTTGTTCCAAAATATTGATTTGAGTCCTAGCTCCCTTCCTATCACTGTTGGTTTCTATATACTTTCTTTATTTCACTTTATATAACTTTCACTTCTTCCTTTATTTTGTGGCCATACTCAATCATTTCTCTGATGATCCTGATCACCAGTGTTTTGAACTCTGCATCTGATAGGCTGGCTATGTTTTTTTCATTTAGTTCTTTTTCTGAGGTATTGTTCTGTTCTTTCATTTGGACCACATTTCTTTGCCTCATTAATTTGACAGCCTTGCTATGTTTGTTTCTGTGTATTGGTTTAGATCTGCTTTGACTCCATGTCTTGGTAATATGGCTTAATGTAATAGGTGTCCTGAAGGGTCCAGTGGCACAGCCTCTCCTATCATCCAAGCTGGGTACTTGAGGTGTGCCCTTCATGTGGTCTGAGTATACCCTCTTCTTATAGTTGAGTCTTCATTGCTGTTGGCAGATAAATGAAAGAGATTTACATAGGCCAGTCAGCTGCAAGAGCTGGCTGGGACCACTGACCACCAACCTCCACCCTTCGTGGAGCAGGTTGACGGTGCTCTGACATGGTCTGTAGCTGTCCACTGAATGCGCCAGCCCTGAGATTTCCTGGGTGGTATAGACCACCTGTGTTTTTCCCAGTGAACTTTGCCTGAGCTATAAAGCAATATGAGATAGCTGTTACTTGTTCTGGGGTTAGGGATTCCCAGGCAAAGGCAAGCTCTTAATCTAAGCTCTCTGCTGGTAGTGACAGGCCTCGGGCTCTGAGGCCAGCTGTTTCTTGTTTGATAGGATTTAGGAAGTTGTGAAGCATGAACCAAGACCAGCTATTTATATGGAAAAGTAGCTTGGGTGGACCCATAAGTTGGGTGGGGTGGAGTGTCTGGGGATCTTCAAGGCAGGTCAAACAGTGTTAGCCAGGTTGGTGGAGTCTCAGATATGGCACCAGCTTGCTGGCTCTGTGGAGGGAGCATTTAGAAAAGAGACAATGGCCTCTGCTCACCTTGATGTCATACCCTTAATTTTCTCCCTATATACCACTGGTGCTTTCAAGCTGCTACCTTGGTGCTGGAGCTCAGAGGGAGTGAGTCTGAGTAGGTGAGTCCGTGTGTTTATTCTTTAAGATGAATTGCTTGGAGCTGCAGCAGTTTCATCCACTGACTCAATCCCTGCTGGCTTTTGCAGCCAGAAGTAGTAGAGACTTATCTTTCTGGCAGTGGAACCCTAGGCTAGGTGACCTGGTGTGGAGCTGGGACTCCTTGTTTCTGAGATATCCCTTCTGAATTTTTATTCACCACATGTGGGTGAGAGGTCAGCATATTCCACATCTACGATCCTCTTACCTGTCTCGATGGATGTGGTTTCTTTAATTCCATAGTTGTCATACTTCATTCAACTCAATTTCTAATGTTTTTGGCTAGCGGTTTTCTATATTTTAGTTGTAATATTGATGCAGTTGTGCAAAGAGGTGAGCCATGTCTGCCTATGCTGCCATCTTGACCAGATCCCTGATGTTCAAAATTATTGAATTTACAAAATTTTGATTTTAAAAACTGATTGTGGTGAGAAGCATTTGATTAGAATAATTATGTTCCTGTTCTCTTTTTTAGATCAGATTAACTCAATTTAAAAATAACTTTGATATGTCCATCAGAAATAATATAATTATATTGAAAAAAACATATAAAAAATATAAAGAGTAATTTAGTGGCACACATATGAATTTCTGTAATGGACTTAGTGACAGTTTGGCAGACAGTTTCTTTTTATGATGAGATTGGACAACATGACACGCTGTGATGTTCTGGGCAGTGTGGTTACTTTGATATGAAGGTTTTGATTACAGTAGAGGAGGTTTCAAATAAGCCCAAATGTAATTTAGATTTTTATGGTTTTATGGGAAAGAGTGATGGCATGTTGTAGTTGGTAGTCAGATGGGTATTTATTGGCATGACTTGGCTAACAGGGCCTATCACTTTAGGCTGATGTATAATAGTAGTTTATTAATAATGATGAACCTACTTTGAGCAGTTACTCTGTATCCCATGCTATGCCAGCATTTAAATTATGTGATTTCATTTTGATGCTCACAACAGTCCTAATTTACGGATGTGGAGAGAGGTAAAGTGACTGCCCAGGGTCATACAGAGGTAAAGGGAGGAGGTATAAGAGAAGCAGAAGGTCCTGGAAGGAGATGGAGCTGCGAGGAGACAGTCAACCAGAGCGAGGGGGAGGTCAAAGGAGTTGCGAGGGGAGGGCAGGAGGAATGGACAAACAGATAAAGGAAGAGTTGGATGTTGTCTCACTACCTGTTTGGTCACATGAACTGATTTTGGATCTTCAATGAAAACATGTGATATAGTCATAAGCTCTGGAAGCTGCTGGCTTTTCTGTGGAACCAGACAATAAAGAAGTCTGCCAGGACAGCAGCCAGCTTGTGTGGACTCATTTCTGAGTCCATTGGAGAGGCATGCTGAGGGCCAGTTATAGCAGAGTTCTCAGTGCTTATTTAGCTGGATCCCAATAGGTAAGTAAAATATGCTTATAACTGTGAAATGACTTTTTTAAAGAGGGCCTGGGAACTTTAAGGTTACATGATAATAAAATCAGAATGCCATATTTGATTCCCTTGTGGCAGAGCCAGATATTATAGTCTGTGTGGCCATCCATTGCTGCATAAAAAATTACCCCATAACTTAGTGGCTTAAAATGACTATTTTATTATATTTCATCATTATATAGGTTAAAAATTTGGACCAGACTTGGCTGTATAACTCTTCTGGTTTTGTGACATTGGTTGAGGTCATTTTGGGCATTCAGCTGGTGGTTGGGCTGGCTTCAAAGGTCCCAGGTGACTTCACTCCCACATGTAGTGCCTTGGGAAGGATGAGTGAATGAGTGAACCCAGCTGAGACTGTTGACCAGAGTGTCTACATGTGGCCTGTCCAATGTAGTGGTCTCAGGCAATTAAACTTCTTAAATGGCAGTTGGCTTTCTCCAGAGTGTTTTGAAAGACCTTGAAATTCCCAGAATTCCACTTCCTCTTCATTGAAATGGGTCAAAAACATCATTAATGCCAGCTCAGGTTCAGTGAAAGAAGAGTTAAACTCCACCTCTCAATCAGAGGACTAGCAAAATTTTTTCAGCCTTATTTAATTAATCATGCCCCCTGACTTTAATTAGATACCTTGTAAGGTATTTCAACTAATCCAAAAGTCTGAAGATTTCTGTTCACCGTCACCATCACAGCTGGAAACACCACCCACTGTGCAAATCTCATCAGCAGTGTATGAACAACTTTTTCTTCTTTGAAGACATACCTTGGTTTCCCATAGCACCAAAATAATATTTTGCTGTTGAAGGCTAGGTGGTACGCTAAAGTCAACTGGGATCAAGGTCTGTAATAATAGTAATTTTGACTGATTCAAGAGCAAAATGATCTTTGCTGGAAAGACCTATTTGGATGAGGTTTAGAAAAGAGACAGACAGGAAGTTCAGAAGCAGTTGCATGCTAGAATTAGGAGCAGACTATGTATGTTTGGCAATAACAGTTACTTTGGCCATGATCTACAGAGACAGCTACATATAATATACACACATATAAGATTTTATGGTATAGTTTGCGGTGCTTGGCAACAGGAAGCACATGAGAGACTTTCAAGAAATAAGTGGACATGCATGAGTACACCTTTCTCTACTCTCTAGTCAAGTGAGAGTACTAGAGTATAATGATTAAAGTTAGGGTTTCTTGAGTCTAAAGTCTGTCTCCACCACTGACTTGCTGCTTGAGGTTGGGCAAGCTATCTCTGCTCCTTGTGCTTTAGTTTCCTCACTGGTAAGGAGGGAGTAGTAACAGTAGATACTTCATGGATTGTAGTACAAGGAAATAAGATAAGCTGTGTAGACCGCTATACAAAAGTACCTGTCACATAGCAAAAATTCAATAAACGTTAGCTCTTATAATTACTTTTAACAATAAACTGCTCATTTCTGGGGACAGCTTAATCCTTTGTGGATAGAAAAGTCATCAAATCCACGATGTCCTCGTTAATACACTTCCAAGGGATGACATTTTCATTCACAAACCACAGTTGGTCCACTATAGAATCAGACAAAATCAGAAAAAATTTTGAAATACTTTGTCCTATTTGTACTCCAAGCACAGAAGTGCCAAAAACAAAAACAAAACAAAATAAAACACAACATAATCAAACCATCAATGTAGAGACAAATATCCAGGTGTTCAGAGATTGAGGAAAATACTTCTCTTAACATGTAATAAAGATAGAAGATCTCTAAGGTACAGAGAATGTCAATTATGTATAGATATTATACATCCAAGAATTTAGGTGTTAACTAATTGTTTTCTGAAATATGGAGCAAAACTGAATTCAGTGAATGTATTTGATATACTATTACAAAGCAATGTTCTATGAAAGCTACTTAACTAAAAATAAAATGATATTTAAAGAAATTAACTGTTGGAAAAATAGCCTCAACAAATTTAACTCACTAGCTACAATCAAGAAAAATCCTATTAACTATAATTGGTGGGTTCTTAGTTTCTAAGAACCCATAATTAAATTTTATTGTCTTATAAGTGATTTGGATTAATTACGTCCATAATAGACTGATGCTTATTCCCCACTTTAAGGGAGGAGATGGCAGTTTCATAGAATTCAGTCATTTATTGCAATCCTCAAGCATTTTGTTTCCTGCCAAAGCAAATTTGCTATAAAGCTTCAGTTCCTCTTAGGATTTACTGAAAAGTGACAGGTGTTGATATGCTGGTATCTTCCTGAACAGATCCGAATGAGCTAAACAAAATGACTTCTATACCCATTTAGGCAGAAAAATAAATGAGGACACCAGCTAATGAGGGAATGCAGAGTTAGCTGGGCTCAAAGCATTCCAAGCTGTTGGCAGCTGGAATCAAAAAAGGAATCGTGCAGACAGTTGTTCATGTTTATTGCTGAACATGAAATTAGAAAGATGCTTCATCTTCCCTACAGGTGCAAGAATATATAGTTATTAATTACAGCATAGCACATTTATTGACAACCCCAAGCCCATAGAATCTCACACTCAGCAAATGGCTTTCAAAGTTCATCCAAAAAGCACTTCAGAATCAATACAAAGGCATTGCATAGTTGATGAATCTGTGTCTAGTAAAATTCTGTGTCCTGAAAGCATGGCAGAAACTGTCTCTTAATATTTATATAGTTGAACATCATCAATACTTTCTATGTTCTTGTAGTAAACATATTAGACCAAAAAACCCCTAATTTCCTTTTGCTTTTATAGGTATGATTCCAGAATAATAGGAAGACTAAACTGATTCGTTTCTTAGAGGTTTTAAAAATAATATTACCCCTTCGTTGAGCAGTTCGCTCATTCATTAATTTACTAGAGGTCTATTGTGACAGTTGTACTCTAGCTGCTGTGGAAAACATACATGCATGCAGAGGCCCTTAAAAATCTTACGAGATCTATAGTATGAAACAGGCAGAGTGTACTATAAGAGGGCATTTGACTGAATGCTGAATTGTAACCAGTGGACTTTCAGAGCTACATTAGGTCTCCTGAGGGCAAACAGAGTGGGGGATCCTGAGCTAACTTGTGTACAGATCTTGATGGACATGCATAGTTTATATATTTGTTATTTAAAAAAAAATCCAACTCATCTCATTCCAAATATGATTTGAGACAACTTACAAAAATGTACACAGTTTACGGTTATGATAAAATAAAATAAAGAGAAGGATGAAGATGATTCTAGGCAATAATTCTAGGGGTTGGTTCCAAACTTCAAATCAAATGTGCTCCCTAAATTTCTGTCTGGCTTTTGGAGATGGGTCTCAGATTTGGTTCTGTTTTTTTTTTTTTTGTCAGCCAGGAATAGAAAAAGGATAGTATACAAGAGATATATGATCCCATGTCAAAGCACAAAAGTTATTAGTTGTTCTTTTATATAAATATGCAACATAAATATCCTCTATAAGTCCTTTAGAGGAATATTGAGGGATCAAGTGGATAAAATCCACAAATTTTTATTATAATATAAAAGCTAGTTTTTATGGCTGCTGGTTCCTCAATGTAGGTCACTACTCTGATGATCAAGCTTTATTTATTTATTTATTTAAGAAATATTTAAAATATTTATTGAGTGCTCACTATATGCTGGACACTGTTCTAGACACTAGACTGGTACATGAGTCTCATAGATGACATACTGCTTGGAAAATAGGTGATAAACAAAGCACTAAACTCATTTTAAAGTGATAAATGTTATGAAAATGATAGAACAGTATTAAGTGATGGAGAGTAACTAAGAGACTGAAGAATGTCTCTTTAAAATATGATAATTGAGGCACATTTAAATGGCGAGAAGGCCCAGTCCTGACAAGATTGAGAGGAAAGCTATTAGGAGCACGGAGAACAATAGCTGCAAGGTCCCGGAGGGGGGCAAACAATCTTGGTGAGTTGGAGAGATAACAAGAAAACTGGTGTTGGTGGACCATTAGTGAATGAGAGAAAGAGGCATACTAATTCATGGTAAGACATGTGGATTTTATTCTAAGGGCAATGGGAAACAGGTTATGTAATTTGAAATATCTAGCAAGAAGATAATTGAAATCCTCTTTGAGTTTTATTTCTCATCCAACAATTGTAAAGCATTGAACATCAGATAATTTAAAAATGTCTTCTCCAGCAAATATTGTAAGTCAGAAATTCAATTATGGTCAGGGCTGTTCCTCAGTTCTAATTGCTCTCTGAATTTAGGGAGAGTATTTGACAAGCCATATGATTCTAAAGCAATTTAGTATCAAGCCCATTCCATCAAATGAATAAAGGGGCACTCAAGTTTTCAGAACTATATAACATGGTCATAATAACTTGAGTCTGGGAAAAAGTCAAAGCAGGGGTTTCCAGTTGTTCATGGTAGTCATAAACATGTCAATGAGGCAACAACAGAATGCTTATTAATCAAAAGACATTTCCCGGTACATCTCCAAGATAAACTGGTTACAAAAATATACACCTAGGTAACTAAATGAATTGACCAATGATATAAAATTGTTAACGATAAGTCAATTAATCTTTGAAAGTCTGCCAAACGATTATTAAAGCTTTTGAGTAGATATTATTAAGCCATACATTCTGACAGTAATTAGATGACAGGATCAGTTATCCACTGAGGCCACTCTTAGTTGATGATAATAAAAAACATGATTGGCATATGCAGACATTCTTCCCTATATACCCTCCTCCCCCTGCCCTTTTTGGTCTTTTCCTTAGGTCAGAGAGAAAACTAATTTTCCTCACCAGTCAAGTCAGTCAATAAACAAAAACTGCTTCCTACAACCTGGATTGTTGAGCCTTCTTGATGGAAAGGGCTGCCTTGGAAGTACGAGTTAGATAATTATTCTAGGCTAGCTATAGGTTTTCAGCAAATAAAGAGATTCAAGCTATTGACAGCCTCACCACAATTTTATTGTTAGGCAACATTAAAATTTTAGATTATATCTCAAGAACAATGGGAATTTTTCATGATTTAAAAAAAATTATTGATTTAATTTTAAGGTCAGTAATTTACACACATGGTGCAAAATTCAAAATGTAAACTGAGCATATGATGAAAAAGTATGTCATTTTCCAAAAACTGTCCCCCAGGATAGTTATTGAAATTCTCCAGATTAGCAACTCTTATGAGAATATTTAGAGGTACACATATACCACAGCACACTTTTTTAAAACAACAATATGTGGTTGCCTCTCCCACAACCAGCTGGGGACCTGGCCTGCAACCCAGGCATGTGTCCTGACTGGGAATTGAACCAGCGACCCTTTGGCTCAATCCACTGAGCCACTCCAGCCAGGACAAAACACACTTTTTAAATACTAGTTAAAACATATTCCTGGCTGGTGTGGCTCACTGGATTGAACATTGGCCCGCGAACCAAGTGTCGTTGGTTCAATTCCCAGTCAGGACACATAACTAGGTTGCATGTCAGGTCCCCAGTTGGGGGCGCGAGTGACAGGCAACCACACAGTGATGTTTCTCTCCCTCTCTTTCTCCTTTCCCCTCTCTAAAAATAAATAAACAAACAAACAAAAAAAAAACCCGTATTATTCTACTCTTTGCTTTCTTTCATTTAAGAATATATTTTTGATATTGTTCTATATCCATATATTGAGTTAACCCATTATTTTTAATCATTTCATAAAATACCACTGTATAATTAATATTATTTAATTATTCCTTATTAATGAACTTATAGGTCATTTTCTATATTTTTCTATTACAAACATTGTGGTATTAATATTCTTGTACCTGTGTGGGTATAGCCCACATGTATTGGGTGTGTATCTATAGAATAATTCCCAGTGAATAGTATTGCTGGATCGAAGTGAATATGAATTTTTATTTTTGATAGATATAGACAAATTTTCCTCTTTAACAGTTTTCATTTGTATGAGTTAGCTTTTGCTGTGTAACAAGCCATCCTTCAAATCAATGGATAAAACAATGGTCATTTATCAGTTCAAGATTCTGTAGTTTGACAGTCAGGATAGGCTAATCTGGGCAGTTCTGCTGGCTTTGCCTGGGTTTCTCCATATGGTTGTAGTTAGCTAGTGACTGTTGGTCCTAGATGCCCTCACTCACATGTTTGGAGGTTGGTGGGGCAATGGAAGTGATGGAGCCTTGAGTCTCTATCAACTGGCAGTCTAGAGTATGTTTATTCACATGGTGACTGGGATCCGAAAGCACCTGAAAGGCAGAAGTTCCTATGTTTAAGCATATTTTAAGTCTCTGTATGCATCATGTTTGCTAACATTCCATTGATTGATATTGGGTGATTTCCAAGAGGATGAAGGGGAAGAGATGATTTAGTTTATCATTCTGGCTACAGTATGTCAATGGTTTGTAAGAATACAAGATGACATCAGAATGCCTTTTGGAAGGCCATTGCAGTATTCTTAGTGATAGATAATGATGACTTGTATTTGGGGAGTAATTGTAGAAATGGTAAAAAATATATGAATTTCACAAATATGTAGCTGTTTAGCTGGGCTTGATTGATTAGACATAATGAGTCAAGTAGAAAGGAATATGATAGTTCTCACATTCCTGGCATGAGCAATATATTAATGGTGACTCTACTTGCCAAGAAAATATTTCTATGACAATGAATTTGTCACCATCCTTCTTTCTTGTGTCTTATGCTTCTCGAATTAAGAAAATAGGGTAATTATATGATGTAAAACTGACACTTTTTTTTTCAGTAAGGAGGTAAGTCAATACAATTACAACCTTAATAATAAGACATGTATGAAAATTTGTGTATTTTCCTCCCAGAGTACAAACAAATTGATAAAATCTTCCCCCATGCCCTCCTACTTTGTGGCATAAATATTCTTCCTTACTTCATATAGCAACAGAAATGGGCAAAACAGGGAGTGACTCAACCATGCTGGAGGATGTGGCATCAAAAGATACTGGGACTTCAGAAATAAGTAGAGTTTAAAAAGTGCTGATACCTCAGAAAGGGGAGTAAATATGTTTTTTATGCAGATGCAGACATGTGGCCTTGTTGGTCACCCCTAGGAATATGGATATTATGTGCTGCACAGTGCTTGGGAAAGATAGACTAGTTACACCCTTTATCAACCCTTACTTGATCTGGAAGTTATAAACTTATTTGAAATTTAAAAGCTCTTTATTTACTTGTGTGTGTGTGTGTGTGTGTGTGTGTGTGTGTGTGTTTTGGGTTCTCTTTCTCTCTGTGTATTTGACAGTCTCTGAAAGAAGGTACTCCTTCATAACTGTGCTTTTATCATCAGCAGATATATATACATTTTGTCTACTGGGAAAATAATTTTTCACTAAGAATGCTTCATATTTCTAACTGTCATATTGTTCCCCTATAAGAGAAAGGATGTAGTGCTTAGTTACTCAGAATAGATTTGATGAGGAACAGGTTTGGAAGTGAAAATCATAAGTTCAGTTTGGGCATATTGAAGTTAAGGTACCTGTGAGATAGATATCCAAGTGAAGACTTCAGTTAAGCACTGGGATAGACAATCTGAGGCTTAGAAAGGGTGTCTGAGTTGGAGACATAATTTGGAATGTTATTATATAGAAGAAAATTGAAACTATAGGAATGGATATGATTGGTTAGGAATAGAGTACAAAGCGAAAAGTGCTCTGGAGAACCTGCATTTAAAGACTGGATTGAGAAGAATGAATTCTCAAAGAAAATTGAGATGGGCTGGTCATAGGTAAGTAGAGGAAAACCAATGACAATCCGATATCTTAGAACGCAGGAAAAAGTATTTTAAAAAGGAAAGGGAGGTCAGTTATGTAAAATATAGTTAAGAAGTTCTGTAAGATGAAGAATCACAAAATTTCTTTGAGTCACAAAGAGTATTAGTTTTATTGAAATATATTTTCATTGGTGTTACACTGGAATGGAAAGAGCTAGAAGAATAACTTAGGAAAATGTGCTGTCTAAGGACTGTTTATCTTTTTATTTTATTTTTAAGAAACTGATTAAAGCAGGCTTAAGTACTAAAGGATAGGATTTGGCAGAGGGACATAGTCAACATAGAAGCCAGGGAAGATAACTTCATAGAGGTATGAGACAATAGCAGGTAAAGCCATATTTAGGAGGAGTAATATACCCTCCTTAATCAATGTAGAGAAATAGGTGAATCTAGGTGCCAATGTGAGTAGGTTTATGTATTTGGTGATGAGAGTTTCTCTCATACGATGGTTCTAATTATTAGCAAAATCAGAGCAAAATTTATCCCCTGAAATTCCAGAGATAGAGAAGCATCAGGATTGAAGGAGTGTATTGAGGGCTTGAAGTAATCATTGTGGAGAGATGGACAGCAAGCAGGCAAACTTGAATTTCTTGATGAATTGGGAAATCATAAATGTCCTCCACTGTATTATTTTTCTCCAGTAATTTGGAGCTATCTAGAGAAGAAAGATCATTGGTATGATGCTGGTATCTCAGCCTGGCACAAAAAGTTTCTGCATTGTCTTTCTTCACTGGACTCAGTACTGGACCACAGAAAACCTAGTTTGGTTCTGTAGAACAAAATTCCTCTGTTGCTGAATTGAGGAAATTTTTGTTGGTAGATATGCCATCTAATGCAATTCTATTTTCTTACATAAAACTTCCCCTGGAACAATGATTGAAAAGGCACATAGATGGGTTTTGAAGCTAAAAATTAAAATCTGCCTTTCATTGATTATTCAGTCATTAGCCTAAGTTTTCCACTTTAAATTCAATTGAAATACATTTTTTTATTTATCTATTTATTTATTTATTTATTATTTTTCGTATTTTATTTAATCTTGGATTTTTTCCATTAGCAGCAATCACCACACTGTTGTTCATGTCCATGAGTCCTTTTTCTGTTTTGCTCAATCCCTCCACCCCCTAACCTCCTTGCCCCATTGGCTTTCATCCTGTTCTCCATTTAACATGTGCCTACCTGTGGAGTAGGCACAAAAGATAAAGAAATATAGAACCCAGATATTCTTCCAAGGAATTCATGATGTTCTAAGCATAGTTTTAAGATGCTATTTTTGTAATATTTGTATGAAACTTTCAAAATGAATTAATTTCAAATATTAAGTTTACATTTATAAGTTTGTGCTTAGACCAGAAACAAGTTATTTATAGGTCAATAAGTTTTATAAGACACTCTTTTTATAGCAAATTAAACTTAGCAATTTCTGGTTTTGCTGTGATCCTAGTAACATTTCTCCTTAAAAAGAGCAACAAACTACCTTTGTAGAACATCAGTAAAGGGATTAATAAAGGGGTAATTTTAAAAATTAGAGAAAAAGTTTTAATTATCCAAAATTCTTTTTCTGTTGTCTGTATCAGAATTTGAACTACTTTATCTTTTCCATCTCTCAGACAATGCTGAGGAATGTCACAAGGGTTAAAACACATTTAAGATAGTCCTGGCTGGGTAGCGCACTTGGTTAGAGCATCATCCTAATACTCCAAGAATCAACAAGGAATCACTAAAGAAGAGCAACATATCAATGCTTCTCTCTCTCTCTCTCTCTCTCTCTCTCTCTCAAATTAATAAATAAAAAATTTTAATTTTAATTTAAAAAATATTAAAGATATTATTCACATGAGGTTATGGACTGTGAGCCACACTTGAGTAAGGAAGTGGAGGCACTAAAGTCAGCAGACAATGTTTTTCAGGAGGTAAGAAAGTTGACTTCCTATTGCAGCTTAAGTACTGGGAGGCATGAGAAATTTTACTGTCTATATCCAAACCCAAAATACAGGGAATAAAATGAAACCTGTTGTTTTCAGCTACTGTAGGAGACTTGTACTCAGAACTACTAAGAAGGAGAGATAGTGTAAATCTTTTTGTGCAAAAACTACTTTTGTAAAAAGTGTGTGTGGGTAGCTTTCATTTAAGACTAAACTATTTTGTCAAATAAAATCTTCAGCTAAAACCACTGTGGATAAATTTAAGCCTATATGTTGAGATATAATATGGTACTAATCACTTACTTCAGCTGCAGAATTTCTGGCAGAGTGGATTAGTAAAAAAGAAGTCATAAAAGAACAAGAAAAAAATTGACAGGGAAAAGAAGATGGTTAGAAATGCAACAAATTCTCTCTGTAGATTTTAATGTTTTCACTAAACAAGTCAAGAAAAGGTAATTTAATATCTCTAAGAGGATTTAGAAAGTCAAAATAGATATGAAAAAGAAAGACTGTAAATGACAGTTAAAAAGAGTGAGAAATTCCTAACAATTCTTATCTAAAATCTTTTAATCTTATTGAATTTGAATGTGATTCTAACTTGGAGATGTTAGGAAATCTAAGATCAGATTTGTTTTTCCTATTGATATTCAGCTGGAAGGATAAGTCATACATTATTTAAATAAAGAACAATAAACCCATTTGAAGGGACTAGATCAAACTCAAGGAGATACGTATTATTTTCCCAGAATTTCTGACTCCAAAGGAAGAAAAAGACCTGAGAGGTCCTGGACTTTGTTTTCATGTATGCAAGACACTCCAGGAAGACAGCTTTGTTTCTTCTTTAATTTTGCACACAGGTAGTTACTACAGTGCTGGTTCAATTCCCCTTATTAAAATATGGTTCATTGATATCTTCTTTACTACAGTACTTCAATATGCTTTATTCAACAATTAGCAAATACCTAGTATATGTCAGAAATTGTACTAATCATTGAAGGAACCAAGGCAAACAAGAAGTCCTCTCTCCTCAGAAAAATACGGAGTGCTAAGTAAAATGAAGTGGGTGCTCTGGAAGTTTGGAGAAGGGCATCTAAACCAGATGGAGGGGTGGGGTGAGAAGGTGCATTTTAACTTGGTTTTGAAGATGCGCTATAAATAAACTAGGAGAAAGAATAAGAGCAGAACGTTTCAGGAGGAGGAACAATCAGGTGCAAAGGTGAGAGGGTGTCAAGAGTGTGATGGGGTTTAGGAATTCCATATGCATTGGGTAAAGACCACTGCAGGGAGGGGATGTTGTTGTTAAGGTTAGAGCAAGCAGACTTACTGTGTTAAAGAACTGCTTGTTTTAATATAACACTTTTACCACATAAAAACGCTAATCCATGGTGCACACTTTGGGAAACATGAAACTAGCATGGGAGAAAAGGCCATGATAGTTTGGCTTGTAAGGCAAACCAAGAACCTCAGGCTTTATCCAGAACACACTGCAGAACACTTGAGGTTTTTTTTTACATTAATTTAGCAAATTTACTGATATCTTTAATTATTTATTGCATAATAGTCTTATGCAAAATCATATTTCTATCTAAATTACCTCCTGTAAAATTTCCTTTAGTGTGAATCTGATGGTAATAAACTTCTAAAATATTTTTAATTTATTTTTTTTCTACTACTGACATATGTAAAGTTGTATATAATTAACATACATGGCTTGATGATTTTGGAGATAAGTAAAATTATCATCACAATCTTTGCCATAAATCTAACACTTCCAAACATTTCTTCTGACCCTCTTATTGATATTATTATTTGTGAGTGTGTGTGTTAATAAGAACACAACATTAGGTCTAACCTTTTAACAAATTTTAAGTGTATAGCACAATATTATCAACTATAGGCACTATTATTAACTATAGGTGCACAGTAAATCTCTAGAACTTATTTGTCTTATATAACTGAAACTTTGTACCCTTTAACTAATACCTTCCCCTCAACCACCATTCCACCTTCTGTTTCCATGAGTTGAACTATTAAATTCATTATGTAAGTGATATCATGTGTTTATTATTTGCCCTTCTGCATCTAGCATATTTCTCTTAGCATAATGCCCTATGAGGTCATCTATGTTGTTACAAATATGATATCCTGTTTTGAAAGGCATATTGTACTGTGCCAGATTTTCTTTATCTATTTCTCCACTGATGGATATTTTCGTTATTTCTATGTCTATACTGAATAAGACTGCAATCAACAAGGGAGTACTTACATCTCTTCTAGATTAGTTTTTTAACTTTATGTTTTTATTGTTTATCCTATTGCAGTTGTCCCAATATTTTTTCCTTTTTGCCCCCTCCACCCAGCCCACACTTCTAGCCCACAGTCAATCCCTTCTCTGTCGTCCATGTCCATGTGTTATTCACACATTTTCTTTGACTAGTTGCTTCCTCTTCCTTCCAACATTTCCCTTCTCCCTACTTTCCTCCTACAGCTATCAGTATGTCTCATGTTTCCATGTCTCTGGTTCTATTTTTTTCATTGATTTATTTTGTTTATTAGATTCCAGTTATAAATGAGATCATATGGGATTTGTCTTTCATAGACTGGCTTATTTCACTTAGCATAATAGTCTCCAGTTCCCTCCATGCTGTCACAAAAGGTAGGAGTTCATTTTTTCTTTCTGCTGGGTAGTATTCCATTGTGTAAATGATCCATTCATCTACTGGTGGGCACTTAGGCTGTTTCTGGCACTTGGCTATTGTAAATAACACTGCTATGAACATATAGGTGCATAGGTTCTTCTGAATTGGGGTTTCAGGATTCTTAGGGTATAGTCCCAGCAGTGGAATTGCTGGTTCAAAAGGCAGTTCCATTTTTAACTTTTTAAGTAAATCCCTTATTGTTTTCCACAGTGGCTGCACCAGTCTGCATTACCACCAACAATGCACCAGGGTTCCCTTTTCTTCACAACCTCACCAGCACTTATTTGTTGATTTATTAATGATAAACATTCTGACAGGTGTGAGGTGATATCTCATTGTGGTTTTTATTTGTGTCTCTCTGATGGCTAGTAATGTTGAGCATCCTTTCGCATGTCTTTTAGACCTCTGTATGTCCTCCTTGGAGAAGTGTCTGTTCAGGTCCTTTGCCCATTTTTTATTTGGGTTGTCTGTCTTCCTGGTGTTCAGTCATATGAGTTCTTTACATATTTTGGAGATTAAACCCTTGTCCAATGTATCATTGTCAAATATGTTCTCCCATACACCTTCGAATTTTAATTCCTTTGAATGAGCACCCAGAAGTAGGATTGCTGGATCATATGATATTTTTATTTTTTAATTACTCGAGGAACTGCCATTGTTTTATGTAGTGGCTGCACCAATTTACATTCCCAACAGTTTACAAGGGGTCCTTTTTCCCAACATCCTCTCCAACATTTCCTTCCTTCCTTCATTCCTTTATAAAAGCCATCTTAACAAGTGCAAAGTGATATCTTATTATTTATGGTTTTGATTTTAACTTCTCCAGTGATTAGTGATGTTGAGCACCTTTTCATACACATGTTGTTCATTTGTAAGTCTTATTTAGGAAAATATATATGCAAGTCTTTGGCCCATTTTTAATTAGGTTATTTGGTTTTTATTATTGAGTTGTAGAAGTTCCTTATGTATTTTGTATTTAAACCTTCATTAGGTATGTGGTTTGCAAATATTTTCTCCCGTTCTCTATATTAACTTTTTATTTTGTTGATGATTCCCTTTGCTGCACAGAGTATTTTTACTTTGACATAATCCCACTTGTCTATTTTTGCTTTTGTTGCCTGTACTTTTGGTGTCTTACTCAAGAAATCATTGCCACCCTGGCTGATCTGCTCAGTTGGTTAGAGCATTGTCTGGTACACTGAAAGGTTGCAGGGTCGACCTGGTTAGGACACATGCCTAGGTTGCAGGTTTGATCCCCGCTTGGGACAGTTACAGAAGGTAACCTGATGTTTCTTTCTCACATTAGTGTTTTTGTATTCCCCCCCCCCTCTCTGTCTCCCTCCTCCCCTTTTCCCTCTCTAAAAGCAATGAAAAAATATCCTCAAGTGAGGATAAAAAAAAAAAAAAAAATCATTGCCAAGGCCAGTGTTCAGAAGCCTTTTTCCTATATTTTCTTCTACAAGTTTTGTGGTTTTAGATATTACATTTAAATATTTAACTTATTTTATTTGATTTTTGTGTATGAAATGAGGTAAGTGTCCCATTTTATCCTTTTGCACGTGGATATCCAGTTTTCCCAGCACAGTTATTGAAGAGATAGTCCTTTCCCCATTGTGTACTCTTGGCATCTATGTCAAAGATCAGTTGACTATTTATGTGTGGGCTTATATTTGGGCTCTCTATTCTGTTCTGTTTGTCTATATGTCTATTTTTATGCCATTGCCCTACTGTTTTCATTATTATACTTTTGTAATAGTAGTGTGATTTCTTTAGCTATGTTCTTCTTGTTTCAAATCTCTTTAGTTATTTGGGATATTTTGTGGTTTCATATGAATTTTAGAGTTTTTCCTTTTTTTTTTTTGTAAAAAAGGACCATTTAGATTTTGACAGAGATTGCATTGAATCTGTAGATTGTTTTGGATAATATGGACATTTTTAACAATATTAATTCTTCTAATCTATGAACTCAGCATGTTTTCCCAATTATTTGTGTCTGCCTTAATTTCTTTCATTAGTGTGTTATAGTTTTCAGTGTACAAATCTTTCTCATTCTTGATTAACTTTATAATTATTATTTTACTTTTTTGGTGCTATCTGTAAATAAAACTGTTTTCCTAATTTGGTATTTGGGTAATATATTGTATATAAAATGCAACTGATTTTTGTATCTGGTAACTTTGTTAAATTTATTAATTCTAACAGATTTTTGGTTCAGTCTTTAAGGTTTTCTACATATATGAAGATATCTTCTGCAAATAGAGATGCTTTTACTTCTTATTTATTTATTTCAGTGCCTTTTATTTCTTGCCTAAGTTGCTCTGATTAGAACTTCCAATACTATGCTGAATAGCAGTGGCAAATCTGAGAATCCTTGTTTTGTTTTAGACCTTAAAGGAAAGCTTTCAGTTTTTACTATTGAGTATGATATAAGCTGTGGACCTTTTTTATATCACTTTTATTGTTCTGGCAAGTTTTAACTTGTTGCGAGTTTTTAATCATAAAAAATGTTTGAGATGATTATGCAAATTATATATATTCTTTTCTGTTACTGCGGCACATCACATTAACTGATTTGTGTATGTTGAATGATTCTTGTATTCCAGGGATAAATCCTGTTTGGTCATAGTGTTTATATGCAAAAATATCATCAAATCAGAAAGAAAGAGAGCAAGAGAGGAAGAAAAGATAAAAAATTAGAACACTACAAAACAGATATAAAAAGTTAGAAAAATCTCAATAGTAAAAACTTCTTTATCAATAATTACTTAATTAAAAGACAGAGTGGTTGAATAAATTAAAAACAAAAACAAAAACAAGATCCAGATATGTGCTGCCCACAAGAAATAGTTATTTGCTAATTTAAGAACACACATAGGCTGAAAGTAAAATGTTGGAAATAACATTCCATGCAAATGATAACAACAACAAAAAAACAAGCAGGGGCAGCAATGTTTAAACAGACAAAATAGACTTAAGTCAAAAACTGTCACTGGTGACAAAGAACAAGATTATATAGTAATATAAATAGTCAATTCAACAAGGATCTATAACAATTATAAATATATATGCACCCAAGATCAGACCATCTAAATATATAAAGCAAAAATTGACAGACTGAAGGGAGAAATAGACAGCTATATAGCGATACAGGAGACTTCAATACCCCAATTAAAATAATTAAAAGGTCATCCATCATTATACAGAATATTAATAAAAAAAGGTCTTATATAGAAGATCAATAAGGAAACAGAGGACTTAAACAATTCTAGAGGGCAAAATCTATCTAACAGGCATATATAAGACATTCCACCCTACAGCAGCTGAATACACATTCTTCTCAAGCACACATGGACTTTTCTTCAAATAAATCACATGCTAGGTCATAAAAGAAACCTTAAAAATTTACAAAATTGAAACCATATCAAGTATATTTTCTTTCTTTTTAAATTTATTTTTATTGTTTTTCTATTACAGTTGTCCCATTTTCCCCCCCATTACTCCCCCACACCCAGCCCACCCCTTCTCCCACAGTCAGTCTCCACTCTGTTGTCCATGTCTATGGGTTAATTATACTAGTTCCTTTACTAAACCCTTCCGTGGCATACCCCCCTTAACTTTTTTTCTGATATTATGGCCAGTTTTAGCAGAAGAAAAACAGGAAAATACACAAATATGTGAAATTTAAACAATATACTTTTGAAGGGCCATTGGGTCAAAGAAGAAATCAAAAAAGGAAATTAGACTATACCTTGAGCTGAATGATTCTAAGCAGCAAAAGATATGATCAGATTTTCATTTTAGAACTCGCTCTGGCAGTCTTGGATGCTGCCAGCTCTGCCAGCGTTGGAAGGCTAAGGTAGAAGGGATGAAGTGGGGGCAGAGAGACTAGTTAGAGGCTACCATGGGGGTTAGGAACAGCAGTGCAATCATGAAGTAAAACAGCCATGGAATAGAGAGGAGAGGATACACACAAGCAATATTGATGAAGTGTTTGGAATCTGATGGGAGTTCCCAATTTAAAAAGTGGGTTCCAGAGGCTATCGAAAGGTTTTGTTGGGAAGGCAGCCATGGGATGAAACACTGGAGTGAGAAAGCTTGGAGGAGTATTGGGATAAAAGTGTGGGCAAGAAAGAAGAAATGGAAGAACCTTCATTTGGAATGGTATCTCAAGACCATGAGGCTGAGGATAATGTCTGGAGTTTTAGATGCAGGTACTAGGAAGGTATTATCCCAGACTAAATGATGCTTCAAGTTTGTGGTCTAGTCAAACCTTGTCCACTGGAAATTTTATATGCTTTGGCTCTGCCCCAAATGATAAAATTACCTACACACTTGTTTGGTTTCCTATATGCCTTATTCCTCCATTGGATGGCTACAGGATGTCACAAACACTCTATAGAACTTTTCTTCAAGGACAGTTTAGTGCTCCAAGGAATCTCATATGGCTGTGTCAGCTGCTTGCTCAGATGACTGCCCCTTAGCACTCCCTGTTTGTAATCTGGCTCTTGATTCTCTTGCCAACCCATTTGGAATCCTGGAATGCTTGCATTCACTTTGATTCAGTATGCAGGATGACAATTTTGCTCTCCCTTTTGACTGCTCTCTGAAACTCCAGTTTCACACTGGTCATGCCCTTGCTGGCATCTAGATATAGTTAGTCTGTTAGGCTGATGCTCCGGTAGATTGACCAACCATTCTGGTTTGCCTGTGGCTTACAAGTTTCTGGGACGCAGGACGTTCTTTGCTGAAATTGGGAATGTCCTGGACAAACTACAACTGTTAGTCCCCCTAAGTAGGTCAGTCTGACTTATTCACCATGATCTCCTGGCACAGTGCCTGCCACATGGTAGACTTTAAATATTTCAAATAAATACAACCTATAATTAATTAAACTCCTGTGATTTATCAGAAATTTATATGTATTACATCATTTTACCTTGATGGTAGGTAATACTCTACTTTGTATGTGAAAACTTGAAACCCAGGAAGTTGTCATCTACCCAAGGCCATGCAGCCAGTTGATGGCAAAGTCATAATTTGAACCCACATCTGACTTCTAACTTGCATTATTTCCAGAATGCCACAATACCTGTATAACCTTCCATTCTCCACCTGCTTAAGCTTTTGTGTTAGTGTTGAGCTTTGGGAGCGGTGAGAGGCAGGCACCCATGGAATGAGAAATGTTAATTGAGTACAGCACTTTGTAAACTCCCAGTAATAGCTACTACTCTTTTCTCTCCAGGGCCCTTTCCCCAACTGGGGCTTGTTATCTATAAGAAACATAAATTCATGAGAAAGAGAAAATTCTTAGTTATCAGTATGAGGTAGAGTCAGACATGTGTAGCTACTTTCATCTCTGTGCACATAACCAAAAACATGGCTTTAAAAACCCTAAGCCCCTGTATACTTTAAAAATAACAGTTTTTATAACTGGAATTAAGATGTCATAAGGATAAAAGAAAAGATTTCTTTTCTGTGTTTACTTACAGCGACTGTCATGATGAAACCGGTGCCTGATGTATTTTTTATTGACCATCTCATGACAATAGTTGACACGACACCTTCAATTTTGGAACAGAAGAACTCTAATCACTCTGAATCCTCTTTGTAGTTTACATTTATAATGCACTGTTGAATTATCTTAATAGAATATTAATATCAGTTTAGTTACTCATATGGCAGCTATTATTTTACTGTAATAAACAAATGTAGCTTATAATTGTAAGTTGTACAGTGATTAATGAATGTGTCACCCTTGCATAGCAGTAACATACTTTCTCTTTTTAAAATCAAATATAGAAGAAGATGAAAGGAGAAATTATGATATGACATCTACTGGAGATGAAACTGACAATGGAGCTGTAGGTCACTGCTTCCCTTTCCTGTATATGAGCAATTTCCTTGATATGAATTATATTTGTAGTCAGGGTTCATGGTGTAGTAAAATGTACACAGAATTACACATCCATCATTAATTAAGTAATCTGGTGTGGAAAGTTCTCTTTATTAAAAAGGGGCAATAAAAATGAAAATAACCAAGCCCTAACCATACTGTCAATTCTTTGCTTGATTTTTTAAAGACGTTCTTCCAAATCATCACTGTTTTTGCTTCTCTGGCTATAAAGCATAGGCAACTCTACAATTTCTGGATTAGTTACGTTAGCAGGTTAAGATTTTCCAAAAATGTATTTAGTACTATAGCTATTAGACTGTTCATTAATCTAACAATAGCCTAATGCAGAAAGTAATAATTGGTCACCAAAATGCTTTAAGAAATAGTTTCATGAATAACTTAAAAGGCAATAATTTATAATACCAAGTCAAAACATAAATGCTTTTATCACTAGAAATTGGCTGTTTTGTAGTTTTTATTTTTGATGGAAATGAGAATATTATTATTTCTATAACTCTGTGTAATGAAGGATTTGGGCAGCTAATGTGAGCACTGTAAGTAATAAACCCAGTGAGTGATAATCTCAAGACCAATATGATGGTTATTGCTTAAAGGAGATTCAAACCACTCATTTGGCATACTTATTACCTTTCTCTCTCTGCTTTAAAAACTCTTTCATTTATTTAGTTCCTAATTATCTGTGACAAAAGAGATTTTATCTATCCTTGCATGCTCCATAAAATCCAGCATAATAACTCACACCTTTTTGGCACTTGTAAATATGTATTGATTGCTAGATCTATAACTTTGAAATAACTGTGTTAAGAACATGGAAAGATTACTATTGAGACAAGCAAAAGAAATTGATGTGACATCTCAAAGTTAAGAGATTAATCAAGTATGCTTCAAATTTGATATAAGGAATAATATTCCACTAATTACCAAAATTTAATGATCCATCCTTGCTGTCAATTTATTGTTCCTGCCCTGACCTAGGAGAGTGTCTGATTCCTGAATTGGATGTGGTTGGCTAAAGGCAGGCTGCTTACCAAGGCCCAGTATGGTTCAGCCTGTTGCCACACTCTATAAACATTGTTTCTCTTTGAAAGTCCTTAAGTTGTTCTCACAATGTTATGATCATTTAGAAAATATCATGCTTTAGAAGAGTTTATACAAGTGTTGTTTTTTTTTTTTTTTATATTTTTGATGGGGGTTGCCGTTTTTTTCCTCAAAATGTCAACAGGTATACTTAAGTTACTTAAATTCCGGCTGGCTCCAGTTTTTGGAGTCAAATCATTGCTCAAGGAGGAGTTAGAGTAAAAGGAGGAGTGAGAGAGTAAACATAAGAAGAGAATAGCCCTAGTGCCCTTGACAGTGAGCTCAAAGCCCATGACCAAGTGGGAGATGGAAGGAAAGGTGTACCGCATACAAGGGAGGGTATAGAATTTCTAAATGCAAGTTGGTTACAAAGGTAAATAATTTTTTCCCTAATTAACATAAACACAGGTTAATAGTGTCTGGAAGTGAGAGAGAAGTTAATACCCTTTGCCCTCTAATGCCGAAGACAGTTGAGAATAAAGTAAAAGAGAGGTTTTTTTAATGAGAGGTTGAGATGTGTAATGTGTGAAAAGAGAGCTGTTGAAGGTCTCTTATTTAAAAGTAATTATTAAGAAATACATTCTAGTTGTGGTTGGTGTGACTCAGTTGGTCAGAGCATCATCTGTAGACCTAAAGGTTGTGGGTTGATTCTCAGTCAGGACACATACCCAGGTTGGGGGTTTGATTCCCAGTCGGGGCACATACGAGAAGGCAACCAGTCACTGTTTTTCTCTCTCCTTCTCTCTCTTTAAAAATCAATGAAAAAAAAATGTCCTCAGGTGAAGATAAAAAGAAAAGAAATACATGTTAGGTCTTTTTTTCTGAAAGAAAATTTGCTTTGGAAAAATTATGCTTCATTGCTAGTGTTACTTATATTTACTTGCTTTAATAAAGAATTATGTTTTGTTATTAAAGGATATATTTTGATCTCTTTCTTAAATATAAATCACTAAATCCTGCATTCTTAGACAGCACAGATGTGTGTAATGAGCTAAAATTGCAGGTCCAGTGTTTTCCAGTGGTGAATAAGCTTCATTTTGCAGGTTGGCTTGCCTACACTCAAAACACAGCATCGAAGCACGTTGCCTGTCTGAACAGAATCACTAATGATGAATTAAGCAACCCACTGATTTGAGAACAGAAGGGACATGGATTCTATTTACTAAGCCTCAGAATCTTTTCAGACAAACCCTATTTCATTGAGCAGTATTGAACCCCTCAATTCCTGGCTATGTTCATTTATAGCAACATATAATTTACATGGCTGTATATATATATATATATATATATCTGCAAAGAGGCTAAGTAATTGAAAGTTCTCCTCTTTCTTCACCACATAACTAAAAGAAATGCTTTAAAATTTTTTTGGCAAACAAAATTTTAGACAAAATTCTAATATAATTATACTAATTCAATTAGAAAGGGAAACTGGTTTCATTGCCAGTTTTTAATAAACAGTTTTCTTGAGGTATAATTACCCTACCATACAATTCACCCACTTAAAGTGTCAATTGCTTTTTGCAACTCTCCTCACAAGAATTTTGGACTATTTTAATAACTCCAAGAAGAAACCCTATGACTATTAGCAGTCACTTCCTATTTCCTCCCAACAGCCCCAGGTTTAGGTATCCATTTACTCCCTTTGTCTATGGACAAAATGTGCTCCTTTGTGGCTAGCTTATTCATTAGCATGTTTTCAAGGTTCATTTATGTGGTAGCGTGTATCAGTATTTCATTCCTTTCTTATTGCCAAATAATATTTAATTATATGAATATACCACATTTCACTTATTTCCTGGTTTATGAATATTTGGGTTGTTTCCACTTTTCTGGTATTATGAATAACGCTATGAACATTTGTGTATGTATTTTGTGTGGAAATATGTTTTATTTTGGGGGGGTGTATATACTTAGGAGGAGTGCTGTTAGGTCATATGACAACTGTATGTTGAACCTTTGGAGGAATCTCCAGACTGCTTGCCAAAGTGGTTATACCATTTTGCATTTCCACAGGCTTTCTATGTGAATTCTGACTGATACTGATGCTGATACTGATACCAATACTGATAGTGATACTCCCTTCCAGAGCTCACTGTGGTTATTGATGCTTGTTTATATTTTTAGTTGCTTAGCAGTGAATCTTGTGTCCCCCACAGTGTGCTGCCCCCAAGGATGCAGCCTTCAGCATCACAGGGTGACTGGGATGACAGTGGCTTAGCAGGGCTATCTTTGTCTTTTCCCAATCTCTCTTAAACTGGTTGCCTCTGATGGTATCACACCCAGCTGCCAGCCTCTTCTAATTGCTGGCTGATTGTTGTATTGTTTCACTGATGTCCTGGGCATAAATTATTACTCCTCAGTCTAATCGAATGAAACTCAGTTTCTGCAGGGCTAGTCTTTGAAGCCAGCCCTTGAGGGATCGTCTATGCTGGCACTTTCCTTGGTTCTTTCTGTTAAACTTTGACCTGGCCTGTGGTTTAGCTCGTTGCACTCATTGAACAACTCCTGAATTGCTACTCCAGGGCTGCAGGCAAGGACAGTGTTCCACTTCTCTAGAGGTGACACCCCTTCTTTACAAGTGGGGTATTGTATAGGCCATTAGCATTATGGTCTTCTTGGCTTACCTCTTCAGACATAGAAACTGGCTGACCCGCAGGTGAGCAGAGACAAGGCAATGGGGAACCAGTTTTCTTGGTCCTATGCACCTGGAGGAGGGCTCCACCATGTGAGTGAGGGCCGGGTGGAGGAAGGGAATCCCCCGGTCCGTTTGGCCCCTCTTGCCTGGAACAGAGCTTCTGCAACACAGAGCTAGAAGATGAGAAGTACAGGAAGCCTGCACGGCCAGGAGAGACAGTTAACCCTTGCTTGGGAGCTGTGTCCTTGGATGAACCTGCCAGGAGTAGAGCCACTATCACTGTAAGTGGGGGAAAGGCAAGGCAAAGAGGCTCAAACACCACAGCTCTCCCTGTTCTTACCAAGATTGCATATATTCTCTTAAACAGCTGTTTCTCAATTTGCTGTATGCCCTAATGACAAGCCAGAGACTTAAATATTTTTAAAATAAATTTTCACCAGTTGTGGCTGTTTTACAGGTGATAGCATCAGCAGAACTCCTCACGTTGCCATTCTGAAGGCATCCCTGGCCATGCTCTCTAGAGGAAAACGTGCATTATGTACAAAGGTCAATTTAAGTCAAAAAGAAAATTCCCACAACTACAAAAGAATAAGAGCAGATCACTTAGAAAGAACAAAAAAATCCATTTTATATCACACCTTTTTTGCAACAGAAACCTGTTTGCAAGAAGATAATGTAATATTATTAAAGTATTGAAGGGAAAAAAAACGGCTGTCTATTGTCTTGCAGTTTCTGGGGGCAGGAGGTCAGGGACATTTTAGCTGGGGTTTCTGCTCAGGCTCTGACAGTCTGCAGTCAAGTTCTAGCCAAAACTGCATTTTCATCAGAGCCTTCACTGAGGGAAATTCTGCTTCTAAGCTCTCTGGTTGTCGACAGAATTCATCTCCTTGCAGCGGTAGAAGTGAGGTCTCCACCTGGTAGCTCGCTATTGGCTGGGGGCTGCTCTCGGCTCCTAGAGGCTGCCGCCCACTGTTCCTCGTTGTGTGAGCTACCTCACAGGCTCATAACATGTCAGCTCACTTCCAGGTCAGCAGGAAACTAACGTCCTCCGGTCTCCTAAGTCAGAATCTTGTATAATGTGACATGATCACCGAGGTGACATTGTAACCTTTGCTATATAAGGTGCCCTAATCAAAGGCACGGCATCCTGTCTCCTTTGCCATAATCTATCAGAAGCACTTGCAGGTTCCACCCACATACACGAGGTGATTACACCAGCACACGACTCATTGGGGTCACCTTAGGGTGTGTGCACCGAATCTTTCTATCTAGAAACATATTAAAAGAATACTTAATAAATGCCAGTATACAAGGTTTTTAATTTCAGAATAGATGGCGAAGGTTAATTTATTAAACAATCAGTTCACATAGGAGAGCCGGCTCAACAACTTCCTTCCAGACCTCCTCGATGCAGAACCGCTTCTCTTAGCGCGGTACCCCGACCTTTATGTGTCTGCTCTGGAGGCTCTGATGCGAATCACAACATCAAATTGCAATCTACCTTATTTATTTTCCATTTCTACTCTACATTCTGTGGCTTCAGGCAGGCTACATGCTTGCAATCTCGTAGCTCTGAACTCGACCTGAAAAAGTAGGGGGAGGAACTTTGGGAGAGGGAAGGTATGAAGAAGCAGGACTGGGTTAGCCAAGAGAAGATTTGAGGAGGCAGATGCATACATGAGATAAAGGAAATAAGAAATAGCAAGGGAACAAAAGGCACACGTTGTAATCTTGTTTGTATCTCAGTAGCAAATCAGCTCAGCTGTTTACTCACATCCTTTTTAAAAAAAATCTCCAGCTGATCTGTAGATGATACATTAAAACAAATTTAGAAGGCGACCGAGGACAGGCAACGCTGAGCTATTACTCAAGATTAACACAGTGAGTTCCATTCTATAGACAGCAGTGGATCTGGTTAAAAACTAGTTAGGCAGCAGTGACTTATCAATGCAACACACAAAGGCTATTTCTCTGTACAGATTTTGTAAAATTCGTACGGTCTTTCCACTGGTTCTAATCCTTGGTAGACTGTGAGTCTATGTCAGCACAGAGGCTGTATCTGGCTTTGATTTCCAGAAGCTGATTAATGATGGTCTTCCTAAGTAAGCAGAAGTTACCAATAAAATTGACTCTAATGGGTGCTTGGGGTGTTGTTAGTACACAGATGCAGACAATAAGCCCAGAGAGGAACAGCTGATGTACATCTTGAGATCAAGATAAGAGGTGGTGCTTGGAGCTATAGTTTAGTAGAAATTGCAGAGTGTTTATGGTACTTATTATACTTGTGGTCTATTAGTTGAACTGGCAAGAGTATAGTATTAAGAGGGTCATTCATCTAGTCCTCAAAAGCATATTGAGCAGAGGATGAAAACACCTAACTCTAGCCAACCCCTTATGTGGGAGAGCCTTACAAAATGAAATATCTGCTCATCTGCTTCACGTTTACACACACACACACACACACACACACACACACACACATTCTTTTTTTTAAGGATAAATTTCAAAGACTTTACATGACCTACAAGACTTCCCTTTATTTCTTCCTCAGCCCCTTTCCAGCCTTTGCTTCAGGTGCCCCAGCCTTCCTGGATATTACTCTTTTCTTTCAAATATCTTACTCATTCTGGCTTTAAGTTTTTCACACCTGCTGCTCCTTCCATTATTACTATTCTCCCTTTCTCTTTTTCTTACTGATGCCACTCAACTATCTCTCAGATTAAACTTCCCTTACTTGAGAATGATTTCCCTTATCTCCATAGTAAAACCAATCTCCCTGTTATATGCTTACAAGTCTTTACAGCTCCTATGGCCCATAACACCTATAATACTGATCGGGATGTAATCATTTTCTACCTCCTCTGATAGATCGAAAGCTCCATGAGGCCATGCCACTGATGTGTCATTAGCCACATAGAATCCAGCTGGCTCATTTGCATCTGTTACTCAGGTGAAGTGATTAAGAGAAAGTTTTGGAGTCAGAAACAGCCTGCCACCAGTTGAAGGCGGAGTATCACCATGGGCAAGTTACTAAATCTCACTCACCTATTTTCCCTTCATGTGAAAAGGAATAATCTGTTCCTTGCACAGTTTTCTGCGAATTAAATGAGATCATGGTTTTCAACTGTAGGAACAATATAAAAACTATGATAGATGAAACATGGATAATTTGGATATGGTCGACTCATTATATCCCTTTGTTTTAATTTCTTTCCTTGATGAAAAATTTACATATACCAGAGTAATGAGAAACAAATTTTACAATATAGATAACAGATTTAATTTGTTTTTGACAGTTGTGACTAGTGTCTGAGAGTTTCTTTTTCCTCTCTGGTTTATCAGCCTTTATGTTGGGTGATTGAGGGTCAAAAGATCTATTCTGATTCCTTCTATGGTCATGTGTGGATATTCCTGCCACCTAGTAGGTAATTCATAAAGGTTAGGTCTCATGTTATCCTCATGTCATTGTGCCATAGAAATGTTCCTTGTCTGTTCATTTATTCTCTGTCTCTTTCAGGAAACTGACAGAGTAGGAAATACAATTTAAAAAACAAAATAGAAGGCTCAAGAAACAGTAGAAAAAATTACCTTTTTTAAATTTTTTTAATGTGTTTTATTGATTATAATGTTATTTTGTCCCAATTTCCCTTCCCTCTGCTCCCCTCCACCCGGTGGCCCCCTTCCCTCCAGTTGTCCCCCCCTTTTAGACCATGTCCATTAGTTGTGCATATAGTTCTTCTCAACCTCTCTCTGTCTATTCCATTCCCTCCTACCATGATTCTTAATTCCTATATCATCTCCCTCCCTGCTGACCTCCCCCCCCAATATGTTCCCCATACCTATAGTTCTTTTTCCACTCTCGTTGCCTGTTTAGTTTGCCTTTGTTTCAATTCCCTAGCATCTGTTGTTGTTTCTTGTGATGTAGTTTTCATTTTAGATTTCATAGTTTTGATCCTCCTTTTTCTAAACCAGTCCCTTTAACATCTCATATAACAGTGGTTTGGATCTAATGAACTCTTTCAGTTTTGTTTTGTCCTGGAAACACGTTCTCTGCCCTTCTATTCTGAATGACAATTTCGCTGGATAGAGTATTCATGGTTGTAGGTTTTTGCTTTTCATTACTTTGAATATTTCTTGCCAGTCCCTTCTTGCCTGCAGGGTCTCCCTTGAGAAGTCAGCTGATAGTCTAATTGGGACCCCTTTGTACATGATTCTTTTCTTCTCTCTTGCTGCTTTTAAGATTCTCTCTTTATCTTTAACTTTTGACATTTTGATTATAATGTGTCTTGGAGTGGTTCTCCCTGGGTCCAGTTTTTCTGGAACTCTCTGTGCTTCCTGGACCTGTAAGTCTATTTCCTTCCCCAAGTTTGGGAAGTTCTGCTTTATTATATTTTCATTTAATTTTTCAATTTCTAGTTCATCTTTTTTGCCCTCTGGCAAACCAATGATTCTTATGTTGGGCCTTTTATAGCTGTCCCAGAGGTTTCTGATCCTCTCATCCTTGCTTCCCATTTCCTCTCTCTGCACTGGTTGACTGTTTGTTCCTTCTCTATGTTCTGGTTTGTTGATATGAACTCTGGATTTTTTTTCCTCACCATTTGTCTCATATGTGGTTTTGTTCCTTTCATTATGAGTGTTTTTCGCTTCTTTCTCATCTTTTTCCAGATCTTTTGTTAATTCTGTAAGCCACCTGATAACAATGGCTCTGAACTGAGCCTCTGACAGGTTTCTTATTTGTTCATCTGTCAGATTCTTCACCTGTTGCCTGGTGAGCTGTGCCACTGGGATTTCTATAGTTGTCTGCCTCATTTTGACAGATGCGTTTTGTTTTCTTGGGCCGGCTATAGGGGGCAGTGCCTGTGTACTCGTCACGACCCAGCGACCGGCGGCCATCCGCAACCTTTCTCGCTGCGCCGTGGTGCTTTGTTGTCACAACCCAACGACCGGCGCCTGTCCGCAACCTATTTCGCAGCCCTGTGGCGCTTTGTGTGGGGGTGGGGGTCCAAGATGGATTCACACAGTTATTCCGCTAGGAGACTGGGATCCATCCTCCCGCCCTCTGGGCCTCACTGTTCAAGGCGATGTGGTGGCTGCTTTCCCCAGCGTTGGGGTCACAAGCTGCCGGGGTTTGACTGCAGCCGGGATTGTTCTCCCTGCCAATGGGATTGTTCTCCCCGCCGCTGTCCCTGGTGCCACCGCAAACAGCTCCGCCCCCTTTCGCTCTTACCTGCTCAAAGGGCGCCGCTGGTTTATAACTTCATATGTTGGGCTTCGTGTAGCTTTATTTTCTGGAATTTCTAGTTATCTTTTGTTTTGAAGTAGTTGTATTCCTCTGTAGTTGTAGAGGGAGACCAAGCGTGTCCGTCTAAGCCTCCATCTTGGCCGGTAGTCCCAAAAACTACCTTTTAATGAGAAATGTTTATGTAGCATGTTGCAGATGCTGCAAATGTGTAGCAATAGAAAAAGGTTGCTATGTGAATTTCGTTGAGAATTTACCTTTTTTGCTGAGTTAAAATTTTTAGCTAGATAATGTTATGTGAACTGCAAGAGACAATATTTATTTAGCCAGGCACTGTATTAAACATTTTCTTATGTATTAATCTTTGCAACAACATTTTGGGATAGGTATTCTTAATGTCCTAATTTCAGTAAGAAGGCACAAAAGGTGATAAACTGGCTTAAGTTAAGGCATAGGATCATATGGCATGATGAAGCTCACATTCAAACCCTTAACTACTACGCTGCTAAAAAAAGATACTAAAACTATATATTGCAGGTTTTAACAAAGTTAAAAGCCACATGGGAAGCATATTTTAAAATACATTTTTCCTAAAACTACTACCAGAGACTCTGATTTAGTAGCCTGGGTTTGGGCTTAGAAATCTGTATTTTTAACCCATGGTTGTAATGGATTAGATGCAGGTGTTCCACAGGTCACTTTGAGAAACATAGATTTATATATCCTTAAAGAAAATTCAATTAACTCTTTGAGTTTTATATGGTAAAAGATAGGATTATAACTCTAAAGTGGTTTTCTATGTGCAAAAATAATTTCCTGGGCAACATCATTTTTATCTTTATACAATTTAGACCGTCGGTCGTCGTCGTCGGCAGCCGTCCGTCTCGAGAGACGATGGTGTAGCTTCTTAAGAGTCTATCTGCACCGCCGAGAATGGCTGTGCAGTCCGACTCAGGAGTGACACAGTATCTGTCTCCTCCCGTGTTGAATCGACATCTTGCGATGACGCTGGAGTGTCCTCTCCAGTGAAGCTGAAGCTACAGAGCCTGGGCAGGGTGATATGGAGGGTCTGCTGTTGCCCATGCAGCAGACCCCCCCTCTCTTCGCAGCTGAAGGGTCCAAGGGAAAGACGGAGTCAATACAGCTTGGCTTCAGGTGCGCCGCAGGAGTTGCCGGTGTTGACTACAACGTCAAACCGCCTTAGGGACTCCGGCTCCGGATTTTCTGTCAGGGTTTACTCCCTTAGCCTTTCCCCTGAAGAGGTATGCCGCAAGGCAGCGGAGGATTTTTGGAGTCAGACAGGCATGGTTCAAAAGACTTTGACACGCTGTGCAGAGCCCGGCCTGAGAACAGGAACCTGGGTCTTAACCAGCTGGTTTTTATCTTTCATGCTTGCTATGAATCCCATCCTCCAGAGGGTTTTAAATGTAGAATAGAAATGCAAAGTGGCTTTTAAGGAAAAGGGAACCTGCTCTGTTTTTCTCTGAATAGCCCCAAACTCTTGTCAGTAGAATGTGAAAAAGAGAACGATTAAGTAGGAGGAAATGTTTTTGAACTTGTGTAAAATACCTGGGTGTTTCAACCCTGTATTGATCTGCATTTCCCTTTGTTATTACTCCCAACCATTTGGTGGAGGGCTGCATATTTTTCTTATGCATTTCTGCATGTAGAAAGTAGATAAAAACCCTGGCTAATAAAGAAACGGGGGCAATCTTCCTCAGAAACCCCTCCCTCCCTTCCTTCCTCAGATGGTGCATGTCTGAGTAGTTTCTTCATCCATTCTGAGGGACCCAGAGTTTCTCTCAATCATGTATGTATGCTGGTGGGATAAGATTGCCTTCATATCTAGGAATCAACACTCTACCTGTGGTATATTGTGATTTGGGTCCCTCACACAAACTTGACCCTCATCCATGAGTTTGATTCATTCCACATAGCTCTTTTAGTTTCTCTTCTGTGTTGCAAGCAAGAAAGAACTTGCAAAGAAAACCCGGCCAAGTATATTTGATTAATTAACATAAAGAAAATCTAGGGCCACCTATAAAATAAGCCCATTGTCTTATTATAATAATTCCCTCTGCTCTGCTCCACTCTGAGAAAATAGGATGGTTTGGAAAGACTTGTTTGTAGTTGATTGTGCTATACCCCAGTACATTGTTTCCTTTTTCTTACCTCTTTTTTGTATTTCTCACTAATAATTCCATCTCCAGTCTAATAGAAATACAGCACCTGTCCTGACTTCAGGCTTTCCTTTGCCAGGTGCCCTTGATGCATCCATGAACAAATTCTCCTGAGGCCAATCATGCAGGGTAATCAGCCTGCCCAGACTGACCCAATTAAGTTTTAATTAGTTGTTTTTTTTTAATCTTTATTTTTCCTAGCCAGGTGGATTTTATAGTTTTTATTAAACAATGAATAAGAGCTGAATCTTTAGAATTGTTGGCCTCTCAGGTGCTTTCTGTTGGCAATAAAACTCCAGGAATCTTTAAGTCTCTGTAAGGAAATCAAATGATATTAAACAAGTTGACTCCTCTTTGGTCCTTTCTTTAAAGGGAAGGTGTTCCTGCCTCAGTTTAAACAAATATTCTTATTTATTTTTTATTTTTTTGTCTAAGTCTCACTCCTCCTCCTCTGGTAACATTTTCAATGTTTCCTATTAGTTGGAAGGTCAGTTTCATGACTTTGAATATAGATGGTAAAGGGGGTTTCAGGAAGCAGTGAAGGATCCAGAATGAGAGTGTTAAGTAAACCAAAAGGTGAATTAGATAAAGAATTCCTAGGAGATGTTTGCTTTGGAGAAAATAAGTGAAAGTAATTGTTAATAATGGATTATGAAAGTGGCCGTGTTGAGCTATTTTCATATTGGGCTACCTTGTGGCCAAGAATTGTATATAGATATTACCAACATTAGCTGCCAGGGCACTTGGTGTTTTAGTTGAAGCTTCTCAGTTTCTAGGACAATACTGTGAGGTGATTTTTACCCACTTCTTATTGGTAGACAATTGTTTATTCCCTTCAAAGGATACCTGTGATCCTCCTTTTCTTTGCCATTCCCCTCTTTCTTCTTCTCCGGTCTCTCTTTCACTTTATCTATCTCTTGTCCACTCCTTGTTTCCCCAGCTCTTCTTTCTCTTCCTGTTTTCTCTTCCTTCTCTGCTGTTCCTCTCCTTCCCACCTGTCTTCCTCCTCCTCCTCTGTTCTTTGTCTTATCCTTCAACTCCCTGTTCTTCAAGCTTTTCTGTAATTGGAATCAGGTGGAGAGCTTGTTAAAACACGTGTTATTGACCCCTACCTCAAGCGTCTGTGTCAGTAGGTCTGGGTTGAGGCCTGAGAATTTGCATTTCTAACAATTTCCCAGGTGATGCTGTAGGCGGTACGTTAAGAACCACCTCTTTAACTGACACTGGTGGCCTGGTCTCTGCGTCTGAAGCTAAACCAACAAAACTTTAGATCAGTCTTAGAATTTGTTTGTAAAATTGCCCGTTCTGACCTAGACAGTCTTTATTGTCATTCGATGTAATGAAAATGGATGTTATAAATACTTAAAAATAAATATTTGATAGCTTTTCTGATGCAATATTATAATATTAACACTATCAATCAGAATTACTTTCAAAGGGGGAAGAACTGAAGCTTCCAAATTGGGATAGTCCCTGAGCTGTATGTAATGCTGCCGCAGTGAGTTGCAGAGACAAGAAAATTAGAAAAGCAGAAAGGATTGCAAAATTTTTCACCTGATTTAAACAACTTCTAATTTTATGTCCAAGGTAATTGCTTTTTAAGTCTGTTTCTCTTTGCTTCCACTATCTCTTGCACTATTAAACCATTGCCCCCTGATACACATTAAATGTGATTTAGTTACCCTATCTTTGGGAAGAGATGCTAAAACTTAAAAGGGCTACTTTTCTCAGTGCTAGAAAAGAACCAGCTGTTGTCAGGTGGCAGAACCACACTGGAGAGGAGGAAATAAGGGTAGGTTAAGGCCAGGGGGGACACAGAACAATAATACAATGAAATTCCTATAAACATTTTTCAATCCTAAATTTAAAATAAAGTGTTCAGTACATTTAATTATTCCTTCCTCCTAGAAATGTGTTCTCATGTATACTTTTCTGATACTCCTTGGCATCTCTTTTTTTTCTCTTTCTTTTGCTAGATCTTCCTCTCCAACCTCCAGAAGTTGAAATGTCTTTGTAACCTGAGACCTTTTTTAAACACTCATTTTATGAGTAATCTTACTATCTCATATCTTGAAATAATGTTTATATGTTAATGCATTCCAAATTTAATCTTCAATTCTGATCAATCTTCTTAATTCAGATTTTTATGTCTAACTATCTACATAATATCTATATTTAAATGTTTAATATTACCTCTATTATACTATGTTTATAAGTAATGTCTTTTTCTCTCTGAAACTGTTTCTTTCCCAGTCTTTTTAACCCTAATAAATTATATTTCCATTTCCTCAGGTGCTCAGGCCAAAAATGTAGGTGTCAGTCTAATTTCCTTTATATCTCTAATCTGTTAACCAGTCCTGTTAGTTCTGTCTTCAAAATAGTTCTCACTATATTCTCCATTGTCCAAGTAACATTGGTCCCTTCTTGGACTCCAGAAATATTGCCCTGATTTCCCTGCTCTAGCAAGAGAGAAGTTGAGGAACATTTCTGTTCCATGGAACTTTCAGAGACTCAAGATTTTTGTCTCTTACTGTTATAATATGAGAACGCTCCGTTATCAAGAGCTTCATAGTCCAAGGTTGCTGTCCCAGCTCCAGCCTTCAAATTTATATTTCATGTAGCAGGAAATATGTATCATAGGGAAAAAAAAAGATAAAATGATAGAGTCAAGAGGATTCTAGAAGGTGCTTCATGAAACTTTGTCTCATCTACCACAATGTAGGCACACGACCTTTACAAGGAAGACCTGGAAACAGTTTTTACTCTAGTTGGCTGTTATTTTAATGGAATAAAAAAAAAAAAACCAAACATAGTTTCTGCTAACAAAACATACTATGATTGCTAGTTCTACCATCACCTTAAAAGATAACAGATACCTACTAAAAATGAATATTCCAGTTAAGGCCCGAAGAAAGCTAGGGAAGTGTCCTCCATGATTTATATTGTATTAATAATCTTTGATTGTATAATCTCACAGTGAATCTTATCTTTCTATTAAATATATATGCACTTACCACTAACCCACATTGGTCTACACAGAAAAAGTTTGAAAATGAGACTTATGTCCATTAATGGTAAGAAATTTTAAGTTAAAATGGTGGTATAAGATCCTCTCATTTCTTGAACAACTGTCTATCTTTCCAAAGTAGATCAAACTCTTTTAGATCCTAATATTAATGTTAGGTTCTAATTCAGTTATTAGCTTATATACATATAAAGGTATAAGTATCTTTCTTTGATTTAATAAATAATTAACAGGTGCTTTTATGTTTGACAAAGATGGAAAACAAAATGATATTCCTTAAACAAGGTGATTGGTAGAATTAACATTGCTCTTGTCTAAAACCTGGTTCAGACTTCTAGTTGTTACAGTAGATGTTTGTCACTTAGAAATGACCTGATGTCTGTTCTTTTAGTAATAAAACACCCAATATATGGGGAGGAATTACTTGTCCTCTCATTGTATACAATTTGGCACAATTGTTACTGATGCTATCCCAGCTCTTTTCTAACCATGGGACTGAGCTAGGTTCATTAAACTTTTCTCCCAGGAATTTGTATGTTGAATAACAAAAACAGAAACTGTATGGAGTCCAATCTTTTGAGAAGAGACTACGAAGAATTGGCTGCTCCCTAAACCGATGAACATCTTTGGTTACTGCCAGTTTTAAGTCTGATTTTTTTCTCAGTTTTTATTAGATTTTTGGAGACTTTTGGTATACTTTCAATTGTTTCCACATTTTTCTCAATGCAGTCAGAGTTGGATTTTTTTTTTCTTGTACTCAAAGAATAATATATACACAGTGATGGAAACTGTTGGACTATGTAGCTATGTTTGACCTCACTATTTGGAGAAGAACCTTTGTGCTGAATTTATATATGTACTACCAAACTCTGGAGAAGAAACTTTGTGCCGAATTTATAAATCTAGCCTTGGTGGAGGGGAGCCATATTTTATTTTTTTCTACTAGAACCATTTCCTATTGCTGACTATAAAATTGTCTAGATGCTAAAAGAGACAGAATGCATCACTTCAAGTTCCTTACGCCTTTTTGTAAGTGACACTGGTATCTTTTCTTAGTCTCCACAAAATGTTGTTTTGGGGTTTCACTCTCAGTTCTCAGTTCTTTTTCTTTCTGTTTTAATAATGATATGAAGAGAATGATATCTTTTAACATATAGAATAGTGCTGAGAAATGTTTACTGAGCTGGCATTTCCTCAGGCTCAAATGATTCAATAAATGAAGTGTGCTGATCAGTCTACTCTGCCTAAATTAATTAAGAATATTTAGTTAGTGCTTTTGTTTTAATTTTTCTCATTCAAGTAGATTTTATAATTACAAACCCTAACTTTCTATTGACTGTATCTATATGACAGCCCACAGATTACTGAAAAATAGAAAAAAAGGAAAAATAAGTCATTGGATGTCCATTATGACAGAATAAATGTTCAATGTTAGATTTTTCTGAACTAAAATGCATTTCTGAACCAGCAAGTTTTGTGTGAGGCATGTGGGAATCAGCATTGCAAGGAAGTCAGGAGAGGGTGATTCGAGAAGTGTAAACCTATGGTCTTTATCCTCGTGGAAGCTTGCAGTCTCATTAAAAAAGAATAAGGACTAAATGTTCCTGGGCACTGACCAGACTCTCACCCCACCTGAAAGAAAAAGTACTTTATTCAGGTGAAGCCAGAAACTTTGGCTTGGCTTTTTTTGTCTTTTAATCTCCAGCTCCTTCTGACCTTCTTTGTTTTTTGTTGTTTGTTTTTGGTTAGTTTTTGGCCTTTGACTAAAACTAATAGATTGAAGTCTATTTATTTTACCCTCTCTCCATGTCACTGACAGTAGGCTTGCCTTCCTTGGAAATCTGAGAAGAACCTACTGACATTAGGATGCATATTGGCATCAAGAGAGTACATATAACATTTTAAAGCTTAACTCAAAGAGTTAAACTTTCACAAGTTTATATAGTCTAGATCTCTCTACATATTATGTAAAATGGTATATAACAATCTTTTTTTGTGGTTTAACTCTGATCATTTTAACAGCACCTATTGCATCAATACTAAGTGATGTCCTTAGCATAGAAGTTACAAGAAGTCAAAAGAGCAAGACAGCAAATAAAAACTTTTCTCTCTTTCATTCAAATTTCAATTTAAAGACATTTTAATTAGTCATGTTCTACTTGTTCTGCCTATCATGTTGTCTCAGTTGTTGACATTCTTTGTGTCACTTGCCAAAATTCTTCACTCTGATATGAAATTAATTGTGATATAAAATGAATAAGAATTGTGATCACTAGTACTAATAATATAACGCCAGGATGTTGACTCTGCCTCAATTTTTCTTTTCTCTAATAAACACAAACACCACCACCCCTTCTCTCTTTCTCTCCCTCTCTCACTCTCTCTCTCTCTTTCACACACACACACACTTCCTCTCCTTGGGTTAGCTAACTGAAGGAATTGTCACTGCTCCACCCCCCACACCCCACACCCCATTGATACAGACAGATCTGATCAGATCACTGGGCAGGAGTAGTAAGGGGGCTAGGAGGCAGTTGTCTGAGTCAACAGTAAACAGTCTAGGAGCAAGATTGTTTAAGAAGTTGAATGCCTCCTGTGCACATGGAATTATGGGACGGAAGACTTAAACAGAAGGAAGGCAGAGACCTGCTCTCTTTCCCTTCCTTGAGGATACCTGGAGGATCATGCTGTAGCTGCCTGCATTACCCAAAAGAGGGTATTTTAAATACAGGAAGTAACTTCAAGTGCAGCCCAGGATCATGCTGGCCTGGCAGAGAGCGGCAGGGTTATTTTGCTTTGGGTTTTCTAGAGGGGATGGGCTCTGACGCAGAAGCCTGGTAGTCTTCCAAAATCATGTAGCTTTTGTATCTTGTGTTGTTTTAGTTTGTAAACTAATCTTATAGAAATAAGGTAATTAAAAACTAGCAAAGGGAATGCTGGGAGAACTCAAGAGTTAAAGATTTTAGCTTTAGTTAATAGGCATGTGGAAAGCTGTTATTGCAAAATTGTGTAGCTTTTGACTAAAGACTCCTTTCCTTTTTCATCAAATGTCTGCTTCCAGAATTTTGCCTAGAGGGTGGCAGCGGGTAGCAGGACCTCACATGCTATTCAGAAACACCTTTGGTACTATTCTACTTCCTACTGGCCTTATGGGTAGGATATTCAATTGATGGTTATTCACTTTGAGAACCACTGAGAATTTTATGGAAACTGAGATTCTCAGAACAACACACTAGTATACGATATATGTGGAAGGGAGGCAAGATTGAGTTTTTGGACTTACTGAATCATGTTTGTTGACCCCAGACTAAATATTTGTGCATTAAAGTGCCAACCCAGGTTTATTCTGCAGGTATTTTTCACTTTCTTGGGACAGAATATAATACACAGATTGTGTGGCTTTTGCATAGTCTTTGCTTTTTAGAACAACAGTCTTTACTGCTAATCATGATTAACTGGTTAATAATGACTGGTGTGAATACAGTCTTCTTTCTTTTCCTCAAAAGTGTTTCACCTAGATGTGTAAAATAGAGGTGGTTTCCTGCTGGGGCCTAAGGAATCCCTCTTTATGTTCAAAAGAGGCTCTGATTCTATGGCTTTCTTATTAACAACTTTGAATATTTGTTAAACAAAGACGCAGATTTTCTTCTCACGTGTTCCCTTTCACTTGGTAATGATTTATATTCTGCTGATTCTTTTTCAACTTCTAGACTTTCTCCCACTCCCTTTCCCTTCATTTTTTCCTGAATATTCATTTTGTGCAGGTTAATATCTGTTCATCTGCTCCAATAAACTAGAGAAAAGATCTCTAGTTAACTGTCTCACCTCTTCTAACGAGATCAGCAAGCACATAAGGACAGATGTGTCTACATGCATCCGGTAGGAAGTCGGACGGATCCTTCCCTGGACATCAGTGGAAGCATTTCCACACCTCTTGTATTTGTAGTCACAGTAATTTGTGATCTTCCCTGGGAAAAATCCGCCATAAATATCACAACAAATTGCTTATTTGCACTGCCTTTAGACAGCTGGACTACTTGACCCTGTGTTGATTTACTCCTCTTTCCACTGGTTTCTGTTGATTCGTTAATCGCTTGCAATTGGCACTCACAAGGCCTAAGTGTTGCCTCCTTCCCTTCGGCAAACTCAAAGAGGCCCTTGATTTTATTTTGTGAAATCTTTTGTAGTTAATGTCAAACTGGACATTGAATAATTTACTTTGGTTTTGGGAAAAAAGATGTTTTGTTTCTCAGCTTTAGTATGATAAAGAAGCGCTTCCCAGCTCCCGTTAGAGTGGTGGTAGTAGGTATGTTCTCTCATTGAGTATGAAACTTTGCTCTGGAGAGACCTATTTAAAGGAATAGAAAACAGTTCCTAGTACCACTTTTATCAGACATAGTAGGTCAAGTGTGAGGCTTTGAAAATGAATGCCGCTTTTTTTTTTTTTTAAGCAGTTGAATCCATTTTGTGAACTTTTAAGACATCAATTAGAGAATAGTCAAGTTTTAAATTTACTATTCTTTCTTGGTCTTGATGTTAAATGCTAATATTTCTGTATCCTGAAAGGTGAAAGTAAAAACCTCATATAGAGTTATTGGAGTACTATATGACATTTGAAACTGGAAAATTCTTTAATATTTGGAAAACAACAATTTTCCCCAAATTTATCTTCTTTTATTGATTGTCTTTCTAAAAGTGACTTTAGCCAAGGAGAATATGGGATTTGAGATAATGATGAGATTTCTGCTTATGAATACAAATGCTTTCCTCTTTTAAAATACCTGTTGGATTATTGCATTTTATTTCTGAGCTTCTGGGCTTCAAATATCCATAGCTTTTGATGTATGTATGCCAAAAAAATTGCCGAGAAAGAAATTACAATTGATTATAAATAATGTTTTTGCAAACTCAGTATGTGGTTTTCCTTATTGATTTTAGTAAATGCAAAATGAAGTTATACTGAATTACTGTTGTAATTATTAATAATAATTGTCAGCATGATTATAAAACCTTTCACCCAGACTATCAAAGCATTCTGCTAGTTTCTCTAGTCAATTAAATAGAGTTAAGTAATTAGTGTAAACCCAGAGAAACAGAGCTACAACCAAACATGTTATTTATTGACCTTTTGTTTAAAAAATGATTTTCTGAAGACTCTTTAATCCAATAACATCCAGAAAATTATCTGGACATGTGTTTCTTGGAAAAGGTAAAGTTTACACAGTGTTTGAATTATATTAATAGTATTAAAAAGAAGTACATACAACAATTAAAACAAAGCTTTTTATGAAATGCTGATTACAAAAGTGCACTTCGAATTACAAAAGTTCCAGTGAATCTGGGTGGAGGACAGCATTTTTCTTTCTCCTCTTTATTTTTAATAAAATCCTCTTTATGCCTATGTTCCTTTATATTTTGAGAATCTGGGAAAAACTGAAGCAAGAATTCTTAATGAGAATCAAATCCAGACATAGAAACTATTACAGATTTCTTAATGAGGCAACCTGCTGAGTAAGTAACCCTGATTGGTAGTCCAATCAGATCTTTTTATTTTTATTTTTGTCTAGAAAAGCACAAGAGTTCATAGCTGACTTACTGAACTTAATGTTGGGTGATGTACACATTGGACTTTTAGAAAAAGACAAGAATATTTTGATGAAAATTTTCTTCGATCAAGCAGTCACTCAGTTAATACATAAAGAATTCTCTGTATGCCCAGTTCTGTTAGTAGCTCTGCAAATAGAGATTCATGGTTTTTACCTACAATTCTGTAACACCAAATCTCAGACAACTAAAATCTTTCTTTTAAGTAATTTGTTTATACAATCTGACCTCAGCTGAGTTGACTTATAACCTTTTAAGAGCTATATTTGATTTGAATATTCATATATTTTACTACAGAATATATGTGTTTAATCATGGGATGCTGCCTCAGACCTCAGTGGAGGTTTGGAATAGAGATAGACAAACTCTCTACTAGATTTTGCTGTGTATTATCTTTCTAAAATCTGAATAATTCTGAATTCTAAAATGTAGCCCAAGAGTTTTTAAATTATTATTTTTATTTGTCCTCACCTGAGGACATGTTTATTGATTAGTGTGAGAGGAAAGGAGTGAGAGAAAGAGAGGTCAATGTAAGAGAGAAACATTGATCAATTGCATCTCATACACTCTCAGACTGGGGATTGAAACCACCACCTTTCAGTTTATGGGATGATGCTCCAGCCAACTGAGCCTCACTGGCGGAGGGCCCAAAAGTTTTGGTTAAAGGGTGGTGCACCTGTGCCACCACTCTTGCAGATCATTAGGTAAACATTTTTATAATCATTTCTTCAGTACTAATTTTTTTAAGTAAATTGATTTCATATTATGATCAATTACTTGCTTGGCAGAAAAACTTTCTAAGAATAAAATATATTTTAAAATATTTTCCATTGAACATTTACTATATATATGTTTGTATATGTATATAAACAAATATGTTTATTCCTCCACACCCCACTTTTAAGTCCAAATGTTAGCATACTATCCGTATCTTCTGTATCTCTTTTTTAACCTCAGTGTATTTTGCACGTAGTTTTATATCAGTCTCATGAAGGCTTGCCTCATTTAAAATATAATGCTTTCATTTTAAATATAAAATGAAAGTAGATAACTATAAAATAAAAAATATAAAGAACTTTCATGAACTCATAACACAGCACTTTAACAATTAATAACTCACAGCAAGTCTTTCACTTATACCCTCAGCTACTTTCTTTTCCATATTATTTTGATGCAAACCCCAGGTACTTTACTATTGGAAAATTAAAGGCTAAATATCGTCGGCAGCCGTCCGTCTCGAGAGACGATGGTGTAGCTTCTTAAGAGTCTATCTGCACCGCCGAGAATGGTTGTGCAGTCCGACTCGGGAGTGACACGGTATCTGTCTCCTTCCGTGTTGAATCGACATCTTGCGATGAAGCTGGAGTGTCCTCTCCAGTGAAGCTGAAGCTACAGAGCCTGGGCAGGGTGATATGGAGGGTCTGCTGTTGCCCATGCAGCAGACCCCCCCTCTCTTCGCAGCTGAAGGATCCAAGGGAAAGACGGAGTCAATACAGCTTGGCTTCAGGTGCGCCGCAGGAGTTGCCAGTGTTGACTACAACGTCAAACCGCCTTAGGGACTCCGGCTCCGGATTTTCTGTCGGGGTTTACTCCCCTAGCCTTTCCCCTGAAGAGGTATGCCGCAAGGCAGCGGAGGTTTTTTGGAATCAGAGTTTTCCTTCTCTGATGTGCCCTGACTGGAAGATCGAACCAGCGACACTTAGCTCGCAGGCCGACGCTCAATCCACTGAGCCAAACCAGCCAGGGTACATAAAATAAATATATATTTATGTATATGTGCACATATTTTCATCTGGTCTAATAAAATCCAGTCCAAAATCACATTGAGTTTAGTTGTCCATCTCTTTGATCTGGAATAGCTCTCAATATTTCTTTGTCATTCAGGACCTTGTTATTAAGAGTATAAACTAGCTATTTTGTAAAATTGAGCTCAATTTGGACTTGTCTGATGTTTCCACATAATTAGATTCAGGATATAAAAAATTTAAAGATCCTTAGAGCAATGAAGAATACATGTTTATTTAAGAGATTGTACCTGGCAAGGAAGACAGTGTATTATTAATTCCCTGTTTATTAAATTGGTATTTTAATATGCTTTTGTAAGTTATGTCAACTTTCATATCAACTGTTTTGTTTTTAGGCAATCCATGTTTCTACAAACAGATATCTGTTATCTTTTTAATGTTTGCTGTTTTTATATGATCTAAATAGATCTGTGGCAGAAGCATCACAGTGTGAGGGTATGACCTCACTGCATCGTAATGGAGGAATATGATGTTGGTTTGACCCATGACCAGAGATGCTAACTTTGGTCACTTAGCTAAGGTGGTGTTTGCCTGGTTTATCCACTAAAAATGTATTATTTTCCTCTTTACTAAGTAATTTGTAGGAAGATAATTTAGAACTGTGTAGTTTGCTTTTTATCAAACTTTCAACCTTTTGTTTTATTATCCAATAATGATTCTTACATATTTGACTCATTATTATGGGCACCAATGTTAATTTTGTAACTTTAACATTGTTTCTACATTTGTTAGTTGGAAAAGATTTGCTTCACCTCCCTAAGTTAGTTAATTTCTATCAGCATAGATTTATAGATACTTGTATTAAATCAAATTGAGGTATAACTTACATATACACATGCAACCACTGTAAGGGCACAATTTAATGAATTTTGAAAAATATAAATACCCATGCAACCACGCTACCATTAAATTATGGAACTGTGCTGCCAATCACTCCAAAAAAGTTCCTTGTGCTCTCCGTAGTAGGTCCTCTTGCCTCGCCTTAAACCCAGGCAAAACCGATCTCCTAGCGATAGCGAGACTAGAGTTTCCCTTTTATTTTATATCTGGCATCTTTCAATGTTTTTGATATTCACCCATATTGTTTGCTGTTTTTTATTACTTTTGATTACATTTCATATATATAGATACTTGAATGTTCTATTGAACAGTGCTACTTTTACTCATTAATTTTTGTGTTTTAATATTTCCTTCTTTGTGGTTTTCTTTGTTATTTCTTAGCTTTTCATTGATGAATTTAATTAATATAGTTAATTTTGCTTTTCTGACTATTATGAGTTTTCATTTATAAATTTTTATGTGATCACTGCTTTCAGCGGAGCCCAGAAGTTATGATACATGGGATTTTTCAAATGTATTGATAAGAAAAATTTTTATCATTTTGGTTTGTACTTTGTTTTTTATACAAGAGCTGTTCAGTGTGCTGTTTTGAATTTCTGTATAGGAAGACCTTTGCAATTTTATTTTTAATTTTTAGTTTTATTTTGTTTTGAACAGAGTATTGTTTATAATATTTCTAGTTTATTTTTGTGCATTTCATTTGTTCCTGTATTGAAAGTAGTATATTAAAATCTTTTATTATTAGTGTTTGTCTCATTGTAGCTTCCATAGTTCTAATTATTAACAGTGGTTACTATTTTATTTGATAGAGAGTCACAACTGTTTCATTTTGAATTGTGACTTTCAGCATTATAAATTGTTGTCTTTAATTTGGGTAATCTGAAGTTGGTTAAGTTCACTATTGTCTAGTTGTACTGAAAACATGGCATCTGTATAGTTTTATTTGTTCATTTTATTAGTCTGTATAATTTCAGAGGATGTATGGAGAGATTTGGATTTAGGCAGCCACCGTTATCTTGGCTACCTGGAAGTCCTCTTACTATATATTTTATTAGATATAATTATGAGGGTGGTGGTATTATTTTTATTCAAATTGATTGTCATTATATAAATAGACAGTCAATATTTATTGAGTATATCGTAAATGTCACATTTTATATTGTGCTTAGTGAAGAGATTGTAACATGATTAGTATTCTAAGGGATTGTATTTTTGTGAAGACATAAACAATGATTTTCATATAATGTGATAATTGCTCTTGTCACTTTCCAAACTATTTAAAGGATGAATGTTTGTATATGTTTCATCACCCCATTCTTAAGAGCTATCTTCTGTTGACAAATGTGAAATTCAAAAGCTCTTCTGTGTGATTCAACTGCAAGATGATATCTCTCTTACAAAATTGTTGGGTGCCAGCTGTAGCCAGTTTTTGGTACCAACCAAAAAACAAAAAGGGGGTAGTTACTTTTATACCTACAGTGGGTTGATCTTCTATAGATAAACAATTAGATATAAATAAGACCAAATCACTACTTTCCAGGTACAAATCAGTGGAGAAAAACACATACATAAGTTATTTAAAAACAAGGCAATATTTGTGATAAGTGTTATAATAATGCTATATTTGAGGCATGGAGAAAAAGATATAGGTCCTGGCCATGTGACTCAGTTGGTGGAGCATCAGCCCATACCCCAGACGTTTGTGGATTAGATCCTCAGTCAGGGCACATACCGAGGCTGTGTGTTCACTTCCAGGTCAGGGCTCATACAGGAGGCAGCGATCAATGTTTCTTTCTCATGTGGCTGTCTCCCCCCAACCCCCTTCCCTTTCTCCCTTCCTCTCTATCTCTCAAATCAGTGAACATATCCTTAGGTGAGGATTAAAATTTTCTTAAAAAAAAAAAAAAAGACATAAGCAGTAAGAAGGTTAGGTGTTGAGGCCAACTGGAGGTCTAGAAGCAGGGGAATTTTCAGAAGCCTTGGGGAATTTGTACTTAGGGAAATGTTAATTCCTTTGCATATTGAAGCTTTGATTTAAATATAGTTAACAGTCATGTCAGCCTCCCTGTGTGGGTAGACTTAATTTCCAGAGTGAAAAAATAAATATCAGGGATAGCTCCAGGAAGGTTACAAGGATGGCCAGTAAAGCTGACTTCACTAGCCAAACCTCTTAGTATTTGTGAGCTAGGAAGTTGACAGGACTTTCAACTAGATTGCATTCTATAATTGTACTCGTGAAATAACTAAATGATGTTTTCCTTGTTTTTGTAGAAGGGAGGTGGGTGTGTAGAAACCTAGAAGCTATAACTTATGTGCATGTCAACTCAAGATTTATTTCTAGATGAAGAATAGTTGGTTTGCCAGCAAGAATTTTAACTATTGAATCTGTTATGATTCTGAATTTAATTAGTTGTTTATTGCTTATTTAAAACAGATTGATGATGTTGATTTGAAACAGTTTGTGATCATAACAAAATTGCTTGTATAATATATTTCCTGATATTTTTCTTCTTGGGATATGTTCTGCCTGTCAGAGCACTGTGTGTTTGCCTAATTCAAATAAGCCCAACCCAGTACTGTTGCCTGTGTAAGGTAAGATTGCTCAATTAGTTTGCATGGTTTTACAGCAGGATGTGTATTTATTTTCTGTATTAGTTTTCATAAACTGAATCATAATTCACAATTCTATGTCGAAGCATCTGAGATGCATAGAACTCTATTCCCATTAGTTAAAGAAGGTTGTATGACATGAAATTAATTTTAAGGATTGTTTCACCAAGAAATTGCAAGCTACTGGCAAGAGGTCTGAAGACAGTGCTTATCCAGGTTTCCATTACCTACCAGTTTTGAATGTTAAAATTTTGTTATTCATATTTTAAAATAATTTTTTAAAAATTGGGATTTCTGGCTTTCTTGAAAATTCAAGGTGTCCAGCAATGCTTGGTCAAGTTACCACATGGCAAATCTCAACTAGAATGCAGAGCTTTTGCACCCTTCACATGGGCCACACTCTCTACTTTAACACTCTACCTTCTGTGTTCTTTTTAATACTAGCCCACTTCACTGCCTGGTCATTGTGGGCATTTGGCCTTAAATGAAAGCATTATCTGGCCTGTATTTCAAATACCAAAATTGCTAAATCTAAAACTCTCTCTTCCTTATTTTTATAGAACATATATACAGTAATAGTGATAACACAAAATATGTTCCATGGAGGTCAGGTACAATTTTAAGGAATCTAGGTATGGACATTTGTGTTCATATCTGGAAAATACTAAAAAGCAATGAAGAAATGCAGCCCCCCAAATACATGCATCTAACTATTCATTGTTCTGAAAATTACTCTTTAACATATGAGAAAGATTCTTCATTTTATCTCATATATATTTAATAGTATATGTATACAGTGTGGGACAAAAGTAGGTTTATTTGTGAAAGTATATATATGTGTATATATATACACATACACACATATATATGTATGTGAGTATATGTATGCATGTGTGACAGAGAAACACATATATGTCCAGAAAGTATCCAGCCACACACTATGAAAAATAGAGACATTTATTGAAAAGATACAAGATATAAGAAACTTTGCACATAGGACAATGATGCCTCAGTCCCCTTCAAAGTAGGCACCTTGGTACCTCACAAAATCTCTCAATTGGTATCAGCTGCCCCATTGTATTTCCCCAAATCTCATCAATGGCCTGAACTCTTTTCCCTTTCAAAGGTGATTTTAGTTTTGGGAAAAGCCAGAAGTCTCATGGTGCCAAATCTGGTGTGTAGGAGGGCTGAATCATCTGGGTGATTTGATGTTTTGCCAAAAATCTCTGTATGAGACGTGATGCATTAGCAGATGCATTGTTGCGATGAAGCTGCCAATCACCAGTTGCCCATAGCTGCGGCCTCTGAATCATCCAAACAGTTTCTACAGAGGAATGTTCAAGCTTGATGCAAAATTTGAGGCAGATTTGTTGCTGTACTCATTCAGCCATTTTTTTTCCTAGCTTAATCTTTATTGTATTTTTTCCATTACCATTTAATTCCCTTACACCCCCTCCCCCAAGCAATCACCACACTGTTGTCCATGCCCATGAGTCCTTTTTTTCTTTTTGTTCAATCCTTCCATTGCCTAACCTCCTCCTCTTACTAGCTGTTGTCCTGATCTCTCTATCCATGAGTCTGTCCCCGTTTTCCTTGTTAGTTCAGTTTGTTCATTAGATTCCACATATGGCTAAAATCATATGATATATGCCTTTCTATGATTGGCTTATTTCACTTAGCATAATGTTCTCCAAGTTCATCCATACTGTCACAAAGGGTAAAATCTTTTTTATGGCTGAGTAGTATTCCATTGAGTAAATGTCCCATAGTTATTTTATCTACACATCTACTGATGGATACTTGAGCTGCTTCCATATCTTGGCGACTGTAAGTAATGCTGCAGTGAACATAGGGCTGCTTATGTTCTTTCAAATTAGTGTTTTGGGTTCCTTTGGATATATTTCCAGACGTGGAATCACTGGATCTAAAGACAGATCCATTTTTAATTTTTGGAAGTATCTCCATACTGCTTTCCACAGTGACTGTACAATTCTGCATTCCATCAACAGTGCAAAAAGGTACCCCTTTCTCCACATCCTTTCCAGCACTTGTTGTTTGTTGATTTATTGATGATGGCCATTCTGACAGGTGTGAGATGGTATCTTGTTGTGGTTTTAATTTCCATTTCTCTGATGATTAGTGATGTTGAGCATCTTTTTATACGTCTATTGGCCATCTGTATGTCCTCTTTGGATAAGCGTCTATTCAGGTCCTTTGCCCACTTATTAATTTGGTGGTTTGATTTCTGGTGTTGATTTTTGAAAGTTCTTTATAAATTTTGGTTATTAACCTCTTATCAGATGTATCAGCAAATATGTTCTCCTGTTCCATGGGTTGTCTTTTTATTTTGTTGATATTTTCCTTTGCTGTACAAAACCTTTTTAGTTTGATTTAGCCCCATTTGTTTATCTTTTCTTTTGTTTCTTCTGTCTGGGGAGATATATAAAATAAAATATTTTTAAAAACAATGTCCGAGATTTTGCTGTTTATGTTTTCTTCTATGTTTTTATGGTTTGGGGCCTAATATTTAAGTCTTTGATCCATTTTGAATTTCTTCTTGTGTGTGGTGTAAGAAGGTGGTCTAGTTTCATTTTTCTGCACATATCTGTCCAATTTTCATAACACCATTGATTAAATAAACTATCTTTATCCCATTGTATATATTTGCTTCCTGTTGAATATTAATTGACCATAAAGGTATAGGTTTATTTCTGGGCTCTCTATTCTGTTTCATTGATATATGTGTCTGTTTTTATGCCAGTACTATGCTGTTTTGATTACTATGGCTTTATAGTATAGTTTGAAATTAGACAGTGTGATCCCTCCAACTTTGTTCTTCTTTCTCAGGATCACTGTTGCTATGTGGGGACTTTTGTGGTTCCATATAAATTTTTGAAATATTTCTTCTACCTCTGTGAACTACATAATTGGAATCTTGATAGGAATAGTGTTGAATGAATAGATTGCTTTGGACATTTTAATGATGTTAATTATTCCTATCCATGAATATGGTGTGTGCCTCCACTTATTTGTATCTTCTTCGATTTCTATTCTTTTTCAAAGTTTGTTATGTAGATCAAAGGTAAGAAAAGAAAGTTGGCAGAAAAATTATATTACAAGAAGGTGGTTTTTTTTTAAATTATAATTTTCTTTATTTTCCTCTACTATATTTAGCAAGAGCAAAAGGTAATGTAAAGCAAGTCCTGATCTTCCACAGAGAACACCAATCTTAAAATTCTTCTATGGTCATCATCCAACTTCCATCTTACTTCTTCTGCCTCTAACCATCTATCAAATCAGGTATATTAGTAACTTTAAGACTATGTTTTTATGAGTTCATATTTATTAGACTATTTTCAGTAATTATTTTTATAATTATTGCTGTGTTAATAAAAATATAATATTTTTAGATGATATTTTTGAATCCACCTTAAATGTTTTTGAACAAATATTTATTGAATACTTACTAAGTCAGGAATTCTGCTTGGAGCTGGAGTTAAGTGATTTTGATTCTAGATTTTTTTCTAGATCATGGTTAAAATCCCAGTTCTACAGAATTCCTCTATATATGAAGCTGTATAATTCACTTAAATTGTTTGAGCCTCATTCACTTTATCTATTCAATAAGGAGAATAGAAATTATCTTATAGCAGGAAAACCCTCTATTCGTCAGGATTCTCTAGAGAATTAATCGAGAATTTACTTTTTTTATGAGTCAAGTTATACCTCGGTTGACTTGCTCTAAAACTTCCACTTACACAGATGAAGTAAGAACTTCATTGACTGCCGATGTACTTCACTTCCAGGATAACTGTAATCATAGGTCTGTGTGAGTCAGACTATTATCATTACTGCTTTGACTCTGCTGTCCATTATGGTAACTGCCCATCTTGCCTTTGGCAAGTACATGCTCTCCTTGACCCCTGCCACTACATGATCCAGTGACTTCTATTGCACTTAGGGTTTCTGATTCAGTGGCTACAATTCCCACTGTAATTTCTGACCTACAGAAAAGAGCAACCATAGAGCTCTTCAAGGATGCTGGAGCTCCACTCACAAATTTATTCCTCACAATCATTGTGAAAATTTGTCCAGGGTGGGTGATAAATATACTCTAACATTCAAATCTCCCTCAGCGTCTAGATCCCTTCCTCTAGTGTATACCAAGACAGTGTTGACATTTTACCTTATTTATTATAGGCTACATTTTGGTCCATGAGTCAGCCAATCAATCAAACAAACTGTTAGAGCCCTTTCTCACCCACCAAACTGTAACATTAAATTCGGCATTTCTGCATAGTAGGGCCCCATCAATAAGTTTTGCAGTTAATATCCATTTTCACAGCACCCCCGCCCCCCAGATTTCTGTCTATATAAATTAGAAAAAAATTATGTAGTTCTTTTAGTGTAGTTCATCTCATCATGGGTCAAAATTTGCATATAGCCTCTTTGGGCCTGCTGGAACTTGATTCAGGTTCTAAACTTAAGTCTAGTTTAGGGTTAGAACTAAAGATGGGTAATGGGGGAGGGTCATGAGGTGAACTTGCTGTGTCTTGCAAGGCAATTTCTGAGGGGAGGCTTTCTCAGTTGCCTTAGGCAAAGCTGGGTCAAGGGGCTGCTTCTACTAGCAAAGAAATCTTGCCAGAATTTAGAGATTCAGTGTCCTCAGCTTCATCAGGATCTTCCTGTATGTCCCCTTTCTAATTTTCAGGATCTCATTTCTTCCCAGTTCATGCCCTCATTTAAAAAGCAGATTGCCTGTGAGATGGGGACTTCAGTTCATGTTGTAATTCTATTCACAGAATAAGATCTGGGTTTAGTCTTCAGCATCTCACCCTGCAGCTAAAGGAGCTAAGGGTTTCTTTCAGGGTGGACACAGAGAGCTGCAGATCATTTATGCAGTGCCTGAGCTGAGAATGTGAACACCTGAGCTGTGCCTTTTCTCTCCTCCATTTGTCCAGCACAATTAGGATCAAGGGGCCAATCTCATTGTACTCACTTGTTTGTCAATAATGTTCTAAGGCAGTGATTTTCAATCTTTTCATCCCCTAGCACACATTAACTAATTACTGAAGTCTGTGGTATTCCAGAAAATACGTATTTTTGGCCAGTCTGACAAAAAGATAAGTATAATTTTGATTCATTCACATTGAATGGCTATTGTTATGTTGGTTATTGTCATTTTTTAAATTGACACTAAGGACAAGTAGTCAGTGCTCCTAACTAAATAGTAGGTATTGCATGTTTTAAAAATTCTAGTGGCACACCAGTTTAAAATTGCAATTGTAAGGTATCAAATACATGATCAGCCAGAATCTTGTCTCTTATAAGTATTTGATTAGGAATATTCAGTGGTGATATTATCTATACATACCTCTATTTCCACACCATACTGCAAATGATCTTATCTCATCTTATCTCAGTTCATCTTATCTTATCAGATTGGAAATGTTGACAAGAGTTTCGAGATTGAGTCCAAAAGTAATCTTGGGCACAGTTGCCTTCAGTGCACCTCAGTCTTTCGTAGCCACTAACTGACTGTGTGAGGCCCACATACGTTATGAAGGGTAATCTGCTTTTCTCAAAGTTTATCGATTTAAATGTAATCACATCTTAAAAAATATTGACAGCGACATCTGGGTTGGTGTTCAACCAAATAACTTGGCATGATAGCCTAGCCAAACTGACACAAATTATACCATCTTAGCATTATTGTGATAATAATGTGAACACAATATAATTTATTTAAAGGCTTAATTTAGCTCATAGTAAGCACTCATTCAAAGTTACTCTTAATAATTATTCTTTATTTAATACATGTTCAGTGCCATGTAAGGTTTTTTACATGCATTTTTTCACTTAATACTTATCACACACTGTGAAGGATGTACTGCTTTTTCTATTTTACTGATTAGCACAGAAACTAGCACAAAGTATAACAGTTCCAACCATTATACAAAACTGTTTGACTTGACTGAGGTAGGGAGTGCTCCTTTTTCTCCTCCCTTAATGAAGGCACTCTCACTGTCATTTTTATTGTTGGACTGCTGTTTAACTGACTCTTGGTTCCAAGGCTGGACATTGTCACCAGATGTATCAAGTTCCTGTATATACCTGATCTCAGTGATTGGTTTAGGACAGGCATGTGATTCATTCAGAGTTAGAGTGACAGGGAGAAAACAAATTCTTTCTGCTGGTTTGCTTAGAGGATAAGAGAAGGGCTGGGGGATATTAGTTGATACCCTGGCACTTGGGGAGGCCAGCTTGCCTGAGAATGGGCACCACACAGAAGAGACATAAGTGAGTGGTAGAACATGAGAAGGTCCTGACAATACTTCTTAGCCTTTCATGACAGCATAGTTCTCAGGAACCTCAATAACATCTTAAGCCATTAACTCTATAACTTTTTTTTATAACTTGTCTTCTGGTGTTTATGTCCTAAATAATACTGAAATTAAAGCCCCCTTTCCCTCCATGGCTCGAGCACTTGGTCTCTGACATCACAAACCAAGGCAGGGCATTAGATGCAGAAGGGGCAGTGTCCTGGGAGTATTGTCTATGGAGAATATAAGACGATAATGACACAGACTCAAGCTCAGTCTACTTTTCATTATCACCGTGGGATGGTAATTCTAAACAATGTCAATGATAAAATACTCCTGCCTGAAAAACCATTTGTTTCTCTAAGTGAGTTACTTTGGAGTTTTAATAATAGGTATGTAACTACAGTTGACTTAAGACATGCAGTCTCAGATATACATGTTCATTTCAATAGATAAACTAAGGAGGTCTTCAATATATTCAGTCAGCTAGGACTGATTTTTAAATGTTCACTCTAGTCACTATCCTTTACTTTTTAAATGTGAAACACAAATCTCCGAATGACAAATTCAAAGTCACTCAGATTCTTTATTTTTTCCATTTTACAATCATTGTGCTTTCATAATTTCTTTCAAATCTACTGCTTAAATGGAGGACTATGTGGTAGCATGTGGGTGAAGACAAGAACAGTTATCAATGCAAACTTAAATATCTCTGACCCATTACAGATACACCAGGAGTTCTCCTGGTGTATTCCATTTAAATATGACATTCATTAAAAAACTTGTTACTATAAAATGCTAATGTAAATCTCATTACTGGATATAATTTTGTCATATAGAGGAGGGGTGTGTTAAAATAATCTGCCTCAGGTGTCAGTTATTCTAAATATAGCACTTCCGTATGGATCACCAGTTGGGCATTATCACATACTATTTTATATTGTAATAGATTTTTAGGACCCTGAGGACAGGAAGAAGGCTTACATTTTTCTTTGTCCCTTTGGCAGTCCTGTACAAGAAGAAACCTTTTAAGTTGTTGTTCTTGGTGACTGTGTGTCTAAAACTAATGGTGGGCGTGTGTGGTGAATGCACTAATATTTAATGAGTGCCAATTATATCCTTGGTATTTTACAAGATAAAGATAAAACTTAGCACTGATTGGTTTGAGCTATATGTCATGGACTCCTGAGATAGACAGATGGGTCTGACTGCCAGCCTATGCGGCCATCTTTGGATGTGCCAGTCTGATATCAGATGGATTCAGAATGCAGTCTGTGAATATCATGTTCTCTTTCTCAAAAGAATTGATTCTTCTTAAAAGAAATAGGCTGAATGAGCTTGGAGTCTGAGATGCATGGTGAACTGAGAATTCAGCTTCGGTGTCATGACAATACAAAGCCAATCATTACCAAATGTTTGGGGGGCAAAAAATTATTAGAAGCTTGTTGGAGACAGTTGGCAGACTGAAGAGTGGATCGGGTTTATTGCAGAGTTGAAGAGAGAGAGGGGGAGAGCAAAAAGCACATTTTGGTTCCTATACCAGCTGTATTGCTTCTGGCACTCAGGGTCAGTGCACTTCTCCTGATTCCTTAGAAAAAATTCTCTTTTACTTAATTCCATGTGACTGGGCTTCAGACCTTCACTCAGCCCACTTCTTTGCCTTTTCCCTGAACTCTTTGGTCTAGATTTTATTTATCTTTTAAAGAAGAACAAAAGTTTTAAGAGGGTTAGATTTTGCCTTTGTTAGAACTATAGGACTCTGCATGTAAAAAATAAACCTAGCAAAGAAAGAAAAATATCACATGATATTACCTAATACAAGAAACTAAAGAACAACATAAACAAACAAACTAAATAGGACAAGGAGCAGAAAAGCAGTCAATTGGGGGCGAGGGAGAGAAGGGGGATAAGTAAGGGAAGGGTCTAGTCAAGGAACGTGTATAAATGACTCATGGACATGGACAAGGGGGAGGGACATGATTGTGGGAGAAGGTGTGGGCTGGGTGTGGGGGAGCAATGGGGAAAAAATGGGACAACTGTAACTGAAAAACCAAAAAATAAAATTTAAAAAAAAGAAGAAAAATTTCAAAAAAAAAAAAAAAGTAAATAAAAAATAAATAAACCTAAATGGGATTTCAGAATAAATACTAAAATATTTGCTTAAACTCTTACTTTTCTGGTGACTATAATCATTTCTTCTGGTGACTATATCATAGTTCTTAAATTATTTTAGGTAAAGATTCTCTTTAAACTCTAGTGAAATCTATGACCACTCTTTTCAGGACTATTCATATTACACATAAACACACACACAAAACTCTGCATATAATTTCATGGGTTTTACAGGTTCTAGGAAACCTAATAAACCCTAGTAGTGTTACAGAACAGGGTCCCCCCAAATTCCCCCCAGCCCATGGTTTGGGGATGGGGGAGGGGACTCAGTGTAGCACAGCCATTTTCCTAAGAAATACCTAGTTTCTTAATATGTAAATAGCTATGGCCATGCCACACGCCAAGGAGATGTGAGGGGCTTTGACCCTAGAATGGTGACAAACAGCTGATGGGGCCTGTGAAAAATTCTACAAGTGGCCGCCACTGGTTACCATATCCATTGTGTCACAGGCCGCGGTCAAGCATTTAAAAATAAGGTGGCAGCCATTAGCCAGGAGAAATACCATGTGGTTTACAAGGAGGTAGAAAGAGAGTCATGTCGTTGAAAGAGAGCAAAAGCACCTTACAAGTTGGCCTTAAGGTCAGGTGGGTAAGAAGGGGCCACATGCTCCAGGATTAAGAGCTGAAAACACTATGACACAGGCAAAACCACCCCAGACAGGCATGAATGATTGGGAGCTGCCGGTAAAGTTGAACTGTGTCTGGTAAATGCAGAGCCACAGATTTCTATTGGCCTAGAGGGAAACGGTATTTTTGACTTTTCTATTCTAAAACTAGCCTGGTTTGGCAGGGGGAGGCAGAACTATGTGTTTGTGGGTGTTTCAAAGAAAGTAAGACTTAATGGTAGAAATCCGCCATTAGTCTAAATCTGTATAACCTTTAAATAAAAAATTCCTTTCCTTTTCACCAAACTCTGGCATTGGCAGTTATGCTTTTCGGCGGTGGGCAATCAAGCCCCTGGTAATTGAACAGCCTGGGGGTTTTGCTTTCATCTGAACAACCCATGAGTTCTGTTTCAGTAGCACAGGTTAGAAATTTCATATTTTAAAGTATAACAATATTTCTGTAAATATGTTGACATCAATATATTAATACTCTACTAAGGGAACTTTCTGTTTGATGGAATCCTATAGTGATTTGTTTTGTAGAATAAAGAAACCTTTCTGAAGCGTAAAGATGCTTTTAAGTTTTTTTCATCTATAGTTCTGGATTTTAAGGCATATAACTTCTTTAATACCAATATTATAGCATTCTAAGCATGTGTCAGATTTCAATTGCTTATATTTACTTGGTTATGAGACTACCTCACCATATGCCCAGTCCAGAGAATATTGTTACATAAACATTTCATATGAGAAAAGAAATCCACTTATAGAGGAGGGTTTTTAAATTTAATATTAAATAATTAAAATCCATCCTCACATAGACATCTTAAATTAAGATTGTTTACATCCTCTTTAATTAAATGCAATTAAGAAGCTCTCTCAAAGCATTTATGCCCAGAGGGAGCCTTGGTTGCGTTGACAGAATGACTCTTAACATGCAAGAAGTTGCCTTGGTATCTGTAGGGGATCTTCACTTTGGAAGGTATGATAGGTACACTTTTGTTTTTGCCACAGGAGGAAACAGGTGCTGAGGATTTTCATTAGAAAAAGATAGATGAAATGGTCTGCCTGACAGTCCTGGACAGCAAGAAGTCTTCTCTGCTCTGCTGTTCTTTCAAAACTGTTTCCTCACAGTGATACTTCATCTAGATAGTGTCATTCCTTTGCTCAAAACCCTTCCATGTCTTCCCACTTCACCGAGTGTAAACTCATAGTTCCTACCATTGTCACCACACCGGAACTTCATTCCTTTAACATAACTTTTTCCTTATTTCAAATAGCAAGGCACACTATGCATTCATTCCCTTAAGACATTAGGTTTTGATCAGCATCAATCTGTCTTAAGAATAAAGCCTCAGGTTGGTTGATCAAGGCAATAGTTTCCTTCAACTAAAGATAATGTTTCAACCTCAGGTGTGTTTCAGCCCCAGGCACACGAAAGCAGAATGACCTACTGACCTTGACAACATCATGAAACTGGACAGAAGACACCACGGTTTACATCAGGATCTGATGCAATGACCGGCTACTCCCTACCCTGGCCCCTACCAATCAGTAGAGCCTACAACCCCCACTTTATTAGTCACCACAATTAGCATTTTTTTCCCCTATATAATCTGCCCTGGTGCAGGTCATTAGGAGCCAGGTTTTAGGGCGAGAGCATGTCATTTTCTCCAGGCTTGGAGCAATTTCCTTAAAGAGACCTTTACTTTCTTTGCTGCAAACTCCTGTTTACATTCTATTGGGCTTTGATGCATGCGGGCAAATGAACCTCCTTTTAGTTTGATAACTTCATGGCAGGCTAGCCCCTAGTGCTGTGCATGGTAATGCCCCTTCATCCCTGACCTACAGCACTCGCTGTTGCTCTATCGCTAATCCTTTTTCCCTGGCGCCCTTGGTTTCAGACTCATGTCTGTGGTCTGTCTGAAATGTTCCATGGATATTTGCATGGCTTGTTCCTTCGTCTCTGTTCAATACTTGCTCACATGCCTTCTTTCAGAGGGTCCTTCCCTATTACCTTCCTGAGCCCTTCTAGACCTACCCCATCTTGACCCTGGATTTCCTACACCACTTCCTTACTTTATTTTTTGGCATGACTCATTACCATTTGACATATTATATATTTTATTTATTTAGTAAGTTTAGCCTGTCTTTTAATACTAAGGTATATACTCCAAGAAGGTACAGGCTGTGACTCCCCCCCCCCCCACCCCCCCCCCCCGTCCCTGGTCCCTGGCTCCTGTAAGATGTTCCAAAGAAGTTGTTCAGTAAAGATTTGATGAGTGAATGGGTTAGTGAATGAGTGAATGGGTCAAATGGGATTTTCTCATTAAATTAATTACAATTTTTAGTTTGTTAAAAAAATTTTTAATCCTCACCTTAGGATATATTCAGTTTTTTTTTTTTATTATTATTTTAAAACATTTTCCTTAATAAAAAGGATTTTATTATTTTTATTTTTAGAGCGAGGGGAAGAGGAAGACAATGTTTGAAAGAACATTGGTGGTTGCCTCCCACATGCTCCCCAACTGGGGACATGGCCTACAACCCAGGCACGTGCCTTGACCAGGAATCCAACCGGCAACGTTTCCATTCACAGGCCAGTGCTCAAACAACTGAGCCACACCAGCCATGTCAAGGATATATTTATTGATTTCAGAGAGAGAGAAGGGTGAGGGGGAGAGTGAGAAAGGGAGACAGAGAGAGAGAGAAAGGAAGGAAAGAAGAAAAAAAAGAAGAAAGGAAGAAAGGAAAAAGGGAAGAAAGAAAGAATGAAAGAAAGAAAGAAAGAAAGAAAGAAAGAAAGAAAGAAAGAAAGAAAGAAAGAAAGAAAGAAAGAAAGGAAGAAAGAAAAAAATCTATGTGTGTGAAAGAGAGGAACATCTATGTGAGGGAGAAACATCCATCTATTAACTCTTGTTCATACCCTACTGGGGCCACTGGGGACCTAGATATGTGCACTGACAGGGGTCCAACCCACAGCCTTTTGGTGTGTGAGATGATGCTCCAACCAACAAAGCCACCTGGCCAGGGCAGTTTGTTACATTTTTAAACAATATATTTTATTTCTTAGAACTTGATCTGGTCTATGCCTGTTAATTGCAAAGGACTTTATTTAATTGTGGCTGAACCACCTTGGGCTAAAGCAGGAACTTTATGATTTGGCAACAATAGTTCCCATAAATGATTGTTTATATATAAATAAGATCATTCAGTATTAAGCCACTGTTTACAATAGGGTAAATTAAATTAAGGAGAAAGCCAATATATTTGAAGAAGTGATTATGAATCTTAAGATAAAATGTAGAGTTGGAAAATGACCTTGGCAAAATAAATAGGCTATAAGTCAATCTTACTCCTTTTTTGATCTGATTAGTAATCATTAAAAGCTGAAACTAAAGATGGATGAACTAGAAAGTACAAGTAAATACAATTTTATTTCATGTTTAGCAAAATCTCAAGAGACATTGAATATGAAGGGCTGCAATATGTTCTGATTTCTGCATGGCGAGTTCTTAGAAGAGAGGCTCTGCTTTGTTGTTAGGAATTGTTTTGTGTCGGAACAGTGTAAGAGGCAAAAGATGAACAGGCATTCAGAAACAGACCTTTTTGCCATAAAATTACTCTTGGCAGATCCTTTTCTAACTACAGTCTGCAATGAGTGATGGGAGAAACTCCAGAGGGATCAGCGTTCTGACGCTGAACCATAGTTTATTGTATATAAAACACCTACATCTCTTTCTCACTGTCTAAATTACCAGGCACCTAGAATTGGGTGATATTCATTGGGATCCTTTGGGTTATAATGACCCTATTTTTGTAACCCAAAACTCAGAATATGGGGTCTGGCAAGAATATTGGAAGTACAGCTGTATGTTGTTAGATATGTGAAGCATAATCCACGCCTCCAGCAAGTACTGTCAACGGGCCGTCGTCTTTCCTCCACTAGAGGGTGTGTCAGATGGGGGCATTCTGCAATTATGTTAAGGGACTACGTTATCTCACAGTCAAGTGGCTGTGTCAGCAGTGGCAATTTCAGCAACTGATTTTTCTCCAAAAGGCAGGGAATTTAGTAATCACGACTTGGGTAACCCTGGCAACTTCAGGGTAAGTTAAATGACCTTGTGGAATTTCATGTAAAATCAAATGAGAAGAGAGATTTGCTTAGTTTGACTGTGATTTATTTAATTTCTCTGTTCAGTTTCACACTTCAGGGATTTGTGAAGCTATATCACCGTCATAATCTGTTGGTGATTAGTCACATAAATGAGTTTATAGATCCTGCAAGGACGAACTTTATATTTGCTTTCTATGAGCGAATGTTATGAAATTTACTGGCATATAAAAGAATCTAGATCAGTGGTTAAACTGTGAAGACATTAAATTAAATTCTTTTTCTGTATTGTAAAATACAAATGACAGATTATTAGGTCATTTAAATAAAGGGAATGCACTGATTTGTGAACCTACCTCATGACTCAGATACCTAAGAATAAATACATGGTGTTCCAAATTTTAAATAAATGTCAAAGAAAAATAATCCTTTTACTAATGTCAGGTGTTTTTTTTTTTTTTTTTTGGTGGGGGCTGGTATATTCAACCTGTTTGAACCTATTTTTTCAAAGTAGTAGTATGTTTCATTTGAATATTTAGCTTGAGTGTTTAGATGTTTCTCCAAACTTATAACACATTAGCTGTCCTCTAGGTATTGTGGGTAATTGTTACCTATTGCTAAATAAATCAACCTCTGTTGATACTCATTTTGGAATATACAGTTGCCCAGATGGGAAGCAGCCAGACAGAAAACTAGCACCTGCAATTTAAAACATCTGTCCTGGAAGGTTTAGTTTGGAAGCTTTTATTTGAGGTCACTCCTTTCTTCTTCTGGAATCATAATAGATACGGTGCAATGTGTCTGACTCAATGTCTATGTGAGTTTCTCCAATATTCCTGACTTTATCTCTTTCTGGAAAATACTAGATCTTATTTTTGAGGATTCTCCCTTCCAGGCCACACACACACACACACAGACACACACACACACAAAACGGTGGTGCTTTGTAGCCTATATGTTCAGCCACACCAACACTCTAAACCAGTGCAAATATGTTTGGTCATTTTTTGCATAATATCATAATAGCCCAAAAGAAACTTAGCTTTTTATAAAACTTAGAACAAAAAAGAACATTGTGAATAAAGACTTCTGAAAGAACATGGATTAATTTCTTTATAGGAGATACAGAATGACATAATGCGTAAAAGCTTAGATGTCATTTTGTTATTGTGAAAATATATTCTTTTATATAAGCAATTAATGAATATTTAATAGTTGCTACTCTTATAAAGTATTATTACTTTACTCAAAATTCACCATATAGCTAAACCTTATATTATTGCACATACACACTCAGAGCACTGACAGTTATAGTTTTATAAAATTACTTATCACCAAAATTTTTTCTTAAATATTTTTACTTGTAGATCCACAAATAATATTTTCACATGGCCGAGATGAAGTTTAGAACATGAGGACAGCCCACATGCCATCGTGGGTGGGATATCCTGAAGAGGAAAAATTCGTTGTGCTTAGTCCCAGAGACAGGGCTTATGGGCAGTTATAACATGGATCATTTTGCAGAAAAGAAGGGTAAATGCTAGCCTTCAGGAATGATTCTGTTTCCTAAAGGAACCATCAGGTAGTTTTTTGTTAGGTTGTTGGTATTATAGGTAAGTTCTTCATAAGTTACCCTAAAGCATTCCAAGGAAACACCTGTTTGAGGCAAACTCCAGTACTGTATTCAAATACTAGGTAACAAACCCAACTCATCTGGCTACTATATTTGTTGGCCCTTTTTTTCCCCCCAGCATCTTTCCTTTATGAAATGAAGTGAGGAGAAAAAAAACAAAACCCCCCAAACAAGGTATTAGGAAATTTTTCTCCAATGCTAAGTATAAACTTCGTCCAGGAGTCACAAGGGGTTCAGCCCCAGCTGACGGACCCCAACAGCAGGTGCAACCAAAACAAAGGCTGGGAGTCTTCTCGCTCAGTCACTGTAGAGTCTTCACATAATCATCAGGAGTTCCTCTACCCATCACAGTGTGTACGTACTAAGTCCACAGCAACTTCGTCCATTGTGCACATGATAAAGTGACCCTCATGCAATAACCCAAATATGACCCAGGACGATTTCCTAAAATGTCTATTTTCTTCAAAACTCTTAAAAAACACATTTATTACTTTGTATTAGACTGTGATAGAAATGGAAGGGTAGCAGAGAATGTCATCCCAAAATATGATTGCCGGAGTTCAGGACATGCCATCCTAAAATATGCTGCTTTGATATATTAATTATTTTGAGCTATAAGAACTCGAAAAACAGCAAATGCAGGGAGAGAATTTCTCTGAACTTCTCTTATCTGCTTCAAAAGGAACACAATTGTCATAAATCCCCAGGAGTTCATCAACCAGGAAAGATTTTGTCATGGGAGAAAAGACTAGAAGTCGACACCACACCCAGACAAAGTTTCTCAGAAACTGTCATTTCTCCCATCTATTCTTCTAAGGGCCCATTCACCTTTCCCCAAATCATTTATTTTCCTCCATGAGGCCTTCATTTTTCTGTTCGGCCTCTTCCTCCTTCCCTAGTAAGATGACATTTAAGCCTGAGTTCTAAAGTCAACTCATTGGGTTACTTATTTTTTTTCCCTGAGTCTCATTCATGTTTATATGAGGTACACATGTTAATAAATGTCTGCTTTTCCCTTGTTAATCTGTTTTTTATTACAGTGGTCTCAGACAAGAACAGAGAAGAGTAGAGGGAAATTATTTTCCCTACATAGCTGAGGTCAAAGACCCAGTCAGGAAACATGCAAAAATTACATAATAATGTGTGATCAGAGCTACAATAAAAGGAAATTTAGGTGAGGCCTTCGATCTCCACTGTGTTTGTCAGGAAAGTGTGGGCACAGGAAAGGCCTCTTCAGAAGGAACCTCTGAAATTACTTTGGAATGACGGGGTTCATTTCCCATGTGATTCAAGCAAGGGAAGGTTAAAGCAGGGCATGAGGGAAATAGTATTATCAGAGAAACAAAATAATTTTTATATGGTTTATTGCAAATGGGGAAAATACAATCATAATTTAAAAGAAATAATCCCCAAAGAGGACAAATCTGATGATAAGAAAAGAAAACATGAATAGCTTGAAGATAAATGCAATGACATTTTTTCATCGCTATCCTATAGTGTAGAAAAATGAAACTTATTGGTACCGTTATATCAGTAAGCTGAAATATGAAATGAGCTATTGCCAGTGTGATTCATCTCCTGAAAGTATAAAGAAAGTAGAGCACTGATTTGAAAAGAGCGTCCTGAAGAAGTAGGTGGCAAAACAGTGGGGAGGAGGTTTGGGAAGAAAAACGCATCCTGTTTCAGGGCAATCAACCTGAGACAGCAGGAATTAACCTTTCTGTAAAAAATTGAAATATGTTCTTTGCTTCTTACTAATGAATTGATATTAGTAGCACCATAGTTTATTAATACTTCACAGCTTATTTTTTAGAAATACCAAAGTATTTTTTAAATGTGCATCTTAAGCATATTTAAAAGATATCTCATCTGCTATTGTTTCTTGCTGCAATGAAAAGAGCTGGCAGCTGGATTCGTCTAGCTAAGATTCAGCTGCCTTTTCTTCTCAATAAGTGTAGAACCAAATATAGGGATTACTTTTATAAATATGTAATTACGAATTTTTTCAGTTTCTGATTAATAATTCATCCCCAACTCCTGTAACATTATGTTATGAATGTTAAACAACTGGTTGAGTCAAAATTTGATATTTAAGGAGATTAAGGGGAATATTGTGCATATATTTTAGTTTCCATGGCTGCCTGGTACAATATTAGCAAAGTATAATTTGAAGTAAATTTGTTTCTCTTAGTAAAGCCACATATCCTTACATTTCATTCAAGGAAAGTCATTGTTCTCTGTGGCTTTTAATACTCATTTGGACTACATCTTATGGTTCTTATTGAAACAATGCTGCCTATTTGTACCAGAAAGGAGAACCAGGTAAAGTGTATTCTGTCCTCTCCCCCTTTTTAAACATATATCTACAGTCTACTTAAAACATTTCTATAGTATATTAAAGCAGTTAAAAGTTTCATAGTTTGTGTATTCAAATCCTTGTCCAGTCTCTTGAAAGAAATTACTTAAACTCTCTCCCTGCCTCACCTGTAAGTAGGAATAATAATCCTCCACAGGGTTATTATAAAAATTAAATAAGCCAACAAGCAGAGTGAAGGGCTTAGTGGATAAAACATTATGAGGACACAACAAGGGTAAGGAGATTCTTGCTAAAGGCTGGCCAAGGACTTCGACATCAGAGGTGGGAGATAAAGAACTTGATCAGGTATCAAGAATGAATGATCCTCTTTAAACCCATGTAGCAGAATTCATTGCTAAGACCAGATGTATGAGCAGGGCAAAGACAGGAGTGGTGGGGGAACAGAGGCCGAGTCACAATGCTGGCTCAGAAGAGCTCAACTCTACTTTGGTTAAGGAGAGTCTGTCAATGTGCGTACACGTGTGTGCACAGTGGTGATGAAACCCAGAGCAAAGGAAAACGTGGATGCCTTGTTCAAAAACTAAGAAGTTGAGAATAGCAACAAAAGAGCATTAAACCAAGACTGTGCCCCGCTAAGCCTGTGACCTCTGTCATTGCACAGGTTGCATGTCCCTGTTGCTGGCCCACGGTAGGTACAATAGAAAGCATAAAACCTACTTTAATTAAAAAGCCAGAGTAATATATAATTTTTTGAGTGAAGTTACAAAAGTAAAGTTTACCTGAAAGTTGTCTTGGTTGTGTTTCTGAATCAATAATTGTCTAAGTGATTATCAGAAAAAACTAAAAGAAAGAAATATAGGGGACATCCATAGCACATAAGGAGATCTCACATATAATAACCGCTTTGGTCATTTATGTGAACATAGCATTTTAAAACATATTTGTCTATATATTAGAGCCCCTTTTTTAGTCTGAATCTGTTCTTGACACTTGAATTTTTTTGCAGAGTACAAAAAGGCTTATGCTTCTTGTTTGCTGGTTTTACCTTGCTATGGCTTTCCCTGTTGCATGAAGGATAGAATCCAAACTTCTTATTAGGGTTTATAAGTTTATATTAGTTAGGATAGTGCCAGCTGCTATAACAAATACCACGCCCTGCCCCCAACTAAGGTGATTAGTGAGATTAAAGTTTTCAGGGATACTAAGCTTTTCAAAGGCAGTGACACTAAAAAACTTGTCATTGATTTATTTTTTACTTAATTTACCAACAGTGATTCAAAAAACAAAGTGGGCCTCTTCCAAAAGCGTATTGGTGTGTCTCAACCAGAGTTGTGGTTCCTTATTTATTTTAGTAAGTCTTGCCTCTGCTTTGTCAAAACCATTTTTTGGCTTAGTGCATCAGACAAGAGAGAATGCAATTCATTTGCTCACCTAACTTTGGGTGTCGTTTGATCCAGGAGTATACAGCCTCAGAGCAGAACAGTGGCTACAGAAACTTTAGATGCTGAATCTCTATACCACATTGTCCAGAAAAAGAGTTAAGACCTTCTTCAGATAGTTCTCTGCAGTGATCAAGAAAGACACTTCCTACACAAACATCTTATATCTATTGAGCCATATGGATCAGGTTCCCATCTCTGAAATGATCACTGTGGCTTGGGGTACGCAGTTTGCCTCAGTAAATCAAGACTTCGCTCTGCCTCTCTGCAGTAGGAGGCATCCGTGGAAGCACATGGGCTACCTGGAGGGTGAGGTAGGTAGCCAACAAGTTGACAGGATCATGGTAGTGAAAAAAAAAAAAAAAAAGGAGTCAAAGACAACTTCTAGTTGTATTGCAGGAGCAACTGGAAGACACCATCAGGGAGGAGCAGATGAAGAAGCAGTTAAGGAGTTTAAAGGCAAGCATATTGGAAGCTGTTTTATGTAACTATGTCGATATGGGAATACCAGTTATGCCACAAGCAGTATTTGTACGAAGGTTACTGAACCAGAGTCTTACAGTTTCATGCAGTAAAAGGGAACTATGATCATCCTCCACCTATATGAGTCTGGATTACTGTGATAAGGAGGTATAAGTGGGTGGTCCTGTCAGGTGGAATGAGATTTTAAGAAAATTGGAGGAGCCCAAAGAGCACCCTCCTACACTCCCTGCAAAGGCAGGAATGTGAAGGATGTGGAAGGGAAAACCACCACCACTTAGAGGTGGTGTCCTAAGGCACAGCCAACTTTCAGTTAGAGCAACAAACCAAAGGGAGATGCAGTGGAAAGTCTGGGAATATAAGGGGTCTGCATATGAAGAACCATGGGTTTCAGAGGTCTTGTTTCTAGCCCAGACTGACTTCAGTCTATTAATTCTCTCAGTAAGTATGAGCCCAGTGCAAGTTTGTATGTCTCTGTCTCTCTGTCTCTCTGTCTCTCTGTCTCTCTCTCTGTCTCTCTCACACACACACACACACACACACACACACACACAAACACACTCGGATGGATCCTTCACTGCTTCTCGGCATATGCACCTGCAGCATGTGTGACTCGGAGCTGCTCTCAGGCCCTGCCCAGCCACAACTGCTTCTTGGAGAGGGTGCCACCCCGTGGAATTCAGCATTGTGCACAAACCAAGGCTTCCTTAAAACATCCACTTTCCCCCAGTCTGTGTGCAGAGCAGCAGAGCTTTGTTTCTGTGCGCTTGGACATCCCTGAACCTCCTGAGCTGTATCTACCTCTCTAGTCTTCCTCCTCTACCAGCCATTCACTCCAGGCTTTGAGTTTAAAGAAGAAATTAAAACCAGTTATATCTCACTCCACAATCTGTCCATTGTTTTTCTGTCCAGGATCCACCAACCTTTCCCCAAAAACACACGTAGCCACTCTCTCCAAAGCAAGGTTTTATTTCCCTAGTTTTTATTCCTTTGAAGTGGATGTTTCTCTATATGACATCGTTCTTCTTTCCTCGTTTAGGCAATAAGTCTTGTTGGCTCACACCTAATGGCACAGGCTTAAAGGGAAATCTGTATTAAAAAGAGATAAAATATAGCTGGAGGCTTTAAAAACTCTCGCCCCGACCACGGACCTTTCTAGAAGGCATACCCAAATATAAAGCAAAGGATGCTTGTTTTCAAAAGGTTAATCTGAAAGTAGCTCTATGAGATAATATTCTATTAGTTGTATTTCTACATTTACTTGAAAGTATATAAAAACAGTTTTAACCTGAAAAGAATTTTCTTGGCCTATCTTCCCTGTACTTTGAATTACTCAGGATTTATGGGGCCTGTTTAGTGCTTCCCTTTTCCTCTTCAATTATCCTTTTATTGTCTGTGGATAAATATTTTTACTACCATAGTGGTTCCCTGACACTTTTTCTGCATAAATGGGCTGACTGCAGGTTTGGGAATCTAGACACTAGTGTGTCTGCAACAGACTCCGTGGTTAATTTTAAGTCGATCAACTTATTTGTTCCTTGTAGAAGTGGTTCCTCAGTGCTTTCCCTGGTGTGCTCTCTCTCAGCCTCTTTCTGCCCAGAGCTTTTGTGTCCCATATCAGTACATGGAGAGGGTTAACCAAGATCATCTTTAGGGTCCATCGCAGCTCTTTATAGTCTATGCGCTAGGTGTCTACCTTATATTTTTCCCTCTAAATGTTTATAAACCAAGAGTTCATAAAATTAATTGATTGCTGGTACAAAACCATTGACTTCATTAAATATAAATATGCCAGCAAATAAGCTTTTGCTTCCTTTTTTTTCTCCTTTTTAATTTTGTACAGAGAATGACTTCATAGCTCCCCTTTCTCTCTTCTGTGGAAACCTTACCTACAGCAAGCATTCAATGACTATTTGCTAATTTACACCCCATTGATCCACTTCCTGTGCTTCTTTGAGATGAGCAGGAAAGGCAAACCTGGGAAGCTGTTGCAGTTTAAAGGTGTGCTGAGGGAGGGTGGGGCAAGGCTGCCCTGCCTCAGCCCAGCCAGGAACCTTCAAATGCCGCTCTCTCCATTGCACACTGGGGATTATCTACCTCCACTTCTTACCTGCAAGACTGGAAAATACCATATTCTAAGGTTAATAGACTGACATGGCTCATGAAAACTGCCCTTACACCTCACAGAGCCTGTGGTGGAGAAGGAGTGCTAAACAGCATGTGCTGTATCATGGGTGTCTCCAAACTGGGCTCTCAGACCAGGTGGTACCCAGAGACAAGGAAGACTGACAAGACTGGGATTTGCCACAGGATATTAATGACTGTCACATTGCTAGTGTCTGGATAGCATCTTGCCTTTGCCATGGGGTTTTCTTTAATGATATGTAAATGACAGTAATACTCTAATTCCCTCCAGGTTCCTGGGAGTCGTCCATATTAAGAACTCCCATTCTGGTGGCAGTTAAATATTGCAGAAAAAGGACTCACAGGCAGCTGCCTTCCCCTAGGAGAAGTCCCAGAAGACTTTGTTCCACTAACAACTGATCATTAAGGAAAGTCCGGAGTCAGGATTCCCTGAGAGCGTGTAGGATTCCTGATTGTGCTAGAGCAGCTTTCAGGGCTCCAGGCTGAATTCCTCTGGCTGCTCTCCACAGAATCTCTGAGCCACCTTGACGCTAATTATCTGATGACAATTTCACAGGCTGTCAGTGACCATTGTGCCTGCGTGGCCTTGCTAAAGGGTAATGGGTTTAATTGCTCTTTGCAGGGGGGACACTATGGGAATGCTTGCCAGTGAAGGGTGGGAGGGTATTTTATGAGGAGGTGTTAGGTAGACAGGGAGGAATAAAAAAATATATTCATCTATGGCATGAGACGGTACTGCTTAAAATAACAGGCTGAAGTTCCCCAAAGCACTTTAAAGCTAAACCAAAAGGAATTGTAATGAGTTTTCTCTTTTTCATTGCGTTCAGTGGTGTGTGTTGAGGATTCTCCCTAGTGAGAGCTGGGAAGGATGCCCGCCTCAGCTGTGTCCCCATGACTTAGCCGAGAAAGAAGGCTGAGTGGTCCAGCGTCTAGTGCTTTGTCCATCTCCCACCCCATGACCTTTGGCATTTCAATCTGTTTTAGCACACAAGTGGAATAACTATGACAGTCTCATTTGTGTCCCTCATGAACTTCTGTCCCTAGTCAGGAGAACACCTCCTGCCCGCCCAGCACAACGTGATTCAGCCTGACATTGTCAGCAATCTCTGTGCAGTCCTGCATTAGAGGAGAATAGAGTGAGCTGAGGGTTGCTTCCGTGGTGATTCTTTAGTGCTGGCCCCTGGCCTGAGTGTGTGTCTCCCCTCACTACGAGAACTGTAACATCGATGTCCATGGTGGATAACTGGAGGCAAAGGGATTTTTCTTAAACCGTGTGCTTTAGTGTTGCCCTGGGATGTGCCCTGGGATGCTGGGTCTCTTTATTCCCCTTCCTTGCTTCTCTGACTGGTGACGCAGGTTTGGCAAGTCCAATTCGTTTATTCGTTTTTCATTCTTAACTGTGTATTTGAATGCTTAGCTAGTATTATGGGAAATGAACCACACTTTCTAAGCACAGTCCCTTCAGGACTAAGCGCTTGTCTGAGGTCTTGAGAGATATGAAATCTAGATGGAAACCTGGGCTGCACTTGCCAAAGTCTAAGATTGTTCCAACTGGATAACATTGGGAATTGCCTAAAAATCAACTAGAATCACTGCTTGGTTAAAAAATGTAGAAATATCAATTTAATAAACATGAGAAGTGTGTCTACTATTTGTTTCATGTCTGTCAACAATTGCCTGTATTCATTAAAAGATAAATTCACAACGTATATATTGAGCTAAAAGAAGTTTGGTAGTTAATCATCGCTTTTACACAATTCTCTGAATCTTTATTTAAACTCCAATGAATATCCTTAAGCTTTTGAACTGATTTTAATATGTACTTTTGTCATTTGAGGAAAGCCTTCATAACTTAAATAATTAAAAACAAGTCTTTCAGGGAAGCTATGACAATGAGGTGAGTAATAAGCTGCTGCTTTAAGACATAAAATGCTACACTTAACATCTCTGAAGCATTTCCCCATGACACTGTGGCTGTACACCTGCCAGGTGATGTAGAGATTAAGTTGGGATGTCTGTTATGGGACATAATCAAAATATTGTCTAGAGGCTGTTTTCAGAGTACTATAAACGTTTCTTTAAATTTAGAGTTCAAGTTTATGAGGAAAGAGAAATTATATCTGAGATATAATCTTAGACCTATCTGAATACAATACTCATGCTGTGCCTCAGGAAATTGTAGTTATCTTCATCCTCCTCATCATTTTCATTTTGAAGGTAATAGGAATGGGAATCAATGAATTTTATTTTTTTTTGCAAGTTCATTTTAAAACTTCTTGGATGGTGAAGATTCAGACTTAAAAACTAAATGCCAAGAGACTTAATTCTAGCCATTTGTTAGATCAGTGGGTTCTTATTAGAAACATGATTATATGTTTGTATATATGTGTATGTATACATACCACCTTTGACTTGTAACAAATACCACCTGTGCTATAATTCTAGAAAAATTTTATGTATAAAGCTTATTTAGTAACATTTATAACTTGAAATTGAACATATGCTACATGGATGTCACTTATGAAGCATAATAAATAAACATCTATTTAGGGGAAGTTGATATTGGAGAATAAAAGGTTGAGGATGCTGGAGTGATGAAATATTTGAAGGAGAAAGGGTTTAAAGAAATAAGGAGGCAATAAGGTCATAGATACTTCCTCCTCGATTTTTCATTCTCTCTAAAGCAGATTCAAGATTTCACATAATCCAGACTTTTCATTGGCCTACTGCCTTTCAGCAAACCCCACCTGTTCTCTGCTGTGTGATATGGATATTTTCCCAGGGAAATAGCTTTTAAAAATAACAATGTATTGACCTTGTATCCCTTTACATATTTTCCCCCCATGGCTATATCTTCCTTCAGAAACTTGCAAAAATTTTTAAAGAAAATTATGTAAAAATATACCACATATATAATTTATGTTAAATAAAGATTTTTTTGTTTTAAAATATTTTTAGTATAAACGATCTGCTTTCTTTTGTTATAGAGCATACTACCAATCTGTAAACAACAGGACAAATTCTATAAATTGGCCCTTTAGTATGAATTGTCTGCACTTGCACTGTGATTTCTAGATTAACCACTGTAGTCAGTCGGGTACAGCAGGGCGGGCACCTAATCGATGTGTTCGGTGCATAAAAGAAGTCATTTAGTATTGTTGGCCCCATTCACAGCCTGTTAAGTACTTTGAATCCAGATTTCAACTAGCTAAGTTGCTGTAGTTGCTTCTTGTTAAAATAAAATACGGAAAAAGAAAAATCTGTTTTGCCTTCAGTCTTCATTGGTTAGGCCTGAGCTATATCCTTTGAAAGCAACATTTCCTACTTCAACTGACTATTCAAAGTCTCACTTTAAGCACACAGTGGACTGAAAAGAAATGCTATGAATATACATGGAGTTGTAGACAGAACCTTGAACAGTCTCTTCCAAACAGACTGAGAGCCCTTTAAATAAAGAGACCCACGGGTTTCCTCTGATTGCTGTGTAAAACACATATAGGCAGGGTCACTTCTATTGTTAAATTCTATTCTTGCCAACACAAGCCATATCTATTAGTTTTTTTTTTGTTGTTGTTGTTGTTGTTATTTATTTATTTATTTTTTTTGAATAAGCTCTGGTATTTTACAAAGAAATGCATCCTTTGGCTTGGGTCATAAAATACTTTCTTGGTGAGCAGTGAAAGATATAGTTACTGATGTGTTTTATTACTCCATGGTTGGAATTAATCTGTCCCTGCTTTATGCTTCCTTAACACGTTGTAAGTGCCTCTATTACAGCACTTATCACCATCTGCCTCCATTCTGAATTGTTAATGTATATTTTTAGATTATGAGCTCCTGAAGGGCAAGGACCATGCCTTTTTCATTTTATATGTCTGTTAAGGCTCTATTCAGTGACTTGCATTTAGTTGGTGCAAAATAAATACTAATTAAGTTGACTGAGTAGATGGTGTATACTTAGAAATAAGTGCTATTCTTTGAAAGAAATGTCTTATTTAAAAATTCTCATTGCCATAGAAATCTGAAAACAACAAACAGGTTGCAATATGATGGGGGACTTTGTAGAGCAAATGCACTCTGCTGGCCAGTTTCCTTTGGTGTCACATTTAATATGCATTAACATATGCTATTTATATGGTATATTAATCAGAGTTCTCCACAGAAAGAGACCAATAAAATATATATAGAGAGATATATAGAAAGAAATTTGTTATGTAATTATGTAGGTGGAGAAGTCCCACAACCTGCCATCTGCAACTTGGAGGCCCAAGAAAGCTGGTAGTGCTGTTCAAGTTCAAATCCCAAGGGTGCCAATAGCAGAAGTTCCAGTCTGAGTATAAAGCCTGAGAATCAGGAGTTCAAGGGCAAGATAAGATGAAAAGTTCAGCATAAGTAAGAGAAGACCATTGTTCTTTCTTCACCTTTTTGTTCTATTCAGGCCCTCAAGGGATTAATCAGTGCCCACCCACATCAGTGAGGGCAATCTTCTTCACTCAGTCCACTGATTCAAATGCTAATATTTTCCAGAGACACCTTCTTAGACTTGCCCAGAAATAGTATTTTACCAGCTATCAAGACATCCTTTAGCCTGGTCAAGTTGATACATAAAATTAACCATCACGCATGTATTAAGGCATTAAGACCATAATGCTGTGTTACAATAGAACTGTGTTTTGGGCACTACAAGAGTAGAGAGGATGGACCCCTCCCCCCATCCTGTGGTCTCAGAAAAGACTTTCTGGAAATGATGATGTCTGAGCTTATTTTAGACACCTAAGTAGAGTTAGTTAGGCAAGAAGTGAGAGGGAAATTCCAAGCAGAGGGAATCGTGTGAACCAAGGCAAAATAAGCATAAACTATGCTCTAGGTTGCAAACTAGTAGAATGTAAAGTTAGAGAGGTTGTGGTAAAAGAAGGGATAGGTAAGGGATGATAGTTCCTGGGACTCTTGACCAGCTCTTCTAAGGAGTTTTAACAGTATACTGTAGGCCAGTGATTTTTAATTTATCTTAAACAAAAGACATCATTTTTTTTTTTTTTTCCTGACAGAAGCCTGGAAAAGAACCTCAGATAATAAGAGTATAGAGTAAGATACCTCACATTCTGCCATCTAGGATTTACCAATTTCTACTTCTTTCCTGCAGGGACCATTGAAGCCATTCCAGAGAAACTGAGGGATTTGAAGAGCCTACCTTAAAAACTGCTGCTACAGAGGATGAAGTATGCCTGGAGGATGTTAAGCAGGTTGTAAGATGAAATGGAAGTAGCAATAGCAGTCCTTTGGGCACTGAACTTGAGTTTTGAACTCTGCAAAAGATCTCTACTTGTTATCAAAGTATCATTTTAGTTATAAAGGGGCCTTTTGAGGTCACAAAAATAAAGAAGAGTGTAGTTCCATACGCCTGGATGTCAGATGACTTGGTTGGCTGGTGTGGTTTATCTGACTACTATTTTAGATCTCATTGGTAAGTTCTGTACCAGGGTTTAAAGATACTACATACACATTGTGCCTACTTTCAGAGATCTCATAGTTGTGGGAAGGTGACAAGGGATAAATTAAATAATTAGGTATTTTACAAAATTAGGTAAACTAGTAATTATTATATGTAATAATACAATTATTTTTCAATATCTGCAGGAGGATTTCTTTAGGGCCCCCTTCAAATACCCAAATCCATGGACGTTCAAGTCCCTTATTTACATATAACCTACACACATCCTTTTGAATATTTTAAATCATATCTAGATTACTTATAATACCTAATACAATGTAGATGTTATATAAATATTTGTTATACTTTATTGTATAGGGAATAATGACAAGAAAGACTACATGTTTAGTACAGGCACAACCCTCATAGGCCTAACTACATAGCACATATTAGCAACAATGTTGTACTTTTTTTCCCAAATATTTTTGACCCACAGTTGGTTGACTCCATGGATTTGGAGAGCTGACTATTACTGATATAAAAATGTCAGTTATCACATATATATTGGGGAAATCCGTCCAATAGGAGTTGATAATGGAGTGGAGCTGGAGAGCGACAGAAGTTAATCAGAGAAACATGGGCAGACAACTAATATGGGCAAATATATTGCAGATCAAGGAAATAGCAAGGGCACAAGCACTTATAAGCTGAGAACATTTGGAGGACCTCAAGTTCATCATTATGGTCTGTGAAGATTGTCCCCAGGTGTTTGGGTCAGGGATCAGCCAGAGAGTAAGTATTATGGCATAAAGAATTTATCATAAGATTTAGACCTTACACAATTATAGGAATTGGGGAGGTAAAGGTCCAAAAAAGAGAGTTAAAGGATAAGAAAAATGTTATTAACCAGTACTGGTATGGAGCTGGCAAAAAAGTCTGTGAGACGCTTCTGGCATAGAGCTGCAAAGAAAAGCTAGTGTAAAAGTCTGTAAACATTTGTTAATCTTTGTGGCTGCCACCTTTGTGGGTTTGCAGTAAAGTGTCCACCTGTCAGAATGAGGCCTCTGTCATTTAATATGTTTGGCAGAAGGAAGGAAAGCTGGCAGTGGAATGGAAAGAGACCAAACTGGAACTTCCCAGCATGGATGCACCTGTCTCTCATTGTTGATAAATAACAATGACCTTCACAGTGCAATGCTGGTTGCTTCACTTCTGCCTCTCAAATCTCTCATGATTTCACATTCAGTCAATTCTAACCTGGATTCTATATGAAAAAACAGTCCCAGTGTAACCTAGCTGACAAATGAACATCAAGCACACCAGAGCTGGTCGTATCCAACTCCTGAAAAGTTGATATGGATCTGATCAAAAAGAGGCGGTACTTCCTAAGGAAAAGAATTTTATTTTCATCCTGAAAATATTTAATTGCCATTTATAGCTTTAATCCAGAAAGTAACATAATCAGACTTGCATTTAGACTGTGCAAGATGGCTGGTATGAGACTGTTGTACTCATTATTGGGATGACCTGATCGAAAGCAGTAATAGGAAGGTAGAGGAAATTGGAATGATAGATACTCATGTTTCTGGCTTGGGAAGCTGTATAAATAATAATGGGATACATTACATTGGGAATTTAGTAGCAGCAGCTAATTCGTAAAGAGGAGAGTCAAGAAGGTTCATTTTAGATGTAGTGAGTCTGAGATATCTAGGGAACAATCATAGGGCTGAGTAAGAAGTAGGCAGTTAGAAATACAGGTGCAAAGCTTGAAAAGACAGAGGCTAAAGATATAGATTTGTTAGTTGTTAACACAGAGGTGATGGTTGAAGTAATAAATGAGATTGGCCATGGAGATGGTATAGCATAAGGACACCCAAGGCAACACCAACATTTAAGAGAATATGGTGGAAGGTGAGCCAGCAGATAGGATAGAAATGAGTGAGAAGTTGGGAATAGAGCAAGAACCTGGTAGGTTGAAAGCCAATATAGCACAATATTTACAAGTAAAGGGAAGATTAATTGTGTTCAGCATAGAGATAACATAAGAAAAACATTAAAAACAACTTTTTTTGTAAAGTAAAGATAGAGCATGGTTTAAAGAGAAGAAAGTGAGGAGAAAATAGAACAAGTCAGTGTAAGTTATTCCATCTGAAATTTTGCCCATAATTATAGAGAGGTTAATAGTGTTAAAGAAATCTCTTTGTGGGGTGTATGTGTATGTTTGTGTGTGTGTGTGTGTGTGTGTGTGTTGGTTTTTGTTTCTAAATGGGAAAATTTAGTGTGCAAAAAGGCAAAGATTATAAATTTGAAGTTGTTTCTCAGTGACTTTAGTGTATATGTTCCTCAGTTCTGTGTTGCTTATTCTATGTGTATGACCTGTGTACCTGGACCAGCACATGAGGAATATAACAGTGATGCTAATAGACTGACTAGATAGTAATTTGTCACTAACGGTAGCCTCCTTCACTCACAGAATATGTATATTGAGAAAGTTACCTTCAGGAAGTAAAATGTGATATCCTGCAATTGGTCTAACTCTCTGTGGAACAGGAAGGTAGAATGTCAAAATGCTTCACAAACCTTCATTTAGTGGAGGGCTTAATGCCCCATTTCCATCAAATTTATAACCCCTTAAGGTTGAGTACACTTTCTGAATTTGATTCCTTACTATGAATGATTATTAAAGGTAATTTTACCTGAATGCTAACCACATGGAAATGAGCAAGAGACCAAGTATTTTGTCACTTAGGTCTTACAAGATATGAGTTATTTACCTTTTAAAAGTTACAGAATGAAATTTGCTGTCTATGTTGACAATGTTCTTTGCACTGGTAGGTCCATATTCCCTAAATCTGAAGAGAAGTCTATTGTGCTGATGGCTTCGTAAGCACATGCGCAGAAAGAGCTCTCTTTAATGAAGCATGACTTTTATTTCCACTAAGCCTGGCAGCATTTTGTTTGATCTCTACATAAAGCACATCAAGCTAGAGATTCAGCATCTATATTGTTCTATACAGCTCCCTTGTAAAGAATTGCTCATAATTATTACGAAGCCAAATTCTTCCCTCAAACATATTCTCTTATGAAAGAGCCACTCAAATCCCATTACAGCCAATTCAGGGATGCTCCTTTTGTCATATTGAAAATAGATTTAATTTTTTTTTCTTGAAATAGATGAACTGTTGGCTGTAATTGAGACATGAAGAGATTTTAGCTGACTTGGTATTTGCTGGGATAGGATTTGACCTGGCATTATGTAAACAGATTTTGGTTCATATAATTGTACTGAAGGTTAATCCAGAAACCTAGGGCTGGAGAAAATCTCCAAGAATATGTTTGAAAAGCCACTTCTGATAAATTAGTTCTTTCTCAATGGCCTAAATAAGATTTCTTAACCTTCTTCAGACTGTTCAGTAAACAAGCCTGCTCTGTAGGAATGTGCTTTCCTTTACCTGAACTCCAAATGTAATGTTGATATTTGGCCAGATGTTCGTTAATTGAAACTAATTACATTCCCAGAGTAATCCTAGCATCTGGAGCCAGTCAGTCTGCAAAGGAAAGCTGAACTGAAACTTGGTTTTTTCCCTGCCTTTCTCCAGCTGCTGCTAGAGAGGGAAGATTAGCAGTATAAGCACTTTTAAGGCAAAGAATCCAATTCAGTTGATTCATTTTATTTCAATTCTTTGGTAGCAAGTAATATCCTGCCTGTTACTGTTAAGCAGGGTTACCATCTTAGGCTAAAGAAAAATATCTTGAAAACATACAAATAAAAAGTCGCATAGAGATCCTGTGTTACTTTTTACCAAGTTGAATGTTTTGATGATGTCCATTTTCACACAGATTTGTGCCTGGGATGTTGTCTTGTAGGTGTAGATCTAAGCTATAACCAGCAAGGAAGTTTAGAATTTTTATTTTTATTTTTTTAAAAGATTTCATTTATTTATTTTAGGGAGAGGTGAAGGCAGAGAGAAAGAGAGGAAGAGAAACATTGATGTGTGAGAGAAGCATGGATTTGTTGCCTCCCACATGCACACCAATCGGGGACCAGGCCTGCAACCCAGACATGTACCCTGACTGGGAATAGAACCGGCAACCTTTGGCTTTATGGGATGATGCTCAACCAACTGAGTCATGCCAGCCAGGGCAGGTTTAGGATTTTTAGTCTTGAATTCTGCTTATCAAGGTCTTAATAAAGAGATCCCAAAAACATTTTTTTAAAAAAATTAACTGATTTTTAGATCACAAGTTGTTTTCATTAACTTCCAAAAGGCTGAAGAGAACTTTTAGTGCTCTTGATTATTAATGATTTTCATGAGTTGATTGCACACCAAAAGAGCCTTGTTGGAGACACTGAATGGTTTTTCAGGCTGACAAGTGACACAAAATAGTTGGCCTCATGATTGGACTGTGTTCATTCTGAGACTAGCTGGTATAGTATCGGACTTCAAACCACTCTAAATATCCACTGTACAAGGTAATCACTATCCAACAGTAAAAAAGTGAATGAATGAATGAAGTAATTATTATGCCATCCTATAACATATCTGCATATGCTGATGCTGAGGAACTTTTGGGAAATATAATGTTTCCTGGTAAGTTTTCTCTATCCACTTATCCTTATCATTGGAACTTCTAGTAATTTCCAGAGAGAAATAGAGCCCCAGTAAGAAGGAAGCCAAGAGCTGGCAAGAGAAGCTGAATCTCAGACAGTAAATTTGTGTTGAAGTTTGTCCCAACAGAGGCACAACTTTGAAGAAAACTAAGAGGAGATGTTATCTGGAATATATGTTCATTTATAATGCTAGCGGGGCATGTCGTTGTCGTCGTCGGCAGCCGTCCGTCTCGAGAGACGATGGTGTAGCTTCTTAAGAGTCTATCTGCACCGCCGAGAATGGCTGTGCAGTCCGACTCGGGAGTGACACGGTATCTGTCTCCTCCCATGTTGAATCGACATCTTGCGATGACGCTGGAGTGTCCTCTCCAGTGAAGCTGAAGCTACAGAGCCTGGGCAGGGTGATATGGAGGGTCTGCTGTTGCCCATGCAGCAGACCCCCCCTCTCTTCGCAGCTGAAGGGTCCAAGGGAAAGACGGAGTCAATACAGCTTGGCTTCAGGTGCGCCGCAGGAGTTGCCGGTGTTGACTACAACGTCAAACCACCTTAGGGACTCCGGCTCCAGATTTTCTGTCGGGGTTTACTCCCTTAGCCTTTCCCCTGAAGAGGTATGCCGCAAGGCAGCGGAGGTTTTTTGGAGTCAGAGTTTTCCTTCTCTGATGTGCCCTGACTGGAGGATCGAACCAGCGACACTTAGCTCGCAGGCCGACGCTCAATCCACTGAGCCAAGCGGGGCATGTAAAATGACCATATCATTAAGAGAGGGTATAAGCAGGTGTTGGTAGGAGCAGGTGATTTGGGAAATGAGAATTTTGAAGGAAAGTTGTACTGATAAGCATTTTAACCATGAGAGTGTCATTTGAATTGATACTGTACGTATAGACAGATCAAAATCTTTACTCACAATTGTTTTGTGACTTAATTATAAAATATGTGCTGTGTGTATGAATATTGTCATTTTGTAACTTAGGAAGATCAAACTATACTTAAGAAGCTTGAGCTCGACCTGTGTGAATTATGTATCTGTATGTCTAGCAAGCTCTCATATGGGAATGAGCTTCAGGAGCTGCTTGGAATGAAGGCGTTGCGATATTGTTGGCCTAGTTTGGAGGGATCTGAACAATATGTGTGTATATATATATATATATATATATATTTTTTTTTTTTTTTTTTTTTTTTTCCCCTGAGAATTGGAACTCTCCAAGCATCAGGTTGGTTTACTCTCATGGTTATATTTTTGGAGGAGATAAATTTTGCTGCAGATTTCAATCTTCCCATCAGGAAATTTCTTTGCAACCTTGGTATGGCACCTGACAAATTGGGTCGTTATGCGGAAGAGCAATCCTGCCCACACAAATCAATTTGTCCATTCATTCAATAGCATTTAGTGAAGACTATTAGGCACTGCCTAGTATGTGCTGCTGGTTCCAGACAATGCTCCAGTACTGGACAGAAACAGCTAGGACCACACATTTTGGTTCTCTGCCCTCCTTAATCATCTTTAAAGCCCTGCTTTGGTCAGACAGTTCCTCTACTGCTCCTCAGGGCTGTAGGAAGTTGTCATCTACTGGAATGAAACAAGAGACTTTTATACTCCCAGCTTTTTCTTCACTTTCATCCCTAGAGGGACACTTTTCTTGCATTTGCAAGTCCGTGTCTGCTTTAGCTTTGGGCTTCCTCACATGAAGGGAATTCTGCCAAGCCCCAGCCCAGCCACAGAGAAAGCGTATGTGCATCACATCACTTATGTTGTTGATAGCTTCTGACCTGCTTTCTCCTTCAACCTGTGCCTGCTTTTCCTCTTATTTCTAACCAGTCTTGTATTTTGTACCTCAGTTTCTGAGACTAGATGCCTGATTAATTTTCCTGTACTTTTACCTTCTTTACACTTTCATTTCTCATTCCCAGGTCCTCTGAGACCAGTATCTTCTCTTGTTCTTGTTGCCTAAGCCCTTGAGTTTCATACCAGAGCACCAGAGTACAGCAGTGACTCAGATGTCCTCCCAGACCTCCTGGATACTGTCCACCTCCCTCAGTGTAACCTCAAAGATTGCCTGCTCCTTGGTTTCCAGGAACCAAATGTGGCTGTCTGCCATTACCCACCCTGGGCCAGGGTACCCATGCCTACCCTATTGGAACCTATGCTCATCACCAAACCCTCTGGTGAGGCCTTTACTGGTTGTCAATGGATGTGGCTATGCCTTCCCTGCAGTAGGGTATGCATCTCTGGATCTACAGTCTTTCTGTGGTGACCTTTCTTTTTATTGCTCGAGTTCTGCTTCTGGAAGCAGCATAGATGGGGACTGTAGGAGGAATGTTCTCTATCCCCTGTTGCCAAGGAGGTGGAGGTAACCAAATGGGGGATGAAGAACTGATGGAGACTCAGTACTGGATATTGGTGAAGCTTTATGATAACAGAAGTGCGTCATATTCTCATCACTTCTAGAGAATGTCCGTTAACATATCCAGCTGCTCTCCTGGTGTCTGCTCTTAGGGGAAGCTAGATCTAAGCGAGAGTCATTCAAACATCTTTTCTCAACAAACAAGTGAAATAGAACCACATGATAGCAGCCTGTTCCTTTCAGGTGTGTGACTACAGCTCATGTCATGCTTGTCTGACTGTTTAACGAGGCTGGTGGCAAGGAGCCCCATGGCAACAACTGTTGGCTCATAAGTTTCTGAGGGGTTTCCCACGTCCAAATTCCACATATCGTGCACACTTCCAATGCCCCTCCTTTTATGAAATATTTTTTTTTATTCAACTACTCTCATACATGTAATTTGTTACTTTTAAGATCACTTGGTTCTGATACCCATCCACCATCTGTTAGAAGCCAGAGGAAAACTACAGTATGTATTTTGAGAGTTATTTTCTAGGCATTGTTCTTTTCTGAGCAGAGGGATTGGATAGACACCTGTGATGCTCTGCTACTGTGCAAATATCCAGGGCTTGGAGGACTGAGGCTACACAATTAACATTGGCCATGCATAGTTTTCTACATATTATTTTTAACTAATATTTTATTTTTTTTAATATTTTTATTTTTTTAAATCAATTTACACCTAACATAAGTAACAGAGTTATAAGTATTAGAAATAATAAATCATTTTTTCTTTGAATAATAAAATTAGAGTTGCCATTCAGCTATAAAAAATGAGCATTGCCAATTCCTCTTAAACTCTGTTTATTATCCTACTAGAACATATCTCTTTGTCTCTCCCAAGAGATATAACCATTGTCCTGACTTTTGTGTTTACTATTCCCTTGTTCTTCATTATATTTTTATCACCTATATATATACAAGTGATATATGTGTTATCACATGATACACAGTACAGTGATGTAAGGAGATATGTACTATAAATAATATATTTTAGCCTTGTTTTTGAATATGTTGTATAAATGTGTTATGTATCCTTCTGTGACTTATTTTTCTCCCAGTGTAGTGCTTAAATTTTCTTCGAGCAAATGAGAATAATGCCATTCTTTCATTTTCACTACTGTATAGTATTTCATTGTTTAAATAGGAAAATATAGTGTGTGTTGATAGACACATTTAGATTGTTACTCTTTTATCCTCCTCTCTCTTTTCTTCCTTCTTTTAATTGAAAACAAGACTCTATGGATTACACATGACATTTCTGGATTGTAGTAAATGTGCACTACAATTTAGCAGCTAAGGTGATTTAGCAGCTAATGCTAAATCATTTGACAGTGTTTGTACCAAGCCCTAACGCAATCCTCAGTGCTTTCACTGGTTCCCAGTATTCCATGTATGTGTCCATTCTTGATATCCTTAGAATTTTAAATCTTTGCCAACCTACTGGCTTTAAAAGGATATCTCACTTTGACTTCCCTTTGTATTTCTATGATTACATGAGTTTGGCTTTCCCTAAGTAAACATTTTTTTGTATTTGTCATAGAGTGATCTATGCCACTGGTGTTCAGGAATTGGCTTTTGTTCTTTTCTCTTATAGTTTTTGTCATTTTCATATTGGTATTTTGAATTTAGTTAAATTTGGGATACAAATTATTTGTTACATGCTTTGTAAAAATATCTCTTCTTGGTTTATGATTTATTATATCATATTCATTGTGATCTATTTTAATAAACAAAATTCTCAATTTAAATACAGTCTGCTATTAGTTATAAATGCTTGGTTACTCTATATCTTAACAAGGTGAAATTCTAAACACTGCAACAAAATGAATAGTCTTTTGTGAAGCTTTTCAAGGATAACAGCATTGTGGTTCTAGTACAAACTTATTACGGGCATTAATCTATTACTTTGGGAGGGAGAGCAATAGTCTGTGGATAAATATGTATGTATGATAAACATTTACCCAAACATGCATGCATGCACATGTACACACATATATATGAATGGCAGTCTCCATCATTTTGAGAAAAATCATGATGTGACTATTAATGACAGAGTCTATACACTAATATGTGAAACACATTCTCTGGAGTAACACAATATCGAGATTAATTTGGCCATTTACTATGTAAAGACATAATTATTTGGCTGCAAGCACATCTAACGTGGCTTAGCTATTTTTGGTTACTAGAAGCTGTTATTAGAAGTTGACAAAGAACCTTACCTTTGTTAATTACGGCATATGCAGCTACTTCTGCTTTTATTTCTAGTAAAATTTAAAATAATTGATTTTTAAAAGATTCTAAATTGAGCTTTCTCAGGCTAAACTTGAAGAGTTGCTGAGGGGAAAATTTGAGTTTCATTCACTCGCTTCTCTACCTACAGTTTTCTCTGAAATAACAAACTTCTCAAAACATCTCTTTATTCATCGGAATTTTTACTTAAAACACAAACCAAACCAAATAAAAAGTCTCTACTTCCTTCCAGAGACACATGAGGTTGTGAAACCTAAAAAAATTGAAATTTATTTATCCATATGTTAGAAATTAATTGAATTTTTCACATATGGGAGGTAATCTGTTAGCAACTTCTTCCTGCCTGTTGGAGACTCCTGTGGGCCAGTGCAGAATCCCACTAAAGGCCTGTAGGCATGAGCACCCCCCTAGCTTCCCTCTCTGCTCACAGGCCTCAGCTCTATCAAACTCAACTCTCCTCTTTCATAGTGAGTAATTTTGTAACACCCCCTTATTTTTATGATATAAAAATCATCATAGATAATAAATCTAATCTATTTTACCTTACTCCTAAAAACTCAATATGGTATTCATAGAGCAATATAAAAGAGAAGTAAAGTAATTTAAAATAGAATATTATATATGTCAATATTTAAAAGCTCTAATGAAGCTTGTGGTGTAGACCTAAGCAAGGGGACATAACGTAGCCTGTCATAAATGCCTACATCTAAAACTTGCTATGCTTTCTAGAGGGCCATAAATAACTGAAATCATCTTTTTTAATATTTTTGTTGTCCTACTCAAAGTCAAAATGCTTCCATATTAGTTTCCAGCTACTAGGCTTAGCCAAAAATTTGTTCACACAAGATTGACTGTTTTTCAGACTACAGCCTCCTTCCTTTTCTTATAAATTCTGTTCTGCCTTTATTACTTGCTTCAACATGCCACTTCACTCTCCCATATTGGAGAAACCAATTTTCAGTGGACAAAATAACTATGTGAGTGTCTCCCAATTATCTCTGACAATATGAGCATGTTGAGGAACCACCCCAAGAGAATAAATAATGAACTAGTGAGGTGATTGCACATATTTATAGTGAATGGGTTTTAAGATTAAAAAACCCTTTTTCTTACAATGACAATTTGAAGTCAGTGAAAGGTAAGTGTATTTTTGTGTATGAGTACAGTTCCTATAAGTACAGCAACCGCAAATACAGAGTGACGTAGGTACAAACAGTATATTAGCAATGGAAATAACATGTGCTGCCTTGCCAAGAGGGCCGTGATGTTTGGGATAGATTAGCAAATCTCAGGGAAGTTATAAACGTATTCTTATCATTCACGTAATATAAAATTCAGTTTACATTAAAACTACACAAAAGTACTTTATGTTTATATTACAACCTCAGATAATTATAAAGAGAGTGATCACCCTCTCAGCATCGACATTCAATAGAACATTTGAAACTAATGCAGAGCAAGGAATAGTGTCTGTTCTGCACTTTGAAGACCATCTAGGATCCTGCCCCTGCTCAATGGAGCTGATAGTGCACCACAGTCATTGCAACACCCCAAAATATCTCTACAAATTTCCCAAACATCCCCTATGTGTGATGTGGCTCCCACTGAGGATTGATGCTCTAGTTCTCACCCTGCCCTTAGCATCCTATGGATCAATAACTTCAATAGACTACTACTTGGCCCCTGTGTCACCATTGACTTACCAAAGAGGACTTCATATGTCCCAGTTTCAGCAGTACCTCTTGGTAACTCCATGAGGCATGCTGTGGGAACTTCCCCATCCTTTCTAGAAAATTCAACACCACTGAAATGCACGTCTGTTGAGAGCAGCTTGCCTAAGAATTCTCTATGTTGTTTGGGACTGTCTAAAGAAACAAATTCAAAGAGCATCTTGTGTCATGCTCCTGACTCCCCAGGAATACATAGCATGGGGCAACAGTGGATTTACAGTTATTTGTATGGAAAATAATACAATAATTAATAATACAAGAATAATCTCTGTGTTTCACGTACTAACAACTGTAGACCTGCTTTTGCCTCACCCTTTATGTTCCTTGAGCTCTAAGTGAGTTTCATCCTCTCTAGATGCCAGAGTCTTGAGACTCCTAGTGCTTTCTTTTTTTCTTTCTTTCTCCCTTTTTTTAATTAAAAAATTTGAAGTAACATTAATTTGTAAAACCATAGGCCCCCTTCTAACAAAGCCAACTCAGGTCTTGTGGAGCCTGAAGCTGATAAATTTGATGGTCTTCTTTAAGAAAAAGAATAAAAATACCAAAAATAAAATAATATTTATGTAAAAAGAAAGAAAAGAAGAAAGGAAGAAACAAAGAGAAACCACAGCAAATTACAAATGCTAACAAGATGACAAATACTAAAAACACAATCACAAAACCCAGAAAAATAGCATACTTCTTTAGTAATTAAAATGTTTGACACACTAATATATTTTACCTATGTTTTGACTGCATGATCTTTGACAACAATTTTGCAATACCATTTTCTATAGAGAAAAGAGAAAACAATTGTCTTCTCTTTACCAAAGTTGATTAAAAATTGTTTGATTATTGGCAACTCATAAAAGTTTTTTATTTCTGCAACTATTGGTTCTGTCATGTAAATAGTTGGAATTGTTCAATTCAGGAAAAATAATTCTTATTTGAGCTGTAAGATTTCAAAACATCACAAATTTCTCTATACTATGAGTAGTCTTAAATATTGTTTGATTTGACGATTCTCAAGCAATTGTAATTGGTGTCCTCTCATAGTATTAGTATATTATGAATTTATATTTGTCAGTGTCAATACTTAATGTCAAATCTGTAACAACTTAATAAGAATTTGTAGAAATATTAGATCAGGCCATCTCAGGCCAAGAAAAGAGTGTGTACAAGAAGACCGGCATGGAAAACATATAGGGAATTGTAGCTTATTTATGGTGTGTACAAAGAAGAAGCAATCAGCAATAAGGCTAGTGGGCCAGGTCAAGAAATGTAAACTGGTGTCAAATGTTGGTAAGAGACTGAAGCTCTCTTCTGCCTTTAGGTTAAGAAATCAAATGCCTTTTGAAGGATCACTTAACTTATAAATGATGATAGGGTGTAGTGTTAAGTTCATTAGCATTGGAATCAGACAAAGGTCAATCGAAGTTCCACCTCTTACACTTAGTAGCTGGGCAATCTTTTTAGCAGTAGTATAACTTTACAGGGAAGTGACTGTAAACTGCAAATACATATTCTATAAAACCCATTAATGTATCTCAAGTTTAATCTACCTTTAGCCAGTTCCAAAAAGTTCCAGTAACTACTTCAATGTCACCAAATATCAGGAAAAATATAATGGAAGTGTAGTTAGGGCAGAAATGTATAGCAGTTGTATAAATTTTACAAAATATGTGACTGTACAAATATTACTAGAACTTTTCCCAAGGTCTTGGAATGGACCCATGATAGTGATGGGCCCTACAGTTTAAGCTTTTTAACTTCAAGTTGAATCTGTCTCCCTTAAAAGACACAGGAACACACCTGCAAATCAGATCCTAGGCCAGGTATCCCAGAGCTCCCCCAAACAATGTAAAGTAGCTCTAATTACAATCCTAGACTCCCTGTAAATACCAACGCTCTCCTTGCACAGTGCCAGGCTGACCTAGAAAGCCACAGATAGAGTGTCTCTGATAGGTGTGCCAACTGGATGTCAAGGATGATTAGTGAGAAAGGAAAGAAGGCCTCCTTCCCCTACTGACTTCAGGGGCATGCAGAGCAGAGTGTGACAGAGGTCTAGAGAGCAGCTGCCACATGGTCTGGAGGCTGTGCATCCCTGCAGAATTACAATTATCTCCTTCACTTTGAAAGGTTTTCCATACTTCTCTGCCTTCTGCAGTTTTCCAATTTTTACTGCACATGGATTTTTTCATAGTAGAAGGCTCATCTCTAAGAGATTACAGCTTGTTCTTTATTCTATCATTTTACTCCTCAGTTTTCTTATTAAAGCTTTTGCACAGGAATTTGGGATTGCATATATGGGACATATCCTTGCTTCTATTTAGTATGTAATTTTTAACTTGCTAAGTGTATAACTCTGTGAAGTACATTTGGACCTAAAGTGCTAAATGGAAAGCACATTTCCAAGGGAAATGGGTCGGGACAGGGTCATACTTTTGTTAACTGTGTGTTCCTCAGGCAAGTTATCTCGGTGTCTCTTTCTGAATGTTGAGGAAATGAGGTTTGTCTGACTCTACAAAACAAGGTGGTATATATAGACGTGCTTTCCAAAGTGTAACTGCCAGAGTGGTAGGTATTATTTCACCTTCATGTTTTGGCACCTTTCTGTTCTGTCACTCAGTATGAGGGTCTTACACTGTGTCAGTATTGAGCACCCAGAGGGACAATCTCAGTAGGAGTACAGTTAACAACAAAATGTCTCCACTGTATTGATGATAGTGTTCTCTTTTTCTAATGGATTTTGAGTGTGGAAAACATAATTTGGAAAATAAGATATCAAGTCAGGTAACAAGGAGTAAGTTGTAAACAGAGTATTACATGGTGGCATGAAGCATCGGAGTCTATGGTGTGTCAAAACAAACTGAGGTAAATGGAACATGAAAAAATGAAACAAATATTTGTTTAGTCTCTATTATATGCTGGGCATTGTTTTTGGTCCCTGGAATGAGCCATTAAACAAAATGGCTAAAAATCATTGTCCTTGTAAAGCCTATATTCTAATGATTTAGAGTAATTGAGAAAGGCAATGTTATGGAAGACATGTACAGAATTTCTGGAAATTTTAACCAAGTATTTAGGAAGAAAATGAGAATAAGTAAAATTATAGATTTGGCTTATTGCTGACTTAATTGAGTTCTACAATTTTATTGCAAAACAAACTTGGGTTGAGTAGTCATCTTGGAAGGATGCGTCAATTGACTGTTCTTAAACTAAAGTTTGCAGAGAAAGAAAGTAGGCTGTTTTAACTTAGATGTTATATTTGTTTGAAATAACTTGGGAGAAGAGGTGAGTGTGGTATGGGTTCTAAAGCCTTGTTTCCCCTATCCCACTACTGAGCTAATTATTTCAGGCCAAAGTGGGTTGACTGGGTCACTAAATTCTTCATAACTGACTTACTCATTCATTCATTTATAAACTAACATCTACAATATACTAGTTATTATGCTAGATGGTAATGATGCAACATAGTATGCAAAAAAGGACTAAACGTCTGCCTTTAGAAGTCTTATAGTCAATAACTACAATGTTGAGTTCTACATGACACCTGACACAATGAAAAGGTCATTAGTAGAGGAAAGCATTCTGTCTCACCACCCGAGTGAGTAAAATACACATCATTTTAGTTGCTACTATCAAGAACTATTTCTCTATGTAAATGATTCTTTTCTACCTGAACACTTAGATTGCACCTTCTATACTGGTTGGTAAATTGAGGTAGGCTTGGAGTATATATTCAGATATTAAAATGTATAGAGCATTTCACCTACCACAAGAAATGTTTAAAAAAAATCCCAGCATGTCAGGATAAGCCACCCATCTATGACTAAGCTCTCTAAAGAGGTGATAGAGCAAATATAAAAATGAGTAAGTAAGTGTAATTGCTTTATGAAAGTGTCATAAACTTACGCTGTTATAGAAGATCAGCAAATTTAGTGTTTAGATATAGTTGTCATATAAAGGAAGAATAAAGGACAAAAATATCAAAATGCTAGTGAGATAGCCACCTTAATATGTATCTTCCAGCACAATGCTGGTACTGTATGGAGGTAGATAGGTTTCAGGGCCTCTGGGATAAGTCTTGGTAACTCCTGATCTCTTCTTTGGGTGGCAAGTTTGGTTGCTGAAACATTTTTCCTTCTTTTCCCTTTTTGTTTTTTTTTCCAATCTGTTTTAATGCTTACCAAGTTATTGTTTTCTCTTTGGAGGTGCTTCTAAACTCTTTTGAATAAGAAAAACTCACTTGATTATCAACATTTTTATAGTTTCTCACAATCTTGCTGTCTGTTCAACTTTTATAAAAAAGTATGTAACAATCAATAAATATTATGCTTTTAGGAACTATTTTAAATAAAGTTGTGTATTTATTAGTGTCAGTATACATTTGGAAAGCACATTTATATGCAAAAATATTTATTCATTTTACTAACAATGCTTCTTTTGCATTTGAATTTAAAGACCCTTGACTACTTCACAGGGGCTCCCAGAGTCTAACAGCTCCTAAGGTAGGAAACAGCCTGGTAATTCCCAATGGAAGATTCTAGGACAACATCCATATAGTCTGCAAATGACTATAAAAATATCGTCTTTCCTATTTTTTATTCTAATTTGTGCGACAATGTTTTCATTTGTTCCCTGTGGACAGCTTGGTGGCCATTCTGCCCTTGCCCCTGACTTCTTCAATCTCAGAGTTCCAGAAGGTTCTTTGATTTCAGAACCAGGACTAAAGGATAGCTACAAACGGGCTTTATTATAATTGCCACTGCCATAACTTGACAAAGAAAATTCTGGAATTTTTCTGAATACAGTCTATATGCATAAACCACTTCTTTCTGACCTCTGGTAACTTATAGGTTGAATGTGTAAACTTGAAAATTTCAAGTGATGCCAGGTATGCAAGTAAATCATACATTTGATTAGGACAGCAGGCAGAAAAATAGATCAAGGAACTGCTATTGTACACCACCTACAAAAGACTGGTCACTTCAGAGATCTCTTTTTATTTTCTGTCATATCATGAGGAGTAGTAAATCAGTGAGCCCCTGAGAAAATTCATAGACAGCTAAAGCTTTAAAGTGACTCAGGAGAGGCAGTAGAATCATCTGCACATGCAAAAGTTTTTTCTAATCCTCCAAATTCTAAGATGCTGACTCCATGTAGGGACAACTTGCTCTAAACTGGATTCTGGGTGTCCTCTGCCCTTGCCAAGTGTCGTTTAGTTAGAGGGATTTTGTTTAGTTACGCTACTGTTCAGAATTCTTTCTGTCTTACTGGTCAAGAAATTGCTGGGCTGAGCTAAAAGGCAAAGTGACAATAATTGGAAACAAAATGTCTTTGTTCCCTTCCCCTCTGAGCAACAGATTTCACCTTATAAACACCATATTGGTGGAGGCAGCCTCTTTATTGAGCCTGCTGACAGAGGCATTCAGCATATTTATAACAGCTGAGGATAGCATGCCCTGAAGAGTGAACTTAATTCTTAGACTGCCAGGTAGTCTTCTGTGAATGACAGTGATTTGTCCCCTGTGAGTCTTTCTCTTCCTTACTGACTATTCATAAAGCAGCATCTGACAGCCTAATTTTATATAGCTAATAATACTAAAGAGCAATGTGATTTTTGAGTGCCTATTATACTTTTCCATGTTAAACTCTTTTTAATAAACTCTTCTTCCCTATCCCTGTCTATTATGGCTTACCAAGGTTTGATTACAGTGTTTATGCTTCTTGTTAAGTAATTTACCAGAGATGCACAGCTAAGGATCATATAACTATTCTTGATTCTGTTTGACATTATGTAAAATATGAATTTGAGTGTATTATGCAGAAATTCTTATGTATTCAGGTTGCATTAAAAGACTAACTTCTCCCATATTTATTCAACAAATATTTTAATGCCTACGATGCACCAGGCCATCCCTTAGGACTTGGGTATATAAAGATGAAGACATAGAATATACTCTGAACCCTAGAAGAACTCCCAGCTAAGAAAGAGGAAAAATGTTTTTCTTTATCATATGATTGTGACATAGGTACAGTGTAATCTCTTTTTCACAGGCAAGAAAACCGTGGCTGAAATAACTTAAGCGACTTGCTGAAAGCCACCCTGTTAACATGTGATGGGAACTAGGATTGAGTCATAGACAGTTTGGTGCTAGTCCCTAGGATCTTAAGCACACTAATGTATTTCCTTTTATAGTTGTGTCTAGGGACACATTGCCTTTATATCCTTCTTTGTTTGTTTACTTATTTATCTATTTGCACATGATTATTCTTTCAACCACTTATGTCTTTCTGCTGGATTTCTGTTCACTGTCATAGGTGATATTTATATTTAGAGGCAGTGAAAACAAAAAGGAGGGGGAGAAAATTATTTGCTGTTCTATTTATCCCAAGCTAATAAAATGTTTCCTTAGACTAAAGCTATGCCCAGGTTGTCTTTTCATCATTTCTAGCCCTCTGCTCTATCTTACTTTTATGTGCTGCTGGACTCCCATAGGCACCCTTTAAGGAATTTGTTTCTGTCACAGGACAAATTTTGCCACTCAAAGGTCAAGCTTCCATGCTCAATAAATAACTTTACATTGTCTTCCCAATTTCCCCCAGAATCTTATTTTTCTTGTCATGTGGATTTGTTTCTAGAATTACATCTGCCCTTCCATTCTATTTAGACAGGGCCATTCATGTTGAGTGAAAATTGTCATCTTCACCGTTGATAAACCCTTTCCAGGGTTGCATTCATCTAGAGATTGGCTGAATCAAGGAGGCTATGCATCGTGTCCAGGGTAGAGTCTTCAGTGGTTAACTTTATGGGGGTAGGGTGCTAATGTCACTTCTTTAAGAATAGTTATCCTCTAGAACATCCAGAGGAATAGAATTGCTTTCTCTTCCTTTGAGTTTTCAGGTCGGAAGAGAAGTGTTTTCTAAGATGAGTACACTGATTCATTCCACAGCAGGGTATAACTGTTAGAAGCAGCACTGACCCATCATATATTAACAGCATGACTACATTTGTATATTATGAATACCCACTATTCCAGATCAAGCTGCCTTATCATTCATCTACTGAGCTCAATGATGTTTTCATTGCACAATCTCTATAGTGTAAATATGGAAATTATTTTTGTTCTTTCATGAGTTTCAGGCATAGATCTCTGAGAAATCTGGCTTGACTTTCATACCCTTTGGCAGCCAACATATATCTTTCACCCATGAGACCTCTGGCATCATTCAGGTAGAACATACTCTGAAATAAAGTTTTGTAGCATCAGCATGGTATTTTATAATCATAAAATCTCCAAACACTTTCAAAAAGGAATATCTGTTATAATTTTCTTCCTTTATGTTACTCTAGTAAAAGATAATAATGACACCAATGATTAAAATATCTGTCACAAATTAGGTATTTACTATATGGCAGGCACTTTGCCAGGTATTTTGTGTAAGTTATATTATGCATCAGGGAGGAAGATACTGATTCTCATTTATCAGATGAGGACATCATTGGGGCATGATGATGATAAACCACCTGCTTAATAACATAGAACACACACAATCTGATTCCAAACCTATGGTCTTGTCCTGTATATACTTCAGTGTTTGGAGATTTTGCTACTTTCCTGTGCTCTTTTTCTAAACATATTCTATTGCCACTCAATTTCCTCAGTCAGAACAGTTTTTGAATTGTACTCATAGAGCTATTTTCTTCTTTTATACAGTATTTATAGTAGCTGATTTTGACAGCTGAAAATAGTACCACTTAAATTATGATGTAAGACCTCAGGCAAATCACTTAATCCCTCTGAACTTCAGTTTCCTAATTTGTAAGATGATGAAATAATAATATTTGCCTCACAGGCTTGTTCAAAGATCAAATGCAATAACACAAGCAAAGTACTCTCAATGAATAAATGTTAGCTCAATTCCCTTCCTTTCTCATCCCTTTCCTTATAAGTCCCAGGATAAGGAACTGTGGTAAGATTTGTGGAAAGTTTGAATAATATAAGGATTGCTGATTGATTGAATAATTTCTCCTATAATTCCCCAAAGGATTTGAAGTAGCTTGATGAACATAAAAGTAATATAATCATTATAAGTATGTTATGTTTCTTACCTTTCACCCTACCTGTTACACTATTCTCCGTGTTAATTTCATTTACTCATTCTGGTGGTCATTGGGTCAGTTAGCTCTTTAATACTGATTGCATACCATTGTCTTGCATGCTAGACTACTCTCTTCTATGATGCAATTGTTCTTTTTTTTTCTTTCATTTCTAATACTTGTCACCAGCTCCTTTTAATCTGCCATTCACTCATCAGTCATCTGGCTTTTGACTTTTTTGTTATGGTCTCCAAATAATTTCCTTAATGTTAAACCCAAAGATGCAGTTGATTGTTTACCTTTGTTGACCTCTCTGTTGCATTTCTCTTCTTCCTTCTTAAAACTTTGTGGGTATTTTTTTGTGGGAGAGTCTCCTTTTTCCTTATTTTCTCATATTTTATCTTTTCTGATTCTGTCATACACCTTCTTTGCATTATCTATTCCTTAAATGTCATTGGCTCATAGATGTCAAGTCTAAATATATTCTTCTTTTCTGTCTTTCACCTTACTATGATTTTAGTTACCATTTATATATTAATGCTGAAAAATATAAATGTCCAAAATAAAATAGTCTTTCAAGACTTAGACTCATATATAGTATTATTGACTGAACATCTCAAGCACTGCAACCTATAGTAACTAAAAATTAATTTATTTCCCTTAACAAACATATTTTTATTCCACTTATATTCCCCGTACATCTACCCAGTCATAGTGCTTGGAACAAACTTAGGATATATCCTTGAACTCTCTTTACCCCCAAGTTTCCCATGTCCAAGCAGTCATCAAGTCTCATATTGCTTCCCAAATACATCTACTGTTCCCTTCATTCTGATGATATTTGTCCTAGTTAGGGCTGCTAGCCTTCTTTATCCATCCAACACAACAGTCACCAAGCTTATTCCTACCCTCAAGCTCACAAGCTCAAATCCATCCTCTTTACCCATCTCAGAATGATGCTCAACATGGAAATCATCATCTGGACATGCCCATCTTTTGCTTAAAACTTTCAAATACTTTTTAATGTACACACAAGTAGTTTGCAAAAATGATTCTATGAAAGCTTTAAGGTTCATTGGAAATGACTCAGAATCCATGTAGTGATGATGGGGCTTATTGGGGGAATTTAAGCGGGCAGAGATAGTACATTTTCTGTCTTCTCACTGCATTCTTACTTTGCCTTCCCTTCTTAACTAGAATAGCTCTACTTTTATATTTTTATATATTGTAGTTATGCATGGCATTTCATTTGGGGTAAAATGATGAAGGGGGTGGAAGGAAGAGAACTGACTGCCTTTATGAGTTCTGAAAGCCACCAGCCTGTATGGTATTCAAGATTGACAGCACTCTGCATAACCTAGCTTCTGACCAGCTCACCAATCTCATCTCCTATTACTATTTTGCCTTTTAATTTATGCTCCATCACATCCATATAGCCACTTACTTAATAAAAGAAAGATGGCATTTTACTGTGCTACTGCCCTCAGAAGAATATTCAATTTGAATTAGGCCAGTTCTAATTTTGTTTCTTCTTGGACTCATGAATTTGCTTTATGTTGCACAGTTGTTTCATAGAATTGAGATCCTGAATACTAATCTTTTCAGTTTTTCATGCTCATTTCCAGGAGGTTGGCTTTTTTCCCTTGCTATTCAGAGCGATCCCATCCTTTTCATCAATATGACAGGTGGCCCTATAAAACTGAGCAGCTGTGAGTCTTTCTAAGAGACCCTTTGGGGATGAGTTGAGAGCCACATTTGACCTGTTTATGTTGGGGGAGTTGTTTTATTTTTTCAAGTCCTCATTCCAGATTATTTTAAAAATGAGCCACACAGCTCTAACCATTAACTAGGCAAGTATTTCTTAGTCAGGAAGCCCAGCTGAGTGGGAAGCTGAATCTAAAATTACGGTAGCTTCCATTTGCCTAAGTGCCGGTGTCAATATAATATACTTTTTCAAAGAGCATTCATTAATATGCATTTTGAGAATTCAATTAGAAACAGAGTCTGTCATTGATCACCTCGCTGTTTACATTTTAGCAGTCTGCTGAGAGCAGACTGTTAGACTCTCATATAAGCTGTTTCCTTCTCCCTTCCCTCTTTATTAGCCTCGAGACCTTCCTCTGGGATCATTATTAAAAAGATCAAGAGTGGGGGTTTTAGATTTCATAAATATTGCATCAGCTCCATGCTCTTTGGAGAGTGGCTTTTTTAGATTGAAACGGCTTCCTATGTGGGCAGGGAGTGTTTGAAAGCCAGCTACCCAGAAAGAGTAAAACAAAAAGCTCTCCTCAATAAACACACAAACACCTCAGTACATGGGCCAAATAAATATGTGTCATCATGGAAAAGATACTCAGTTCTTTTTAAAACCTAGGGAATGTCTGCAAAATTATAAGGCTGAACATGCAAGGGTCTCTGGCCTGCACACCTCTTGATGATTGGGATAATTTTCTTAAAAAGCTAAAGGGAGTTCTGTTAACCTTTAAAAAAATTGATTGCAATCATCAGAAAGTCTCTGGTGAGTAAATATGCCATCCAGCTGAAGTCCGTATATTTTGGAAAAGCTGATTGGTGTTCAATTCTTTTTTTTTTTTTTTTTTTTAGCTCACCCTGATTCAGATATTGTGTGCATATCTGGGATATGCATTTGGGCAATTGCTGGGAGTATTAGAAAGTGAGTTAGGAGCAAATGAATGCCATAAATACTTAAAAACACTACTATATTGGTACATTATAATTTGTACTGTAGTCCACTTCCCCTTTTCTGCAGTTTTGCTTTCTACAGTTTCAGTTAACCTGCTTAACCATGGCCCAAAAATATTAAATGGAACACTCTAGAAGTTAACAGTTGGTAAGTTTTAAATTGTGTCCCTTCTGAGTGATGTGATGAAGTCTTGCACCCTCCCACTTGGTCCTGCCTGAGATGTGAATCATCTCTTTGTTCAGCATCTCCACAGTGTACACCCTACCTGCCTGTTAGTCACTTAGTAGCCATCTCAGTTATATCACCTGTCACGGTATTACAGTGCTTGTGTTCAAGTAATTCTTTAACTTCATAATGGCACCAAAGCACAGGAATATTGATTTTACAATTTAGAAATGCTGAAGAGAAGTCACAAAGTGTTTCTTTTGAGTGAAAAGGTATGCATGTATAGGAAAAAACATAAAATATATAGAATTTTTTTTCTGTACCCGCATATATGGTCTGCCCATAGGGTATCCAGGCATATACTTTGAAAAATAGAGAGATTTATTGAAGAAGATACAAGATACAAGAAACATTGTACATAGGACAATGATGCATCAGTTTTCTTTAAAGTAGGTACCTTGGGACCTCATGCAATTCTCACAGTTGCCATCAGCTGCCCCATCATATTTTCCCAAATCTCACCGACAGTCTGAAATCTCTTCCCTTTCAAAGGTGACTTCAGTTTTGGGAAAAGCCAGAAGTCACAAGGCACCAAATCTGGGCTGTAGGGGAGCTGAGTCATCTGGGTGGTTTGGTATTTCACCAAAAAACTCTGCATGAGACCTGATGCGTGAGTGGGTGCGTTATGGTGATGAAGCTGCCAGTCACCAGTTGCCCAGAGCTGTGGCTCTGAATCATCCAAATAGTTTCCACAAAGGAATGATCATGCTTATTGCAAAATTTGATGCAGATTCATTTCCCTACTTGCTAATTCATTTTGAATGTGATGGCCACAAAGCACACACACTCATTCAATGGCATCTACTGCCCTCACTGACTAGTACAGTGAAGTTGTCATTATTCACACATGTGCATTCCTATTCACTCTCCTTGGCTGTCAGGTTACATTGATGTTGCACAAACCATTCTCATTATATTAGCAATGGCTAGACTTTTTCTGGACAGACTTCTATGTGTATATGTATGGGTATATATGTATACATATATAGATAGATACTATATATTATATATACACATACTATTTCAGGCATTCAGTGGGGGTCATGGAATGTTTTCCCCGGGATAGGGGAGGACTATTGTATATGTGATTTGTGATTGGACCTATTCAGATAACTGTTGTATTCTACAGAGTTAGGAAATCAATGAAAGTATAGAAGCACAAGAGGTTTGGTCAAACCACTTAGAGGTTTGTACAAGTAACTGAAACAAATTACTGAAAATTTCAATATTTCATATGTTGGTTATATCCAGGGCCTAAAGCATGGGGTAGCTGCATGAGGTGGAACACAGAGAGAAATTTGTGTGATCCTACTCCTCAACTAACGCTGTAGAACCCTGAATTAAGAGAACATGGAGAAAAGAAAGTGCCCCCTCCCCAATGTAGTTTGTTCTTGCTTTGATGTTGGGGGACGAATTAAAATGGCAAAGCAAGATCCAGAGTATCACTTGCCCTTTAATCGCTTCTACCTCAAACCCTGAGTGAAATAAGCAGAATTTTCTTGGTATTATCACACCCAAAAAAGTGTCATGTGTCATCCTCTTAATGGGATTTCTAGAGGATAAAACCCTTTTAATGCTGTTTGCAGTTTGGAATAGTTAGAATCACCTGCTCAGCTTTGCAAGCCAGCTGATGTCCAGATGTGCCAATGAAATCAGGAGTTAGTGGAGAGGCCTCTGCAGCATTGGAGCATTCTCTGTTTGATTCTAATGTGCAGCCGCAGTTGGGAAACAGTTTTCTAATGTTGTATAAATGCTCAGCCCAGGCACTCCCCTCAATCACCGCTTTTATAATTAACCCAATCTTCACCGTCTCCTCTGTTTGCTTTAAAAAAAATTTTTTTTAAATTTCTTTAATTTAAAAAATTTTTATTGTATTTTTTCTTTTCTTTTTTTTAAAACATGTTTTATTGATTATACTGTTACAGTTGTCCCAATTTCCCTTCCCTCTGCTCCCCTCCACCCGGTGACCCCCCTCCCTCCAGTTGTCCCCCGCTTTTAGTCCATGACCATTGGTGATATAGTTTTTCTTAGCCTCTTCCTGTCTACTCCATTCCCTCCTACTATGCTTCTTAATTCCTGTACCATCTCCCTCCCTCTCCCCCTTCCCCTTCCCCATACCTAGAGTTCTTTTTCCACTCTCGTTGCCTATTTAGTTTGCCTTTGTTTCAATTCCCTAGCTTCTGTTGTTGATTGTTGTGATACAGTTTTCATTTTAGTGTTCATAGCTTTGATCCTCCTTTTTCTAAACTAGTCCCTTTAACACCTCATATAATAGTGGTTTGGATCTAACGAACTCTTTCAATTTTATTTTGTCCTGGAAACACTTTCTCTGCCCTTCTATTCCGAATGACAATGTCGCTGGATAGAGTATTCGTGGTTGTAGGTTTTGGATTTTCATTACTTTGAATATTTCTTGCCATCCCTTCTTGCCTGCAGGGTCTCCTTTGAGAAGTCAGCTGATAGTCTAATTGGGACCCCTTTGTATATGATTCTTTTCTTCTCTCTTGCTGCTTTTAAGATTCTCTCTTTATCTTTAACTTTTGACATTTTGATTATAATGTGTCTTAGTGTGGTTCTCCTTGGGTCCAGTTTTTCTGGAACTCTCTGTGCTTCCTGGACCTGTAAGTCTATTTCCTTCCCCAAGTTTGGGAAGTTCTGCTTTATTATATTTTCACTTAATTTTTCAATTTCTAGTTCTTCTTCTTCGCCCTCTGGCAATCCTATTATTCTTATGTTCCGTCTCTTATAGCTGTCCCAAAGGCTTCTGATCCTCTCCTCATTTTCTTTGCTTCCTGTTTCCTCTCTCCGCACTGGTTGATTGTTCCTTCTCTATGTTCCGGTTTGTTGATTTGAACTCTGGATTTTATTTCCTCACTATCTGTCTTGTATGTGGTTTTGTTCTTTTCAGTATGAGTGTTTTTCAATTTTTTCTCATCTTTTTCCAAATCTTTTGTTAATTCTGTAAGCCACCTGATAACAATGGCCCTGAACTGAGCCTCTGACAGGTTTCTTATTTGTTCATCTGTCAGATTCTTCATCTGTTGCCTGGTGAGCTGTGCCACCGGGATTTCTATAGTTGTCCACCTCATTTTGACAGATGCGTTTTGTTTTCTTGTGCCAGCTATAGGGGCAGTGCCTGTGTACTCGTCACGACCCAGTGATTGGCGGCGATCTGCAACCTATTTTGCGGTGCTGTGGCACTTTGTCGTCACTGCCCAGCGACCGGTGGTGATCCGCAACCTATTTCACAGCGCTGTGGTGCCTTGTGTGGGGGCGGGGTCCAAGATAGATTCCTGCCGTTACTCTTTGCTGGGAGACTCGGGTCCGTCCTCCCTCCCTCTGGGCCTCACCATCCAAGGCAATGCGGTGGCTGCTTTTCCCAGTGTTGAGGTCGGGAGCTGCTGCGGCTCGACTGAAGCCAGGACTGTTCTCCCTGCTGCTGTCCCTGGTGCCACTGCAAACAGCACCGCCCACCTTCGTTCCTCTTACCTGCCCGACGAGCGCCGCTGGTTTATAACTTTGTACGTTGGGCTTCTGTGTAGTTTTATTTTCTGGAATTTTTAGTTATCTTTTGTTTTGAGGTAGTTGTATTCCTCTCTAGTTGTAGAGGGAGACCGAGTGTGTCTGTCTAAGCCCCCATCTTGGCCGGAAGGCCCTCTGTTTGCTTTTGAATGATATCTAAATTCTGCCCACTCCTTAAATATGTTAATTATCTCATAATTTGATAATGCTCTGCAACTCGAATTATCTGCACCAAGCATGCGGATCTCACTACCAGTAACTTACCATGCTCCTCCCACCCCATCTTGCCTGTACTCATGTAATTTTCCTTACCTGCATAAATAGCTCTCTCCTTTCTCCTCCACTTCATGAAACTCTATCCCACCTTCATCATGCTTCTTGTGTCCCCTAGCTGCTAAATTCCCAACTGTCACTTTTACCATACAATCCTGCACCCAATTTCAAACTGCTAATTGGAATGGAGTGTTCATGAAATTTTTTGAGGCAAAGATTTATTGTATCCAGTGTTTTTTTCTATATCAGACCATTTTGTTCTTTGAGAAAGGCTGTATGTATGTAAGTGACAAGCAAACTGAAATTCTTGATAGCTTAACAAATGAGTATAGTTCTCACACATGAAAACTTTGTTATAGATCTTCCCTGTGGTTACTTAGAGATGTAGGTGCTCCCAACTCTTTGTGCTGCATCCCAAGACAAGACTCCACTTTCACAGAAGAGAAAACACTAGTAGGGTCAGACTGCACTTTTTAGTTGTTTTGATCTGGACATGACTCGTGACACCTCTGATAAACCATTGGCAAGAAATAGTCACATGGACCTGCCTAACTGTAAGGGGAGCTGGGCGACATGGGGAGCATGTCATGTGCATGGGCTTGTCTATTCTTTGCTAAATGCTGCAATGTTGAGAGGTATATTTTAATCTCTTCCTATTTTATAATTACTATTATTATTATGTTTATAGATGGAGATAGGTGAAGTGACCTCTCTACCCACCACCCAACTACATGCAGGACCCACAATCCATAGATTATAAACTCCTTGAAGGTAGATAACACATGTTGTCTTCACTCAATAGCAGATGTGACTGTTTTCCAATAAATTCTATTAGATTACATGAATGGATTCTACTTAAATTCAAGTATTTGTTGGTTTTTGTTTTTATTGTGACTCAGACATTCGAAGGTAGGAAATGAGCAGCTCGTGAACAAATAAATGATTATGTTTATGATTAATTAGAGCACCTTCAACACCTGGGTCTCAAGTTGCACCAGCGAGTATCAGTCAGAGGTTTTAGGTATAGGAAAGGCAAGAGTAAAGTGTGTAGGGTAGAGGATGAGCGTGTTAAAGAAAAGGCACACAATGATTACAGTACCACTTGTGTGTAGAGATCATATATAATGTTTTGACAGCTTTTACATGGTCTTGAAATGTAATTTATATCCAACAAGATCTTATTGTTAATTTGCAACAAAATAAAACAAACAAACAAAATGCCTTTCACATATGGAGAAGCTCTAACTATGCTGTCTCCTGGAGGCTTGATTCACCAAAGCATCTCAGAATGTTTCATGGTGCATTATGGGATTTTTTTGGCTTGCAATCCTGACCCATTTGCCTGAAAGATCAACATACAGAGTAAACAGTCAAATGGGCATGAATTCATGATCTCGGCTCTTGCCCAAGCTCATGATGTGACAGGGGCAAAGAGGTCTGAGGGATCTCAGGCTTTTTCCACCTCCTCAAGTTCATTCTCATGGTGGCTGCCATGCAGCCAAACTACTATTGAACTGGTGGTCTGGTGCAATGCCCCTGCTCATGGTGGCAAAAACAATCATAAGTAAGGGAGGCAGCCTACTCTAATGGAAAAGAACAGGGGTCTTGAACAACCCCAATAGCCTTGGCTTGAATCCAGGCTTTTCTATGTTTTAGCTGAGCAAGTTTGGAGAACTTAACTAACTTCTTTGAGTCTCATTATTATATTTTTGTAAAATAGGATAACAATATTTAATTTATAACAATTACTAGAGAACTAGAGATAATACATATATAGAAACTAATTTAATTCCTGGTTTATAAAAAAAATTTAGTAAATAGAATAGCTTAAGTAATAGTGTGGTTTTAGAATGGGTACTGAAGGGCAAGCAGTAGATGAATAGTTTCACTCAATTTAACATCCATCCTATGTGACATATCTATAGTTCATTTTTCCTTTAAATCAGTTTTGAGTGTTAAAATAACTTCTCTTCTTGACTTGCCAATTAGCAATCACAATACCTAAAATTAATAGTACCAGGAACCACTATTAAATAAATATGGTATATCAAGGCTAACACAATTCTAAGGTAACTATTTGCGGTTGCAAGTGTATAAAACCTATATCAACAGTGTCTGCCATTATATTACCTTCCAAGGGCACCAGTTTTACTTGTCTATATGTGTGTATGTCTGCCTATTTCTTATGCTTGCAAGTCATTGCGCTTGAACCTCAGAATCCCCATGGCATAAACAGTAGAAAAGACATTTTGAAATTATATATAACTGGGTATTCATTGACTCAATTTGGGTTAGCAGTTGAATCTATCTTTACCATTCATTTATTTATTCATTTATTCAATGGATATATAATCAGTGCCAGTCACTATTTTAGGAACTTAGTATATTTATATTCCAATAACAGATAATATTTCTTATGTGTGTAAAAAATACATTGTATTCTAGTAAAGAAGAAAATCACACCATAGATAATAAGCATGATAAATAATGCTATTGTATGTTAGAATGTGATTAATATTTTTGTAAAAAGGTACAAGAAATTCAGGAAAAGGAAAATTGCAAGTGCTCAGGGGATGGTGATGAAGAGCGCAGACTTCAGAATTAAACAGGGTTATCAGGGATCACTTCATGAGAAGTAACATTTCAGCAAATTCCTGAAAGAAGAGGGGTAGTCATAACCGTATATGGGAAAAGGAGTCCCTGACAGAAGGGACAGCCAGTGCCGGCATATTCTTGGCACAGCAAAGGCCACTCTGACTGAAGGGGATGGTGAGGTTTAGGGGGTAGGAGGAGATTATAATGGTAAACCGGGCACGGTGCTGGCTAGTGACGTAGGGCTCAGAGTGACGTTGGGCTCAGAGTGACATTGTAAAGCATTTACTCCACCAATTTACAGAAAAAAGCAGGTAGATCACAAATAAATAAAATGTGACAATGTGGTAACAATGAAACACTTAAGGAGAATATCACATCTAAGAAAGTGAAATATTGATCTAAGGCACACTGCAATAGTTTAGTCTTACAGGGAAAACTTTACCACGAGAGGGTAAGTGCTCCTTGGTAAGAACTTTACTGACTATCAAGTGTTCAACCATTAGATTTAGTCTCTATTCTAATTTATAACACATTACTTGAGAACAGAAGCTTCACAGTTCTTATGATTACATTTTTAAATGTTAATAATTGCTCTTCGCTTTAAAAAGGATTTCCTAAAACAATTCTGCTGATGTTGTTAAAAAAATTCTGCTGCGTTTTAAAATATATTTCCTCATAGTGGTGCTCAGTGGAAATGAGGAACAGCTGGTCAACATCTTGCATATCAGAATCTATCATGTATGTAATAATTATTATTAATGTACCTGGAGAATGGTCTCTTTTCCCAGATAACATATACTATTCCTTTAATCTACCCTCATAAACCCTCTTTCATATCATTTTAATTCTTTGGGATTATAATTACTGTCTAAATTTAATATTTTCTACGTGATTAGTACTTAATTTTCTTCTAATTTACACAAAATCAGATTAAAAACTATTCTCATAAAGAACGATCTGATAAATTACCTGTATAACTCATGCTAAAATTACTTGGCTATCAGGGAAAGAAAATTTTTAATGTGTTTTCAATATTGCCAAAGTTTTATGCTAAATAGGTTAATTCTTATGCTTTATTTCATTGTATTAAGATAGTCAAAGACACCTGGAATATATTGATTATTCTTTGCTGTATTATTAACTAACAACCAGAAAAATTCACAAATGTAATGTAAACTAAAAGAACCTTATTATTCCAGAGATAAACTACAAATTCACTGGTCTCTCATGCAATCTACGAGGCAAAGAAGGTGTTAGAAACTCACAGAGAAGAAATTGTAATTTCTTAGGGAGGAACTTAGGATACAAGAAGCTGGGGGAACAGAGGCCTCAGAAGGTATTATTGTTGAGCAGAGCACCATGCACCGGTTACCAGCCCCAGAAGAGGACTGCTATTTCCAAAACACTTGGGAGAGCAAAAATCAGCTCTGTGCCAATCACCAGAGAGAGAATTCGAAATACTTCAGAACGTTGCAACTTGGTATCTGCGTTGTCAAAGGAAACGAAACAAAGCGCTGTATGCAACAATGCTTTACTCACATAGGGAAGAGACGGAGCAAAATCAGAACAGATAGTGGGGATCCATCTCTCACTGTGAGTGAGTTTCCACATGCATTCATCTTGTGCTGCAGTGGAGGGAACTCTGTCCCCTCCTCATGAGGACAGATAGAGCAGTGTGGTTGGCCGGGTTCCCTATGATGCACTCACTTTATACAGGAGAGCACATGTTGGGGGTGAAACAAGGAAAGACAGATCCCCACACAAGGCCATAAGCCCAGCGCGGGCGTAGGACTCCTCAACTGTGAGTGAGGAAGTGTTTCAGGCTCAGCACGCATTCCCATGCAGCTGAGTGAGGGCCTAAGACTGCAGCCTTTCCAGCAGTCCTCCTGGAGGAGGAAGACTTGGTTTAAAGTAAAAATAATAATGTATTACATGATTACAGCATACAAATAAGTGAAAATGCATGACAGGAATGTCATACAAAATGGAGGGGATACTATCAGAGAACTGTAGTCCACATCAAGTGGTGCAGTATTATTTAAAGGTGTCTTCATCCCACGGATAAATAATTCTGGATAGCTAGCATGGCTTCACACACATGCTGAAGCTGAAACCACGAGCTTCATTCTATTCCTGTTCTCTCCGTTCCATCTGCCTTTCTCAAAACACCCACCCATGTCTTCTGAATAACAATAGATTTCCTACTTGGGGCTATCACGGAAAACAAGAGTGCAGGCTCCAATTTTGTGAGATGGATTCTGGAAACTTTTTTTTTTTTTTTTTTGCATTGAGTATCGGATTTGTACTTAGATGAAAAACCGTTATCATTACCAAAAAATTATATGCATTTTCTAAGTGTTAGTGGTTGTGAGTTGTTTTATAGTGTATTTTACTTTTCTTTTATTTATTCCTTCTCCAACATTCTTTCTTTCTTAATGTAGATCTGAGCTTCTTACTTATTTTTCTTCCTTTTCCTTGAACAACTTTTTTAGCAGGGGACTTCTGATGGCAATGAATTCCCTCAGTTCTTCTTTGTCTAAAAATGTCTTGATTTTTTTCTTGTACTTGTAAGTGTAATTATACCAGGTAAGGAGTTTTATGTGGTGATTTTCTTTTTCTTAACACTTTAAATACTTGACTCCTCTCTCTTTTTCTCTTGCATGATTTCTGATGAGAAGTCCACTGTAATTCTTATCCTTGTTCTGATATAGCTAAGGCATTCCCTCCGCCCCCTCCCCAGGTCCTCTTTTCTCTTTCAGAATTTTCTTTTTTTTCTTTTTTTTCTTTTTTTGCAGTTTGAATTTAATATGTCTAGGTGTAGCTTTTGTTTGTTTATTTATTTATTTTTGTTGTTTATCCTGCTTGGTGTCCTGGAATTTTCTGAACTTGTGGTTTGGTGTCTCCCCTTAAGTTTAGAAAGTTCTCGGCCATGAAAGTGTGGGATCCCTTTTAACTGTGGATTCCCAGGAGTTTCTCATTTTTAAATAGACCACACTCAGCCTTCATCAATTTGTCAAAATTACCACTTAATTTTTCTGCACTCTATGGCTCCAAAATCTTCTCCTTCAGGTAAGCAGATCTCTTCGGTCTCCAGATTTCAGGTTCGCCTGGAAACCTTAGTTCTTCTACAGGGCCAGGAAATAGCACAATTTTCAGTTTGTTGTTATTGTTTTTGTTCTCTCTCTTTTTTTTTTTTTTTGGTAAGGATGAGAAGGACAACTTCCAAGCTCTTTACATGAGGGAGTTAAAGCTGGAAGTTTCTACTGGGGTTTAAACCTTAGAAAACTAGATTTTTCTCTTATGTAGTACTTAATTACTTAAAGAAAAATTATTCCATCCTGAATGCAACTTGTTTTTCTTTCAGTTAAATTTAAAAAAAAATGACATTTCCTCATATTTCCAGTATTTTTCTCTTTGTTCATTCCTAGTTCCATAAAATAGGGACTGAGGTATAAATGGACTCAAATGGACAAATAGTGATTGATCTTAACATCACAGTCATGGTTCTTCTATTTGCAAACCTGAGCCATTTTAGAAGTTATTTTGCTTTGATTTCAAGTTGCTCTAATAAACACTTCAGATGTAGGCTAACAGTCACATGCTTAAAAGGAAAGGTGAATGATATAAATAGAAAAACATTGAGAGCAGGTAGGACAGGGCTGGCTATTTAACAAAGTCATTAAAGGGAGATACAATGTGACTATATCATTTCCCAGAGAGCTCCTTAATGTGGGTTTATGAACTCTGGGAGAAGGGCCAAGTTAGGTCTAATTATATTTAGCTTAACACTGCAATTTTAGATTTTTTTTCAGTTTTCCTTTTTCTCTTTTTGTTTTCTTTTTAATTTTGAAGTGAGCTCAACTTTATCCTTTGACCTCTCTACTATGTTTGCTAAATGTTTTAATTAGCGATCAGTTCTTCATTTTTCCTGAAAAATTAAGAAATGAAAATCTATTTACCTAATGCATTGAAAAAAAACTGTATTCATAATAAAATTTAAAAAATAAAAATTTGTTGCAACAAATACAAGCCCACAGTTTATTCCTGCTTGTTTGTTGCCTTTGTGTTTTAGCTGATTGATTTTCCTTTAAACACAAACCAGGAAAAATTCAAGAATAATATAATTTGGGGTCTGGACATTACGGTGGGAGAGATTTTTTCTCTATGACTATTTAGAGTAGTTCTATTCTTTTGCTTTCTCCCCCAATGAATTCTTGTTTTTTCATTTTTTCTTTCTTTTTAATTAAGACGATGAGAGGCTCTTTGCTCTTCAACATGCATTTTGAAGTGGCATATACATGCTTTTCTTGGTATAGTTTTATAGCTTAGTAGTTCTTACCTTTTTGGGGGGGGGGAGGGTCACAGCTTCCTATGAGAAAATGACGAGAGCTGAGGAATCTTCTTCCAGAGAAATGCAAATACATATACATTTTGCATATACTGTAGTTTCAAGAGGCTTACAGATTCCCAAAGGTTCTGTAATAAAAGTTCTTGATATTCAGATTTAAAACACTTGATATATGTTTACATGTCACAGGTAGCTGTTATCATGTGACACACAGCCAGTCTTCATTCTGCAAGAAATACTGTGTACCAAGTATGATAACAGAGATGTATTTTCTGCCTGATTCAACCACCTGTTTAATCTTATGTGACAATGTTCTTCATCTATAGACTTGATAAGGAAGGCAATAGAATTTGTTGACAATGACTGGACCCACTGTGTGCAGTAAGAAGAATACTGCATTTAGTGAGCATACTTATTTATGTAATAAATGATAAAGGATACCCAAGTAGTCTCCTATTCCCCTTTTTAAGAAACTAAGTCTAATCTCGATCAGTGTGACTCAGAGAATGGCCTTGCTACAATTGCCTTCCTTCATTCTCCTTTGATGTCATCTTATTTCACTGGGAGGTCAGACTTTTGCTTCACAGACTTATTACCAGTTCTTAAATTTTGCTTATGAATTTGAAAATACAGACTTTGACAACTGAGAATTGATTTTTTACAGAAGACTGCTTTCCTCTTATATGCTCTACAATATTTTGACTCAAGCAGGGTGAAGGTTCTATAGCTTTTTAACTCAAGTTCATAAAGTCGCTGTCTCTGCTTTTTAAATAATTATTTAGGTATAGAACAAGGTGTTCAGCAAAGCCCCACTGTCAGGAGCAGTGGGAGAAATGGGCCTCTATCTGCCTGTTTGAAAATGGTTAAGGAGCAGTAGTTCCATCATGGTAGACAAACAACAACAGACTGTTCTAGGTCCTAGTGAGCCAAGATTGAGCTGGCTAAATTTTCATGGATTGTACTCTCTAAATATGTGTATAAGCATGTATAATTTTCTAGTATATTGTGCATATGCATATGTATTTATAGCTTGTGTGTATGAATGTAGTCACTGTTCCAGTTAGTTTTCTCAAGTCTATGCAAATTGTGCTGTGATTTAAAAAAATTTTTTGATAAAGACATCTACAATTTGTAAAGGGGATAATAATATACATTGCTTCCCCAGTGGTAGTTCTCAGCTAGGGCTATTACTTGGGTTAGAGCTCTTTGGTGTAAGGGACACTTAACCCATATGGTCTAATCCTACCTCTGTTTAAGGTTCAGAGTAAACATCACCATTCTCTTCTCTGTTTCTATGAACAGACTAAAAACAGCTGCTTTTTTGTTTGGAGTCTTATTTGCTAGAGCATTCTCATCAATGTCTATAATAGTTTCTACTATTTTAGTAACCTCCTTTTTGCTTGGCTTGTTAATTAAAGCAGCTTACTGCTCAGTAAGGCATAATTTACCTTTGAGCATTAATTCCTTCTGCTATTCTCTCAAAAATGATCCAATTCCCAGAGATGCTTGTCAGAATAGGTTGCTGATGAACCATAAGATAACCAGAAGACTCTATAGCTGTGTTCCTGATGTACTTACAGCCATGAATTCGAACTGGCATATATTTTTCTCCTTCTTAATAAGCTGTTATCTCTATTACCCAGTATATTGACACCTTTATCAAAGCCCTCCAAAGAAATGCCTCTAGGATAGAAGGGTGGTATTTTTCTCAATTATATTCATGTTATTTGCCTAAATTTTCTAAGTATTTTTGTCTTAAAAACAGTACACAGGTTAAACTTATTTTTGAAGCACAACTATTAATATCCTCTGTAAGATGTGCATATACAAACTTACTGAAGTAACCAATAAAGACCAGAACATTTCTGGTTTATATAGAATTTATTTTTCAGGTAAGAACTGTCTCTGAACTGTTCCACTAGAGCATTAGCTTCTGTGTTCATTTGTAGGAAAGTTACTTTTTTCTCTGATATTTCTCATATACCCGTCTCATAACATCACCACCTTATTCAATATGTGTTGTCAATTTCAGCTAGAAAACTAATTTTCTTGACAATTCAGTCATTTTTCTAAATTTGAGATACCAAATAGCATTTGATTCTCCTCCTCTTTGTACCATAAAATATATAATCCTTTTTCTTTATAATGTGAAAGGGGTATATTTTTCAATTACAATTTTATATTAATTTATCTCTAAATAAAGTTTTAAAATTTTAAGAAATTCAGTAATTAATATATCCTTATTAATGGCACCATCCTTGGATTTTATTCAATGTTATACTCAATACCTGCATCTTTCATGGGTATGCTTACTTGAATATTAGCTAACTAATTCCCTTAAGCTTTCAAAGGAATACTGCCCCTCCTTATTTCATATATGAAGTAATTGAGGAACAGAGCATTACAATAATTTCTCATGGTCTTCAACTGAGTAAATATTTAAAACAGAGATTCACACTCAGGACTACAGAATTGGACACCTTTGCTTATTTCTCTATATAATACTAAATTCATAAAAGTGACTTTATGTTGCTGGAACTAAATTCTATGAAGTCTCAAAGGAAATGTTCGACTTTGAACATGCACTTGCATTATCATCTACCTCTCCTATCACTGACATTGAGTCCTGGGAGAATGCCTTTTATGTGCCCAGGCACATAACAATATGGGTTTCTAGATGATAATAATGTTAAAAATAATATTTTCAGCAGTGTCATTTCAGGAACTAATCTATGGTATAATAGCAATCTCTTCAGTGTGATGCTTTCTCTGCTGTGAAGAGAAAGTGCAGGCTTTAATATATTATGATGCCTCTTTTATTCATTTCTTTCAACTTTTGGTCTAGTGCTTATAAATTACCTATAACAGTTTGCAAGTGATACCTTACTTAGTCATCAAATTTGGTAACATGATCTAGAAGCCTGCCAAAAGATTTTATATAAGTTTTATAAGCAGCGGAGTTCTGGTTGTGGATGTCTTTATGTATATATAAACCTTATAATCTTGCACCCTTATCAACATTGAGATTTCAGAGATAAGGTTGATTTATACTTTGCATTTTTTCTATGTTACCATGATTCTATTTTATAGAGCTCCTAATTTTGGCTGCCATACCTTTAACCACTAGGACTTTTTAAGACATATGACACCAAACTTAAAATAACTAGCATACTAGTCAAAGATTTTCAGAGAATCAGAGCCAATTTATGCACATGTATGCACACACAAGCTCACACACACTATTTATATGTAGAACCAAATTATCTATCTATCTATCAATCATCTATCTATCATCTACCTGTCATCTATCCATCATGTATTAATCTATCTAGCTAGCTGTCTATGAGATTTTAAGGAATTGGCTAATATGATTGCAGGGCTGGCAAGACCATAGGTTAGAGACCCAAGGAAGAGCTCTTTCCAGTTCAAAGGAAGGGAGGCAAAATATCTTCCTACTCTGGGGCATCTCATTCTTTTTCTCTTAAGGCTTTCAACTGATTAGATGGGGCTGACCCATATGACAGGGGAAAATCTATTTTACACAGCTTACTGATTTTAATATTAATCACATATAAAAAATTTTCACATGAATATCTAGACTAGTGCTTGACCAAACGATAGGGGTCCCTAGACTAGCAAGTAGACACAAGTAGCCATCACAGCTCAGTTCTGATTCCTTATGTTGATTTTCTCTAAACAATTGGTATCATTTAATTCTAAATATATTGGCTTATAAAAATTTCAAAGGCATCTGTGATACAAATAAAAGTTAATATAATTTAATATAAATTAGCCTGTATTTTAGAGTAGTAAAATATATACTTAAATTTTGAGGGGTTAGTGATTGCTATAACATATTTAAGGCTTTTTATGTGAATTTTACTATCATTATCACTAATTATATCAAGGTTCAAAACTTGATTAGCATCTTTCCACAGTGATAAGAAAGAAAAATAGTCTTTAAGAATTACTTAATATTTAATTACAGTCCCAAAACTTTAACATGAAATTTTATTTAAAATATTCTTGTTTAGAAATATATTTTAATAAATGTACCATCATTCTTTGTGTGTGTGTGTGTGTGTGTGTGTGTGTCTGGAACAACATTCAACATGTTCTTGAATCTTTCATTTATAATTTTTGTTTTCTGTCTAGTATGCATTCAATAAATATTTTCTTCCTACTTTCTTTAGAATAAGAATTGAAATGCTACTATGCATAAGAATATTATATTGAATAATGTTTTAAAATTGTTCTTACTGATCTTATGTTTCAGTGCTTCTAATATTTAATACATGTTAATGAAATTAGTACAACAGATTCCAGAGAAAGAAAGACTGTATTGTCCCTTCATGGCCATTGATTCTATTATGTCAGGCTGAGCTGAGAGAGGCTATGTTATACTGCACATAAAACAACTACAAAATCTCAGTGGCTTTATAAAACAAGGATTTGTTTCTTGCTTTTCTACATTTCCAATGTAGGTCAATAGAGGAGCTCTGCTCATCATACTTATTCAGTAACCCAGGTTAATTGAGACTTGGTTTACACACAAACCAGGAGAAAGAACAAAAGGAGCTGTACATGCATAAATCTTTCACCTAGAGGTGACCACACCACTTCTCCTCACATTTTGTTAACCAAGGCAAGTTACATGGCCATGCGCCAAACAGCATACAGTGAGGAAGTATAATTAATTCTACTGTGAACCTGGATGAAGGGGAACTGGAATATTTGTGAACAGTCTTAGTGACCACAGTCAGATGCTGTTTCAGGTGTTGTTCTGTATCAATAATGATTACTACATGACTAAGAGTGGCTCCTAGAGACAGTTACTTTGCATAGTAAGAGTTAGGTAGGCAGTCTCTGAGTTGGTGAGGGAACTCAAGCACGTTATAAAAGATCAGGCCCTTTTTGTATTTTTCTTCTTCTATTTCCAGAATCATGGATTTCTGTCCTTATTCTGGCTATCTTGTGATTTTATAAGGGTTTTTACAGCCATTAAACTCACATTCTCACACATCTCCTAAATCAGAAAGGAGGGAACAGATTTTCTTCCTTAATCAGTCTCTCTCTTTTAGAGAGGAGAAAAATCTTCCTAGAAGAAACTACTAGTCTGCTTTCTTGGCAGACCTTCCCTTATTTTTCTTTAGTTCGAGTCATGTTACCTGGCAACTCTTAGCCGCAAGAAATGCTGGGAAAGTGAGTACCTGAGAAGGAGCAACAGATAACCCTGGTTTCGGAGATTATCATGCTCTGCCATCTGGATCTTTTTTTCTGGAGCTGGTCACACTGGCCCTTGACCAAATTCGTAGCTCTGGTACTAAAAAGAAAGGGACATGGCTGTGGAGAAAGCACCAGATTACCTTTCGCAGAAGAAAAAATCTTTATTATTTAATAGGGAGATGAAAAAATTTGAAGCACATTGTAAGCAAGATAGATTGTCATGTAGTCTAAGAAAGTTAAAAAGCAGGCTATCACATGGTGAGATTATTGCATTGAGGGGACTGCTCATTGAGGGAGAAGCGCATGAGCAGATCCTTGAGCAACTGGTAGTATTTTAATGACAGTAATTGCATTTCATGTGGAAAACACTCAAGGCTAAGAGCCAAGGAAATGGTAATGCTGGGGAGTGGGACTGAGGTTAAAGCTTTGATTTTTCACAGAGCTTGTCACTTCCAGGGCATTGTGATGAAGTAAGTGGTTAAGAACATTTGCTCTCAGAAGTAGACAATTTTAATTCAATCCCAGTTCTACCACTTACTAGCTATGAAAAATTGAGCAAATTTCATATCCTAAGTCTCATTTTCTTATCTGTAGTAAAGGAATTAGTTAGGGTATGCCAAACCTCTGTAATGAACAGATGCAAAAGTGTAATGGCTGGAATAAAAGAGTTTATTTCTTGGTCCTATAATGAGATAGTGGGCAGGCTCTACTCCATGCAGTCACGGGGGACACAGGGTGAAAGCAGCTTCGCCATTTTCAACAAATGCGTTTCATCATCTCTCTGTGCTGGTTCCCCAGAACTCCTCATTGGATCCTAGGGAGCATTGCGAGGTGTAATGCATATTAAGTGCTCAGTATACTGCCTGACACAGAGTAAGCAATCAATACATGTTAATGGTTATTCATGTTAGCTGTAATTTTGGCTTAGAAACCAAAGGGCTTAAAGGAGCATTGGAAGCAACATAAGTCTCGTTAAACCACAGAACAATATTTTATGTGTTAATTTATTTTGAGTGGAAAAATGAGGCAATTAGAACTGAAATAAAAAATTATTCTGACAAATGTATGTCGGGTTGTTCTGTGAGGGGTGTGATGATGGTTGGCAGACAAATCAATTAGAAGCCAGTTGTAATGGTGTAGGCAAGAAGTAGGGAAGTCAGAGGGAGGACATGAAGCAAAAAGAGAGGACAGAACCAATACATTTTACCATCTGAAGGCTTTGAGAGTCTCAGTTACATCATTGTGGATGTCCCATATTTAAATACATGTTTGGCATCTACATTCATTACTGGCAAAATCAAAGTATTTCTTTTATAATCTCAAAATAATTTTATAATACTATTGGGATGTGATGGCAGAAGCATAGAATGAAAAGGTACCATAGGAGATCCCCTAGACATTTGATGTGTGAATATTTATTTGGATGTCAAGTTAAAATAATTGTATTAATTTCCTCCTGTTTGTTAAAGAATGATACTCAATTTCTTTCATAAAAATGCTCCCGATATGCCCCCAAGTGATTAATACATACAGTCACTTTGATTTGCTATTTTGTGTTTGTTTTTCTCTTGTTTAGAGTAATTAATCCCAATTTTCTCTGGTTCTGATACAAAAAAAAAAAAAAAAAAAAAAAAAAACCCACCCAAAGCAGTATATTAAACTCTCAATAACCCACAATTATATCAGCTAATGTATCTAGCCTTTCCCAGAATTATAATTGCCAATGTTCTCATCAGCCTTTCTCACGAATAGTATTATTTATGGACACGTATTTTCCTTGCTTTTCTAAAAGTGCTAGAGAGTTTGAATGACAGATGGAGTGGGAAGCAGGTGATAAAATCCATAGTAATAAAGGCACTAAGTATGCCACAGACTGCATGGTCATGCTTGCAATGATTAAGAATTTTTCATACTATTCACCTAGTTTGATCTTTAGATGTTACCCTCTGTGAGTGCATTAATGATAATTTTTGGACATAAAGCTATCTTTCTGTTATTAATCATCGTCATCGTCATCATCATCATCATCGGCAGTCGTCCGTCTCGAGAGACGATGGCGTAGCTTCTTGAGAGTCTATCTGCACCGCTGAGAATGGCTGTGCAGTCCGACTCGGGAGTGACAATCCCTACCGCACTTGTTACAGGTGAAGGCAGATGGCTGTTGTTGCTGCTGCTGACGCTGCTTCCGCCTCGATCTTTTCTGGGCCGCCTCCTCGTTGCGCGCAGCCTCTGCGCGTGACGTACCTTGCCTGACCGCGAGCCTCCAGGCTAGGCGGTCATCTGCTTGAACTTCCCATGTGTTGAGATTGATGGAGCATTGTGTCATATCATTTTTGCAGATGTCTTTGAACCGCAGTTTTGGGCGCCCTGTCATCCTCTGGCCTTCTGCTAGCTCGCCGTAGAGGAGGTCTTTGGGAATACGGCCTGCATCCATTCTTTTGACATGGCCGAGCCACCTGAGGCGTCTCTCACTAAGAACTGCATGCAAACTGCTCATGTTGGCTCGCTTCAGCACCTCGGTGTTGGGAACCTTATCCTGCCAGGCGACATGCAGGACACGTCGCAGGCACCTCATGTGGAAGTTGTTGAGTTTCCTTTCGTGCCTTGCGTAGGTGGTTCATGTCTCGCTGCCATAGAGGAGAGTGCTGAGTACGCAGGCTTGGTAGATGCGCAGTCTGGTTTTCTCAGTGAGGCTGGAATTGTTCCACACTCACCGGTTCAGTTTGGCCATAACTGTGGCTGCCCTGGCGATTCTCCGGTTGACCTCCAAGTCGACTGACAGAGAGCTCGAGATGGTGGACCCGAGGTAAGTGAAGTCGTTGACAACCTCCAGGGTGTATCCGTCGATGGTGATGCATGGGGGAGTCTCCATGCCTTGAGCCATAACGTTCGTCTTCGTCAGGCTGATGGCTAGTCCGAACTCCTTGCATGCGTGGGAAAGGCAAGTGACTAGCTGCTGGAGTCCCTCTTCGGAGTGTGATGTCAAGGCTGCGTCGTCGGCGAAGAGCATCTCACGGATGAGCACCTCTTTGACTTTGGTCTTGGCTCGTAGGCGGGCCAGGTTGTAGAGCTTGCCATCGGATCTGGTGTGAATGAAGACACCCTCGCTGCAGTCCTTAAAGGCATATTGGAGGAGCATGGAGAAGAAGATTCCGAACAGCGTAGGCGCGAGGACGCAGCCCTGCTTTACTCCGCTGCTGACTGGGAAGGCCTCAGAGGTTGCGCCGTTGTAGGACACCGTGCTGTGCATGTTGTCGTGAAAGGACATGACCACAGCAAGCAGATGTGGTGGACAGCCAATCTTCCGTAGCAAGCTGAAGAGTCCGCTTCGACTGACCAGATCAAACGCCTTCGTGAGGTCGATAAAGGCGAGGTAGAGTGGTTTATGCTGCTCGTGACACTTCTCCTGCAGCTGGCGTAGGGAGAAGATCATGTCCACTGTTGATCGGCCAGCTCTGAAGCCACACTGGGACTCTGGGTAGACGTGGGAAGCAAGGGTCTGCAGGCGGGCAAGAGCGACCCGGGCGAATACTTTGCCGACGACGCTGAGGAGAGAGATGCCCCGGTAGTTGTTGCAGTCGCTGCGGTCTCCTTTGTTCTTGTACATGGTGATAATGTTGGCGTCTCTCATATCCTGGGGGATGTAACCCTCCTTCCAGCAGAGACAGAGTAGATGGTGGAGCGGCTGTAGCAGGACTGGTTTCCCGCTCTTTAGGATTTCTGGAGGGATTCCGTCGCTTCCTGGTGCTTTCCCGCAAGCGAGGCGGTCGATGGCTTTGCCGAGCTCTGCCGCAGTAGGTGGGGTGTCTAGCTCCTCCATGACTGGTAGGTCTGGGATGGCGTTAAGAGCAGTGTCTGTTACGGTGTTCCTCGTCGCGTACAGCTCGAGGTAGTGCTCGGTCCACCGCCGCATTTGCTGTTCCTGGTCAGTGATGACCTCACCTGTCTTGGACTTAAGGGGGGCGATCTTGGAGGGGATTGGGCCTGTTGCCTTCTTGATACCCTCATACATTCCTCGTGCGTTGCCTATATCGGCGGCTTCCTGGATGCTTCTGCACAGGTTTAGCCAATAGGTGTTGGCACAGTGGCGGGCGGTCTTCTGGACTTTGTTCCTGGCAGCCCGTAGAGCTTGAAGTGTACTGGGAGTGGGCGTGACCTTGTAAGCCAGTAGGGCCTTCCTCTTAGCCTCGATCACGGGTTCCATTTCTTCCCAGTGAGCCTCGTACCAGTCAGCGTTCTTCCGCTCTTTCTTCCCATAAGCAATAATGGCGGAGTTGTATATAGCGTCGCGGAGACGTGACCAATTGGATTCGATAATGTCATCTGCCGCCATTCCCTCGCCGAGTGCATCTTCCATCCTGTTGATGAATTGCTGGGTCTTAACTGGGTTGCTGGCACAACTGGTGTTGATGCGTGGGCGACCCTTCATCTTGGAGTGGTGCAACCTCTTCAGCATTATGCGCACCTTTCTTACCACGAGGGCATGGTCCGTGTCGCAGTCTGCACTGTGGTAGCTGCGGGTGAGGAGGGTGCTGCCAATATCCGTTCTTCTGGTGATGACGAGGTCAAGCTGGTGCCAGTGACGGGAGCGGGGGTGCCTCCATGACACCTGGTGGATCTCTTTGCACTTGAAGAATGTGTTTGTCACGCATAGGCCATGGTGACACGAAAGCTCAAGCAGTCGCTGACCATTCTCATTGATCTTTCCTTTCCCAAAGTTTCTGAGGCAGGTGGGCCAGGCCATGTGGTCGGCTCCTACTCTTGCATTGAAGTCTCCAAGGAGATAAAGAGCGTTACTTCTCGGGATCTTGGATAATGCTTCGTCCAGTGCATGGTAGAACTGTTCTTTCTCTTCGGTGGTGGCGCAGAGGGTTGGGGCATACGCGCTAAGAATGCTGACTGGGCCGAAAGTTGTTGACAATCGGAGGGTAAGTAATCTCTCTGTGCCTCCTGTGGGTGGCTCTATGGAGTAAACAAGCGTGTTCTTCACAGCGAACCCAACACCGTGCTGTCTTGGTTGGTCTGGAGACTTCCCTTGCCAGTAGAAGGTGTAGTTGGTTTTTCTGATAGTTCCGTTGTCGGCCAACCGGGTCTCCTGTAGAGCCGCAATGTCGATGTTTAGTCGTGCCAGTTCCCTGTCGATGACGGCGGTTTTCCTGGCACCATTGATCCACGGAAGGTCTGCAGTAAGTCCGGGACACATGGTCCTGATGTTCCAGCTAGCGAGGCGAAGAGCTGGAGGCTTCTTTCTTGTTGTTTGCTTGGAATTGCCTGGTGCGAGTGTTTTGTGGCCCACTTTTCAAGAGATGCCTCTCTGATCCCCACGCACCCAGTGTGGCAGGTGAGCCATGGTGAGACGGCACCTAATTGGCTGGGGGCTGCCCAGCTTGAGGCGGGCGGTAGCTGTCCAGTGAGGTGCGATGACCTCTCCCACCGTCAGAGGAGACCCCTGGCGCTCGTTTCCTTCGCCAATCGGATGAGCTTATAACCGGTATCTGTCTCCTCCCGTGTTGAGTCGACATCTTGCGATGACGCTGGAGTGTCCTCTCCAGTGAAGCTACAAAGCCTGGGCAGGGTGATATGGAGGGCCAGCTGTTGCCCATGCAGCAGACCCCCCCTCTCTTCGCAGCTGAAGGATCCAAGGGGAAAGACAGAGTCAATACAGCTTGGCTTCAGGTGCGCCGCAGGAGTTGCCGGTGTTGACTACAACGTCAAACCGCCTTAGGGACTCCGGCTCCGGATTTTCTGTCGGGGTTTACTCCCTTAGCCTTTCCCCTGAGGAGGTATGCCACAAGGCAGCGGAGGTTTGGAGTCAGAGTTTCCCTTCTCCTTAGCCTTTCCCCTGAAGAGGTATGCCGCAAGGCAGCGGAGGTTTTTGGAGTCAGAGTTTTCCTTCTCTGAGAATAAAGGTTTTGAAAAAATGAGATAATATATGTGCAATCTGTTATTAATACTAACTCCAAATACACTGGTAGTCATGTCCTTGAAGTTTAGGCAAGTTTTTACCCATCAAGGCTGTGTGCTGTTAATTTATGTCTCATGGTGGTGCTTCACCCCAGTGAATCAGATCTTTTCTTGGGTTGTCTTGGACAGTTTTCCAGTACACTTAGAAGGGGCTAACTTGTACTTCTCAAACAGATTTGAAATCTGGAATAGTGAGAGTGCATGGCTGCTAAAACCACATGCTATATGAGATAAAATAATAAATTTTTTTTCCTTCATGTGTACCCAATTGACCTAGCACTACTTAGTAAAAAGAGCATTCTATCAACACTGCAGGACAATGACAATTTTGTAATATATCAAGTGCCTAAACAGATGTGATTTTGCTTCTGAATTCTATATTATTCCATTGGCATAAATATATATAATTACCGTTTTGCCTGAATAACTATGAATTACATGATAAATCAAGATAGCTGATTGTATAAGTCCTTCAACTTTTATTTTTAAGATTAGCTTGGTTATTTTTGTTCATTCCACTTTCATATAACTTTTAGATTCAACATGTTAATTGTCACCAAAAAACTTGGTGTAATTGCATGAATAATTAATCCATTTGGGGAAAATTGACATTACATAGTCTACCATTTATTAGGTCTTTAATTTTCTCAATAGTGATTTATAGTTGTGTATATAATTTATATAATTTGTTAGAGTTATTATTGAGTATTTGATGTTTCCTGATGTTACTATACATTATATCATTTATCAAACTTTATTATTTTCTGGTGTACATAAATAAAATTGATGTTAATATTTTATATTGAATTTATATGCAAAAATTGAGCAAATTAACTCATTAATTCTATCAGTTTTCTGCATAGAGATGATTGTATGACTTTACTCTGTTATTAAGTTAGTGTTATGATATTCATTGATTGATTTTATATAACCTTGATTTGTGAAATATGTTGGGACATATTCTCATTTTTAAATATCAATGGATTTTGTTTGCTGAAATTATTTTTTTTAGAAATGTTATATCACTGTGTAGTTCTTAGCCCCTCATTATATGCTGTTTATAAATTGTCAAATGCCTCTAGGGGGAAAAAGCTGCAAAATGTAGGGCTTACCTTATTGCATTTTCCTTCTGCCCAGTGTGTTGGCCTCTAATCTGGGTTGTTTTGTAGGTTACAAACTTAATATTTGTTTCCAGATCCCTTTAAGACTGCAGAAAACTTGGCTCAGGTTTTCAGGCTTTCAACCACTAATCTCTGCTCCACTTTTTAGCTTCTTGGTCTTATGTTACCTACCAATGAGCAAATAATATGGAGTAAAACACCACCAAATACTGGACTCATCTCAATGTCCTTTATTTTCTTAAGGACCCTCAAGTCCTGGCTGCTTTGATGCCTCCTTTTTTGATGCCTTGAAATACCTTCTTTTTTTCTTTTAAATTTAATTTGTACCACTTGGCAACTTGTTTTCACGGGATTATAAGAAAGAGAAGATACTCAATACATTTAACTTTCTTTCATTTCTCTTTTGTAAAATAATACCTGTTCATCTTACCTCCAATAATGTGATATATTTTATATGCCATACACATGAAAATTCAAAGTCACTACTACCTTTAATTAATGTTCTTTTTTTATTTTGAAACATTTTTTCTCATGTTCATCCTCTTATCAGAGCCTATTTTTTTCAATTTATTGTAGGGTTTTAAAATAATATTTCCTACATTTATTTCTGAAGTGATATATGATCTTTATTTTGAAAAGAAAGATATTGGGAATTTCTCGTATTCCTCATGTTACATGAAGTCCATTGAAAAAATACAGTTAAGTCATGGGAAGTAAGGATTTCTTCCTTATTTTCCTCTTCATTACTTTCTTTCTTTTTTGAATATGAAAAGCTTTTACTCTGACTCACTTGTCATTTGCTTTCTGTATAATGTAATAGATTTTTCCCATGAAGCCCACTGAATTCACACCATTTCCTAGGACCTGAGAATATACTCTCTGAACCCTAAAAATAACAATTTCCTCACTATTTGCCAGACCTGGCATGTTTTAATGAAAATGCTTGCACAGAAGCTAGCATGTTACCTCGTTTTATACCTTTCCTGACACTGACGTTTTTCTGCTCTATTTCCTAGTCATCCCACATGACTAACAGATTTCCCTTCTTTTCTTGCGTGCTATCTTTCCTACTATTGTGAATATTCACTTAATTATTTTTTGATAATCACTGATCTACAATTAGAAACCTTTGGAGGATATATGACCTATCAGAGATGTCACTTTCACCAATAGCTATCACTGAGTACCTTCCAAATGTTTGACACATTGTGTGTTCAGTACTTCAGAAAACACTGCAACCCCCACCCAGATTTAGGTCATAGCACTGGATTTTGTGATTTGAATTTTGAGAATAAGGACTGTGTGTTTTAATGGGTATTCTGGAGAAAGTTCAGTATTTGAGAACTGTATCAGTTTGCATTCATGTTATTTAATCTTTTGTGTTTTCTTTTCTTGCCATGCTCTCTTCTTCCTGCCTCATCATGGTTGATGCCGTATACTTTATATATACCTCTATCATCGGCAGCCGTCCGTCTCGAGAGACGATGGCGTAGCTTCTTGAGAGTCTATCTGCACCGCTGAGAATGGCTGTGCAGTCCGACTCGGGAGTGACAATCCCTGCCGCACTTGTTACAGGTGAAGGCAGATGGCTGTTGTTGCTGCTGTTGATGCTGCTTCCGCCTCGATCTTTTCTGGACCGCCTCCTCATTGCGCGCAGCCTCTGCGCGTGACGTACCTTGTCTGACCGCGAGCCTCCAGGCTAGGCGGTCGTCTGCTTGAACTTCCCATGTGTTGAGATTGATGGAGCATTGTGTCATGTCCTTTTTGCAGATGTCTTTGAACCGCAGTTTTGGGTGCCCTGTCATCCTCTGGCCTTCTGCTAGCTCGCCGTAGAGAAGGTCTTTGGGAATACGGCCTGCATCCATTCTTTTGACATGGCCGAGCCACCTGAGGCGTCTCTCACTAAGAACTGCATGCAAACTGCTCATGTTGGCTCGCTTCAGCACCTCGGTGTTGGGGACCTTATCCTGCCAGGCGACATGCAGGACGCATCGCAGGCACCTCATGTGGAAGCTGTTGAGTTTCCTTTCGTGCCTTGCGTAGGTGGTCCACGTCTCGCTGCCATAGAGGAGAGTGCTGAGTATGCAAGCTTGGTAGATGCATATATATACCTCTATTATGCTATTATTGTTATTTTTCTGGTTGTAGTAAATTGTTACAGGGTCTAACTTCCATATTAATGTGAGTGCCCTTGAGAATCAGAATGGTGTCTTGCTCATTTTACTTCTCCTATAAACACTTAATGTGCATTTGCTAAATTGAATTAAATATATTAAAAGAAGAAAGTAAATAAGACACTTATTAACTTAATCATGGTGTTACTGAAAAAAAGAGGGCATTTGTCTTCCTGCCGCCACAAAATCCAAACTCATGAGGCAGTTGGTGGTGAAAAAGGAAAGAGATTTTATTCAAAAAGAGATTTTATTCAGATGCTGCACCATCTCGGAGCATGGTGGACCCCCTGTGTCAAAGCTCATCTCCTCCACAAAACCCAGACAGAGTCCAACCATCATTAACAAGTCCAAAACAAAAGCCAGTGTCTAATGTTCCTGCTCCATTTTAAAGTACCATCCCGTGGTGCCTGAGCATGGCTGCTAGGTGGTCATCCAATTAGCTTGTCTTATTCGCAGTTGCTGTTCATTTCAGGCTTCTTCCTGGAGACTATGGGCCATGTGGCTCTGAGGCTGCAAGGCTGCGTGCTCCCAGGATAAAGAGCACAAACCCAGTAGTGAATGCTTCACCAGGTTAGGGGGAGCGAGAGAGAGGGAGAGGGAGAGAGGGAGAGAGGGAGAGAGAGAGACAGAGACAGAGACAGAGACAGAGAGAGAGAGAGACAGAGAGAGACAGAGAGACTCCGAGAGAGAGAGAGAGAGAGAGAGAGAGAGAGAGAGAGAGAGAGAGAGAGAGAGAGAGAGATTCCCTCCTGGAAGCCATGGGCCACGTGGCAGCTAAGACCACATGGCCTATGGAGAGAACAGGCAAGTCCACTGTCCAAGTGCAGGTCACCAGGCAGAGCCATGAGCAAGAGAGTGTTCTTTGCTGCCCTGGCTTTATATTAACCTAGGGTGTGGAACTAACCAAGTGCTTTCTCAAAATGACCAATCAATTTCCCAAACATCCTTGTACTTCAGGCGGGTCCACCTCCCAACCAATTCCTTCTTTCTCCTGGCTAGACTGACAAGCCTCTTTGGTCTAGCACCTCCCCCTGTGCCATTTTAACTTCTATGGTATGTGTGCCTGCTCATCTCTGGTCCCACCTCCAATCTGGTACTGGAGGGGCAGGTGGGGGAGAAGGGCTTTTGCTTGCTCAGTGTAAAAGCCTTCCCCTGCAGCCATTTTGGCCTATGAGTGGAAACTCCCTGGGCTCTGACCAACTTGGCTCTGACCAACTGTCCACTGGTAACAATGGGGTAATTTCATGAACTGCTTTAGAAAATAATCATAATACTATATGGGATTATTGGTCCTTTTGTCTTTTATCATTTCCGGGACTCACCTAAGATGAATGCATCAGGAATTTAGCAGATCCTTTAAATTCTGAGTACTTGTTAAGGCTGTATTTAACTTTTCAGAATGTTGAAAATCTACACTTTGGGCTAATACTAAGAGTCATTATATCTTTCCATGTAAACATTCACAAATAAATTAAAGGTAACAAATAAACTTGATGTACATACCTTGCATGTTCCTGTATAATTTTATTCCAAATTACTTTTTCAATGAGTCTTTTAGGCTCATTTTCAGAGTTCCTTTGTTCTTCATCTAGACTGAAGTGGGAAAAGATATTTGGCCTTCTTTCTCTTTTAAGTTTTTAAGTTTCTTATTTAGCAACAGGATATTTTTAGCTGTGTAATATCAATGATATTTCTGATTCAGTAAAACCTTTCTGGCCTTAACATGACCCTGAGCATCCTGGTTCTGGTGGATATTTGATTACTACTCCAGAGACATTCATTCAGTGCTATGGCCCAAGTTCATCCCATTGTTGTTCATTTTATCTGGAGAGCAGATGGTACTACCATCAGGGGATATCTTATAAGTTTATGTTCTAACTTTTATTTTTTCTTTTATGTAATCTCTGACTCAAGATGAAATCTAAAAATGCATATGTATCATATATATAATTGTTGTATTATGTAGTAAAGTTTGATTGTGGGTAATTTGTAAGTTAAGAGAAATTTAACACAAATATATAATTAAAAAATTGATGGTGCCCACAAATGATATTTAACAAATAGTAAAATTTCCAAGTATATATCTGAGGAGTATATACATTGTAGATTTGGGTATTATACTTTGTTTACCTTTCATATCAATAGAAAAGGTGGGATTATGGAGATTAAAAGGTAATGATCACAAATGGAAAAGGCATACATATAAATAAAACAATTCCTTGCTTTAAGTCTTATCCATGATACTTATTAAATATATGGTCTTTGGAAAATTTCTTTGTTTAAGCTTCTCAATCCTAAACTGTTCAACAGAGCTAAAGATAATATTCAAGAATTTGTTCTATTCATCTGTTAAATTAAAATTAAGAACTGTTACACACAGCTTCATAAATGATGGGGTACCTTTTATATGGTCTCAACTAACTGAGTATTATGTATAATGCAGTACAGTACAGATGATCCTTGAACCACATGGGTTTCAACTGCATATGTCCACTTATTTGAGGATTAAAAAAGATATATAAATAGAGTACTATAAGTTATTTTCCCTTTCTTATGATTTTCTTAATAACAATTTCTTTTTGCTAGTTTATTGTAGCAAGAATATAGTAAGTAAGACATACAGCATATAAACATATGTTAATTGACTATTTATGTTATCTGTATGGCTTCTGGTCAGTGGTAAGCTATCAGTAGTTAAGTTTTTGGGGAGTTAGCATTATATGTGGGTCTGCACTTCTAACTTCTGCATTGTTCAAAGATCAACTGTATGTCTTTAGCTCTCATACAAGTCTTCAAGTAGTAGTTGGGTTTTTATTGAAAAATGAAAATTAATTACACCCTACCTCTTTGCTAAGCACTAAACCGATTGAGAAGTAGACATATGCATTTGGGAAGGGTTAAAATATCCACTTTTCAGTTGCAATACAGGATTGGATAAAGCAACTATTAAATGGGCCTCTGGTATAGTACTTTTTATCCTGAATTTAGACCATGTAACCTACCTTCAGGTAGATAAAGTACTCAGCAACAGCACCTTGACAGTTGCATGAGAGAATAACTTTGAACTCAAAGAAACTCCAATTCTAAATTTTGACTGATTTGGGGCTCCAGAATTATTACTAAAAGAAAACCTTCAGACCCAATCAGGGACATTAATGCATGAATCAGGGGGACAATGCTATAGTTCTTCACTGAAGATATTGACAATAGATGGGAATAACTTAACCCTTCCCAACAGTAGAAGGGGAGTAATGTGTTAGACTCTTTCCATCTCTTCAGATAAATCAATCTCTAGCTCCTGCAGGGAGGTGTGTATAACATAAGGGGTGTAGAGACAGATCATTCCAAAGTATTCTTTCAAAACTGTTCCTTCCTCAGGAGGAGAGTGGATATCATATTTTTGGAATCCTGGGGAAAGAAATGTGGTTTGCTCTAAAAAAGTTATTATTTCTCGCAATTTACAGATATGATCACAGGGTCTCATAGTAGTTGTATTACTTGCACAAAGTCTCACAGGGAGTGAATGGTAGAGCAAGGATGCAAATCCAGATTTTCGTATTTCCATAGTCTATATATTTTAAAGTTACCCAAGGGGACAGATACAACAAAACTGATGTGAAAAAAAATGTTTTGGAGCACCAGAGCTGCATATGACCGCTCACCAAGCACAGATACTTACCTGCTTTTGAGGATCATTATGCAAATCAAATTAGTTAATGCATATTAAAGTGATTTATAAATGTAAAGTTATGAACATATTACTGATTATTATCTCAGTTAATGTGTATCTACATCAGCTTTATTTTTCTATAGTATAAGGTTAATAATTCTTGCCTTGGCAACAGCTTGGATTGCCACGAGGATTAAATGCAATAATATACCTGCAAGTTCTATGTAAGCTGTAAAGCACTATACAAGTGAAGGTTACCAGTATTGATTTGTACGTTAATTGTGAGTCCTCAAACATGGGTTAGTTAATGCTTTAATGATGAAAATTTGGACTACAAAATCTCTTAGAAAATGCTGTTATAAAGTAAATAGAGGTTAAGACCATAATTCCAGAGGAACAAAATGTGACCTAGAAATTGATTAGACTAATTGAACATTGTATCTTATTGATTTTGTGGTTTCTCTCTATGTTCAGCTCAGAATGCAGAGAAGCTAAAAGGTTTGGACATTGGAAAACATCCATGTAAATCTAATTCATCAACTTGATGGTTCACTTGCTACTCAAAATGTGGTCCTTGGACCAGTAACTTGGGAATCACCTGGAAAATTGTTAAAATTAGAATCTCAAATCCATCCCAGGCTCACTAAGTCAGAAACTTCAGAAACGCTGCTCTGTTAGAAGTAATAAAAAAAAACTAACTCATTATACCACTAAAAGTATACATAATTATTGGATTTCAATAACACAGACTGGAAACTTTTCCTTCCGAAGTATTTATGATATTAATATTCTTAGTACTATAATTGCCATGTTCTATAATAACTATTTAGAAAGACAAAAATACTAGAAACCTGATATTTTATTTCTTATTTGTACTTTCTCTTAATTAACACTGCTTCCAATTCATCTTTAAGCCCTCTCTGGATTCATATATTTATTTCTTTATTTTATAATCATTTTGAGTGTATCAAATACTCTGATATATTCTGAGTATATATTATAAGTTGAAATAGTATGGATTCTTTATCTCATGATGCCTATAGTTTAATGGTGAAAGATGGGCATACATAAACACAAAAAAACCAGAAGTATAAACTGAGAAAGATGCTGGGAAGGTAAAAGACAGGGTGGCAGGACAGGTGGTACTTGAATGTGGTCACCTGGGCAGGTCATCTAAAGTTGTGGCATTGTATCAGCTTTGGAAAATGAGAAGGAGCCATCCATTTGATAATTAATGGTGGCAAGACTGTTAAGGTTTTAGGGATGAAGAAAGTTTGGTATATTCCAGGAGCTAAAAAGGAGGCTAGCATCTCTGGAATGGATTGTATGAGGTGGATAGTGGTTGGAGATGAGTTTGAAACTATTAGCAGGGCCTAAATTAGATAGATTTAGAGCCCTTGGTTAAGTGTTTGTAACTTGAGTGCAATAGGATGTCACTGATGTGCTTTAAGCAAATGGGAAAAGAGGGAAGGTAGACACCTACATTTGAAAAGGGTCCAATTTGTATTTGAAAAATAATTACTCTGGCTGCTCTATGGAGCACCACCTGGATAGGGACGTGTTATAAGCCTGCTGGAGCAATACTAATGGCTTGGATGAAGGTGTTAGACAAATTTTAGAAGTATTTGTATTGTTGATTGTGCACTCAGATTCATTGCTCATCCTTCCCCTTCTCTGTTCTGCATTTCAGATGGTTTCCCTGCTGTATGGAGCTTCTACTGACACCAGGCACCAGTTGGAGATTGGAAGATCATTTCTGTAGGTATACCATTTTACCTATGGCTTCATCTCACACCAGATTGTCTAGTTTTGGTTTCATTTTTCTGTTAGATGTTCCTAGCCTCTAGTTCCAAGCAACACCATATCCTCATTGGGCTCTGCTGCTAATCCTGTACCATCAATTTCTGCTCAGCTTTTCAGTTCTTCTATCACTTGTGTAACCAATTCATTGCATTAGATGTTCTTTGCTGTAAATTCCTAAGTGTATTCTCCTCTACTCTTTAGACCCTAAAGGATGTAGACTAATGAACGAAAAGAATCAAGAATGTCACATGTATTTCAACTTTGATTGATTGAGCGTGGAGATTGGGGCAAGTACAATTTTGAAAGATATAGGTCAGTATTCACTTTTGGACATGCTGATCTTGATACATTCAAATGAAAATATGTAAGAGGTCTCGAATTCATACTTTATTCTGAGTTATAAATTTATAGATTATTGGATAGCGATTGAGAGATAAAAGAGATTTGGCCTGAATCCTGAAGGATTTGAGGTTGGTTGGTAGAGAAGGAATCTGCAAAAGATATCAAGAAAGGGCTGAGGATTTCCCAGATTCAGATTAGTAAATAACTACAATATATAAAATATCTCTAACATGTGTCTCTCACATTATATAAATTATACTGCCAAATAAAATACCAACACATGATGAGCAACATAAAACCATTAACATTAGCTGTAGTATCTGAAAAATAGGAGAAAGACAGTATGACAAGAATCTTTGCAAGGGATTTCATCTTAATTTTACAATAATTTTGCACTCCTGGTTTTAATGCAAATTTTCATTTTGGTTTATGTGACCAGGGAAAATGGCAGGACTGTCATCTGCCATTGTGAGGCTTCTATTGTAAGGTCCAACCCAGTCCAAATGGTTAATGAAGCTGAAATTCAGTTCGTTTTGCCCTAGCCAAACTGTTCATCTCGGTTCAGAGCTATCTCTGCTAGAGGAAAGGAACCTTTATGTAAACTCTTATCCAGATGGGAGAAAATTTTTCTAACGTACACAAAAGTATTTGTGCATTAGCAGTGGCCCCAGGATGGGACAGGACCAAGTGTGCTGGGCCACAATCACAATTTCAGGCTAAATCACCTGCAATGTCAAGTCTTAGGCAAAGTCCAGGACATACTGCTGAGGAGAAGAGATTTTGAGAGTAGATTTTCTCAAAGCATGGTTCTTAGATTATCTGCATCAGCACCACCCAAGAAGGTGATTTCCAGGACTCCACATTAAAATTCAATAATTCAAATCTTTAGCGTAAGACCCAGGACATCAAATATTTACAAGTATATCAGGACATTTTTATGAATATTACAAATAGAAAACAACTGTTCTAGGGAAACCAGGATGCCCCAATTACATAGACCCAATTTGGAAAATATCTGGTTGACCTTGGCTCTATTTATTTATTTTTCTTAGTTTTCTTTTCTTTTTTTTTTCCTCATTTTAAAATTTTATTGTTGTTCAATTACAGTTGTCCCAATTTTCCCCCATTGCTCTCCCTTGCCTGCCCCCCCAACCATCTCCCACAGTCAATCCCCACCCTGTTGTCCATGCCCATGGGTCCTTTATGTTTGTTCCTTGTTTTAAAAGACCCAGGGATCATCGTTCTGAAGACTGAAGAAAGACACATAGACTCATATTACATTGGTTCTGGATCTTTTTTTCTGGAGAGGGATACAAACCTTTAAAGTATCTAAATGACTCCTTCATGTTCCTGTTATCCTGTAAGATTGCTCCTCAAAGTTCTGTAGTGAGTTACTATGAAAGTATATTGATTAAATTCATACACACAGGTGAATTGAATGTGTGTGATTTAAGCACATTTTAAAGAATATTCAAAAGAATAATTTGTTCATCCCCAAATAATTTCACTCCTTTGCTTTGCTCTTGAACATTTCCACTCCCCACCATTCTACACTTGGCCACTAAGGCCTTCCCCTTGCAGTGGTGTTGACTGACCAGCCATGTCCCCATTGCTTTTCTTTATCCCAGCCATGACATCCTCTTCATGTCCTTCAGGGCCCCAACTTGTCTGCATTTCTCTTTGTCGTTTGTTTGTTTACTTTTGTTTTTTATCTATCCCATTGGAATGTACTCTATGCTAGGTTATAAATCCCGTCTCCCTTTTCAATCACTGAAGATCCAGTGCCTGGAGTAGGCAATCAGTGTGTATTTCTTGTATGAATAAACACAGAGAAGTGGACCTCTAGTTAGTCTGGGAGATGTACCTGTCCACTTTCAACTTTGTTTTTGAAAGGAAGATTCTTAATTAGAGGGATGTTTGAAGTTCAGCTTGCTTCAGTATCTTTCAGAAGTCACTGTTAGGTCAGTAGTCTTCAGGAGTCTCCAGAAAGTGCTTTCATTTAAAGAATTCAGAATCTAGAGCTATACAAATCTCTTGGATGAAAGCCTTTTTCTAGTACTTTAATTTTCAATTGATAATGAAGACTCATGAAAACAGCCCTCATGTTTGCTCAATTCCACTGTACTCCTCAGTAAGCATACTTCTGCCTTCCTAAAAATGATATGTGTATGGGGGGAGGTCAAAAGCCATTGATAATGGAAGGTATCTGTCCTCCTTTCTTCTGATATTTTATTGCCCTTTAATTTATTTGTGAAAGATATCAAAGCAGAATCAGACTAGGGAATATGTCTTCTTCATTAAAATGGCTGATCTGTGTAGATCTCTTCTTTCTTCCCTATAGAAGGTCTTTGATCAGTACATGAGAGGATAATTTATTTTTTTTAAAGGTAGAAAATGTTACATCAACAGATAAAGTATCAGAGGAAAAATGCACAGGTTTTATTTAGGAAGATAAAACTTAGTTTCCAGCTGAAATTATAAAATTATTCCTAGCTAAAAGTATTAGCCAAGTTAAAATAACAATGTGTCCATCAGTGATGTGGTTATTTTGAAACACAAAAGAAATCAAAGGCATAGATTTTCAATGTCCATCCAATTTCTGTACAGGGGAAAAAAGGCATCATTTATATGTGTTTAATACCAGTCAGTGTAGTTTGACCATTATTTGTTTTTATCTTCCATTCTGCAGGTTTGGGAAAGTAATAGATGCTTTTTTCCCTTATTAGTTTTCAAATCTCTTCCTTTTAGAATGCTACTTTCTGATATGGAACTTGGTAGTCATAGATGTAAGAGACCTGTGTTTAGGAAACATGGAACAGGGTTTGAGATATTGGACAATTTTAAAAGTAAGACATTTGTGATCATAACCCTGCTATATATTAAGTATTTTTGTTTAATTCATATCATTAGGCATATTTTTGTGGATTTGGAATTTCATTTCTTTAGGTAGTATTGTTTGGTTAATTCAAATTAGGAAGAGAATTTACAGATATAGAAAAATATGAAAAAGGAAAAAATAAAGACTTGTAATAACTTGAACCAGGTATAAATACTATCGATATTTTAGCAAATTTCCTTGAAGTATCTTTCAGAGGTATGTGTGGTGCATATATACGTACATAAGTATGTATATAAGGGTAGGGCAAAGTGGGTTTTAAACTCAACACTAGGGATTTGTCAAATATTCCTTTCAAGCATTGACAGCAGGTATTCTATTTGGAAAGTGTGCTTGGAAAGTAATTACAGTTTTTCATATGGAAAATAATACAATAGTTAATAAATAATGATATAAGAATAAACTGTGCTTTATGTACTCATAACTATAAGCCTACTTTTGCCCCAACCTGTATTGATTTATATATTAAGCCCTAAGGTCTTAGCTTCTTCTTGCACATGAGTATAAAATGAGGTCACTTTCACATATTCTTAAATAATAATCAACACCTAGTATTTTAAAAGCACCTTTTTAGTCACTAGAAGCCTAACAGTGACCAGAAATCAAAAATCTCTGGCTCAGGGAGTTGATGTGGGAAGAAAGACAGTAACTTTCAATGCCAGGAATTACAGTGGTTGAGGCCCTATTTTTAGTCTTTCTTCAAGGGTTCTTCCAAAAATCTGTCCTGTGCTCGGGAATATGACCATTATGCTTCCTCAGCTTCAGTCACCTCTTCATCCAATCACACCCCTGCGTGTGCAGCCTTTGGGGGTTGGGCTCCGTGCTGGGCCCAACCATCCTTAGGGCTCACTAGGATCCCCAGAGTCAGACTCAGCATGTGGCTGGCTGCCAGGGCATTGTCTTGGGAGTGGACACACTATGGGAAGGCTTGTGGTTTGGTGACAAAGTGATCATTTCTAAATATCTTTTATTATTAGAGAAGAGGCTGATCGTGTCTAGGGGAGGTGATTGTATGTGATTGTATGGAGCTGGATCCAGAATTGCATACCTTCCTCTGCATTTCAAAGTTTTAAAATTAATTGGAGCATCATCTTTAGCAATCCACCCTTAAACATGTGTGTTTCTTGTGGGTTTTAAATTCAACACTAGTGACTTTTCAAATATTCATTTCAAGCACTGAGGGTAAGTATACTTTACTTGAAAAGTAATTACATTTTCCCAGTCTCATTACGTTTTACGTGATATTTTTGGTTCTATGTTATATTGGGACTCTCAGCAGCTGCCTAAAAATCCCATCCTCAAGACTGGCCCTTTTACTATCATCAATGGCCTTAAGAGAGGGGGTAATACTCATTCTTTTCCTCTCCAGCCCAAGGGTAGGGCAGGACCCATTATTCATTTCCTATGGCACTATAGATTTGACACATAACAAAACGCAATTAGGTTCAGGAATACACGCCAGGAAGTAAAACATGGAAAATAATTTATAAAGTTCTATTAGATTAGGCTGCTCTTGGCATCTACAAACATAACACCAAGGAAACACAGGTCAGATGCCTCTCTGCTTAGCTCCTGTTCGCCAGTCTATGCCAAAGTGCAGCTTAGTTCTTTCCGTGGATTGTACTCATCATGCATGTCTGTCCAAAGTCTGGACATCTATCTCAAAAAGCAAAGGAAATCCCTTTCTCACTGCCTAAGATTTACCTTCACAACTCTATTTCTTACACCAGGATTTGCCATAGCCTAAGACTTTAAACCCTCTGTAAGAAGAACTCCTCTTGTAGGCATAGTTGGGTCCCAGTTCTCTGATCAGGCAGGACAATTAAAACATTCCATCAATACCAGTATGTACTCAGATATCTAGTCTTAGATAAAAGCTGAATATCTAAAGAACCAAGCATGCTAGTGCGATTCCTTTAGTTTGTTTTTTCTTCTACATGAGGTAGTCATTCCTGCATGTCTTTGTGTCCTGTCTCGTTTTTTTCAAAATCTCAGTCCTAGATTTTCTGTGAGCAACTATTTAAACAAAAATATGTGCACATATATGTGCATGTGCAGATATGTATCTTCAGAAGAATGGATAAAATATTCAGGCATTAAATATTTTCCAAACCTTTAAACAGTAAAGAACACTTTACCGAAGAAGCAGAAAAGCATTTACAGCCAAAACTGCTAGAAAATATGCATAATTTACATTGCATTCTCAGCCTAAATATTGCCGCTCACAGTCAGGTAAATACTGTCTTCACGCATTTCTCCAAGGTAACGACTGGGGACTTGTTTTACATTCATGAAATTAAACAGCTCACTCAAGCAGATTTCCTAGAAAAAAAGACCACCTTCTGAGAAAATATTAAAGTTTTTATTACATATACATTAAATTTTACTAGCTATTCATATTTTTAACAAAATTAATGTTATATCCTATAATGAATAGTATATAATGACTTTTTACTTACTCCTAAGTGTATTTTCCCATCATTAACTATTTTTGAAAATGTTTTAGTGGCAGCATCCATAATGTGGATGTACAAGAACTTATTTTATCACATTTATTTTGTTTATCAGAAATCTATTTTGTTTTACTTTTTTCTACTGTAAACATCTTTGGAATGGTCATCATATACATTTGCTTGTTTCATTCAGTATTTCCTTAATATATTCTTGTGAATGAAATTGTATCATAGGATGCTAGGGTTGAACCTCAGGAAAAGGGGTCCCTATTCCCCTGGCTCTGCTACATAATAATTTGCCTTTAATAAGAATGATTGTAAGTTATTAGCCTTAGTGATGAGGCGAATAACTTACAATCATTCTTATTAAGCGATGTTGGTCAAGGCTACTGTGTCTTTTCCATAATATGTCTACTCCAGCCACTGCGGCTCTGCTGCTCAGCGCCAATAAACTCCGGAGGTAGAGGTTTGGTGACAAAGGAAAGGGGTTGCTTATTTAAAGGCTATACAATTTTAGAAGAATAATGGGCTTCTGCATCAATGCTTATTTCCTTTAAAACACCCAAAGGTAAATAACTCCTTCACCCCTAGTCAGCTCAGTTCAAGGATGCGCCTGGAATCCCTTCTCCCATTTAAAATATCCCATTCTTTGCCACATGCAGGTAGCTGCGGCTGATCATCCAGGTGGCTTGGTGGGTCTCTGGTCACAGTGCAGCTCCAGGCCTCTTTCAGAGTCTGTGCATGCGGCATCTTTCTTGCAGCATGCCCCTTCCCCCAGCCACTGCGCCGGCCCAGCGCTTGCGTGGCTGCAGAGGCCGCGGGCTCACCAGGGCATCCATGCGTCGGCTGGATGGAGCAGGGCTGCCAGGAAGGCAACGGCCGCTGCTGTGTGGGAGGGATGCGGCCTCGGCGCCTGGCCGCACGGTTTCCTGGTCCCTCGCCCCTGGCCCGTCTCCAGAGGAGGAAGGAAAAAGTCCCGGGCTAACACGCTTACTCCGTAGTTGAAATCCCAGCCCCAAGCCTCACGTGCACCAGAAGCCAGTAGGAGGTATTTTTTCCCCAGTGCAAACGTTTTACTAGGCTAGCACATACACCGGTCATCCAGGCTATCTTCCATCATGCCTTTCACGGCACCTCTGTTGCTCCTTGGTCACCGTCGCCCAGAAGGGGCAGGAGTTTCTAGCCCAGTGCAGGGCACCAAGTGTCTTGGCCCCCGGTGAAGCATTCCGCTGGAGCCCCATGGGTTTTGCTTATCGTTGCCAGAGGCTGTGGAAAGGCTATGGGGGTTGCTGCTGCCTCTGGCACTTCCTGAGCCATCTTGGGGGATCCACCTGGGGGAGCACAGGATCTAGTGCTACACTGTTGAGTCGCCCTGCTGCTGTTGCATTGTTGGCTGTTGCTGTTCAGTTGCTGGGGCTATGCATGCTATCCCCCCCGCCCCCCACTGGTTTGTTTACTGTTGCCTGGGCAACCTCCATTCTCCAGGGAAGGCAGCCTTTCATGCCCCCTCTGTGATCCCTTCTCTGCTCCCCATTGATCTGGCCAATCCCCCTGTTGAAGTTGCACTAAGGGCAACTCAGTGATATCTTAAATGATCTTTATGAAGGAGTTACAAGTGATATTTACTAATAACATTAATTAATTTAATAATTCAAACACATTTGTTCAATGTAGTCATAATGAAAATTCTCATTTTTAGGTAGGGTGAAAAGTGAGTCTAAACATCAAACTTTAAAGGGGTAACATTTTGTTGTCTGTGACTAAATACAAGTCGCAGAAAGTATAAGCAGATTCTGTTAGAGGTCTTTGCCCACTATTTATAGATAGTTATTGGAAGGACTAAGCTTCCAAGAAGCACCTACTTTTGACTCTGAAAGGGGTAGTAGCATCAGATGAACTGGAATCTGTGCTCTGTGAGAAGAGGCTCTAGCCCCTTTCCGGTGGCAGTTCTAACACATTTCCTGCACAGTGTTGTTCCGTGCTGATTAGTGTGTTGATTACTCACATCTGGGACTCGATTTGATTAAGCTCACTGAGTTTTGCTCTTTTTCCCATTTCTAATCATTCTCTTTCCGCAATCTTCTGAATTTGTTGTCATTTAATTTCATTTTTTGTCTGGAGTCAAATTGATGGCTGCTCTAAAGTTTCATTAAAAATTTTATTTCTTCACATTCTTTTTCCAAGGTTCTGCTTTCTTTGGCCTTTAAAAAAATGCTTGGACCTTTGGTTGGGTAAATAAAAATTCTGAAATGCATATAATTGTATAGTTAGTGTCATCAGTCTGCTCATTGTGAAGCAACAAGTATGATTTTTGTTTATTCTCTGAATGCTTACTTCTTCAATAGATTAGTTAGAGTGATCAAAGGAAAACTGTTTAGACCTTTGGGAAACATACTTTAGTGTGTTCTCTCTCTGTCCCTGTCAGTCTTTCTAAATATATTTTATATGTATATATATTTACACACAAATATATATAAATAAATACCTTAGTTATACTGATGATAAACACTAAGTATACATGAGTTCCTTCTGTAATACAAAATTCTTACATTTTAATTTAGCAATCTAAATTTTTACTTAGCTTATATATGTAAATTAGAGGCTCTAAAACTGTATTATACCTAAAACGGTTAAGTGAAATTTTTATAGGTTACAAAACTCCATGTAAGTCACTAGTATCTTCATTTTACATATCTAAGCACTAATAATCTAGGTCAAATTTCATAGAAAATTAACACATTTTCTGTGCTTGCCTTTGGCTAAGTGATTATATATACACAATTTAAAATATCACCTGCCTACAGGGGAGACCTGATGGAGGCTAACAATGAAGAATTCTTACCATTATACTAAGCTAAGTGGCTGTAGTTTATGCTAAACTTGGAGTCTGAGAGGGCTCTCTTCTTGTATGACAATTGACTAAATACACTTTCACCCTCACAACATAAATATGATGCATTTTCATAGTGTTAGACACACATAGGCTATGCTGTTATGTTAGTGTTTAATACATAGAGTTTTAGAGAATTTTAATGTAGTTTTGAGATACCACTTAAACACATTTGATAGCCTTCAAATGATGTTTATAAAGTTGAGAGGAATAAGAACTTAGTATCAGCAACTAGTGCAATTGTCTTCCATTCCACAGTTCATCCAATGATTATCTCTTGTGTATCTACTTCTTGCCACTCATTATTTTGTGTGTTTGGAATATATCAGTAAATCAAGCCAACAGACATTCTCATGCTCATGTAACTATCCTATTAAAAACTGATTTTTCTAAAAGTTATCTAATTAAAGCCATAGTTTATCTATTACTCTCATTTATACACATGATGCTAGGCCCTGTGATAAAGATTATAAAGTGAATAAATTACATAAAAAGAAATATTTTGGAATAAAAAAGGGCAGTATACCACATAATTCACCATATAACATGCATCCAATGAAAAATGAAAATTGCAAAAATATCAATACTGTTATGATTTTATGCAATATTAAGAAATTACTAATATCTTGATACTGGAAATTCATTTGACTTTCCCAAGGACATGCAGAATGTCAACTTTTTGGTTGGAAATATTCAATTCTACTTTTCCGGAGTCAACACGATTGCTTTTGCTACAAGGTTGTTGTCAGGTGATTTTCATGGTATCATATTATTTATTCTGCTACTAAGCTAAATACCATTTCTGTTAGTATGATAGGTATTAGTCCGCTTAGTTTAGGTTGTTCTATATAATCTTTCTGGGCAATGGAAATAATGAAAATGTTCAAATACACACACACACACACACAAGTTATGGTTAATTAAAATATATGATAATGATGAAATTTATGAACTAGAATACTATTTTTACTTTAAAAAATAATTATTATTTTCCAATGTAAGAAAGGAGTTATGCTATGAGAGCTTGTGTTATTATAAAAAACAATTACTGACTGAATTTAAGCCTATGTGAGGAATAATGGATATATTAAACTTAAAAAAAAAGAATACCACTATAGCAAAACATTGTATCTGTTTATGAAAACTTAGACTTTAAATAAGAACTGAACATTTTAATTAAAATAATTGATTGGTTTAAAATAGTTTATGCAAGATTCTAATTTAGAACTTTACTGTGTTTCTCTGTTACTTCCATTCTTTGATAAGCTGACTTTAACAGCAATAAAACATCTAATTAGATTACACTGTGTTATGTTCTGAGAAGTAATTATTTAGTTTATTATCATTCCTTTCTAAAAGAACACAAATTTTATAAACACATACAAATACAGTTTTTATATTTCCTAAATTTTTTACAAACTCTTTTCTAGCAAGCAAGTTAAGAATAATTATATTTATTAAGTACAAGCATAATATTAGTCTTAAACTTCCTTAAAGTACTTCAAAATCTTGTGGAAATGATTTGGGTTTAAAAAGAAAGTGGAAAATAAGCAAAACATTTTGTTGCTTTTTCAATGCTAACAAAACTAAAAATTCAAGCAGGTATCCCAACATGTCCTCTGCATTTGCATCAAGTGTTTAGTTTAAAGAATTAAATACCATGAACTCATTGATTCTTAATACCCAGTATTTATTGCATGTCACATCACATAACTTTCCTTTTAGTCTCTGCTTTTGGTTTTAAAGTTCTTTTTAAACTTCTCCATGTTACATCTCTGTATCTTATCTGCTTTCCCACCTCAGTCTCTTCAAAGAATCCATCCACTTCCATATCTGTCTGAAACATTGTCATCATTATCATCAATATTCTTCCTATCCAGTTCAAATCCAAAGACCACTATTATTAAAGTATCTTCATGCCAGTGATCTCTAGTCCTGTGTCTGTCCACATTTTTGATGCATCTTATTTGCTTCTAAGCTCACGCACATGACCGTGAGTAGGCCTCAGAAGACGCTTCCAAGCTTACTCACCTGGGCCTCTCCACACAACTGCCTCATGCCACGGCAGCTGGCTACCCCAGACTGAGGGTTCCAGAAAAGAAGGCGAGAACACTCCCAAGACAAAAGCCACAGTCACCACACACCAACGTGATTTTCAGGTAGATAAATGTCCTCAATGTGAACAGCTAAATTTAAGGCCTCTAAATAATACAGATTTCTTAGTAAGTAAAAGAAAATTGCAAACATTAAAAAATACGTATACAACATTTTTTTACATATTCAATGAAGGGTGCATAAAGATTAAAAGTAAAAATTTTGGAATTAAGCTGGCTTTGCAAAATTCAGAACTAACAAAATACTAGTTAAATTCCTATAAATCAATACGGAGACAAAGAACACAATGGAAAAATATGCAAAATTCACGAACACTTTCCAAATAGGGAAAATGGGCCTATAAACTTGTAATAATGTAAATAAAACTTGAAATGCCAATTAGAGCATTTCATGCTTATTAAATTGTCAAACCATTGATACAGAAATGAAAATATACTAGTACGTATGGAATGCAATTAATGAAAACAGAATCAGCCATTTTGGAGCATAAGTTAACAGCAGCTAATATATGTGAAGATGCTCTTACCATAAAAGAATCTTCAAATTCTACTTCTTATAAGAATGTTGAGGCATTGCTTTAAATAGCCAAAACTAAAAGCATCCTAAATGCCTATCAATGAATGTCATATTATAGTTGTAACATAAAACCAACAGTGTTTAGAAAAAACAAGTATTATCTATTAACATGACTAAATGTTAGATATATAGTGTTGAGTGAAAAGAATACATTTCATAATATGTACTGTTTCTGTCATTTATATGAATTATAGAAACCAACAAAATAAAAATTATAGCACTCATATTTAAATATGCAGTAAAAATATAGATGGACTCATGGAATTGATAAAACTTAGTTTACACAGTTATCCTTTGAGAAACAAATTAAAATGTTATTTACATGTTCTTTGAAAATTTTTTGGAAAAAAGGCCAGAAGCAAATAAAAAATACTAGTAAAACTGATAAAGCTGGGTAGTGGGCACACACATGCTAATTATCTTAATTCTGTATCTAATCTGTTTTTAAAAAATAATTCACAATATATTTTTTAAAAACAATCACTCTCCCTGTCTATTCTACTAACATTTCTGTGGTCCAAAGCTGTGTTGATTTATGCCAGGAGTTCCTTCACAGACATACTGTCTACACTCTCTGCCTTCAATCTGACCTTCAGCCAGTCAATTTCAGCCTGTCACTTACTAACATCAGTAGGGACATCCAATTTCCTGCTACAATCGTTCTATAATATTTGCTATAGTGGGTCCAAGCCTCTATTTCTGGCTTTTGAGCCCAACCAGAATCATTCTTTGAATCTCTTCTCTTCCATAGGAAACCTGTACTTCAATTAAGCATAACTGCCCTATGTCCCTTCCTTCACTCAGTTCCAAAGCCACTACATTAGGGCACAGATCAAATGACACAATATCCATAATGACTCTTTTATTTTATAAGATATGTTATTAATTTATTTTAGAGAGAGGGGATGGGAGGGAGAAAGAGGAGAGAAACGTTGATCAGTTGCCTGTCATACTCCCCCAACTGGGGACCTGGCCTGCAACCCAGGCATGTGCCCTGACTGGGAGTCACGCTGGCAACCTTTTGGTGTCCTAGTTGATACCTAGCCCACTGAACCACACCTGTCAGGCCTATCATGGTTCTTTTCTGATAATTTCAGCTTATTCAGTGTTTGTATTATCCATAAAACCAGTGTTATATCATTTATTTCTTAAATAGTCTCTATTTTGTTTGTAGAATTTAGATTCAGACATTTAACTAATTGTGTGAGGGCCAGGGAATGTCTTATTTTCTTTTATATTAATCATAGGGCTAGACACTGTTAATTATTCCCCAAACTCCTGTTTTAGGGTGATCACCCAGGATGATCCAGTGGCTCTTAGGCCCTCAGTGTGAAATCTGGACTAATCTTGACTTTCTCTGCTCTTTCATTCCCCTTCAGATAAACACTATATTTTATTTTCTAGTTTTATTAATATATTTCCATTCTGTGCACTTATCTCTGTTTTCATCGAACAACCTTGTCAAAGCCACTAGGGAGCAAAACACTTAAAAATTATAATATTGAAACTTACATATCTTTGTGAAATTCTCACCTAATACACGTAGAGTGGGGGGAATTTTGCTGTTCCTCATTAATACGAATCTCTGTAAAACTCTGGTCTCCCTCTATATTCTATAACGAAGCTATAGTAAACTTTATAAAATTTAGTTACCTTGTTGTTTAAAGCCCTTAATGGCTTTCTATTGTCCTTGTAAAGTCTCCAATAGTTAACATGACTCAGAGCCTTGTGTGACCTGTCACTGCCTACTTCTCCAGCCTCACCTAATGCCACCCACCCGGAAGCTGTAGACATATTGTCTTTCTGTTCCTTAAGATGTCATTTGCTTTATTTCCTCAGGGCTTCTACATAGGCTAAGCTGTCTTTCTAGAACCCACTCCCACCATCCCTATTCCCATGGGCATTCTACTTATTCTTCAGGTTGTAATTTCAATTTTATTGGTGAATCTTTCCTTACCTCTCCTCTTACCCATCTTACTCAAACAGCAATAATTTCTATAGTTCCTTTTATTTATCTTTTTTAACACCTATAAAAATGTAATTAATTTTTATTTTTTATATTTCATGACTCTATAAACTTCACAGGAAATGAAACTATTTTCTTCCCTAGTTTATCTCCAGTGGCTAACATAATGCCTTATTCATAGTAAGTGCTGTACACATATTTATTGAATCTATTGAATATTGTTTCTTAAGGAATATTAAAAAAATTATTTTTATTGTATTTTTTCCAGTCATCATTTACCCCCCTTATATCCTCTTCTGCCTCCCCACAACCCCCTCCCCCATTCACCACACCATTGTCCATAACCATGAATACTTTTAATTGATTTTGGCTTATTAAAATAGATGATAAATGTATTTTTACATATTTCCATTTCTTATTATTTTTAACTTTATTTTTATAGTTGACACTATTACAGATGTTGCCTTCCCACCCACCACCCCCTTTCCCCACCTCCACCCAGCCCCACCCCCCATCACCACTCTGTTGTTTGTGTCAATGCGTTTGCATATATGTTCTTTGGCTAATCCCTTCACCTTCTTTCCTACCATTTTCTCTCATTTTATCATAAGAATTGGAAGGGGATAAAGTGAACAAAACCAGAACATATCTACAGATTCTGAGGCAGGCAGATTTAAGCAAACCAAAAATCTGAGCATATTTAATAACTTCCTTTTTCAGTTTTTCTAAAGTTGGGAAATAGAATTAAACTCTTCATAAGTAATGTTTTATTTTTTTCTTTTTTAAAGTGCAACTATACTTATTGGGGTGAAGGTCATTGACTATTTTTAAATAGAAATTCCTGTTGATTAAGAAGGAACCAAAGTATTTACTGGGGTAGCATTTTATATGAATAAAAATCAACACGTAATCTTGATGTCTGACACTTTCAAATCAAGCACCCTCACATAGCTTATTCTCTAATAATCTCTTCAATCATTTGCCCTGCTTGCCTCTGTGCCCTCAGTGTGTAATAGTTCCCTACAGTGTTTGAAAGCTATAACACAATCCTTCTCTCAAAATAGAAAGGGGGGCGGGGGATAAAAAGACAATCTACACTTCACACTCTGCCATGTTCCAGCAGCTCTAGGTGATTAATGATAATGGCCATTTGCCCAAAATGTAGACTCTGTTCACAAGTGGGATTGGAAAACAACTTTATGATAAATGTGAAAAATATATTACTCTTCTTCTATGGTGTATACCTTCCTTTATACATAAAATGAAAGGCATTCTTAAATTCTATTTGCACATAATAATGCATGAAATTACAGTTTTTATAATGTTGTGTATTGAAAGAAACTGGTTTGATTTGGTCAACCAAGGGACACAACCTATTTTTTTTTTCAGAACTGTGAGAATTATGTATATTGATACCTTACAATCTGCAGAGTTCATCTAAAGGAAATTTATATATTATACATTTATGGAGATTCTGTACTTTATATGGAAGAAAGAAGTTTGGAGTTTTCATCCTGATACTTACCCAGTGGGTACCTACTTATTTACATAAAGTTTGTGAGGATGAGCTTCAGAACAAAAAGATTAACTGTATTGAAGGGAAACCATCAATGAAGTCCTGAGTCCCTCTGGAAATGGTACATTTCTCTTAATCCTTTACATTGTTTTTTAACTTCTCCTGGTGAAGAAAAGTGAAGGAGTGGCTTTTCATGACCCATTTTATAAATGATGAAATGTTCCAGATCTTCGATGAAGTAATAGGGGTAGGTCTGTTCCCAGTATTTATTATGCATCTGATTGTTCCTCTGATAAAGTAAATGTAATTAAAAATAGAGCAGGGCTATTACATTTTAATACCTTGGAATTTTCCCTGTGGAAGAGTCAGCAAACAGTGAAAGAATATGAAGATTCAGCTCCCTAGCACCTGCCAGGCAGCCTTTGTCAAGATTAACAGCATCACACCAGGTTATTAGAGGAAACATAAATACGTTTGAGACTCTGTGGGTAGTTACGATATCACGTTTTATTATCTTCTCCTAAAATGGAATTACGCAGTGTAATTGCTTGCCAGTCACAGGCCAACAAACATGACAGAAGAAATCATATATATTGGGGAGCACGGTTATAATGCAAAGGCGGCTGACCTAGAGAATGTTGTTAAGGGCATATTATTGTGTATTTGTAATAATCATAATTAAAATTTTATGGCACTTTACAGCTCCTACAGTAGGCACATATTTGTGCCTTGCAATCTGAAGTGGGCATAGCAGTTATTTGAATTCCTATTTGAATAAGGAAATAGGGGTGTGAAGATGCTGAAAAACATGCTCAAGAATCCTGCTGTTAGGAATTGCAGAGTTGAGACTGAGCTCCCATCTCCTATTTCAGTCTGTGTTCTTTATGTCAATCTGCATGTTCAACACCAAGCACCTCATGTATGCAGTTCCCTTCTGGGCCACAGCTTTCTTTATAAAAAGATGGTTTTGAAGAATCTAAAGTTTCCTGAAAGGAATGGTAGAGGACCAACCGCAATGCAAACAAACTGCAGTTTAGTAAGTAGCCTTACGGAAGCAGGGAGATTTGATGTCAGTCATGGGACATTTGCGAAAGTATGGGAAGGCACTATCTCTAAGTAGGAGTAGAAAAGTGATGCGTTAAGAGACACTTTTTGTTTGTATTATTTTTGTTTTCATAGACTTTATTTCCCAAACAAACTTAATTATCAAAAGTGGAATGAGTCAAGAGAAGAAGACCTGTACACATTGGGAGAAAATATTTGTAAAACACATTATTGGGTAAAGAACAATTTTCCAAATTATACAAAAGAACTCTTAAAGCTCAACAATAAGGAAATAAAAATCCTATTTAAAAAATAGACAAAAGAGCTGAACAGATACTTTAACAAAGAAGATACAGAGATGACAAGTAAACACATGAAATAGTGCTCAACCTCATCTACCGTGAAGGAACTGTGAACTAAAGCCATAATGAGATACCTCTATGCACCCATAGAATCACTAAGATCCAAAACCCTGAACACACCAACTACTGCCAAAGATGTGGAACAATGGGAACTCTCATTTACTGGTTGTGAGAACGCAAAATGATACAGCCACTTTGGAAAACACTGTGGCAGTTTCTTACAAAACTAAACTACTCTTATCCTATGATCTAGCAGTTGTGCTCCTTGATATTTTCCCAAAGGAGTTGATAACTTAAGTTTACGCAAAACCTGCACATAAATATCCATAGCAGCTTTTTCATAATTGCCACAATTTTGAAGGAAACATGATGTCCTTCAGCAGATGAATAAATAAATGGTGTTACACCCAGACAATGGAAGATTGTTGAATGCTAGAAAGAAATGAGCTACCAAGCCATGAAGAGACATAAAATAACTTTATATGCATATTACTAAGTAAAAGAAGCTAATCTGAAAAGGCTACAGACTACATGATTTTAACTGAATGACATTATGGAAAAGGCAAAAATATGGAGATAGTGAAAAGGTTGGTGGTTGCCAGAGACTGGGAGGAAGGGAGGGATGGATGGGCAAAGCACAAACGTTTTAAGGACAGTAAGATTATTCTGTATGATACTAAATGTCATTATACAATTTGTTAAAACTCACAGAATGTGTAACACCAAGAGGGAACCCGGATGTAAACTATGGACTTTGGGTGATAGTGATGTGTCAGTGTAGGACCATCAGTTGCAAGAAATGTAGCCCTCTGGGGCAAGATGCCGAGAGCGGGGGAGGCTGTGCGTGTGTGGGGACATGCGGGTCTATGGGAAGTCTCTGTACCTTTAATTTTTCTGTGAACCTAAAACTGCTCTACAAATAAGCTTTGTCTTATTTTAATACTTTTTCTTTAATTAAAAAAAACGTGGTATGGGGAATAGCACATCGATGTGGGGGAATGGGTGCCGTTAATCCCCTGTCAACAGCATCCTGTGTGGCCAGCAGGGGGCGAATCAATGATACCAAGTCTTAAAATCTGTTTAATGCTTGGGGGAAATACAGAGGCTTTTTTGTCGAGACCCCTGAATCCCACACTTAGTGAATGTTCCGGCAGAAGTTCTGCTTGTACTTTGGAACAGTACATGCAAACTCATTTCTTTTATTACCATGCAAATTATCATTGTCTGGTACACCTGAAGCCTAGACTATCCAGAGAGAAATGATTCATTGGGTCTAGTCAGTCCAACAGAATGGCACAAGGGAATATGCTCAAAATATAGAATTTCTGGCAGAAAAAGCAGTTTCTGCAACAATTCAAGGAAAATAAAACACTTGGTATGCTCAAATTCTTCATTTTCTACATCATATGTTAGAATCATAGATGAAGTTCACCAGCTATAACTCCATTACTTCTATTGCAACTTTTAATATTAAGAAAATGCTTTCTTGCTTTTTACTTTCTATATTTTTAAATGTGATGTTTTCTCATAATATTTGAGTCAGATATTTTATTGAATTTTGATTATTTTAGTATTTTAAGTTTTCTGACTTTTCTTTCTTTCTTTTTTTTTTTTTGTAGAGTATTGCCATTAGTTAACACCTAAGTTTGCCTCTTCCTTTGGCTATTTTCTTCCTCAAGCCATAACCTGAAAAATTCTTGATCAAAGACCATTAGCCCACACATTTCTTAGCTTGACCCCTCGCTGAATCCCTTGTCCCCCAAATTACATTTAATAGTAACCAATGTGTCACCAATTTCTACCTCAATCTGCCTATCTTTGACGGAAAGTCTTCCTCAGTCTCGTACTCTGGGATTTCTTGGGGTTTTAGGACACAACCCTTTTGGATTCATGAAGAGTTTTTCCATTGTCACAGAACCCACCATGTTCCTTCATGCTAGTTCCAGTTCCTGACCATGGCTGACAAAGTCCCCTGAGGTATGCTGATTGCTACCTCTGCAGCCTATGTTCTCTAAGAGGTCACTGAAAGTTCTGGCAAGGGTGTTGCTCCCTGACACAACCTGTAGACACCAAAGCCTCGTAGTTTATCAATCCTCAGGACATGTGTTTACTTGGGAAGCAAAAAATATATCCCAAGGTGAAGAGAGACCTCTGCTTGTAGCCCACAAAGTTCAGAGGTGGATCTTTGGACCAGAGCCAACATACAAGCACTGAGTTAGACATTTTATCATCCTTATGGTCTTCTCCTTCCATCATTACTAGCTTCTGTCATTGCAAATGTCACTGCTGGGTTCCCATAGTGAACAATGCCTAGCTAGTGCCTGCATTCCCACTATACCTGTCACTTTCTTGGTCTGTCTAAAATGGTGACATAAAATATGCAAGTCTGCTTTTAAATTGTGTTTATATCCCAACTGCTTTAATTCTTACCATCTGTATTTCAACCACATATATGATGGAAGAGCAGAACATGAAGTGGGTTCAGAACCCCATAGACCTTGCTACAATAAATAATAAAGACCACAAATAAAGATGTCACCCTTTAATCTGCTACCCTGTGATTTATTTATTGTCATAGTGACATCCATGTTTTAACTCTATAGTTTCTAATTAAGCATACACTATGTGTCAGGTAATGTGCAGGATGCAGAAAATTCCAGATGCTACTGTTTAGCATGCAAGCATATTTCCTTTGTTTTATCATCCTAATACTTGTCCTTGTTAATTAAAATGAGAACATATGTATTTTGGAAATTTAAACAGTCATTTTGTCACATAACTCATCATTTTGAATGAAACACTGAGCTAACCCACCAAATTGGATAGTTTTAAGCCCAATTCTGATTGCATTTTAGAGACTGGCTTAGCAATTCCTGATACCATTTCTAGCATCTTTTGACTATATGCTTGTTAAGAGCTTTAATCATAAATCAGTAGCTTTCAAGCTGAAATTTATAAATGCTTTAGATCAGAATTCTAACCTAAATGCAAAATGAAAAAATAAGTACTTGATGTCTATCCCTAAAACTTAGGACTGGTTAGTTATTTCAGTTGCTTGTTTATGTTTTCTAAATTTGGTAAGCTAGTTTTTTGCTTTAAATATCTTATTTTCCTTATTTATAGTCTGTCCTTGAATTCTTCTAATATACATTCTAAATACATGCCCTTACACATAATATGTGTGTATGTCAGATGAATTTTGTCTCTGTGGACTAGCGGAGAATAAGCCACACAAGCAGCCCCTAACCAAAGCCAGTGGGCTAACAGATGGAGCACACAGTATGGAATTAGATAAAACTGGCAGGATTTATTTTTTTTAATGATCCATCTGGAATTCACAGGTCAAGATCATCAGTTTTCACACTTACAGAGGATCACAGCCTCACTTTACATTTAATTTCTGAGGTTACTTTCTTTAAAAAGATAGTCTTCAGTATTAAAAAATTATTTAGAAAATAAACAGCACAAGTAAGTTAAAAATTACCACAGAATAAATGCTATGTTATTATAGAAAATGACTTCACATAAAAATATATTATATAACATTATAAATTGCTACAGTTAATCACTTTAACAATTCTAAATATTCTATGCTAAATTATACAGAACTGCAAAATGGGTGTATTAGGGTAGCTTAGGATGGTAGTGACTACAAAGTTAGCACCACCAGCCACCATGACCAATCCGGCGGTTATACAACAAAGAAATTTGGCTTTTAGTAACAAGTAACAGTACATGAAGAGTGTTGTTAGATTGGTGGATGTCTCTGCTCCACCAGGGCATTTAGGCATTTAGGTTCATGGTGGCTGTGGTCGGCCAGATAATGCCAGATGTCCACATTCTAATCCCTAAATCCTGAGATCATGTTACCTTATGTGACAAAAGAAAAAATCAAACCAAAAAGTAAGCTCTGCAGACATGATTAAGAATCTTAAAATGACCCTGATTTATCCACATGGGCCTAATATAATTTTCAGGGGCTTTATGAGAGGGAGATGGGGAGGTCAAAGTCAGAAAAGACCATGTGACAACAGAAGCAGAGTCAGAGAAGGAAATGAAAATGGAAGCCGAGGTGACAGATTCAGAGAAACATTTGATGATGATATACTGCTGACTTTCAAGATGTAGCAAGGGACCACAGACCAAAGAGAGCAGGTTGCTTCTAGAATCCAGAAAAGGCAAGGAAACAGAGACTCCCCTAGAATGTCATCCAGATAGTCTTCATGCAGAAGAAATCAACCCTGTGAACGCCTTGACATCAAGTCACTGAGACTGTTTTAGACTTCTTACCTCAAGAACTGTAAGGTGAAAAATCTGTGTTATTTTAAGCCCCTGAATTGTAATCTGCTATGACAGCATTAGAAAACTTGTATGGTGGCTTCACTTGGGACTTCCAAGGTTGCTGTGGTCATTTGCATTCTGGTTATTGGGAAGAATGATGAGACAGGGACAATGGGACAGGGACCCTGCTCTTCTCAAGTATCTTCCTGGAAATGCCTTGTATCACTTTCACTCATATAATGTGTAGAGAATTTAGTTGCATGGCAGTCAGGAAGCTGAAAATACAGGGTGTCTGGGAGCCGTGGGAGCAAGTAACTGTTTCTGTGGAGGGAGTGGAGGACAGATCTTGGAAAACAACCAGGAGTCAGCCATAATGGGGTAGTACTGCCTAGTATTTGTTTTATCTATTTTGCAATCTAAGTAAAGCAGGTAAAGGAGGAAATGCAATGCCAACAATCATTTAAAATAATATTATGTTTATCATGGGTTTCCTATGTGCCAAGTTTTGATGAGCTACATATGTTGTCACTGAATGCTCTCGTTATGAGGCAGATGCTATTGTTATTCCACCTTAAAGATGAAGAATGGAGATTACAGAGGAGAGCAGCTTGCCCACTGACATAAGGCTAGCAAATGGGTATGTTGGAATTTGTCCCCAGGCGGTCTGCCTCTGGGACCTGTGTCCTTAGTTTTTCCCTATGCTATCTGTTGCATTATAGGTTGATTATATGGATTATATTTTATATTTTACATTGCTGTGTTAGAGGGGAGGGAATTCTCAATACTAAAAATGGGCCAGTGGGCAAATCATTAGTTACCTATTTGATTGTATAAACAAGTAATTTGCAAAAGCACACTTATTTCTCTTATTAAAATCTACTAATATTTTTCTATCTACAGACTTTACTTAGTCTTCTAAAGGGAAGCCAATGTTTTAAACAATTTTTTAAATTCATTTTTATAAAGAGGGAAAGGAAGGGAGAAAGAGAAGGAGAGAAACATCAATGTGTATTTACCTGTCACGCGCCCCCAACTGGGGACCTGGCAGGCAACCCAGGCATGTGCCCTGGCTGGGAATCACACTATCAACACTTTGGTTCACCAGCCAGGGCAGGGATACAATTTTAATTATATTATTTGTCCTTTGTACCATTGATAAACACTTTGAAATCATTGCATGATTTTTTTTTTAATTTTGTGCAGTAAATTTTAGTTCTACACAAAAGTTAACACTTTGAAATAATAAATATTTTAACTATCAAAATATATATTTTCAGCTTTGTATATTGCAAACTTAAAATATATTTGCAATTGTTATTTTCATTGCAGAATTAATAAGGTCCTACTATACACTATTATTGATATTATTTTGGTAAATAAAATAGATTTTGTTTCTTCTTTTGCAGAACTTAAAACCTAATGTGAAGGTGATTTATACAAATATTAATCACTAAATGTGATGAAAACTAAAATAAGAAAAATATAAGCTATATGAAAGCACATAGTAATAGATCTGTCCTTATCTAGGAGTCTCTAGGCATTTACTCAGAGCATATATTTTAAGTAGGAATTTTGTAAATAGCTTGCAATTCTCTCTTGAAGCATTCATTTTTAGTTCTCTACTGATAATATATTTTAATATGGAAGAAATTGTGTCATGTTAATATAATTCAATTTCTTCTATATTAACACACTCTCAATTCTCTTTCAGTTACTATGCCATTTCTCTGTCCACTCTTTGCTAATAAAGTTTCAATTCCTAAGGAAACAAACTCCCCAAATGAATTTACTCATATGCATGTAATACGTTCCATGTTTATAAATTTATAAACATAAAATATAGTATATAAACTATACAATTTAGGGCATAGATATTTAATATATAAATATGTTTATGTAAACACATATGTGTGTTTCTGTGTATGTATGTATGTTTATGTGTGAATACAGGGAACAACTTTCTTGTGAACTGTAAACAGTTTTTGGAAAGGCAGGGGAATCTTGGACTGTGCACATTTTAAAGGAGGGCTTATAGAAACAAGGTGTTTGGAACTGAGGTGACATTTCACCAGGCTTATGAAAGGCAAATGTTCTCTTCACCTTTTCCTGTGTGCAGATATTTTAGAAAGTGCCAAAAGGCTTAAGTTTTTTAATGAGAATTTTGCCAGCATCAGACCACTAAAACTATTCTTTTCACAGTCATCTGTTACCTCCCAGTTGATTCAATTGTCAATTTTCAGTGTCTGACTTGACTTAGCTGCAGCATTTGACATATATGGATACTCTTTTCTCCTTGAAGCACTGTGTTGGAAATAATTTATAAAACACTACACTCCCCTATATTTTCTTCCTATCTCATAGGCCACTATATTACTTTCATTTACTGGCTTCTCCTTATCTTCTTTACCTCTAAAATACCTGTAAACATTGAAGCTCTCAAAGCTCAGACCTCAGATCTTTTTTTCTTAAACCTATTTATAGTCATGCTTTAGTGATTGCTTTCATCTTTAGATATTATCTATAAACTTTGATATATGTTTGTATTTATTTATCATATTGTTGTCTATTTCTTCATCCAGATTTGTTTGTATTTGCTTAATATATTTAGGTTCTGTGATGTTGAGTGCATATTTGTTTATAACTTTTATATTATATTGATGAATTGGTCCCTTTATCATTATATGATGGCCCTCTTTGTTTCTTGTTAATTTTTGGCTTTAAGTCTATTTTGTCTGATATAAGCTCTCTTTTGGCTACTATTTGCCTTTAAAGTAATTATTGACAGGTAAGATTTACTAAGAATATCTTATCGTTTTCTGGCTGTTTTGTAATTTCCTTGTTCTTTTCTTCCTCTTCGCTGTCTTGCTATGTGAATTAATGATTTCCCACAGTGGTATGCTTTGCTTCTCTTCTTTTTGTCTTTTGTGTATCTGTTGTATATGCAAAACCCTTATAGAAACACTTCTAATGTTACAAAAATGATTTGATTTTTTAAACCAGGAAGTGCTAGTACAAGGAAGAAATCATCTGTAGACACAGCACTAACTTTAAAATGGATGGGAAAGCACTATTGCAAAAACAGAAGCCTGCCTATGATTGTCAGCTTCCACTAATCTGAAGGGAAATTAGCCCACATGGCCCATGTACAGGAGCAATGGGGAATAAAGAAAACTCTAGTATGTGTGTATGCAACTGTGTGTAGGTTAGAGTTGGGAATCCTAAAATTTTAGAAAACAGGTTGATAAATTGTGGTCAATAAGAAGAAATCTGGAGTTCAAGAAAATCATGATGACTATGTGAGGTGTTTATATACCAGTCAATGAGAAATAAAAAATAGGAAAAACTTGGAAACTTAAGTTGTAATCATAAAAACATGACAACATCATGAGTCTTACCTGCAAACTCAAGTGCTTAAGGAATGCACTCTTCTGCTTTTGGACTGCCCAAGAATCTTGAGGATGGTATGATTACTAGTAAGTAAGCGATCTTTCATGGACAGTGCATCCTACCGATAGATTATCTTTACTCTCTAAGCACGTGTGGTCCCACACAACCCAGCAACTCTGTTTCTATTATCCCACACCCTGTCATGAGCATCCTTGCAGAAGTCCAGAAGCTTGGCGCCAGGGCCTAGCTTACCTACCTCTGTAGCCATCTCCTTCTTTGGTCCAGAGACTTTCTCAGGGCTCTGTATGATGAGCTACATGTCCTTATGTTTCTGTCCACTTAATTCTGCTGTTCCTCAGACTTGGGAATCCTTCTTATTTCTCTCACATTATTTCCTCCTATCCTTCTCCCTACTTTCTGCTCTTCACCTACCCCTGACATACCAACCGAGCATAATCTCTTCAATGAACTGCTACACACAGACGTCTCCTGACCTGACTGTCTTATTAGAGAAAGAAAGAAAAAGAGATTGCAATAGAAACATAAGACAAATCGAGAGCTCAGTAAATTGTTCTTCCATGACTGTATAATCAAACCAGTATGGGAAAGCTTACTCTGTGCTTCCCTAAATCATTCCCAGCAATCCTTCTTCATTTCCTCTGAACAAAACCGACTGAAAATTTAAAACTCTACTTGTAAGTTATCAGTTAAAAAAGGAACTTATTTTCTAGTGATTTTCATCAAGGATGGAGCTCATACACACCTGTTCACTGGTTCTCAGGATGGAACATGATGTTAATTTGTTTCTAGTGCTTTTCTAAAACATATTCAGAAGCAGAAATGCCCTTTAGGTGGAATAAAAAGGTGTCATTCTATTAACAGTTTTTTTCCTGACTGATATATTCCTGACTATAGTATAGACACCCAGGTAAACTTCCCTACCCCTAAATTATAAACATCTAAAAATACTTTTACATTATTTCATTGTAAATGAGCTTCTAATGAAAGAAAATAGCTAAGATATTTCAATAGACAATTAGCAACAGAAAACTTCAAAGGCTTTCTTTCGTAGGATGATTAGAGATTATTTTAATCATTTTGCAATGTATGCTTTCCCTTATTCTTCAGCTTCTTTGTCTGAATATCAGCATGTTTCCCTAGCTGCATTTTATAATATATTTTGATATTCTTCCACTTGGCATGTGGCTAATAGTAAGTATTCTGTCTGTGCCTCATATTAAAACTGAGCCTCAAGGAAAAACTTCTTCATAATACAATGTGAGAGATTTTGCTAAGTTGGGAAAACCAATTAGAGTAATAATAAAATATATAGATAGAATTACAAAGATGTATTTCTAGAAAGAGGGAGAAAGTAACATTAATAAAAGCAACATCCAAAGAGGACAGTTTATGACAATAGAAATACTTCTTTTCACAAGGAAGGCTTTGAATAGCCTGAGGTAGTTTATTAGAATATGACTGGATCCAAGATTCTATAAGGCAATGGGTAGCCACACAAAATGAAGTTAAATATTTAAGTGAATAAATAGGGATCATATCTATTTTTATAGGCATATTGTTATATATCTTTTCTGATATAATAAATAAGGGAATTCTAACTATATAGAATTTTGAACCTGTATAACCAGAGGTGCCATGTAACAGTACAGTTTTCTATTTAACCATTGCTTATGTTTTATATGTGTAATATGGAGTTAAACATGTCCTGAAAAATTAATCTTATTTAATTCACATCCTAATCAAACAGTCTCAACACACATACACACACACACGCACACAAACATACTCACACACGTGACTTTCAGATAGGTTATCTCATTTAAGTGGTTTTGCTTTCTTTTTGCAAATAAGAAGTGTATACAAATTGCTTGTTTAATTATTAGAACACTCTAATACCTAATTGCACCAACCATGGCCTGATGAGAACAGGTGACCTGAGACTTCAACCCGTGAGGAATAAAGTTCTCTTCACGCCACTGGGCAAGTTAATCTGGACCAATGGATGAACTATAAGAAGTGAAGGGAATTTAGGTCAGGCCCATTTATACTCACAGAATGAGCTGCAGAAGTAAGAGATGTAAGAAGTTTCATTAAACATTTGCTTTAAGTTTTATTTTGTCAAGAGGTTTTTGACTGGCCACATGCTGAGTAAATGTAACAGGGAGGATTTCATGTGAGGCATGAGCAGCTGAAGCAGATGCTTCCCCACGCTCTCTTGCTTCACCCAAGTTTACCTGCAGCTCTCGTACCATCAAGCTGACAGCTTCCTACTTGAAGTTCTTGACTCTCACTCCTTCTCTGTTTTGGGTTTTCTCATACTTACCAGTAGTCTGCTTCTCTGCATTGAGGTACCCCGGAAGTATGTGTATGTGTGGGGTGAGGTCAGTAGAGGTAACCACCCTGGGGGCAACCACCAGTAATGGGAGATAAGAGACCAGGATAAATGAACTAATTTCCCACCATTCAGTGAGAATCTTGATACCTATAATACTTGATCTCTTAGATGGTCCCCATAGGATTCAATATTGGTGGCCCTTTCCACTCACACTTCCCCCTTTGCTCACTAGTGCTTCCCAAATTCTTGGCTCAGGGTTTGATTTTGGGAGAGACTTAAACTAAGGCAGGGAAGTTCTAATTTCTAAACACACCAGCTTTATAATCAAAATGTCCACACGCTTGTTGGGAAGGGGTTAAGTGTGATTACAAGAGTAAAATTTTCTTGGGCTTTCTCTTAAGGGAGCTCACGGGAAGATAGTTATTCCTTTGATGAATTACTGTAGTAAAAGATCTCACCCTAGCCTTTTAAGCATAGAATTCTAATTTTGTGTACTAAGTACTGAACCTGTCAATTTTTTTCTTCTTTGCCCTGCATTTCCAGGGAAGACCAAAACCTTTCTTGCTTCTTTATGTATACTATTAATTTTAAGAAAAATACGGGCCATTTTTCTTGAGAATCATTCAGTTTTTCCTGAATAGTTTGCATTTATATAGCCTTTTATGGTTTGATATAATAGTTAGACTCATAGAGGGAAAATTTATTACTTCTCTTTCTAAATTCCTGCAGAACATCATCACAGCCACCTCTGAATAGTTAGATCCCTAGCATATTTTCCTAAGCCTTTATGCTTTTGTTCATGATGTTCTATACTAGAAGGTTCTTTACCACCCTTCCACTCACTTATTTTTTTTTTCCACTCACTTATTTAAAATCATAACTTCGAGGCACTTTTTGGGAACTTTCCTTGACCATCAGGTAGTTAAATTTCCTTTTTGCATCGTGCATAAACTTTTATTATGGCAATAATCCCATTAATTGCAGTTTTCTGTGTAAATGCCCTTGAGATCAGAAACGATCTTATTCATCTTAGTATCCACAGGAAATAATAAGTACTCACTGCAGAGTTGTAGAATGGATTATTATGTTCATTGTAAGGAGAAACACTAGTAAAGAATTTGCACAGGCCTAGGATTCTCTTAGCAGAAATTTGACATTGAACTGAGGTTTAACCATTTTGAGGTGTCTCCATATTTTAGAAGTAACATTCCGCACAAAAGAATTACTTCCTGATTCTTCTTTCTTGGTGAGTTCACACAGAAAGAAAACTATCAAGAGTCTATATAATTGTTGTCCAGCTTTTCAATAGCATAATTATACAGGTAATAAGGGTAGCTTCTATCTTATTCTTTCATTCTTTATTTTCTGCATGTGAAATAGTCAAGATAATGTGTTCAACAGTTTGTGCAATACTATATTTAATTATTGCAAAAAACAAGAATAAAGCATATGAGAACATACAGGTAACACAGATTTATAACTTGTAACAGAAATTTTAGAACTCTGTAGGAAATCTTCTATGACATGGGCTTATCTAAGTTGATTTTTATTTGGTTTTGCCAAAAAACACTTAATAAGATAAATGAAACACCGAAGTTTATGATGAAAGTACCACACAATGTGGGTAGCTATAGTAGATAATTGTTTTTAAGACTTTTAGCAATAATATATGTTCTTAGGAAATTAATGTTGCACAACAACAAAACAAAATTAAGTGGCAACATAATTAATATTCTATGACTTCTTAAGAGAGTATCCCATATAGCTATCCTTTATTATAAAGCTAAAGATAACATGTTACATAATTTAATAACTTCTAATGTCCATCTACTAAAAATTAGGTAATACAATATATGTTCAGTGTGGGAAAATGAGAGAATGAAGATGAAATAACAGCAGGACAATCATTACTCATAGATAATCACTGTTACTAGTAGAATCTCTATTTCTCTCTCATAAACTCACATACATTTCTCAAAATTCAAAATAAAGAGCCTATTTGCTACCTATTGCAATTGCTTTAATGCAGCTATATTTATAAGGAGGTTTTTCTTTTTTAAAATTTCAACTGAATTTTTAGAATGACTTTGATTAATATAATTATATAGGTCCCAAGTGTACAATTCTATGACATATCATCTGTATATTGTATTGTATGTTCACCAACCCAAGTCCAGTCTTCTTTCTTCTTTTGTTTAAAGGATAATTTATCCTGACTAATCAATACACACACACAAAGGTATGCGGCTTTTATTAGGTGGTTACATGCCTAATAATATTTCTTCATTTTCGCTTTTTAAGGAAAACTCCATTTTTTTTTTTTTCAGATGTGGAGGAACCATGTACTGCAGGGAAGTCTGGCCCCTATTTAGTCCTAGACATGAAATCCTGATTAGCGAAAGTCAATGATGACACTCATATTTCCCGTGCTAGTGTTGGAATTAAGAATGCAAGTAAGGGTCAAATATATTGAATGAAACAAAGCCTTTTAGGAAACCTTTGAGCAAGATTCTGTTACTTTGTACAAGGGGCATGAGGATGGAGTGTGCTCTCTGCATGGGAGCTATTGTGTTTCTCTACTAATTGCTCTTTTATTCCAGACTATCTTTTAAGGGATTTGTTTGGTGAATAGCCTTCAGAGATAGAAATAGTTTTGAAGCAAAAAGCAGGTTTATTGACTGTCCAGACTAATAAAGATCATGTCACCCTCTGGCACAACATCAAATAGGTCAGCTCAAAGTCTAGTATAAAAGATTATGATTCTTTGCTATCAGGGTTCCTTTCTTATAAGACAACCAGTAAGCATGCAGGCATCACCAGGCCCTTCTCACATTGCCCTGTAGGAATTGACACTTTTGGGAAATAGCTCAAACAAATGATGACATAGTGACTATTGTTTTTGTTGTGAGTAACAAACTCTCTCACTCACTCAGGGGTTCTCACGTCTTCTGTCAGATCCATGGAAACGTGGCAGGCTAATTCACTACCCTGCAAAATAGTGGGAAATCACAGACCCTCTACAGTTCTTGACACTCACTTTCCCAGTTCTGTTCATTGCACAATGTCCTGTGACAGATCATTTCGTGGCAGAGCTGTGGCAGCCACCAAATGATCATGAAGATACAAGTTTGGGGACAAAAGTCAAAACAGTGCATTGCAGAGAAAAAAAAAATATATATATGGAAAAACTTTGTTATTGAAGATATCTTTAAGTCTATAATAACAACTTTTGAAATTATTCTACTTCTAGATTCATACATTACCTCTATGTTTAAAATCATTTGAATCAGGTTTTCTGTTAACTCTAGCGAGAGAAGTTAATTTAAATCATCAAGAAATACAAACATACCTGGCTGCTTGGCTCAGTGGATTGAGCGTTGGCCTGCGAGCCAAGCGTTGCTGGTTCTATTCCCAGTCAGAGCACATTACTAGGTTGCACGTCAGGTCCCCAGTTGGGGGAGTGAGTGAGAGACAACCACACAGTGATGTTTCTCTTCCTCTCTTCCTCCTTTCCCCCCTCTCTAAAAAAATAAATAAATAAACAAACAAATAAATAATTAAAAAAAAAAAAGAAATGCGGACAAATTTGAAAGCCTGTTTATTGCCATAAATAAAATAACATCCAACACTTATTTAGTACTTACTGTAAGGAAGTTGAGTAATACATATTTTGGATACATTTTAAAATTGAATTGTTATGCAACAACATTGCATATTTGTTATTAACATTTTAAAAACAAATTTCTGAATCTCTAGTGGTTAAGCTATAAGCCTAATATTATTCAGTGAATACATAACAGAACAAGGATTTGAATCCAAGTCTACCTGGCAACAAAGCCTAGGTTCCTAATCCTGATAGCCTACCTCCCGAGTAGTGATAATACTCACCTTTGTGTGCTTCCTTTGTCCTGATTCTGTACTAAGCATTTAACAATAAATCCTCCTTACAGAAACATGGGAAGAATTTTGACCAGTTATATAAGTCTCTGTGCAAATGAACACCAGAAACATTCTGCTTGAAAATGAACTTTTTAATTTGTCCCCAAATGGTAATTTTAAATCAAATATCTGCTTGGGTTTTCAGATCAGCGCTGAAAATTGGATGCTTCCTAGCTGTTGCTGAAAGTAAATTTGCACCGTTTGTGGTGGACTAATTTCGTCAACATATATTATCTTTATAATTGGGAAGGCTGTTTTGTTGTACTGATCGCTAAGCAAAAGTGAGATTAGTATCCCTGCTATTAATCCCTTATTCAGTAGTCCCACTTTGCTTCAAAATTGCTCCAACCTTCACTTCAACCTAAAAGTACAGATAAAAACAACCGCCAGGACTGTTGGACTTGAAGCTTTATGTTGTCAGGAAGAACCTGGTTAGACTAGTTCAAATAAATCACTATCCCCTATGCTAGAGTCTACGTTTAGGTACTCCCATGAACAGATAAAAATCCAAGAAATTTATATATATATATATATATACAGTGCCTCTCTGCAAAGATTAATATATATATATATATATATATATATCCTTTCTTTGAATCATAACACTCCCTAGAGATAATGCAACAGTGTTATCTGAGATTCTGGGTAAAAACAAACCTCCATGAAATGGAACATTTCTTAGTATAAGAAGTTGCTTTTTTGAACACTAGTTACTTGCTTTTGGTTGCTCAGATGATCCCTGGCTGATATTTCTATTATAATTTAGAATTGTGACAGATTAATAAGCTATCTAATTTCCTGAGGTGGTCAAAAGGGGTAGAAATATTCAGTGAAGATTTTGAAGTGTTGGAAAGTAAGATTTGAAATTTAAAAAGATGACTAAAATATCCTAGTGTTTTTCTTTCTGTATCTGTATTGCCAGGAGTGACATCAGAATATAACCTACTTCACAGCTGTAATATAATTTTTAATATAAAAGTTATTTGTTATCACTCACTACCATGGCCCAGAAGTGAGACATAATCCAAATACATTATCCATTGTAATATAGCTTTGACGTGTATTTCCCTAGTGCAGTTGTTTGCCCAGGAACCTAGTCCTAATTATTTAATACTTTCAAAGTCAATAAATTATTGGCGGGGAGCAAAAGGCCTGTTGGAGGGTGGAATTTCTCTGAGAAATGAAAGGTCCTCTCATAAAGTGAAAAGTTACAACAAGGTATTGTTTAATAACAGCAAGTAATATTTTTAAATTACTGTTTAGAAATGTATTGCCTGATATTAAAATGACTTTATATAAATGCTGTGTCCTCAATTTAAAAGGACATTGGTAACCCCCCTAGGACTGAACAGGCCTTTTCTCTACCTAATTAAATTAAGTGCAGTGTACAGTGCCTCTCTGCAAAGATTAATAGAATGCATTACTTGTCAGTTTAAGTGTTGCCTGTGGCGGTATTTTTTTCTAATTTAATTAAAAGCTGTTCTTTTATGAAGAACACTCTTGCAGCATAATTCCTCTTACACTCACATTTCTAAAGGCTGTTTGGGAGAAAGTAGAGAGTAAAAAGAAAGACGAGAAAAGAAAAAGAAAGAAGAGGAGTAGGTACACAAGAGGAAGTTAACATTATTTTCTAGATTTTGGGAAAAATTTTAATTCAAAAGTGAAAATGAATGGAGATACTCCAGGAGTCTGGGGAGGAATAGTTTTCTTTGTTGTGTATTAGACTATATCTCTATCTTATGCCCAGTAAGCATGATTAATATAAATACTGAACATTTGTCAAACAAGTAATTACACTACAAACTCTCACAGGTTAAAATTTGTTGTGCTGTTGGGTCCTTGAAAATACGTGATTAGCTATGGAGGCTTAGGTAAGTTTTTCAGTCTGTTACCACACACAAAGCTTGATATGAACGAGCAGTGCCATATTGAAAAACTACCTGGCACTCTGATGCAGGCATACAAAATTCATTCAGTAGCATCCTGAAGCTATGGAAGGGCCAAGAAAGCCTGCTTAAGAACCCTCTGCCAATATTAATGCTTTCTTGATCAGGATTAAACAACATTCAACCTATTGAACTCTTCCTATTTTTATCATAAGCCTAGAATGTGTATTTGTTTTATCAAATATTTATCATCTTAGTATGAGAAGTCTATATTTTCTGGGTTTAATCAAATTGGGAAGAATAAGAAACAGTATAGAAAAAGAAAGCTTATTTTTTTGTGGTTACATGCATTATTTTATTGCTACATTAGAAATGAAAATAAACTGAGAGAAGCTGCAAAATCATGTCACTTCATGAAGATTATAGAGCAAGGAAGGCATCCGTGATAGACGGTTACAAGTGACTTATCCTGTAGCGGGTGCAAAGACTATGCATGCAAAGGTCATTAATAGTGACATTATCAACAGCATCTGCCAGCTGGAAGTTATGCACCAATGGAAAGTTTAAAAACGTAGTTAAGGCTACATCGGTTACCCCTGATTTCTTAGGCAGGAAGTATGAGTGAGAAGACATCAGCGGATGCCTAAAATCTCTACAACACAGAAGTTTACAAAAACTAGGCAAAAACTGAGACACTCAGGCAATGTTGGCATTTGCTCTTGGGAGAAGAGCCTAATTTTATGATGTTTGAACACACTCTTTCTCCTGCTGGACTGTTTTCTTGGAGGAGAGAGTATTTTTTTTCTTCAGTATTAGTTTTCTTCGGTTTTGATCTGTCAAACTTCTGCACTTCATACTGAAGGCTGGAAGGCCTGAAAAAGGCACACTGTGGGGACTGAAGGGGTTGGGGAGAAGTGGCGGGGGGCAGGGGGTGGGAAGGCAAGAACATTCTGCACACTGGCCGAGGTTAGCCTTCCCTGTAGAACTCTGCAGGCTTGAAAAAAGAAACCTTTTGATAGCAAAAATATCTATAAAAATTAGAAACATAAGGAAAATAATCAAGTGGCAAATATACATATGAAAAGGTCCTCATTAGGTAGTGCAAACTAGGACAACAATGAGATACCACTATAAATCTATTAGAATCACTGAAATCTAAAACAGTGACAACCACAAATGCTGATAAGATGTGGAGCAACAAGAACTCTTATTCATTGCAGGTGGAAATGCAAAATGATACAACCATTTGGAAAATAGTCTGGTGTTTCTTTCTTTCTTTCTTTTTTTAAACAAAACTAAACATACTCTTACCATGTGATCTATCAATTATGCTCCATGGAATTTATCCAAGGGAGCTGAAAATGTACGTCCACAAAAAAACCTGCATGAGGATGTTTATGGCTGCTTTTCCCATAATTTCCAAAACTTGAAAGCAACCAGAATGTCCTTCAGTAGGTAAACAGGTAAAACTGTGGTACAACCAGACAAAGGAATATTATTCAGCACTAAAAAAAAAAAAAAGCCATCAAGCTCTGGAAAGACATGGAGGAACTTCAGATGCCTATTTCTAAGGAAGGAAGCCAATCTGAAGTGGCTACATACTGTATGGCTTCCCCTATATGACATTATGGAAATGCTAAGCTATGGATCTGGTCAAACAAACAGTGGTTGCCAGAGGTTGGGAGAAAGATGAATAGTCAGAGCCCAGAGTATTTTTAAGTCAGTGCAACTACTCTGTAGATACTATAATAGTCCACACATGTCATTATACACTTGTCAAAATCCATGTAGTATACAGCATGAAGAGTTAACTTTAATGTAAACTGTGAACTTTGGGCAATAATGATGTGTCAATGTAGTTTAATTGGTTTTGACAAACATACCACTCATACAGACTGTTGATAGCAAGGGAGACTGTGCATATGTGAAGTACATGGCAAATCTCTGTACCTTATGCTCAGTGAACGTAAAACTGCTCTAAAAAATAGTCCACCAGACAAAATCAATACAATACACCATATCAACAGGATAAAGAAGAAAAAAATGACGTATCAATTGATGCAGAAATAGCAATTTAACGAAGTCCATCACCCATTAATGATTAAAAGCTCTCAGGGATTGTGGGTAATTACCTTAACTTGATAAAGTAAATCTAGAAGAAAAAAACCCTACAGATAACATCATGTTTACTGATAAGAAATTGAATACTTTTCCTCTAAGACTGGGAATAAAGCAAGAATATCTTCTCTTATCATTCTATTTAACATTGTACAGAAGTCTTCAGTAGTTCAATAAAAAGAAAAGAAATACAATGTACACAGATTGGGAATAAACCTCTCTTTTTTTGCAGATGACATGGTCGTCTATGTAAAAAATTCCAAAAGAATAAATTTTAAATATTCCTGGAAATAAGTATAGCAAGGTTATAGGATACAAGATTAATATTCAAAAGTCCATTACTTTTCTCTATAACAACAATAAACAAATGGACTTGAGAACTTAAAGGTGATATATTTATAATGCATTTACAATGGCACCAAAAATGAAATACTAAATATAACTCAGATAAAGTGTATTCCAGATATATATACAGAAAACCAAAATTTTGATATTAATCAAAGAAGCTCTAAGTAAATGGAGAGATATTTTGTTTTTATAATTCGAATACTCAGTGTTGTTAAGATATTCATTCTTCCCATTTGATCTGTGGAATCAATGAAATCCAATCAAAATCCCAGTAAGCTATTTTGTGAATATTAACAATTGAATTCTAAAATATACACAAAAAGGCAAAAGATCTAGAAAACCCATACAATACTAAAGGAAAGAGCAAAGATGAAAGACTCACATACCCAATGTCAACACTGACCATAAGAGTACAGTAAATAAGACAGCATAGTATTGGTGAAAAAATAGATCCATAGATCAATAGAATAACAGAGAGAGTCCAGAAATAGACTCGCACAAAATAGTTAACTGATATTTCACAAAAAAGCAAAAGCGATTTGATGAAGAAATAAGAGGCTTTTCAACAAATATTGTTTGAATGATTGTATGTCCATATGCAAAAAGATAAATCTATATGCAGACCTCATACTTTTCACAAATATAAATCAAAAATGGATCATAAAGCTCAATGTAACATGTAAAATTATAAAACTTCAAGAAAAAAGTCTATGTGACCCAGTGTTTATTGATGACTTTTTAGGTATAAATCACAATCCATGAAAGAAAAAGATTGCTACTGTAACAAATATACAAGACTAACATAAAATGGTAATAACAGTGGAAACTTGATATGGTGCATACGGGAACTCTCAGTACTAACATCATAATTTTTCAGTAAACTAAAGCTGTTATAAAATAAAAAGATTATTATTCAGAACAAAGTTTAAGATGTAGAAAGGCAATGTTGTTTAAAGATTTGAAGAAAATGTTTGACAAATATAATCTCAGGAGTGTTTACAGCTAATAAATTTTCTACCATTAAGTAGTCAAAAACCTGCTTGTTGAGAAGATGAAAGAGGTGAGGAGAAAAAAGAAAGAAAAAAGGGCTTCACAACCTGGTTTTTCTAATCCCATTCTTTGGGCCAGCTTCTGGTTCAGTGGAGTAACGGAGTAACAGATGTGCTACTTGGATGTCTTCCAGGTTTAAGGAGAGTGTGGCGGTGAACACAGATTCCAGAGAGCAGTTCCTCTGGTCTGCCAAAAACACCCACCAGGGACAGCCCCCAAATGAGGCAATTATTGCAGCACACCACAAAAGGGGGCAATCTAAGATGAAGGAAAGCTGTGGCAATGTTCAAACCTAAGGAATAAAAAATTCACCTTTTGGCGGCTAGTGTAATCACAGATTAATCCCTTCTTTCCTTTAATGAGATCATAATATTACTCATCTGTCTACTGTATATATTTTGAATGTCATAGGTCCTGTAAATTAGTATGACTTGTTCATTAAGAGAGTCAGAGCTACACATAACGGTATTAGCATGTAAAAAATGTTACTTTCTTTTTTTTGAAATAAAAAATAGTATCCACCAAAAATTTTTATGTGTTTTCTTTTTAAAGACGATGATACATTTCTGTCCAATGTTACAGTTTTATAATAACAGCATTTTATTCTGTTTGGTTCTATAGTTGTCTGTCCTACCAGTTTAAGACAGAAAGATTAGCGGAGTGACTTGGCGGCAACAAAGGCCACCTAGTGGAAGGTCGGCTCACTACTTGCTTTTTGTTTCTTAATACAAGACCCTTCCAGCACCAAGAACATAGCTGTTGAAAGAGCTGGACACAGTAGTCAGAGAAAAATTACTTCCCTCATGTTGATGTATATGGGCCTGTACATAGAATTTGGGTAGCCTTTTGTTAAAATAGCTACTGGAGGCATATTGCTTTCCATGATTTATATACTGTTAGGTTTTTGTTCTGTCTTAAGAAAATATTTTAAAAAACAGAAAGCCATAAAATGTGTTGCTCTCTTAAAAGTTTGTGGAACCCTAAAATAAACTACAACATTTTCTTTATCTTAAGAAATTTATTTTAAGTTCTGAAATTAATTCAAGTAACTTTCTTAATAGCAACAGAATCATTTCAGAAAGGGTTTTAAATTTCACCAATTGAATCAAGCTGACTGGGGTCTTCCTGCTTCTGGAAAGCTTGACTTTTGCAGAATTGCAATTCTTAAAAGTACCAGAATTTATTGACTATTCTCTATGTGATTAGCACTTTAAAAGTAGTATTTTGCTTAGTTCCAACAAATGTCTTGCGAACTGTCCTAGTTACAAATTAAAAATGAGCAAACTGAGGCCAAGACTAACTGGCATCTTCTCAACATCACAAAACCAGAAATAAATAAGTTAATTAAAATATATATGTATTTATATATTACATATGCATGCATATGAAAACAGGCCAATCTAAATTTTAAATTTAGTCCAAATTACAAATGTTTATACCTGGAAGATCTAAATCCGTTAAGTACATGAATGCTGCCTTATTTGTTACTATTCCACTTAGCCCAGTGTCTAGAAAACGGTGAACCTTCAATGGTTGTCATTGACTGACTAAAAAAGTGCTTGTAAGTCAAGTTTCTCATAGATTGATATTATTTTCCTGATATTCAACTAGAGAAGGGAGTTGTATTAAAATTTTCTAGTGGCTCAACATTTTAAGACATATATCACATAATCTATCTCTCAATATAGATTTGGGCTTTCAAGGAACAAAAAATACAAATATATTCATGATTTGGCTCTGTCTGTACTTACTGTGTTCTTACTTTTGTCACATGAATTTGCTGTTGTCTAAATTAAGGAACCCAATCAGGTGACCAGAGTGATGATGTCTCAATGAATTATATTTTCGAAGTCAGGTATGGTAATATGTGTGTGTGTGTTTTGTTCTTTCTCAACTTCTTTTTCTCTTTTGCTGAAGGTGTGTTTTATTTTATTTTTTTGTTTTTTGTAGTTAATAAGTTTTATTGTGGTGCGACAAGTTAAAGCAACTTAAAGATTTTTGAACTTCAGTTCAGTTCTGCGTTTTAGAAATTCTGTGCTTTTCTCTCTCAAAAATATCTACTGTTACAGTTTGTGAGGAACTCAAGTACCATAGTTACTTGTTGCATAGTGCCTTGTTTATACCATACGGCTGAAGGAAAAAGGATTAGGAATAGTTCTATTCTGCTTCTGTAACCAACCAGCAAGTGGACTTGGACAAGTCATTTAGCCTCACTGAATCTCAGGTTTCTTTTGTTAAATTAATAGTTTGTTTCACAATGATCTTTAAAATTGCTTCTGTGCCTGTGTCTGCATTAAAGTATATAATTAATACACATAATGTATGTGATACATATGAAATAAAGGAAATACCAACTTATATTTCAACTGTTAATTTTCTTTGCAATTGTGTTCTTACACCATCCATCTGTCTCTGTGTGTTCTACAAGGCACATACAATATAACCCAATATATCAGAATGGGATTTGGTTCTCAGCATTACTACTGCCAAGGTCAATGTCCTTATATTACAATATTCTATGTACCTCATACTGCCAATCTGAGGAATGATGATAAAAATAAGGTTTTTAATAAAAATTAATTATATTTTCTTCTAATTTAATGTTCTGAACATATTTTTAAAGTCTTTCTAGTACAGACATACTTTATTGCATAGGCATTTTGGCCACAGTTATGGTCATATTTCTATATGAAGGAACAAATTAACATTGTATTGGAGGTAAATATTGGTCCCCAAATATTTTCTGCAGTGTTTAACACATTTTATTCTCCATAATCTTACTCCGCTTTCTTTCCTTTCTCAAATGAGTTAGCTTCTTTAATATTTATGCAATTCTATATTGCTAACTTGCATAATAAATATCTATATAAATAAAGGAGAATAACTACTTTCCCTTCATTTCAAAACAATAATCTGAAGTTGTGATGTATACAGTTTAGCCTTTACTACCAGATTGACATTTCTACTAATATGTCTTTTATAATCCTCTAGATGTATAAAGATGTATCTGTTTTTAAAATATCACCCACTGATTAAATTATAAGATATTCTTCAGTACTGACTATAACTGGACTCTCTGATGTTTCTCTACTCTCTCTGTCTAGGCAGCAATTCTGTAGTTTAGTATAGGAGCAATGGAGATTTGAAGCTATCAGAAATGATTCTTAAGAGACTGGCTGACATCCGCTTTTCACACCACACAAAAGGCTCTTGTCTTTTAGGAGAGGTTGTGGTGTCTTACGCCCAGGGACATTTGAGTATCCTGTTGCGGCTTGGCATTAAAACAAATTTATTGATGTTTTGTGGGACTACTGGGTGGCCTTTTGTTTATTAGTGTTATATTTTATTTGTATAGATGTCCCACCATGCTATGTGCTATAAATAGTGGTGTTTTTATTGTTCGTACCATGCACTTAATAAAGCTGCAGTTTTCCTGGCAATTAATTGTGCTGACAATCAATGCAGGACTGCAGGCAGTGTGTTTATGTGCTGAGCTTTTGATGAGGAAAGCCCTAAGAAGTCTGACTGTCAAAATTAACTACACTGCTCAGACATAAAGCTACATTCTATTCTTGGTTTCACCAAATGGTAGTTGATTATAGGCTAAGCCTAGGACTGGTTTTGCTTATAAAGTAGAGGTTATTTGCTCATGTTTAAGCAGGAAGGTCATGTATTTATTGAGGACAAAATAGTATGATAAAATTACTCATTTCTGCTTTTTCTTGGAGTATAGTTTATGTTTGAGAAAATTTCCTTCCCTTGAAGTTCCTTAGCAGCTTTTGGCTTTCAACCAAACTTTAAGATAAACTACACATATATATTTGTTTGTTTTTTGGTAGATACTTCCAATTACTCACACAATTTCCCTGGATTATATATGGCCAATGACTGCATTTTTCTCTTCTTTTATGTACTGAACAACATTCTCCTATGACATTTGACTTTATGCCCTGACTTGCTGGATGCTTAACCTTTGTCTAATGACAATGACAGATACAGACCAAAGGTGTTTGATGATTGAAACAGGAAAAAAAAATCATTTTCAACAGATAACTTTGTACAACTTCTGCTTTGTTATTTAGTATGAAATATATTTAAAATATGAATATAAACTATTATATTAACAATTATCAAAAAATCAGAAGCTCTTGTTGCTTTTCTAAAAGTATTTATATAATATAATAGTAGAATTGAAAGTCTTTGCTGATTCACACTTTATAATAAAAAAAATTGTAAAATTTAATCCACACTTAATTTCTATAATTTTGTTTATCAGACTTGGATTTAATTCACATGAATTATTTGGGACATATAAATCCATATCTTAATACTAGAAATAATGTTGAGATTCTTTTTCTCTTTTTGTTATAGTTATTACAGTATTTTCATATACATCATCTCTGATTGACAAGAGGTTTTTTATATGGCTAATGATTGTTGAGGACATACGTTTTCAGAATAGGAACTAAATAAATACTTAGTTAACAACTGACCTAACAAACAGGTAGACACTACTCATAATTATAAAGCCTATTGGTATGTATAGTTTTATAATATTTCCTTTATAGAGTTTATATGACAGCTTCTGTTTTTCATTCAAGGATGTTGAGGATTAGAAGGGGCATTGGTCCCAAACATACAATAAAAATAACCCCCAAAACATCAATTTCATGTTTTTCTTAAATCCATAAAGTGTTGAAATCACAAGGGAATCAAGTGGCTCAAAATATAAGGAGAGACAAGCACCTGCAGGGAGAGGTAAACCGTTAAGTTGTTTTTCTGGCCAGGTGCTGCCGGATATTAGGAAGCAGAGTTTAGCCAGGATGAGTGGCAAGTTGATGGAGGGCAGTCAAACATGTATGGGAAAGATAGCTGTGAAAAAGAAAGATATATACACATCCTCTTGCAGGCTTTTCCTGTAAGAAATCCATTAAGTGATCATAAATAACTAAATAATAAGTAAGTAAACAAACGAACAAAAAGAAAGGGAAATCTCTTAAGAAAGTTTCCCCTGCAGTGTAAACCTGAGAGAGGAAGGGAACAACTATGAGAAAGACAGGACTCTGCTGGGACACATGCCTCTTTATTGCCCCTAGGAAATAAACTTATTTATCTGTGAAGAAAGTTGTTCTTAGAGCATTGGACGAAATGAGTTGCAATTAAAAAAAATAAAATAAAAGAGAACATAGGGGAAACTCCCCATCATTCCCATTATAGGAAGAGGGATAGGACTATCTGCTAGGCCAATGGAGGAAGGATCACTGAGAAAACTAAGCTTTCTGGGCTCATAGGACGTGATATCTGCCTGAGATTTTATCAGATCCACTCAGGATGCTCTCTCAGTTCCCACTGCCAGGATAATATCAAGTAACAAGTAACTTAGGAAAAAACCACCTTTCCTGAGGCAAGGTCAAAGGATAGATTAAAGTTGAGTGTGAAACAGGTATTTTAAAAAACAGACAAATGAAAACAAAAACAAACAAACAAAAAGAAGTCAGAGGCCAAACAAAAGTATTGCTAAAAACATGTAGAGTCTGTAACTTGCTGAGTGTAAACATGGACAGAATAAACTGTAAAGGCTGCCTACCTCATGAGGCTAACTGAAACCCCTGCTTTGAAGGCCTATCTGAAAAAGATGAACCTACTTCTCAGAAAAAATCTCTTACCTCAGTCTTTATTTTCCTACACATAGGTCTAGCTATCAATAAAAATACACATATGAAACCCACAATATAGAAATAAAGAAACAACACAATTCAAGATACAAGAGAGTCATCAGAACTAGATTCAGATATGAAAAATATTGGAACTATCTGAAAAGGCATAGAAGTAATTACGAATCACTATGATTAATATGGTAAACTTCCTAAAGCATATGGTGATAAATAAGCAAGATCAGCAGAGAGATAAAGAATTTAAGAAAAATAATGGAAATGCTAGAAATGAGAAATGTGGCAACAGTGATGAAATGTGCCTTTGAAGATCTCATCAAAGACTCAACACAGCTGAGAAAAGAGTCAGCGAATAGGAAGACAATCTACAGAAATGACAGGAACTGAAACACCATAAGAGAAAAGAACAAGGGGAAAACAAAAAACCAAAACAGAGCATCCAAGAACTCTGGAATAATATAAAATGATTTAAAGTACATGTAAGTTCAGAGAAGGAAAACTCTGACTCCAAAAAACCTCCGCTGCCTTGCGGCATACCTCTTCAGGGGAAAGGCTAAGGGAGTAAACCCCGACAGAAAATCCGGAGCCGGAGTCCCTAAGGCGGTTTGACGTTGTAGTCAACACCGGCAACTCCTGCGGCGCACCTGAAGCCAAGCTGTATTGACTCCGTCTTTCCCTTGGATCCCTCAGCTGCGAAGAGAGGGGGGGTCTGCTTCATGGGCAACAGCAGACCCTCCATATCACCCTGCCCAGGCTCTGTAGCTTCAGCTTCACTGGAGAGGCCACTCCAGCGTCATCACAAGATGTCGATTCAACACGGGAGGAGACAGATACCGTGTCACTCCCGAGTTGGACTGCACAGCCATTCTTGGCGGTGCAGATAGACTCTCGGGAAGCTACACCATCGTCTCTCGAGACGGACGGCTGCCGACGACATGTAAGTAGAATTTCAGAATGTTATAAGAGGATGGGAGAGAGGAAATATTTGAAGAACCACTGGTTAAGAATTTTCCAAGATTAAAAATAAAGAACAAATCATTAGGGGTAAGGAGGATGTTACGTAATGACAAAGGGGTCAATTATTCAAAATACATCATAGCCCTTAATGCATTTGTACCTCATAGAAAATATTACAAATTCATGAAGTAAAATATGAGAGAATTCGTCGTCGGCAGCCGTCCATCTCGAGAGACGATGGCGTAGCTTCCTGAGAGTCTATCTGCACCGCCGAGAATGGCTGAGCAGTCCGACTCGGGAGTGACAATCCCTGCTGCACTTGTTACAGGTGAAGGCAGATGGCTGTTGTTGCTGCTGCTGACGCTGCTTCCGCCTCGATCTTTTCTGGACCGCCTCCTCGTTGCGCGCAGCCTCTGCGCGTGATGTACCTTGCCTGACCGCGAGCCTCCAGGCTAGGCGGTCGTCTGCTTGAACTTCCCATGTGTTGAGATTGATGGAGCATTGTGTCATGTCCTTTTTGCAGATGTCTTTGAACCGCAGTTTTGGGCGCCCTGTCATCCTCTGGCCTTCTGCTAGCTCGCCGTAGAGGAGGTCTTTGGGGATACGGCCTGCATCCATTCTTTTGACATGGCCGAGCCACCTGAGGCATCTCTCGCTAAGAACTGCATGCAAACTGCTCATGTTGGCTCGCTTCAGCACCTCGGTGTTGGGGACCTTATCCTGCCAGGCGACATGCAGGACGCGTCGCAGGCACCTCATGTGGAAGCTGTTGAGTTTCCTTTCGTGCCTTGCATAGGTGGTCCACGTCTCGCTGCCATAGAGGAGAGTGCTGAGCACGCAGGCTTGGTAGATGCGCAGTCTGGTTTTCTCAGTGAGGCTGGAATTGTTCCATACTCGCCGGTTCAGTTTGGCCATAACTGTGGCTGCCCTGGCGATTCTCCGGTTGACCTCCAAGTCGACTGACAGAGAGCTCGAGATGGTGGACCCGAGGTAAGTGAAGTCGTTGACAACCTCCAGGGTGTACCCGTCGATGGTGATGCATGGGGGAGTCCCCGTGCCTTGAGCCATAACATTCGTCTTCGTCAGGCTGATGGCTAGTCCGAACTCCTTGCATGTGTGGGAAAGGCAAGTGACTAGTTGCTGGAGTCCCTCTTCGGAGTGTGATGTCAAAGCTGCGTCGTCGACGAAGAGCATCTCATGGATGAGCACCTCTTTGACTTTGGTCTTGGCTCGTAGACGGGCCAGGTTGTAGAGCTTGCCATCGAATCTGGTGTGAATGAAGACACCCTCGCTGCAGTCCTTAAAGGCGTATTGGAGGAGCTTGGAGAAGAAGATTCCGAACAGCGTAGGCGCGAGTACGCAGCCCTGCTTTACTCCGCTGCTGACTGGGAAGGCCTCAGAGGTTGCGCCGTTGTAGGACACCGTGCTGTGCATGTTGTCGTGAAAGGACATGACCACAGCAAGCAGATGTGGTGGACAGCCAATCTTCCGTAGCAAGCTGAAGAGACCGCTTCGACCGACCAGATCAAACGCCTTCATAAGGTCGATAAAGGCGAGGTAGAGTGGTTTATGCTGCTCGTGACACTTCTCCTGCAGCTGGCGTAGGGAGAAGATCATGTCCACTGTTGATCGGCCAGCTCTGAAGCCACACTGGGACTCTGGGTAGACGCGGGAAGCAAGGGTCTGCAGGCGGGCAAGAGCGACCCGGGCGAATACTTTGCCGACGACGCTGAGGAGAGAGATGCCCCGGTAGTTGTTGCAGTCGCTGCGGTCTCCTTTGTTCTTGTACATGGTGATAATGTTGGCATCTCTCATATCCTGGGGGATGTAACCCTCCTTCCAGCAGCGACAGAGTAGATGGTGGAGCGGCTGTAGCAGGACTGGTTTCCCGCTCTTTAGGATTTCTGGAGGGATTCCGTCGCTTCCTGGTGCTTTCCTGCAAGCGAGGCGGTCGATGGCTTTGCTGAGCTCTGCCGCAGTAGGTGGGGTGTCTAGCTCCTCCATGACTGGTAGGTCTGGGATGGCGTTAAGAGCAGTGTCTGTTACGGTGTTCTTCATTGCGTACAGCTCGAGGTAGTGCTCGGTCCACCGCCGCATTTGCTGTTCCTGGTCAGTGATGACCTCACCTGTCTTGGACTTAAGGGGGGCGATCTTGGAGGGGATTGGGCCTGTTGCCTTCTTGATACCCTCATACATTCCTCGTACGTTGCCTATATCGGCGGCTTCCTGAATGCTTCTGCACAGGTTTAGCCAATAGGTGTTGGCACAGTGGCGGGCGGTCTTCTGGACTTTGTTCCTGGCAGCCCGTAGAGCTTGAAGTGTACTGGGAGTGGGCGTGACCTTGTAAGCCAGTAGGGCCTTCCTCTTAGCCTTGATCACGGGTTCCATTTCTTCCCAGTGAGCCTCGTACCAGTCAGCGTTCTTCCGCTCTTTCTTCCCGTAAGCAATAATGGCGGAGTTGTATATGGCGTCGCGGAGACGTGGCCAATTGGATTCGATAATGTCATCTGCCGCCACTCCCTCACCGAGTGCATCTTCCATCTTGTTGATGAATTGCTGGGTCTTAACTGGGTTGCTGGCACAACCGGTGTTGATGCGTGGGCGACCCTTCATCTTGGAGTGGTGCAACCTCTTCGGCATTATGCGCACCTTGCTTACCACGAGGGCATGGTCCGTGTCGCAGTCTGCACTGTGGTAGCTGCGGGTGAGGAGGGTGCTGCCAATATCCGTTCTTCTGGTGATGACGAGGTCAAGCTGGTGCCAATGACGGGAGCGGGGGTGCCTCCATGACACCTGGTGGATCTCTTTGCACTTGAAGAATGTGTTTGTCACGCACAGGCCATGGTGACACGAAAGCTCAAGCAGTCGCTGACCATTCTCATTGATCTTTCCTCTCCCAAAGTTTCCAAGGCAGGTGGGCCAGGCCATGTGGTCGGCTCCTACTCTTGCGTTGAAGTCTCCAAGGAGATAGAGAGCGTTACTTCTGGGGATCTTGGATAACGCTTCGTCCAGTGCATGGTAGAACTGTTCTTTCTCTTCGATGGTGGCGCAGAGGGTTGGGGCGTACGCGCTAAGAATGCTGACTGGGCCGAAAGTTGTTGACAATCGGAGGGTAAGTAATCTCTCTGTGCCTCCTGTGGGTGGCTCTATGGAGTTAACAAGTGTGTTCTTCACAGCGAACCCAACACCGTGCTGTCTTGGTTGGTCCGGAGACTTCCCTTGCCAGTAGAAGGTGTAGTTGGTTTCTCTGATAGTTCCGTTGTCGGCCAACCGGGTCTCCTGTAGAGCCGCAATGTCGATGTTTAGTCATGCCAGTTCCCTGTCGATGACGGCGGTTTTCCTGGCACCATTGATCCACGGAAGGTCTGCAGTAAGTCCGGGGCACATGGTCCTGATGTTCCAGCTAGCGAGACGAAGAGCTGGAGGCTTCTTTCTTGTTGTTTGCTTGGAATTAACTGGTGCGGGTGTTTTGTGGCCCACTTTTCGAGAGGCGCCTCTCTGATCCCCACGCACCCAGTGGGGCAGGCGAGCCATGGCGAGACGGCACCTAATTGGCTGGGGCTGCCCAGCTTGAGGCGGTCGGTAGCTGTCCAGTGAGGTGCGATGACCTCTCCCACCGTCAGAGGAGACCCCTGACGCTCGTTTCCTTCGCCAATTGGATGAGCTTATAACCGGTATCTGTCTCCTCCCGTGTTGAGTCGACATCTTGCGATGACGCTGGAGTGTCCTCTCCAGTGAAACTGAAGCTACAGAGCCTGGGCAGGGTGATATGGAGGATCTGCTGTTGCCCATGCAGCAGACCCCCCCTTTCTTCGCAGCTGAAGGGTCCAAGGGAAAGACGAAGTCAATACAGCTTGGCTTCAGGTGCGCCGCAGGAGTTGCCGGTGTTGACCACAATGTCAAACCGCCTTAGGGACTCCGGCTCCGGATTTTCTGTCGGGGTTTACTCCCCTAGCCTTTCCCCTGAAGAGAGGATTAAAATTATAAATAAATGAATCTATAATTTTAGTTGAGGATTTAAATACCTTTCCCTAGGTATTTGATGGACTAAATAAAAAGTCAGTAAGATTAGAGATAACCCTAACAACAATGCTACAACTAAATTGACTCCACCAATGAGCAAGAGAGTACACATTATTTTCAAGTACACCTGGAGAATTCACCAAAATAGACCATATGCTGGCCTAAAGCAATTTTTGACAAGTTTAAAATATCTGCCTTGCTCATTAATATATTTATAGAAACTTATATACTCCATGTTATTTGTCAGTCACTGAATAAACATTTGTTAGCAATTGTATCCGTCTGGAAAATAAGGACTTAATTTATAATAGACTTGCTATACGAACAGTTTTGGTTCTTGAACTAAAAATGAGAGATTAAGCATAATCTCTAAATAAGGAAAAAACAAAACACATACAGAGAAAAATAATAATGTGGGAGATAATATAAGCAATAATATAGAGGGAACAATAATAATTGTCATCAAATATATTTTTTAAATCGCAACAGAACAAGATATCTTGGTCCTTACTTTACTGGAAATATCTGTCCCACTTGGATCATGGTCTTTTCTAAGTGTGCTGGTGGTGTTAGTGTTTGGAAGATAACAGAGGGGCTATAATCATCTGCCATGTCAAATTTTTTTCCAAGAATGATTTCAGCAGAATGTATCTGTTCTTTCTAAATTTATTGTAAACAATCTCAATTTAGGAGCCACACCTGCATGTCAGAATGAACATTATTCATATAAGTTCCCTAGCTATGTTACTAGTGAAGTTTGAAAACTAATAACACCACAGTAATGAGTAGTACCTGGTCCTCCATAGGCTAACTTGTACCACATATATAGTTAGGTGTTGTCTGTCACTATGAAGCCAAACTGTTCTTCAGTGTGGAAGAGGAGACTTTTAGGATGCTGTGTACCAGGTTGGTAGGTACAAATACAGATGCTGCACTGGTGACTGTTGTTTAATTCTTGTGTCTTTTGCCAGTTGTTGGTAAAATCTAGTGTGTGTTATAATGTTAATGAATTCCCACTTGATAAATCTAGAAAAGGCGGTCATCAATAACCATTTACAAATATAATGGGAAAAAATACCATTCTTAATAGGGTCAAACCACAAACATACAGGAGAAAATTGGGCAAGATATAGATAGGGCATGGGTAAGATATATTTAAATTTTTTCTGAATAATATTAAATAGTGGAATAAATGGAGAGATGTATACCATGTACTGGGTATTAAAATTGAGAAATAGAAAATTATTTACTTTTCTCTACAAAATATATTAAAGGAATACAATTCTAATAAAAATACAGGCAGGATTTTAGGGGTTACTAAACAATATGGAGCAAAATGGTATCTAATGGCATGAATAAGAATAGCAAAGGAAATCAAACAACTAAAGAATAATGAAGTGGGGTGCTGAGGGGCAGGGATAGTAGCAATTACTCTGCCAGATATTAAATAAGAGTAAAGATTTCTGGAATAAAGGGGGAATGAAAAAACTCGTATGAGATGAGAGAGGTCAGGGGAACAAAATAGAAAGTCAAGAAGGAGGCTAATTACGTATATTGTACATATGTGTAATCTGCTAGTCCTATTATTTCACATAAATGAGAACAAAGAATATTTATAATGTTAAATGATGCTGAGATAATTGGTTAACTTTTCAGAAATTTTTTTTAAGAAAGAGCTTTACTTCTTACAACAAAATTATCTCCAGATACTTTAATGTTACAAGTTCTAAACTATAAATTTAATGTTCCTTTAGTTTTAAAAGGGGCTAAGGCTATTTAATTATAACCCACAGGCTGAATTCTTAAACAAAAAAGAAATGATAGAATTGACTAAAGAAATAATAGCACAATATATGTTCTTCGTTGGTCAAAAAATGTCACTAATTATATTCAAGGGAAAATAAAATTCTGGGGAGAAATATTTGTGACATATATGGCAAATAGTTTAATTTATTTTATTTTTTGTCAAATATTTTTACAAATTAAATAGTAAGGATAAATTTTAGCTCTCGTCTAATCTCTTTTAAACATATTAATAACACACCTCCTTACAAACACATTAGTACTTTTTACTGGTGGTTGAGCCCATGCAGTGTTTTAGAAGGATGTACATAGTTTAAGAATAAATACTTAAGGGGATCCAACCTAGACTCTATATATTTATGAAATGTAACTCTCTGGAAAATATCACATTAGTTACATAATTGAGTATAAAGTGGAGTGTTTTAGAGCCAAGAGAGCTTCCTACTGTGTAAGAAATGTCCTGATTGCATAACTTAGAGACTTCACATGCCCTGTCTGAGAAAGAGTACAATGTCACCCAGCAAAGGAGGGCCTGAGGAGTGGCAGTGGTAGTTTCAGACCTTTATTGTAAGAAGTAAAGCTCTTTCTTAAAAAAATATTTCTGAAAAGTTAACCAATTATCTCAGCATCATTTAACATTATAAATATTCTTTGCCAGTGCCTTGCAGTTACCTGTATTCTTGATATTATTAGTTAAGCTTAGTACTGGATAGAATCACTGACTTTAGTGTGTCTGAATAGACAATCATGTACCTCAAAGAGAACAATGAGAAGAAACACGAATAGAAATTTAACCACAACCAAAGAGATTCAAAATTTATATGCCAATAATAACTAGTATTTTAAACTCTTAGCATATGCTAGACAATGTCTTAAAAATGTTTTATTATCTCATGTCATGCTCACTACCACTCAGTGATATAGATATTATTTTCTCAATTTCACAGAAAATAAACAAAAACTCTGAATCTAAAAGTTTAAATGACTGGTTCCAAGTCACATAACTAGTAAATGTCAGAACCAGAACTCAAACATAAATTTGATTAGCTTGAAAGTTCATTCTCTCCTGCCCCTTATTTCAGTGTAGCAAAATTGAGAAAAACAATTAAAAATTCATAAATATAAATTAAAACACAAAGACATGTTATTAATAAAATTGAGAAAAAATAAATATTACTAAAGATTGGGACAATACTAGAAAAGTTTGACTTGCTACAACTTTTCTTGAAATATACATTTCTAGTATAGATTGAGAGCCTAAAAATATATATAAAGAAATTTGATCTAGAATTCCATAAATTCATCCTGAGAGACATATCAAAGATATTTGTATAGGAATGTATTTTAGAATTATTATTATTTTCTTGAACTTTGTGTTTTTTTTAATTTATTTTTATTGTTTATGCTATTACATTTGTTCCCACTTTCTCTCCCTTTCCCTACCTCCACCCAGGCACACTCTATCCTCTCCTAAATCAATCCCCACATTGTTGTTTGTGTCCATGCACTGTGCACAAATGTTCTTTGGTTAATCCCCTTACCATCTTTCATCCAGTTCCCCCTACTGCTCTTTCCAGAAGCTGTCAATCTGTTTCATATATCTAAGCTTCTGCTACTATTTTGTTGGTTAGGTGATTGTGTTTATTATATTCCACATATAAGATCATATGATAAAGAACCTTAAACTTTCAATATCACAGATTTGGTTAAATAAATCATAGTACTTCTGATATTTTTATATTCCATTAAAAATGTTAATAAATGTTAATAGAACTTGGTTTAGCAAAAATATCAGTCAAGAAATAGCTTATAGTCTGTGCAAAACACTCAGACTTGTGTGTGTAAATGCTAAATCTTTATAGTTATGTATTTATGTATTAGGGTTTATGTATGCAAAGAAAAATACTACTAAATTTTTTATGTATTAAATATCAATAATAATGAAGCATGTTCAGTGTGATTAGGAATCATTTTTTCCTACTCTGGGCTTTTAAGGATTTTTCCAGTTTTCTATGGAAAAAAAATGACTTCTTTCTCAATGAATACAAAACTCTTACATATATATTTCAAAAACCTAAGTTTGTGAAGACAAAGCTTGGGCCATAGTGTTAAAACTTGGAATCAATTTGGCTGAGTTTTGTAAATAAAATAAAGGCTCAATGCACAAACTGAAAAGTTGCATGCTACTGTCATGTTTTATAGCATAAACTTTAGGTGACATAAAAACCTAGTAAAGGAGAAGCAGTTTTGTTTTCAAATTATAATTAAATGTGTCATAGAAAAAACTAATATTTACAGTTGTGGAAAACAAAGAGCACTTTTGGAAATGCTGAGTAGAACCCTCGTTTATTCCTACTTCGGATCTAAGGGAAGCCTAGCCATATTGAAGAAACAAGTTTTTAAAAGATTATTCACTTTTTTTTTTAATCGACCACGTAAAGACATTGGAACACAATGCAGTTGGGACTGCCTTTGATGGAAAAACAGCGTCAAGGAAGTGACACAGTGTACCTGCTCATGGTATGTTGAACCAATTAAATTAAAAGACCTCTTTTGATTAAGAAATTGTGTCAGTTTATGTCCTCTGAGAAGCAAATGCCAAGGCTGGACTAGATATGTGAGCTCTTTATTGGGGAAATGCTTGTGAAACACAAAGGAGGAGGAGTGGCATTAGACAAGAAGATCTCCAGATTGCGTTGCAGACCTGATGTCTTCGAGAGGAGGAAGATGGTAAGGAAGAAATTAGTAGAAAATGTTTTGCGGGGATGCACAGTTCTGAGTTTTGTCCAAGCTAATCAGGAGTGCTCAGATAAAAGTTTCCTGTTAGAGTCATCATTTTGGGCCAAGGATGACCAGGTTCTAGCACACTTCGCAGGGATGGAGTAATGGCTGGGGGTGCCCAGGGGACACGTGGGTTGGCATGAATGCTGTGGCTCATTCAAAGTCTGTGAACCTACTCTCCTCCCACAGCAGGTGTTCATTAAGGGACATCTGGGCAAGACACTTCCATCAGGTATCTTTAGATGCAGAGATCCAACTCTTCGCCTAGATGTGGGCAATTATCATATGGTTCTCAAGGGCCATTATTCTGGGGAGGAAACTTGGAAGAGGCATGTTAGTAGTTAGTGAGATGAGTTTTCATCCTCTCAATTGTCATTTCCCTTGATACTTGGGCCTGGTACTTGGGTAGGTCTTGAAGAGATGATACAAACTTTACTCCTGAGAAGTCTGAGCCTTTAGTGATGATACATTTCTTAGTACCAGTAGCTTCATGTTTCTATTCCCAGTTACTAGTGACAGGAGGACCTAGAGGGACCTGTGTGAATTCCCTGGGTTTCATGTGCATTCCTCCATTACCTTTGTATATAAAAGCAGCCATCTTCTCTTGCTGCCCAATTTACCCTGCCAGGGTGATAAGCCTTTCTTAACTACTTCCAAAGTGCCCTAGTAGGAGCTGTACTTTGTAACTTAATGAAAGCCTTGCTATGTCCCATGGAAAAAGTGTATTCTTTTGGGGGACCAAGACTTCTAACACTGTAAAGCTTAGAGTTATGGGGATGGGAAGCTCTGAGTCCCCCAGGGGTCATGGGAAGTCAGTCCTTCTTTCACCCCAATCCCGGAACCACCTGTTTTAATGTAGGCTCTCCAAGAAGCAGATGGCAAGACTGAGCTAACTTTGCAGATTGATGGGGTAAATGCCTGTGCAGGATAAAAAGCACAAGAACAGGAGTAGGCAGAGAGAAAGTTCACATCTCAATTGTAAGTGAGCAAAGGAAGGATTGGAGAGGAAGGGCCTCAGACTGCAGTGTTGTCCTGAGAGTTTCACGTAGATTTGCCGGGGGTCTCCTGGCTTAAGGTGAGGGTTAGGGGAATCCATATGTAGGAATGCTCAAGCAGGCGAGGATCCTGCTACTCTCCTCTAATACACCTTCCGTGCTCAGTCAGACCAGGAGCAGCAGACTGTGAGTGGTCTGGTGTGAACACTGAGGTGGGGTTCAAGTTGTAGCACTTGGAGTCTCTCCATCACCACAGTCACCTGTGCTTCCCAGCAATCTACCTTGATGACTACTACAATCCAGGAGAGGGAAATATGGCCATATATATGGACAATTTGACTGCTAGGAGACAGCTTGAGATACATTCACATTGTGTGAAAGATTCTACACTTGGAAGTTTTCATTGCTACTCCATTGTGAAGGCTGCGATTTGATGTTTACTTGGCAAGCAGAACATGTAAATAACTTCTTTATGCCAGACACATATATTAAAATGTGTGAAATAGCCTCAGGGTGCTAATGATCATATTAATAGTATATTCTCTTTGAGTAATTTATTACCAAAATAAACATTGAAGGCAAATATTTAGAATAAAATTTTACTCTTCTGTAGATATTTTATTCATTTGAAAAAATATTTTAGTGATATTTGCTCTGGAGTATTCTTTAGTATTTTTTATTTTTTATTGACAGTTAACATCTACCAAAGATAACATTAACAGTATTTGTCAATGTTTTTACAAATATTTTAGTTTTTTGTTTTGTTTTATTTTATTATTTTATTTCATTTGTCAGGAGAGAATTACCTAAATGTTATAAAAATTGTGTGGGAGCTTGACAAATTATATATATTGACTGATTTACATTTACATGTGGATGTATTTATATGTGATGAGGTCAAGAATGGTTTAATATTAGTGTTCTGACACTAATCTACAGAGCTATTCATAAATGAATTCTTATTGACACAGCATCCTTAGAAATTTTACTCACTCCCAACCCTGATGAACTGTCATAATAATTGATTGTATTAACAGAAATAAATAGCCCAAATTTGTCTCACTCTCAAAACGACCCTGTTTCAACTGACACAAATGAGGGATAAGGCTGTTTCACATTGCCCCAGCCAGGTCAAGGCTCAGGGAAAGCCTTGGCTTGTGCCTTTAATTTGATCCCACAGACAAGAGGATGAATTGGCTTTGTCAGTGTCTTTCTGTTTGGCATGGATACCAATAACCTTGCTTTGCTTTCCTGTTCCTCCTAGAAGGAAGGGATTTTGGCAGAATACTGCTTACTTTTACAGTTACAGAAGTTACACAGTTTAAGGAGGGAACAGTAATTACATGCCATTAAACTCAGAAGGCCATTGGCATAGATGAACGTTCGGAAGAGGACACAGCCTTCAAGTTCAGTAAAGGATGATTACCAGAGCATTTTAGGAGGGAGCTGGTGAAGGAGAGGCAGGGATAACCCTGGAAATGTGCTAAGGCAGCAAACCAACGAAAATGCAGTTAGACACGGCAGTGACTACATTGATTATGCCAGGAATGATTTAGCAGGGGTGTTTCACACCTGCCATTAAACAAAGTGCCGTAATGGGGTTTAAAATGTACTCAGATTCTGCTTGCTCTCTCCAGCTTAAACCACAGAGATGTCACTTACATTATTACTTCATGTTGGTCTGTGGTGAAATCCCCAGCCTTTTGTGACACACTGCTTTCCTCTTGGCTCTGAATTCAGTAGTAGCAGAAAGTTCTTTCTTTTTTTTTTTCTCTTTGTCAATCAATGTCTATCTTTTGGATAAAACACTCCTTAAAATTTACCTCTTCCAGAAAGCTTTCCTAATGAATTGCATTGAACTACTTCTCTTTGTAAATGCTGCTTTAGATTATTCTGATATGTTGGTTTGAAAGATTGAACAAGTATAAGTACATATATATCTTGAAACTTGAAGTCAATGTGAGTAGTAAGATAAGCTAGAATTCTTTTATTTCTTTTGTATGCCTCCATAGTGTTAGGTTATTCTGAATATGAAATTCAGGTGACAAACCCTGTGGATTCAATAAGAGGTGTTTATTCTGACACAAATGAAAAGGAACGACATCTGAACACCTGATGTGGGTCAGTCATTTTCCCACTGCTTTGAAAAGAAAGTGTTATAGCATTTCTTTTTTGCATTCTTCTTATTAGAGGCTGTTCTCTCTACGTATTCTAGGAGAAACAGGAGAGTGAATCTCCACTTCACTGTCAAGTTGGAAGGTGCTGACTTTGTTACTTATTATGTGACCAAGTATGGTAAGATACATTTGGTAAGAATTAAGTAGCATACACAATATTAAGAAGTGGAATAAAATTTGTGTTGCTCTCAACTGTGCTCTGCCCAAGCCCCCACCTTCTTTTAAGCACCTTTTTTTTTTTTTTTTTGACTCTAGAATTGCATCCTGTCTAATGCCATCTGTATTGCTACTCTTAGTTTTCTAGCCCAACTTCTGATTAGAACTCACAGGTATGGATGGGATTCTAATGACTCAAATATGTGTATGATTACTAACAATATTAAGTTTCCTTTTGCTTCTGCAACAAGTTACCATAAACCTGGTGGTTTAAGAAACACATACATACAAATTTATTATCTTACCATTCTGGGAACCTGAAGTCCAAAATCAAGACTAAGCACCTTTACTGGATGTAGAAGAGAATGTTTCCAGGGCTTCTCCATCTTCCAGAGATACCATTTTTTAGATTCTTTGGCTCCTGACCTTTTCCTCCATCTTCAAAGCCAGCTGGGTAGCATCTTGCTTCAACCATATTGCCTGTTCTTCTGTCTGTAGTGGTATCTCCACCCATCTCCCTTTGATCAGGATACTTGTGATTACATTTAGGACCCAACTGGATAACCCAGGATAATCTCATCTCAAGATCACAAATTTAATCACATCTTCAAAATCCATTTTTCCATATAAAGTAACATTTACAGATGCCAGAATTTGGGACAAGTATAGTTTTGAAAGAGAAATGCCAATATTCACTTTTGGACATGCTCATCTTGATACATTGAAAGGCAAACATAGAAGAGGTCTAGAATTCATACCATATTTTGAGTTATAAATCTCCAGATCATCAGACGGTGATGGTGCTTGTAATCATGGAGATGGATAACTTATCCAAGGAAAAATGTAGAAAGATTAAAGAAATTTGGACTGAATCCTAAAGGATTTGAGGTTGGCTAGGGAAAAAAGAACCTGCAAAAATACCATGAAAGACTTAAGGATTTCCTGATTCAGAATCAGGTTAGGAAGACAACTACAATGTATAGAATCTCTCTAACATGTATCTCTCACATTATATAAATTATACTGCCGAATGTCATACTAACACATGATGAGCAACATAAAACTGTCAAAACTAGCTGTAGTCTCTGAAAAATAGGAGAAAGACAACAAATGACTCTGTCTTAATTGTAGAATAATTTGGCCTTCCTGTGGTAGAGAGATAAAAACAGCATCTACTACTGGCTTAAAATTTTAAAAGTTTCATAGCCAAATGAAAAGAGAAAAAATAAAGGTTGATTCAAATACCCAGGACATTTTTCCTCTTATACATTATAATTGCAAAGATATTATCTCTGTTTAAAGCAGACAAAGCATGAGCACATATCTCTAGAGATACATAAAGCAAGAATCAAAGCTGGCAACCTGGAGAGTTTAAGTACAAAGCTGCATAAGGCATTGGTCTGAGTACATTGAATTGTTGAGAAGTCCCCTTTTGTGATTTATTAGTTCTAGAATAAGATTTGTAATTACTTCAATAGACAGAAGATCTGTGTCGATTGACCTATACACTCAAATTAAAGACTTAAACATAGACCTTGACTGTATAATAGACTTTGGTTGCTAAAAATAAGGTATGTTTATCAAAACTGCAGAACCCATACTCAAAGAGTCACTTGAGCTAATAAATAGTTTTGTAACTAATTTTTAAATATATGTTAGGACTAAAACATGGGCTAATGTTATCAGTGATGCATGACTGGATTAACTAAGATCACTGAACTTTTATTTTCACCAGTAATCATGAGAAGTCAAGTCCTTCCACTTCTGCTAAAGTGCTTGGTTCCCCACAACTGTTTTGGTATGTGACATGAATTTTCCTATGAGGGTCAGTTTCAGTCAAAGCTTTTCATAATGATTTTTATAAATTAGAGAATAGCAGTCTCTGTTTAATTGATGGATGTTTCTCCTAATATAATAGTATACAGCTTTATAATTTATAAATTTGCAAATACCCTATCATGTAATTAGACATTATCTACAATAGTCACAAATCTGTACAAATATTCACCACCCACTCCCTTGCTTCTCACACACATTGGAAAAATAGAAAAGATTTTACATTGATGTCATTAATATCAGCAAAAGAATATTGTTTTGAAGATGATAAATGTTTGTTTACATTGTGCATTTACTAGTGCTTTGTGATTGTACACTTACTTTAGTTTATTATATAAAATATGGATACTAAACTTATCTTTTATATTGAGATATTTAAAAAAATCAATAATTCTATTTCTGTTTTCAGTGACTAATGATCATATTATTTGGATATAAATTAGCATTATTACCACATAGGATGTAGCAATCCTGTATGTTTGTTCTTTGAGAAACAAACATTGATTTTTTTTCTCTCCATTCCTTGTGTTCTGAATTTCATCAATATTACTCTGGGTGGGTAAACCTATACCACTATACCATTCTACAAAATCTCTGTGGTTTATCTCACAGAACCAGGCTGAATAGAGTAAGTATGACTATACATATTTATTTTTGTCCATCTGGAAAAGTTTTTATATTTTTAAAATGACTTTATTAAGTTTTCTAAAATATAATATATTCTTGATATAAAAACTTAAATAGCCTGGTGTAGGGGAGAAAAACTTTTTCCTTATTCCTTTCTAGGGTTTTTGACTGGTCAATAATCAAATTGACATAAGACAGATTAACAGGAGAAGAAATTTATTTTGTACACATTGGAACCCCACAGATGAGGCTCCTCCACAGCCCAGCAACCATCCTAAACTAAGGAGAAGTGTTGAGGAGTCTGGTACTACAAAGAGGAGGAAGACAGTTCACAGAGATTTGGGAAGAGTCAATGTTTGGTGAAAATGTTTGCCATGCCATGCATGTAAATTTTTCTGATGTAAGAAATTACCTTTGGTATTAACTGTCTTGCTGGTACAGGTCCCCTACCTAAGTTCTTCCAGGCAGTTAGGGAGTGGTAAAACAAGCAAACAAACAAACAAATTAACAAACAAACAAAAACAACAACAGAAACCTCCTCCTGAATCAGTTACGCCTTGATTGCCTTAAGCTCAGGGTAATTATCCTGCTAAACTGGCATGTTTGGGAGTCAGGTATTCTTCCCTTCACTAGAGCAGGAAGAAGAAATAAAAAGTATCCCCCAAATCAATGTCTAAACATAGCCATTTGGGGTATGTGACTCTGGACAACAAAAAGAAGAGAGAGAAGAGTGATAATATTGCAAGAATTGAATTGTTCTAGTTTAATAAAATGGATAAAGCTAGAATAAAAAATTTAGACAGAACCACAATTAGACTCATATATTTTATTATGCTTATTTCAATAATTGACAGTAAAAGTGAACAGAATATTACTGAAGTTATACAGGATAAACTATCAGTCCAAATTACCTAATTTACATTTATAGAATACTTTATCTAAAAATAAGCAAGTAAACATTTTTTCCTGGTACACACAGAACATTTAACAAGATAAATGATATTCTGGACCATAAAATAAGTCAAAATATATTTAAAAGAATTCAGCTATTAACAAGGTATGTTTTCTGACCACTGTGGAATTGTGATATCAATACCCAAAAGAAATTCCAAATTTTTGGAATCTTAATAACTTCTATGTTGCTATAACCCATATTAAAATATCAGAGAAAATTTGAAAATGTTTTGAATGAATATCAAATCTATGTGGTGGAGATAACTGAACTGGCATTTAGAGGACATTTGATAGCACTTAAAAATTTTATTAGAAACTCTAAAATAAGTTTCCAGTTTCCACTTACTAGGAAAATAAAATAAAATTAAACACAAAGTAACCAAAGGAAAAAAAAATTAAGAAAAAAAGAAATTAAATCTGAACAAAAGTAAGTGAAATAAAAACAAAAATAATATTGCAAAATCTATGAATCCAAATGTTGGTTCTTGGAGAAGATCAAAAAATTGATAAACCTCTTGCCAGACTGATCAAGAAAAAAATTAATTATCTATATCAGGAATGATAGATATGGCACAATATAGATTCCATAGATATTAAAAGGATTTTGAAGGATTATCATAATTAACTTTGTCAGAAAAAAATTTAAAGACATAAATAACAGTCTTACTTAACATAAAATATATAACCCGAATAGCCTAATATCTACTAAAGAAATTAAGTGACTTCCAGTCAAGATGGCAGCATAGGCAGACATGGCTTCTCTCTTCACACAACCACATCAATATTACAACTAAAATAAAGAACAACCATCACTCAGAACCATCAGAAATTGAGTTGAATGGAAAATTGACAACTGGAATTAAAGGAACCACATCCATCCAGACTGGTAGGAGGCATGCAGACACAGAATGGGTTGGTCCCTCATCCACGTATGGTGGATAAAAATTCGGCAGAAATATCTTGGGAATGAGGAGTCCCAGCCCCACAGCAGGTCCCCCAGCCCAGGGTTCCAGTACCAAGAAGATAAGTCCTCACAACTTCTAGCTGCAAAAACCAGTGGGGATTGAGTTGGGGGAAGAAACTTTTGGAGTCCCAAGCAGTTCCTCCTAAAGAACCCAACATGGACTTACTTATTCAGACCTACACCCTCTGAGCTCCAGCACAGAGGTAGCAGCTTGAAAGGCACCAGTGGTACACAGGGAGAAACTGAAGTGTCTGGCATCAAGGTGAGCAGAGGCTATTGTCGCTTTTCTAAACACTCCCCACAGAGCCAGCAAGCTGGTACCATATCTGAGACTCCCTCAACCTGGCTAACACTGTTTGACCCACTTTGGAGATCCCCAGAAATTCCACCCCTCCCAATTTATGGGCCTACCATGCTGCTTTTCCATATGAATGGCTGGTCTTGCTTAGGCTTCATAACTTCCTAAGTTCTATCAAGCAAATAACAGCTGGCCTCAGTGAGTCCCAGGCTGGGCACTAGCAGCAGCCAGCCTAGTTTCACAGCTTGGCCTCACTTGGGAATCTCCAAGCCCAGCACAAGTAGCAGCCATCTCAGATTGCTTTATAGCTCAGGCAGGGTGCCCCATATAAAACCCAAGTGGGGGCTCATTTTGGCCTGAACCACCTGGGGAAAACCCAGGGTCAGCACACCCAGGGGACAGCTACAGACAATGTCAGAGCACCACTACTCTGCCCCTGCGTAGCTGATCCTCCTTGGAGGGCAGAGGTTGGTGGTAAGTGGTCACAGCCAGTCCTTGCAGCTTTCTGGGCTGGGATAATCCCTCCTATTGATCTGCCAACAGCAACCAGGGCTCAACTACAAGAAGAGGGTGTACTCAGCCCACATGAAGAACGTACCTTGAACCCAGCTTGTGTGATAGGAGAGACTATGCCACTGGATCCTACAGGACACCTACTACATTAGGCCACACTACCAAGACATGGAATCAAATTAGGTCTGATACATAGAAATAAACATAGGGAAGCTGCCAAAATGAGGAGACAAAGAAGCATGGTCCAAATGAAAGAACAGATCAAAACTCCAGAAAAAAAGATAAACAAAATTGAGATAAGAATGCTGGGTCATGATTTGATGAAAGAGCTGAGTAATTGTTTCTTAAAACTGCTGAATCATAATTTGGTAAAATGCTGAGCTGTGGTTTGTTAAAAGTGCTGGGTCGCCATTTCATAAAAATGCTGTTCATTGTCATTTAAAAATGCTGAGCCATCAGTATGTAAAAATGGTGATTATGATCAGTATTATTGGTAAGCAATCTCAGCATATTTAAAAATTATAATTCCACAGATTTAGGTAAGCATGACTCAGCATATCACCAAATAATGACTCAGCATTTTCCCAATTGTAACTCAGCATTTTTACCAAATCATAACAGCATTTTTAGGCAAGCATGACTCAGAATTTTTAACAAGTCATCACTTGACATTTTTAGGTAAGTACAACCCAGCATTTTTGGATAAGCATGACTTGGCATTTTTACTTATTGATGACTTGGTATTTTAGGTAAGCATAACTCAGCCTTTTACCTAACCAGGGAGACCCTGGCTCACAAGCTGTTTTTTCTCATTCTGTAGGATAAAAGGTAAAGAATTAAGAATGTGTTTCTGGCTGATGGACTAGTGCAGCGTGGATGGCAAAGAAAGCCAGAGCAAGCAAAAAACCTAATATAGTTAATACTTAAACTCTAGAATCTAAATAAACTTGCAAAGTATAGGACCTCTTTTGTGTGACACTTGAAAACTCTAGTATAGTAGGCCCCCTTTATCCACCGTCTCATTTCAGTTTCCCATGATCAGCTATGGTCCAAAATTATTAAATGGAAAATTCCAGAAATAAACAGCTCCTAAGTTTTAAATTGTGTGCTGTTCTGAGTAGCATGATGAAATTTTGTGCCTTCCTGCCTCAGGAGGTGAATCATCCCTTTGTCCATTGTATCCATGCTGCGTATTCTCCTTGTCGGTTAGTCCCTTAGTAGACATCTCTGTTATCAGATGGACTGTCACAGTATCAGTGCTGGTGTTCAAGTCCCCCTTATATATAGCCTCACACTGTCAGAATACCGATGTCATTCACCTCCCTCCACCTCATTGGGTAGGCATTTTATCGCCTCATAGCATCACAAAAGGATGAATACAGTACAAGGTATTTTGAGAGAGACTACATTCAGATAACTTTTATTACAGTATATGGTTATAATTGTTCTATTTTGTTATAGTTATTGTGAATCTCTTATTGTGCCTAATTTATAAATTAAACTTTATCATAAGGATGTATAAGAAAGAATGTAGTGTACGTAGGGCTTGGTACTATCTGAGGTTTCTGGCATCCACTGGGGGTCTTAGAACATATCTGTCATTGATAAGAGGGGACAACTATACCAGCCTTTCCCCTGAAACCCCTCAGGATAATCCTAGCTTTCTCTTCTGTCATTTTCTGTCAAATCTTTTATGGTTTCTTTCATCTTATTATCTTTATTCCTTTCTGGTGCTTGTAAGTTTAAAGATGAGGGGGCACACACATTCTTGATACTGAAGCATTTAGGCAATTATCTCTTAAATTAATGTTTTCTGCCAGAGTTACGTTTTAGTGGAAAACAATAATTGTTTCTAGGACAGCATCTTGGAGTTGAACCAATTCTATCAGTGAACTCTCAGCTATGGAAAGCTAGCAATAAAGGCAATGATCAACTCCAAGTCAAACTTTGCCTCCCTTTGCTTTAAAAAAATGAAGCTGATGGTGTACTGTTTTTAAACACCTCAGCAACACAGTCAGCGGCCCTGTGCAGAAAGACCCCTGGTTTCTGTTTACCACCTTTCCCACTCCTGACCCTCGCTTAGGATGCTCTTATGTAAATCATGATCTTACAAATCCCTGCCTTTGAATGGTGTTGATGTCCAACAGTGGACTAAGGGGTGGGGTCAGGACTCATATTCCTTCACGCCAGCTCCCCCAATAGTTCCCGTGCATGCGATGGCATTCATTCTTGGCTGGAATCATATTCAATCTGTTCCATCTGATTGGCTAGTGCATTTTCTTCCTGTCTGCGGTAATGAAAGCCTCTTTTCAAGTTCCCAAGGTTAGCTTCATCTCAGTGACCTTTCCCGTCTCCCTGGGGCACCTCACCATTATGCACCCCTCTTTCACTCTCCTGCATAAAAAAATTGCCTGACATGTTATTCTTTCTGCAATAACTCTTGTCTTTGATACGTTTCTATCAGCAATTTCGTGGCTGCCATAAAGAAGCAGAGATCTTTACCAGCTTATGACCCCACCCTGATTCTACTGACTGCTTCTTAAGTTCTCACTCAGGTCAAACAATTCGCTTTTAAAAATAGAAAGAGAAGGGAATAGACACCACCTATTTAAATAATAGCATGCTGGTTTTATGATACCTTTTGCTCACCTGTGCACCTTCTCTTGAAGACAGAAAACTGGTTGGAATATAAGAGACTGAGGATTGATTGTGAAAATAATTCACAGGGAGGGAAAAAGTCATATTACTCTGGGAAGACTTGGCCTTTTCTGCCTCTCTTTATTGAACTCAAATTGCTGAAAGAGTTCATGGGATAAAAAGAATCTGCAAAGCAAAGAAAGGAAGAGCTGTGGAGACAGTGGGGGCCTGAGAATCAGACTCTGAGCCCCAATTCTACCAAGAACTCGCCATGTTACCTGGCTATCAGTTCTCCTCCCAGACTCTCCAGTTTCCTCTTGTACAGTGTTGAGAGAATCTGGGCCAGATATTTAGAAAGGTCTCTTCCAAAATTCAAATGTCAAAATTCCAGGTAAAGAACATGAATTAGGCACAACACATTATTCCACTTCCAAGAAAGTCTTGGGTCTGTCACCTCTTTTTAGAGGCACAGAAACAAACTTTTCCATCTGAGGACGGGAAACTAAGACTGTTGTCTCTTCCTGGATTGGTGGTGGTGGTGATGTTGATGATGATGATATTATCACTATGTTTGTCTAACCTTTTCTCTTTCAATGAACAAGCTCATGTACAGTATCTCAGAGGTTGCAACATCTTGCCCTTGGTTGGACAGATGAGCTTTTCTACCTCTTTGATCTGTCCCTGCTTGTATTTCTTAAATGTCTTTATTTAGATGACAGCATTTTAAAAAATCAGGAGATTTTTATATAAACATTCATTATTCTGTCTTTCTTGAAATAACAAATCTAGCATTACCCACTTACATTACATCATCGCAAGTGGAGGCTGCCCATTTTACATGGGGCAGGTCTTTTCCATCTTTACCCTTTTGTGAGAGTTTCCTGGCCTCTGGAGGTTATTGAACTTACTGTCTCAGGTATCTAGCTTATTGGCATCACTGATGACCATGACGATGGTGATAGCCTCCACTCTCATCTCTCTGTTGGAATACCATTTTTCCCTTTAGAAAACACTATAATGTGCATTTTTTTACTTAAAACTCCCATTGCTACCATGCAGTGAGAAGGAAAAAAGAGTATTATCATCCCCACTTACCAGGTAAGATATTTGAAGATCGGAAAACTCAAGTGACCCTGTAGTTCCATTTCTCTGATTTCACCTGAGAAAATATGTGTGGATGTGTGCACAGATTTAGGTACAAGGATGTTCCTTGCAGCCCATTTGTAATGGGGAAGAGTAAGAATTAACTGAAATGCTAGCAAGAGTGTGCTGGTTAAATTAATTAAAGTGTGTCCTCACACCAGAATAACATGCAGCCATTAATGATTGCACTGCGAAGGTGCATTTATTCATGTGAAAGGATGTTTGTGGCACATTAAGTGGGAAGGAAAGAGGGCTATAAAGTTGTACGTATATCCCAAATGCCTGGTAGGTTCTGGAAGAAAATTTATCAAGGAATTAATAATGTTTGCTCCTGTGTGGGCAGGATTATGGTGATTTCCATTTTCTCCTTTTTTTTTTTTTTACTAGACTATTATTTTCTTCTATTATGCATATTACTATTGACATAAGAAAAACGATGTAGCTTAAATTATAAATAAATAATATCTTTGGGCCTATCACACATCCACTGCTCAAAACGGGGGCTTTTTATCTTAGAAATTGATTGCAGGTGATTCGGCTCTTTTTAGTCTTTATGGCTCACAGTCACTACTGATGACAGTAATAGCAGGAGAATTTGGGGGAGGCAAGACTTCACATTTATAATCATCCTAAGAACTGTAAGGGAAAGGAGTACAGGCCTTGCTAGCTCATTTTATAAATGAGGCTCAAAGTCATCATGTGATGTGCCCAAGGTTAGAGACTGCCTGGGAATCCGAACTCTTCCCAGACACTGCACTGTTCCACTCCAGGGACGATCACTGTGTTCTAGGGTGCCATTCACATGGAACATCATGTGGAAAGTGCCCCTGGAGTTGTGCAGTGTCCAGTCCTGCTAAGATCCTTACAGGGTAGCCATGAGCCCTCCTACACTAATTAGCCAGCCTGTGTCAACAGTGGATATAGGTGGGTAAGCAAATTAGTATTCAACCAACATTTATTGAGCATCCCTATGTGTTTGCACTGTTGTGGTGTCTGGAAGTGTGGCCTTTATCCTTTAAGCAGCATGAGGTAATTAAGGGTTCTGTGTGGCAGAAGGATGTCATCAGAGCTGTATTTTAGAAAGGAGATTCTGGCAGAAATAAGAGTCGGTTGTGGTAAGCAAGACCAGAGGAGGCAGGGAGACCAGAGAGTTAGGGGGCTGCAGCAATTGTCTGGGCAGGAGAAAATGAACATCTGAATGAAGTCAGAGGCACAGGAGGGATGGAGTGCATCAGCATCATTTCAGTATTAGTAGTAGCTACTATTTACTGAGCACTTATTATGTGCCCTATGCTCTGCTAGTAATTTACATCATGACCCCCTTCAGTCTTCAAACTAACCCTATTAGGGGGGATGAATTCAACTGCATTAAAATTCAGAACTGTATTCATTAAAAGACACTATAAAGAGAATAAAAAGATAAACCACAAACTGAAAACAGATATTTGCAGCACACTTAATATTTAAAACATACAAAGAACTCCTATAAATTAGTATGAAAAGATAACATCCAAGAGAAAAAATGGGCTAAAAAATTGTATAAGAACATCACCAAAGAGGGCATATCTGAGGCCCATAAATATATGAAAGATGTTTATCTTCATTAATATAATAATGAAATAAAGAAGAGTTTTTTAAAATACCAATTAGCAAAATGTAAAAGTCATACACTCCAAGTTTTGGCCAGGCTGTGGAGCACCGGTCTCCAGTTCTGCAGCAGGATCCCAGGAAAACTCTCTTGGGTGTGCACCGGGAACACACACACACACACACACACTGTGTAGGGCATAAGTGTGCATCCCAGCAAAAGTCTGGAAACAACCCGGACATCCATCAGCAGCAGAATGAATAATTCTGATGTGTTTGTTCATTCAAGGAAAATAATAATTACAACTGTGCACAGATAAATCCCTAAGACATAATAGTGAATGAAAGATGTAAATCTCAAAAGATTATATAGGATTCCCTTCATATAAACTAAAAACATGCAGAGTATAATGAACACCAAATCCTCTATAAAGTTTCCCTCTTGGGGAGGGAAGGGATTAAATGGAAGACACCTGGGGGCTTCTGGGGTGTGGTAATATTGTTTTTCAGCCTGGCTGTTAAATTCAGTGGGGTTTAGTATCCCTACGTTTATATATTATACACACACACACACACACACACACACACACACATATGTACATATATATGTACATATATACATGTTTTCATATACTCTTTTATACTTTGGTATGTTGCACAATGTTTTAAAAATTTCACTAGTATTAGCAGATGAAGAAGGTATAAGGGGGATAAATGTCATTTTCTAAAAATTAAGTGGTTTAAAATTTTCAAGGCAGTGTCCTAATAAAAACAAAAGACTGTAGTTACCATAAAAAGTACTACATGAATAAAAAGCATATTTTTGTAAACAATTGACATTCTGAAAACATGTGCGGAGTAAAAGGTCAGAATTCCCCATATTGTCCTCCCTCTCTTTGCCAGAAGGCACTCCCCCTTCTTAACGCTTTAATGTGTATCTTTCTAGGCCCGTGCAGTGCTCTCTCTTCTTTCTCATGTTATATAGAAAAGGAATAATGTTGTATCTGGTGTTCTAACTGGGTTTTTAGACTATGGGGACGTTTAACAAGAATACATCTAACAGGATCTCATTTTCAGTATCTCATTTTCAGTATCTCATTTACTAAATTTATCTAAAATTTTCTCAGCCCTCTCTTTACATTCCTATTAAATAGTAGCCAACACATATTCGGAATCAGCACCCCAGGTAACTTCAGATCAGCCCTTGAAATATAAGAACCACTCCTCTCTCTAAGAATTCTGGATCAGAATAACAGGAATGTACTTCTCCCTTTAGGAGTAGGGCCCACCTTGGTGGGAGGGAGACTAGGGAACAGGTGTGAAAGGGTGTGTGTGTGCATGTGTGTGTAAAAGGCTTCCCATCCCCAGTTTTCCTGAAAGTGGAGAGCAGAGAGGACCACCCAATCCAGCAGCCTGCACCCCAAGAGCGTCCTCTGCTGGAGATCATGGGTAGTGAAGTCCCAAAACAGCTCTGTGGGAACTTTGTTTCTCTCCATGTTACAGTTCACACAGGGGTTGTGTGTGGTGATTAACCCAAAGAGGAGGCTTCTCTGGTACAAATGCTACTTACCAGAAAATTGTCCCTTCCTATGGCAGTGTTGTCTGGTGCAAAGATTATAGAATTAACAAGCCTTTGATAATAATGTCAATAATAATTAACATCTGCATGATACTTTGTAGATTAGTAAGTGCTTTCGAATGATCTTACTTAATTCGTACAACAAGGCCACAAGGTCTATATTATTATCTTAATTTATAAAAAGCAAATTAAAGCTGAGAAAGATTTAATACTTTTCCACATGTTAATGCTGGGCCAACTGTCCAGCCTAAAGATATGACTATGAATTTTCTAGTGTAATCAAAAAGTGTGCATATAAAGGACTATTTGTTGTGAACAAAGCAAACTGTTTCAAAGGTTGTCACCTTACAGAACTCCACTAGTACTCCCAGATGTCTGTGAGGTGCTCCATCCATTCCCTGTCACTCAGGGTCGCTGTGGGGCACCATTCACATCCATAGTTATCATAGATTTGTACATTAACCACATGACAATTTTGTGGCAACTGGCAGTAAAGTCTCTTCAAGATGGGTCAGATTTTCTCATGTACAACATCCACTTGGGCTCAGGGCAGGGCTGTTATCAGCTGACACCCTGACAGTCCCCATCATAGAGGTAGCCAGTGCTCCTGTTCAACCCAACCCTCCTGCTCCACATGTGTAGAAGCACTGAAGTATGTGACCAGGGCCAGAGGAACAAGAAGGAAAAGGGATCAGTCAGGCCCCTTCTGTGGTTTGTAGGGTACCTCAAGGATTTGAAAGAATGAATCCGCAGTGATTAATGCAGAAACCGTGATGGAGTTTCTGAATACAAGGCAGAGGAATGCAACAAACACAGGTTCAACTAATATCAAAGTACTTGCCCTTCACATGTGAGTCAACATTCTCAGCTCGTTCGGATTTAAAAACACAACAGAGGGGAGCTGGCACAGAAGCTGTTGGCGTGCCACACGAGTGAGGCAGGGATGGAAAACCCAGAGCCGCTGACGATAATCTGTTTGGAAAGTGGACTCTATTGATTGTGGGGTTACTCCTGGGTTTTGACACTCATAATTATATGACCATGAGTTAAAGTCTACAGAATCTGATTGTCTAAAAACTGAACCGGGAAGCACGTCTGCTTTTCTTTGTATGTTTAATGATTACATCGCTTAGAATCCTTTGAGCCACAAAATAGAAAATGGGTGAAACAGAAGGTAAGACGGTTCTAGTGTTGGCTAGTTCAGGAACTTAAAGGATCCGGAGTCTTTCTTCTTTCTGCTTGCCGTTTTCAGCTTGTCTGTCTCCTAGTGGCTGCAAAATGGCTGCAGCAGCTCTTCTAGTCACATCCTCATCCAACTGCTCAAGCCAAACTCTCCAAAGACTGGAAGAGACAGCATTCTGTTCTTGTGTAAGTTTGTAAAAAGAAAAAAAAAAAAAAAAAAAAAAAAAAAAAAACCTTTGTCAGAGGTCTTTGGCAGACTTTTCTTCACGTCACACTGGCTAGAATCATGTCAAGTGCCTACTCCTAAGTCGATTACTGGCAAAAATGATGAAATTGCAATGGCTGGCTTAAACTGATCAAGATTCACCCCTGGATTAGGGAAACCTTCCTCTTTTTAAAGCAAAATCAGGGTTTTGTTAGCAAGGAAGAATTGAGTGGGGAGGGCAGCTAACAAAGTCTGCCAGCATGAGAAGAATATTCAGTTTCACTGTTTCTCTTTATAGGCTCTGCCAACATAGATGACTGAAGCATGCTGGGAAAGCATGACAGTGAAATGGTCATCATTGTGTAGGACACCGAGACAGTCCCTTCAGTAACGGATGAAAAAGTGTGCAGAGCTAGCCAGTTTGCCAAAGGACTTCGGCTGCAGAGCCTTAGGTGGGTGCCCCAGCACTGTGTTTGTCTTACATAGTTCTGCTGCAGGAGTTGTCATCTCCGGGCTCTTCTTTCTCTGGGGCAGTGTCTCCTAGGATACAGGCTGGGAACTACTGGGACTATGTACAATGGCATTTTATGTGGCACATTTTCTATTTTAATAGTTTTTATTATGTTTATGTCTACTAGAGGAAACTAACATTTTAAATCTATTAGTGGATCTGGGACCAGGCCAGGTAAAACCAGCTAGTGTCTATTTAAGTGTTTTTTATAGTGAGCTCATTTTTAGAAATTGAAATAGATCCAGTAATACAAGGATATAATAAAAATTATTAAAAGAGAATGCCAGAAGTGACTGGTATTCAATTTATTCTGTTTTATATTTTATTTATTTATTTATTTATTTATTTATTTATTTAATTCATTGGGATGACATTGGTTAATAAAATTACGTTGGTTTTAGGTGTACAATTCTGCAGTACATCATCTGTATATTGTATTGTATGCTCACCACCCCAAGTCAAGTCTCCTTCCATCACCATTTATCCCCGCTATACCCTCTTCTACCTTCCTCAGTCCCTTCCTTCTGGCAATCACCATACTATTGCCTGTGTCCATGAGTCTTTCTTTTCTTTTTTCCCTTAATCCCTTCACCATTCTCACCCAACCCCGAACTGCCTCCCCACTGACAGTTGTCCGTCTGTTTTCTGTATCCATGAGTCTGTCTCCACTGTGTTTGTTAGTTTATTTTGTTCATCTAAGTGAAATCCTATGGTACTTGTCTTTCACTGACTGGCTTATTTCACATAGCATTGTAGTCTCCAAGTGCACCCACACTGTCACAAAAGGTAAGATTTCGTTCTTTTTTATTGGCTGAGTAGTATTCCATTGGGCAAATGTAAATGTACTACAGCTTTTAAAATCTACTCATCTTCTGCTGGGCATTTTGACTGCTTCCAGGTCTTGGCTCTTGTAAATAATGCTGCAGTGATCATAGGGTGTGTATATTCTCAGAAGTGGAATTGGATATACTCCCAGAAGTGCAATTACTGGGTCATAAGGCAGTTCTATTTTTAATTTTTGGGCTAACTCCATAATGCTTTCCATAGTGGCTGCACCATTCTGTATTCCCACCAATAGTACACGAGGGTTGCCCTGGCTGGTTTAGCTCAGTGGATTGAGCGTCGGCCTGCGAGCTAAGTGTCGCTGGTTCGATCTTCCAGTCAGGGTACATCAGAGAAGGAAAACTCTGACTCCAAAAAACCTCCGCTGCCTTGCGGCATACCTCTTCAGGGGAAAGGCTAAGGGAGTAAACCCCGACAGAAAATCCGGAGCCGGAGTCCCTAAGGCGGTTTGACGTTGTAGTCAACACCGGCAACTCCTGCGGCGCACCTGAAGCCAAGCTGTATCGACTCCGTCTTTCCCTTGGACCCTCCAGCTGCGAAGAGAGGGGGGGTCTGCTGCATGGGCAACAGCAGACCCTCCATATCACCCTGCCCAGGCTCTGTAGCTTCAGCTCCACTGGAGAGGACACTCCAGCGTCATCGCAAGATGTCGATTCAACACGGGAGGAGACAGATACCGTGTCACTCCCGAGTCGGACTGCACAGCCATTCTCGGCGGTGCAGATAGACACTTAAGAAGCTACACCATCGTCTCTCGAGATGGACGGCTGCCGACGACGACGAGTACACGAGGGTTCCCTTTTCTGTACATCCTCATCAGCACTTGTTGTTTCTTGATTTATTGATGATAGCCATTCTGACAGGTGTGAGATGGTATCTCATTGTGGTTTTAACTTGCATTCTCTGATCATTAGTGACATTGAGCACCTTGTCATATGTCTATTGGCCATTTGTATGTCCTCTTTGGAGAAGTGTTTATTCAGGGCTTTAGCCCATTTCTAAATTGGATTTTTTTCTGATGTTAAGTTTTATAAATTCCTTATTAATATTGGATATTAAGCCCTTATCAGATGTATAGGTCACAATGTTCTCCCATTCAATGAGCTGTCTCTTTTTGTTGATGGTTTCCTTTGCTGTGCAAATACTTTTTAGTTTGATGTAGTCCCATTTGTTTATTTTTCCTTTTGTTTCTTTTGCCCAAGGCAATATATCAGAAAAAAATATTGCTATGCAAGATATCTGAAATTTTGCTGTCTATGGTTTTCCCTAGGAATTTATGGTTTTAAGTCTAACACTTAAGCCTTTAATTCATTTGGGTTTATTCTTGTGTGTGGTGTTAAGAAGGTGGTCTAGTTTCATTTTTTGGCAAATATCTGTTCAATTTTCTCAACATCATTTATTGAATAGACTATTCTGACCCCATTGTATATTTTTGCTTCCTTTGCCAAATATTAATTAACGTAAAAAATGGTGGGGGTATTGCCTGAGGTAGTGGGGGGTGCTGGGTGGAGGCGAGGCAAAGGGGGAGAAATCAGAAAAACTGTAATAGTATAATATAAAAATAAATATAAAAAATTAAGTTAATAGTTAAAAACCTTCCCACAAAGAAAACTCTAGGCCCTTATGGTTTTGCTGTTGAATTCTACCAAAACAAAAGGAATGACATCTGTTATGCACAACTTCTTCCAGAAAATAGAAAAGCTAGTGTTACTATGATACTGTCAGGGAGATAATACTTTAATCTACCCTTCCAGATTCTTCTGGTTGATCTAACAGTTAAACTGACATGAGACAGATTGATAAGAGAAAAAAAATCACCAAATTTAATTACATACATACGTACAGGAACTCTATGCATATGCTAGTGTCAGAGACCCCATGGCATACCTGACTAACATGAGAGGTTAGAGGTTCAGAGACAGAAAGATAAAATGAGATATATATATGATATTCTGAGCTAAGAATGAGGTAAGGTACTTTGTAGCATCAGTGGGGAGGAGGTCAGTTCTCAGGAAAATAAAGAAAGCAGTTTTCAGTAATTAGAAGCTTGTCCTGCCCTATACATTGGTCATAAAAAGTTATTTCTGTTAGTAACTTTTATTATAGACAAGGCTGCTTATTTAAATTCTTTAAGAGAGGGGTAAAAGTTTCTCTTGAGCCCATAGGATCTCTATCACCTTTGGCTCAAAATAATTCCCACATCAAAGTGGAACAATTGCAGAGGCCTGTTCTGAAGTCTTTCAAAACTGAAACCAAAGGAATTATGAGAAAAGAAACTAAGAGACCAATATGCCTCATGCAGATAGATACAAAAACTAAACAAAATTTTAGCAATTAAAATTCATGTCTTCAAAATTCAGAGTATCTCTCACACCAGGTGACCAATGCAAAACAATGACTCTACTGAGGTCCCTAAATATATAGTACATTTGAAAAGGACCTTCAAATGACCTTATAATCCATTTTGCATGATGCTCTACCCTTTGCCCTACTTCATCTCTTTTCAAGGTAGTAAACATTATTTAATTGATGTATACAGTCTTTCTAATTTCAGTCCACTGGTGGTTATGAGGGGAAGGGACTTCTCAAATTCAACTTCTTTCCCCGAAACCAGAAATTGGTATGCAGTAATATTTTACTAGAGGAGTTGGAGCCATAACTTTTTACTTTGTAAAAATCTTTTATTGTACTCACTGGTTAGATTGACAGAAGATTTTCCTGTGGCAATGACTGTATTCTGCATCGATGTCTTTCATGAAAAGCTCTACTGAAAGTTAGTGCCTTTCAGTTGGTATAATGCCATTTCCTGAAAGGTTTGAAAGTCCCACTTTTAAACTTCATGAAAGAGACTATCTTTTCCCCACAGTGACCTGAGACATAAAGAAGTTCGAGCAATGTGGCCTAATTTGTATGTTTTACTACAGTTCCAATTTGCCAGAGGAGTTATTTTTCCTGTGAAAATTTGGGTAGAAAAAATAACATAAAACTCTAACTCAAAGGTCCCAATTCCAACATTCCTTCTGGGACATGTCTCTTGCTACATCAGTTTTAAAGGATATAATTCAATATATGACAGAATTAAATAGAACATGGATGCTAATATTTCAACCTTAATCATGTGGTTAAGTTTGATTTGATTTAACTACAGTGAAAATCCTGAGTTTAGTAGCATCGTATTTTCCACAGGAAGTAAAACTTCTATGTAAAATTCAGCAAGAATGTAAGATGAGCAGTAAGTATGATTTATATCCTATAGTAAGCACAGTTAACTGGTGGCAACACAATTTAAAGTTGAGAAAGAAAGTAAAATATGACTATTCCATTGCTTTCTGGCTGAGCTATTAAAAGCTCTAGACTGATACAGACCAGGCCACACAACAATAGAAGTTTGTGCCTTTGAAAATTCTTAAATGAAAAATTGATTTAAACTTTCGGTTTAGTTTTGTTATTTAAACTTCAAGGACAATATGAACAAAAGATAAGACTACTTTGAGAGACCTGTTCTACTTTAATACTGTGCAGAGGGTGGTCAAGGATTTCTAATGCATTTAGTGTGAAAAATAAGACCGGACACTTTTAGCATGCCTAGGCGGGCTGATTCCAGGAGAGGCAGCCCTGAAATTTATTCTACACACTGGAAGAATTTTAAAGGACTTTGGTTTCTTTCAGTATTACAAAGCTTTTCTTCTTGTGTTGAGCCCTTCGGCTTGAGCTTTGTGTCAAGAAAGCTGGGGCAAAACTTTATCCTCGGAGGGAAAGAAATCCTCTATTTAAAGTGTTACACGGAGTACTCCTAATTCTCCTGTCACTGCCGTCTTCTCCTTTATTCTCTGTGGTCACGCCTTACATCTCTATAACGATGGTGAGGCTTGTGGCGCCTTCCTCTCTAGTTTAGGAAGTTTTCATATCAGCCAAAGTGAGAACCAGTTGGTCTCAGAAAATACCAAATATTTCCCCATTTCTGCATGCTGGCTTCCTTCCTAGCTTCCATCTGGAAATGCACAGATTCAAGAGGTAGAATAGAATGGCCATGTCAATTAGCAATGCAAATATAATTTCTCAAATAGCTTCAACTTGCTAAATGTTTAATGTCAGTGGCATAAACAAAATTGGCTTATAAAATGCTTTAAGTATCTCAGAAGTGTTCACTTTTAAATAAAAAAAAAGTGCTCTAAGTATAGTGTACAAATCTCCATTTATGAAACTGAACTCCTGTGGAATAATAAAAGTTTATTTTCCTCCTGACAATGTCTGTGCTCCAGAGTAACGGTACTATGTTACCTTTTAATAAATACTTTAAATTTTCTCATTCTATTAATTGAAAAATTTTAGATAGTTGTTCTAAATTTTACTGTTAATATCAAAACTTATTTCCATTTTCCTTTTTAAATTTCATTTATTTATTTATTTAAAGATCTTATTTATTTATTTTTAGAGAGAGGGGTAGGGAGAAAGAGAGGGGAAGAAACATCACTGTGTGATAACCTCTCATGTACCCCCAACTGAGGGCCGGGCCCACAACCCAAGGATGTACCCTGACTGGGAATCAAACCAGCAACCCATTGGCTCACAGGCTGGTGCTCAATCCATTGAGCCACAGCAGCCAGGGCTCATTTTCCTTTTTTAGATAAGCCCCATGACACACACTTTCTACAGAATTTAACATAGTTGATCTAAAAAAAAATTTATTAATTTTTGTCTAGAAGAAATTTATTTTGCATTCCTTTTTAAAAAGTCCTCATATTAGCATATACAAGAAGAAAATTTAAAGTAAAAAAGAAAAAGGATCATGCTTTAAAAAAATTATAATGATGCTTTTAAAATTTTTATGAAAAGCCTAAGAGCTAAGAATTTATTTTTACCAGACCAAAAATATAACTTTAAAGGTAAAAATCGAAAGAAGTTATCTTGCCCTGAAGCCTCGCTCTGTGTCTCGCTGTAGTGAGTGGTTGGCTAGTGTGCAGCACTCTAGCTCAGGATTGAGGCTAATTTTTCTGTTATTATCACATTGCACTTCATAATCAAATAGTGCTGCAGGCCCTGCAAGTGGAGGAAATGACTACATTTCTCAGGGGCGTTATGTCCCCTGTGCCTTATATTACCCCCTTGAGGCATGCAATAGTCGTCTAGAATGGGTATCTGAATGATCACATCAGCTGTGTTTTATAACTATGTATATCGCAGAACAAACTTTCTCCCAAATTTTAAGCTCGAGGTGGTAAATTGGGTCCAGAGTAGTCTCACAAATCATAGCTGAAATGCATTTATTTTTAACATTGAAGATAAGACAAGCCCAATGTTCATTCCTGAAGAATTTTAATGATACTAATCCTCATTTTTCTTAAAATTTATTTGGGTGATAACAAAAAATAAGTTTCTTTGTGTTAGTTTGTAATTGAGGAGATTTTAAGATAACAAAGGTTAATATTTTATGACTACTACTTAAAAACATGTTGTTATGGATATTTCAGATATCTATTTTTAGAGAAGACCCAACCCTATAAGTTAATAGTATCATTTAGTAATCAATAGTAGTGACATGTTAGAATTAAATTGTAGCATATCTTTATGTTAATAAAAGTGACAGCATATTACATGTAAGATGGCAGTTGGACTAAAAGTAACTCATTGAATAAAATTTTCTATTATCTGTCTAAACCATGTGTTACATCAGAATCCTTTCTCCCCTACATATTCCTGGGGTGATTTAATAAATCTCTCCTCTCAGGAGTTGTTTTATTAGTACTTGATTTCTGATCTACTGGCTTTGCTTTTGTTCCATTATCATTAATTAGGTACATCAACTCTTCACATGTTCTGAATTATACTACCTGCGGCGTCTTATTCTGTTTCTCTAATCACACAGTAAGAAAATTCACCAGATTTTCTCTACAAAACAAGACCAAGTGCTGTGGCTTGATGGATTGTTTTGTTCTGCTCTGTTGTCTAATAACATGATAAGCTTCTTTCAGTCTTGAGATAAGATGGGAGAAAAATGAGAGATTTGGAAACATGGCAACACACGGGAATATAAAAAGTCACATTGCAATTGAAATTTTGAGACACAGACCGGAAAAGCCTGAATCTAGTTACCATGAGTTACTCAAAGGAAATACAAAAACACTTTGTGAAATATGAATCTCACATTATATTGAACACATTTTCTAAATTTGAAGAATTTGACAGGTTTTACCCATATCCTTTCCTTGTCAGTAGCAACAGTATTGTTGATTGTTATTGTAGCAGCAACATCCTGTCTTGCTTCTCTGCCTTTTTGTCCCTTCCGTTGGTGCAATCCAGATGAAACGATTAGAAATACTTGATGGAGGAGACTCTTTGTCTGTCAATCAATATATCTATTGATCATCCAAATACTTCACACTCTGCCAAGTAGAGAAAACTTTTCCAATCCCTGAGAATTTAGTGAGTCCATGAACTTCACCATGAACTTCAACCATTTCTACATTTGTTCACTTAGAATGATCAAAACGAATGGACTGCATTCATATATAAAAATAATCCTAAATTTGCATCAACAATCCTTGAATTTTAAAGCCTTATTTTCTTTTCTTCTCATACATTATCTAAATATTTCTTTTATTCTCCTTGTACTTACCACATTTGCCACCACTAAACACCTACCACTTCAAATGTAAGTGTAATTCCACTGTGGATCCAGTGTCTGGTTTACATAGATCGAATGTTTTGAGATTTTATTGCTTACTTTTTTGAACTCCATGTTACCTTTGTATGTGTCCCTTTCCCTTTATTTCACTTTTGAACATTCCTTCACTTTTCTCACAGCCAAGAGTTGCTCAAGAAAATAATAAAATGAGGCTGAGTTGGTCACAACCAAATGAGTATGATTTGACATCAGGGAAGTCATTTTTGTTGCTCAAATGTTTTATTCTAGTTTTCTTTCCAGACTCATTATTACATTTCTAAAAATGTCTACACAACAATCAATAAGTAATATTGCTTTCTTTCAAGAGCCTCAAAATAGGTTATGACAGTGATTTCAACTTCTTTCATCTAATGGCACATGTAAATTGATTACTAAAATTCTGCATTCCACCAAAAATATATATTTTTCCAGTCTGAGAAAAAAAATAGGTAAAATATTGATCAACTTACAAAAATAATAGCCATTATCTATGCTTTTTGTTCCAAAGTGACTTTTTAAAAAAATCAGTTGCCTATACTTGTATATAAGGATTTCTGGTACCAAAAATTAACCAATCAGACAATCCTTGTCATGTGATGTGACCAATGAGACTCAACTATATTATGACCTATATATTTATGATTCAAGACAGGATATTCACACCTATGGCTATTGTTATGTTGGCCATTGCCTTTTTTTTTTCCCCTTGACAGTCTAAGGTAGTGATTTTCAACCAGTGTATCATGGTAGGCACACTGGTGGGCTGCAAGAATTTTTAAAACACACCTTACCTGACCATTTAGTCAGGGGCACTGACATCTTTTCCCTTAGACTGTCAAATAAATAAATGACAATAGCAAACACAATAGCTGTTTTGTGTGAGTGTATCAAAATTATACCTATTTATTTTTATCAGATTGGCAAAAAATATATTTTTTATTGTGCTGCAGAATTTTAGTAATTAGTTTATGTGTGCCACAAAGTGAAAAAGGTTGGAAATCACTGCTCTAAAGGAAAAGAGGTCAGTGCCCCTAACTAACTAGTTAGATATTTTATGTTTAAAAAAATTCTTGCAGCACACTGGGTGAAAATCGCTGAGTTAGCAGAACACAACGGGTGTGTGTTCTCCTAACTGTCACCCAGTAAAGTAACTGTCAGTAGTGGGACTGGTGATTAAGAAATTGGCCGCTTTGAAGCATGTGGTTATTTATTTGAGTTTTGTAGGGCGCTTTTTTGGGGGAAGGTGAAACTAAGCTTTTGTGCATAGTATAAAAGTACACAGGAAAAAGCATGAGGCCTCTTCTTTCTTCATCTCTTCCTCTGCATTTTATCTCACGCCACTGAAGTCTTTAAGACAGGGTTGACAGACTATGGCCCACAGGTGAAATCTGGCCTACTATTCTTTTAAACAAAGTTTTATCGCCAGTTGGTTGACACAGGGGTCAGACTCAGATTCCTACCCTGGACCTTTGCCTCATGTGATACAACACCTTAATCTTCTGGGAATGACTAAGAACCCTCCCATCCCCAGGGCTCAGGAAAGGAGCCACTCCTTTTGGTGGAGTAGATACAAAACTTAACTGCAGATAGAAAGGGATAGAAAACCTCTGGCCACCCTGACACAGGTAAAGATTCTTTGCTTCTAGGGGAAGGTAGAAGTCAAAAGTGTGACCCTGAGGAAGGGACAGAAAAGACTCTTTCCTGTGTGGATTGGAAACTGAATAATTTCTTTAGGTATAACTGAAAATGTAATAATACTATGAAAATCTAAAATGGGTGGTTAAAGCATCCTGAAGGCTGCATCGTATAGAAAAATGTTCTTTAAAATTTTAATGGACTAACTTTGACTAATACATTTTCTAGGATAGTTTTTTTTAAGTAATGGCAAATATACAAAAGTGTTTTGATATATTATAGTTGGGAGTCTTCTCAATCTAAAAGGAAATCAAGTCCAGAATAGTAAGAACTTCAGGAAGAAGCCAAAGGTAAAAACAAAACAAAACAAAACAAACAAACAAACAAAAAACCCAAAGAGCAGCACTAGCATTTTTGGCAAGATTAATAAGTAAAAATCATGGATATGCCATTAGATCAAGCAAAAATTCCATAACTCTAAATCTGTGAATTATTTGTAAAATTAAGACAATATCCCACACAGAAATCATAGTGTTGCATTCCCTCATTCCCTTCACTGGTTAATGGAGACTGGAAGGGAAGAAAAGGCATTCGAGATCCCAAAATGCAGGGAGCGTGCTTAGAAGTGCTCCAAGTTCATTAGCACATTCCATGTCCATGTAAAACAAAACATCTTGTTGAAAATTCTCATTAACAGAATTTGTGCGCCAGGTTAAAACCTGCTACTGTTTAAGAGATGTTGAAAGACGTTTCAATCCAGAGTTCCTCTATTTCTGTTTGCTCTGTGCTAGCTCAGCAGTGACACTTATGTAATCTTTACTTGTATGCGAAGTTATGTTAATGACATCACTGGTGCTTGGAACCTAAACTGACTTGGAGTGAAAGCAAAGTACGGTCATTAAGGCTTTGTGAATATCAGCCTTTCTGAAAGAAACTTGGAAATATCAATGGAATTCCATTGTGAATTCAATGTGTCTTGTTTATGTGGATTGAGTGTTTTGAGATTTCATACATCCTCCTTTGCCAGAATCAAGTTTGAAATAGATGTGTCAGCAGAGAATTTCTCTACAAAGATAGTTTAAAAAACAATAATGGGTGGATGGTCCATATCTGGGATTGTTTGTTGTCTTAAAAATATTTCTGATATTTTTTCTAAGGTAGATGGTTTGATTATAATATAATTTTATTTTTTACTACTAACTAACTTCAACTTCTAATAGCCTTTTTATATAATTAAGTTTAAGCCCTAAATAAGAATGAGTTTCAGAATAATTTATGCTAAAGGAATTACAATTAATATTCTTTGTAGTTTATATAATAAAATTAATAACTTCTGTTAGGAACCAATCCAGTTGGCAAATAGATGAGGTTTTTAAGAAGATGTTAATTTAGAGGCTCCTAGGCTAGGACAATATGATTGTAGACTGATTGGATCCCTGAGTAAAGGAAATGCTTGGTTCCTCACTTATTTGTTTTCTTTGTGGATACCTTTCTAAAAGCACATATATATTTTCTCTGCCCACTCATCACAGCAAGTACCTTATAGATTGTATTTCATATTTATATTTCATTGCAGCAGCTCTACGGTTATAGCTTATGGTAGTAAGTTTTGATCACATGCAGTTTAACTGCCCACGCAATGGCATTGCTGTGAACCTCTAACATGGTGAGCACATGCCTGTCTCTATTTTTGTGTGTGGCATACTTCTTCATCTTAAAAAACAATATATATATAGGATATATAAATTATTGCTCAGCAAATAAATGGCTATTAAATCATTTATATTCACTTACTGTCTGCTTTTCTAACATGAATCCCAATTGGTGAATGTTTCTACATGCCTCTTGTGTTAGAAAAGTTGATGGTTGGTCAGATCCTCTTGCTCTACTTGTTATCATCAACAATTACTTACTTTATATGTGAGCACTAGAGTGACTTGTACATATTTGTATTGACAAAAGCACTCCTATAATAATGTAAAAATAAGGTTAAAAAAACCCAAATTTCTCCTTTTCCATTGTTGGGTTTCTTGGAGATGGCATATGAACTGTTTTATCATTATATTTGACAAAAGAAAAATTCTGAGCTGTCCTAAGTTAAATTTCAGCAGGCAGGAGGGTGGAAGGAAGAGACAAGAGGGGTTTATCAGTTGATAGCTGTGGACCCCAAACCAACAAAATACTGCGTATGCTCTTGAATGCATATGGAACCTTTGAATTAACCTCCAGGTGCCTATTTCCATAATTTTCTAGAAAGAATAGCTAAATAGCAGACCACCATGCACCACATTATCTTGCCCTTACATGAAATTTCCAGACTGTTGTCCGCAACCAATCCAAAAAGAGCGTTCTCCCTTATAGAACATGCACCTATCCTAAAACTAGCCCTTCTTCATCTGCCCTCATCCTGTTTATCTATAGACAATGTAAATCCTTTCAAAACAACTTATACCTTTCTTCCCCAAACTCCTTTTCTAAGAGACCTGTCGACCCCAGGGTGGTGGACAAGCGCTCCTTTTCCATCTGGTCCTGCTGCTGGTGGCTCAGACTGCATGTCCCAGGACCTGGTCTCTCTTTCTGGCTGGCATTTGGCTTAGTAAACCTTTTCTTTCAGAAAAGTTTTTATTTAATATGGTATACATTCTTGGAATGTCCTTCAAAATATATATATTTTTTAGTTTCATCAAGGCACATTGCAATGTACCCTGATTGAAAAATCCCTTCCCTTGTTTGTTTTCATGGTAATGTCCACATGTACAAATATGTTTATCAATACCATAGACAATCTGCCACACTAAATTTATTTGGGGGAATATTTATAGCACCATAAACATGTATACTTGTATATAATATAGCCTTTAAAAATTGTCAAGCATAGAACTAGGTTGATATGTTTTTAACATCAAGTAAAATCTTAATTGAAAATAGACTATTCAAAACTATAAATGTTATTTAAATACCTTTTGGTTAGAAGGCTGTTCTGAAATCTATCTGAAATCCTTTTGGTAACATCATTAAACCAAATAAATAAAAAAAAATTTAAAACATGTGAGGGCCCACTCTCTAATATTCCTTTTTTACAGTTGCTAGCTGATAGCTCAAGACTATATCAATGTTTTGTTTCAAGGGTACTGTATTTCATCCTCATGTCTAGTTTAATCTGAATGAAGGGGAAGATTCTTTTTTTGAATGTGAACTTGTTTCATGAGATTTTTACTACTAAACTCATGTGCTATCTTAACCTGCAATTTAATATACAAACATATGAGGTCAACTGTCAACTCCTTAGTGAAATATTTGGAGTATTTAACTACATAGAACTGGTTACCCCCCAAAAAAGTTTTTAAAGCATACCATTTTAACATTTGCTTCTCAAAATCGTTTAATTTGGTGTTATCATCTGACACTTGCTCTCTCTCCCCCACCGATGCTTAATGTGTGTCTAATTCCTTTAAACTGTATTTAAAATTGAGGGTTTTTTAAAAACCACTCTGCCAGAACTGAAACTACATCTGTCTTCTATTTCATTCTCACTGCTCAGCTTTGCAGTCTGTACCATCAATAGCTCTGCATGTAAAAGCTGAGTCTCATTATCATTTAAAGGCCTGTCCTCTGGCATTGTGCCAAATACGTCTAATTTGGAATTTGGGGAATGATAGACAAGAAAATTACAACGAGAAGGAATATACTTTTAATTTTAATTCAAAACATGAGGATTGGGGTGTTATGCTTTTTTTGTGTGTGTATTGTGCTGTTTGGGGAATTTCAAAGTCTTTGGTTCTGTTACAAAAATAACACAAGGCAGGTGCATAATTGTGTATTTATTTTGATTTATTTTCAGAGATAATGGTCTAATATACTTATGTTTTTTATTAATATAAATGTGAGCTAGACTTCACTGAAAATATTGTATCTTTTAATATCTGTTATAGGAAAAGCTATTTTAATCAACAATTATTGGTAGAATAACCAGAAACATTAATTAAAAATTTATCATTTGTCTTTTTTCCAATTTCTCATTAAGTCTGAATTTTTATGCTTTAAGGATTTCAACTCTTACCCCTAGGAGAGAAAGTTGAAATTCTTGGATATCTTATGTTACTTTAACTTAACATGTCCAGAATCAAATTCAACTGCCTCCATCGCCTCTTCAAATTGGCTTTTCTGTGGTTATGGCAATATTTCAATTTTTTGTAGAAAATTTTGGAATTATTTCTTTTAAAATCTATTTATGAGAACAATATTTGTAATTCCTCACTCTCATTTCTTATATCCAGTACTCTTACAGATCTTGTCAATTCTCAGGACATGTACTAGGACTCACTCACCCTTCTGTTCCTACATGAATGTTAATCTAACTCACATTTCCTCTCCCTTTGTTACTGTACTTCTTGACTGGTTCCGATCTCTCATTTGGAGCCCTGCTAATTTTCCTAAAATTTCTCCTTCATCACTCAAGTAGTATTTAATACCTCCCTATTGCTTCCTTCCTAAATTTTTCTGAAGCATATATTTTTTAGAACAGTTTAAATTCCCAATAAAATTGAGAGGGAAGTACAGAGATTTCCCATTTACCCCCTGACCTCCTCCCCTGCCCTGACATCATAACCTTCTCCATAATCAACATCCCTATCCGATTGGCAAGTTTGTTACTGTCAATGAACCTACACCGACATATCATAATCACCTAATATTCATAGTTTATCTTAGGGTTTACTGTTGATGTTGTACATCCTATGGGTTTGACGAATGTGTAATGGCATGTATGCATCACTAGAGGATCACATGGAGCATTTTCACTTCTTTCAAGATCCTCTGCGCTCCATCTATCATTCCTCCTCCACCTCCAACCCCCAGCAACATGCATAGTTTTACTGTCTCAATAGTTGTGCCTTTTCCACAGTGTCCTGTAGTTGGAAGAAAAGATCATGCAGCCTCTTCAGACTGGCTTCTTCTGACAAGTTTCCAAGTCCCTTCATAACCATGCTCACTCAGACTGCCTAACCCCGATGCACATTCTTATGGAGACTTCTTTGCTTTCTTTATCACACCATGTCCAATGCCATTTATAGCCATTTATAGGCTTGTCTCTGGTATGTCTTAGACAAATCCAGAGTGTAGGCACCTTTATATGAAGGGACTCTACTGCACTGTCTGTGATATTTTCTACTTAATTATTAAATTAGAACTAGTGGATAATAAGCCTAACTGAGAAAGAGAGTTTTAGAGAGTTTTGGTATGCCCACTCAGATTCACTGAACTTGCATGAAATTGTGAATATAATTGTTTTGTATACAACATTAAGACATTACCTATTTTGTAGGATAGTGCCTATTTTTTATCTGGATGAGATACTTGGGTAAAGGTAGTGTAAGAATAGACTGCTATCCTTAATACTATTGTTCAATATTTTTATATAATGTGTATGTGTTTACGGTTCTCACTATTATAAGAGAGTAAGTCCCACTGTACAATACAACAATGTGTTATTGAGATATAAATTTTGAAGTGTCTCTTAGAAATATCATCTTCTGATTTGGTGCCAAAGTATGATGGACTACTGCTTTTGAGCAGTACTCGACAATGTAAGTGAGATCACACCAATTACCAAGATTATAACTTGTTTTCCTTGGTATTCCTTGGGCTTTCCACATATTCAGTGTCTCTCAGAGCCACATACAAAAGCTTAAGTAGTGTTTCCACAAATTATTAATTTTCTTAAGCAACAACATGTTTTGTCCACAGGCCCAGATGTGTTAGGTAAAAATAATTACTTTATTTTATGGTATTTTATAAAAAATAATCTCTATATTGTTATTAAAAATGGATTATTTGAGACAAAACAATCATCCTCTTTTCTCCTATCTAAGAAAGGAAGAAAAGTAACATTATTTTTGTGTGCGTGTGATGGAGCACAATTTACCAGGGAATCTCTGCACAGGGGGACATTAGTGTTTTCCAAGATATCAACAAATGGTATTCGCCTTTTTATTCGAATATATGTAATTTCTTATGAATCTCAACCATTAACAGGGGATATGGTGGGTTATCACCTGTTATCTAATTTTAGATAGGTGTTACATTTTGTTTTATTTGGGCCATTTTGTAATACTACATAAGTATACATGAACTTATAAGAAAAAAATTTTGTGAATATATTTTGTCTTGGGAGTATGACCCTGGCTGGTTTGGCTCAGTGGATTGAGCGTCGGCCTGCGAGCTAAGTGTCACTGGTTCGATCTTCCAGTCAGGGCACATCAGAGAAGGAAAACTCTGACTCCAAAAAACCTCCGCTGCCTTGCGGCATACCTCTTCAGGGGAAAGGCTAAGGGAGTAAACCCCGACAGAAAATCCGGAGCCGGAGTCCCTAAGGCGGTTTGACGTTGTAGTCAACACCGGCAACTCCTGCGGCGCACCTGAAGCCAAGCTGTATTGACTCCGTCTTTCCCTTGGACCCTTCAGCTGAGAAGAGAGGGGGGGTCTGCTGCATGGGCAACAGCAGACCCTCCATAGCACCCTGCCCAGGCTCTGTAGCTTCAGCTTCACTGGAGAGGACACTCCAGCGTCATCGCAAGATGTCGATTTAACACGGGAGGAGACTGGTACCGTGTCACTCCTGAGTCGGACTGCACAGCCATTCTTGGCGGTGCAGATAGACTCGTAAGAAGCTACACCATCGTCTCTCGAGACGGACGGCTGCCGACGATGACCCATGTCTTTATTGGAATTGTCTTAAAGCAGTTCTTAACCAATTTTACCAGGGTCTTCCTAAATGAGGGGTATGTTTAGCCATTTAGATGATAAATTTTGTATTAGTAAAGCATGGTTTAATTGAATATATTTATTGCCTTGTATATATTATTGATATAGTATCCTATTTTTCATGTATAGTTTTGTGTTCTAAAATTTTTCTTTTTTAAAACAGGTAAGACTAAACAGAGCTAAAAGCCTTTTTCATGTGAATAAGTGAAAAACAGAGATCTAATAGCAGCATTTAAAATCTGGAACCATTTTGCATTTCATAATATTCTCAACCTTTTAATGGTTAAAGATATGCCCAGAATGAATATGGAGCCTTGTGGATACTATGATTGGATCAACTTTTTAAATTATAGCAAATTGTTTTCAACTTTTTCATGGAATAATGTGTAGAATGCGGAACTGAGATTTTTGATATCCTTCATAGTCGCAGAGGCCTAATGGTGTACAATGAATGTGGATTCTCTATCTGGTTAGGGAGTGCTTTCTCTGCCTGACCAAGCAAATCTATTCGTGTGTCCCTGGCCTGGTGACCTTTTGTGTCCATCTCCAGGCTTAATAGACTCTTCAGCAGGGTCTGATGGTCTTACACTCTATTATCTAAAGCTCTACCAAACCTATGAGAAGCAATGCCAGCATATGTGAATTTCCGTTTTATTGCTCACATGTCAATAATGAATATACTCCCTCAATGCAACAAGAGTGCAAAGACTTCTAACTTCTGACCTTCTGGCCAGATTGTTTTAAAGTACTTGCTCTCTTCCTGGCAAACCCTTAAGAACAGCAAAGGCAACTAAACTATTTTTAAGATACAATGTTGTTTTGTCTAGCATGATTCAGCTGGTTTTTTTTTTTTGTTTGTTTGTTTGTTTGTTTGTTTGTTTTTGTTTGCCCTGTTGTTTGAATTAACTTTTTTCACTCTTGGGGAGGGGAATTGCTAAACTATCCTCATATTTGAGAAAACAATACATTTCTAAAATGATGTCTATGGTATCTATTGGCCTGCACTAATTTTGCCTTCCTTTGTAGATGAAAAGGTGGTCTCTTCCCATTTTATTTCTAAAGAATAGTTAACGATTTTTGGTCTACTTCCTTGGATTCTCTATATATTATCTCACTTCTTAGAGTAAAAACTACCTTGCATTGTTTTTAGAAATGGATCAAAGACAGTGATAGTTCCCAAAGTTGCATTTTTACGCCCTTGCCTCCCACCCCATTGCAGGTTTTTAGGGCTGTGTATTTAGTTCTGATCAATAGGCAATTGGTTGAAGTGATAGTTTGGTGACTTTTCAGCTCTCTCTTCCCCTGTTCCTGCAAAGAAGGAAACTTTGTGGTGGGATGGTGGAGACACAAAATGAAAGCAATCTGGTTTCCTGGGTCATTCCATGGAACAGAGTTACCATGAAAGTTGCTAGGTCTATGAAGATCTTTGCATGTGTGAGAAATAAATGTTTCCGGTATTAGGGCCCCGATGGTGGGAGGTTGTTTGTTACCAAACTAAAGCCTAGCCTGTCCATGATTCCCGATGAGCCCTTATCAATTTGTAAAAGTTGTTTGCAAACATGATTTCTTTTGCTGTCTGAAATACATGGCACAGAAGAGGATTTCGAGACTCAGGGAAGGCCTTTCTTGCCTCAGGTCACACTCCCAGTAAATAGCAGTGACAGATATCACATGTAAATCTTCCTTCACATAGTTTATGGATCACTATATTATAACCATTGCCTTTCTCTTAAAATGAAATTCCCTTTTTCCGGCTGGATCTAAAAAGTGACCTTGAAATGTAATCTAGTCTAATTCTTTCTTCTTAGGCAGGGTAGTATCTGAGTCACTATAATCCCTAAAGAGTCTCTCCTATATATAAATATATCTTTTAGTATTCAAAATTGTAAATGTGTACAAAGAAAATCCTCGTATTCAGTAGATATTACTGCAGGGAATTACACTTTGTCTTAAGGACATGAAAGCTTCTGGAATTGTTATGAGAATCACAACATACTTTAAAAGTGAATTGTTTGTATGGAGGAAGTGACATTGAGAAATCCATGAAAGCAAAATCTTCCAGAAAGCCTCTCGTATTGTTTTTGCTGCTGTTTTATTTTTCTCAAATTTCATTGCCTAAAGTAAAAATTCCTGTCTAGTAATGAGCAATGCTATAATCAAGACCCTCAGTATTCTGTATAGGTTTGTTCAATGAAATGAGAGTAGAAATGAAAGCTAATATAGGATTTCAAGTCTTTGCCTTTTAAACTGGCTGCATTGTTATTATGTTGGCACTGTTTAGCCTATCGTGTTTTTGTTGAAACATGCTTAACTTCTAAACTGAATTTTTACTCCTGTGTTATAACCCTGCTAATAATTATTTGTACTATTTGGTCTGCTTACTAGATTAAAATAGAGAGTTGGGAGGACACTGAAAACCACTAGGAAACAGAATCTAAAAAATTAAGTAGATTAGATTATGATTACATTTAAATTTAAATACTATTCTGTTTCCTCAAATTGGTATCAAAATACTATGTCTCACTAGAAAATAATTAAAAAGAAAAAATGTCATAGAAGAGATTAATTATTTTACATAGTTAAGGAAAATCAAAGATCAGTCTAGTCAGGTAGATCATGAATATATTCTTTCATTAATAAATATAATTGAAAGCATACATGTTTGGGTAGAATAAAAGCCTATAAAAATTCTAGTTATAGAAAATAGCTATAACCAAGGACTTATTTTTATTAAAATAAAGCAGAACATGAAAGGAATTTTATTTTTAAAATTATTTATTTACTTGTTTGTTTATTTATTTATTTTTAGAGAGAGGGGAAAAGAGAAAGAAAGGGAGAGAAACATCATTGTGTGGTTGCTTCTCACTTGCGTCCCCAACTGGGGACCTGATGTGCAACCTAATCATATGCCCTGACTGGGAATCGAACCAGCGATACTTGGCTCATAGCCTGACGCTCAATCCACTGAGCCACAGCAGCCAGGCTGAAATGGATTTTAAAATCATAAATGTTGAAAAAAAATTATATCATAGATACGTAGTTATAGAGAATGAACAAAGATAATAAGCTTCTGAGTTCTTCCATTAAGAAGAATGTGTTAGAAGAGATAACTTTGTGATGCATTCATGATTTTATATTATTTAAAACTCTAAAGATATTTCTGATACTTTGAAAGTGTTCTCATATAAATATCTCATGAGTATCTTCTGCATGGGGCTCTCAGGAATAAATAATTCTCAAAAATCCTCCAGTTTGCAAACACACATGTGAGTTCACCCATATATATTTCCACACCAACTCAGTTGTATTTATTTTTGGCACTTACACCTCTCTGCTTATATCTAAATCTTTATCTCGGTGAGACAAAACAGCAACTTGTGGTTGGAAGGGTCTTTTCTGCATAAAAATTACCTGCTGTCTCTGCAGCAGTATTAAGAAGCTGCTTGGCTAAGCAGTAAAAGCATTTCTGGAGTCAGTAACCATATGGACCCAGAGTGGCCCAGGCAGAGCATTTGTGTGATGCTCAGGTTGGTTGTTCAAAGTGGGTTTGACCTGCCGTCCTTCAGGTTTTTGTTACCTGGGATTATGCCAAACGTAGACTTTCACCACTTATTAACTTACTAATCCCTCCCTTTGAATCTTCCTTTCTAAGAAAAAGATGCAATGCATGGAATTTTGTTACAGAAATTTTTGAAGCTCTTTGTTATTGACTGACTCCAGTCTAACACAACCTAAACCAGTGTGGGTTATACACACTATGGAAATTTTGTAATTGAGATTTTACTCTGTTCCCTGATAAGATTATTTGCATTTGTAGTCTTAATATCTCTCTATGAATGTCATCTACTGCCATAGTATTAAAGGGTTTTATGTGAACAAATGAATCATACCACATTGTCTGAATTTATACTTGACCTTGAAAACACAAAAACACCTTTTCTTTAAAAAATAATTTAGGGCAATAAAAAATATGGCACTGATAAAAAAGTTTAAATTGAAAAAGAATATTATTATCACTGAATACTTGTTTAAAGTATAATTTTGAAAAGAAAAAAAAAATACCCTCGGAGTTTAAGGTATTCATTAAGTTAGATCCACGCACTCCAGAAAGCAAATTACTCAGTAAAATGAAGGGGGAATAAACATCAAGTTTGCTTTCAGACCCTAACCTCCATCAAGGAAGAAGACCAGACCAAGTAAACATATGTAGTGCAGAAGGGCTAATGAGATAGTTTAATGTGATCAACCGCGTGTTTTGAAATGGTCCTTTGGAGTCTTAGGCTTTTAAAACTTTAATATGGTGAAACATGTCATACACATAAAACAACATACATGACACTTGTAACTAGTACAGAAACTACTAAAATGAACAATTATGTGCCTTTTCCTAGCTTACCAAGTAAAATGGTTTTATGTGGGGCCCTCTGTGTCCCTTCCTGATTTCATTGGTCTCACCTCCTTCCGAGAGTTTCATACTTCTGATATTTGTTCACAATATTATTTTCATCGACATTATGGTTTTCCTACAGTTGTATGGATCATTAATGATGTGTAACTTAATTCTCATTCTTATAATTTTTATATAAATATATCCTGTGTATTCTTTAATTTAATTTTCTCATTTATTATTATGTTTCTGACATTCATGCATGTTGAATCTTAGAGCAATAATGTTATTTTCATTGCATGTGAATTTTATTTATGTCTTTATGAATAAATCTCATTTTATTTCATCTTCTTGTTAATAACATTTGAATGAATAAAATATTCTTTTCATTAATGAAAAAGAATTATTTGTGCCCTGACCGGTGTGGCATACTTGGTTGGGCATTGTATCACAAAGCTAAAGGTCACCAGTTTGATTCCTGGTCAGGGCACATGCCCGGGTTGTGGCCTGGTCCCTGGCTGAGGCATGTGTGAGAAGCAGCTGATTGATTCTCCCTCCCTCCCCGCTCTCTAAAAATAAACAAATAAAACTTAATAAAAAGAATGATTCTGCAAATATGTTCATGGCTTTTTCTTGATGATTAACCTTAGTATGTTAAGAAAAATCCTAGAGTATGGGGACTTCCGGCCAAGATGGAGGCATAGACAGACATGCTGCATCTCCCTCCACAACTAAGAAGGAATACAACTACCTCAAAACTAGAGAAAACGAGAAGTTCCAGAAAATCAAGCTGCATGGAAGTCCCATAAACAAAGATATAAAGAAGAAATACTCATCCAGACAGGAGCGAGAGCTCCACCTAAGATGCAGAGGCAAACAAACAATAGGAGCCTGTCAAGATGAGGTGACAACTTCCAGCCAAGATGGGGGCCTAACTGACACGCTCCATCTCCCTCCACAGCTAAGAAGGAATACAACTACCACAAAACCAAAAATAACCAGCAGTTCCAGAAAATAAAGCTACATGGAAGTCCAACATGGAAGTTATAAAGTTATAAAGAAGTGGTGCTTCTCCAGATAGGTAGGAGGGGTGAAGCTGGGGTGGAGAGCTCCAGTTGTGCTGGTGGCGGCAGCTGTGGTGATGGCGGCAAGACAACAGTAAGCACAGATACCCATATTTAAGGGTGAGAGAGAAGTGCCTGGGGAGCACCCCTGGCTGCAGACCAAACCCATCAGCTTGCAATTCCAACGCCGGGGAAGGCAGACCCCCATTGCCTCGGACTGTGAAGGCCAGAGGGTGTGGAGATAGAGGAGGAGGCTCTCAGTCTCTCAGTGGAGAGTGAATGGCAGGAATCCATCTTGGACCCCTGCCCCCACATAAAATGCCACAGTATGGTGAGAAGGGTCACCCAGTTGTGATGAGTGCACGGGGCTCTGTCCCCTATAGCATAGGAGGTGGGACAGCCCTGCTCAGGCAGCAAAGGTAAACACAAAACTGGCAGGATGGCACATATCATGATAGAGATCCCAGTGACACAGCTGACGAGACAGCAAATATCCAATCTAACGGCTCAGCAGACAGGAAATCTTCCTGAGGCACAGGTTAGAGCTTTGGTTATAAAAATGCTTACAGACCTAAGAGCAGACCTTGAACAAGACAGGGAAGGAATGAAGGCTAGCCCTGCTGAAATCAATGAAAACAAATACGAAACTAGTGATGAGTGAAAGTAAACCTGGGATCAAATCAACAAATCAGAACATAGGGAAGGAACAGTCAACCAGTGCAGAAAAAGGAAATGAAAAGTGAGGAAAATGAGGAGAGGCTCAGAAACCTATGGGACAGCTATACATGAGCCAACATCCGAATCATAGGGTTGCCAGAAGGTGAAGAAGAACTAGAAATTGAAAAATTATGTGAAAAAATAATGAAGCAGAACTTTCCTAACTTGGGGAAGGAAATAGACTTACAGGTCCAGGAAGCACAGAGAGTTCCAAAATAACTGGACCCAGGGAGAACCACACAAAGACACATTATAATCAAAATGTCAAAAGTTAAGGATAAAGAGAGAATCTTAAAAGCAGCAAGAGAGAATAAGAGAGTTACGTTCAAGAGGGTCCCAATAAGACTATCAGCTGACTTCTCAAAAGAAACTCTGCAGGCAAGAAGGGACTGGCAAGAAATATTCAAAGTAATGAAAAGCAAAATCCCATAACCACGATTACTCTATCCAGTGAAGCTGTCATTCAGAATAGAAGGGCAGAGGAAGTGCTTCCAGGACAAAGTAAAACTGAAGGAGTTCATCAGATCCAAACCATTGTTATATGAAATGTTAAAGGGACTAGTTTAGGAGAAAGAGGATCAAAATTATGAACATTAAAATAAAAACTATCACAACAACCAACAACAGAAGTTAGGGAATCAAAACAAAGGCAAACCAAGTAGGCAACAAGAATGGAAAAGAATTATAGGTATGGGGAACATTATGGGGGGACATCAGTGGGGAGGGGTAATGGAGGGAGATGGTACAGAAATTAAGAAGCATAGTAAGAGGGAGTGGAGTAGACAGGAAGATGTTGAGAAGAACTATATGCACGACCAATGGGCATGGAATAAGTGGGGGGCAACTGGAGGGAGTGGGGTCACTGGGTGGAGGGGAGCAAAGGGAAAAGAAATTGGGACAACTGTAATGCATAATCAATAAAACATATTAAAAGAAAAAGAAAAAAAAGAAAGAAAAAATCTTAGAGTATGAGCAACCTGGCTTTATCTGATGATGACAAATTGCCTAATTGATAGTACCACTGTATACTTTACTGGCTGTGTGTGAGTAGTGTCTTTGCTCCATTTCTCTGCAATGTCTGGAATTGTCAAACATTTTTACTTTTATTAATCTTTGATTACATAAGAGTTTGAGCATTTTTTTATGTTTATTAGACATTTTGAGTTTCTTCCATAAAATATGTGCTTATACCTTTGCCCATTTTCTATAGCCTATTAATCTTTTGCTGTTGTTGATTGAAAAGATGTCAAAACTTTTTGGCTATACATGTTATAGATTTTTATTTTTATTTTTTTCATTTGTGAATTATGTTTTTACTATCTTCATGGTGTCTTTCGGTAAAGAGTTTTATTTTTCTTTGTGTCTTGTGCTTTTTGTATTATGCTTGATAAATAATATCCTCCTATATTTTTCCAAAGGTCCTTCTACAGTTTTAAGTTTTTGTTTTTCACACTTAAGTCTTTAATAGACTTGGAATCAATTTTCATGCGCTGTGTGGCATATAGATTCATTTCTGATTCCTAAGTAGAAAACCAGTAGTCTTAAGTACCATTTATTATCTATCTTTAATCTGCAATGACAACTTAACCATAATCAAGTATCATATATATTGGTCAAATTTTATGTATACTTGGCTCTCTTCATGTATATAGTTCTGCATAAAATGACACTGCCTTAATTATCATAGTTTTATAAATAAATCTGTTACCCATTTTCACTAATTTCTCTACAATGCTTCTCTTCTTCAAATAGCTTCATCTATGCTTGGCCCTTTGATTTTCTATGAAATATTTAGAAGCAGCTGGTCAAAGTCCACAAAAACTCCTACTGGAATTTTGACTAGAATTACAATGAATCTATAGATAAACCTGGACAGTAATGACTTCTAAGATTTTCTATCCAGAAACAAATACGTCTCTTCATTTATTTATCTATTCTCTAAAACTTCTGATATACCTTTATAATTTATAGTAACAAAAATCCTTTGCACCTCTTTAAGATGTTTCCAAGTAGCTCTATATTTTGGATATTGTTATGAATAGAATCTCAAGATATTGTTTATTTATTTAACTTTTCACTGTACTATCTAGGAGCTCTATTTCAGCATTACACAGAAACAGTGATTCTAAGTGATAGACAATTTGCTATGGGCTGAAGATTTGTGTTTCTTCAAAATTCATATACTTAGATCTTAATGCCAAATATAATGATATTAGGAGGTGGGGTCTTGGTGAAGTTATTAGACAAGTGAGGCAGACCCGTCATGAGTAAGATTAATGCCTCTACAAAAGAGGCCTAAGGGAGCTCCCTCGCCCTTTCCATGTGAGGGTACAAGAAGTCTGTGGTCTTGAAAGGGTCATTACATGAATATACCACCACCTGATTTTCAACTTCCAACTGCAGAATCGTTTTATAAGCCACCCAGTCTGTGGTGTTTTGTTAAAGCAGCCTGAATGGCTGAGACCGACTGGTTAGATGTAATCTCATTATTGACCTGGTATGGAGAAAATCCTTGCAAATAAATGGAAATGATAGTCATCTCAAGAGATCCAGTTAAAACAAAAGCAATGTTTTCCATTGGCCTTCCAGTCCATCTAAAATTTCAGCATACAGAAATTCTTTAAGGTTTTGTTAAGATTAAATTGTATTAGAGAATATGGGAATTGTAACTGTTGAAGCATTTTAGTAGTCTGAACATTAACAAAGATTAACTTATATCAGATAATAAAAGAGATTAATTTTGATTGGGAAAAAAAATGAGCAAAAAATTTTTTTCTGTCCTGAATAATCCAGAGGGGGAAAAAAATCCAGGTACCAATTTATCTCATCTGATCCTCTAGTTGACTCAGGATGGAAAATTTTTTGTTCTACAGATCTGCCGTGTATAACTAATAGATCATTGCAAGAGCTACATTTTCTAAGCTGTTGAGCCTTGTACACTGTACAATCTGTCTTTTAAGGGGGCTTTCTTTGAGCAATGGAAACAGATGTCTGCCTGAACTTTGCTTTGAAGAATGTGTAAACAAAGCCTCTTGAATTATCAGAGAAAGTGCAAGGTAAAGTAATGTACACATCTGAATATAGGGGCTGATATATATACATACATACCTGGGGTCCCTCTAACCATAATGCATACTGTGTTACAATTTATATTAATAAAATTTACTGGTAATTTATTGAACTTAATGCAATGCTAACATGTGTGTATGTGTAACACATAAGTACTTTAAAACTGCATTTTGCATATATGTTCAACACCTTGAGTTTTACATAAATATGAGCACCATTAACATCAGTAGTAGTAAGCTATTACAGTTAAGGGTAGGGTCTTGCAGCTAATAGCTTCTTTTATCAGGCGAAATATATGAATAAAGATAAAGTAGTAAGATGAGGTCAAATGAGTGGCTGTTAGAGCACCAGAAGCTCCCATATTTTAGTTCTATATTAGGGCTTATTAACAATAAAATGACCGTCAAATTTGCAAATTATCTTCTCTAATACCCTATTTGGCTTCCCCTTGAGGGTATAAAAGGCTCTTTTAATGAGAAAAAAATGGCTTCCTGGAAAATATCAAGTAGATAATGGATACCTATTTTACTGATAGTCATCGTTTAACATCACTTATTATAACATGAAAAGCGCCCGCTTTCATAGTGCAATGAGCCTCAACAATAGACTTCTCAGATGACTTCAGAGACAACAGCAGCCAGAGAGTTCTCAGAGTGCCACGTCACCTCAGGCAAATTCGTGAACATGGAAACAATTCCCACCTTCTTGCCAGAGTGCCATGAAGGAGGATGAGAAACAAAGCCAGGCCACCTCAGAAATCAACCACCAGCTGCCAGAGGTTCACAACTTCACTCTGTCCAATGACGTTTGAAGATGAGAAGATGATAGAGGGAGTAGGAGTGAATTATTTTCTAATACTAATTTTCTTTTTCAGTAAAGACAATACATTGCACCACAGATCTTTTCAAATGAATAGAAAATATCTTCCAGAAAGAGCTCGGCCACAGAATAACTGTGTATTATGAACAGTCAATTTCACAATACTTTTGTCCTCATCATGGATCAGATTAATAGACCAGGGTTCTCCATGAATCTCAGGTGCATAAAATATCAGCAAGTAGAAAGCACATCACCATTGCTGACTGGAGGACACAATAGAAAATTTAGACTTTTTGAACTCTGTACCATCTATATTTTTAATGCTTTTGGCTTGATGCAATAACTTAAAATGTGATGTTAAATAATGAGAAGAAATTAAGTGATATTATGATATTGTTGGAGTAATTTTCCCCCTGACATTCACATGTACATCATTTATGTGGAAATTACTAGTTTGACCTTCTCAGCCACACAGTAAGGCAGATACTTATTTCATAGGCCAAAAGGTTTAGTTTTCCCCAGACTGTAAACTGGTGTTATGGAGATTGACAGGACTATGCCATAAACCCAAGTCTTCCAGAGCCTAAAGTTCAGGGTCCAGAGTGAAAAATTCCATTTCCGTTTTCCTGAAATACTATTTACTGAACTGAAAAACAGGATACATCTATGCTGCTAAATTCTTGAAAGAAACTGGACAATTTTGCAATCAAAGGCATTTTCCTGTCAGTGCCCCATGTAGTCTGCTGACAAATGGATTTCCAATCATTATTATTGTTCCAGTTAGCGTCAGTGCATAGCTCTAGAAAATTCTATAAGTCCAAGTTTTATTGTGTTACACTTAGCATCAAACATATCCAGTGACTCCGAAAGACATGAAGTGTTCTGAAGTTGTAATATGGCTGTTTCAAAGCTTACATGGAATTGGACTCCCTGATCATCCTTCAGTAAACTCTTTTATCTTCTGCATGGAGATAATGGCTTTGGCAAGTGAAATTCATACTGCAACAGCTTTGGTGGATCATATTTGCTACTGGGGAGAATTTTCATAATGATTGTGGCATTTGCTATGACCAATGAGGCTATATATGTTTACTAAGAAAACTGAAGAGCTTTATTAGACCTTTCTCTCTCCCTCCCTTCTCTCTACGCTTTTCTGTTTTTCAGCAACAGTTTATTGAGGGTCAATTATGTAGCAGTCACTGCTGTAGATGCCAGTGGTATAAATATTATTGCACAAAACTGATGAAGTTAGTGCCCCCTAGGCACTTCCAATTCATATGAGACAAGAAAGACGCTGACAAAATAAATGCACATTTATTGTGTTAGGTGATAAATGCTATAAAGAATAAAGCAAAGAAAGGCATAGACGATGGTGGAGAGAATGATATTTTATATTAGTGGGCAGAGAAATTCCTCTGGTAAGGAGATATATGAGCAGAGATCTGAATGAATTAGGGAGAAACCATAAAGATATCTAGGAAATGAACACTCTTAAGAAGCGGGAACAGCAGTGCAAATACTACGTGAGTTTCTTCGTGAATTTATGTTCATGCATTTGTGGTTGAAAATGAGGGGGAAATTGTAGGGAATAAGACTTAGAGAGGCAGTGAGGTCTGACAGTCTATAGAAAGACTTTATGGGTTTCCCTGTTTAAGATGGGAAGGAAATCAGAGTACATTTTGGAGAACAGGCTCATGAGATGATCCATTAAAAAGATAATGCTGGCCCTGACCAATGTGGCTCAGTTGGTTGGGCATCATCCTGCAAGCAAAAGGTTGCCAGTTCAATTCTCGGTCATGCCCATACCCAGGTTGCCAATTTGGTCCCCAGTTTTTGTCCTTGGAGGGATCTGAAAACCAGATCAATGTTTCTCTCTCACATTGATGGTCCTTTCCCTTTTTCTCCCTCCCTTCCCCCATCTCTAAAAATAAAGAGAATAAAGAAATAAGATCTTTAACACTAACAACAACAACAAAAAAATGACTTTGCTGTGTGGGGACTAGAATGTATAGAGCCAAGAGACATATCAGAGTGATGGGTGAATGCAAACTTTTCAATACTTGGGAGGTATTTCTGAACTAATAGGTGGAAGAGCAAGTTTTCAACCTTCAAGCTCATGCTGCTGCCTCTGAGAGAAACAAATTCCAAAATGCTATCACCTTGACATTCCCTTTCTGAAGATCTGCTTTTTAAGTACAGGAGATAAGATACAAGGTCTGAGCATGTTCAGAGATAGTGGTTAAACACCTCGGCATGTGCATTAGCAGGAGAACCCAACAATCTCTGCATCCTGAGCTCCACTTTTCTTCTCAAGGTTTCATATTTTGTGTGCTGGTGTGGAGGGTTACAGTATAAAATTACACTACCCACAGAAGATGACATGAGAATGACATATGGAAACTTTCAGTTGTAAGTCCACGTGAAAGACTAGAAAATGCACTGTTTGATCATCTGAGGCAGCTATCTATTTTCTTCTAAACCATGAAGTCTGCTAATTCTTCAGATTTTCTATAAATTATTTAACTTAGTATTTCCTTGGGCTACCAAAGTTCTGACAAGTAAGTAATGCTAAATTAGTTTGTATCCCCTACTGTCAACAAGCTATTCTTGTTTAGAACAATTTTGAAGATGATTTCCTTCTGAATGCAAACATAGAATTAATTTTTTAAATAGAGCTACTTTGAAATTATCAATTATAGCATAATTTTAATTTCTAAAATATATTTATCAAGTGCCAGTTTATTAAACTAAGATCTTTTTAGTGTCAGGGAAAAACCTATGTATTTCAAAAGAGATGTTGTCTAACTTTAGTCTTTTCTATGTATAAGTTTATTTTTTCCTTGGGTATGAAAAATAACAGTGAGGATTTAAGTGATCTAAGTTTATTCTAACACACACAAGATATTTATAAAGAAGGACAAAATGTTTTCAGCCAATGCAATCCAAAATATTGATAACCAAAATATCATTTTGATACTGTTTTGGTAATTTCATGTTTGACTTGGAATATAGTTAAGGTACTTTACATTATAGATTTTTGTAGCACAAAGAACACATTAAAAAATTATAGATCAGCATCAGGAAAATTTTTATTAGTAGATTTTGAAAGTGAGATGGATTAAATAACATTACTAAAATGTGAAAGGGATGAGCACATTTTCTTTCATCTGAATCCAACTTGAAAAATCTATAATTTTCTACTATTAGAGAAGATATTTGCCAGATGAAGGTGATTCTACCAGAACTTTATGCTGTTCAAAAACATATGAAAATGGATTGCATTTCATCTATGTTCAAAGAATCAGAAATATTTATAAACAAAATGGCACATGATATAAGAAGTGATTAATACGGACTTCATGTGAACTGGAGAGCCTTTCTCAACCCCCACAAGTCCAGGTCAGTTATCTTTCCTAAGTTCTGTTAAAGCACCTAGAACTTAACAATTTTTGTAGCATGCATCACACAGTATTGTGATTTCATTGTTACCTACCTGTCCTGCACTATAATGACAGCTGCTCAATGGCGGCAGCTATGCCTTATTTACCTTTACATTCCAGCACTTATTACAATGCCTATTAAGTAAAAGATAAAATCAATATTTACTGAACTGATTATTCTGTGTGTGAAAGAGTGCAATGTGGAGAAGCTAAGAAGCCTAGGTCTACAAATGGGATCCCATACTTCGAAGTATGGGCACAGGGTCTTGGCATACTTTTTATGCCATGTATGAATGAGGTAACCGTCATTGTGGGGATTTGTCTCTGCAGAGTCTTTTCTGCCTTTCTCTCCTAGAGCATCTCAGACATCGCAGTGGGGACACCTGAGGGACTGCACTTGGCACTCACCCATGTGCAGTCTGGACGTAAAAGATGTTAGTAACCTACAGGTGCTAGAATTAGTGAATAAATATTTCTTTCTTTTGTTTTATAGGTGAACAAGTCTGAAGGGTATTTTATACCATCCCTTGATTTCTGGTGGTGGGATGGTGCCTGAGTTTTCTCTAGTAGAGACCAGCCAAAGAACGCGCACTTACATTGATTTTCCCTTCTTCTCTGTTTCACTCTCACCAGTCTCTTGCTACTGGTGACAATGAACAAGATTAGGAGAGGTGAATATAGGGATCTTATAAGAAATGGATAGGGAAATGTATGCCATTGTGGTGAGTTTTGAGCAAAGAATAAACAAGGGACCTAGCCATGGCTTTTTTGGGAGAAGAACATTCTTCATCAAGCAACACTAAGTGCAAAGGCCTGAGGCAGAAGCATACTTGGCTGGAATAACACATGAAGGATCATGTAGTAAGAAAGGTCATGTAGGATGATGAGGGCATTATGAAGACTTTTGCATTTACTCGGAGCGATTTAGGAAGGCATGAGAAGGTTCAGGGCAGAGTAGCGATATGTTCTGGTTAGGATTTTAAAGTATAATTTTGGCTATTGCAAATATATATACTTGTTTTTTTATCTCTCCTGCTCTATTGTCCTACTCTCTGATCCCTCAAAGTAGGATAGTCTATGAATTACAATATTTTATTTTATTTTATTTTTAGGTTGCAGGTTGGATCTCTGGTCAGGGCACAAATTGAAGGCGACTGGTCAATGTTTCTTTCTTTCTTTATTATAATATTTTATTATATTTAGTAGGACAAGTCTTGCTTCATTAGTCTTTGGAAAAATTGTATTGACTGGTTTTATGCATTGTTCCCAGATAATATTTGAAAGTACTTTCACATTAGCTCACTAATATTATGAGAATTTTGTTTGGAATTGAATTAGATGTATAAATAGGTTTTAGGATCTACTTATAATACTATTTATTCCCATGCAAACTCTGCTAGTTCTCTGTTTTTACTCAAATGTTATTTTATCTTTCTTGGAAGACTTGTATTGTTTGTATAGTTTCTCCACACTTATTATTAAATTAAATTTAATATATTTATATTATTTCTGTGCAATCATATCTTTTTTGGTGGCATTTTTTACTAGTTTATTTTGGTTCTAGTAAAACCGCTATATATATATTTGACTACTTTAAAAAACTTGCTTGTATATTCTATAGTTTTAATTTTGAGTATCTTGTTTTTAGACATCCCTATCTTATTCCAGAAATCATTAGTTTACATTTTTTCTTCCAATACTTATACCTCTTTTCCTTATTCTTGTATTGAATCAACTAAAATGTCAAGAGAATAATAATTATTGACAATAATGGACATGTTTTTTTCTTGTACCTGGTTATTTATGTAAATCCCTCTGATATTGAGATATAAAATAGTTTAATCTCCTGTGCTTGACTTCAATCAAATAGTAGTTACTGTTGTTTTGATGTTCTGTACTGAGAAACCAGGGCTCACTACAAACAGTACTATACTCTATTAAAACTGCGTGCCATGGTTTAAAAAGCCAATGGATCATTACCAACCTACAATTTAGTATAATGCTAGCTGTCAATTTGAGATGGTTTTCATCATGGGGTGCCCATATATATATAGAAGGTATAAACTGAATTCTACCAGATTATCTTACACCAACACTTTCATTCATGATCAAGTTCTCATTTGCTTGTTTATTCGTACTAGGAATTGGGAGAGTACATGACACTAGACGACTTCTGTGAGGATTTTTCAATTTTACCAGGAAAAATTGATCCTTCAAAAAACCAGTAAGCAGAAGTACATTGTTTCAGAGTTCTCCCAAAGGACTTTTAGGCTAAAGTTTAATTCTCCCACTTATATTAAACTCAACCATTCTGTCTCACAGATTTTAGCCTTGCAAGACAATAATTCATGTCAAATAGGTAGAAATTTAACTACACATATATTGTCAGCATCGACCAGATCTGAGGCTCAGATCCTCAAAGACAGGGTGGAGGATTTTTTAACATAATGCGTAACATCACACTTCTGTACAGTTAGGATCTCTTTACAAAGAGGCAGAGAAATTTCAGACACCTGTGAGCTGGCAGTTTGGATTCCAAAATGCCTGTAGGGTTTTTTAGACTGGGGAAAATATGAACCTCACCAGTGATAGTGCTTTAGGCAAAATAACATTGTTACCAGATTCAAGCTTGACCATGGCTTCTATCCTATATTTACCAGAGCAAAGGTAGTAATAAAATAGGATAAAATCTTAAAAAGTATTTTAAGCTCTGGCTGCTGTGGCTCCGTGGATTGAGTGTCGGCCTGCGAGCCAAGTGTAGCTGGTTCGATTCCCAGTCAAGATACATGACTAAGTTGCACATCAGGTCCCCAGTTGGGGGCTCAAGTGAGAGTCAACCACACAGTGATGTTTCTCTCTCTCTCTCTCTCTCTCCTCCTTTCCCCTCTCTCTAAAAATAAATAAATAAATAAACAAACAAACAAACAAATAAATACTTAAAAAAGAAAAGTATTTTAAAGTACAAATATCTGGATCCTGCCCTAGAAAGCTTGATTTAATTGGTTTGAAGTGAGGCCTGGGAATTCATAGCTCCTTCAAGAATTCTAGGTGATAGTAACTGAAGTCAAGTTTGAGAAGTACTACACCATCGTTCCATCTCAAAAAAAAAAATGCTCATTTTCCAGCCAAATTCATTACATGTGCCAATACAGCAACTAAAAACCACTTAGGAGTTGATAAATGTACTAAAATGACCTCTCATGAAATTAATCACTTGGAGAGACATTACAAAATTTCTTTCCAGGATAATTGGATTTAAAGCAACAAAAACAAGAGATTCCCAGTACCAACCCAGGCCTCACCTGTGAGATAAAGTGACATGTAAATATTTTAATTAATCAGACTCTGATTCTTTAAATTTCATATTGTTAATGCATGCAGCAATGAGAATATTTTATATTAGTATTAGCTACTTTTATGTTAAAGTTATAAAATAAAATATTATTTATATTAGTCAGAAAATATATCACACATATTGAGTTTCTCCTTTGCCACATTCTTTAAGGCAACATGGTCTAAAGATAAGAAAAACACAACCCTAGAAATCTCTTCCATAATGGCATATACATTTTGATGGAGGAGATAGACAATAGAAAAATGAATAAAAAGAAGTAGTCTCACTTTAAAATCATGACCTCTATCAAGAAGTTCTTAACACTGAGTTACAGTCGTACTATACTTGAGTTTTCCATTTACTCTCTAATTCTCCTACACTACTATTACCTTTTTCTCTCCTTTCTCCTCAACCTTCAACAGCCTTTCCCTTTGCTTACTCTGATATTTTTCTTTCGATGCCATTGTGAATATGGAAGATATCAGGAGGGAGTTTGTACATCTGAACCAACATGTTGGAATCTGCAGTCATGATTGTATCCCCTTCCTTTCTGTTGAAACTGTCCCTGATGTTCATTGTGTGTCATATTTCATCTTCATTCCCGTTCTTAGCATTCTCATTCCAGCAACAACAATTTTCCCCTCTACTGCCTCTTTCCCACCAAAGTATAAACAAGCTGTGATGTATTCAACCTCGTGCAACAAAACAACACCCCTCTTAGTGTGACCAACTATCATCTGCGTCCCGAGTAAAGAAGTTTGTCGCCTTACAGGAGGCTGCACTTCTCTTTAGGCACCATCCCAGGTTTCTGCCCCTTGTCACTGCAGCATTTATTGAATTTTTAATATTCACACACTCTGATTCTCTTTCTTTCATTCTATGCTGCACACAGGTTTTCATCCGAGCTACTTCGCTGGAAATGCTATTATCAAAGTCATCAATGATATCTGGGATACTAAATCCAGTGGTCAATTTTCAGTCATCATCTAACTTGACTTGTCAGTTGTTTTGATGTTGTTTGATTGCTTTTCTTTTTGGAATGCTTTCTTCGCTTGGCTTCTAGACAGCTGATTTCTGTGGTCTTCTTCTGGTTCTTTCTTCATTCTGCTTTTGTGTGTCCTTGTTTTCCAGACCTCTAAAATTGGAGTTTTCCTAAGACTCAGTCCTTAGGCCTTTTCTTTTGTTTCTGACCCATAATCAAAGCTAGCCTAAGTATTCGATAGAAATAATGAGATGAGAAAGAGCTCATGAATGACATTGAAAGCCCGACTTCAACTGTTAAATTAAGATAGGTTTATACCTCATAATATCCCATTCACTGTGTAAGGTTTTAGGGATATGTTGTATACAAAATAAATAAGGACGATATAATTTTAGTTCTGTTAAGTGGATCACACATGAATAATGACATTTTAAATATTTCAAAAAATTAAAAAAAAATACACAGCCTAGACTGGATCTCTGGAAGACCTAAGGATGACTTTAAAATAAACAAGCACATAAGTAATGTATAGATACAAACACACATACAGTTGCGGTATGAAATGGGGTGTGTGATGAAACAAATGGCATTCATATTTTGCCTTAAATTAACTCATTAGGGTAAAAATAGCACCAAATATAACTTGTTTGTCATTGATGTCTACATTGTAAGTCCTTTTATGAAGAATCTTTGAGAGAAACTAATATTCTAAGCAGAACAGCTACTGTCAGAAAAACTTGGTCAGGCCTTCTTATCCAGCTGAGATATATGTAATAGTAGTGCTATTAAAAACAAGCGATAATGTAATTTTGTTCATTCAACATCTATTTCTTCCCTCTGCTTGTTTGCTTGGCTCTACTTCAAGCCTGGTGAGCTAAGTAAAACAAAATCTAAACTATATTTTTCAGTCTTTATTGCAGCTGGGTGTGATCATGGCTTTATTACTTAATTTTGGTAAGATGGAAGGACTTAGTGCTGTTTTTTCAGTTTAGAACAAATGCAATACATTGAGTTGCAGAATCTGGTGCTAGGGATGCCAGAGCAGAAAGATAGAAGGAACCTGTTTTCTCAGTGGTACTGTTGGGCATCATTGCTTGATGGGTCCAACAGAGTTCATACCCCTTGAGATAAATCAATACCTGTTTGTTTACATCTCTTAGCCACAACGCTGTTAGATGCAGCCAATCAGAAATCCTGTTAGGTACCAACAGTAATATTTCCTTCATATCTAAGGTTTGTAGTAAAATATATTATTTGTACATATTTTTAGAATGGAACAGAGTTAATAAAAAGAGTACTAATTGCTGGGTTGTCTGTATTAAAAATAGAATCCCTAAATAAAACACACACACACACACACACACACACACACACAGAAGTACTAAGGTGAGAAACAATACAGCAAAAAATGTGGGAAACATGTTAGTTACATTTTGATACAGAAAAGTATGGGGTGATGCTCAAAAAAAATTCTATTTAAATTATAAACAAAATTTAGTGGACTCTGATGTGATATTAAATTTTAGGTGAATAAATTAAGCAATATTTTAGAAAATTTGGTAGCAAGGTCTATAAAGGAGAAACTAGATAATGGATAGTGAATAGTGCCTACATAGTAACAAATGAACATCAATGTCTTTTATAATAGTCTTCTAATGTCATTTTTATAAATTAATTCTATAATTAATTATATACAATTTACTTTGAATGCTGATTAATGATTAGTCTGTATGTGATAAAAAAATTATAAGTTGTTTATTTATTGGTGGAGATCATTTCAATTGTAACCATTCATAGCCTTTTGTGTCTTTAGACATGTCAATCTGTTTTCATATTTGTATTTATACTTTAATGCTTGTGTAGTTGGGGTCATATGTCTTCTCAAGAGCAGCGTGGCTTGTGGTTTACCGTATGCCTTTGGACACAGAGTGAATTTGCTTCCCAGCTCTGCTGCCAGTTTGCAACACTGTTGTGCAACCATGGGCAATGAGTGAAACTCACTAAACCTCCGATTTCTTGCAAGAAAAATGAGAATAATAATTTCTTCAATGGGCTGTCTTAATATTATTATCTTAATATTAAGTAAAATAGTCCATGTAAAGTTTTTAAGCCAGTGCCTAAAGGCAGTAAGTACTTAGTAAACATGGGTTACTATTATATTAATAATCCAAAGAAAAAATTGGGAATTAACTTGTTTTCCCATGCTTTCATTGATTTCATTACTTTTTCCTCCCAGGTACAAACTTACTTTGATTTACTTAAAAAAATTAACATTAAAGGAAAGTATTTTAAAAACAAAAATTACTTGAGTTTGACCTTTATTAACCACAAACATATGTTTTTGCTACATCTCAGATTTAAAAAAATCCTACAATGCCAAAATGTCAATTAACTGGAATATTGAGTCATAAGGGAATTTGTCACTATCTGGAATCAGAGGTCCTTTCTGGAGTGCCAAAATGTGGGGCAATTGAGTCCAGAACAGGCAACGATAGTATCTTTTTGAAGTAGCTGGTGGTGGTTACTGGCTGAAACAAGGCACCAGCAAGAATTTGTCTGGTCTGGTATTGGAGCCATATAGGAAGGGATCCATGAGAAAGTGTTTGCTGATAGGCAATGTACTGGTTCATGCTGTTCAGATATTTATCAGTGAGTAGGATTACAGAAAAGGCAGTGAATCAGGAAAACTAACTTCTTTCCCTCCAGCAACTCTATGTCACAATTCATTGCAGTTATTTAAAAATGGAAGAGAGGTTATATACTGTGGTATTCATTTTACAAAATATTTGTGTATAGAATCATCATGTTTTACTCCTTATATTACATATATTATATGTGGGAAGTATCTCACTAAAGCTGGAAAAAAAATGGAAGAGAAAAAGAAAGAAAAACGTTATTTGGCTGCCTTTTTTTAATTTCTGCACAGTTAAGAATCATTGAGTTTTTGCCATCTTTTCTTTTTCTGCCAATGTTCCCTATATGGTTAGGAGTTGACCTTGCATTACAAAACCAGATTTATATGATGTGGTTACTTGATAGAATAATTTTGCATATTTGAGAAAAATAGCATGAATGGTTCCAAAAATTTAAGTGTATTCAATTAATGTCAGCTCTCATCCCTCTCAAACACAAGTGATCCAGAAGATTTTTAATATATTTTTATGTATTCTTAGGAAAAAACAGAACAATAGTTTACACATTGAGGTCTTATAAATATACTAAAAATTTGACAAGGTTTCTGAGCAAGCACATTATAATGGACAGGGTCAGTTCTGTAGATTAAGAGACTATGGACCTGGAAATTCATGCTGTATTATCCTTTTGATATCCTGTTGAATTTACTTTGCTAAAATTTTGTTAAGAATTTTTGAATGTGTGTTCATGAAACATATTGGTTTATAGTTTTCTTTTCTTGTAATGTATTTGTCTGATTTTGATCAGAATAATGTGAGATCTACAATGGGCTGGAAAGTTTTCATATCTTTTCTATATTCTAAAACTTTTTTTATCCTCTAAATGTTTGGTATAAACTACCAGTAAAGCCGTTTACTCCTAGCATTTACTTTTTGGGAAGATTTATAGAAACAAATTTAATTTCTTTAATAGATAAAGGGATTTTAGATGTTATTTTGGGGATAAATTTTAAGGAATTTGTAAATTGCAAATATTTTTAAATGTACTGGCATAAAGTTGTTCATAACATACTCTTACTTCTTTTTGGTCTGTAGAATCTGTATTTATAGCTACTCTTTCATTTCTGATATTGGTAATTTGTATCTTCTCTCCTTTTATTCTTGATTACTTTAGCTAAAAATTGATCAATGTTATGTATCTTTTTTAAAAATCCAGTTCTCAGTTTCATCGATTTTCCCAACTTTTAAAATTTATTTGATTGAATCCAGATCTCCCCTTTATATAATTTTAATTCTGTCTGAAGGGTTTCTTCTAACATGTTGTGTGGTCATTGTCTATTGGTACTGAAGATTTCTGGTACTTTTATATGTCTAGGAAAATTGTCATTTTATTTTTAATTTTTAGCGATCTTTTCATTATCTGATTTTCTCTTAGGATTTTAAAGATGTTGTTCCACTGTCTTCTGGCTTGCAATGTTTCTATTTGAAGTCTATTGTCATTCATATCATCATGTCCCTATGTATTGATCTCTTTTCTCTGGCTGCTTGGAATATATATTATATATAGATAGATAGATATATAAATATAGATATAGATATATTTCTTTTTCTGAAATTACTTATTTGTTTTGTTTTGTTTTATTTTATTTTTTTACTTTTAGAAAGAGGGGAAAGTAGAAAGAGAGGGAGAGAAACATCACTGCGTGGTTGCCTCTCACTCACGTCCGCAACTGGGGACCTGATGTGCAACCTAGTGATGTACCCTGACTGGGAATTGAACTAGCGACACTTGGATCGCAGGCCAACGCTCAATCCACTGAGCCACAGCAGCCAGGGCTGGAATATTTTTTATTTACTGATTTTGTCATTTCATAATGATGTACATTTATGGCTCTACTTATCTGAATTTGATTGTGCTTAATTGTTTCTCTAAGTATAGTGTTCATTAAATTCTAAAACTTTTCATAATTATTTCTTTGTATCTTTTTTCTTTTTCCCTGCTCCACTCTGTGACTTCAAATATTTTTATGTGAGGCTACACAAAGTTTTCTTACAGCTCACTAATTGTAAGTTAGTATATTTCAGTTTTTCCTCATTTTTTTACTTCCGGTGGTACCTATTGTTAATTCTTTATATTCAATAATCTTTTCTTCTATGAAATCTATTCTGTTAATTCCATTCCATGCATTTTTCACCTCAGACATTGTATGTTTCCATTACTAGGAGTTTAATTTTTGTCTTTTTTATATCTTCCATGTTTTCTTAATCTCCATATTCTTAATATATAGAGTACTTTCTAAGTGTTTCATAATTTCTGCCATTTTGGGGTTTTTTACATTGATTTATTTTGCTACTTATTATTGTTCATATATATATATATATATATTTTATTTGTAGTTTACTTGTTAATTTTTAATGGATCCCAGACATAAATTTTGTGTTCCTTTGCATATACTTTAGCTTTGTTCTCAGACACAGTAAAGCTACATGAAAAGTTTTGTCCTTTTGAGAGTTTCCTTTAAACTTTCAAAGAAATATTTTATTTATTTTTAGAGAGAGGGGAAGGGAGGGAGAAAGAAAGGAAAAGAAACATCGATATCGATGTGTGAGAGAAGCATCGATTGGTTGCCTCTTGCATGTCTCCAATAGGGGACCTGGCCCACAACCCAGGCATGTGCCATGATCAGGAATCAAATTGATGACCTTTTGGTTCACAGGCAGGCACAAAATCCACTGACCCACACTAGCCAGGGCTAGATTCTATTAGGTGGGATAATAACAGCTTTTATTCTAAATTTAGTCCTTTCACTGAGCTGATATCCTTCTGTATCTTCAAAATCTTTATTAGGAAGCTTATCCTCTCTGACCATTGAGAGAATAAATTATTGCTAGTCCTGTGTGAAGCTGAATGATTGTTCTGTATCCTTTGTTTATCTTTCCCATATATTTATTAGTTTATTTTTATGTATGCCCTGATACTCAGCTGAAGTCTTAAGAGAAACCTGAATATCTCCAAAGTTTTTTACTTGTAAAACTCTCTATATCACATGCTCTATTTTTTGAATTCTAGCTCTCTTGACTTCTCCAAATTCTCAACTATAACTGCTGGATCTGTATGGGTTGCCCTTCCTGCTCTGCATCCTGGGAATTCTCTGCATTCAGTAAAGTAGTTCCATTATATGACTCTTCTTTTTTCTCAGAGTTCACTGTCTTTGTGGTCCATTGCCCCATGCCTGAAAGCCACTGATTCATACATTTTATCCAGTTTTGTTAATTGTTTAAGGCTCAGGGTAAATATGCTCCCTGTTATTTCATCATAGCTGCAAGCTGAATTCATGAAATATTAATTTGAGTTAAGAATTGACTAATATAATAAACCTGTTTAAAGTAGAGTGAGGCAATTCATAACATTACCTTTTTTTCTAATGAGATACTGTAAGTATTGTTCTTATTTGAAACCTAATATGTTTCATTAATTATTAAATTTCTGTTGCTTTTACTGCTGATACTTCCATTGTTATTTAAGTGCCCATGTAACTGTCGAACCAATTCAAACAGGTCCTATCCTGTTTTTCAACAAGACCCAGAACCAAAGTTTAAACCTTGGACATACCAGTTATGAGTACCACTTGTGAACCCTTAACTGCTTTCCCCAGGATTCCCACAGAAACAGGAGAGAACAGAAGACAGAAAAATGGACTGAACAAAAGACAGTTTTTTTCTGTTAAGATTATAAGCATACAAGAAATCATACATGAAAGAAGTTTTCATATTATGAATTTTATGAAAGCCTAAGCTGTTTTTATTTTACCCACAGTTACCCATGTTTTAAACATAGTTAAAATTATAATACAATAGATACTGAATCCCAGTTGAATGGTTTTTAAGTAACTGAGGGATTATCCTAACAGGGTTTGATTAGCTCATTGATTTCAAACTTGGTACTTTTGATCCCAGTGCATATTACATACTCACTATGGCAATTCTGATATTTAATCCTAAATGACTAATTCTGTGATAAGGGTTTCTAAAACCTTCCCCAACAAAGGGTTTTGTCAATAGTATTTCTATCATTTATGACATTGGTTTGTCAGCTTCCTGTGACTTTTTCCTTATATTTTCATTCTTGTAACTTGGGTTTATTATTTTTTTTCTGAGGTAATTTTTCAGTCTACTTGATCCAGCTAGAAAATCAGGTGACTTTAATGTTTAGTTGGTTGGAAAAAGATTTTGTGACAGTGAAATACAGTTCCCCTACCTAGGATCCAAGCTTTGCTTTGATTAGCTTCCCTCAGCCTAGCATAGTAAGCTATATGAGGAAGTGGGCTGGGGGTGGAGTCGAAGAGTTGCTTGCTTGAGATGAATGCCTAAAAATTGCTTGTATTTTAAAATTTTATATTATATATTGGCCATGTAATCTTCTGTGTTATGAAAAGACTTCTACATATCCTAAAATAATTCTTTAGATAAGTATTATTATGGAACTTTTCAGATATTCCTGCCAAATTTAGGAGGATGTACTCTATTTTTTGTAAGTTTCTCTAAAGGTAGCTAAATATCTACAATATGCCAAATCTGACTCTAGTAGTTTTCACACATACACTTTATAGCTGTTGTTTTATCAATTACTCAATTTCTTCATTGCATTTTTTCTACCAGCCTGGCTGTCTTATTTTCCTGTTCCTTTTAAAAATAAAAACTTTAATTTTAGAACAGTTTTACATTCACAGCAAAACTAAGCAGAAAGTAGAATGCTTATCTACCCACACCCCACTATTAACATTGCATAGCAGAACACTACACTTTTTATAGTCTATGAACTACATTGATATATCATTATCACCAAGTCTATAGTTTACATTTTTTATTGTACATTCTATGAGTTTATGAGTTTTGACAAATGTATAATAATACATATGTCATCGTATTATCATATAGAAGTAATTTAACTGCCCTAAAAATCCTCTTTGCTCTGTCTAATTATTCCTCTTCCTCTCCAACCCCTCTTAAATTCTGATAGTTTTATTTTATAGTTTTACCTTTTCCAGAATGTCATCTAGTTAAAATTATAAGAAATGTAGTCTTTTCAGATTGACTTTATTTTTATACTTCATAATATGTATTTAAGTTTCCTTCATGTTTTTATGGCTTGATAGCTCATTTCTTTTTAGTGCTGAATAATATTCCAATGTTTGGGTATATCACAGTTTAATTTTCCATTCACTTACAGAGATAGCTTAGTTATTTCCAAGTTTTGGCAATTTTGAATAAAGCTGCTATATCCATTGTCATATAATTTTTTGTGTAGATGCGATTTTCAACTCCTTTGGGTCAATATCAAGGGGCACAGTCGCTGGCCTGTATGATAAGACTATGTTTTCTTGTATAAAAATTTGCCAAACTGTTTTTCAAATTGACTATTTATAGTCCCATCACCAATAAATGAGAGTTTATATTGTTGTACACCCTCAGCAGCAATTGGTGTTGTCAGTATCCCAGACTTTGGCCACTCTAATAATGTGCAGTGGTATTGCACTATTGTTTCAATTTAAAATTCCTAATGGCAAATTATATTGAGCACCTTTTATATGTTTATTTAATATCTATCTTCTTTTTTTTTAAGTATATTTTATTGGTTATGTTGTTATAGTAGTCCCAATTTTTTCCCTTTGCTCCCTTCTGCCCAGTACCCCCTTCCCTCTAGCAATCCCACTCCCCTTTGTTCATGTCCATGGCTCATGCATATAAGTTCTTCGGCTCCACCCTTTCCTATATTATTCTTAACTTCCCCCTGTCTATTTTGTACCAATCAATTATGCTTCTTAATCCCTGCACCATATCCCAATTTCTCCCCCTGCTCCCTCCCAGCTGTTACCCTTCAAATGATCCCCATTTCTGTTATTCTGTTCCTATTCTGGTTTGCTTAGTTGGATTTTGTTTTTACTTTTTAGATTCAGTTGTTGGTAGTTGTGAGTTTGTTGTCATTTTAGTGTTCAGAGTTTTGATCTTCTTTTTCTTAAGTCCCTTTGATATTTCATATAATAATGGCTCAATGATGATGAACTTTTTTAGCTTTACCTGTTCTGGGAAGCACTTTGTTTGCCCTTTCATTCTAAATGATAGCTTTGCTGGATAGAGTAATATTGATTGTAAGTCCTTACTTTTCATCACCTTGAATACTTCTTGCCAGTCCCTTCTTGCCTGCAAATTTTCTTTTGAGAAATCAGCTGACAGTCTTATAGGCACCCCTGTGTAGGTAACTCTCTGCTTTTCTCTTGCTGCTTTTAAGATTCTCTCTTTATCTTGAACCTTTGGCATTTTAATTATGATGCGTCTTGGTGTGGTCCTCTTTGGGTCTAGCTTGTTTGGGACTCTCTGTGCTTCCTGGACTTGGATGTCTATTTCCTTCACCAATTTTGGCGACTTTTCCTTCATTATTTTCTCACATAAGTTTTCAATTTCTTGCTCTTTCTTGTTTCCTTCTGGCACCCCTATGGCTTGGATGTTGGCACATTTAAAGTTTTCCCAGAGGTTCCTAAGCCTCTGATCATTTTTTTCAATTCTCGTTTCCTTATTCTGTACTGGTTGACTGTTTTTTTCTTCTTTATGTTCCAAATCATTGATTTGAACTTTTGTTTCCTTCCTTTCACTGTTGGTTTTATGTGGGTTTTCCTTTGTTTCATTTAGCATAGCCTTCACTTCTTCCCTTATGTGTTTGCCGTACTTAAGCGTATCTATCAAGCCTGTTTTTTTGTTTTTTGTTTTAATTTTAAATAAGTCCTATTTACTAGTACTTTATTTTGAATTGTGCTTTAGAATCTACATCAAAAAAGTCATCACCAAATTCAAGGTTATTTATATTTTCTCCTATGTTATTTTCTAAAATTTTTATAATTTTGTATGTAACTTTGAGGGCTATGGTCTTTTTAGGGTTAATTTTTTGAAGAGTGTATTTAGTTAATTTTTTTTTTTTGCATATAGATATTTCACTGCTTCAATACCCATTTGTCAAAAAAATATTTCTTTTACACATACAAATGTACTCGGTCCTAACTAAACTAAACAAAATACTTTGGTATGACCTAATGTTTTCTCAAACTTGATCCGAAGATATTAAAAAAAAAAAAAAAAAGAGTTCTGTGCTTTCAACTTCCATTTCTACACACTTCCTCAGTAATCCCTGAGATCTGTCTCAGAAATTCTTCACTGGATAGAAACCATTACTGGAAGATAACGACTATTTCACTCCTTAAAATGGTCTCAGGAATTCTGAGACACAGGGTTATACTTTTTCTTATAGGAGCTTATGCTTTTTGTCTCCTTGCTGGTTCTTCCTCCTTTCTTTCACTGCTACCCTCTCCCCCATGATGGAAATTTCACAAATTTCTATGTGCTTCCATTTTCTTCCTCCTTTATATTACATTTGCATTTTATTGGCATTTAATGAATTTAAAACTCATTCCAATAACATGGCCCTTCTTCTTTGTCTGTCCCACAGCTACAAGTATAACTGAATCTATTCCCCTAGATGATATAATCAAATGTTACTTAATAGTGGAAGAAAAAAGTCATTATTTTCTTCTTCTGATGGTAACTTCCAGTTATTTCCCCATTAGCATAAATTGCACAATCATGTCCCCAAAGTCCCTGGATTCAAGTACCACTTTTGACTTTTCCTTCTCCCCCAATTTGTCTGTTGCTAAATCTTGTAAGTCACACAGTTTTATTTCCACAATGTGTCCTTTTTTCTGTCCCCTATGTCCCATTTATACACTTATCATTATAGTTCACACATCATTACATCTCGCCTGGGTATTTGTAATAACTTCTCAGCTAGTTTCCCATCACTGGTTTCCACTCATTTCTATTTATCCTACACTATTGCCAAATCAATTTTCTGTAAACTATAGTTCAAATCACATCACATTCCTACTAAGAGCTCTGCTATTTGAGCTTTCAGCATTGCCCCGATCTATGTTTTAAACTTATTTTTCAGGCACATTGCTGAAAGTTTTGAAAAATTTTGTATAAAATGATTATAAAGACATATAGCAAGTTCTTTAATATAGAATATACTAAGAATTTGAAATGTAAAACTTTTTTCTATTTTGGATATGTCAGTCTAGTAAAACAAATAGGCAAACAAACAAATCCATCCTTTGAAAAAGGTCATTTTATTCTCTTCATTTTCAATTAACTATCAAAGGTAGTAACAAGTAAATTGTTTGGACTAATATGCTTTCATTTACACTGCAACTTCTTATTTCTCCTTCAAAAATAATTTGACCATTGAATTTTAGATGTGACTACAGATACTATTATGAAATATGACTGAAGCTGAATCTTGGTGTTGATGTAGATATCTGACTTCATTACATGGTTATATCTGCAAGAAAGATTTTTAGGGGTAATCACAGCAAGCCCAAAGTATGATATTAACTAGTTTTTCATCATTCATTCTGAGTTAAAAGTTTGAACCACTAGAGAAACTCTTAATTTGATACCAAAATAGAGATATTCTTGGGTGTCAAAAATATCTCCAGAAGGAACTTCTCAAATACTTTAAAAATGTACTAAAATATTTTAAAGAACAAATTTATTAAAATAATGAAATTTAAAGAACATGTATATCAATGCCTTCATACAAGAATTCTTCAGGAAACTAGTTTAAAAAATGTTGTAATTTAAATAATTTCTTCTCTTTACCACACTGGTAGCAACATTCCTATGAATATTATAATTATGGATCAGGATATAAAAAGAATTGCCCAACTAAGTCATCTTCAGTTAATCAAATATACAGATGTGATTTGTAAGAGACCCACTTTAATAATAAAAAACCAAATTAGTTTAAATCAGTGGTTCTCAACCTTCTTAATGCCACGACCCTTTAATACAGTTCCTCATGTTGTGGTGACCCCCAACCATAAAATTATTTTTGTTGCTACTTCATAACTGTAATTTTGTTACTGTTATGAATCATAATGTAAATATCTGATATGCAGCATGTATTTTTATTGTTACAAGTTGAACATAATTAAAACATAGTGATTAATCAAACAATATGTAATTATATATGTGTTTTCCGATGGTCTTAGGTGACCCCTGTGAAAGGGTCATTCGATCCCCAAAGGGGTCGTGACCCACAGGTTGAGAACCGCTGGTTTAAATAAAAGAGATGGGGAAATATATGCCATGCAAAACTAGCCTACAGAAAGCTAGAGAAACCTAAAAGAATATGCAAAAAACAAGCATAATTAAGAAATAATTGTATTCAGATTTTTGAATACAAAATTAATATAAAAATTAATTTTATTCCAATATAAGATAAAAAAATATAACTTAAGTGAAATGATTCAGATGAAATAGCATCAAGAAGCAAAGAGTACCTGGGAGTGAATCTAACAAAGTATAGAAAAGACTACTAGGTAGAAAACTATGAAATATTGAAATTATTAGAGGGTACATAATTATGTAGAGAGATAGAGCATATTAATTTACAGGAGAGTCTTCCAAAAAAGCTAAAATGACAAAGCAGGCAAGTGTTGCTGGACATATGGATCAACTAGAAGCATAAGCAGTGTTTGTATCAATGAAAATGGCACAACTAGTACAGCAACTTTGGAAAAAAAACTTTTTCAGTATTTACTAAAGCTAAGCACAATCATATCTCAGAGCTTTCATAGGAAAGAAAGTGAGACTAACTATGGTTTGAGCTCTGTTTTATAATGTCTTGTTCTTTTTTATTGCCCACCTCCCTTTAGACTTCTCTTCTAACTTAGTCTTCTGACCGTCCCGCATCCATACTCACCTCATTAGGCTACATTCAGAGCTCATTTTCCATATATTTTTGGCAGAGAGTCTTCTGCAAAGCTTACATGTTACCTGGAGGTTCATATCTTGCTCAAATCAGTGTGGTTCAATAGAAATATCTGTGATGATGATAATGTCCTCTGCTGTCCAAGGTGGTAGATACTAGCCCTGCATTCGAATACTTAAAATATGTATGGCTAGGATGACTGAGGAATCAAAATTTTAATTTTACTGTATTTTAATAATTTTAAACAAATTAAATTTACTTTTTATTTTATTTGGGTATAATTAATATATAAGAAAATGTGCATATGTAATGTATACAATTTAATAAGTTTGGGTGCATGCTTACATCAGTAAAGTCATTGCCACCATGAAGATAATGAATATAGCTGCCATTCCCCAAGAGTTTTCTTGTGTCCCACGGTAATCTTTCTTCCTATTCCTTTCCAGGATAGAAAAACCACTGCTTTGACTATAAAATTATCAAACTAGCAAGAATTTACTTATTTATAAGGTAAGTTCATCATTGGCACTGAGAGTTGTTTCTCTATTCATGGACAACTAAAAGAAATCTATAATAATGTAGGTGAAAAAAGAGGTTCTATGGAAAGTAACCCCATTGGGTGGTCTGCTCATAAATTATCTGGGAAGGTCATGGTCAGTAGTCACACTCCAGCGTGCAATTTAAGGTTTATCTTTGCCTTAAGCAAGCTTTGTCCATTGTTTCTATGCATCGAGATTAACACACCTTTGAAATAAACCTTGACTACATATAGAGTTTATGATTTTATAATCCAATCACTGCCTTGCTTCTCCCACCTCCATGTAATCTTCCTTAAAATCCCCTCCTTAATTACAAATGCGTAAAAAAAGCTGCAGATCATCACTGTCTGGAGCATTTGAGATCTTGCCCCTGGCATATGTCATCAGTTCAGCTCAAATAAACTCATAAAAATTCTCTACAGATTTGACTGTTTCTTCCATTGACAGTTAGAGGGAAGCATAATGATAGAAATCAAATCTGAAGAATATTTACATGACCTTATATTATACTAGTGTTAGAGAGCAAAAGGGGGATCTTTCACATGGCACCTTGGTGTAAAACCCAACAGCTAGTGCTGAGGAAAACAGGTCTTTATTTACAGTATTCCAACCCGGAGAGGGCAGGGAGCATTTCAGCTCAGAGCCCTGTTCTCCCAGGGGACCTAGCCCTTCCCTTGCTCCCCAAAAGGCTATAAGCCAAAAACATGCCCAGAAGTTCCCCATCCCTTATCTGTCAGCTGTTTCCTTCAGGATCTGGGGTACGATGTCATCAGCCTCCGTATAACAGTCCAGAAAAACATGTGCTGTGTTGCACTGGATCATGCATGGTTCTCTTTGCTCTTTCAAAGGCGCATGGAGTTCTCCTCTGCCCTCCTTGCAAACTGCATGGATCTCCTCTCCTCAAAACCACATGGAGATCTTTCCTTCCTGCAAACAACGTGGATCTCCTCTTCTCCTCTCCTCAAAGAAAGACACATGGAGATCCTCTTCTCAAAGATGCATGGTGTTCTCCTAGCCAAAATGTCTGCTGCCTACTTTTAAATCCCTGACTGCATCCTGTGACGCAGTGGGCGTGATAACCAGTTCTGCCCATTCACAGAAACTTTTGGAGGCTCTGTATGCTCTTTCTGCGCCGTTCCAGTGTCAAAACCCCTCCCATCTTCTTGGGGCTTTGGAAGAACCAAAGCCATTTGCATAACTGAGAAACTAAGCTACTAGCCATAGTCATGCAAAGGCATCTTAAAAGCTGTTCCCTTTTCCCCATTCCCCAACCCACAGGCTCTGGGGATTTTTGGAGAGCCCCCCACTCTGTAACACTAGTACCATGGATTGTTGGGGAATAACATGAGAAGACAGGATTAGAGTGATAGATTCTGTCAAATAAACATGAGGTGGGGAAAGGAGGCTATCACCTGACATTGGGTATTAAAGACAGACTCCCGATTGCCCTGGCACTGGCTCTGACTGTGGCTTTCTCTACATTGTTGTGATCAAAATTAGATACAGGCCTTTCACTCATTATAACTGATATTATCATTGAGAAACATCTGCCATGATTTATTTTCCATGTGGTCTGCTTGCTGTGTTTTAGAGCTACTAATGAGGATGAAAATCATCTACTCATGGACAAGTTTTTCTGCCCTCTTAAATTTTTGTGCTCTTCTAGAATCAACCACAACATAGTTAATTCCCATTAGGAATTCTCTGGCTGTTAATGATGCCAGAATTTAACAGAACACATGCCAGGTGAAGCTTCAAGAATTCATAATAGGAAAGGCCATATTGATAGCCATTTTACATGCATGTAACAGGCACTGAAGAGGAAGCAAAAGGGAGTTCCAGTTAATTCCAGGAAAGAATAACCAAAATATTCTATTTATCCTGGCTGTGAAATCTTTTTGAGTGCCTTGAAGCAGTAACAGCTTGTTTTGAAATTTTTCTCAAGACTGTTGTGTCTCAGTGTGACTAGGTGACATGGGGTTTGTTGTTTTCATTATCCTCAAGCAGTCACATGGTTAGACCTTAATCATTTGTGTTCACTGTGCCTTGTCATATTTTTGGGATGTTTTTCTACCTGTGCCTCTAGGAATGTAATTTAAAATGTTATTACAACATTAGAAAGAAAACAAAAATCATAAAAGCCCCTCACCTTTTATTTTATTTAGCTTCAATTTCCAGGCCCAAATTTATTAAAATTTAACCCTTGATCTTTCTGCTGTTATGTTAGAAGTAAATGTAGCAGGTAGATTAGACTTCGATACTTATAATAACAGTGAGCTTATATCTATCTAAAATATACCTTAGAAATGTAATACTAGAAAAGACCTGTAGTGGTATCCCCGAAAAGCTATGTCTACCTAGAACCCCACAATGTAGCCACATTTGAAATCAGGTCCTTTGCAGACATAATTAAGGTTAGGACCTTAAAATGAGATTACTCTGCATTAGAGTGTGCCCTAAATCAAATGACAAGTGTTTTTATAAGATACCAAAAAGGATAACGTGGAGGACCCAGGGAAGGCGATCTGAAGTGATAGACAGAGACTGGAGCTATGCTGCCATATGCCAAACAGCTTCTGGAGCCAGCATGAGCTGCCAGAGGCAAGGGAAGACTTCTCTCAAGAACTTTCTAAGAGAGTGCGTCTCTGCCAACACCTCGATTGCAGACTTGAGCTCCAGAACTGTGAGAGAATGCATTTCTCTTCTTCTCAATCATCACATTATGGTGATTCATTTTGGTGTCCCTCTGAAAGTAACATGGGTTTTGTTACTGGAAGTGGGTTGCTTCTATAAAAATACCTAAAAGTATGAAAATACCCTGCAACTGAGTAATGGGTAGATGCTGGAAGAGTTTGAGGCATGTGATAAAAGGAAAAAAAAAAGAAGTTTATATTGACTTGAAGTGACTGTTGGTAAACACATGGGCATTAAAGCATATTCTGGTAAGGGCTCAGAAGGAAGGTAAGGGCATGGCAGAGAAAGCATCTATCACTTAGAAAATATAGTCATAAACAGAATCTTGGTAGAAATATGAAGATTAAAGGTGCTTTTGTGAGATCTCAGAAGGAAATGAGGACCATATTATTGCAAACTGGAGGTAAGGCAACCCTTGTTATTAAAGTGTCAAGAAACTTGGCAAAATTGTATTCTGCAGTTGGATGAAAAACATAGCTTGTAAATAGTAAACTTGGATATTTCACTGAAGAGCGTTCCAGGCAATGTATGGAAGATGCAGTTTGGTTTCCTTTTTGCTGCTTATTATCATAAAATGAGAGAGAAAAAGATACATTAAAGAAGGAAGTGTTAAGCAAAAAAGAGCCATTATTTGATGATTTGGGAGATTCTTAGTCTATCCAGATTGAAAGGGATGCTAAAATTAGGAAATTCACTGTTGAAAAAGTGTACCCCAGAGAGAGAACCAATGTTGTGATTGGACAGACTTTTGATAAAGAGATGAGGTATGTGACTAACAGACCTAATTATACATCTGAGCAGAAGCCAGGAATAGAAATGTGGTCATCCCGGAAAGACCTGTGGAGACCTTTTTGTCTAAAAGTGTGAATTTCTGTGACATCCATGGGAGGCTCACAAGGTCGAGAAGGCTGTATCAGCAGAAACACTGCTGGCTCGCACTGCAAGGACAGAGTCTGAATGCAATAAAGGAAGGTTGTCAGACTCCCAGAATTCCTACAGACAGGAAGCAGGCTGATGGAGCTATTCAGTTAAAAATATTTCTTATCCTTCAGGAAAAGACAGAAATGGCTCAGAGTCGGAGCTTTGGGTGTAGAGGCAAAGGTCCTGGGCACACAGGCAGAGGTTGAATGGTAGGTTCAGAGGCACAAAGTATGGAACCAAGAGCCATAGAGGACATACTGGAGACAATATCTATTTTTGGAAATAAGTGAACAAAATATGTAGGAAGACTATTTTCATATGGAGCATCTAAAATTGTAAATAAATGTATGTTAAAATTCTTTCTATAAATGAAGACAGATCCAGAACAGTAAACAAGCTATGATGTACTGTTTTCTTGAGGGTGTTTGCCAATACATGGAGCCTAGATCTGAATGAATATACAGAGGGGACAGAAAGAAACATTGGGAGCTACTGAGAAGCTGAATCAGAGACTCCACTCCTTCAGAGCGCTGAGTGAAATGGAGGCGTGAGGGAAGTGCCACCTTGCAGTGGGAGATGGGAGGATAAAAAAGGTGATAAGAAGGAGCAAGAAACAGATGTACAACAACAAAAAAAAACACACACATATTTAAAAATTAATCTAAGCAGAATTTCTAGAAATAAAATTAGAACCAAATTAATGAAGATTGTTGAATACGGCTGGATAGAGAATTTAGAGTGATAGTGAACTTGATAAAAGGTCTAAGGAAGTTGAGCAGACAGACAAAAACAACATATCAAAGATGAGTAAAGAAAGTTGCAAAGCTTAGTAAAACAGTAAAATATACATTTAATTGGAGTCCTACAAGAAGAGAACGAAATGAAGGAGGAGGAATGATATTTAAAAAGAAAATGACTTACAGTTTTCCAGAACAGAACATGAATCTTCATTTTCAATAAGCACAATGAAAACCAAAATAAAATTATAAAATATTCATATTCATATATATCAGATAAAAATTAAAAATTAAAGCACTGAAAATTTGAGAAGATTTTTAAGGGAAGTAAAGAGTGAGGAGAGAAAATGAATGATTGCCTTAAAATTAATAAAATAAGTTCCTATATAAATAAGCAATGATAGAATAAATCAATAGCAATTATATCTAATGTAAGGGTTCTAGGCATGGAGGGACCCCAGGGAAAAATAGAAAAATGTCACAGTCCCCCTGGGAAAGAAAGTATCAAGACTTGGAGCCCCACACAGGCCAGGCAAAGGAAATGAAGCCTGTCAGACCTGAGCGGAAAACCGGGAAAGCTGGGTACATATTTGCCTCAATGCTATAGCCAGTGGGCCTCGGTGGGAATCGGGCCATGAGAAAATGCTTTATGTCCTTTGAAGCTTGCCCTGTTCCTTTACCTTGCTTGATCACTTTATTGTACTAGCCACAGAGGTTTTCACTTTAACTCAAAATGAACTCACCCTCCCTATTTCAAGGCCATCTGAAGTCTTTGTGTCCAACACACCCTGACCTGAGGGAGATCTCAATGTTTCTTCAATTGTTATCTCTGAACAATATCTGTTTTCTGTCATCAGCGCTGTTTAACATTGATTGATGAGCTTTACATGCATGCTATATGGCCTTAAGCTTACTGCACTCAATAAAAGACCTTGGAGGAAGGCAATCGAGGCATTAGTCTCTCAGACCTTTGCCAGTCTTCTCTTCCCCAGCACAAGCTGCCTGGGAAATCTTCATTTCATCTGCAACACTACGGGGTCTCTGCGGGTCAGGGGTTCCCAAAAGAAAAAGTCATGATTTTATGGAGCTTATACGTTAATGAAATAATGTAAATAAAATCATTGCTGTATTTATAAGGTTAAAAAGTCTCCAATTAATGGAAAAATAAAAATTTTAAAATATTAGCTATATGTTCCTTAAAAGAGGCATAAACAGTTATAAGAACATAGAAATTTAAAATAAACCAACAAACATGAACCGACAATAAGAACTAAAAGAAATCCAATGCTTCTATTCAATATATTAACATCAGACTAAATAGATTTTAGGGGGCAAAATAACATTAATTGAGATAAAGAAGTCCAATATGTTTTGTAAAGATTCAATTTATAAGTATTGCATTCTAATTCTAATGTTCTATGAAGCTAATAATATAGTTTAAAACATATGTAGTCAAACTGAAAAATTGATTTTTAACATACCTCTTACCTATTGGTAGATCAAGCAGACAAAAAAAATCAATGAGAATAGAGATTTTAATAAAGCAATTAACAAGCCTAATGAAATAGGGCATCCAAAGAACATTTCAACCCCCAAACATTTCAATTTCAAAATAATATTTTTAAAATGATATATTTTATATTACATATACACTTCTGAACACCTAATGAACCAAATGAAAAAATCTTAATGGAAATATACTTAGAACTGAATGAAAAGACTTCTTAGCAAAATTGTAGAATGCAAAAAAGTAGTTCTTGGGAAGAATTTATAGCCTTACATCTATTATTTAGAAAAGAAAAAAAAGAGAGAGGGTAAGCTAAGCATCTAATACTAGAAGTCAGGCAAATAGTAATTTTATAAAATCAAATAAAATAAGATACAGAAAAGTAAAAAAAATAATACACAAACATGAATAAAAACAATGATCAAAATTAAGCATTTTTTTTCTTTGAAAATGCTAATAATGTTGACAAACCTCCAGGAGGATTTTAAAAGAGGAACCTCTCTGGTGCATGAAGACTAGTGTGATTGGAGCAAAGTGGGGAAAAAGTAAAAGATATGGTCCAAGAGACAGCCAAGGGCTAGATCACATAAGGCTTTATAGGACACTAAGGAATTCATTCGGGTGAAATTGCGAGCCATCAGAATGCTTGTAAAGTAAATTTTGCTATGAGCAGTGCCTTTTCAGATATGACTCCATTCAGAGAAGCTGTGTAGGAGCTAGAGACATATTTCGTTTATATAGGATGAAATTTTGTATAAGTGGCTCCCATAATTGTGTATAGAACATAGTAATAAGTCAATAAATGTTATGTAAACAGAAATGAGAAAAATTGTGTGATGGCAAATGTTCAAAGAACATGGGAAGCTTAGTAAGAAATATTTGAGCAAAATGGGATGGCGTAATGACCACAGAGTTTTGAGTAAGAGACCCGAGTCAGAGTCTCTGGGCTTCCCTTGCCTACATGGCTTCCTGTGCATCTTGCTTGCTTCAAGTGTACAATGATAATAGCACTATATTAAGTATGTACTTATTGCAAAAATGCAGTTTAAGAAACAATCCAAACTCTCCATGGTTTATAACAATAAGCATACCATTCTCACTCCTGAGTCTGCAGGGCACCTGGGGAAGTTTTCTTTCAGATGCAGGTTATGTTCAGGACTCCTCTGTGTCTCTCATTCTAGGATGGGATGTGGTCTAGGAGTACACCAATTACTTGGGGCACTTCTTTTTAGAGGGGATGACAGAAGTTCGTCAAGGGGCCAGCATAGAAACATGGCATCTAAGCCTGAGAACTAAAATACCATCACTTCTGCCAGCATTTCTGTGGCCAGAGAAAGTCACAGTGCAAACCTAGTACAGGATGACCAGGAGTTGGAGAGAGAATAACTATAAACAAATAAACAATAAGCAAAACACATTTTGGTAATCCAGAAATAAACAGTGAAGCCTTGACCTGAGATAGTAAGAGTGGCAATGAGGAAATGAGACCCTGTATGGATGAACCGAAATACCGAGCCTGAAGAAGTGCCGGCCCTAGTTACCTAGGAAGATTTCAGTTAATGTGTTGTCATAGACTCCAATTTTATAAAGAAGATAGTCAGCAGTGTCATTCAGAAACAGAGAACTAGATGAGGAGATACCATTTAGTTTTTAAGATGTGATTATTGGTCATTGGTGATCTTTACAAAGAAAGTTTGACTACTTTTGAGAGCTTTGTATAGGTTTTTATAAGACAGGAAAAAAGCTTTATTATCTAAAACAAAGACATTATACTGCTCACTGTAAACAAGCATAATATCTACAAACTTAGATTTCCTTTTATAAGCACCTATTTTCAGTATTTCTGATATCTACTAAGCAGCTACTGAAATCTCAGGTAATTGGTAAAACATCAATTAAACTAGACTGCTTGTGAAAGAGGTTCCCTGATTAGGTTTATTTTCTGGTTAAATTAGAAGCCTCTTTTATTTCATTCCTTATTTTTGACAATCTTCATAAAAAGCATATATCTACTTTCTCATGAATGGAAGAGAATGAGCATAATTTTTCTTTACTTGCCATTTGATGTGATAAGGTACACATGTGGGATAAATATTTGAATAGGATGTGAATTTAACTTAGATCATCATTCAGGATGACTAGATATGATAACCTTAATTTTTGAGGTTATTTTTGGGTCATAGTTTCAGAAAACTGATCTCCTGAGTTGTATTGTAGCTATTATTTATTTTTATGCAATAGCTATTAAAGATACTTTTGTTTTCTTTTAAAGCTCTGAAACACATGAAATAAAGAGTTCTTAATACACAAAAAACAATATGACATTTTCTAAAGCAAATCAAATTGGCATGGTTTTCAAACAGTGATGCCAACCTTTAGAGAAGTCTAAGAAATATTGTTCTCTTCACAAACAAATTTTCTCCATACTGCTAGTTTCATATAAGTTGCAGGGCCTCACCTTTGGGTGAGCACTGAAGGTGGTATGGGTGGAGCTGAAGCAACTTCGGGCCAGAGGTCACAGTTGTGATCTGTCCTGAATGCCTCAGAGAACCCTTTGCATGGTTGCTTCCAAGTGATCAGACCCTGGACAAACTGACTCCCTCCCTCATCTCCCTACACTCATATACCTTATAAATCATCACGTCCTAAAGAAAATTCAGAACCAGTGTCTTAAACACACCTGGAAATATTAAAACGTATAGTATTTTTTCCCAGCCATCCACTAGAGTCTTTGAATGTAAAATATACCATAAGTCTAAATGATTTTTAAAGGTCTCACTCTGGAGATACCTAGACAGGAGAGAGTTGAAACCAGTTAAATCTAGTGAAGCAAAGTGAGAGGCAAGAACTTTTCAATGAACAAGTGGTAATCCCAGAGGAGATTAGAAGTAAGACCATTAAGGTCTAGAAGAAAAACTAGAAAGATTTTTGATGTATTGCTTCTTTTGAAGACAATTGGACCAAGCGATGATTTCTGCTTAGTCTTATTTATGGTCTTGAAGAAGAGAGACTCTCTAGGTCAATGTGATAAGTTTAAGTACAGTTTTTATTTAATTGGAGTAGCAAATTTTTTTTAATGCACCAATTGAACATCAAATAGAATGGAAATTAATTCTATATCAAGTCGTATGTACAGTGTACTTTGCCTGCTGGCTGAGGTTGTGGACTTAAATTCTCCTAAAACAACTCGTACAATTTAATGAGTGTGTCTTCCTACATGCTATGTGGAAAGGAAAGCAATAAACATTGAAGCCATTGATATTGCAAGTGTGTATTGGGAACAGACCTCTGCTCCTTCGTAAAATCAATTGGACATTCAACCTCTGCTCTCCTCCACTGGGTTTGCCTTCCCACTCTGCACTTCGTCTCTTCCCTTCTCCACCTCTTCCCTTTTGTTCTCTCTACTGCGTTTGCCAAATTACATGTGACCTCGCTGTTTCTACTCAGAGATCTTGCAGCCCTTTAACCCTTGAAAACTCAAATATTCTTTCACACATACAAAGGTAGCAGAAGCACATTTTGAAATACTATGCCAGATAAGAGTGATAACTCTCAAGGGTAAGAGGTGTTATATTTGACAGTAATTAGTATCATATTTTTTAACATTAACTAGACCCATTTACTATCTTTATATAAATATTGAAAGTGATGTATTATAAATGTGTTCTTGTCAGAGCCCTGCCTAAAAATTAGGGTTTTTTTTTTTTTCTTTAAAACATATTGACTTGCAGCTCTCTCACAAAAATGGAATTGAATTCACTATCTCGTGCTTATTACCAAGTGCTCTGAGTTGGTTATATAGAATGGTTAGTATTGATCTGGGGGATAAAACTAACAGCATTTTTGTTTGTAGAGAGAAGGAGAATTTTTTTTTATTATTATCTATATGTATCAGTTTTTTAAAGGTGAACAAATCCATGTCTTCAGATTCACGCCCTGTTTTCTCTCTCTCACCTGCTCAGTGGAAATGTTGAGTAAAACCTTGGTCTAGGTAAAATTCTGTTATGGGGCCTGCCTTTCTCTTGCTCTCTGGTAACCATTTATTCCCCCCAAAATAGAATGGAGTTTTACTTGTATCACCACTATAACTCTTAAAACCAAAACAACAACAATAACAATTAAAAAAAAAAACAAAACTCTGATTTTGCTGAATGCTTGGACAGTTTGAAATGTGTTTCACAGTTACTTAAAGGCAACACAACACTAGTGCTCTGGTAGTCCTGGGTCACAGAAACGGTAAAGTAGTAATATTAGCAAAGAAGAAAATGATAGTATGCATATAAAAATAGGATTCTCAGCAAAGTAATTTACTTCTGTACCATATGTAAATGTTATGTATATATTTTTATAAGTGTTCCTCTGGAAAAGCCTTTGCTTTGCTGTTAAGAATTTAATACATTATTTTCTCTGCTTTGACTGCTAATGCTTTAAGGAGATAGTATTTTAATGTTTCAAGTTCATGTTATAGGCTACTTTAAAATGAACCTTTTTTCTCAGTTTTAAATTACACAGTATTATCGGAGTTTGAAGAGAAATGAGAATATTTGAATTTCGTATACATGAAGGGTATAGGAAATGATACCAACAGGGTGAGATTTGAGACCGTGTTTCCTTTCCGTTTTGTTCACAGACCAGAGAACATTAGGAGCAGACAGTGGGAATAAAGATGATACAAATAAATCAAAGAGGCAAACTTTTCAGACTAAAAGACTTTCTGAAATGTTCTCTCTGAAGCTCCAAGGATAAATCAATCAAGTATGAGCTTTCTGATACCACTATAAACAGTCCATTTGCTGCTTAACTTCAAGTTCTTGTGTCCTGAGAGTGCTAGCTAGAGAGACACCCCAGTGTTTTCTGAACCATGCAGTCTAGTAAATGCTTGGCAGAAGCAATCACGATGGCTGCCTTCCACCTTTAAAATGCACGCAGTCTCTTGCAGCTCAGTTTCTTTATCCACTAACACACAGAAGTCACTAACTGACCTGTCAGTTGATCTCAACTTCCTCTTCATTGCCCAAAGCATTCACCTTTCCTCAGGTTATATCTTTTTTGAATTCTCTTTACAATATGTTTCCCTTTGTGGAAATCCCATTTCCTTTGGAGATGGATTCTTTTGAATTACTTCCACGGGTTTTTCCTCTTGACATCCCCAGATTGTATTTATTCCTAAAATTTTGCCCATGGACCTCTTTTCTTTGCTCTTTTATTTCTTTTCTTTTATTATTCATTCATTCATTCATTCATTCATTCATTCATTTTTACCTCCTCTTTGTATCTAACCTCCCATACAAGAACTAGGTCTTCATTTTGCAAGTTTCATTTTTCTTTCTTCAAAAGAAACAAATTGTTATTTACTAAACGAATTGTTATTTTTTTCATTAAAAAAAAATCTCTTTCTTATATTTTGATTTCTGTTAAGGAGAGCCCATGTTACTCTGGTGTCTCATGTGCAGTATTTCAGTTTCTTTAGCCTCCAAGACAACACACATCACTATATTGGATTGGGCTGCTAAGAAACAGCCTGAAACAGGGATTTAATGCTGATTTATTGTAGGAAAGCTCTTCAGGAAATACCAGTGAAGAATTGGGAGGAGTAGGCTAGAGAAGGGAAAGGAACGTAGCAAGAATGTGGTTTTAGCTAAAGGGTGGGTGAACAGGGGCAAGTCTCTGAAGCATAAACCCAATTATAGAATTGTTTTTTTCTTGACCAAAAGAGGTGGGATTTTGCACCCCAGTATCAATCAGTAACTGATTATAAGCACTTCTAGAGCTGGGACGGGTCACTTCCCATGCCAGCTCATTGCTGTTCAGTGGAAGGTAAACCTCCTGAGATATGAAGCAGCTTTAAGCCTTTAGGAAATAATACTCATAGCAGCTAAGGAATGGGCATACTGGCCATGTAACCAGGGTGTGGGTGAGCACAACGTATCTATTAAATACATACACATATCCTTTTCAATTTTCAGCTCAACCATGAGTATGATATTTATCATTCCCACTGCTGCCCCCAGAGTAATGACCCCAGTACCATATCACCTGGGTCTCTGTCATACTCTAATAACTGATTTCTTTTACACCCCCCATTCCTGTTTCTGAACACAACACTAATCACAGCTCTGTTCTGGCCAAAGAGTATAGATTCTTATCTATATTAGCCAAGGTTCTCTACCTATCTCCACTCAACCTCCCTTTCCAGATTTAGTATGGAACATGTAACTTGTGTTTTTCTCAAACTGAATTACCTTTTCCTACATTTTTAAAAGACCTTGTTTTAGCTATTTGTCTATTTTCTATCTATCCTGTTTTTAATTATTTTTTCTTGTTTTGTGTTTGACTCCATTGAAAATGCTTTTCTTTTATACTCCATATTTTATAATGGTCTGACTTTGTCCTAACCTAATTAAATATCTCTCTTTAATGTTTATAATATTTTCCTGTGTACCACCTGAGGCTCTTATATGCACATATGTATATCTGTATATAAATATAGATAGAGAAATAAAAAGTAGGGATAGAGAGGGAGAGAGAAAGGTACAACTAACAACAGGTAAATCTGGTTGGAGTATATATGGATGGACATTCTTGTATTATTCTTGCAGTTTTTCTCTAAGTTTGAAATTACATAAAAATAAGAATTTATTAAAAATGCTTTGTGATGTACAGATGGAATTACATGACACATTATATCTAATTTGACCAAAGCTCCCTTGACTCTTAAAGTAGACTTTTGTATATTTCACGTTAAGGGTAGATGGAAACACTTAAATCGCCTTTTGCATTTCATTCTTTTCTATTGAGGACTTTATGGACTGAATGTTTGTGTCTCCCCTAAATTCATATGTTGACTTCCTAGTCTCTACTGGGATGGCGTTTGAAAGTGGGTCTTTGGAAAGTAATTAGGTTAAGAGGAGGTCAAGAGGATAGAGCCTTTGTAACGGGTTTAATGCTCCTATAAGAAGTAGAAAAGACCGGAGTCCTTTCTCTCTCCATGTGCACCCCACTAGGAAAGGCCACGTGAGCAGCCAGTGAGAAGGAAGCTACCTACATTCTAAAAAGAGGACTCCTTACCATGAAGCAGACTTTCTGGTTCCTTGTCTTGTACTTTCCAGCCTCCAGATCTACAGGAAATATATGTCTGTTGTTTAAGGCACCCAACCTATGGTATTTTGTTATAGAAACCCAAGCTGACTAGATAACTAAATTATTTCTTACCTGAAGTAGGGCCCTAGTGAAAGTGTGCTTGTGGTCTATTAAGTGGCATCGTGTAGAAAGAATAATGCTAAGAGTAAAATAATGAAGAATTGGTTCTAGTGACAGAAGTCATCTGATCCTTTATCAAACTTATAATCTTAGAATCCAGTCTATATACAAAGTTGTTATTAAAAATTCAAGGTTAATTAATTAAAAGATAAAAATATAGCAATACCCATTTTCAAGTAAATCACATGTTAAGGTTTTACATTTTTTTGCTCTAAGGCCTCACCATAATTGCACTAATTCCTCACTTGTCCCCTGATTTGAAAATTTTCTCCAAAAACTAAGTCAGATTTGATTGCATGGTACCTCTCATAGGAAAATTGAAAGAGTGACTTCATCTTTGTGGGGAATAACAAGCATAATGGAATTTATTATTTTTATTCCAAATGGTTGTCACTCAGTATATATTTTATGTCATGTTTTCATTATTGAAATATATTCCTTGTCTTGCACTATTTGATTTATATTTTAATTCCTCAGTGTCTTGCATGTAAGAGTCTTTCTATTACCTGAACTAATGCATGCGTGAATAAATGAGTGAATGAAGAATATTTTTTCTCAGCTCAAGTCAACTTCCTACAATTGAAAGGTAGATCCAAGGTAAAGCTTAATTTCCTTATAGTTAAATTTGTTAAAATGATTATTTGTGAATTTCCTACAGTTCCTTAAAATGGATTTGCAGTGGCTGTGAGGATTGGGTATGTGGGCGGGGCACACAGGAGAATGTGAGCAAGTCACATGGCGTCTCTCAGCACGGACAATGCAGTTGTATAGTGTTGTGACCAAGCAGACCTGTAAAAGAATGGGGACAATTGAAAGGGAAAACATAAGAAGCCCACTTAACATGGGATTCATGCTAATTGATTAAATTAGTTAAGGGGAAGAGTGAAAATATTTGAAACTGGAGGCACCCATAGGTCCTCTTAGTCAATTCTGTGATGGTTGAAACACTGCTCTACCTTTCATGGCAGGGACGCAGATGAAAGGAATTTTTTATTTTCTTTCTGAAAATTATGCTTTTTACCTATCAGTTGGTGTTTTTATATATCAGCACTCAATCATTTGGTGACTCAAAGCTGTTTCCAAAAGTTATTTCTTTGGAAATTTTCCTCTAAATCTCATAGAATATGCAACAATGAGCTCACCCTTAAGAACAGTGTGAGCCTGGCTGGTATCCTGTTTTTCAGCTATTACTAATGATAAAATAGTTTTTCTGTTTTAGATATTTCCCTTCAGTTGCAAAGATAGTGAAGAGAGAGGGCTGGCTGTGAGGGACTGAGCTCATTGCCACACCCGTCATGGAAACCTGGTTTCCTTTCCTCTGCTCACTGTAGTCAATGAACCCATCTGCCAAAGGCAGAAAGCCTAGTCATCTTGTATTTTTCCTTTGTTTGAACACCCGGTATACTACAAATGTCTAACTTCTGATTATTATATATTCTTTACATATCTTTCGTTTTTCTCTCCTTGCCTATACTTCTATTACTGTTTCTTTATGGTCCCCTCCTACTACTAAGTTATAGTAGTAGTTCTCCCTACTTTAAGTCCCACTGAATCTATCCTCTGCGGTGCTGTGGGAGGAAAAGAGATCCTTCTAAACTGCACTCTGAACCTATCACTCAATTCTTATATTGTTTTAGTTGGTTTTAAATCACCCTGAGAATGAAATCTAAATCCTTTGTTTACATGCAAAACCTTGTCTTTTTTTTTTTTTTTGTTACTGCTTTACTACACTGGACAACTAGATTGTGTTGTTTTTTTTTTTCTTTTTTCTATCAGCTATCTATCCATCTGGTCTATCTAACAACCTATCATGTATCTTTGTTTTTTAGTAATAATCAGCCATTTTAATTGCAAATACTATTGATGTTTTTGTAAAAAATGATGTTTGTTCTACTCTCCTTTAGCCAAGTGGTAGGTGTATGACCCAAGATAGACATAATTAGATTCTTTTTGAAAAATTGAATTTTAGATGGCTGTGCTGAATAATTAGCACATCCCTGCATTCTTCCAGTCTCCTTTCATTGAACACGGCTGTACTCTTATGGCATAATCTTTCATCTCTCTATTTCAAATCAACTATCACCCTTTTGGAATTTCTTGTAACTCCACCATCCTGAGACAGTGATACTTTACTTGTACTTCATGGCACTTAAATCTCACTATGCTATTTCTAATGTATTTGTCCATATCCTCCTCCAGAATGTTAGCTCCTTGAAAGCAGTGAATAATGGAAACACAAGGAGAAAGAAGGTAAGATGTTAACTCAGTGGCCAATTAGGAGAATGAGAAGAATGACCAAACTGTAGGTTGCAGAGAAATACAGTGTGGTAAAAGATTCTAGTAAGTGCAGGAAGCCATAGCAATTCTCTCGAAGGGCTGGATGGTCCTTTTGGAGAAAGGGTATGAGGTAGTTGTTGATATTCACTAAATATCTCTCATTTCTCCTCCCAAGCATGTGGCAAAACTGGACTTCCTTGGGCCCTTGTGGTTTGACAATGAGTTGTGAACAGAACTTATGTCACCAAGAGTGGGAGCATCCACAATCTCTTTCTCATTCTGGCATGGCAATGAGAGGGAAGGAGGCCACTCCATCAGCCTGAGTAACTGCGAGGAGCAGACACACATGGGCATGTGCTATGAGGCAGAAATACACTATTGCTGTTTTAAACTGAGATTATGGAGCTGTTAGCAGAGCCTAACCTGTCCTATCCTGATTTCTCCCAAATTAAGTCAAGTAGACATCTACAGCATGGGATGGTGATTAAAAAAGACAAAAGAAGAAGAAATGAACAAAGACCCAGACTTGATTTAACACACTTTATTATTATAAATGACTTAAACCGGATTTTAATTGTATTTATATCTGATAAATTGCAAGCAGCATTAGCTATGCTTTGGCCCATCAAGAAGGGGGAGATTCTTTACTTCTCTTGCTACTGGAATAGCCACAGACAATATTCACGGTCCTCAGCTTGTCCTGCCAGTTGTAAAAAGGAGTCATTTCATACACTGATAGTGTTCACAAATCAGATGAGAACAAAGAACATGAGGGAAAGTGAGTGATTTCACCTACGTCTGACCAACCACTCCCAGGGACACAGTGTGTCTACTTAAATGTTGGAGGTACAGCAGGAAAGTTAGTCTACAATTGTGGTATTTCACATATCAACAAGCAGGTACCAAGTGTTTTATGACCGGAGCTTATAAAGTATAGTTCTCATTGTTCTATGATCATATCACATAAACAGCTTCATAAAGCTTTAGTAGGAGGCCTTTCTTAAGGCAGGGTGTCAAATTGCTACTAATTATATCTGCGGTATACAGAGAAATGTAGACATTCTAGTAATGTTTAAACAATTGCAGTGTCTGAAAAATAAATCTATGCCTCAAAGCAGAATTGTCCAGCATTAAAGTAGTCCAAAATACAACCAACAAATGTAGCTAAATGCAGCAATTATGTAACACAGTGATTTTCTCAAATTCTTTGTATTGCTGGATAAGCACAACAAAGCCATCTGATTACAGTGAACAGGGAAGTGGAAGAGCGTTTCAGCATCTGGGGCTTGTAATTAGACCTCCTGATTTATTTCCAATCAGGCTTTTTTATGCTAGTGGTTTGAATAATACAACTGCAATATTAAAGTAGTTATATTTAAAGTTATATTAAAGTATCACTAAAAGGAAATGAAAAAGTACTTTAATGCAAACCTACATATTCATTTTAATAGCATTGTGTTAGGAACATTATCCATTATCAATATTGCTGATTGATTCATAAACTTAATTCCAAATATATCAGCTGACAATAGCTACCAAAAGAGGGCAGTGAGTGAATGCTTGTGATGTAATGGGAGTTAACTTGTCTGGGATAATCTAATTCTAGTGGCATTATCAGACTAAATCTCAGAGAAATATCATTAACAGGATTCTCTTATCACAGACACACTGTCCCAGGCCTAATTTGCTTCTAAAATATTCTGCACAAATAGCTTAATTTTTCCACCCTTGTCTTTTAAGATGAGGGGATTGGGGGGAGGGGGTGAGATATTTTCCCTAGATTAATCCATGCTTTGAAAGACAAATATTCAGCAAATTTATGCAATAAGATATAGTTAAGATAAAAATAAAATGTGTTATTGATTCTACATGAAAGAAGAATAAAAGGGGGATATTTTGGATATTTTTATATGTCCTGCTGAATTTGGAGTACAGATTAATAAATTTTCAATAAATTTATTGTTATAATCCATGAACACACCCTATCTACCCAGAGGAATACAAAGTTAATTTAACCAAAACTAAACTTTCAATCCAACTTCCCATTAGTTCTAAACATCTGTTGGAAGACATGAGGTAAATTTTAATTTATCATGTGACAAAAATATGTATATTCATTTTGTAGAATAATTACACATAAGCTTTGTCCATTAAAAAGTAGAAATCACATCTTTTAATGCTAACAACTTAAATTAGTTCTTTAAACTATGTTATTTGTTTTTGATAATGATGATCATATAGAATACTGGTATAAGTTGATATTTCATAAATAGTGATTTATATTTAAATGTATGCTGGAACTCAAGAGCAGTTTTCATAAGTTGGCTTTATTATTTCTGGAAAATAATCATGCTTGCCAAGCATGGCCTTGGTTCAGATGCTGAAATCTATTCTAGAACTTGAACAAGTCTGCTCTTGGCTTCTTCTCATCCTCTTGCTTGGAGAAGAGTAGACAACATGTGCTCTGTGGGAGAGAGCGAATGATACATCACTGTGTGATTGTTCTCCCCAGATCTTAAAGCTGAAAATCATGTTGAATGGTGTATTGGAGAACTGCTCAATTGGCATTGGTTTCAATTTTCCACCTTATCCAAAGTTGACAATCAGTAAGGTGTCATCAATGTCATCAATGTGAAAGGTAGATACTGGTTTGTATTGCTACCCAGGACAGTTCTTTCAATATATTCTCACCTGTATAATCCTAGATAGGGGGATCCTCTGCTTTCTTTTTATGCTGCCATGTTACAGAATTGCTAAAGAACCAGTCCACCATCCCTTCTTCCCAGTTAAGGCTTACATAATTTCATTCACAATGTCTAATGAGACATTCCAACTAAAAACCATTGAAGACAAAATTCGCATTGAAAATAGTGAGTGGTCACATGTAATGACTATTATAGGCTGAATATCCTGATTTTATGCCGTTTTCTTTGAATAAACTTGAAAAACAATCGTCATACAATTATTAACATATTTTAAGAGTTTGTTAAGCAAGTACTATGTTCTGAGAACTCTGTTAAGCAGTTAAGCTATATTACCTGTCATTATTTGTCTCATATTACTAAAGGGGAAATTGAGAATTAGAGGAAGCTATTTGCCTTCTACAAAGAGGGGAAAAAAAGGAAGAAAAAACAAAACAAACAAACAAACAAAAACCTCTGTTCGATTGAATAAAACAGTAAAACAGATCTTGTGGCCAAACTGTTATCCCTAGAATAGGGAGTATCTCAAGAACCATCTCACAAGGGAGAGGCAACACATGTTTTAATATAAAACCATCTATAGCATACGGTAAATACAATGATAGATGAGCAAATGCAATTAGAGAAGAAAGGAAAGAGCACAGAGTACTGCTTGCTGAAGTCCTTAAAACTTACATAAAAAATGTGAGGTTCATAAGGAAAAAGAACATTTTCAGGGAGCAAGAACAACAGGTAGAAAGACACAGTAATATGAAAATGCCAGCTGTGTTTGGGGAAAAATGAGCAAATCAACTTGATTGGAACATAGATTTGCCTTGGAGCATATGGAGGATGTAGCTAAAATTGCATTTTCTGCCATGTTAAGAATTTTGTACTTTTTTAGTCAGTGTGTGTGTGTGTGTTGTGTGTGTGTCTTTCTTTGTGTCTATTTGTGTGTTGCTAGGAGAAGTAAAAAAAAAATCAGAATTTTTAAAGTTACACAGCAATAGGAACACTTGAATTAGGTATTACAAAGATTGACAACAATGGGAGGGATGGACTGAAAGACAAAGAAACAGGCGATATCTAAGGCAACAAATCCTCATGGGTGTTCATCGCACAGTCTAAATAATATCTAATGCAAATCTAACATAAATACATAAAAGTTGGATTGATGAAGATATTCAAAGGAGTCTTAGGATTAAATGAGAAAATATTAAGGGTTGTTCTTCTTATAAATAGAAATAGTCTAGATATAAAATAAAGTTTTACAAAGCAAAATAAAGGAAGATATTTAGTAAAAAGTTTGTTATTGAAAGTAAAAATTTGGACGTGCTATCAAAGGAGTGTTAATATTTTTCTTCTAAAATGCATTACAAAGAGATTTACACAGGTCGATTTTATGGGCAAAAGCTGGACAACGAAGTATCGACTTTGTTTATATAAGTAGTTTGAACTGAACTTAACCTTATGAAGGAGAAAATGGGCAAAAATTATATGTGATTGTTATTTTGCAAGTAGTTAAAATGAAAATAATTTTGAAGGCTTTTGTTCAACTAAGGAAATTGAACAAGAAAAACAAACAAGACAACACAAAATCTCATTTCCTCAGGAACATACAAATTATTAATATTATGCCATATTTAAAAGTAAAATACAAGCTTTGATGGTGTCTCTCAGGGTTGTTTTGTTTGTGGATATTTTTTCTTTTTCTGTGAAAATCTGAAAACCTGGTTGTTTGTACCTCTCATAAACAAAAACTTCCACTGATACATTTAAAGAAATAAGTGTGCTTTTTCCCTTCTCTCCTACTCTTAAAGAAACTCTCCAATGTCCTTTTATAATGCTTCATTTTTTTAGAGCAGTTTTAGGGTTACAACAAAATTTATAGTAAGATACAGAAATGTCCCATATAATTTCTGCCCCCACATATCTATAGCCTCCCATTATCAACATTACTCATTAAAATCTACATTTCTTACCAGGGATAAATCTACATTGATATATCATAATCACCTCAAACCCACAGTACACCTTAGGGCTCACCCTTGGTGTTGTACATTCTATTCATGTGGTCACATGTATAATGACATGTATCCATCATTATAATACCATATGTAGTATTTTCACTGCCCTCCTAATCCTCTGTGCTCTGCCTAGTCACCTCCCCTACACCCCACCACAACCTCTGGCAATTACTGATCATTTTATTGCATCCATAGTTGTGACTCTTCCAGAGTGTCATATAGTAGACTCATGCAGCATGCATGCTTTTTAGATTGGCTGCTTTCACTTATAATAGTCATTTAAGTTTATTCCATGTCCTTTTATGGCTTGATTATTTATTTCTTTTCAGTCCTGAGTAATATTTCACTGTAAGAAATATTGGGAACTCTTCATCACATACGTCATTTAGTTTCTGTACACTTGCTTAGAATATTATAATCAATCAATGTGTGTTCTTTATACAATATGTACAATTAAATAAAAATGACTTTTTAGCCACTCATGTATATATTATTTGATTAGAAGTTTCAAATTTCCCTTTTAAATTTTTAAGAGAATCATTTTGTATGATGAAATATGAATTAAGTGCACTTTCCTGAATCTCTGAAAGATTCAGTTGCCCAAAATTTTCTAACCTGTACATTTTTATTTGAAGTTACATTTTTCAATTTAGGATCTCATGCTGTTTCCAAATCAATACCAGTTTCTCACAAATCTGCTCTGACATCAAAATTATGTATATAGCTTCTTTTTTTGGTGAAATTTAGTATAATACCAGAGCCATCCATTATCCAAGTAACTAATTTTTATTTAATATTGATATTGAATTTAAAATGTTTAAATCTTCATAAAACTCAAGAGTTTAAAGGCTTTAGAAACAAAAGTACTGAAGTTCAAATTTTTGCATATACCTCATACCTTCTATGTTGATATTTTATATATTGTGATAACAGTATGTTTTAACTTACTTTTCCTGGAGATTAGTACTGGAATTCTATGTCCAATTTTACAAAATAAAACACATGATTGTTAACATATGAAGTTGACAAAAATATCATTGTTCACTATATGTTAAGGGTGTGGTATAGTCAGGTACTATAGTAAACATTTAATCTTATTGTTTCATTTAATACACTCAACAGCCTGGCAAAGTAAAATTATCATCCTCATGTTGTACATGACTAAACTGGAGTTCAAAGGAGACATGGATATTTTCAAGATCAGTCAACTGACAAATGACAGAAGTAGGACTGAAGCTCAGATATTATTCTTTTCATTACAGTAGGACAAAGCTACCTATCACATTACTGAGTGGAAGGAAGCATTAATGTACTAGGCTGATACACACTGCTGAAATGGAGTGTTCACATAAAGCTGCTATATTTTTCAGAGAAGTTGCTCAGTATCCTACCTGATGGAGTAGGATAATACTTAACATGAAGAGGGTAGTACAGCTGGTAACAGAGAAGAGGCCACAGCAGCTGAGAAGACCTGATCAAATTTTTTGTTTAGACCTGTGGTTCCTCTTGTAAGAACTACCATAGTTAGAACAAGGGGTAAATTGTACGGTTCCCTTATATTCGTTGTGGCATATCTAGGGACTGTACACACATATGACAGGAATCAACAAGATAAACAGTATAATTGTGGAGTATGCCCTGAACCCTGAATATATTATGAAGTAAATGTTTTTTAAAGAACCTTTCTGGTAGCTGACACAAAGTTGCCTGAGTCCACCTGTTTTTATAAAACATCTAACATGCACCACGATAACACTTGTTTCATTTTTTAATTCCTTGTATGTAAAAGTTAATGGATGGAGGACTTCCGGCCAAGATAGAGGCTTAGACGGACACGCTCGGTCTCCCTCTACAACTAAAGAGGAATACAACTACTTCAAAAATAAAAGGTAACTAGAAATTCCAGAAAATAAAGCTACACAGAAGCCCAACGTATGAAGTTATAAACCAGCGGCACCCTTTGGGCAGGTAGGGTGAGCGAAAGGGGGCGGTGCTGCTTGCGGTAGCACCAGGGACAGCGGCAGGGAGAACAATCCCAGCGTCAGGGAGGACAATCCCAGAGGCAGGGAGGACAATCCCAGCGGCAGGGAGGACAATCCTGGCTGCAGTTGAACCCCAGCAGCTCGCGACCCCAACGCTGGGGAAGGCAGCCACCACATCGCCTTGAACAGTGAGGCCCAGGGGGGCGGGAGGATGGATCCTGGTCTCCTAGCGAAATAACTGTGTGAATCCATCTTGGACCCCCGCCCCCAAAGAAAGAGCCACAGCGCTGCGAAAAAGTTTGCGGACAGGCGCCAGTCGCTGGGTTGTGAAGACAAAGCGCCACAGTGCAGCGAGAAAGGTTGCGGAACGGCGCTGGTCGCTGGGTCGTGACAAGTACACAGGCACTGCCCCCTATAGTCGGCCCAAGAAAACAAAACGCACCTGTCAAAATGAGGCAGACAACTATAGAAATCCCGGTGGCACAGCTCATCAGGCAACAGATGAGGAATCTGACAGATGAACAAATAAGAAAACTGTCAGAGGCTCAGTTCAGGGCCATTGTTATCAGGTGGCTTACAGAATTAACAAAAGATCTGGAAAAAGATGAGAAAGAAGCAAAAAACACTCATAACGAAAGGAACAAAACCACATACGAGACAGATTGTGAGGGAAAAAAATCCAGAGTTCATTTCAACAAACCAGAATATAGAGAAGGAACGGGAAGCAACGATGAGAGGATCAGAAACCTCTGGGACAGCTATAAAAGGCCCAACATAAGAATCATTGGCTTGCCAGAGAATGAAGAAGACGAACTAGAACTTGAAAAATTGAGTGAAAATATAATAAAGGAGAACTTTCCAAACTTGGGGAAGGAAATAGACTTACAGGTCCAGGAAGCACAGAGAATTCCAAAAAAACTGGACCCAGGGAGAACCACTCCAAGACACATTATATTCAAAATGTCAAAAGTTAAAGATAAAGAGAGAATCTTAAAAGCAGCAAGAGAGAAGAAAAGAATCATGTACAAAGGGGTCCCAATTAGACTATCAGCTGACTTCTCAAGGGAGACCCTGCAGGCAAGAAGGGACTGGCAAGAAATATGCAAAGTAATGAAAATCCAAAACCTACAACCACGAATACTCTATCCAGCGAAGCTGTCATTCAGAATAGAAGGGCAGAGAAAGTGTTTCCAGGACAAAATAAAACTGAAAGAGTTCATTAGATCCAAACCACTGTTATATGAGATGTTAAAGGGACTGGTTTAGAAAAAAGAGAATCAAAACTATGAAATCTAAAATGAAAACTGCATCACAAGAAACAACAGAAGCTAGGGAGTTGAAACAAAGGCAAACTAAACAGGCAACGAGAGTGGAAAAAGAACTATAGGTACGGGGAACATATTGGGGGGAGGTCAACAGGGAGGGGGAATGGGGAGAGGGAGGGAGATGATATAGAAATTAAGGAGCATGGTAGGAGGGAATGGAATAGACAGAGAGAGGTTGAGAAGAACTATATGCACAACTAATGGACATGGTCTAAAAGGGGGGGACAACTGGAGGGAGGGGGGCCACAAGGTGGAGGGGAGCAGAGGGAAGGGAAATTGGGACAAATGTAATATTATAATCAATAAAACACATTAAAAAATAGTTAATGGATGACTATAAGATTTTTTTATTGTGCATTTTTTAAATAAAAGAAAGCAAGACATTTAGATGATTATGGAAAAATAATTAATATGTGTAAATTTTATTATTAGTTCAGAGTTGCCAAAAAATTGAAAGAGAAAACTTATGAGGAAAGAACTTTTGATTAGATATCAAAATGTTTTACAACACTTCATAAACATGTCACTGTTTGGGGCAATAAATCATCATACCATAACATTTCTGATAAAGGTGAGATTTTTAAATCCGTGGGGAAAAATGTACTGGTGCATAAATTATTCTGGAGTAAGTGCCTGTCTAGTCAAAGAAAAATATTAAATCATTGTTTTACACCTACACCAAAATAAATAAATAAATAAATAAATAAAGTCAATAACATCTACATTTGAAAATAAATATATTTTTTGAGAAATAATATAGAAAAGCATTATTTGCAATTGTTTCTCACTAAACTTTACACAAATTTATAAAGAAAAAAATGTTATTACAAATTCAAGTCATTATTATATAAGGGATATATAAAATAATTTTAAAAACGCATACATATTTCACACATAAGTAAAAAAGGGTTAATAGCTTTATCTCAAAAGACCTTTTTACCATCTGTGCCACATGAAAATAGTCAAAAAAATAAATAGGTAATGAATAGACTTAGAAATAAAAATAAATGTCTATAAAATAGGAAGTTATTAAATTTTATGTGACTAAAGAAATAATTTTAAAATAATAAATGAGGTGCATTCTTATTAGTCACAAAAAATGGAAAGAAATTATAAAGATACATACAGTGTTAGCAAGGCTGTAGGAATTTGAGTTAACCTCATATACTGTTGGACCTTGGTACCACCCTAAAATGAACACAACCACCAGATATTTACTAGGTGCAAGTTATTTAGCTTACTAGTTCCACTTCTAAGACTCTCTTCTAGGAATACGAATGTAATAGAAGATCACTAGTATACTACCATATTAGCATAAAAATAAGGACACTTTCTGCAACATATTTTTTAGCAGAAAGAAATAGACTGAAGAAACATATCCAGGAATAGAAAAATAGGGAATGTTTAAAATTTGGTTTATTCATACTGTTTAATTAAAATATAACTTGGTTGCAAGTAATAGAAAGCAAAAAAGAATAAAACACAAAACAAAGATAATATTAAAATAGTTGGCACAACTTAGAAATTGATTCCTCTCTCATACGAATGTAGGGTTTGTATGCCATCATTATTCATGAGGCCCCTAGGGACTCAGATTTCATTCATTCCACTGCCCCGCCATCCTCCTCATGATCCAGCTAGGAAATAACCATATTCAAGATGTAGAATGCACTAATGTGAGAAAGGAAAAGGGTAAGGAATAGGCGCTTGCCCTTTCTTAAGAACAAGTCCAGAAGCTGCAGTAAAATACATCTGCTAAAATCTTATTGGTCAGAACTTAGTCACATGGTCAAACTTAACAGCAAGAGTACTGCCTGTATGCTCAATGGTCATTTGACAAAAATGGTATTACTTTTGGCAAAGAGATACTGATACTGATAAAAATCTAACATTCTCTGCCAAGCATACTATAAATAAAGAGACTATTTGGTGTTCTATTTGGAAGAATGATTTTGAACTATAATTGTCTTTTAAAAAAGCAATTTATATCATGACTTTTTTAACACTGCCTAGAGAAAAAGATATTAATAGTAAATACTACAAAGAATTTTCATTAAGATTAAATCAGGGATAGTTATATTAAGTGCTTAGAAAAGTACTGGGAACATGGTAACTGACTAATATGAGGTCTGTCCAGAAGGCATCCAACCATGTAATATGAAAATTAGAGACATTTATTGAAGAAGATACAAGATAAAAGAAACATTGTATGTAAGACAGTGATGACTCAGTCCCCTTCAAGGCAGGCACCTTGGATCCTCATTCAGTTCTTCCAAAACCATCAGCTCCCCCATCATATTTTCCTGAATCTCATCAACAGTCTGAAATCTCTTCCCTTTCAAAGGTGATTTTAGTTTTGGGAAAAGCCAGAAATCACAGGGCACCACATCTGGACTGCAGCGGGTGGTGAGTCACCTGGGTGACTTGATGTTTTACCAAAACCTCTGGATAAGATGAAATGCACAAGACATGATGCATGAGCAGGCACGATATGATGAAGCTGCGAATCACCAGTTGCCCATAGCTGCGGCCTTCTGAATCATCTGAATAGTTACCACATTGGAATGTTCAAATTTAACAGAAACTCTGATGCAGATTCATTGCTCTACTTGCTCAGTCATTTTTAATGCAATGACCACACAGTACACAGGCTCACTCAATGGCATCTACTGCCCCCACTGACCAGTAGAGTGAAGTTGTCATTGTTCATGCATGTGCATTCCAGTCACTCTCCTTGGCTGCCAGGTTACATCAATTTTATGCAAATTGTTCTCATTATATTAACAATGGCTGAGCTTTTTCTGGACAGACTTTGTATGCATTTATTACTGAGATGATTGTTTAAAAATATTATATGTGGATGGATAGATGTTTATGGAAGCAGATTTCACTTTTTATAATATATACACTTTTGTATTAGAATATTTTGAGCATTTATTACTTTTATTTTTTCTTAATCCAGTAATGAAAATGTCTAGCTGGATGAGTGTCAGAAGCAACATGCTTACAGATTTTCCATATATACCTTTTAAAGATTGAAGTAATAGAATTATAGTTGTGAACTGTGCTCTTATGGTATTAATTTTACTCAGATATTTCAATGCGAGGATCTGTGTTGTATACATAATTCTTAACAGATGCTAGTAGATAATAAATAATACATTAATTATAAAATAAATGTATAAATTAATAATTAAAATATCAGATAAAGAATGTCAGATAATGGGCATGTGAAAGCAAGGTATTATTTGAGGAAATTTAATGTGTTCTCATTAACAAAGTGGCAGGAATTATTATTCATTAAAATACAAAAAATTCTCAAAACTGTTCTCTCTTTATTGCTTGTTGTGACTCATATTTAAATGTAAATAAGCCATTAACATGGCATTTTATAACTTGTTCATGAATACTAAGATCAACAATATTGGAAAGATCAGAAATCTGAACATGTCATCAATTAAATGTAGAAACAATGAACTGTGATTATGATTAAATATTCTCATCAAACTATCAGTTACTATCATGGGGATTGAATTTATATTATTATACATAGACACATAGAGAGCATACATATTATATACATTACATATATTACATACATAAAAGGGTGTGGGTGTTTTAAAATCATGGTAAAATATAAAACATGATTTATAATTTTAACTATTCTAGAGTATACACTAATGCAGTGGCATGTAGCAAATTCACAATATTGTGCAACCATCACCACTATTTCTACAAAATATTCACCACCCCCAAAAGAAACCTTATATCTATTAAGCAGTCACTCTATATTCCCCTCTCTCCCAATCCCTGCCAAACACAATTCTGCTTTCATTTGTGCATTTACTTATTCTGGTTATTTCATATAAATAAAATAATATAATTTAGGTTCATCCTTGTTGCAGCATGTGCCAGTACTGTGGTTTTATGTGACTGAATATTTTATGTGACTGAATAATGTCCCATTGTGTGGATATACCACATTCTGTTAATCCATTCACCAGTTGATGGACATTTGGGTTGTTTCCACCCTTTGGCTATTTTGTATATTTCTATTCTAAGTACTTGTGCACAAGCTTTTGCTTCAAGATTGCCTTGTCAGTTCTTAGAGGTATATAATTAAGTTTGGAATTGCATGTTGTATGGTAATTCTATGCTTAACTTACTAAGGAATGGTCAAAATGTTTTCAACAATGGCTATCCCATTTTACAGTTCCACCAGGAATGTAGGTAGATTCTAATTTTTCCAAAACGTTGCCAACACATTATTTTTTGCTTTTTTTCTGTTTATTTGTTTATAAATATCCAGCGACTGTGACACGGTATTTCATTTTTGTTGGATTTGCATTTCTCTAATGACTAATGGCCTTCAAGCAACTTTTCATGTATTTGTTGGCCATTTGTATATATTTTTGAAGAAATATGTCTCCAAGTCTTATGACTATTTTAAAATTGGATTGCTTTTCTTTCTATTGTTGAGTTATAAGAGATATTTATGTATTCTGGTTATGAAACTCTGATCAGCCATATGATTTACAAATGATTTTCTCTTATTCTATAGGTTGTCTTTTCATTCTTGATAGTATCTCTTGTTGTACACATTTTTTAATTTAATGTAGTCTAATTTATCTATTTGTTCTTTGTTGTTTGTGCTTAATGGTGACATTGCCAAATCCAAGATTATGAAGATTTGCCCCTATGTTTTCTTCTAAGAGTTTTATAGATTTAGCTCACATATTAATGTATTTGATCCATTTTGACTTAATTTTTGTATATGGTGTAAGGGAATGATCTAGCTTTATTCTTTTGTATATTGTTTTATTTATCATATTTGTTTCAGCTTTAATAAATTCTGCTGTTATAACTAACAGTTTAAGTCAACTTGAAAATATACTTTGCAAGGCAATGGATAAAGCTAAACTTAAGAATACATACACATGCTACTATGCTAATAGCTTTATGCATTTTCATTTATTCCTCAAATAAATCTATGAGGCACTGAACAAGTCCAGAAAATAGGAGATAAAAATTCTCAAAATTCTTCATTGCAGAGGGATAAATTTTTTGTAAAAAAACCTTTTGTTACTTAGAGCTATTGAAATCTAAAAGTGTAAGATTGTGGAATATATGTGAATATCTCATTAATAATCATTTTTCTATATAATTATATGTTTCTAGACTCAAGAAAGACTATGTAATGACTACGTGTCCCTAATATTAAAACACTATGTACCTTTCTCCATGTCAAAAGCTTTAGCTCTAATAAAAGATAATTATAATTGTATTTTTAAAGTATTTTTTTACAAATCCTAAAGGTAAATTAATGTTACAAATCATGTCCACTAAAACTTGCCTTTAAGAAAATAATAAAGAAAATTTCCAAATTAAAAAAAATCAATAGATTTATTAGAATTTATTATATTCACAGACTGTGTCTGTGAAATAGAAGTTTCAGGCATTTTGGTATGGTGGAAATAAGCACTAAAATAGAAAACAGCAGTCTGAACTTACATTTTTTTACCTATTACCTTAACTAGTTAGAGTATTTGGGGCAAGTCACATGACTTCTCTAAGTTGAAGATCTCTCCAATGTTAAAAGACGATGTCAAAATACTTTAGTACAACATTGTTCAAATTCTAATTCTTCCACTTATCAGCTCGTTAAGTTAGAGCTGGCTCAGAAGCATTATGAACCTCAGTTCCTCTTCTGTAAAATAAAGATTTCTATAGGCAAGAATCCTAATGCTCTGTATAAGTTAGATATTTGAGAAATATCCTATACTAGTTTTTACTCCCTTGTCTATTTGAACTCAAGTTCCTTGTAGTAAAATTAAAACTGTAAAGTGAACATTTGTTCAAGATAACGTAGAAAATTCTGTCCAGTCTCAACATCCTGATTTAAAAAATGAAGCACAATTTAGTCAATATACACATTCTATATCAAGAGAAGGTAGAGTAAAATAAAAAAGAAAACTTGATCTGTATGGCTATACAAATCTATTGCTTTCTTGGGAGCCATATGAAAACCTTGCTTTGGCAGAAGAGGTACATTCAATAAGCAGAAAAAATGTAGTGCTTTTTTAAATCCCCAAGTGGACCATTCACAACCTCCCTCTCTCTTCTTTCTTAAGCATGGCTTTGGATTCTGCTCTTGATATAATGGCTCTGGGCCAGATAAATGCACCTCTGATCCTTGGGGCACCAGGTACATCCTTGTGCCCCTATTGGAGGAGGGATCAGAGGTAAGTATGACTGACAAAGGGCAACAACTGAATGGTAGAGTTCAGACTGTGCTTAGAAAGCATTGGATCAAGAGAAGAGGACCTAGACTATTTGAGGAAGCAGTGACTGCTTCTTACTCACTGACAGGCAAAACTATAGGCAATAGTTGGCAGTTTGGGGATAGATCTAGGAAAATACCGTTAGAAAGAGTAGGAAGAAAGGCAGGAAAGTAGACAGAAGAACAAATCTGAGGGTTTTTTATATACAGAGATGTAAGACTGAACAAAATCCTTGCTTATAAGAACTACTCACTATTTGTTGGTTAAATTTTTGAAAATCTTAAAGGAGGAAAATCTGAAGTATATACATGATAGAGGAGAGACATGGTCATTGTAAGCATTGAGCAACAGCTGAAGATGAGGGATTGTAATGAGTGGTTTGCAATATCATAGTTAATTGTTCTCTCTCTCCCTCTCTCTCTCTCTCTCTCTTTCACACACAGGCACACACAACTCATGAAGAAAGCATCATTATCCTCTTTTTAATTATTTATTTTATTTTTATCACCATTTATCCCTCCTCTAACTTCTTTCACTGCCACTCACTCCCTTGCCCCCTGGAATCCCCATACTGTTGTCCATATTAATCAGTTCCTTCTTGCTCTCACTCTCGCATAATTCTTTTTTAGAGTTGAGAAAATTGAAGCTTATAGTGATTCCTTTCTTGTGAACACTCAGAAAGTAAATTGAAGTCAGTATTCCTGTTCTTAATTGTCTTGCCCCAAGTTTCTCAGGCCCTCCCTTTATTGCCTTGAGAATCCCTCTTCTTTCTCCAAGATACTCATTAAATACTCAGGTAATGTGCCATTTAAAATGCATAATAAAACTCCTGAATATGATGAGAGACTTCCAAATACTCTTATTCAAATCCTTCTGATTATGTTTTTTACTGACTTGATATGTAAACAATTACAATTTATAATTTCTTTCTCATATTTTATGCTTACTAGGCAAGCAGTGCAGCATGGAAGTTGCTAATATCTATGCAATACTCTTTATATCACTAATCTACTTAAATAAGAGATTTTCATTAGGTAACAGTTTAAAGAAAATAGAAAATATATAGAAAGTTATGACAATAAATGCACATAAAACAGAAAGTTGAAAAAATAATGTAGAAGCTTACAAACACTTGTAAGGTATTAATTGTATTCAAAGATTTCTAGTAATTTTTTTAATTCTAAAGTAGTATAAACAAGTATTCTATGAAGATGTTTTAAAAAGTGTCTTTCAAGAACTGTTTGTAAATCCATCCTTCATTGGTCCAGAGATAACGCGATGTCATTTTATCATTTAATAACTGATATTTTAAGTTCTTTATACAAATCGTATTTTCTGTTTTTTTTTTTTTTTTTTTTTTCTCTGTTATCTCTTTTCTCTGGCACTTTTCGGTGTTGTTTTGATTGAATAATTAGTGGCATGCATGTTTATTCGAAGTGTTTTCTGTTTCAGGATACTCTCAAAAAATCTCACTATTATTGCTGAAAAGTGCACTTCAACAATTAACTGTTAAGTGCTGGTGTAAATTAAGGTTCTATACAGGTAGATAAATGAATCTGTCACATATATAATTGCCAGGCAAAGTGGCTACACTTTCAGCCATTTTCATTAGTTTGCTAACACAGCTTTCTGTTCTAACATGATAAATCATTTGTTAAAAAATTGGGCTTCTCTTTGCAGCTAAGGAATGTTTTCTATCCTTAATATAGACTGTTCTAGGGTTTCAAAGAGAAAAAGGGGGACTCTTAATGGTGTAAAACAATGTCTTTTTTTTTCCTCTATGATGCAGGCTCTTGGTGGATGATATATAATTATTCATGGACCAAAATATTTTAAGAAAAGAGATTTTCACGTTCCAGATGACATAGTCACAGCTAAATACTATAACTCCAGAAAAAGTAACTCCTGAGGTAGAAGTTGAAATCTGTGTGAAATATGTAAAGAAAGTGTTTTAGAAACAGGTCACCTTTAAATTGCCTTTTAAAAGCCTACTGCTTTTATGCTGTGTCTACAGGGAGCCTCTGATTTTAGTGTTTGAATGAAAAGCTACTCCCTTTTTCTTTTTCCTTTTATTAATTTTTTTTTTGCCTGCAACATAACAGTGACACAATGTTTTTATGGGCAAATTATAATATAGTCTCTGGATAAACCCATGGTACTCTCCGAAAGCAAATGATTAGCTGTTCCCCTTTTATTTTGCTGCAATTAATTGAAAAACCTGATGTCAGGTAAGCTTTGGTACTGAAATGTCAGCATTCAGTTCAGGTGCTGTGTTTACATAGGCTCTTTACTAAGTGCTGACTCCGTATTTTCGTACAATTGAGTTTTTCTCTTCTAGCTTGTGAGCCTAAAGGAAGAAAAAGCCACAACCAGTGAATGAGGAGGCCAAACGGGGAAGCTTGTTGATACTGTATGAATGAAAAAAACTATACTGAGCATTTAGATGCCCCCCATCCCATGTCTCCAACATTTTCTGTGAGGGGGTCACAGAAAGCACTCTTACTTCATAATTTCTGCAAATTTTGGAGTAATGATTTTCTACTACTTTTGACCTTTTTATGTTATTTAGTTTGTATTTAATTCCCATTGTAGGCAGAAGTTTTAACTGGAGCCCCCCAAATTCCCCCAAAATCCAGGAGTGTCTATAATGGAAGAAATTCAGAGAAATGAGGTAAGACAATCCTAAAATGCACTATAGGAAACTGTATTTATGTTCAATAAATACTTAGAGCAGAGAAGTACTGGGTTATTTGGTAAAATACTGATAATATTACACAGGTAACAGCAAGCATAATTGAAGATGTATAGAATTACATTTCATAGATAGTATCTTAAGGAATAGAAGTGTATGTAAGGGTGTAGTCATCTCTTTGTCTATTCTCTCCCTCCTTTTCTCTCTCTCTATAGATACAGGTAACATATGGTTAACTAGATAACATATAGGATTTTTAAAAATGTGACAGTGGAGGAAAATTCCAGGATAAAAAAAATAATAATGTTATGATGTCACCTGATCATTATGGGATATCACTGATGACAATAAATAATATGTAATTATAAACTTATCTCAATTAATTGACATCTTTCTGGATAACTTCAGAGACTTATAGTTCTATAGAATATGGCCCAATGGGAGACCAGAGCTGTGGTTATAAGCAAGAGCAAGAAGATAGATTATCTTTAAATGTGGTATTAAGCATTCCATCCATTATAGATGCAAGTTGACCCTGTGTGGGTTATCCTACTAATAAAGAGGTTAGATTTAGGATAGTAGACATTTGAAAATAAAACCATAAAATATTTCATAAAAAAACTAATTACATTATAATAGTCTGGCAAAAGACCTGTGTTTTGAATCTTGACAGTCATTTTTAATGTCCTTCCTGAAATTCCTGAAAATGTCTTCTTAAATTATCTATGCTCATCAACTCTTTTAATAATCTAGTTCAGAATTTATCCTTACCAGGAAACCCTGCATATTTAAATACTCATTAAGAGAATGGCTTCTCAGGTCCTATATACTTAAAGATAACCAGTTTGGTCTATATCAACTGATATGGATTAAAAAAAAAAAAAAAAAAAAAAACTGGGCTAGACAAGTAATGGAGAGCCCCAAGAAGGAGGGAAAGAACTGGTTATTTTTTTCATCATCATCACCAAAATAAAATTACAACAGCAATTCAGTGCTATACCCCCTATGATTGGAAGATGGATGACTCTAAAATACTGAGAGAGCCACCTGGTTAGGTTGTGATGGGAGCATAGACACTTCTTTGCTCCAGGTACCACCTCTTGACAAGTGTAGACTTTTTTTTTCAGTCTAGCATGCTGATTTTATTTTCCCTGAAGCAGATTACACAACCTAACTATGCATTCTATTCATTTTTTCCTGCCCATCAAACATCTTCCGCTATTCAAGACACCCCCAATACATGCACGCACACACACAAAAACACATAAAGTCAGACACATTTAAGTTACACTCACTATAAATACGATTTTAAAGGGGAAAATTATCCCTTTTTAAATAATGCCTCTTAAGTAGTCCTCTTTATTATATCGTACAGCCTATTCAAAATTCTGGGGTGCATGAAAATTTAGCACATGTAATTTCTAATTACTAATGGTTCTAATAACTGATTGTTTCAAATAGGTTTTAGCAAAATAATCGAATTAGAATTTGAATAAATGCTTATTTGAGGCCAACATTCAGGCTTTATTTTTGAAAATAGTGTCATCCTTAATGATGAGGAAAAATACAGAGTAAATGACTGTTGTGATGTTTCTAAATGAATTTGGTTTTGTAAGATATTCAGGAGGTAGGAAGTAAGTAGAGATGAAAGAAAGAGGAAAAGAACATTGAGGCTCTGTAGCAATCTGAGGTGGACCAATGTTTCAGGATACACTTGGGGAGCAATATGTGTTATACTGATTTATTGAGAAATTCTTTTCTTTATCACCCACGTACACAGGAGCGAGTAAGAGAAAAATTGTATCATTCTTTGATGACATTCTGCACTCTGACTCAAAATGGCTTCTTTAAAGGCAGTTGTATCTTCCTTACAACTGTCTCCTAGAGCAAATTCCCTGAGTGGAATTCAGTTTGCATCCTTAGTAGAAGATGATTTCCTGGATCTTCATTCAGAGAAGCCTTATTTCTAGCAGGAGTCTCAGGTGAGGCTCTTGTTTTGCGATTTATTTTATCTCCTCACTTAGAAACAGATCATATGATAAGATTTTTCTAGTCTTTTTACCTTTGATGTGAGAAATAACTCTAATGCTGCTTAGAATTTAATTACTCTCTAGAATATATGTAAAGAAAATAATGGCCTCTGCAAAGCTAAATAGCTTTTTTGGGTCAGTTTTGGTTCTAGTTTTGTTACTAAAAAATGCCTAGTGATGTTTAGAAATCAGTCTTCGGGTGTGCATTGCTGTGAGCTGTTTCTACATCTCTAAGCTTGCTGATAGTATAGTGATTCTGAATCCCTTTAGGCTTTTGAGTTGAAAATGATGACGTCAATAAAATATGGCTGTGCCAAAAATAGACATGGTTTGGATGCCAGTTGTATACAAAAGAGGCTTCTAATCACAACAGTTCTCTTATTTGTTGACTGAGATGTTTGGAACAATTTTTAACAAAGAAAAGAAAACCAATGTTTTCACAGGAATAATTTCCTTTGGGACTTCTTGACATGGTTGTGACATGTAAAGATGATGGATGCCTATTCTGAAATATTTCAGCAACCAGACCTTTATTTTGAATTAAATACTGTATTTTCTTTTGCTTTGTTTTTGGTAAATCAAACACTGGTCTGCAAGTCAGGACCCCTGGGATCTGTTCTTGGTCTCACTGCAATTTTATGCACTTGGCACTTTATTGCATTCAATTTAACACTTTGTGGTACACTTTACAGTTTTTAGATCTAATTGTGCAGGAATTGTACCTGCCTAACAATACTAAAAGTTCACTATGGGTAGAGCTAGTCTTAGAATGCATTTATACTTCAGGAAGTATCTTTCTAGATCTGGCCCTGGAGAAAACACTTGAGAAATATTATTCAATGAATAAATGAATCAAAGGAAAAATCAATAAAAGAAGAACAGATGAATGTACTATTTTATTAATGTGATGTCTCCATATAAAAATACCTACCATATGTAATCTCATATGATGTGATAGATACAACTAAGGTGAATTCTTGGCTACTTTCTTCCCTTTGAAACTGTGGCTTTAGTGTTTGCTTGACTAAATAATGCTGAAGGGATATTCTTGCACTCCCCAGGGTAGATAATAAGAAATCTTGTATACCTGCCTGGTTTTCTTGGAACATTCTCTCTTGGACCCCAGTCACTGTGTCATGAGAAGTCCAAACCTCATGGAGATATCACATGCTGGTTCTCATTGGTAGCCCCAGTAAAGCCACACCTAAACCCCTAGCTGAAAATCAGCATCAGTTACTGGCCATGTGTATCAGAATGGGTTCAATCAGGAGAGAGAACCCACACAATTATTCGAACAGGGAAATTTTAATATAAAGAATTATTAACTATTGTATTAACACAGGAGTGGAGTTATAGGGGGTTGACTAGTATGAAACAAAGAGAATATAAAGAATACAAGACTATAGCAAATACAACATGTAACAGTCATTATCAAAAGGACTGCGATAGAACGCCAACAGTAGATCCATCTCCCCCTTCCCCACCCTGCCCTGACCTGGGATGATATCCAGACTTGGAGAAGGTGCAGCTATTGCATGGCAGAGATTTTCTGGAAAGGGCCAGAAAACTGTTCATAAGAAGGTGTCTGGCCAGATGTCCTCTGCTACAAAACTGCCCAAGAGGTGTGCAGGGAGAAGATGCTGACACCAGGCGCTGTGCAGGCGCCGTGGGCAGGAGGGGCTGTGCACACTGCAGAAGCCTATGGAGCATGGAACCAAGAAGCAAAACCTTTCCTCCTACAATGTTTAGTTAAAAAGGAAAAAGAAAAATGGTTTGACAAATGCCAATTTAATGTGACTTCTGCTTTTATTTATGTTCAGAGAAATGTTTTGAATGTTTGATTATCTAATTTTTAGTATGAATTTCCAAGAGCTGAGAGGTGGATAAATTAGTCAGATATTTCACCACATGTATTTGATTACAGAATTCAGACATTTTCTTTGGAATGGACAAAATGATATCGACCTTCCCTTCCAGCTGAAATGGTTTGTGCATCGTGGGGAGTGGTGGTTAAGTTGGGGATGTGTGTGCCTTCCTCCTACCATCCTTATTATCGTGGTAATAATTTCAATGCTAAGTGCATGTATTTCTATTCCATATTTCAGTAAAAGAAAAGTCGAAGAGATAATAACGTGCAGATAGGAACTTGGGGATCTCTGTGTGTATCCAGACCTGGTTATTATTATCAAATTCAAGAGCAGTGCCATCCCCATGCATGAGGGGACATGGACCAGGTGATCACTTACTTTTCTATTTCGATGTCATGGAATCATATGTAAGTTAAAATTGTTAGTGGTTCTCTGTAGAATATACTGGGAAAATCTCTGGAATTAGAACTAGAGATTTGTCTGTTGTGTGTCTAGCATTTTTAAAAGTCATGGTAAAGTATACAAAACATAAAATTTGTCATTTCAATCTTTTTTAAATTAACATTTTGGTGGCATTAAATATATTCACATTGTTATTCAACCATAAGCATCCATCTCTAGAGCTCTGTTCATTTTGCAAAACTGAAACTCTGTACCCACTAACCAATAACTCCTCATTTCTACTTTGGAGACAGATTTTAATTTTAGTTCCAAGTGCTACCACTTGCTTCATTGTTTGACCTTAATTAAATATTATTTCTATGTTTCTGTTTTCTTTCATATAAAATAAGAATAAAAGTATCTACTCTGAGAAAAAAAGCCCTGCTATGTATAGACAATTGAGTCATTGTAGGGGGACCAGTCTACCTATTATCTACACTTGTAAGTATAATATACATTTATATATGTAATTCTATGAAGTACATGCATTTCTTTAAACAAATTGTTACCTTTTATACCATTCACAGCTGTTTTTTGACTCAGAAATATGTCAAATTCTGGGAACTCCCTGAAGTCAGCAGTTATGATTATTTAACGATTTGTCATTTTCTTAATTAAGTTTTCATCAAATGTGAGAGTCATAGCCAAGGGTCCTTAAACTATTTTACTCATGTATGCATTTTCTTTCTTTACCCCAGGGAGTCTGCTAACTAATAACCTGTGATGTTTTTAAACCTATGTTGAGGCTGACAATACAACTTTTGTGAATAGAAGCTTATGTGATGTCCCAAATACTAGCTATAAACTACAAAATTGAAGACAACTGAACAGGTTTGAGTTTTTTATAAAGCACTTGGAAAACAGCTCCCTGTCTCTTTATGTACTATGCTTGGCAAATCTCTAAGCACTCATTTCTATAAAATGCAATCAGAACAGCCTTGTTCCTCCAGGTCTCCAGCAGAGCTATGGAACACCAAATATGTTGACTTTTGGAAAATTTGCCAAGTTAAAATATGTTTAGTGTATCATAGAAATCATCATTTACATCCTGAAGTTACATTTTCTAAAAGTCCAATATTTTATCAGGACATTTCTTAATTTGGAGCCTAGTATCATCTATCATCAATCAATGATGGAAATCTATATTACCATAAAATTCATCAATATCTAATGATGTTTCATCTGCTATTGTCAATAATCTATTCCCTCCTCTCTCTCATTATGAATATGATAGTTAATTTTATAATAAATTTCTACTTATTTTATATTATTTCATACTTACCTTGATGAAATGGAATTACCGAAGACCTGGGAGAGAAAATGACACCAAAATTTCATTCTGTAGTTTTATTTGGGGGATGGAGATAATATTGTTATTTCTAGTTACTTAACTCAAAGCTATTCCTGTATATTTAACTTTCTACCATCAAATATATTACATCTTATCTGTAAAAAATTAGGACTTCTTTTGAAAAATTTTAAATACTAGAAAGAGACTTTTTACAGTATAATACCAAGTTTCTATAAAAGGTAACTTTAAAGTTGCCTGAATGAGTGACGGAAAACCATGATTACATCTATCACAGGGTTACCTTTGTTAATTGTCCTTTTGCACAGAACCACCCAGAGAGTCGAATTTGGTATCTTTAAATATGTAGCAGATCTCCAGGCAAGAGTTCCAATCAGAATAAGCTAGATTATGAGACAGTAACAAACCATAGGGAAACCTCAGTAACACAGAATTTTATGTCTTACTCAAACTCCATGTCTGCATCAAATCAGCGGGGGGCCTCCCCTCATCCCAGCCCCTTAGAGATCCGGGGAAATGAAGCACCGGCTCTCTTGAACAGTTTTAAAGGGGTAGAAATCTCTAGAGAGTCTCACAATAACAGTTATGTGTGCTAACATCAAGTACAATATGCCACTTATGTTTATAACACGTTGGCCAGAACGAGTCGCACGAGGGACACCTCATGCCCCTGTCTCTCACAGAGACAGGAAATTGCAATCCTAACGTGAGATTGGATGGTGAAGATCCAGAAATAGTGAGTTGACAACAGGAATGACTGCCTCAGTTTGCACAACCAAGCGCTCCAAGGAGAAGAAAAAACATGGTCTGTTTCTTTCCCATATGCATTCCTTTCCTTCTGTATCCTGAAGCAAACAGCAGACACTGACAGCTGCTGGGACAAGAGGCCTATGCAGGAAGCATGATCTGTTGCTTGCCTGAGGGTTTATTGAATCATGCCAACAGTGAGGCACACGGATGATATACCGGGATAAATATGCTATGAGAAAATTTTCCTTCATCATTTTAATATCTCACGTGTATCTACAACACAGCCTTCAAGTTGATGGCACTATTAAATATTATAGAATGGAACGGAAAATGACAGAATTACAATTTGCAAGGGAATGGTTTTACATTTATTCACTAACTATGACCTTTTCCCTGCCCAATCCAAGGGAAAAGTACCTGAGAAACAGTGTTATGATGGTAAATGTTTAGCAACTGGATTTCCAAATCAAGAAACCCAGGTTTATTTGTTTTGCCCATATATGTGGTGTAAATCCTCCCATCATGCTATAAGTAAATGGGAGCTGGGAAGAGACACACAACCAATGAGCTTTGGCCACCTAATAGGAGTCACGGCCAGCACTGCTCAGAGAGAAGTAACTTTTCACAGGGTTTTCCTTAGTGTGTACTCATTTCCAAAACTACACTGCCTTCTGTGTCTCTTTCTGAACACACACAAATAAACACAAGCCTCAAAAGGACAAAAAGTAACTCTCAAACGCAGCATAAAATCCCAATAAGGAAGATAAACTTTTCTTAAGTGTTCCATTATTTTTCAAGCCTTCTCTTAAACTATGGTGTTGGTCCTTTATGATATCATCCCAAGAAGAATTAGTCCCACCCACCATGAACCCACTGCTCTTTACATGTCTTGGAAGTAAGAGACATACCCATCCCTGAACCACAAATCTCTTTATGGCTACTCCCTTCGCTACAGAAATTTCTGATTATAGCTTTAGCAGTTGGGAAGGTGTGGGGATAGAAGAGTTTAATCTTTCCAGTTGCTTCTTGTTGTCCTGGACTGCACAGCTCATTGTCCAACATTACCCCTCTCCTTCTTACTCAAACCCCAGTGACCGAACCTGTCCAAGCGAATCGTCTTCTCCTCAGAGCTACCATGTCTGCACTCAGTCAACTCCTTGCTCTGTCCCAAGATCAGTACAATCATTTAGATCTTTGTGTGAAGTTCATAGAATTATCCTACCTCTAACACATTCACATTTTCTGCTCTCCTAAAACTTAACGAAACTCGGAACCCGTGTCCAGTTTTCTCATTGTTGAGTCACCTTACTTCTACTTATTTATGGGTGTCGCTAATTCCCCTTCATAGCAACTACTTTATATCACACACATCCAATGTTGCTAAACTTCTCCTTAAATCATATTGTCAATATGTTCTATTTGTCTTGTATAAAATTACTTTATGTAAGTCTTATGTCTTCAAAATATTATAAATTCTTGATATCATGGACTGTAGTTCTTTTCTAACTCCATTACATTTAGCATGGAGTCAGGCTGATATTAAGCCCTTAATAAAATCTTCCAAAATTAAATTGTGTATCAAAAATATTACTTGTTATAATTGTCTTAAACTATGAGAAACTTGAGATCAAGGGCTACAAATCTTAAAAACTGCAAAATATAGTTGAGTACAAGCTGGAATTCAATAACTGTTGAGTATTGAACAAATAAATTCAAGAAGCAAAATTAATACAATAATATTGATAATGTTTAAATTTTGTTTGGGCTTAGGGATTATACTTCAACAAACTGAATTCATCAACTCTTTTTTTTTTTTTTCCAAGACAACTTGTTGCATGGCTGGATATAATCCTACTCAGGAGCTAATTTTATTTGTAGCAGCAGTAACTTTTTTTCTCTTCACCTGCAACTAATTTTTCTGCCTCTTTGAAAAACAAAGTATTTAGTTATGTGGTAAACTGAACTCAACCTTCTTAATGGATAGTCTAATGACAAAAACTGCTTTTGTGTGATGAGCTATTTGTAATTTTATAAAACCTACCTGGAAAGACACGTGCATTAATCAATAAACATTTGCATGTTTTCTGTGGAAAAAACCTGGGAAGTAGGGTTGAAAAGATATACATACATGACTCTCATCTTTAGAACTTTGTTGTAGGAGGTCCTCAGGAGGACATGTCTGCAGTGAACCTGCAAACTGGGTGCGTGCAGTCAGAGGCTCCTCACTCCACCCCCATCCTTGGAATACACAGGTATGTTCCACCCACCGTTTCCACAGTGGGGGCCGTTTTCAGGGACATAGCCTTGAGAGACCTATGTGTTGTTGAGACCATCTGGATGGTATATGGGACTGAACCTAGCTATGGCCTCTATGTAAACTTTTAAGATTCTGGTGTGTGCCCTGACCAGTGTGGCTCACTTGGTTGGGTGTCATCCCACAAAGCAAAAGGTTGCTGGTTTGATTCCCAGTCAGGGCACTATGCCTGAGGTAAGGGTTTAGTCCTTGGTCAGGGCATGTATAAGAGACAACCAACCAATATTTCTCTCTCACATCAATGTTTCTCTGCCTCTCTATTTCCCTCCTTTTCCTCTCTCTACAAAAGATAAATAAATAAAATATATTTTTAAAAAAAATTCTGTTGGCTGAGTAAGGAGATCTACTTGTCTTGTGGCTGCCCAAAACAAGCCTCAGATGTAAGTTCCCTTGCTTATTAAACTGGCCACCTACCAATCTAAAGTTGCCTTCTTCTTTCTTCTGTCTCTTCTTGTCCTCTGTGTATGGGGACAAACTTAATGAATCATCTAGTATAAAGCAGTGACTGAAAGTACCAACTTTGAAATCACAATGCTAGGTTTCCATAAAACTGTACCATTTACCATCATCTTCTGGCTGTATAATCTCGGGAAATTTATTTAACCTCACTGGCCTTCAGTTTTCTCATCTGCAAAATGAAGATAATCATAGCTACTGCTCATTATTATTGTATGTATTCAATCTAATCATGAATGTCAAATTCATAACAGTGGCAGCTGCTGAGACAGTATTGCTCTTTTCCATCAATGTTAAAGATTTCATTTGTTATATTTCATTCTTGATTATCTTCTCACTTTCAGCACACAATTAAATATTAATTTTTAAAATACATTTGACAACATGACAGACTTTGTACACTTCTCCATTTTGATGGTGGAGAAAATGTGAGGATCACAAGAAGAACATAACTAGGGAATGAAATAAAAACATTTATATGCTTATATCCCTGGATGATTTTTAGTCAGTATTATTTTTTTGCAGAGAATCTGAGACTCAGAATAAAGAAAATCATGGATAATTACTATTAGAATAAATGAACTATGGAGTCTGATTATTTTTATTTAAGAAACAGTAGGGATAATTGTGGTTTTTCAATTGGTATCTTTTGAATGGTGAAACTTTAATGGGAGGATAAATAATATGCATGAATCAAGAAAATGGTCTCTGAGTATTAATATTGTTCTTTTTGTCTTTGGCTGTTGTATGATGAGCCATTTGTAATTTTAAAAAAGCTACCTAGAAGGACAAATGTAATAATGCCTTGAACCCCTAGGCAGAAAAGCGCTATATAATTACATCTCTAAAATATTATTATCACAGTGCTGTCCTAAAATTTTTGTTACTTATGAGGAAATCTTTTTGAGGGCAAATGCCACTGGCTACACTGCTTCTTTTTCTTCTGGATGGAAGTGTTTTATTTTTATTTTATTTATGTTTTATTTTTGTATATTTTATTGATTATGTTACAGTAGTTCCAATTTTTCCCCTTTGCTCCCCTCTGCCTAGGACCCCCATTCTCTCCAGCAATCCCACCCTCCTTAGTTCATGTCCATGGATTGTGCATATAAGTTCTTTGGCTTCACCCTTTCCTGTATTATTCTTAACTTCCCCCTGTCTATGTTGTACCAATCGATTATGTTTCTCAATCTCTGTACCATTTCCCCATTTCTCCCCCTTCCCCCTCTCAGCTGATAGCCCTCCAAATGATCCCCGTACCTATGATTCTGTTCCTATTCTGGTTTGCTTAGTTGGATATTGTTTTTATTTTTTAGATTCAGTTGTTGATAGCTGTGAGTTTGTTGTCATTTTAGTGTTTATAGTTTTGATCCTCTTTTTCTTAAATAAGTCCCTTTGACATTTCATATAATAATGGCTTGGTGATGATGAACTCTTAGCTTTGCCTTTTGTGGGAAGCACTTCATCTGCCCTTCCATTCTAAATGATAGCTTTGCTGGCTAGAGTAATCTTGGTTGTCGGTACTTGCTTTTCATCACATTGAATACTTCTTACCAGTCCCTTCTTGCCTGCAAAGTTTTTTTTTTTTTTTTTTTTTGAGAAATCAGCTGATAGTCTTAGAGGGACCCTTTGGTAGGCAACTCTCTGCTTCTTTCTTGCTGCTTTTAGGGTTCTCTCTTTATCTTTTACCTTTGGCATTTTATTCATGATGTGTCTTGATGTGGTCCCCTCTGGGTCCAGCTCTCCCGGGATTCTCCGTGCTTCTTGGACTTGTATGTCTATTTCCTTCACGAAATTGGAGAAGTTTTCTACATTATTTTTTCACATAAGTTTTCAATTTCTTGCTCTTACTCTTCTCCTTCTGGCACCCCCGTGATTCAGATGTTGGCACGTTTAAAGTTGTCCCAGAGTTCCCAAGCCTCTCCTCATTTTTTTTCAATTCTTGTTTCCTCATTCTGTACTGGTTGACTGTTTTTTTCTTCCTTATATTTCAAATCCTTGATCTGAACCCTGGTTTTCTTCCCTTCACCATTGGTTTTGTGTGGATTTTCCTTCATTTCACTCAGCATAGTCTTCACTTCTTCTCTTATGTGTTTGCCATACTCAAGCATATCTATCAAGCCTGTGAGCATCTTTATCACCAGTGTTTTGAGTTCTGCATCTCTTAGGTTGGCTATCTCCTCATCAGGTTGGCTATCTTCTCATCACTTAGTTCTCCCACTGGAACCTTGATTCATTCCCCCTTTTGGGCCATACTTCTCTGTCTCCTCATCTTGACAGGCTCCTGTGTTTGTTTGCCTCTGTGTCTTAGGTAGAGCTGTCATTCCTGTTATGTTGTAAGGGGTGGAGCCTTAGGTATTCATCAGTACCAGCAACCCGATTCACCACGTTGTGGTGCTATGTGTGGCGGAGGGGTCTGAGAGGGAAATATGCTGCTTGCCCAGCACTTGCCCCTTTTCCAGCTACTTCTATCACTTCTGTATGGGACTGGTGCCTCTCTAGTTGTTACCCTGACCATTGTTCCCAGAGTGGGCGGGTCTGAGGACTTTCTAGGACCATGGGGGCCCTTTAAACAAGCAGACTCTGCTGAGAGACCGGCAGTTTCTGCCTCTGCCCCAACCCCCACTGGTTTTTGCAGTCAGAAGCAATGAGGTTTGAATTTCCCCAATACTAATACAGTGATCTGCACAGTCTGGTGAGAAGCTGGGGACACTCTCCAGGTGTCCCTCACAACTTTTTAAAATGTGTAGCTGCACTTTCCATTGGCCTGCCACTGCCGCTGCTGTTGCCACCACCATACCATGTCCTCTCTGCCCTGGCTCCACCCCTCCTACCTGTCTGGGTGAGTTATTTCTTCTTTATCTTTGTTTTGTGGACTTCCATGCAGTTTGGTTTTCTGGAACTTCTGGTTGTTTCTAGTTTTGAGGTAGTTGTATCCCTTCTTAGTTGTGCAGGGAGATGCCACGTGTCTGTCTATGCCTCCATCTTGGCTGGAGTGTATGGAAGTGTTTTAAGTGAGCCAAATATGGTGTCTCAGTGAAGCACAGTGTCTCTCTATGGGAGGCAACTGGATTAAAGAAACTTGACTTTTCTGAGTTGGGTATGTGGAAATTGCCGGTAAAAATCTTAAAGGAAAGGAGAGTGAGTTAGTACTTCTGTCTCTTAAAGCCTTAGATCGCTTTGTTCCCTGAATTTGCTCCAATTCATATGGTTAAAATCTAGGGTCTAACATGAAGATGATTTCTTGTTAAAAAGGATATACTTAAGAATAGTAGCCAGGTGACATTTGTGGTTGATAGTATATAGGTACTTGTTTGTGAAATAATTTATTCATCATGTCAATAAATATAACTGAATGTACTCTGCACTAATTTCTGGTGACAAAATGTCAAGCAAAACCTGAAGGTTATGGTCTAGTAGCCAGACAGGTTCTATCAGAGCACCATTTCAAGTGCCATGAGGGAGAATTCGTGTTGTGAACATATATAGCAGGTTTTCTGACCTCATTGCAAAGGTGGTGGTGGGCAGAAAAGGCTTTCCTAAAGAATATACATGTGAGTTAATCAATATTATCTAATTGTTTTTAGCATAAGGCATTTTACCATCTAATTATATTTTCCTTTGTTATCAAAGTACTGTCTATAGTAGGTTAGATAATAAGTACTTCGTTACAAGACAAGGACAAGAGAAAGCACTTTACACTGGAACTCTCAAATCCCCTCTCAAGCTTGCTAAAGAATTAAATATGTTGTGTTTAGGCATTACACAGTATTAATATAATTGGGTCAATGACAAGCAATTAAACTTTAACTCCTAAAGAATGCTATTAGGGTTAGTCCGTTTCAGTCCTGTCTTATTCTGTCCACCTCATGTTGTGAGTCATAGAAAAATCAGCTGTGATATTATTTTAATGTACTGATTGAAAGTGGGGAGTCAATAAGATAGTGTTTTTTAAACAATTCTATGGAACTCTGCTCACATAAAAATAAAACAGAAGTGGTCTCAGAGTTTTTATTAGCAGTTTTAGAATATAGTCAAAGGCTGTGTTTATAGAGCCAGAGGTCCTGCAATGCCTACAAATGGCTCTAGAGCAGTGGACTGTATTTCATGTATCCTTGTGGGACAAGTTTCCATTGCCACTGGACTGGCTTATATCCATCTACAAATAATGTTGTTAATTTCTGTTTTTATCATTCAAAATATCTTTCATGAGTTCTCATTTCCTCTTTTAAAACACAGAGCACATGAAGGATGCTATATAAAGTTAAACTAATTTTTTATAATCTCTTATGGCATCTTCATCCTGCAACTGCTATTCTGAGATTTTTGTAGCCATGACACAAAGAACAGCAATCAACAGCAGAGCATCAGATGAGATTGGAATTGCTGTGCCTGATCACCAAACATTGCAGCTTAGTGGAACACGTGCTTTGTGCCTTCAGACTGTCCATTTGCAAAGACTGAAAATCACTTTTTAATGCTGGTGTGTGATCAGTAACTTAGCTTTGCTTCATTTTCACTCCAGAGTTCAATTAGAAATCCCAAAGTTTCATTTTTTGAGTTGAAATAGACCACTTCTGCACAAACATATGACAGACCCAACCAAATTTTTGTGGAGGAAAATTTTCAAAATGGTAATAACCATTCTGTTGTTGTTTGGGACTATTGCACATTCATAGCTAAATGATTTATTTATTAATAAAGTCCACCTTTACAACTAAAAATGATAAATTGAAAATAGCTAACCATGATTAATGCTAACAACTTTTGGGGATGGCATGGAGTACTGAGATCTCAAACTACCCAAATGTTACTGCCTGTCAGTGCCATGCTCTGTCTCCAGTGAGGAAACCAGGATTAAGTGATTTGCACAAGGTTGCAATATAATGTAGCAGCAGATCAGAGAGCACCCCTTATATGAAAGTTGGATCAGCATAAGTAAGCTCTACTACCTCCCTGAAATAGGCAAGACTATCTCTTTTGCTACAAAAATGCTATGGGCGCATACCACTTTGATAGTCTTCCTAAAGTAAAAAATAATCCCATTAGAAAGGTTTGGAATATTAAAACAATCCCTTTGATTTTTTATGTTGTCCAGTATATTCTTTCTCCAAATCATTCGCCCATTAACTTATTCAGTGAATATTTATTAAGATATTATATACTAAGCCATGTACTTGACCCTAGTCAGATTTATAGCTCTGTATTAAAAAATTCTTATGAATTAAAATCATATTTATTTATATAGATTATAATTTCATAAATTAGAAAAAATGAAATAGAGAAGTTTTCTTAACAGTCTTCAAACTACTTCTTTTGGCTCAAGAATTGATTAATTTCAGGATTCTTTTTTCTGCTTTGCCCTCTATGCCCATGAAAGGACTTTTTCTTATATCCTGAGACTTCCTGTTCCACTGCTGAGGACTATGATCAGAGATTAAAAATTAACTATGACACTTGTATGCATTTGTGCTGAATGAAATGGTATTATAATTTGTGGCACCAAAGTAGACAGGAAGAAGAAATAAGAAGATGATAGCCTAGAAATGCTACTGATTTATTCTTAACTATTAAAATTTATCTTCTTTTTCTTAAATAAGTCCCTTTAACATTTTACATAATAAGGGTTTGGTGATGATTAACTCCTTTAGCTTTACCTTGTCTGGGAAGCACTTTATCTGCCCTTTCATTCTAAATGATAGCTTTGCTGTATAGAGTAATCTTGGCTGTAGATCCTTGTTTTTTATCACTTTGGATACTTCTTGCCAGTCCCTTCTTGACAGCAAATTTGCTTTTGAGAAATCATCTGATTGGCACCCATTTGTAGGTAGCTCTCTTCCTTTCTTTTGCTGCTTTTAAGATTCTCCCTTTATTTTTAATCTTTGACATTTTAATTATGTTGTATCTTGGTGTGGTCCTCTTTGGGTCCAACTTGTTTGGACCTCCGTGCTTCCTGAACTTGTATGTCTATTTCCTTCACCAAATTAGGAAAGTTTTCTTTCATTATTTTTTCAAATAAGTTTCAATTTCTTGCTCTTCCTCTTATCCTTCTGGCATCCCTATGATATGGATGTTGGCATGTTTAGAGATGTCCCAGAGTTTTCTTATTTACTCCTTATTTTTTTTAATTCTGGTTTCTTCATTCTGTTCTGGTTGAATGTTTATTTCTTCCTTAATTTCCAAATCTTTGGTCTGAATCCTGGCTTCCTTGCCTTCACTGTTGGTTCCCTGTGGATTTTTCTTTATTTCACTTAGTGTAGCTGGTATTTCTTCCCTTATGCTTTTATCATACTCAATGAGTTCTCTGAGCATCTCTATCACTAGTGTTTTGAACTCTGTATCTGTATAGGTTGGCTATCTATGTTTCATTTAGTTATTTTTCTGGAGTATTGTTCTGTTCTTTCATTTGGGCCATATTTCTTTGTCCCCTCAATTTGGCAGCCTCCCTGTGTTTTTTTCCTGAGTATTAGGTAGAGCTGCTTTGAATCCCAGTCTTAGTGCACCTGTTAAGTTGTATGGGTAAGAGCCTTAGGTATTCACCAGGGTGGGGAAAGTTGCTTCACTGCTCTGTGCCTCTGTATGTGAGGGAGGGGTTGAAGAGGGGACAGTGCTGCCACCTGGCTGCTGGAGGCTTGCTTCACATTTGCCACATTTTCAGTCACTTCACCCTCTTCCTGTATGCAACTGGTGCTCCTTTGGCTGCTGCCCTGGATGTGGTTCTTAGAGCAGGTGGGTTTGCATACACCTAGGACCATGCAGGCCCTTTAAATGGACTCTCCTGAGAAATCGGCAGTTTCTCCCACCTCCCCAACCCCCACTGGTTTTCACAGTCAAAAGTTATGAGGCTTTATTTTCCTGGTGCTAGAACCCTGGGCCATGCAGTCTGGCCTGAGGCTGGGGTCCCTTGCTCCCAAGGTATCCTTCCCAGTTTTTATATACCACATGTGAATGTGGGACCACCTGTTCTGCCAGCCTCACTGCTACTACCTCGCTGCCACCACATCACGTTCTGTCTGCTCTGGCTCTCCTACCTGTCTGGATGGATATGGCTTCTTTAAATCCTTGGTTGTCTGACTTCCATACAGTTCAGTTTTCTAGCCATCCTGGGTATTTTTTTTGTTTTGAGGTTAGTTGAGATCCTTCTTATGGTTGTTCAAGGAAGTGAAACGTGTCTACCTATCTATGCCTCCATTTTGACCAGAAGTCCTTAACTGTTAAAATTTAACAAAATAATTCAGCCTATTCTTCTGGCTGGTTTGGCTCAGTGGATTGAGCGTCAGCCTGCGAGCTAAGAGTCACTGGTTCGATCTTCCAGTCAGGGCACATCAGAGAAGGAAAACTCTGATTCCAAAAAACCTCCGCTGCCTTGCGGCATACCTCTTCAGGGGAAAGGCTAAGGGAGTAAACCCCGACAGAAAATCCGGAGCCGGAGTCCCTAAGGCGGTTTGATGTTGTAGTCAACACCGGCAACTCCTGCAGCGCACCTGAGGCCAAGCTGTATTGACTCCGTCTTTCCCTTGGATCCTTCAGCTGCGAAGAGAGGGGGGGTCTGCTGCTTGGGCAACAGCAGACCCTCCATATCACCCTGCCCAGGCTCTGTAGCTTCAGCTTCACTGGAGAGGACACTCCAGCGTCATCGCAAGATGTCGATTCAACACGGGAGGAGACAGATACCGTGTCACTCCCGAGTCGGACTGCACAGCCATTCTCGGCGGTGCAGATAGACTCTTGAGAAGCTACACCATCGTCTCTTGAGACGGACGGCTGCCGACCATTCTTCTCAAGTCCTGCCCCATTAAAAATTAGTCATACAACCCACTATATTTATGATTATGCTTTATTTTGCCTTTTGCAGAGATTGAGAAAATATTAGTGTCCAAATGATGGGGTTCACTGTTTACCTTTTCCATAGTCCTCAATCAGAGTTAATCATTCCCATTCTACATTCCTGTGTATGTGAGTTTGTTAGTGTATGCATAATCCTATTACTGCATTTATAACTGAATCATAAATATTTGCCCTAGAATGTGTGTATTACATGTATTTCTTGAATAGATTCAAGATATTTGGGAACTATTATTTGTCATAGTTTTATTCATCCCTGTATTTCCAAGGCCTAGTCCAATGTCTATGATATATTAAACAATAAACAATAATGAATTGAATTAAATAAATTAACTTGATTTCAGCTAACTTTAATATATTTCTTGGAGGTAAAAATTTTTTTTTAATATAAACAGTACACTTTCCAGGTAATTTGTGGCAATATATCAATTCATGTTAGTACATAGCTTTAGAAACTAATAGTATCTGTACTTTATACTTTCTATATTAATACTACCAATGCTACCTATGGCCAGCTTCCCTTCCTCCAACAGACCTTTGGGAAAAATTTTTAAATGTGTAACTGTCTTTGTTTTTGAAATAAGTTGAACACTAAACACTGAACTTGGGCTTCTGACATAAAGATTAGAGTCTTCAGAGATGGGCGCAATTAAATCACATTTTCTGGTTCATCTTTGTAAAAGATGTGAGCTTGGTTCAGATTAGAGGAAGGGTATCAAGTAAGAAAGCTCAGAATAATAGTTTTTAAAGCTTATGAATCAGCCTTGTCTCTAACTGTCACTGTTGCATCTGCTGGCCTTTACTTCTTTGAGTTTTCCATTATTCTCCTGTGACTCAGCTCCAGTTTTCTCTCCTATTTCCCCATTGAGGATATTCTAGTTTTTACATGTGTGTTCAATTGCCTGCTTTGATTCCCTATTAGTGGTCTTAACTCTTGTTCTGGTTCCAAGGTCTTTCTTAAACTCTCACAGGATCAGGTGTCCTTCACAGAAATTTCATTTTTACTGCCACTAGCTCTCCTCCCGCTTGGACCTAAAACTCATAATCCTGGGCTCTGCTCAGTTGGCGCCATATATGCCATTATCTACTACTTTTCTCAAATATAGACAACATTCCACCTTGACTGTGCCATTTCCTTTCCTTACACCTTGACATTCTGATGACCTCCTAAATACCTGTTGACCACACTTAATTAGTATGGCCTGTCCTGAAGTCAGTCCCAAAAGACAACAGGGCTAGGTTCTGCCCTGAGGAATTTTTGGTCAAGCAGCTCCTCTCCAGAGTAGATTCAGATGCAACATGAAGGTGAATAGCTCAACCTCGAAATTCAGAACTTCACATAGCAAAAGCTCAAACACTGGTTCTTTGATGCTTCTTTTTCTGGCTAAAGTTATATGAATAATGAGAAAACATAATCTCCTGGAACTTAGAAATGCTAGATTTAGTGTCCAACATTATCTACTTCTAAACTGTCAGAGAGATAATTCATCTTCCAAAATTTCTATAGAAAACTATTTGGTGTTTAGCTACTCCCACTTATGATTTCGTGCAAATTGCCGAACAATTTGGTTGCCTCTTTGGTATTTGCACCTGTCGAGTAATCATAGTTATTGATATATAGCGTTGCTGGTTGCTGTTTGGCCAAGTGTTTCAGTTTTAGCTCATCGTTTTTTTTCTCATAAAAATCTATAATTGTTATTTCTACTCATCTCTCAGATTCTTATTTGTTCTTTATTTTCCTCAGAATGAACATAGTTCTATTAATGAGAATCACCGAGTAGGGGGAAATTCTCTCTTAACCAATTTATTTCAACTGTTATTTACCCAGTTGCTTACTGGAAATCATATGTTTTATGTCTTGGAATTCATAAAGATTACATATTAAAGTAGTGAATCATACTCCCCACTGACACTAATGTCCTTCTCTGCAAGCATAAGAAACAATTTTGAACATATGCATAAATTCAGATACTGTGATATAATAGCTTAGGGGATTAGGCAGCCTTTTTCATTAGGTTCTGTAAATAACACCAAAAAATATAAAATAACTTTATTATTAAAAAGCACCCTCTGGTTCAAATCTCTTGAAAAATTGTTAATTTTCCTAAGTTATAAAATGTTCAATTGATTTCTTTTGTAGAGTATTTGTTTCTTATTGAAATTTAGCATTATAATAAAAACCTACTTTTTCAAATATGTGGTCAAAAAAGTTGAGGCATAGAATGTATTCTGATTTATAAAGTCTGGGAAATACTATGCAGAGTGAAGTTTCTCAGTATTTAACTTTTTAATTAAAATCTAGTATTAAAGTAAGTATTACTGGAAAGAGTGCCCTGGCTGGTTTAGCTCAGTGGATTGAGCGTCGGCCTGCGAGCTAAGTGTCGCTGGTTCGATCTTCCAGTCAGGGCACATCAGAGAAGGAAAACTCTGATTCCAAAAAAAAAAAACCTCCGCTGCCTTGCGGCATATCCCTTCAGGGGAAAGGCTAAGGGAGTAAACCCCGACAGAAAATCCGGAGCCGGAGTCCCTAAGGCGGTTTGACGTTGTAGTCAACACTGGCAACTCCTGCGGCGCACCTGAACCCAAGCTGTATCGACTCCGTCTTTCCCTTGGACCCTTCAGCTGCGAAGAGAGGGGGGGTCTGTTGCATGGGCAACAGCAGACCCTCCATATCACCCTGCCCAGGCTCTGTAGCTTCAGCGTCATCACAAGATGTCGATTCAACACGGGAGGAGACAGATACCATGTCACTCCCGAGTCGGACTGCGCAGCCATTCTCGGCGGTGCAGATAGACTCTTAAGAAGCTACACCATCGTCTCTCGAGACGGACGGCTGCCGACGACGACGACTGGAAAGAGTGATAGAAAAAGACATCATTTCAGATCCAAGGTCAAACTGTGTATCTTTTTTTTTTTTAATGGAGATGAAAATCAGAATCATGCCATATGTCAAATATAGATATCATGTCCTTTAATAAGAAGAGGGAAATTATTTGAATAGTGTTTCATAAAATAAAAAATATTCAGTTATAGGTCTATTATTTTTGTAGTTAATAGGTTAAATTTCTTTTATTTATTAAAATTATGGTTGGCATTATATGGTAGCTTTATAAAAACTGTCACTTTTTTTTTGTTAAAATAGAAAGTTTGTAAACCTACAACTGATATTTGCAGTTCAAAAATATAGGAACTACTATTTTAGAGAACCATAGGAAGTGAGAAAAACATCGTAGCTTCATAATGAAATATTAGAATCTAAGCTATCATTATTTAGTGTTCATATTTCTTACAAGAAAAACTCCAGCAAGATAAAGGCATTCCTTGCAGAGCGTTCACATTGAAAGCATCCTTGCAGATGCATTTGCATTTGAATGGTGTTATTCCTTTTGTACTCTCAAATAGCATTACATTAAGTATTAATGCAACATTTTGCTCCTGTTATTGTTAATTTGAACTTCTGCTAAACATTAACTTCTCATCTTATACAAGAAAAGTAGATGAGAAATGGTGTTTAGTGATACAATATAGAGAATCTCAAATTATCACTTTAGCTCCCAAATACTGATTATTGTGTAACATTGGCAACTCAAAAAACTGACACTGTTCACATGAAGATTATCACTGATATGCTTCTTTGCTTTTCACAGCAAGCTTCTTTTCTATTATTTCTTTAAAGATACAATTCTTGGAATAGATGCAATTATAATACAAAATAGAAAACATTGGTCTAGAATCACTTTTTCCTTCTTTTTCTAGTGAAGACAGAAAATATAATAGAATAGCCTTTCTATCAAGAGCCACATATTCTAAGGAACAGGACATTAGTTATGTAAGCTATTTAATAATAAAAACCTTAAGTGTGGAGCTTCGTAGAATAATAATTAAAAAAGTACTTACGATATCTAGGAGTTTTACAACTCTAAATTTTTCAATTATATACCTCTTTTACCTACAATATTCTATTTGACTCTCATATTGTCTAATAAATCAACAAAGCAGTTCAGCAACCTTGTGTAGTTAAGGTTCCACTAAGGTCTTGCCTAGTGTACAGAAAAAACAGTGTCAGATCATTTGGCTCTGACACACACCTGTATTAGCAGTATTACCTTCAACAGGTTTGTGTTTTTACCTCTTTAAGCCTCAGTTTCTACATCTGTTGTGTAGCTATATCATAAAATTGGCCTGTGGATGTAAAATGATAACATAACAATATTTTCCAACCCACCATATAGTAGTTAAGCTTTTAAATAATGGAAACTGGATATTAATCAATTTATTTTTTCACTCAAATTCTCTATTTAAGAGCATTTTCTTTGTCCAGAATTTCAGTTGTGTGGTATCTGTCATTTTTCCCTTCAGTAACAAATACCTATTTCCTACTTTGTGACAACTAGCAGTCTAGTCAGTGTTAAGCCAAAAATACACAAAACACTGCCCCTATATTATAAGTCTTTTCACTTCAGGGGATAAGAAATCCATACAAATAGTAATTATTCTATACTAAGATAAATGACTGGAGTTATTCAGTAAATATTATATGGTGACAAAGAAGAGAGTTTCAATTCAATGCTGAAAATTAAGGAAATGTCTATGGAGAACATTACACCACAGCTGGATCCCAAAGAAGGAATATAATTTCTCCAAGGAAATATAGGTGAGAAGACATAATTTATTATGCCTTACGTCTAAGGCATAGTTTGAAAGGAGAAGAGTGAATAAAAGAGACCAACCCTGGTGAGTATGATCATATAAATATTTATTGCTTTTGGTGGGATCAGTATAGCTAATATTACAACTGGAAAAATTATTTCCCTTCCTAAGTATGAATTTAGACTTTACCATCTCTATGAATTATTGTTGTGTGGAAATCTGTGTGAATGCATCAATAGTTAACAACCCAGAAGCCTGGGGAAAGTGAAGAGAAACTTTCTATCTCTAATGTGCTGGGAAAACTTCAGACATGCAGTCTTGAGGCTTCAAACCTGTTAAAGAATGCATGTCTAAAGACCCCGCTCCCTATCTCCTGCGTTTTACACCCTTTTGGATACACACAAACACAATACCATGTACGTCATTTTAGATTATGCCACCAGTCCTTAGAATATTTACTTCTCACTGTTATTGGAGCTGAAGGATTGAATTGGTTGATGTAGATCCATTATGGATTTAGTGACACTCCCTCCAGGTCCCCAATCAATGAAGGTCTTGTATTCCCAGCTGCTGGGAGTTCTGTCAGCAGACAGCCACTTCAGGTATCTATTCAGGGTCAGAGAGCAACCTTTCTCATGGTTAGAGCCCCACCCTGGGAGACTCCTTTCCAATGACTGGTACAACAGTGTGTGATGTGGGATTATAGAGGAGTTTGTCCTGGCCACTACATGGGTGGCTCAACTTCTTCTGCTGTGGAGTTGGTAAAGGCTTCAGTTCTGCTTCACAGCTTTGTTTCTTCCTCTGCCCTCCTTCTTCTTTCCTTCTTGTCTATAAGAGCTGCTTTCTCAGGGCATCTCTTCATAAGTAACCTGTGCGTAAAATTCCACCCCTGGTCTGATTTCCAGAAAACCAACCTGCAACAAATCTTTATTAAAATTAAACCATATGGGAAAACATATTTGCCAATGACATCACAGACAGGGGACTGATTTCCAAAATATATAAAAAACTTATATGACTCAACATCAAGAAAACAAACAACCCAATTAAAAAATGGGCAAAGGACCTGAACAAACACTGCTCTGAAGAGGACATACAGAAAGTCCATAGACACATGAAGAAGTGCTCAACATCATTAGCCATCAGAGAGATGCAAATAAAACCACAATGAGATACCACTTTACACCTGTCAGAATTGCCATCATCAACAAATCAACGAACAAGTGCTGGCAAGGATGTGGAGAAACGGGAACCCTACTGCACTGTTGGTGGGAATGCAGACTGGTGCAGCCACTATGGAAAACAGTATGGAATTACCTCAAAAGATTAAAAATGGAACTGCCTTTTGAACCAGCGACTCCACTACTAGGATTATACCTGAAGAATCTTGAAACCCCAATTCAAAAGAACTTATGCACCCCTATGTTCATTGCAGCACTGTTTACAATAGCTAAGTGCTGGAAACAACCTAAGTGCCCATCTGTAGATGAGTGGATCAAAAAACTGTGGTACATTTACACAATGGAATACTATGTAGCAGAAAGAAAGAAGGAACTCCTGCCATTTGCAACAACATGGATGGAACTAGAGAGAATTATGCTTAGTGAAATAAGCCAGGCAAAGAAAGAAAAATACCATATGATATCACCTAATACAGGAAACTAAAGAGCAACACAAACAAATGAACTAAATAGGACTAAGAGCAGAATAGAAGTCAATGGGGGGAGGGGGGAGGGAGAGAAGGGGGATAAGTAAGGGAAGGGTCTAGTCAAGGAACGTGTATAAATGACTCATGGACATGGACAATGGGGAGGGATATGATTGTGGGAGAGGGGGTGAGGTGGGTGAGTGGGAGCAATGGGGGAAAAACGGGACAACTGTAATTGAAAAACCAAAAAATAAAAAATATAAATAAATAAAATTAAGACATATGATGAGAAAGAATGCCTGAAGAAAGGTAGATGCTTTGTAACAAAGACTTTGTTTTTCTCTTTTGGAATTCAAAGTGTTATTGGCCTTGACACAGAAGAATAAGGCTGGAGGAGAATGTAACTTGGCCCTTTGTTCAATTCCCTTGAACGATCGTCTCAGTTGTATGTCGTTGACACTTGGGTATGTTTTTGCTGAGATTGTGCCTACCTTCAGGAACCCTGTGCCTTAGTAAATTCTGTTTTACCCAAGCAGTTGTAGAAGATGGTTTGGGAGGAGGTAAGAGGCTACAATGATAAAAGCATACTTTTTTCAATATCAAACTTACGCTGAACACCACCAGATTAGTAACAAGAGACGCCAAAGGAGAAAATAGTTCTTGATTTTAACGCATTGACTAAAAGCAAATTAAGAGCTGGCTTAGAGCAAAACTGGCAGTGAGGGGGAGGACCAGAGCACATGACCAAGAGAAACAATGAGGTGGATAAATTAAGGATAAAAGAGGGGAAAGTTTCCTAATATATGCATGTGGAGAGAAACAGAGGCTGAGAATTATATTATCATTCATTCCACTATCTTCCAATCCCTGTGCAAGGACTGATAATAGAACAGTGAATTAAACATAATTGGCCCTTAAAATGTACAAGAATTTTGATATTATTCCTGCATAAATGGTGATTGATTTTTTCTATTCAACAGAATTTTAAAATATGTGAGTATCTCCTGATGCTACTTGCTGCAATACATTCATAAAGACATACAAACTCTAATGGACTATATAATATTAGCCTGAGAAACAATTTAAGGTAAATGTAGTTTATAAAAATATGTATCATCATTTTATTTTATATATTACTGTTATGTGTTTATTAAATATGTATATTAGTTTTAGATGCATGTTTTTAATTAAAATGTGATATGTGTTATTGTAAGGAAACAAAACAAAAAATAAAATAAAATAAGAATGGACACAGATAACATCATAAAATCATTTTCACATTGTTGCTCATCTATAGTATGAGATTAAAATGCTATGCATTTTTATGTGATGTGTTTTGAATCAGCTTCTGTGACTAATATTTAATCATCAGTGGTTCGTAGACTTCCTTTGGTAATATACCTATATCTGCTTGTGTAATTATAATATATATCCATGTCCTGTTTTGTTTTAGTATATACGTAAAATTATATTCAGAGTATATAGTATTATATTTTGTTATAGATTATATATTAGTTAATCATATAACATATTACCATCAGTTATACATTGCATATTAATTATGCATAAAAACTAAATATAATTATATGTTAATTAATATTATATTTATAGATAGTATACAATTGATTAACTATTAACTTGTAACTAGAAAAAAAGTGGAATATAGTCTCTCTAGCATGGAATTTGAGAATCATGATAATAGTTTTGAATTACAATATTTTAAAGTATTCAAGTTTAAGGACAATGCTATTTATTATGCATTGAGTCTTTGCCCATGACCTTCCAGCTAGTCATTCTTTCTTGATAGAATTCATGAACTGTCATAAGTCAACTCAGTTGGTCCATTGTCACAGCCTACTCTTTATACACAACTTGTATCTTTTTCTCAATCATTGTCCTTTTATCTTTATTGTCATTAGCAGTATACCTTGGGTTATATTATCCTCTGGAATTCTCTTAAATCTGACAGTTTTAAGTCAGATTTAAGGAGACACAAAAGTTTGTGTCTTCTATACAAAACAGATTACAAAATAATCTCACTGAAAAAGAATAAGAAGTTGATTCATATGCACATGTTTGGTCCAAGCAGGAACAAATCACATCAGAATTCTATTTCAATTTCTGCAAATGAGAATTTTTCCACTTCAGTCAAAAATAGACAAGTCCAGCAATTCATTTTCCATGGTAGTTTTTATTACACATGTTGCTGCTATTTATGCAAAAGAAGAGCATTTTTTTTTTTAGGGTGAAAGCAAAATATCTTGATTAAGTTACATAAAATCAGGTGTACTTTGAGAAAAATAAATTTTATGATAGTTTATTCAATTTTTAACAATTAATTGTTGACTATTTTTGGGAAATAGAACAATGAAGTTATATATTATAAAACATCTCCCTTACTGATTTTCATTTTGTGTCTAGTCTAAACCAAATGGGAAAATTTAGTTCATATTCTGTTTAAATGGTTCTATTACCAATTGTAGTTATAAAGAAAATCTGCTGGTTTCTACAACATTTGTTAGTGGTATATTTACTTCACAGTGGCAGTGAAATAAGTGAGGGCATTGTTTTTTAAGTGGCATAGCATTGTTACACAATTTTTTTGTTTTTAAAAACAGCATGGCTTTATCAGGCAAGTATTGTTGCTTCCAATGTCACCTTCCTTCCATTAGTTATAACTCCCCTAAAGCTTATGTCTCTCAATCATGAGCAATATTGTGTTTAGGAAACTAGTTCATTAATTTTTCCATTAAGTCTTTTTCTCTGTCTAGTCTATTCTATTCTGATCACACAAGATAATCCTGTGAAGATGTAATGTGAAGCACGATCATCTTTCAAATTAAATAATTTGACAAGTACTGGAATAAGAAGAGGTAACAGTGTCTCTCCAAAGCCAACAAAATATTTATAGCAATTCAAGACTAAATTTAATAGTTTCAAAGTTCTCTATTCTAATTGGATTTAGGTTTGGTGAAACATGCCAATTTACATGACTTACTAAATACAGTAATTGAAAGAAAAATATTACTTTTAAACTGCTATTCCATATTTTCTTAAACAAGTGAAGTTAATGCTTTAAAATAAATGTACATCAAACTACATGTTACTGGACATTACATTGATGAACAATCCTTTAAGAAAACTTGCTATCAAGTAATGTAAGCTGGGTCTAACTATTTTTTTCTTTCTCTAGTTTATTTTTTATTTATTTTTTACAAAAACATTCAGTACCCACATCTCATGCATTTTCCAAAGCATGTATTTAAAAAAAAAAAAAACTTATGTGCCAAAAGAGAAGAAAATATCATGATAGGTGACAGTAGATATTTTTTAAAATTGCATGCTATAATATTCTTAAAGTTTTTATTTTCTTTAGCAGCAACTTGTTGGGGAGTTGAAGCCTTAGTCTCTTTTCTTTCTGAAGAATTATCTCTGAAAGGACTTGTTGAATTTGGAGGCCTAATTAAAGACTTAATTGGTTGGCAAGCTTGTTAGATTATACTTTGTAAAAGTGCATGCTTTTAAACTTATAGAAGTTTTGGACAGTGCTGTATTTATCTACCATATACTGCGCTCTGGATGATGGTCTTTGCTCTTACCTTGACCTTAAATGAAAAGGGAGGCTACAATAGACTGGCCTACAACTTCTGAAAAACGAGACATGCTGACATAGCCAGGCCACATGTTTGCTTTACACACATTAAACCAACAGATGATGGTATTTACAAGGCTTCACTAAATGCTTCAATCTATTTTGTGGACAAAAGGATTTTTAAGTTAATTCATTTTGTGGAGAGAATAATTTAACCAAGTTAGCATTTTGTTGACAGAATTATGATGAAATTCATTTTGTCTACATAATTGATTGGACAGGTAGCAGAATGTATTTCTCCCCAGAATGAAGCATATGCAGAGGTTGTCAAATAGCATTTCCTCCTGGTCTCAAATCATTCTGTCAGCAAAATGAATACTACATCTTTTCGTTTACAGTACCAACGTAGGTGTTAATTATTGGAGAATAGACTGAAAAGTCAAATCATCTCCTGTTCAATATTGATAGAAAAATATTCATATCATTAATTAACTAGACATTAATTTTACAAAAGGATTGTTCTGGAAAAGGCTTAAATCTAATTTGTGTAAGAAGATAGGTATATGGTTTTTCTTCACATTCATGACTATAGACATGAACTAAATACTTGGACTATAATGTAAATGGAATGACTAGAGTGAGAGACATTCAGAAACTGTTGACAGGTAGAGTACTAAGAAGGTCATGACTAGTCCATGACAGGAAAATTGAAAGCCATGTAAGTTATCCACACTAAGGGTAAATTTACATGGTTCTCTAGATGTACTTGTAATTGGATTAGATTCTTGTATCATAATCAGCTTAAGCCTAGAGACTCCCACAATGAAGACGAGAGTTGTTGCAGAGCTCTAGCCATGAATCTATGCCACACAGCTCCTCTTCTTTGCATTTCCTTATTGCCTTTCACCAAAATATCTGTGAATACCATAAACAGATTCCTACAGTATAGACTGGGCCATTCATTCATGGGACACATAATTACTGGAGATTCTTCTTCAGATACACTTTGTTTCAGGGGTTGAAACTCTCCATTCTGGATGTTAGGATATGATTGCGGGAGAGGGGGTGGGTTGGGTGGGGGAGAGAAATTAGGGGAAAAGGGGACAACTGTAATTGAAAAACCAAAATAAAAAAAAAAAAGAAACATAAACAGAAATTGCTGCAAGAGAAAAAAATACGTTTAGGGCTGGCTACTCAAAAAATGAAATCATGCACATTATATATGAAGAATCTGTGGTTATTTAGATTTTTATTTTGTTCCTTCATAAATAAAAGATGATGGAAGCATTTTCTGTCATTCTTGAGTCTGAATCCACTTCAAAGAATATCTTCAGCTTGTGAAATCCAATGTGAGTGGGTGAATTATTCACTATAGCTCTTTAAAGCTATCCAGCCAATGCATATAATTAGACTGATAAGGCCATATGTTAACTATTTTGAGACAGGATTACTTCCTCCTTTATCTAGTACTTTGTGGGTTTATTAGCAAACTTCTGCCAGCTACCATTTGTTTAAAAATTAAAGACCAATGCCAATGCTCAACTTCAGGGTCAGTGAAATAAATATGGACAACATTAGGCAGTTGTTCTGAATGTTATTTTGAAATAAACTAGCAAATGCTGCAGGCAACTACAGACTAGCTGAAAGTGACTCACTGGGGACAGATGTAAATATTGGAATATAAAACTAAAACATATTTAGTAGGATATATATTTCAGTAGGAAGACTGGAGAAGTCATACAACTGAGAAGGGAGGAACAACTGACTGGTATAAAATGGGGCCATAATGCTGGAACTGTGAGGTAAACGGTATTCTCCATCCTCAATTCCCTACCTGGCATTTTGCTGGAAAATATTTTGCCAAATATAGTCTGTTTGTATTTAGAAATTGCTTATTGCCCATTTCAATCCAGTTGGATTTGGTAAAAGAACAAAGTACATTACGCAATTTCTCTATTCTAAATTAATCATAATTAATTTGGGAATATAATATGATATGATTCATTTAGGAAATAATCTTAAGCAACATAATAAATGTATGTTGTGATACACACATCCATTAATATACATGCGTTCTCTTAAATATGGCCTACTATAGGGTGTAGGAACAAATATTAATAGAATTTGAAGCAAAATTTTTATGCTAAACATGTTTCTTTAATTAACTTAATATATATTTTGTATGTTTTATTGATTATGCTGTTAGTTGTCCCAATTTCTTTTCTCTTTGCTTCCCTCCACCAAGCAACCCCCCTCCCCCCAGCAGTCCCCCACCCATAGTCCATGTCCATGGGTTGTGCATAAAGCTCTTCTCAACATCCCCCTGTCTATTCCCCACCCTCCTACCTTGCTTCTTAATTCCTGCACAATTTCCCTCCCTCTCTTCCTTCCCCCTCCCAGCTGCCCTCCCCCCATATGCTCCCCATAACTATGATTCTGTTCCCACTCTAGTTGTCAGTTTAGTTTACCTTTGTTCCATTCCCTAGCTTCTGTTGTTGATAATTGTGATACTGTTTTCATTTTAATGTTCATAGTTTTGATATCCTTTCTTAAATAAGTCCCTTTAACATTTCATATAATAATGGCTTGGTGATGATGAATTCCTTCAGCTTTACTCTGTCTGGGAAGCACTTTATCTGCCCTTCCATTCTGAATGATATCTTTGCTGGATAGTGTAATCTTGGTTGTAGGGCCTTGCTTTTCATCACTTTGAATATTTCCCGGCAGTCCCTTCTTGCCTGCAAAGTTTCTTTTGAGAAACCAGATGACAGTCTCATAGGTACTCCTTTGTAAGTAATTATCCTCTTCTCTCTTGCTTCTTTTAAGATTCTCTCTTTATCCTTAACATTTAGCATTTTGATTATGATGTGTCTTGGTGTGGTCCTCCCTGGGTCTAGTTTGTTTGGGACTCTCTGTGCTTCCTGAACCTGTATGTTCATTTCATTCCCCAAATTAAGGAAGTTCTCCTTCATTATTTTTTCACATAATTTTTCAATTTCTTGCTCTCCCTCTTCACCTGCTGGCAACCCTACGATTCAGATGTTGGCACATTTATAGCTGTCCCAGAGGTTTCTATGCCTCTCCTCATTTTTTTTTAATTCTCATTTCCTCCTTCTGTACTGGGTTGACTGTTTGTTTCTTCATTATGTTACAGTTTGTTGATTTGAACCCTGGTTTACTTTCCTTCACCATTTGTGTCATATGGATTTTCCTTCATTTCAGCCAGGATAACCTTTATTCTTTCCTGTCCTGTTTAATCTTTGTTGTCAGAGTTGTGAGCATCCTAGTCACCAATGCTTTAAACTGTGCTTCTGTTAAGCTGTCTCTCTCCTCATCTGTTAGGCGTGCTATCTGCTCATTGTTTGGTTGTGCCACTGGGACCTTGATCTGCCCCCCACTTCTGGGTCATACTTCTCTTTCTCCTCATCTTTCTGTGTTTGCCTCTGTGATGTAGGCAAGCGCTGTCACACCTCTTACATTATAGGGAGCAGAGCCTTAGGTACTTGTCAGTACAGGGTGACCTGTTTCACCTCACTGTGGTGCTGTATGTGGGGGAGGGGGCAGAGCAGGAACAATGCTGCTTGCTCAGCACTTGCCCCTTTTCTAGGCATTTCTCACACTTTTGTATGGGACTGGCACCTCTTTAGCTGTTGCCTTATAGTTTTCAGAGTGGGTGGGTCTGCAGATGTTCTAGGACCATAGAGGTCCTTTATACAAGCGGACTCTGCTGAGAGACTGGCAGTTTCTTCCTCCACCCCAACTCCCACTGGTTTGCACAGTCAGAAGCAATGAGACTTGATTTTCCCTGGCGCTGGGACCAAGATCTGTTGGGTCTTATCAGAAGCTGGAAATGCTCCCCAGGTGTCTCTCCTAACTTTTTAAAACATATAACTGCACTTTCCATTGGCTTGCCGCTGCCGCCACCACACTGCATCCTCTCCGCCCTGGCTCCGCCCCTCCTACCTGTCTGGGTGAGTATTTCTTCTTTATATCTTTGTTTGTTGGACTTCCATGCACTTTGATTTTCTGTAACTTCTGGTTTTCTCTAGTTCTGAGGTACTTGTATTCCTTCTTAGCTCTGGAGGTAGACCCAGCAATTCTGTCTCGGCCTCCATCTTGGTCGGAAGTCTAACTTAATATATTTTAAAGTTTACATCCATCTTTAATCAAAACTCTTCCAAGGAACATAAAATGAAACATATCCCATGAATGTTTTAAAGCAAGAAGCTAAAGTAAGGTTGAAAATGTGAAATGGAGCCATATGTGAGGATGACATACATAGCATAGTGATTTATATGCTTGTTATTGGCCACCTCACTTTTGGTTTAAAACTTAAAATAATTCATTACACTTGTGTACAAATTTTCTATTATCCTTAACTTTTCCAATGTTCCATACGTACACATACATACACTAACACCAAGGAAGGGGTTATTATTTCCATTTATAGGTGAATGACGATAATCCAAAAATTCAGAGATGGTAACAAAGTACCCCCATCCTCAGAGGAAATGAGCCAAGACTTTAAGAAAAGAACTGGTCCATGGACCTAGCTATTTTGAGACAAGTGCAGTTCTCTTTTCATTCCATCATATAAGGTTTCTTAGAAGAAATAAATCTTGAGCTAGAGTAAAAAAATGATCAAGATACTATCTTGTAGGAGGTATTGTTAAAAAGATACACTCTGACTAGCTGGAAAGAGGTGAAATTTCAGGTTAAATCTGGTGAATGGATTTAGTTGACAGAGGGTTAAGTTATCAAGCTGAAGTGTTACTTGAGATAGCAAGGTCTTAGGGAACTTTCAAGAAAATGGAATGATGACATCTGTACACTGCACTCAAAATTTCCTTTTTCAAGAGAGTTACAATGAAATGAATATATGTGCTGCTTGATGTGTTTTGATTTCTTAAGGTAAATAAAGGGATACACATTTCAATAATGCATTTTAAGTGGGTTATATAGAAATTAAAATAATTTTGCAAGGCATAACATAGTTCTAAAAATTAGACATAGTTCAAATAAAGAAAGTGCTGTTGTTACAGAGGATTATTGGTAGCAGCATCTATGAGGAATGTGAAAAGTTTCTTTGGTATCAAATGTACTCAACCCCACTAACAGGATAGAAAGTAAACTTCATGGCAATCTTTACTTATGGAGTTCAATTAAGTGGGGTATATCTGAGCAGTAGGAAATATTTTCAAATGAAGATAATATCGGATTTTGGGGTAAAGATGGCAACATGGGTTTTGGTGCCTATGACATATCCTTTACACACTCCTCTAAGGGGAGTGCAAAGAAATTTATTTTTAAAGACCTATCCCCACAAAGACTGGAAGCACAGTAAAAAGAAATTACAGAAACCGTAGTTCTACTAGTGGCAAAAGACTTAATAGACCTGAGCAAACAGAATCCTGAACCTGAAGCAACCCAAGAATCAACTTTTGTAAATAGACCCATCAATGGCTCTTGATTCGGTAATACTGGGCATATAGATTATTTATTGCTGCACAGCAAACTACCTCAAAACTTGTGTAAAACAATAGCCATTTTATTGTGCTCACAAATTCTGTGGATGAAGAATTCAGAAAGTATGCAGTGAGAATGATTGTCTTCCGCTCTGTGATGTCTGGGGCCAAAACAGAGATGATATGAATGGCTGGAGGTTAGGCTGGAAAACCCACTTTCAAGATGGCTTCTTCACTTACAGCCTATGACTGGGCTGGCTCAGCCAACAAAAGGTTCTGTTGGGATTTTTGACTAGGGTGCTTGGATATGGTTTCTTAAGTGGTCTCAAAGCAGTTGGGCTGTTATTTGATGATTCAGGACTATAGGAGTATTTCTGCCAGCAGAATGGTACCTGCATGGTCTTTCAAAACCAAGACTATAAAACCACATTGCCTCAGGTCTTCCAGACTCTATTGGTAGAATCAGCCTCAAGTCCACTCAGATTCAAGGGGAGAAAGTATAAGCTCTTGTCTCACTTCGAGAACGGCCATATCAGGTACTTCTGAAAGTGGTCATGAGGGATTGCATTAAAACAAATCAATTTGTGAAGCAGATACCCACCCAAGATTTCACACAGTGGGATGTTGCCCCTCCTTTACTATGACAAAAGACTGGAGGTTTATTTTCTGAAAAACATAAAACAGCCATTCCCTTGTCTGAGAAATGCCAACATAATTGAGAGCAAAGATATGAGAGAGAAGTTTGGAGTGAAGTGAAGTTATACGAGGTCTGTCCGAAAATTGTCCAGCCACTGCTAGTATAATGAGAATGGTTTGTGAGGCATCAATGTAACATGGCAGTCAAAGAGAGTGGAATGGAATGCACATGCATGAACAATGACGATGTCACTGTACTAGTCAGAGGGGGCAGTAGTCATCATTGAGTGAGCATGTGTACTGTGTGGCCATCACATTCAAAATAACTGAGCAAGCAGATCAATGAATCTGCATCGAATTTTGTTTTAAACTTGAACATCTGCAGAAACTATTCAGTTGATCCAGGAGGCCACAGCTATGGGCAACTGGCGATTGGCAGCTTCATCACGACAATGCGTCCACTCATGCATCAGGTCTCCTGCAGAGTTTTTTGGCAAAATATCAAATCATCCAGGTCACTCACCAACCCCTGCAGCCCAGATTTGCTGCCCTGCAACTTTTGGCTTTTCCCAAAACGAAAATCACCTTTGAAAGGGAAGAGATTTAAGACTGTCAATGAGATTCAGGAAAATACGATGGCGCAGCTGAAGGCAGCTGAGACAACTGACTGAAGTCCCAAGGTGCCTACTTTGAAGGGAACTGAGGCATAATTGTCCTATGTACAGTGTTTTTTGTATTTTGTTCAATAAATGTCTCTTTTCACATTACAAGGCCGGATACCTTCTGGACCGATCTTATATATACTAGATGCTGTTATTTCCCAGCTCTCTTAACTTCAAGAACACAGGGAACTAGTCTTTATCTGCTCAGCAAGATATTTTAAGATTCTTTTCTGGGAAATATGACCAGCCCAATTTTGACATCAGTTTCCTAGGTAAAGGATCAGCCAAGACATCCTCCAGCAAATCACACATGTGGAAGCTCCACTCATGACCTTTTAATCAGTTTTTTAGTGTTTTATGTAAATGACTAACAATGGTTACTGGATATTTGAGGAAATCTTCTAACATTAAAAATAGAGGGGAAAACTGGAGAAAATGGGGACTTCAGAGATAAAACTAGTAAAAAGAGTTGTCACTAATATTCTCAGAGTGATGAGAACTGATTTTGCAGTCATAAAGAATCAAAAAGGAATAATACAGAAAAGTTACATTCTGCCAACATAGAAGATTTGGGAGATAGAGTTGAAGATAAAGTTGAAATAGAACAAAATGACCAAAATAGAAAAAAGAGAAGAAATATAAGGAAATTATGGAGCATTCAGAAAATCTAGCATCAAAATGTAACAATTTAGAATGAAAACAAGGGAGGGAAAATCAATAAAATAATTCAATATAATTTTTCTACAAGAGAAGGGACTTTTCAGATTGAAAGGGCCAGTGAATGCCCACCCAATAGATTAAAATTGACATGAAACAAAGTCTGCTGTGATACAAATCCAGAGGACTCAGGACAACAAGTTTATACAAAAAGTCAGGAATTATGATACCTCTCAACAGAAACAATGAAAGCTAGAAGGCAGTGAAAGAATACTTTCAATATTCAGAGAAAAATATTATTTCCAAACTAGAATTATACATGCAGTCAAACTATCAATCAAACATGAAAGTACAATAAAGTATTTTGACAGGCAAGGTCTTAAAATTTTACCTCTCTTGTTTCTCAGAACTAGCTCCACAAAATAGGAGAGTAATCCAATAAAAAAATCAAGGGTTAAAGAAAGCACAAAATCCAAACACAGGACGTATAGGAGGGAAACTTTTGGATGCTAGCTGCACTCTAGGCTTGGTGATAACCAGTTTAGATAGAAACAAGCTAGAAGGTTCTGGGAGAGAATCCTTCGAGATGATAGACTCAGTGGAATACCTGATGTGTTTGGGTGTTTTCAGAGAATATGTGGGCAATTGGTTAAAGGCTTTGAGGTACATTATACTTAAAACATAGAAAACTAAGCTAATAAAATATAAAGCAATCCCTAATCTCTTTCTGGAGAGAAAGCAAAAGAAAAAATTGTTCAGGAAAATAAAAATAATCCTATTGTACCACATCGCTCAGTTGTGATTATAATTAACATAGCATTATGCAAGCTCAGAAGATGGCCTATACAGAATGACAAGGTTAGGATATTATGAATACAAGTGTGGAATATAGACAGTAAGTCCAGCCTGTGGGGTTAAGTAAGGGAAGGAAGGAACAGATTCCTCACTTCTATAGAAGGATATCAACTCACATTATTTGAAGACATTCATATACCAAAGATTCATCTACAAGAGATACAAGTTCTTGTGTTCTGAGGAGTGTGAAATAGGAGCAAGCAGTAGGAGACTATTATTTTTTGGTTAAAAAAACTTTTCAAGGTTAATAAAAAACATAGACCTTTTAATTTATGTACACCTATAATTTTGTAAAGTTAAAGATAAAATGAAAAGTCTTGGATAGAAAAAGAAAAAAACATTATCACCAGAGTCAACTTAATAGGATGCCAAATAATAGTATTAAACACTGAGCTGAGATGCATATTTGTAATATTTATAACCCCTTAAACATTAATATATATTCACACATGTATACATACACATATGAATATATTTCATAGCCTACTGAAGAGCCCAAAAGGATTAATGAATTTTTATACATTCCAAGTATCCCTTTTGTTCTTTTTAAATCATTTTTTAATTATTTTCAATTACTGTTGACATACAATATTACATTAGTTTCAAGTATACACCCCAGGGATTAGACATATAACATACTAAGTAAGTAATCATCCCGATATATCTCATACCCATCTGACACCATACATAATTATATTATTGATGACATTCCCCATGTTGTACTTTATGCCCCCATGACTATTCTGTAATTAGTTCTTGGTTACACTTTTATACATGCTTAACCAATTAGCTAATACTAATTAGAAAAGGAGTAAAAAATATGAGAAAAATTATGTAAAATGGTAATTTAGTAGAGCAAAATATCATTCATTCTGAAGACAAAATTTGTAATAACCAGAAGATTCCCACAGTTACAAAGTAAATGTTCAGTATTTATTGGCTCTCATAATTGCTAGAAAAGTTTAAATGATACAGAGGATGGCTTCAGTCATTTCTTTCTATTGGCAATTCTTGTTACAAATCTGAAGGAGAGGTGCAGATGCAGGGGGCTGGTGCAACAAAAAAAGGTTTGTTTCTTTTAAGGATGCTTGTCAGTTACAAGGACACTCTTGTCTCTAAAGGCAAAGGCATAAACTCTTAGTACCTTGGACATACAAGTACTACTACATTTCAAAACATATCCTACAGAAACGACCCTGATAACTGACTACCATGAAAACAGACCAACATAAACCACTTTTTTAAGTAAGGATAACTTTATCCTATAGTGGTTATAGGACAATGGAAAAGAAAACACAAAAACAGAGTCCTGATTAATCTCTAAGAACATAATAGACATATCTCCTAATAATTTATTATCAAATAGATTTTGTATAAAATACAGTTTATACAAAAAATACATTGTGTGTTAGATTTACCCTTTCCCTCTAATTTAAAGACTACCACCATCCACATCTTCTTTGTCATAATTACTCTCCTTGTTAACACCTCATAATGAGGAAAAAACGAATCAATTGTGTCATTACACCTTGCTGCCAAACAGAAGCCACACAGCCATTAATGACTTTAACATATGTTCATGTTTTCCTGGCCACTGGGAACTTCATTCATCTGTTTCTCCTTGAGGCAAGATATGTCTGTTAATAACATGATCCTGAATTTCTTTCTCTGGGAGTTAATATTCAGAATAAAAATTTCAGGTTCAACATTAGAGGTGAAGCAACTGAGAGATAAGGTGCCCAGAAGGGATGAACGGCTCTAGGATCATCTGATCTTACATTTTCCTCCCTACACCATATGTCTGCCTTCGTTACAAAGCAGCCCACTGGGTGGCGATATGAATATGTAACACTTCAAACATAAGGCGTTAGAATTCCTCGAGACAATGCAAAGGGTTTATAATTTCAATAAAAACATAACATCGAGCAATACACTAAGTATTTTGTCACTGACTTGGGGAACATAAATTTTAATATTAGATCTGTGGTTTAAGTGATTAATCAGTTTAGTTATTTAAATGCCTCCTATCACTTCCTCCCCCAAACAAAAGATCTTACATGAACTTTTTAGTTAACTGTTCTCAAATTATTTTTTTCCCTGTCAATTCAGACTAGTCTTGGTCAATTTACTTAACCTCTTCATATTTCATTTCTTTTCTGGTCCGGTGATCTACTCCGAAGAAGCACTCATAAAAGTAATTATAAACACTTTGCAATTTTTAGTGCCAAAGACAACTATACTGCTTTGAAGTCACCAGAAGTGTGACAAGTGTTTAGACAAGTACATAATTAAACTGTCCAAACTGCATTAGCTATTGATGGCTTTTAACTAGGGCTGCCTGTGTCTATCAACCTATGAGTTTAAATTATAGTGTCCTCTGTAAGCCCACCGAACTTTCCCAGAGGACTGCAAATGGACATTGAAGTCTGAAAGTTTTCCTTATCTTTAATGACAGAAAAGACAGCATCATCAGACTGATATCTCTTCAGTTTTCTTTTCCGTTTCTCATAGAAGAAATGATAACTGTGTTAATTAGTTTTTAAGGGAATGTTGAATGCCATTACACATAATGACAAATCAATAGCACTACAGTTCAAAATGGAATGCTTTTGCAACCTAAATGTCCCAGCTTTCACCACTCCACGAGTATAAATAAAGTCCCATTAATTTGTGCCTGGGTCTCACTGATACCAAGCTCTCAACTACGCACAATGAAATTTTATTACTCCACAAGTGTTTCTGAGAATTTCCAAGATGTGACTTAACTGCATCTTAAACTAAGCCTGGTCATCCCTCACTTTCCCTGGTAGCTGAGCCCAGTCCTGAAGTTGTCGGCATTCCCTATAGCGCCACCAAGGGGCCACTAGGCAGACCTGCTTTGTTTCCTCTCATCTGAGGTATTTACAGACCCTGGTCTAGTAAAGAAGTAGACATCTCTTCAATTATTCACAACAAAGGAAATCGGATGCAAGGAAGTAGTTACTTACAGGCTACGAAGGCTGAGAACCCCAACAGAGGATCATGAGCAACCCTAAGACCAGCAACAAGAAGCCAGTACACACCTGACCTGGAGAGACAAGGAAGAACAGGTGGAAGCTGCAACCACAAGAGGACAGCCTATCAGGAATTGGTTTCAGGAAAGAGGTACAACTGCTGCTCAGGAAGCTTCCAGAAGTACAGTGGAGGTAGATACCCTGGCTTCTTTATCTCCCTCCAATCCCCCGCCCCGGTACTATTCATCGTCTTGACCCAGATGGATGCCAGCTGATATAGAATCCTTCAGGGGAAACATACAGTGCTGTAATACAGAACACAGCAGATCAAGGGTGAAAAATGGACGGGATGGCCAATAGGTACAGGGTCTGGATAAGAAGACTGGCTTCTCTTGCTGGATTGGTGCCAGCAACTCTTCAGCTGTGAGCTCAGATGCTTTTGCTGGCTGGCAGCTGCTCTGTGTCACCCACTGTACTCTCAAGAATTAGTCACATGCCCCACTTCCATAACAGAAGTTTGTAATAGAGCTAAGCTACTCCATGGTATTGCTGCCTCAGCATCCACCTTGTTTGGTCAAGCGGCCTTAAACTGACACAACCTCCTACCCACCGCCATGCAAATGCATGCCCTAGATAACAAACAGCCCCCAGACTCACAGAGGTGAGTTCCCAAAACAGCTTCCCCAATACCCCTTGTGATTAACAGTGTCCCGCTTTTCCTTGTGTGCCCTTTAAACAAGACCCCCATTGTGGTACCAAAACCGTACTCTTCAGCTTCTGTTGAGCAATCTGCCCTTAACATGGGGACCCCAAAGCACTCCCCCCACAGAACTTAATAAAGGCACGTCCCCCGGGTCCTATCTCTCTGTGTGCCTGTGCTCTGCCTTCCTCTCCCTGTGCACCCTCTCCAGACCCAGTGAGTGATAAATCTTTATTTCACAATCTCTGTGGTCTTTTATTGAACTGTGGCTCATCACCCAGCACCCCGGCACCCCACTTAACCAAAGTTAACAAAGTCATAACAAGGTGGCAGCCTGGAATTGATACATATTCTGTGGACTTCTTCTCTAAAGCCATTGCCACCACTACTTACTTGTTCAGGGCTCACGATATTTCAATGCAAGATCAAGAGAGTAACACTGCCTTCCTTCTAGTTAAAGAGAGTTTTGCAAGAAGATTGACTTCAAAGTATTAGAAACATATTGGGCATAAGTCTTATTTCTCAACCTTACTGTTTCAGGCAATGTCATATTTATTTAGTGTTTAAGTTAAATTATATCAGAGTTTGGGTCCCTGTGTCAACAGCTTGGCAGGAATTTCAGTATTACTCATTTTAGGGACTACTAACTTGCCCCTAAAATCAGAGGAAACATAAAAGTATACAGTATTGAGAAAATAAGGTAAATGCCTTTAATTATTAGACTGTCATAGTCACCAATTATGCCCTCATTGTTCCAGCAATAGACTCCCTAGAAGACTAGCAGTTTTATATAACCAAAAGGATGGCTGGGTGGGGGAAACACTTTCTTATACAACTCCCACACTTCACAGATCATGGGGCTTGCCATCCAGCAGGCCTTTGTTGCTGGGTGTGGTCTTGTTCTGAGAGCCATTCTTCCTGGAGCAAACTCTTTCTTGAAGACTTCCCTGACTAGTACACTGAATATGGCTCTATTTGCCAGCCAGAACCCAATCCTGATAGAAACCTCAGGTTATTCTTTTGTTGGGGGACATCATTATTTTGTTTTGGTTGAGTTCACATGCCACTCAGTAAACATAAACAGACCTAAGAGCTGAGGACAATTCTTAATTTCACACATTAGTCTTAAATCATGGTATAAACTCAACTAAGATGCCTGTTACGCTTCATTTGGCTTTATGACCAACAGACAACTTCCTGGCAAGGGCTGAGAAGCACCTGGTATATGATGCTTTATTTTCAAGATAGGTTTGTATATCATCCTTTATGTATTTGTGATCCTAGTTTGAAAACAAATCATTCTGATTCTGTTTTGGAGATAGAGAAGCCAGGTTTTTGATGAGCCAGAGGTTGGGGTAGAGGGGAGGAGATTCACCTGGGCTCAGTTATTTGCATATGTCTGTTGGTAGTTTGCCCGGTTCTTTCAGCAGCATCAGGGAAATTTAAGCTTAGATACCTTAGAAGGGACCCTGTAATCAGTCAGAGTCAATGCAAGATGTTGGAGAAGCTGTAAAAAGTCTGTAGAAAATAGAGAAAGAAAAATAGATCTATGGTCCATGAAACAGGCTGATTATACTTGTTAAATATTTGTTAGAGGTAAATTATAGAGTTTTTTTGTAGATGCTATCAAGAAAAACAAATAAGTAGATAAGCAAAACAATTCTCATGGTAGGTATTTTCTTCCTTTGGACATTATACAGTGAACAGAACAGAATGTTACAACCTGTTAGCAAGTATTTAGGATACAACTATGTATGGATTATAAATGCAGACAGTCACATTGGAATGTATGTGCTAGTCTTGCCTAAGGTTGGTTAGTGTGACTCAGTTCCCCTATTTAGCTGTGCTTATCCTGACAAAACCAATTTTTAGGAGACATGGTCAACTGTCCCTCTTTGGGTAATTTTCTCCTACACTGAGAAGGATAGGCTTCCACTTGTGTATGTCAGGCTGTAATCTGAAGGTGTAACAATAAGAGTAAAAAGACAGAGTTTTTGAGAGCCAGTCTGATGGCAGCTGTTTGTCTGGCTATGCGATGGTGAATATAGGGAACTAGGAAGTAAAGACATAGAGGTGGGGAAGGAGGGCATAAGAATACAAGATAGGACAGAAGGCAGAAAGGCAGGATTTATGAGAGCTCCATTCATGGGTTATATTGTATCAAATGAAATAGGAAAACTGTGAATGAGGCTGTAAATGCATGTCAGGATTTGGGAGAATTTTATTACCCACTAGAGTTACATTCTTCTATATTTTGATATTACTAAGTCCTTTTCAGAGTAATATACACTTTAAATTCTTCCCCAACCACATCAAGGCAGTATTCTGAACAATGGCTGCTACTGTTTCAGAGGTTATAGTTTTTACTTTTATTTTTATTTTAGTGAAGTCAGCAGTTTCTGAAAAGTAACCTAAAGCACTTTTATTTTAAAAGGCCCATCTTCAATGGTCTCCTTTTTTTTTTTTTTAACGCTTTAGTGTTAGGCATGGGCTGAAGGAGAGAAAAATGAGATCATATCTGAACATAAAACTGTAATATCATATATACTAAAAAAAAAAAAAGAAAAGAAAGAAATATTGATTCATTCTCTTGTTTTCCTTCAAGGAATGGCAAATTGATAGCTTTTGTACTTAGGACATGCTTCTGAATATAGACTATCTGGCGTTCTACATATTGTCATGCCACAGGAGCTTTGACTCTGATGTTGGATTTACATGTATCACCCAAGTAACAATCTGGTCACAATTCCTGAGGGAAGCACAGAAGCTTCTGCTTCAAATGCCTGCAGAGATAAGAACCTCCCAATTTCACAAGATCACTCTATGCTGAATTGTCTAGATAACCAGAGAGTTCCACCTTATATTGATCCCAAATCTGTTTGCTTGAGGCTGACATACATCTTCCCAGTTATGTTTGTGGAACTACCCAGAATAATGAATCTTTTAACCTCAAGTCCTCCAAATGTTAAGGCAGTACAGGAGGAACATGTTCAATTGCTATTCCAGAACCTCTTAGATACATCAAACTTGGGGAAACATTCCAAAACTGTGTCTTAACCAAACTCAACCTTTAAAATGAAGCACATGTTAGACTCTAATAAAAGTTACTATACAAATGAAGGCTAATTTATTTATACATAATCCATAATGTCACTATATAATCTTTTTTAGCATGGATTTTCCTTAAGTCAGTGTACAGATTCTTAACAAAGCAGCTCTGTCTGATGTGAGGCAATCTTGCTTCACAGTTAATGTCACTGGGGGATACTGGGGACAGACAAGAGAACAGTGAATGACAGATTTAGTCCCATATTTTATTGAATCTAACATGCCATTGCTTACAAGATGCACCTTTAGTTTAGGGACTGCTATGGATCAATGAACAAGGTATTTATTACTTTGAGATGTTATGTGGCTACATGGAAGGTGAACCAGACATCCCTTCTCTCCCTATTCTGGTAGGAGCTTAGGACTGGTTGATGACTACAGGAGGACCACATAGATATTGGTGTTATTTATGCCAGAAGTTGAAGTCAATATTGAGAGTGACTATGGATGCAGCATAAGGGACAACATAAATCTGTTTCCTTTATTTATTTATTTTTTTAATTTCGTCATTTGAGGGTAGCTAACCTAGTGCCGTTTCTGTGGATGAGCACAATTTTACTGATGTTCTGCCCGCCTGGTATGTAAACATGCTAAGTGTAGATTTAATAAAACATTAAGTGCATGCCACCTTGTGTGAAGCTTTTTTCTTCTGTTAGATCACATGGAAAGCAATAATGGCTGGATGAAAATAGACTGAGAACTATGGGGTGAGGTGGGATAACCTGGAGACTTTCAAAAGTGGAAGAAAGGAGAAGCAGAGACATAATTACCAACACCTTGCTTCATTTCACACTAGTCAATGCCTTCCTCAATATGTTTAATTGATCAAGTTAAGAGAACAAAGTCAACAATACCACACACAGAAGGAAGAATACGAATGTGTAAGTGGAAGAATTTGCCATTGATGGTAGCAAAAAATAATATTTAAAAATATTCTGCTGCTATCTTTGGGTATACACAACCTAGTAATAAATAGTATCATATTTTAAAAATTAATCTTGGGTTTGCTTAGCATGCATTCCATTGCCTAGTCAATGCTGACATTCTGGAGAAGGCATTTCACAACAGAAATTCTGAGAGTAAATATAAACTGAATCTATTCTTTTAAACATGAAAGGATTAAAACTGAGAGAGATACATGCTACAAGGGTTTAGTAACCCTTTGCTGTATTAAATAAATCAAGTCCTCTGGAAACTTCCTTGAGTCTTTAGAAGAAGACAAGTTTGGTTTATTAAACTTGTTTATTGAATTTAACATAGCTCGGGGTCTGTCATCTGGCAGTTAGGAATCATGACTTGAACTTATTCAACTAACTTTACCAAATAACATATTTTCTTTAGCCGTCCCCTGGAAAACAGAATATTGAACTGGCTCATAAGGACCTACATAATGATTTTAAAGACTCACCTGCCATATAAATAGGAAAAAGTCTTGGGCAGAATCAGAAGGTTCTTGTTCATTACAAAGGGGAAGTGTTCACCCCTGCTCTCTTTTTTTTCTTTTTCTTCCCACATTTATTTTTTACCTTTGTATTTTATGAAGGACCATAAACTGTGTTCTTTCTTTTAACTTGAAACTTACAGGAAAAACAAAACAAAACTCATTCTCTTTTTTCTTAGCTAGCAATAAGGATCTCTGCAGGTACCAAGACAAAACCAGGAATTATTGGCAGTGAATAAAATTTGTAGCTATTGTTAACTTGGCACTGAAGCCTATATGTGAAGTATAACGCTTTTTTCTTTTCCAAGGTAGTCAAAGGAATTGGGATGTTATCATTCAGTTCTCTCTCATCTCTTTACTAGCTGAACAAGAAAATCATTCTATCGAATATTGGCCACAGATATGGCAAAAATTATTTTCCCAGATTGCTGGGAGCAAATGAAATAGGAAGAGCAGACAAAGGCTGTAGTATAGACAGCACATTCTTTGTCCTGCAAGACTCTGACCCCATGTGGATACTGATTGCAAAATAGCCCAATGTTTCTTCTATTTATTCATGCCTTTTGCAATGTATTTGCAGCCCATTCTATCAAGAGGGTTATTTCTTTACCTTTGAATCTGATGGCCTTTTGATTTGATTTGGCCAAAAAAATGTGATGTGTCATGTCAGGGTTACCGTAGCCAGGATCGTTGCCTTCACATGCATGTATTTTTATTTGCCTAGGTCACCATTATCTAAGAGAATTCTTTCTGCGTAAGCATTACACAGCTCAGACTGGCCGGGTGCCGCCTTTGTTAACTTCATGTATATATACAGGCCTTGCTGTTTAGGCATCACAGATGATTCTGGCTCCCAGTTCTCCCTATGTCCTTGCCTGCCGCTGCAGGACAAGAGTGAAGGTGGATGATCGCTTGGCTCCAGTGACTCACCTATTCTCCCTGGCCTCCATGTTCCTGTCCTTGCCCAAAGGAGTGAGATTAAACTTTTATGAGTTCCCTTTCCAATCCACTGTCGTTTTTCAGTTTCGCTGAATCTGAAGTAAACCTGACTGGAGCTGAGCTCCTGTGCTACACGGTGGAAGTGATATATTCCAGTTCTGAGCATAAACCTCTGAAGGCCTTCCATTCTATCACTCTCTCTCAGGCACATACGTCAACAAAGAGAATAAACCCTGGCTTTTCTGGTGGAGGATGAGAGACCATGTGGAGCAGAACCCAGAGAGCTGAGATCGCCATAGGCCAGTTAAGCCCAAATTAACCCACCAGATGTATAATAAACTTGGCCAACCAAGATCAGTTAAGTCTGGCCTATATCAGCAGTCCCTTCCAACTGATCCATAGACCCAGGAACTGAAATAAATGTGTATTGTTGTATGCCACTGAGGCTTTACAGTTGTTTGTTGTGCAGCATTATCATGGCAAAAGAGAACTGATATAGAGGTTCTTCTAAACTAGAGCATTTCTTCCTTTCTCAATGCCAATAAACCAATGGGTACTGACAAATGGCAATGGGTCGAGATATCTACTTCTTTCCTCAAGTCTAGTTTAAAACTTTGAGAAGTTCCCAAGAGAAATATGCTTGATACTAGTTCTTCAATTTCTTTTCTCTCAGTTTATCAGAAGGGGGAAAAGCAATTGTCAAGTCTATGTTTGGAATTTCGAGCTTCATTTTTATCTATCTTTCCATCAAGTTCCCAGGGCACACATGCCCTCTCCTGACAGTCTCCTATCAAGCTGTGCTAAGATCCATACAAATAAATAAATGGAAAGGATTAAAGCATTATGGAAACAGTTAAATTTCAATAGAACTCAAAGCCTTACATTAGTTTTTCTCAAATTATAATCTCAGGTCACTTGCATCCAAATCATCCTGGAGAGATGACTAAAATTCATGTTCCTCAGTCTCACCCAGACATACTACTTCAGGAACAGAATCTGAGTAGAAGTGAATGTGATTATATTTCACTGCAATTTTTGTTTATTTGCTTGTCTTTGTTTATCATTGTTTTTCACTGCTGAAATTATAAAACAAAGTCAGATCAGCAGTCAGCTTCTTCACTTTATTAAGAGTAGTTTTGATTATAGTCAGGAATCCACAGAGAACAAAGAAATTGCTCTATGTATTTCAGTAACACCAGTTTATATTAGGAGGCACAATTAAGAAAAAAAAATAAAGAATTACTCAATGACTGTAAGTGCTAGTTAACAAAGGCTAGGAAAGCCGCCATCAGCAATCTTAGCCTACAGCAGCAAGGCAGCTCTTTCTTAGAAGGTTAGCCTGAAGTTCACTTCTAATATCACCTCTGACACCAGCCTACTTGTCTGTACATAACTGTCTCCTGAGATTAATGATTTATCTTTGTGTTTCACTTTCCAGATTTTTGGCAAGGGTCTCTCATTAGATGACCATAACTTGAAACCAGATTCTGTGAAGGGGATTGTATGAAACCTAGTTCCAACTTCTGTTTGTCATGCAGAAATATCTTAGATGTGGCTGGTGAGGAGTCCAAGTTGACAATAAAGATGCCAGCCTATAACCAATCCCTGAGGTATGACCCTAAGTCTCATGTCCAAAAGTTTTAAGAAAAGGAGCCTGCATATGTAGGTAGAAAGTTAGAGTGTGAGTGATATCTAAGCATTACTTACACATGATTTTTGAGAATTAAACCAGGAAAAGATTGAGTTGGATATTCCTGTCATACTGTACAGGTAACAGTTTAACCTTCACAAGGCACTGGCCAGTTTCTATTCTTCATTATATATTTAAACTTTTCTCCTGAAATGTACAAGCTTTGATAAGTTTGAAATCCTGTTTTCCAATTATGCAGTTTATAAATAATTTCTTCCTAAGTTTCATGAGATGACGTGCAGTAACATTTGGCCTTTTCTTATTGATATCTTGGAAAATATTTCTAATTGTATTTCCAACATTTGGTTTCTTCTTGTAATACTGCTGGCACTAACAGTGCTTTTGTTCTCATTGAACATGATGGAATTAATATTCTTTATGAGAATCTATCAACAATAAGACTAAATACAACAATACACTAGAGATAGTAAACAAAATAACTGACATATGTGATTAGCAGGGATGGGCAGATTGCACAGGTGTTTACACTGAACTTACATTTGAAAGTTGGTAAGTTCAAAGTTCAAAGCTCATGAGCAAAGGGCAATCTATCTATCTATATATATATGTGTGTGTGTGTGAGTGAATTTTCATTTCAAGCAAAAATAAAGGTCAGATATGTGGCAGGGAATATGTGTCAAGAATTTTGTTTACACAATTTATTAAATGCTCACAAGAAACCATTCTGTATATATTAGAGTTGAGGGTTAGAGAGGGTAAATAATTAACCCCAATTTTCACAGTTTATAAAAGGCAGAGGCAGAATTTAAGTCCATGGTTTCTGACTCCAAACTTTGTGCTTTTCTTACTTCATCTCTCTGCAATTTTCCAAAATATAACTGCTTGCTGTTCTGCAGGCAGGTGAATACAGCACTCTTTTCTGTCTTGCTCTTGTCTTTATAGCCTCCGTTGCTGAATCTCAATTTGGAAGGGAGAGAATGATTAAAATATAAAGCCTTTACCTTTCTTCTCTGGGGTTTCTCATCATCTGTCACCAATGGTGACAAACAAAAGTTACAAATAAAATTGTATCTTACTTCATTGTGAAGGATATTTTTTTCAGTCCCACAGGAATCTATTCCTTTTTCCTACCAGCACATCAATTTCTTTTCAGAAAACTTTCACTGTCTTTCTGTATGTAGTCCTAGTGGACTGTTGAAACCAGGTGTTTGCCTCCTACTATGGCAGTTGAAGTGGCAGGGTATCTCACTCCCGCCCCAGTACATTCGAGGGTATGGACATGTGACTCAATCAGATGGTCTCCTCTAGAGCTTTGAATTTTGAGCCAGAGATGGAAGTCACAGGAACAATTGGTGATCATGTGTTGTATAAGCAAAGTGTTTTTTCTATAAATATGACTTCTGTAGTCCCTGTTTCATTCCTGCTTTAGTTTCTATCAATTTCCAAACTAGAAACTTCCCTTCGATGGTGTGAGTATAAATTGCTGCAATACTTACTTTTCTTATTGAAGTTAGACACATTCGATTTCTAGGTTTGCATTTAAAGAGTCAAAATTAATATAATCTCTGTAATTATTAATTATTCACCTACCTTAACACATTAAAAATGTAAATAATGGATATTAAAATTAAAATTACTTACCAAACTAGAAGAGAAATCATTTTGTATTAGGTAATTTCTTGTATTTAATATATAATATGTATAACAATCAGAAATGTTTTTAGTTGCAATTAGAAGAAAAAAATTCTATTGTGTTTGAAAATTCAGAAAGAAAATTTTTAAAAAATGGGGATACTAAAGAAAAGATGGAGATGTGAATCACTAGTACACCACATTTATACCATAAATAGGCTAATAAAAGTGTACCACAACATTGACTAAGAGCTCTCTGCAAGTCTAAGCAAGAAAAAAACATTGTCAATTGCCTGTGTCTGAAGATTCCTAAGATTAAAAACTAATCACTTGCTGGGGAGGACAATTACTTCTTCTGAGAAAAAGAAAAATCCAGTCTCATGTTCTCATGTGAGAACTGTACAAAATGCAGTAAATAGTGTCTGCAAATGCGCCTCTAGAGGAAACACAGCAATGTGATTCACAAGCTGTTTTTAGTAATGTTCCTCAATGTTCATCATGTCAAAGTGAAATGCACCGAGAGTAGTTCTGTGGGGACAAAATAATATGACCCAAGTGTGCAACTCTCTCTACTGCTGTTGCTTTATCCATGGACAGATCTTACAATCTTAGGCGAATGGGTAAGCTATTGATACTCAAGAACTCTTCCAAAACTATTGGTTCCCTTAAGCTGATAATTGAGTTTAAGGTTACATTGCCTAGAAGTTATGTGCTGGGCCGTCATTCTATGTTGGCAGTGGAGCGGATGGTTAATCTGGCCGTTGTTAAACTGGAAGAATGAAAGACAGAAGTATAAATAGAAAGAAACTGTTTTCCTGTTTGGAGGAAAGGAGAAGCATTCACGAGGAAGAGACAAGATTTTCCTTAAGCAAGTATTAGGCAATTTAAAATGAAAGAATAAAGACAGTATTAAAAGTAATGCTCTATGGGAGGAAATGGTGGTAAAAGTTAAATAGTTTTCTCTTTGCAGGGAATATGCAGTTAATTATACAACTCATTATCTAATCAAAGCAAGAAAGTTATGAGAAACTTCAAACAAACCAATTATTTAATTTAAAAAATGGATAAATAGCAGATACAGAGAAAATTACATGACATCTAAGAGTTTATGTGGCTCACTCATATAAATATAGAAATATTAAAATCTTCACTAAAATTATTATTTTTAAAAATACAATTTTTCAGATATGACCACAGGGAAATATAAAAGGAATAGTTACTAAGAAATAGCTGTGAACTGAATGTGTCCCCTCAAGATTTATATATTGAAGAGTAAATCTTCAATGTGATGGTATTTGGAGGTAAAACAGACCCCTCATGAATGGATTATTGACCTTCTAAGAAGAGATGCCAGGAAGATGACCTCCTCTTCTCTGGTCTCTGTCAGGATGCAATAAGATAGCTGGCACGCCTGGAAGCAGAGCCTCACTGGAACATGACCTTGATAGCACTCTGATCTAAATTTCCCAGCCTCTAGAACTGTGAGACATAAATGTTTATTGTTTAGGATGCTCAATCCAAGGTGTTTTTGTTATAGCAGCTCCAACAGACTAAAACAGACATTGAACAGAGAAATTCATTAAAATTACTGATTTTAATTCTACTATATCAATAATTATGTGAAAGGTAAAACAATGCCCTATGGTAGGCAGGATAATAGTCCCCGAAGATGTTCATGTCTAATCTCTGGGACCTGTGAATGTTACCTTACTCAGCAAAGAGGATTTTGTAAATGTCATTAAAATGATGGAACTGGAGATGTGGAGATTATTTTGGATTATTGAGCTCAGTCCAATATAATTGCATGTATTCCAAAAGTGGAGAACTTTTTTTAGTTGGAGTCAAAGAAAACTATGTGATGAGATAATTAAAATCAGAGCAATGCGATATTATTAACTTTAAGAAAGGAGAAAGAAGACTATGACTTAAGGAAAGTAGATAGATTTTAGAATCTAGAAATAGACAGAGAAATGGCTTCTCCCCTGGAGTCCTCTGAAAGAAACACAGATGTGTTTACACTTATGGCTAAGTAGTATTCCATTGTGTAGATATACCACAGTTTTTAATCCACTCATCTACTGATGGGCATTTTGGCTGCTTCCAAATCTTGACTATTGTAAATAACATTGCAATGAACATAAGGGTGCATATATATTTTTGAATTAGTGTTTCAGGTTTCTTCAGGTACAGTCTCAGTAGTGAAATCATTGGGTCATAAGGAAGTTTCATTTTTAATTTTTTTAGGAAACTCCATATTGTTTTCCTTAGTGGATGCAACAATCTGCATTCCAACCAATAGTGCATGAAGGTTCCCTTTCTCTACATCCTTGCCAATACTTGTTGTTTGTTGATTTATTGACTATAGCCATTCTGGCAAGTGTGAAGTGATATATCATTGCAGTTTTAGCTTGAATTTCTCCGATGATTAGTAAAGTTGATCATCTTTTTCTATGCCTATTGAACATCTGTATTTCCTCTTCTGAGAAATGTCTATTAATTACTAATGGTAGAGAATAACATTATATAGTGATAAAAGGTTCAATTCAACAGGAAACATAATCTTAAATGTGCATATAGTTGATAACACAGCTTCACAGTACATAAGACAAAATAGTGAACTGAAAGGAGTAAATACAAACTTACGATTATATTTTGAAACTTTAACACATCTTTTTCAGAAATTAAGAAATATATAGACAAAAATATCAGGAAGTAATAGATTTGAAAAAACCCTCTTAACCAGGTTGAACACATTCACATTTATATCTATACAAAGAAACTACAATATGTAAATTATTTCTAAGTGCCCATAAAACATTTACCCAAATAAACAGTATGCTGGGCCACAAAACAAATATCAATGAATTTAAAAAAATAGATATTATACACTATATGTTCTCTAGTTACCAACTATTATGGGAAAAATCTTAAAGAAGATAACTTAAAAATACTCATTTGTTTGAAACTTAATCAATACACACATAGATGATTCATTTTCCAAATATGACATCAGAATGGAAATAGAAAATATTTTGAAAAGTGATAAGAAAATCACCCTTGTCAATATTTGTAGGATGAAGCTAAAACAGTACATAGAGAAGAGGTTCCTTTTTAGCTTTAGGAGGAAAAAAAAGCAGTTTAAAATTAATTATTTAAGCTTTGACATCACGAAATTGGAAGAACACCAAGAGTATCCAAGTAAACCAAAACCAGAAATAATAAAGATAAGAACAGAAATAAATAAAACAAGAAAGAGGCTTTCAATAGAGAATATCCACGAAGCCTAAAATTCTTTCATTATAAAGACCATTAAAAATGATAAAACCTTATTAGAAAGCATCAAGATAAAATTGTGGAGAAATAGCAAAATCAGAACTTATAGGAAAAGAATATCATTATATATCTTACAGACATAAAAGGTATTAACCATGAATAAGTTATGTTGAGAAATTTGACAACTAATTTGAAATGTAAATATTCACTGAAAATGCAACATATTGAAATTGGAATAAGAAATAATTCTATATAGTCCTTCATTGTGGGAGACCAGTATGTATGGTACAGAAGACTGTAGTCGCTGTGTGGAGCCAGGACCAGAATATGGTCCTATAAGCCTTAATCAGCTGGCAAATGCAATTAGAATAGGAATGCAATGTGCTCTTTGAAGCTAATGAAGTCTGCTTGCTCTGTGTATCCCAAAAATCTTATCAGTAGGATGTGGAAACAAAATGTTTAAGGAAAAAGAGACTTCTGGACTCCTGTGATATGCCTTGGCACCTCACAGTCTTGCTACCTATCTCCCTGTGCTGATTTATGTTTCCCTTTGTTGTTACTCCCAACCATTTGGTGGAGGTCTGCATACTCACCCTGAGCATTTCTGCATGTAGCAAACTCACTAAAAACCCTGACTGAGAAAAGAGTGATCTCCTATGAGAGACACTCACGCTCCTCTTTCCTCAGAAAATTCATTTCTGAGTTAGTTCTTTCATCTGCACCGAGGGAGCGATGGGACAGGGAACCTCTCACTTCGTCTGCTAAATCTATTTGTTTCTTTAGCCATTCAAAAAATTCTCTTCTCAAAACAGACAAACCAACAAAACTCTAGACCTTGATGAATTTACTGGTAAATTCTATCAAATATTTTAAAAAAACAACACTCTATCACAAACTTTTAGAGTAAAAAAAAAGGAAAATACCTCTCAATGTTTTTTTATATGTCCAGTAGATTATTAATACTGATACCTGGCAAGGATATTACATAAAAATAAAATTATATGTCTAACTCTCATATGAACATAAACATAAATTAATAATCAAAACATAGTAGTTAGCATTAATGGTACATTAAATACATAAACTATCATGACCAAGTAAAGTTCATTTCAGAATTATTACTTGGTTTAATGTTAGAAAAATTATGTAATTTCCCTCAATGACAAAGAAGAAAAGCACTGATTTTTTTAGATATATAAAATTATTAATAAAATTTATCAATTTTCATAAGCAATGTCTCTCAGCAAACTAGAAATACAAAGAAACATTTTTATTCTGACAAAAGAGTGTTTACAAAAAGCCTACAGATAATATCTGACTCAACTATGAAATACTGAATACTTTTCCCCTAAGGTAAGGGAAAAAAAAGATGTACATGATCATCATTTTTATTTCACATTATATTAGAAGTCCTTCCCTGGCTCATGGAAAAAAAAAAAAGAAGAGAGATACCAAAATAGAGACAGTCTGAGAGAGATAGAGAGAAACCTGAAGTGAAAAGTAAGTAGTATAACTGTCATTATACACAGATAACATTATTATGAATTTAGAAAATGCAAGAAAATAAATATACAAATTACAAGAACTAATTAGTGAATTCAACAAGTCCCCAGGATACATAGTCAATTGTATTTCTTTTAACTGGCAACAAATAACTAGACAACACTTTTTAAAAATAACATTTATTATTTCATCAAAAACATAAGCTATATAAGTATAATACTAATGACCTATATGCAAGTTATTTTTCCTGAAAACTATAGATATTGTTTAAATATTATAAGATCTAAATAAATAGAAAGATATGCCATGTTTATGTATTCAAAATCTCTAAACTGCTGGATGTAACTTTTTCCTAGAGTTGATGTGATCCCAATAAAAACCTAGCAGACATTTTGTAGAAGTGTATACGCCAATTACAAGAATTGTATAAAACTGTAAAGCATATAGAGAGTCCAAGAACAATCCTAAAGCTATAGTAGGAGAAAAAGTTTCATCCCTGAATGAGGATAGACAAATATATATTTGAATGAAGCAGAAGAAAGTCCAGAAATGGACCACATTTATACAGCCTCTTGATTTATAACAAAAAGCAACAATGCAATTCCAGAGTGAAATAAATGTTATAAGTTGAATTTATGATAAGGCAAAAACATGACAATCGTTTTTGTTTAAAAAACATTTCTTATGTTTGAAAAAAAATGTATGCACTATCTTTTCTATTTAACCAAATACGACAATACCCACAACTTATTTGCTAAGAATCTGTGCTAGTTATATGCTTATTATTTCTGAGCCCTAAGTCCATCTTTCTATACTCTTTTCTCAGCTATAATTTAGAGTCTCCAAAATATACTCACTAGACTTTCTTGCTGTCTGGCTTTTTGTAACATTCTGCCAATGAGAAACAGTCAGAGAAGACTAGATAGTTGGATAAAGGGCAAGGGAACTCAATTTCCGTTTTCAAGTCCTGTCAAATTCCCTCTAGCAGTAGGCCGCTACAGCATCCAATTTCTCCTGACATAAGCTTGTGGACCTCCTCAGAGGTTCCAGCCCCAGTTATGGGGGGGGTCCCTCCTTTAAGCTCCAGGATTCTGGTAACTTCATTCCTTCCCTTTAGTTTTACCAACCAGAGGAGTAGTAACTGCTTCTTGCAGTTAATACTATTGAGGTCACTCAGCATCCTTTAACTTTTTTCCATTTCAAACCAATTCACTGTATCAAATTATACTATTTTACAAATATGTGATATATTCTGCCTTTCTGGGTGAGTCTTGAATCATATAGAGTCCATAATGCACAAGAAATGTCTCTCTTGAGGCGTATTCTCTTTGGGTTTAAATTTAGTTTTTAAAATCTTCAGGCCACCTCACCCTTCTCAGCAACTAACCTTCCCCGTCCACTAATGATCACTAATAAATTTCAGGTCAGTTAATGAAAGAACAAAAACAAGCAAAAGTGATTGCTTTCTATAATATCTAACATATCTTTTTTAGAGATAAGAATAAACACCAATTGGACTAATTATGATTTAATTTTTGATGCAATCATTCAGGTTAAGAATTCCAATATGAACTCAGATTTTTCAGACTTACTGCAATCCGTCACCACTAGTTTCTGTTTATAGGCTGGTTTGGGCAACACATTTCCCATTTAGGTTATGATAATTACCCTTGTGGCCAACAGCAAGTTAATCAATCATTGCACAACAGCTGCAAAATGGAATTTAAATATATCTGTCTCCAATCCCAGTTTCCAGTTTCCCAGACATGGTTGACTTGTAATGAACAAGCCAAAGTGAATTTTTCATATGTCCAAGCAGAAAAACTGTATTTGCCAGGAGATGGTAAGGGTTAAAATAATCATGTTCAGATTTATCAAAAAAGAAAGCAACACTTGAAAGAGGCAAAGTATCTGAAGGGAAAGTTCCTGCTTTCTATATGCCCAAATTCTTTCCTTTGACAACCAATAGACGAGACTTAAATCAGAAACATAGTAGAGGTGTGTTTAAAGTTTGTATACCTTACAGGATATAAATATTAATATTCATTTGAAGAGCCCTTTAGAATATGATTACTATAATAATCCATCATATTCTAGGACAGAAGTCTTAGTCATTGAGGAAGTTCACTCCAGGGCATCTACCAACTATTAAGCTAATATAAATAGTCATTGTTGTATTAGTAATGGCAGCCATATGTCAACTGCCTCACTGCTCTGAGTGTTCAGCAGTTTTTGTCCAAAAACAGCATGATATCTGTGCCCCACCCTCCTTATCCACCTGATCTTGCCCCTAATGACTTTTTTTCTGTTTTCCTAGATTAAAAAAATCATCAAAGGGAAATGTTTTGCTGATGTGCAAGAGGTGAAACAAAAAATGGCAGAAGCACTAAAAGGCATCAAAATCAAGGAGCTCAAAAGTTGTTTGGAGCAGTGGAAAAAAGCCTTGATAGGTGCAGTGCATCAAATGGGGAGTACTTTAAAGGTGACTGAAGTTTAAACATGTAAATATAAATGCACAATTTTACAAACAAATTTCTGGTTTTTTTGATCCCACCTCATATGATTTTATGTATATGAAATATCTAGATAGATACTAAATCTACAGAGACAAAAAGCAGATTGGTGGCTCCTACGTGCTGAAGGAAGGGGAGAATAGGGAGTGACTGCTTAATGAATACAGCATTCTATTTTGGTCTGAGAAAATGTTTTGGAGCTAGGTAGAGGTGGTGTATACGAAACAATGTGAATGCATTAAATGCTATGGAATTGTACAGTTTAAAATTATTGATTTTATTTTATGTAAAATTTACCTCAATTTTAAAAAGCACCTCCTATGTGTTAGGTAGTTCTAGATATTTTATATATAATAGACATTTACTTTCCAAAAAAGCCTTCTGAACTAGGTTATTGTTACCACCTCATTATTTTAGATCGGGAAACTGAGGCATAAGGAAATTAAGTTACTTTCTCATGGTCACATGTTGGTAAAGTAATAGTTTTACGATTCAAACTCAGGAATTCAACCTCTGACTCCTAAGTCTGCATTTCTCAGACTTAACAGTTTTATACTCTTTAAAAAATTAAAAATGTTGTGAATATAGCCTAGACCAACACTATCCGATTGAACTTTCTGTGATGATAAAAATGTTCTATATCTGTGTTGTTCAAGACTGTAGCCACTAGTCACATGTGTCTACCAAGCATTTGAAGTTTGGCTAGGATATATTAATATACTTTTTAAAATTTTGTTTAATTTTAAATTATTTAAATTAAATAGTTTTATTTGTCTATGAGTTGCCACAATGGATAGTGCAAGTCTAGACTCTATGATCTTTTAAAATTTATTTTTTAATTGTATTTTTTATCACTATTTATTTCCCCTATACTCTCTGAAAGTTATTCTCTAGGAAAAACAAAAAACAAAACAAAAAACAAACAAATCAAAAACAAAGAAACCTTCTTTGAAATGCATACTCTTCTTTCTGAAAAATATGAAGAAGTAGGAAAAGAGCTGAAACATTCCAACTTCAATTACCTTCTTGTGCTCTGAGAACTTTCCAAGTGTAGGAGAGGAGGATTATCAACATTTTTTTGTAGTATCATCATTCTAAAGGTTAGGAAAATCTTGACACTCAGAACAGGGGCATGGTGGCCTACGTTGAAAAATCTTATTCAGTATAACTCCAAATATAATTTATAACAAAGAAAGCCAGTCAGCGGTAACACACAAGAACAACATCACCTGACTGAAAAGTAAGATGGAATAAACTTGGAATAAAATACCACATGAGGCATATATTTTAGAATAAGCTATATTAGATATTTGCTATAAAAGAACTGTCATAAATGTAGTTGCACATCTTAAACTGTGCTTCATCCTACAAATATCTTTTTTTTTAAGGTTCTCTCCCATTTGTCACCACACCAAAGTTAAATTTCATTTTGTTTCAGGGCCCAAGTTGTCATCTTTTACTTTTCTCCTTCTTGCATTTCTTTGTAATGCTTACCTCTTCAGTACAAACAACCAGGAGTGCCAAGGCAGAATTAACATTTTTCTGCCCAAAGTACCTCAGGCACACACCAGTGGGCTATTTATAACCATTATGAAAAGTATTCTCAAAAAAAGCAAAAGCAAAATATATTAACATTACCCTGAGCCATAGCCATTTGTGTTAATTTATCAAAAATTAACCTTGCGCCTTGCATAGGCCAAAAGTGAATGAGTTATTTTCATTTGTTAAGCAAATATTTGAGTAAACATACCAGACACACACCAAATATTGAAAAGCAACAGTGACCAGCCCAAAAGCAAACATTCTTCTCTCATGAAGCTAGAAAAGTAATTATTATAGCAATTAATATTTAACATTTATATAGACTTTATATATTCATGTATAGGTTGGGGGACAACTGTAAGAACAGTATGTTTGTGGATCAGATGTTCTACTTGGGGTATAATGAGTTTGAGGAGACCCAAAGGGGTATAAGTTTGGAAGTTTAATAAACAGTGTTTTGGAGTGGAGGGATGATTATGGCAATCGCAGATTGATTATGGCTAGAATGTGGTCCAAATGATGCCAGAGAAAGAGAAAAATGAAAAGGATGGGCCAAGTAGGGGCTTATGGATCATAATATCATACAAACTTACTAGTGATTTTGATTTAGATGGAAAACCAACAGTGGGTTTGAACAGAGAAACTCTACCTACTGTGTTAAAAAAAAAGAAAAAGACACTGGGAGTGTGGATAGGAGGCTAGAAATTTGTGATGCCTATTAAAAATGCAAACGGAAGTTGACTAGAGTTTAAATAATGATATTAAATATATGTCTGGGGGCAAGAGGAAAGGTCTACACTGGAGTACAAATTTGGGAGTCATTAACATATAGAGGATACTTTAAGCTATGAGACAGGATGGCATTTCCCAGGGAATAAGTAGGTATAAAGTGAGGAGGTCCAAGTACAGAGCCCTGAAACCCTAAGACATTGAGAGGTTGTAGACATAATGAGGGGTTGGTAAGCAATGGCCAAAAGAATACCAAGAAAATGAGGCAAGTATGGTGTCCCAGAAGCCAAGTGAAGAAAATGTTTCAAGGAAGAACTAATGGTTACCTGCGACAAATACTTCTGATAAGCCAAGAAATATGTGGAACTGGCCGTTAAATTTGACAATATGGAAGAAATTCATGATAAGAAGATTTTAATTAGAGAAGTTTGAATAATACCCTGACTGGAGTGGTTTCAATAGAGAATGTGAGAAAGAAATTAGAGATAGCAAGTTTATATAAATTAATCTAGGGTAATAACATGAGCATGTTTATACTAATGATAGTCCTGGCTGGTTTGGCTCAGTGGATTGAGCGTTGGCCTGCGAGCTAAGTGTCGCTGGTTCGATCTTCCAGTCAGGGCACATCAGAGAAGGAAAACTCTGACTCCAAAAAACCTCCGCTGCCTTGCGGCATACCTCTTCAGGGGAAAGGCTAAGGGAGTAAACCCCGACAGAAAATCCGGAGCCGGAGTCCCTAAGGCGGTTTGACGTTGTAGTCAACACCGGCAACTCCTGCGGCGCACCTGAAGCCAAGCTGTATTGACTCCGTCTTTCCCTTGGATCCTTCAGCTGCGAAGAGAGGGGGGGTCTGCTGCATGGGCAACAGCAGACCCTCCATATCACCCTGCCCAGGCTCTGTAGCTTCAGCTTCACTGGAGAGGACACTCCAGCGTCATCGCAAGATGTCGATTCAACACGGGAGGAGACAGATACCGTGTCACTCCCGAGTCGGACTGCACAACCATTCTCAGCGGTGCAGATAGACTCTTAAGAAGCTACACCATCGTCTCTCGAGACGGACGACTGCCGACGACTAATGATATGAACCTCAGGTGCCAAAATTACAAGAAATAGAACTTCTAAAATAATTTATGTAATTGAATTCAATATTTTGTTGAATTAATATCCAAAGTTGATGGCAATATTATTTGCAATAGTGAAACACTGAAAAAACTTGACTGTCAGTTAAAGATGGTTTATGTATCATATGATATTCAGAATATGGTGCATCTATAACTTGGAATACTGCAGAGCTGTTGGAAAGAAGAGAGTAAACCCTATATGTTTTGGCATTGAAAGATCTCCAAGATATTTTTTGGGAAACAAAGCTGATGGCAGTGTAGCATTTATAATGTAACTCCACTTGTGTGTGGCTACTTGAGATGGTGCAATCATGAAAACTTATTTTGGCCAATACCACAATGCTACTAAGGTATTAGATAGTCTTAGTTTTGATATTAAAATACTTAGTGTGATCGAAGTCAGAACTTTCATCTCACATTGGATTAAAAGTATGTCCTCTTCCTTGGTGCTAGGTGCTCTGGAAGCCACGATCTATCTTTTTCCTTTCACCCGTCTGCCCCAGAGCCAGCTGTTTCTTCCCTTCCTCTAGCATGGGCATGAGATGAAAAGAAGTTAACAAAAGGCCCCTGGCGGATTCTATTGCAATTTTGTATCCATGTTCCAAATGCTGACTGTGTCCAAGGGCTGATCTTTTTCCTCATGAAATACATTTGAGGTTCCTGTCAAGGCTTCCCTGTGTGGATCTTGAATAACACTGTTCTCTGATATAAACAAGCACTCACTGTTGACCTCTGTAACCCCTACTTGGGCCACTACTCTGATAGAACCATCCATGTGTCTTCGCTCATCTGTGGCTTTTCCTTGACTGGAAATCATCTTAAAGAATCTTGAGACTTGAACCAAGCCAATGTGGTAATGCATAATTTTTTTTTATTGTTATTCTATTACAGTTGTCCCATGCCCCCCCCTCCCATTGCTTTAAGTACTTTTTGGTAAACAATGGGAGCCTTTTGAAGAAATGTAAGAATTAGCCCCTCCACTATACCTTCTCTGCCACATTTTATTGAAAAATAAGTCTTGGACAAGTTCTCATCTGCACAGATATTTATTACACATATATTCTTACAAGTTTCTCTGAAAGCTCCATCATGGTCTAGCACTCTGAACTTGTAAATGTTCCAAGAAGTACCTTGCTTGAAATATTTATTCATGACAGACAAGAAAACCTTCAAGGATTAGGTTGCTCTTAACCTTATAGTGGACATAAGACAACCAAAACACTTTCTCAACTAATGGTTGGACACAGGACTATTTAGAAATAAAGCCTTGAGAGCCATCTCTAGAGTGAACAAAAAGGTCCCATTGATTGCTATTTCCTGATTATTAATGATGTTTCAAAATGTTATAGCCTATCAGCATAGCTCGGTCATCTCCAATGTCATGTATGAGGATTCATTTAAACATTAATCATGCTACATAAATGCTATTAAGTGAACCAAAAAAATTTCTGCTCTTACGCTAATTACCAAAGTGTCTGGTGTTGAGATATGCAGAGCAGAAGGGCTATACCTGCTACTCCTAGAGTCTGGATTCCTACTGCACCAGGGAGACATGAAGTACTTCCTGAAGGGACAAAACATTTCCCAGTGGCCCGTGGGAAACAGCTCTTCCTCATCACCAACAACAGCCTTTTCAGTTTGGTGGAAAAGGGGTGTGCACACAATGGTCGAAACACTTCAATGTGGTCATCATCCGGGTAGGCAAGCACAGCTTTTCCACCGACTGGCCTAAGTTTTTCCAAGAACTCATTGAGAAGGGCTGGCTCCCGTGGGGCATGTCACCTGCCCGGAACAGGGTCCCTGTAGCACTAGGGCCCTCTGGACCCACCAGTTCTGTTCAGGCTGCCCAAAGATGCCCTTCATTGCTGTCATTATGGAAAAAAAAAAAAGAACCTAAACTTAAACCTTAAACTAACAAATGTAAACATGATGCATGCAGACATCACAAAAGGGGAGGGCTTTAAGATGGCTCCAACCCAGCTCTGTTCAGTGTTGTGGCAAAACTGGCTCTACCATGATTGATTGCCAGGCCTCACCTGCAGCAGCCTTTTTATTATCCTCTTGCTATCAGAGCAACAACAATTAGATTTTTCCTTTAGATTTTCCAGGTGAGAATTATGTGAGGTCCCCTTCTGAGGGTCTCCAAACTCCAGGGAAAACAGATCATACTTGAACAAGAACTCTGTAAACTTCTGCTCTGGTCTCATGGCCTAATAGAGCCTAGCAGGCATCCAGCTAGGAGGATCATGGACGCATTTCTCCTTCAGCAGAAAACTCCAGTCTCTCTTAGTGGTTTTTATGAAGCCCTCACTGTGCTGGAGGTGAGTTTGGGAGCTGGAGGCACAGGAAGTGAGGTGGTGGGTAAAGAAAAACAGCTCCCTCCTCTTCCCAGGGGGTGGGAGTGGCAATGTCCCAGCCCTTCCTAAAAAGGGTAGATGGCTCTCGCACTCCTCTATACCTCAAACCCTCTAAGTAAGAATGTAAAGCATTCCTTTAGCTCATATCTGCAGGTCATCCAGAACCTCTCTGAAGAGTGTGAAATTAGTTATATGGGTTTGGGCTGCTGATAATATTCACAATCAAAGAAAAACTCTCAATTAAAATCCAGCAAACATATTTTGTGCTCATTTAACATATTTATTGAGTGCCTTCACTGTGACACTCGCCGTTCTTGGTATAGAATGTGTCTAGAGGATATAGTCTTAACTCTTCCCCAGTTATTTCTGGGGAATGAGTTACTGGCTTTTTACTTTTTTCTCTTATACAATTTTGTATCCAGCCATGTAAAATAGATACAATTATTGAAGAAAATACAACATACAAGAAACATTGTACATAGGACAATGACACCTCAGTCCCATTCAGAGTAGACACCTTGGGACTTCACTCAGTTGTCTCAATCACCATCAGCTGCCCAGTTGTATTTTCTTGAATATCATCGATGGTATGAAATCTCTTCCCTTTCAAAGGTGATTTTAATTTTGGAAAAATCCAGAAGTCTCCGGGCACCAAATCTGGGCTGTAGGGGCTGAATCACCTGGGTGATTTGATGTTTTGCCAAAAACTTCTACATGAGATGTGATGCATGAGTGGGTGCCTTGTCGTGGTGAAGCTGCCAGTCACCAGCCACCTAGAGCTGTGGCCATTTTCATCATATTGCCTCTCTCAACCGACAAAGAACATTGAGGTGGTAGTCCTTATTAACTGTTTGGCCTGGTGGAGCGTACTTGTGATGGACACCTTTCTAGTCAGAAAACATAGTTAACATAGTATTGATCTTACTGTGACTTTGCTGAACTTTCTTAGGGAGTGGAGAACCAAGCGACTTCCACTGGGACAGCTGGACCTTCATTTCTGGATCACAGCTGTATACCCAAGATTCATCTCCATTTATGACCTTTTTGAGGAAGTCTGGTTTACTAATAGCCATTTGAATCAAGTGATTAGCAACCGCAGGACAATGTTCCTTCTGCTCTGGTAGCAGAAGCCGTGGAATGAATTTTACTATGACATGTTTCATGTCAAGATCCTGCATCAAAATATCTGACACACTCATTTTTGGAATCCCCAGGTCAGCTTCTAGTTCTCACACTATCAGTCACTGATCTTTGTTGATCTCAGTCCATACACATTCAACATTCTGAGGTGTTCTGCTCGGTGCAGACCTTCCAGAACATGGATCACTTTCAAGAGATTCTTGACCATCTTTGAAGCATTTGTGCCACACTTTTATTTGTGCTGCTCTCCTTGCATCTTCCTTGAAAACCTTCTGAAACATCTGAATAGTTTACATGGAGGAATGTTGAAGTTTAATGCAAAATTTGATGCAGAATCATTGCTTTACTCGCTCAGTCATTTTGAATGTGATAGCCACAGAATACACATGCTCACTCAATGGCATCTACCATTTCCACTGACTAGTACAGTGAAGTTTGTTATTGTTCACACATGTGCATTCCAGTCTATTCTCCTTGGCTGCCAGGTTACACTGATGTGACACAAACCATTCCCATTATATTAACAATGGCTTGACTTCTTCCAGACAGCAATGTGTGTGTGTGTGTGTGTGTGTGTGTGTGTATTAATGTAAATTATTTTTCAGAATGGTAGAAAAACTTTATTTCTTCCACATATATACCTTTTATTTGTATTTTTTATTGATTAAGTTGTTACAATAGTTTCAATTTTTATTCCTCCTTTGCTCCTCTTCCGCCCAGTACCCTCCTTAGTTCATGTCCATGGGTTGTGCATACAAGTTCTTTGGCTTCACCCTTTCCTATATTCTTCTTTCTTTAAATTAATTAATTTTTTATAACAATAAAAAATAACAATTCCCCCCTCTCAGACTTAAGACCCTTATAATCTTATAAAGGACAACGGTCGAAGGTCTCACACTCCTCTAGCTGCTTCAAGCTGGATATGGTCATTGTCCTACCTACTCCTGGGTCCAGAAATCCCTAATAAGAGTGGGGGTGTGGAGGGGAGGGTGACCTTCCCACATGGGGAAGGATCTTGTATACTCCAGGTCAGTTGGCTCTCCCCAGACCATGGTATGCTTGGTTTAACAGGCTGGCATCCTTATTGTATTCTCTGGTTCGGTTTTGCTCATTTGTTTGTATTCTTCATAATAATAGGTGATAGCAAAAGATATTTTTCTTTTGTTGACTGGCTTATTTCGCTAAGCATAATTCTCTCTAGTTCCATCCATGTTGTTGCAAATGGCAGGAGTTCCTTCTTTCTTTCTGCTGCATAGTATTCCATTGTGTAAATGTACCACAGTTTTTTGATCCACTCATCTACAGATGGGCATTTAGGCTCTTTCCAGCACTTGGCTATTGTAAACAGCACTGCTATGAACATAGGGGTGCATAGGTTCTTTGAATTGGGGTTTCAGGATTCTTCGGGTATAGTCCTAGCTGTGGAATAGCTGGTTCAAAAGGCGGTTCCATTTTTAGTTTTTTGAGGAAATTCCATACTGTTTCCCACAGTGGCTGCACCAGTCTGCGTTCCCACCAGCAGTGCAGTAGGGTTCCTGTTTCTCCACATCCTCGCCAGCACTTGTTGTTTGTTGATTTGTTGATGATGGCCATCTGACTGGTGTGAGGTGGCACCTCATTGTGGTTTTCATTTGCATCTCTCTGATGGCTAGTGATGTTGAGCATCCTTTCATATGTCTATGGACCCTCTGTATGTTCTCTTTGTGGAAGTGTTTGTTCAGGTCCTTTGTCCATTTTTGAATTGGGTTGTCTGTCTTCTTGGTGTTGAGTCGTATAAGTTCTTCATATACTTCGGAGATCAATCCCTTGTCTGAGGCATCATTGACAAATATATTTTCCCATATGGTTGGTTCCCTTTTCATCTTGCTGATGTTTTCTTTTGCTGAGCAGAAAGTCTTTAGTTTGATGTAGTCCCATTTGTTTATTCTTTCATTTCCCTTGCCTTAGGAGATATATCAGTGAAAATATTGCTATGCGAGATATCTGAAAATTTCCTGCCTATGTTTTCCTCTAGGACTTTTATGGTGCCATGGCTTACATTTAAATCTTTGATTTGTCTTGAGTTTCTTCTGGTGTATGGTGTAAGTTATACTTTTAATTTTTTTACCTGATAAAACAATTGAGTTACTGTATTTTTAAAATACAGGATGCTTGTCTTCTTTCCCCTTAGGTTCATGACATTCTAGGACCATAGCTTACCAGCTTTCAAGAAAGAAAAATCCCTGCTGTGCCAATGACTTCTTTTATTTAGTAAGTGTAATTGCTCCTCTATAAAGCATTGATTAAACTTTAGAAAGTAAAAGGTCAGATGTAGATTTATGCAAGAGAAGACCACATTTTACTTGCCAGCTCACTCAAAAATACCATTTCTACTTACCTTGTCGTACTTTGTGTCCCTAAAAGATCTCTTTAGGATTTACACAACCAATTAGGAATGTTTATTCTAACTGCAATTAGCCTCTCTTGAAAGTCTCACTCATCTGAAGGAGTTAGTTGTTCATTGCATCCTCAAAATCAATTGGAGATTGATCTTTAGCTTAAAATTTGGGACTTATGAGAAGTAGGAAACAAGATTCATATCAAACACTATGGAGGAAAAACTTAATCAAATACCTATACATTAATTGTCCATTGCAGTGTAACAAATTACTCCAAAACTCTACCAACTTAAGCATTAACACTTTTTTCTTACAGCTTCTGTGAGCCAAGAATCTGACCTGACTTAGTTGGGTGCCTCTCTTTCAGGGTCTCTTATAAGGCTGCAATCAAGATATTGGCTAGGGTTCCATTTATCTCAGAACTCAACTGGGGAAGGCTCTGCTTTTAAGCTCACTGACATGGTTGTTGACAAATTCTCACTGACTACTGTTCCCAGACATCTGTTCTGGGCCATGTGGATCTTTCCTTAGAGCTATGAAAAACATGGGAGCCAGCTTCCCTAATACTAAAGTGTTAGAGAGAGAGGGAAACAGAGATCCCTCAGAATGGAAGCCACAGTTTTGTTAAATCTAATCTTGAAAGTGATATATCATTGCTTTGCTCTAGTCTGCCTGTTAGAAGTGAGACTCTAAAGTGAACCCACTTTCAAGGGAAGGGGATTACACAAGGGTATGAACAGTAGGAGGCTGTGATGGTTGGGGATCATCTGATAGGCTGCCTACAACTACTTATTGACATTTCTATTCTCTACTTCTATTATACATGCCACTCCAGAGTTCCTATTCTCTGCCAGATAGACTATGTTTCTCATTCTTTTCTTCTTTCTAAGGAGTCTAAAATTCTCTTTATTTTTCAATGCAACATCTCATCAATTAAGACACCTCACTTAATAAGGAAAAGCACATTAATTTAGCAGAATATGGAAACTTGTTTCTTAAATATGTCCCTTTTGGTGTCTCAGTGGTATATATGGGGCCATGTAAGATTACTATAATGTTATTCTTAGTATTAATTATTCCATATAACTATATTGTAGTTAAGACTTTATCATTATAAAATACTTGCAATAATCTCAGTAATCCAATCTTTAAGAAAAGAGAAACTTTATTAAAATGAATTCTATGTTTATTGATCATATTTACATTGAAACTTCTCTAAATGAGTTGTGATTGTCAAAAAAGTTTTCCTTTTTCAAGTTTATTCAAGTAAAAATGTGTGTTTGTTTGTTTCCAAAGTTTCTTCTTATCCTTCCTGTGTTTCAATACTAGTTCAATTACAGTAAAGAGGAACACAAAGCTTTTGACATTTGGGCCAAGAACAGCATTGGTTATTAAACACAGTCTTATCTTGGAACAAGCTGCCTCCCCAGAAAACATTGTTATATTTTTCCTTGTTTGCAGAGTCAGTAATAAATAATCCTATACAGCCTTGAGTGTTCAGTGAATAAATGACACAGGACTTTGAGAAGTTTTCATGGTTTAATGGTTTCTTTCCCTTTGCTGTTGATACTGTGATTTTTTTTTTTTTTTCTTTTTGCACTAGGTGAAATTTAAGCTCTTTCCCAGGATTGTCCAAAACTTTCACAGGGAATAAACTTTTATAGAATAACTCAGATAGGCTTTTACTTATTTTCAGCTTCTCTCTGAAGTTTGGAAGTGGATTTCTTTCTGATCTCTAAAGTACACACAAAAATCATCTGTAACCACTCAGCCAACTATCTACAATAACATGACTTGACAATTCTAGGATTCTCTTGCCCAATAAGATGGAGTTGCAAATAACTTTATTGGTTATTTCAAGTCTTTTTTGAAAATCCATGTATCTGAGTAGTAGAAGACTCAACCATCCTTCATGAAGGGACTCAGTACAATAACTAGCTCAATCAGGCTCATCAAATGACTGTTTACTTCTCAAGAGTCTTAATTTGAACTCATGGGATCACCATTCATGGTCCAATATTATTATATTGTGAATTTTTTATCATCCCCAACAGACCTTCACAATGAAAAACCTTTTTTAAATAAGATCCCCAACCCTCATAAATATTTTATCATTGCTCCTGGGCAATATTAAGACTCTATCAATGAAATTATCTCCCTTAGTTTGGCAAGTCTTCAGTGAGGGCTATGACCATATACTCAAGCTATATCATCTAAAAGTGATAAAAATAGATCTAGAAAAAGTAATACAAATTCCCTAATTGAAAATTATATAAAGTTACGTAGCGATATATCCTGTTACCTGAGATAGAATATGATACATGGAGGAAGTCAAGCAAGTAAAGAGTTGAGAAATAATTGGCAAAGTTATGTTGTGTACATTGTCTCCTTTTATCAGAATTATGTGGGAAGGAAATAATAGAAAGAGAAGCTTCTACACACATGCAAATTACATGGTCTGGTACTAGGGTATTTGCTTTGCAGACAATTCTGCATTGAGTGTGAACCTGAATGGCTAAGGCTTCAAGGAGGCTCACCCAAATGTTTGTTATTATGATGTTGAAAACTTAAAAATAATACTTTGGTTAAATTGAAGTATGTAATAATCAGGGTAAAATAATACACTGTCCCCTTAAGCACTGCTATTAAATGTAAATTTCCCTTCCAGATATATATATGTGTGTGTGTGTGTATATATATATATATATATCTGGATATATGTATATGTATATATACATATGTATATATGTATATTTATATGTATATGTATATATACATTTTTATTGTAGCAGAATCTCTAACAATTCTGATGATCTATTATCTGTCTTGTTCAATTAGGAAAGAAAGATATCACCCTTGTCTCTCTGCTGAAGTTGTCCTTGAATACCAGCCTCTAACTCTTCAGAGGTGGTCTTTCTGACATTGGATTCCTGCCACCTTAACAACCAACCTCCCATCCTCTCAGTATTGCAGCATGTTTTTAAATCTAGTGAACGTCATTGCCTCTAAAATAGAAGATCATTTGAAGTTCTTCTTTTCAAGGAGAAGTTCTAGGTCTTCCTCAATGAGAAAACAGAATAATTACAGACTGAATCTCAGGTAATATGAAATGATACTTCTGGAAAGGAGATAAGCAGCAATTGACTGGTTTCTATCTTAATATTACATGAAGATGTAAAATGAATACTCCTCTCTTGTTCCCTTTACTTCTTTATTTTAATAGTAAAATCTACATGGGCAAGGTTATCTGCTATTCCCTGATGGTATAATATTAAAATTCTGGTTGTGTCACCCATTTGCTCTTTGTGAGATTAAGGAAATTAAAGCACATAACTTGTCAAGTGGACTACCAATAGCCTAGCCACCAGTATCTCTACATCAACAGCAGTAATTAATATAAAGTTTTATTTAAAAAATTATTTATTAGATAGAAAGAGGAAGGGTGGAGTCAGGGAGATAAAGAGACAGAGAGAGAGATAGAAAGAGAAAGAGAGAGAAAGAAAGAAAGAGAGAGAGAGAGAGAGAGAGAGAGAGAGAGAGAGAGAGACATTGATTTGTTGTTCCACTTATTTATTCATTCATTAGTTGCTTCTTGTATGTGCCCTGATCAAAGATTGAACCTACACCTTGGATTATTGGGTCAACACTCTAACCAACTGAGCTACCTGGCCAGAGGAATACAAAGTTTTCTTATAGAATTGTGGTAACCTTTTATCTTTGATGTTTGCCATTTTTATTTGGAATAACATAAATTTTTTACTTCAACACCAATTCATTTCCTGGAAGAGTTTGCCATGTATTTTCAATTTACACAAACATAATTAAATGTAATTTTCAAATTAAAACACAAATACTTTTATTGCAAGATTTAGAGGGACTATATACATGTGTAGAATGCATATGCATTTACCTTTTTTGCTTTTAGACTTTTTTTTTTAATTTACTTTGCAGAGTATTCATAGGTAGTTTCAAAGTTCAATGTTAATACAAATATCATCTCCAATTTCAACATTCTTCTGGCACACAAAAATTTTCCCTTTTGATCTTGTTTAAAACATTCATAAATAAAAACCAACAAATTAGTGATTGTTTTCTTGTAAAAGTCATGTCAATGACTTTTGGGCTGGGCTTAATTGGGGGTTTCTTGGGCAGGACTGTTTTGGGTCACCTATACTTCAAACTGGGAGATAAGACAAATGAGTGTTGATGTGTCCTGGATGGTCTCATTTATATGTCTAGTACTTTAGCAGAGATGGCTTGAAACAGCTGAAATGACTGTTACATGAGGATAGAGCATCCTAGAGAGAAAAGTAAAAACTGCAAGGCTTCTTGAGGTCTTGCTCAGTCATATAACATTCCTTGACTCATTGTATTCATCAATACAAGTCAGCCCAGATTCAAAGGGTATATAGATATATTCTATATCCTGATAGAGGAAATTTTAATAAACTTTAGTCATTTTTATTCCATCACATTTAGTATTAGCAATGTTGTATGTAACATAGTATTAGAAGTTCAACTGAATATTAATAAAATATGTTTATTAAGACTATATTTTCTCCAGAAGGAAGAAAATAACTTAAATATTATAATTTACTTCTGAAAGAATATTCAGGATTTCAAAATAATGTTGAACTTGAAAACATCCGATTTATTTCAATGTGTTTAAATACAGTGATAAAAGACTATTGGCATAGATAACTTATTTTAGGATTTATGAATATGACTATCAAACTGAAATCTGAAAATGATACATGCATATCTCTTTAAATAATAAAAAAATACAGAATAATGGTTTTTGGTAAACTTGAAAGATTAACCTCAGATTTTCCATTTTTTATTATATTTATTGCAGATAGAAACTTTAAACAATATATAAAACAACTTATAGTGAATACATACTAAATTTCCATCAGATTTTATGATGATTGAAAATACTCATCCTTTAAATATCTATATTGAGGTTATTTAAAAGCTTTTAAAAATATCCAGAGAATAATGGTGGGTATCTGCTTTTGAATCTCTCTACATGTAACAAAAAATTTTGGATCTATAATAAATGCAAATTAAACCATTCCTGACCCTTCATTACTACTAGGTATAAGAGAATATTAAGTACTTTGAAATTACTTGTAAGTACAGAATAAACTCCTAGTTTCAACACAACTACCACTGAAAGCTCTGAATACTATTACAAGACTATGGGCTAGAGAGCAGAAAAAATGAGTCCTATATACCCTGTGCAAAAGAAGGGAGGGGGGAAGAGAACTTAGATAATGCCCAGACAAAACCAGACCCATGGAACATCAAACTAAATTGCTGAAATAAGGAATAAGACTTGGTAGATCATCTCAAAACTATATAAATCATTTCAGAGTACTAAAAATTAAGGTAAACTTCAAAATTCTCTTTGTAAAGTAATTATAATATTAATAGGTAATCTTGATAAGACTAGAACAAACATTACAAATAAATAGCACAGAATTATTGGTAGACACATTCTAAATAAAATGTTAGCATGTAGACTAAAAATACACAGAAAGATAATTTTTAAAAAACATGCTTTTGTGGGGTTTTATACCGCTTAAGCAAGAAGGGCTCAATATTAGAAAAATCTACTAACAAATTCACCATATTAATAGGTCTAAGGAGAAAACATATATCATTATCTTCATAGATGCTAAAAAGGACTATAGCAAAATTCAACATTCATTTTTATTAAAACTTTTGGGAAATAAGAATGGGTAACTTTTTCCTTAGTACAGTAAAAGGTATTGCTTATTCTATGTTATTAAAAAGAATAAGCAACACAAGAACCACTTCCATTGTGTTCAGGAAAAAGTCAAAGATGTCAACTATATTCAGTATTATTTAACTTTTTATAGAGACAATGGGCAATGTATTTCAAAAAGAGGGAAAAATAAGAGACTTAAGAATTGTAAAAAGAAATAAAGCTATCTTTATTTTCATATGACATGATGGTATACCTAAAAAATGTAAGAGAATTAATGATAAAACTAAGGAAAATATGAAAGTATTCAGCAGAATAACAGTATTTAAAATTAGCATGTAGACGCTGACCTTGCTACAGCAGCTCCACGGTCCGGGACGTGGTCAGTCTGCAGTGACTGGGCGAGCACGCTGCACTCTGGGACTAGGTCCCGGTCGCCGGTTGCCCGACTGCGCAGGCGTAGTCCCGACCGGTGCCGGCTGCGGACTTGGTCAGGTCAGTGAGACCGACAGCTGACGGGTCAGGGGCGGTCGCACCGGAAGGAATTCGGCATCCTCTCTGGAGCTCCGGACGTGCATCTCCACAAAAGAACTCAAGACAAAGTGGATAGAGTGACTCCCAAACAACTAGCCAGAAGGAAGATCCTACCAAAGAACATCTGAAATATAACCAGACAGCATAAATAAACAACATAAAGGGTAACTCAAGAACATCGGGCTCAGGATATCAAAGAGACTGCACCACTGAAACCCCCAGATCTCCCATAAAGATCTCACACCACAAAGGAGGGAAGTCAAAGCAGACTACCCCCCCAAAAAAAACAAATAAATAAATAAAAACAAACAAAAATAGCTCAACATGGTAAGACGCAAAAATAACCCCTCAATGAAAAGAAGAGAGGAATCCTCAGAAAGAGAGATAGATGAAATAGACATAGCCCAAATGTCAGACATGGAATTCAAAACAATGGTGGTAAAGAAGCTCAATATACTCGACATCCTTAAAATCAACTATGACAACCTCCAAGGAAGTTACCAGCAGCTCCAAGAAAATTACAGGGAACTTGCAGAGAACTACACCAGCATAAAAAAAGCCATAGAAACCGTTAACAAGAACCAGGAAGAATTGAAGAATTCAATCTCTGAACTGAAAAACACAGTAGAATCAGTCAAAAGCAGACTAAACGAAGCAGAGGATCGGATTAGTGAGTTAGAAGATAATGTAGAGAAAAACTCCCAGACAATACAGCAAAATGAAAAAAGATTAAAAAAATATGAACACGATGTAAGGGAATTACAGGATAGCATGAGAAGAAATAATATCAGGATCATTGGAATCAGAGAGGGAGAAGAAAAGGAGCATGGAATTGAAAAACTGATAGGAGAAATAGTGACAGAAAATTTTCCAAACCTGACGAGAGAAAAAGTTATACAAGTTCAGGAAGCACAGAGAGTTCCAATGAAGAGGAACCCCCAAAAACCCACTCCAAGGCACATCATAATTAAAATGGCAACATTTCAAGACAAAGAGAGAATCCTAAAAGCAGCAAGAGAAAAACAGCAAATAACATACAAGGGAGCTCTGATAAGGCTATCAACTGATTTCTCAACAGAAACATTACAAGCCAGAAGGGAATGGTCAAAAATATTTCAAGCAATGAAAAACAAAGGCCTACAACCAAGAATACTCTACCCAGCAAGGCTCTCATTCAAAATAGAAGGTGAAATAAGAAGTTTCTCAGACAAAGGAAGACTGAAAGAATACATCTCCACCAAACCAGCATTGCAAGAGATGCTAAAGGGTGTGTTCTAAGAAAAAAGAAGAAAAGAACAAGAGAGGAGAGGAACAGAGGTACAAAGGGCAATGAATAAATACACGTCAATAATAACCTTAAATGTAAATGGATTAAATGCTCCAATTAAAAGACATAGGGTAACGGAATGGATAAGAAAACAGGACCCACGTATTTGCTGTCTACAAGAAACACACCTGAAAACAAAAGATTTACACAGACTGAAAGTAAAGGGATATAAAAAAATATTCCAAGCAAACGGACCGGAAAAAAAAAGCCGGGGTAGCAGTCCTCATATCAGACAAAATGGATTTCAAAGCAAGGGCAATAAAAAGAGGCAAAGAAGGACATTTCATAATACTTAAAGATATGACAATGATAAACATATATGCACCCAACATAGGAGCACCCAAATACATAAAGCAAATACTCGTCGTCGTCGTCGTCGTCATCGGCAGCCGTCCGTCTCGAGAGACGATGGTGTAGCTTCTTAAGAGTCTATCTGCACCGCCGAGAATGGCTGTGCAGTCCGACTCGGGAGTGACATGGTATCTGTCTCCTCCCGTGTTGAATCGACATCTTGCGATGACGCTGAAGCTACAGAGCCTGGGCAGGGTAATATGGAGGGTCTGCTGTTGCCCATGCAGCAGACCCCCCCTCTCTTCGCAGCTGAAGGGTCCAAGGGAAAGACGGAGTCAATACAGCTTGGGTTCAGGTGCGCTGCAGGAGTTGCCGGTGTTGACTACAACGTCAAACCGCCTTAGGGACTCCGGCTCCGGATTTTCTGTCGGGGTTTACTCCCTTAGCCTTTCCCCTGAAGAGGTATGCCGCAAGGCAGCGGAGGTTTTTTGGAGTCAGAGTTTTCCTTCTCTGAAAGCAAATACTAGAAGACCACAAAAAGGATATCAACAACAACACACTCATAGTAGGGGACTTCAACATTCCATTATCAACAATAGACAGATCATCAAAGCATAGAAACACCAAGGATATACAGGCATTGAACAACACACTAAACCACATGGACCTAATTGGTATATATAGAACTTTCCACCCCAAAGAAGCAAAATATACATTCTTTTCAAATGCATATGGGACATTTTCAAAGATAGACCACATGATAGGGCACAAAACAAACCTCAACAAATTCAAGAAAATTGAAATCATATCAAGCATCTTTTCAGATCACAATGCCTTGAAACTGGAAATCAACCTCAGAGAAAAAAATCAAAGACACCCAAACTCATGGATATTGAATAACATGCTATTAAATAATGAATGGATTAACAATGACATCAAAGAAGAAATCAAAAAATTTCTAGAAACTAATGATAATGAACACACAACAGCCCAAAACCTGTGGGGCACAGCAAAAGCAGTCCTGAGAGGGAAGTTCATAGCAATACAGGCATATCTGAAAAGGATAGAAGAATCTCAAATAAAAAACCTAACCATAAAGCTACAAGAACTAGAACAACAACAACAAACAAAGCCTGGGGCAAGAAGAAGGAACAAAATCATCAAGATCAGGGCAGAACTAAATGACATAGAGACTAAACAAACAATCCAAAAGATCAACAAAACTAGGAGCTGGTTCTTCGAAAAAATAAACAAAATCGACAAGCCTCTAGCCAGGCTAATCAAGAAAAACAGAGAGAAGACCCAAAATAAACAAATTCAGAAATGAAAGAGGAGAAATCACGACTGATACCACAGAAATACAAATGATAGTAAGAAATTACTACAGACAACTGTATGGCAAGAAATTTGACAATCTAGAACAAATGGACAAATTTCTAGAAACATACAACATTCCAAAACTGAATCAAGAGGAAGTGGAAAGTCTCAACAGACCAATAACAAAGAAGGAAATTGAAACAGTAATCAAAAATCTCCCTGCACACAAAAGCTCTGGACTGGATGGCTTCACAGGCAAATTCTACAAAACATTCAGGGAAGAACTAACTCCTATCCTCCTCAAACTGTTCCGAAAAATCCAAGAAGAGGGGAAAATCCCAAACTCTTTCTATGAAGCCAGTATTATTCTAATCCCCAATCCAGGTCAAGACACAACAAAGAAAGAAAATTATAGGCCAATATCACTGATTAACATAGATGCTAAAATCCTCAATAAAATATTGGTACACAGGATCCAGCAATACATCAAAAAGATCATACATCACGATCAAGTGGTCTTCATTCCAGGGATGCAAGGATGGTTTAATATTCGCAAATCAATAAATATAATACATCACCTAAACAGAATGAAAGACAAAAATCACATGATCATATCAATAGATGCAGAAAAAGCATTTGATAAAGTACAACACCCATTTATGATGAAAACACTCAGCAAAATGGGAATAGAGGGAGCATACCTTAACATAATTAAGGCTATATATGAGAAGCCTGAGGCCAACATCATACTCAATGGACAAAAATTAAAGCATTCCCCCTGAAATCAGGAACTAGACAAGGTTGTCCACTCTCTCCACTCCTATTCAACATAGTGTTGGAAGTCCTAGCCACAGCAATCAGACAAGAAAAAGAAATAAAAGGCATCCAAATTGGGAAAGAGGAAGTAAAACTTTCATTATATGCAGATGACATGATAGTATACCTAGAAAATTCTAAAAACTCCACTGAAAGACTACTCGATATAATAAGTGAATTTGGCAAAATCACAGGGTACAAAATAAATATACAGAAATCTAAGGCATTTCTGTATGCCAACAATAAAATATCAGAGACAGAAACAAAAAAGAAAATACCATTTACTATAGCAAAAAGAAAAATAAAGTACCTAGGAGTAAACTTAACCAAAGAGATAAAAGACCTGTACTCTGAAAATTACATAACATTGAAGAAAGAAATTAAGGAAGAAACAAATAAATGGAAGCAAATACCATGTTCTTGGATGGGAAGAATCAACATCATCAAAATGACCATACTACCCAAAGCAATTTACAGATTCAATGCAATCCCTATTAAAATACCAATGACATACTTCACAGACCTAGAACAAATGCTCTATAAATTCATATGGAACCAAAAAAGACCCTGAATAGCAAAAGCAATCTTGAGACGGAAGAACACAGCAGGAGGAATCACAACACCAGATATCAAACAATACTACAAAGCCACTGTAATCAAAACAGTCTGGTACTGGCATAAGAACAGACATATAGATCAGTGGAACAGAATAGAGAGTCCAGAAATAAACCCAGGTCTATATGGTCAACTAATATTTGACAAAGGGGTAAGGAACAAAAAATGGAGTGAAAAGAGCCTCTTTAACAAATGGTGCTGGGAGAACTAGATAGGGACCTGCAAAAAAATGGAGCTAGACCACCAACTTACACCACACACGAGAATAAACTCAAGATGGATCAAAGACTTAAATGTAAGCCGTGACACCATAAAAGTCCTAGAGGAAAACATAGGCAAGGAAATATCAGATATCTCACGTAACAATTTCTTCACGGATACATCTCCTAAAGCAAGAGAAATAAAGAAAAAAATAAATAAATGAGATTACATCAAACTAAAGACTTTCTGCTCAGCAAAAGAAAACATCAGCAAGATCAAAAGGAAACCAACCATATGGGAAAACATATTTGCCAATGACATCACAGACAGGGGACTGATTTCCAAAATATATAAAGAGCTGATACAACTCAACACCAAGAAAACAATCAACCCAATTAAAAAATGGGCAAAGGACCTGAACAAACACTTCTCCGAAGAGGACATACAGAAGGTCCATAGACACATGAAAAAGTGCTCAACATCATTAGCCATCAGGGAGATGCAAATAAAAACCACAATGAGATACCACCTCACACCAGTCAGAATGGCCATCATCAACAAATCAACAAGCAACAAGTGCTGGCGAGGATGTGGAGAAACGGGAACCCTACTGCACTGTTGGTGGGAATGCAGACTGGTGCAGCCACTATGGAGAACAGTATGGAATTACCTCAAAAGATTAAAAATGGAACTGCCTTTTGAACCAGCGACTCCACTACTAGGATTATACCCGAAGAATCTTAAAACACCAATTCAAAAGAACTTATGCACCCCTGTGTTCATAGCAGCACTGTTTACAATAGCCAAGTGCTGGAAAGAGCCTAAATGCCCATCTGTAGATGAGTGGATCAAAAAACTGTGGTACATTTACACAATGGAATACTATGCAGCAGAAAGAAAGAAGGAACTCCTGCCATTTGCAACAACATGGATGGAACTAGAAAGAATTTTGCTTAGTGAAATAAGCCAGGCAAAGAAAGAAAAATACCATATGATATCACCTAATACAGGAAACTAAAGGACAACACAAACAAAAGAACTAAATAGAACGAAGAGCAGAATAGCAGTCAATAGGGGGGAGGGGGGAAGGAGAGAAGGGGTATAAGTAAGGGAAGGGTTTAGTCAAAGAATATATATAAATGACTCATAGACATGGACAACGGGGAGGGATATGATTGCGGGAGAGGGGGTGGGTTGGGTGGGGGAGAGAAATTGGGAGAAAAGGGGACAACTGTAATTGAAAAACCAAAAATAAATAAATTAATTAATTAATAAAATTAGCATGTAAATCAATATATTATATATGCTCAAATAATAACCAGTAAGAATATATAAAAATGACAAAAATCTTATTCAAAAGTGTAACAAATAAATAATAACAGGAATAAAGTTTAAAAATATATTCAAAATTTATACATAAAAAGCTACAAAATAGTCCTGAAATATATAAAAGCTAATTTGAACAAATGAAAAGACCTCCCTTGCTCTTGGTTAGAATACCTCAACATCACTAAGATGTCAGTTCTAAGTCAACTTATAAATTAATGTATTTCAAAAAAAAAATCAATGTAACTAAACTAGTTTTTAATAAAATTTATATGGAAAAATAAACACACAGGAATAGACAGAAAAACTGTAAAGAAAGAACTGGAAGAGGAGACCACATTTTTTCAGGTGTTAAAATATACTATAAAACATCTAGAATTAAAAACATGTGATACTAATAAATAAATAGACAAAAGAATTTATTGGAGTTATTACCAGGAGAACCACATAAAGGAAAAATAGAAGAAAATATTTGTGACTATGGGCAAAGGTTTTTTAAATAAGGCACAGAACAAGTATAACTAATTCAACTTTTTGAAAATGAAAAACTTTTGATTTTCAAAATAAACTTCAAAGAAAATGAAAACAATAAAAAATGGGAGAATATATTTGCAAATTATGTAACTGACAAAAGACTTGTATCTAGGCTATATCAAGCACTACAACTCAATAAAAAGAAAACATACAACCCATTTGAGAAATGAGCAAAGTATTTGATCAAACACTTCACAGAAGTAGATATATGAATGACCAATAAGAACAAAGATGCTTAACATCATTACTCATCAAGAAAACGTAAATTTAAAACCACAGCAAAATACTAACACACATCAAGTAGAATGGATATAATACACAGTGTTAGCAAGACTATGAAATGAAGGAAACTTCCATCTATTTATGGTGGGAATAGAAAAATTGATAAACATTTTGAAAAAGTTTGGCAATTTTTTAAAAGGTTAAACATACAACTGCAATATCATCTAGTCATTCTACTCCTAGGAATATATTCAAAATAAAAGAAAATGCAAAGACCTTATATGTTGTTTACAGAACCTTTATTTATAAATCCTGAATCTAGAAATAATCCAAATGTCTATCAACAGGTAAAAGAATAAACCAAGTATTTCATATAATATAATGCTTCTCAGCATTAAAATTGATGAATTGCTGATAATATAGCAACATGGAAGAATCTCAGACCATCATGTTGTGTGAAGGAAGCCAGATAGAAAACAAGACATAGTATATTATTTTCTTTTTGAAAAACTTTAAAATAAGCAATACTTATCTATAGAAGCAAAAAAACAGCTCAGTAGTTGCCTAGGGACATGGGAGGGGGAGAATTTGACAGAAAGAGACACAAAGAAACTTTTTGAGGTAGTAAAAATGTTTTGTAGCTTGATTTTGATGTGATTATACATCCTCTGTATGTTTATGTTTAGATTTCAAAGCTTTAGATATTAAAATGACCAGATATAGAAAACAAAAATACACACATATGAAATGTTTAAGGAAATAAATTAACAAAAATAAATATGCAATAAGAAACTTAAATATAACAAGGTGTCATGAACTAAATTGTGTGTCTCAAAATCCATATGTTGAAGTGCTACCCCTCAGTATGATGGCATATGGAGGAAGAGCTCTTAGGTGGTAATTAAGTTTAAACGAGGCCATAAGGGTGGAACGCTAATTCTGTAGGATTGGTGGCCTTATGAGAAGAAGAAGAGAGAAAGATCTCTTTCTCCATTGCATACACAGAGGGATAGCTATGTGAGAACACAGAAAGAATGTGGCCATCTGCCAGCTAGGAAGAGAGCCCTTATTAAACTTAACTCAGCTGGAACCTTATCTTGGACTTTCCATCCTGTGGAATTATGACAAAATACAGTTCTATGGTATTTTGTTATGGCAACCCAAACAAACTAGGACATAGATTCATTTGAAAAAACTCTGGAATTGAAAATATATAATTATACTAAGAATTCCCAATTGATCATTTAAACGGAATATTAAAAATTACTAAAAAAAACCAATAAATTAAAAAGAAAAATATCAAAATGATCCAAATATATTTTTAAATTTAATGTTTATTGTATTTTTCATTACCATTTAGGTCCCTTATGTCCCCCTCCCACCCCACACAGTTGTCCATGCCCATGAGTCTTCTTCCTTTTTGCTCAGTCCTTCCATCACCTAACCTCCCCCTGCCACTAGCTGTAATCCTACTCTTCATCTATGAGTCTGTCCCAAATTTTCCTTGTTAGTTCAGTTTGTTCATAGATTCCACATATGAGTGAAGTCATATGGCATTTATCTTTCTCTGACTGACTTTTTTCACTTAGCATAATGTCCTCCAGGTTCTTCTATACCGTTGCAAAGGGTAAAATTTTCTTCTTTTTATGGATGAGTAGCATTCCATTGTGTAAATGTCCCATAGTTGTTTTATCTACTCATCTACTGATGGACATCAGTTTGATATTAAGTAGCATGGTTCAAAGACATTTTTTTCAGAAGATAATAGTTAAGTCATACATAGTTAAAACTATTGGCAATAGTTACATATGGTAAATGACTTAATTCATAATATTAAAGAATTCTTATAAATCAATAAAGGTATCTACAATCCAATTTTAAGTGGACAAAATATTGAACAGGTACTTCAAAAAATGATAACCCAAAAGACAATAGCATATGAAAACTAGTCATCAGAGAAAGCCTAATTAAATCCACAATAAGATACCACCACTTACCCACTAGAGTAACTAAATTAAAAATGGTAATTATACAAAGTTATGATGAGGCTGTGGATCAACTGCAAGTCTTACATTTCCTGTGGAATTGGAAATTGGTAGGCACATATTGGAAATGCTTTTGTAGAATTAACTAAAGCATTCCCCAAATATAACCTGTGACCCAGCAATTTCACTTCTGGGTATATATCTAAGACTTTTAAAAAGTGCGTATATTAACAAAAAGACATGTACATGAACGTTCATAGTAGTTTTGCTCATGAATATCAAAAACTGGAATCTACCCAAATAATCTCAATATCAGCAGAATAAATATAAAAAAAAGAGTCAAGAGAAAGTAATGAATCCTGAAGCAAGAAGGGTTAAGGCTTAGGTTTCACTCCCTAACTTGATGCTCTTGACAAAATGCCTTTAAACTATATATATATTTGTAACTCTCTTTTTCATTTTACAAAAATGGTTATAAGTTTAAAGGCACTGATGATTACAAAGATTTTGAAAATTGTTAAATGTAATTATTAAGATACCATGACTCATTAAATAATAAAATAACTAGAAATAACTTCAAAATAATTCACCCTTTCTTAAGTTAGATGAGAACTAGAGAAAGGCTAAGTGACGTCATAAATTATGTCCAGTTAGTGGCAAATGAAATAGGTTCCCTGACTCCTAATCTAGTACAGTTATGTGCTGCTTATTGACTGGAATGCATTGTGACAAATGTGTGGCTAGGCTATGGTACAGACTATAAGCCTGAACAGCACGTTACTGAACAAAATAACATGAGATTAAATCAAGCCCCCAAAAATGCTGTAATCAAGAGTCTTGGTAGCCATGAGATGTATAAGGTTCTTGCTAGTATAACACAGCATATGATACAATATAGTACAATAAATACATAAACCAGTAACATAATTGTACAATACATGCCATACTTCTACACACCTGCCAGCACAGTAGGCTTGTTTACACTGGCATCATCATGAACACATCAGTACTGCATAGCACTGTGACTGTCTGATGACTATGACATTACTAGACAGTAGGAATTTTTTAGCTTTACAATAATCCCATGGGACCATCACCGTATATGTGGTCTACTGTTGACTGAAATGTCATTATGTGATGCATAACTATATATCACTTTTCTATTTTTGACATAGAGATTTAAAGCATGAATAGAAATGAATCCTAAGTATTACATAGAAAGAGAATAGTTCCCTACTACCATTTTTCCAGGCTGCTTCAATGTCTGTGTGAAGAGAATATTATGGACATGTTGAGAATATGATGTAAGGGTCTTAATATAAGCATACCAGCTTGTTTCTTTTAGGTCTATTATCTTTACAAAATTGAAATTATTCTAAAAATGCAGATGAAATATAGTACTTCATACAAACACACCCTATATACACAGACATACACAAAAGTGCTCTTTGCAGTTAACTTAAGTGAATACATCTGATGAGTTTAGTAAAGCTAAGATGATAATATTGTCATCTTTTTTACTACCATAAATTTTTTCTTCATTATGCCTTTTTCAGAGGCCATAGATTTTTTTTTCTAGGTGTGGTGCAAAGACAGAAGTTCTCTTTTTCAGTTCAAGAAACCAAGCCATTTAAAAGAATCCAAAGTAGTGTTTTTAGGGAACTTTTGGTGTCTCATAATGCTTTGGACCCTTCCTGAGGAAAATAAACACATGCATGCATACATATACACAGTGCACACTCTGTCATGCAAACTTTGCATAGATTGTCAGGAAACCCAAGTCCTAAAGTTAAGAATTCTTGACCTGGAAATGAAAATCAAAGATGCATCTTTTAATATATGGCTATTTTTTTTTTTCTGGCAAACATGGTTAGATTTCTGTGTCAGCAAGCACCCAATTCCAGGTGGAAGTTATATTCCCTTCAATAAAAAAAAAAGCTCTTTCAGCATGCCATTGCAAGAAACCACAACTAATAATCTCAGATCCTAAATATTTCTGTTAAACACCACCCAGCCCCAAGTGGAGTTCAATCTTAAGGTTAATGTCAGTTTATTCTCTCATAACCTTAATCTTAGTCTTTATCAAGCTTTCTTCTCCCTCTTGTCTATTTTATGTATTTATGAATATATTATCTATTTATTTATAACTTATTTAATGCATTTAGCTTTAGAAAAGTAATCCTAAAGCTTTGGTGGCCCATGCCAATAAATCTGTTTACCTGGTGGTCCTCAGAACATTTCAAAAGTCTTCATGTTACTAAGAAGAAAATCACAAATGGTTAAAATTTTATAAATTGAATAACATGAACCCATGTAAACTTAAGCAAATTGTTAATGAGACTTTGTAATTCCTCCAGTACTCCACGTCCAGGTGTTAGATGGGGACTATTCATTATTAAGAGAATCCAGGGCTCTATTATTTTTTCCCCTCAGGTTAAAGTGTCCCCTCAGACTTTCTATGGAAGAGCTTCACTGCTTTCTGCTTTCTTTGCTGCTGTGACCAGATGGAAGCATTACCTTCTTTTCCAGAAAGTCTATGAACAGGCAGAGTAAAGGTGACAGCTCACACTGGGTAGTGCCAGATGCTCTTGTTTATTCCACAGTGTTAAGGGATATTTATCGGCAAAAGTTCAATGGCTTGGGATGGTGCTGGTGAAAATTCAGTTCAGTATGCAGCTCCAATAGGGAAAACATACTAGACTTGGCTTTTTTTCTTGGTTTAGATTTTTCCCCAAATAAAGTAAGGTTTTTGAAACCCCAGCATGTATATTTTACAGGGATGCAATATTCTTGTCTACTTGCTCTATTTCAGAAAATTGAAAATTGAAAATTGGTACTCAGAGCTGCAAATTTGCCCCTTAGCTTTCTTTTTATTTTATTAAAACTGAGTCATAATTGTATTGAATTGAAGTAAAAATTACTTTAAAAATTGAATACATAATAATAAGTACCAAGCATGTTTATTTTATGATAAACTCAAGCTGTGTAAAGATTAGAAAGAATATCTATCTTAGTTTTGTTTAATCAACAAATGCCTCATAATACCATGGAGGAGGCGGTATCGTTAACGTTTATGAGCATGGGCATTAGTTTCCCATTTTGAAGCTTACTAGCCATATCACCTTGGCAAAGTTACTTAGCTTGTTTATGCCTCTATTTCTTCATATGTAAGATCATCATACAAATAGGACACATTTTACAGGATATTTGTGTTGGCTAAATGAGTTTTCTCATGAAACGTGCTTAGAAAAATACCTGAGACATAAGTGCTCAATAAATGTTAGCTGCTGCTATAACCATTGTCATTATCATTCTTATTATAAAATCATTTTATTTTGATCCATTACATTATAAAATGTGCATTCTTTTTTCTTCAGAAACATGTATTTTAGAGAAAATTTGTCAAAAATATTTATTAGAGATGGTAGGAATCTCAAGAGATTACCTAATCCCAGCCTTAACAAATAAACTACAGAAGAAAAGTGTTTATTCTGTTTGACAGCTTTCTCCAGAAACCAAAACCAAAATTAACATTTCCTCCATGCTTTAAAAAGAAACCCTTAAGCCCTGGCTGCTGTGGCTCAGTGGATTGAGTGTCGGCCTGTGAGCGAAGTGTCACTGGTTCGATTCCCAGTCAGGGCACATGACTAGGTTGCATGTCAGGTCCCCAGCTGGGGGTGCAAGTGAGAGGCAACCACACAGTGATGTTTCTCTCCCTCTCTTTCTCCTGTCTCCTCTCTCTAAAAGTAAAATAAATAAATAAATAAGCAAACAAACAAATAAATAATTTTTAAAAACCCTTATAAGCAACAAAAAATGTCTCACTATATATCTATTCTATATATTTTATTACATCATTTATTAATAAATAAAAAAATTTAAAGGAAAAGTTACAAAATACTTAAATTTTTAAAAATAAACTAAAATTATTAAATGAAATATTTTTAAATAGAAAATGAGAATCCTTATAAATTTTATTAAATTAAGAATTATTTCCTTATATGACTATTCTTTCACTTTAGAAGAAACAAGTTTTAGTCCTACATGTATATATATAGCTATATATAAAATAAGATATTTGATTAGATATACTATAATTAAAATATTTATGAATTCTCAAGAATTAGATTTCAAATTTCAGGTGACTAATTTTTTAAAAAAGATTAATTTATTTTAAAATTTAATTTAATATAATTTATTATAGAGCTACTAATATTATTGAAATATCTTAAGTTTGGGTAGTTTGTCAAAGTGTATCAGTTTTTGTACTTCCAGAATACTTGTTTTATTTTAAGAATGTGGATTATTTCAAAATGGTAAAATACAGCTGTTAATATACATTTGGCTGCATATAATATAAAAATATGTGATGCCAACTTTGATTGTTTATGTATATAAATCACTTCTTTGACTGTCATTAACTCTGTTCCAAGGCAATAATAAATACTTCTTGAAAGAATGAACTGAAAAGCGGAATTTGGAATGGAATCTGTAGATTTCAGTTGTAGTGACACCAGTCATTGATGGCATCCCTTCTGCATAACTACATAAAGTGTAAGTCCATCGACATTTGTTGTCAGCTCTAGCCATATGGCATCCTTCCTGAATGACTTGGCTTCTCCCTTTTATTTCAGTATCATTAGAATATTATGGCTTTATTTCCATTAATTCTTGCCAGCTGGGAAGCAAAAGGGTATTATTTTTGCCTCACTTATTTTTGATCCCTTTTAAAATATCTTTGGTTGCCTTAAACTTGAACTTCAATTGTTTGTATCCACAATTTAAAAGATTCCGTTCATGGAAGCTGTGCTATTAGGTGAGTTTGGATACCACATTCCTTTAATACATTTTACTTTTTAATTATCTTTTAAAGTGAGGGCTGTGTATGGAGACTTGAATTCCTTGGGGTACAAGTCCCTACAAATCATGTGTATATAGTGGGGAAAAGGCTGGAAAACTGCCTATGTCTTTTTTTTAATAGCACAGTCTCCTGATTATAAAGCACATTTGGGTTGGCTCTTTATGACCAAAAGAATATTCCTCAAACAGATAACAAAATTGTGAATTGGTTCTTTTTAATAGCCATATATAGCAATGCTGGTAGGTAGATGAAGTAATGTATAAAACTACATTTTGTAAATATGAAAGTTTATTTCCCAAAAGCATTAACCTGAGACCAGCAACAGTAGGCTGATGGCTTCTTTTGTGAGGTTCATAGGAACACAGACCCCTGCTTATTCATCACAACCAACCTGCCTCACAAAAGCACATGCACCCCCAGAGAGGGTACCTAGTGAATGCTTTCCTGTGACCAGAGGAATTGTCCCTTTTCAAAGCCAAAACCTGTAAAAGGAATTTCTTAACAAAGAACTATAACCTTGAAACCAGGAAATAATCCATCATATATTAAAACAAGGGACAGGGAAATAAACAAAACCCAACTTCTTCGAGGTGTATTTGGGGAAAAGATTTATGGCTCTTCACATTTTACTGACCCTGAGTCACCTGGGTTTTATGGATACTTTTATCACACAGGCTGCACTTTTTTAGATTCACAACCTCCTCTAATTACATATGGTTTTCCTGCCAGTTCCCAAAATACGCTTTTTGAAAATAGTAGTTAACTAAAAGGATGACCTTGGTTTAGGTTTTTTAATTCTTTTGTATGGGGGAGAAGAACATTGATTCAGGAAAAAGAAATTCACAAGAAATTGCCTTAACTGACAAAAAATAGAAATTGTATCATGCTTTAGTTTTCCAAAGGTTCATGAAGCTAATCCCTTTCCTGGCAATCGAGTCTGTAGCTATACATGTATTTATTTCATAGTTGATTCAGTGTAATATTTGTAAAGTTTCATTAAATTTTTTGAACACTTCAACCTGTGAGTATTTTTAATGGTGCTTACAATATAAATGTTGTACCCCAAAGGATGTGTCGGATCCCTATTCTGTGTAAACCAGGCTGGTTAATGAAGATCTGATAGTGTTAACAGAAACAGATAATCACCAACCTGGACTTTTCAATTATCAAAGCATTTTAACCATTTTCAACAGAAAAAAGAACGGAAAGCTTACAATTAGATGATTATTTGATTCAGTAAAAATGTGTTTTATCAACTAGAATGTAACTTCTTGGGCATGTGTGATTCTATATCAATATTTTTACATTGCTAACACTGTCCACATTTAACATGTTAGAACCTGTAACTTCAGTTAATTAAGATGAATTTTACTATACAATATATATATATATATTTTGTCTGTTATAAGAATTGAAAACCTTTTATTATCTTTGAAATGATATTATGATACACTGATTTCATGTTTTACATATTTTTATCACTGAAAGATAATGACTTATTAAAATTGTTTTTCTAAATTATGACATTTTTTCTTTCATTTAGACTCCATACAGAAAAAGCAATTATTAGATTTGATTTATTAATAAGGTGGGCTAAACTGCACAGCTATCATTTTCCTAATTTTTAAAATTTATATAATATTTAACATGTAGATAAATTTTGATGATTATATGAAGTTTATATATATATATTGGATTGGCCAAAAAGTTTGTTTATTTTTTTTCATAATATGACCTTAGTAGCACTTAGCTGTTTTTAATTTCATTCAAAAAATTTTTGTTAGGCTATATTATGACAGCTGTCATATCTGTTTGCATTTAATAAAACATTAAAATTGGTGGATTTTTGAGTAGTCATTTTAATATTGGAGATAGAATAAAATATGCAATATTTTCCGCATATTATGCTTTATTATTTCTAGAAAGGTAAAAATGCAACTGAAATGTAAAAAGAGATTTGTGCAGTGTAGGGAGAAGTTATGTGACTGATCCACTGTGTCAAAAGTGGTTTGCGAAGTTTCATGCTGGAGGTTTCTGCCTGTATGATACTTCAAGGTAGAATAGACCATTTGAAGTCGATAGCCATTTAATTGAGACATTAATTGAGAACAATCAACATTATGCCACACAGGACATAGCTGACATACTCAAAGTATCCAAATCAATAAAGTTATTAGTAAAAATGAGTCTTTTATTTTATGGAAAAAACTAAACAGACTTTTTGGCCAACCCAATACATAAAGTTATGTATCAGGATAGCTATTGAACAGGTGCTTGTTATAGTTATTACAGAGGATATCAAGAAAAACCTGATTAAAATTTTTTTTGTATTTACTAGGCATACAGGAAACAAATGATCCACAGGGTCTTTAAATATGATGTTTTTTTCTTTTTATTTCTATCAAATAAAAAAATAAATATTTTAAATTGTTTTTTAAAATCTTCTTAAAATATTGATTCTTCTGGTATCAAAAGAGAAAGTAAAATCCCACTCAAATGATTTAAGCAAAATGGGACTTTAGTAACTCATCAAACTGCAAAACTCAAGGGAAGTGCTGGCTTCAGGTGTGACCTGTGGCAGGGGTTTAAATGGTGTTATGTTGTTCCTTTATTCTAGGCTATGCTCATCTCCATGTTATCAAAGTTCTCAGAGTTCACAGAGTGGCTGCCAGCAACAGTAATCCTACACTTTGTCAGGTTCAAGTGCAATGAAAAAGAGGGAAATAGAACCTTTCTGTGTTTGTCCCACTGACTAAGATTTGCCAGCTGATCATTCCTTAACTAATCACAGTGTCCACAGAAATGTGATCCTCAACTGGTGAGGCACATTTGAAAATCTAGAAACCTAAGCATATGGAGTTGCAGGAAGGAAAGAATGGTTCCTCAGATAATTATTGTGGTAGGGTTACCAGAACAAGAATAAATGTATTTGGAACATTGAATTTAATGTGCTGAATAAAATCAGAACATATTTGAAAAATGCTGCTTACTCCTTTTCCCATTGTGCCAGTTTTCCTTCTTATTTTTACTTTTTTAAATAGGAGTGTATCCCGAGATTTTGTTCTTGTAGCTTCACCTTTTCTCTCTCTGATATTCAGTGGCATTCTTGACTCAATCATCTAAATACTGAGGGCTTATGAATATTTCTGAGCTCTACATTGTGGGTCAGGTAGCTTATAATGCACAGCAAATATTCCATAATTTTATGATTCTGCAGGTTGGTGCCAAGTAGATTCTCTGGGCTTAGTTAAGGTCACTCATGCATCTCAGTCAGCAGCCACGCCAGTTGAATGAAAATATATCACGGATGTAATACATAGCAGGAAGCAATACTTATTATTATTGTCACTAATTATGTTTTCCAAATGAGAAAGTTAATTTCAATTTCTTTGTCTCAGGACAACTCTATAGAAGAAAAATCTTTATGTACTTTTTCTATAGCATCACCTATTCTATATATACTTATGATAACACTACAAATGATGGATCTACAATGTTACAAAATCCAAATAAACTGTGCAATCTTTGATTATTTGAGATATCATTGACCATATCTATTATATATTTGTATCTCCTCAGAGCCTAGCACATTGTGTAGTAACATTGCACAAGTAACAGTCAATGAATGCTTACTCTGTCTGTAGCCGCCCTTCACTGCTGCTATTGATTTTAAAAACTGCATGATAATCATATCAGCATTTCTTCAACTGTGTGCTGTATTCCCTGGGGAGCTCTGAGGCTTTCTAAGTGTGCCCAGGAGACAAATATTTTAGATGTCTACGTGTCTATTTGCCAACAAAAAGACCTCTGTTACAAGTGATCTGTTCTTTCCCTTCTCATTTCCAACCATTCTTTATTATCATCTGATGTCTCATTTTAGCATGTCTCCCACATGATGTTTCTTTTCACCTAATATATGTTTGTGTGTGTGTGTGTGTGTGTGTGAAAAATAGCTGACATCAAGGGCTTTGAAAAAAATCTGAGGGATTTAAATCCTAAATTTATTGTTTACCACTGCAGAAGGTCTCTGCTTAACAAATTCATAGTATATATGTAAAAGGTGAGAAGTTAGCAGGTAAATTACATAGCACTTGTTGTAATAAAAATATTTCATTATGTGATCATTCCTTACCAGTCTTATTTTCCTAGAAAAACAGAGGAAGAACAAAAATTCTCCTAAAATGTAAAAATTACAGACATAAATTTTATATGTGTGTATTGGAGGACAGAGTGAAGTCATTGAATAAAAAAAAATTACTGTAATGTAGACACTATTATCCTCTATTTTCTGGGGCTTTGAGAAAATGTCTCCTATCATATTCTTTTGTACTTGTACCTTTCCTACCTGTAGTCTTGATTGTTAACTATAAATAAAACACTGTTTACCAGCCTACAGGCAGGCATTGACATCCTTCCCATTTTCATGATTGCCAGTGGAGTTCTAAAATTTAAAGTGGTTTCCTGGTATTATCATGGACTCAATTCTAATATATTTCTGTAAGTTGACATAAAGCACAAAATAAATATCTATTTTATTTATTTAGGAAAAATATTATTTCCTATGATTAAGGTGAGTTGTGAATAAACATTGTTCATAAAGGTATAGTCCCTGAGAGTAAGACGGTGTCTACTTTATCTTTGTTGCCCTTCATAACTTTTCCAATTTCTTGTATGTAGGAGGCATTATATCTTTTTGCTGAACAAATGAACAAGTTAGTGAATAAATTAGTTAAATTATGCTGCCTATAATTTCCTAGGAATTTTAAGTCTTCAACAAACTGCTCCCTTGGGGGAACGACTTTACAGCTGAAGAAATTAGCAAGTAAAGAGACAGTCCTGTCAACCTTGCATCATGTTGGAGGGCGCCGAGACCACATTAGAAGCGTAAGCGAAGCAGCTACATGGTGACTGCATTGCTTTTCCTCCAGCCCAGCATGGCACCATGGGGAAAGGTCTCCCTTTAGCCTACAGGTCCTCTAATGAAGAAAGAGAACACAGGCGAGATTACTATACCCTCCCAACATGGCAGGTCACTTACGTTGGAGCCTCAACTCTGTTCACTCACTATGGGAATTGCATTGGAATCTGCAAGGTTTAACCACTTGGAATCTGACTGGGATGGAGAAGGGGGGAAGGAACTGCACGTGGGTCTTGGCAGACTTATTTCATACCTGCAGTGCCCAAGTAGTAATCTCAACCAGTGGCTTTGCTCATTTGAAGGAAGACCCAGGTAAGGGGTTCACTCTGACCAGAGAAATCAGCAGAGTGCAGATTTGCCTGATTCAGACCCTCAAACAAGAAGTTTTGTAGGTCCTAGAACATGTTGTTTTAATGCCCCAGCAGGGAGCTGAAGCACAATCCCACCTGCTACAGAGATGGAAAAGTTCTTAATAAAATACTACCAAACCAATTTAGAAGCCCTTTAAAAAGATCATTCACCACAATCAAGTGAGATTTATCTCTGGGAATGCAAGTATGGTTCAACGTATGCAAATAAATCAGTGGAATGAATTATATTAATTGAAAGAAAGAAAAGAATCATATGAACATCTCAAAGCTTGCACTGCTATTACTGTATTATATAATTATGCCATTCAAAGAAGATATATAAAAAGCCAGCAAGTACATGAAAAGATGCTTAACATCACATCATTAGGGAAAAACAAATTAAATCACAGTGAGGTACCACATCATGCCTATTAAAATGATCATCATCCAAAAAGACAAGAGGTAACAAATGCTGGAATGAGTGTGAAAAAATTGGGAATCCTGGTATACTATTGGTGGAACTGTAAATTGGTATAACCAATATGGAAACAATAAGAAGAATTCTCAAAAATTTTTAAAAATAAAACTACCTCACAATCCAGCAATCCACTTCTGGGGATATATGCAAAGGAAATAAAAACACTACCTCAAATATATATGTGTACAGCAAATAGCAGCATTGTTTACAATAGCCAAGACATGAAAACAACTTAATTGTCTATCAATGGATGAGTGGACAAAGCGATTGTGATATATATATATATATATATAATGGGATATTGTACTATGTGTGACAACATGAATGGATATTAAGGTCATTATGCGAAGTGGAATAAGTCATATAGAGGAAGATGTACTATATGATCTCACTTATATGTGGAATCTAAAACAAAACAGAATTTGTAGAAAAGACATCAGACTCGTAGTTACCAGAGGCAGGGGGTGGTGGGAAGTTGGAGGGAGGATTGGAGGAAGGTAGTCGAAAGATACAAATTTCTAGTTATAAGATAAATAAGTACATGAAGTAAAATATACAACATTTTTTCTTAATTTTTTTATTGCATCTATATGAGGTGGGTGTTAGCTGAATCTATTGTGATAATCATTTTATAATATATGTAAATCAAACAAACAATAGTGCTGTATACCTTAAACTTATACAGTGATGTGTGTTAATTATTTCTCAATAAAACTGAAAAAAAAAGAATTAACTTTTTATTGAAAAGAAAATTTATTTTAAAAAAAAGAAAGAAAAAGAATTAAATGGTAGTGCCCTCCCCAAAAAAGTCTAGTATTTCTGGGTCAAAAGAGAGTCAACAAAATAAGTAATATCTAGATTGAGGAGTACCTTGTAGGCTATGAAATTGTGTAATGGGCTATTGGGGTTTTTGAAGAGAGAAGTGACATAATATGATCCATGGCATATTGTGATAATTTTAGGTGGTATTCTGATGGTAGGTAGAAAAACGAAAGGCAGGGGTAGTGGGATAGAGATAAAATTGAAGTAGAGCAAAACATTGTCTAGGAAAAAGATGTTGATGGCTTAAAATAGAGTTGTAGAGGCACTTTGAAGTGGTCATGTTGGAAATATTTTAGAAGATGAGTAAAAAATCTTGACTGTTGGATTAAATGTTAATTGTGAAAGAAATGAATCAAGGATGATCAACTAAGACCTTTTTAATGGAAAGGAGAAGACCGAAAAGGAGAAAATTTGAGGAACAAAGTTTAGCAGTTTAATTGTGAAGATGTTATATTTGAGACTCCTATGAGTAATGTTTAAGGTTGGGACTCTATAATTTGTGTGCTCTACTACTTACTAGCTGGTAAAATTATTTAACCTTTTTGTGTCTCGTTTATATCTTTTTAATACATGTAATGATAATAATAAGTCTTGCCTTCTAATTTGTTATGAAGATTAAATTAGTTAATTCATATAAAGATTTAAGTATAGTTACCAGCACATTGTATAGATTTATTATCATTATCACCCAAGTAAATATACATACAGTGGTATGGGTATGCAACTCAGGAGAAAATCGGAATTAGAGCAATAGGTAATATTTAAAGCTATAGGGAAAAGAAGCAAGCTAATGACAGGGCCCCGGTATATTTCCCGGCTGTAGATATATTTCAAGATATTCTAAGATTTTGAGGTGAAAAGAGAAAAAAATCTGCAAATGAAACTCGGAAAGAGATGGCAGTGCAGTTGGTTGAGAACCAGCATCTTGTGATGCTCTGGAAGCCAAGACAAGTGTGGTGAAGGGAAGAAGTGATCATTATTATTGGATGGAGATTAGTGAATGAACATTGGATTGAGCAAGATGGAAGGTGTTGGCAACCTTGTCATTTAATCCTCAGTGGAGCCATTGAGATGCAAACCTAAATGAAATGATTCAATAGAGAAGGAATAAAAAGCAAATAGAGTCAATCAGAATAAACCTTTTTTGAGAAGTGCTTTTTGTGGAGCAGATAAGTGTGGCTGGGAGCTGGATGAGAGCGGTGATGGAGGGTGAGTTTTTATTCATATAGGAGACATTTCACCATGTTTTCAGGTTGATGGGAACGATCCCACTACAGACATATAGGAAATTTACCCCCTCTTCTTTGTACTGCAATACATTTCAGATGGAATGAATACACATTTGGATAAAGGGAACATTATCTACTTGTCTCCAAATAGAAAAGCTGTAATTACCTCTAAAAAGTAAAACAAAGATTTTCATTATAATATTTGTCTATTTGTGTAACCAGGAAAGGAAATTTTTGCTTTTAGCGTTTTTTTTCTTTTCTTTTCTTTTTTTTTTTTGTTTGTTTGTTAAGAAAGGACAAATTCTCATCCCTTGCTAAAGATAATTTTATTCTTATACAGGATAAAAATGTTACAAACACATGAGATGTGTATATTTTATATTACTAATATTGTTACTAAGCCACAGTCAAGTTTTTAGTGTATATTAATAATCAAGAATTTGGCCCATTTATCTCAGGTTTTCCACTTAGCTCTTCCAGTCTAGCTAGATCTAATCTTCCACTGCACCTCTGTGCGTCTTGCTTTCTCCTAAGTTTTATGTTCTTTCTCAACACAGCCAATAACATTTCAGGACCTTTCCAACTCATGATATAACACTTCCCAATGTTATTTCCCAATTTTTTAATAAAAAATAGTTTTGATGAATTTTTGTCACGATTCCTTGACAATGAATATTTTCTAAAATTATTTCCCAGATTAACAGCAGTCAGTTTTGACCATTTGTCTTTGCTCCATATTTTCTGATTATTTACATATGCAGTAATAAATTTGATTATTTATATATGTTGGTATATTTTTCTTAAAGGTTTCATATTGCTTTCTTATAAATAAATGAATGAATGAGACTAATACTGACCAAGTAAAGAATTCCATATGGAGGTGTTGTGGTTGGTTTGACAGAATAGCTAGAGGATACCCATAGTCCAAATTTCCCCCCAGAAAACTCTTAAAAAGTGGATTTTTATCAGAGGAGGTTTGAAGGAAAGATGAAACAAAGGAAAGTTTTGAAACAAAATTCTCAAGAATAATTACTATTCTCAAGGAGCAGCACCCTCCCCGTCATCACGACCACATTTATTTATTTGTTTGATATTTATTGACCACAGAGAATATTAACACTACAGGGATGTCCAATACAAAACTAAGAAAATACTCAATGGTGGCTATGAGAGAGTTAATTGTCTAGTGAGAAAGAAGCACATTATGCATTGTTATAGTCCTGACTGTTGTGTCTTAAAACAATGATGGAAAGTGTTCAGTGGCAAAAATAGGGATTTACATTGTAATAGTCATAAGGAGGCATTAGGGAAGGAAGCTTCCTTGATGACCTATATCTTAATTTTGAAGAATTAGAAGTCAGCTAGATAACAAAATAAACCCAATATAGAGAAATAACTCTATGAGTCATTTTATGTTCTGTGTAAGGAAATACACCCTACCCACACACATGCAGCAAGAGTGATCATGACAGGGTGTGTGTGTGTGTGTGTGTGTGTGTGTGTGTGTGTGTGTGTGTCTGCAGAGATGGAGAGGAAGGAAATGAAAGAAGGCACTTACAATTTTCAGGAGGAATTTTATGTAATGAGCTAAGCTCTGTGGGTTCTGAAAGCTACATGGGAGCTAGCAAAGGATTTTAAAGAGAGGGCCAGTAGGGTAGGCTTGCATCTCTGAATGCAGTAGTGGAAGCAGGTGTGGAGGAAATTGGGCATGCATCAGGCATGCTCCAGGACTTGTATGTCAGTCACTCTTGTAGGGGTAACATCCTACAGAAGGCAGGAGGCAAGAACCGTACATTGTCTACAAAACATGCACATTATATATGAATCTGGGCTCTTTGGAGAGCAGAAACATGTTGACTTATTAGGACAAAAATGAGGCATTGCTCTTTCTTTCCCTACAGAGTATAATAGTTTTCTATTGCTGCTATCACAAATTACCACAAACAGTTGGCAAAATAACACATATTTATTATTTTACAGTTCTGGATGTCAGAAGTCTTAAATGGGTCTTAACGGCTAAAATCATGGTGTCCATATAGCTGTGTCCCTTCTGGGGACGCTTAGGGACAATCTGTTTCTCTACCTGTTTTAATTTCTAGAAGCTCCCTGTTCTCCTTGTCCTCTCTGATTGTGAGCCTCTTATTTCCCTTTTATAAGAACCCACGATTAAATTGGGCCCACTCAAATAACCCAGGATAATATCCCCATCTCAAAATCCTTAACTGCAACCAAAGTCCCTGTGGCCATGGAATGTAACACATCACAAGTTTCAGGGATAAAAATGTGGAACTTCAGAGGTTCGTTATTCTGACTACCACACTGAATATCTCTGAATCACTGCACACCCTACCATAGCTGTGAAACAGGACTAAATTTAGTGCCTTTGTCTGTAAGACCAGGCTGAGAACCTGCTGGAGTCTTGTCCGCCCTTCTTTAGCCCTCTGACATGCTCATTCATTGGTTTAGCATACACAGACAAAAGAAAGAGTCTATTTTTGCTACTATAAAACCTTTCAACCTCCTTTGCCCACCTTTGAGGTGAATATAGATTGTTGTGTCAGAATATGTTTTATATGAGCAGCTTTCACTTCTGTATATTAGACAAGTGAAAGAATGGGGTCAAATCATGTTGGTCATTGAACAGGGCTTTATTTAAAATACTCTCTAATTGACATTTGTTATGCAGATTGTTTCCAAATAAAACCCATGCCAAAAAGTTATGATAGATGCCAGAATATCATTTTCTTGTTTCTCATTTTTAAAAACATTTACATTTAAAGAAAACCTAAAAACTATCATTCTCAATAATGCAGTGGTGAATAGTCATGCTCTCTGTATTTCTGCTTTCCAGATAGTATAAAAGATAAATTGAAAAATTAAGATTCTGCCAATTGTAACACATACAGATTCAACACCAAAAAACATGCTGTCTTAACTAGCCCACTAATGTTCTGCTCTAAAACTTGTAAATATTTTTTCCTTTTCTATTTAATTTCCTCCCCATATCAAAAATTCTTAACTGTGCTATCTGATTATGCTACTTCCACTCCTGACAGATAATCAGAAAGGATTACTTGGGCTTTCTTAACCATGAAAGCAAGCAAACACTACTAGAAGTCCCAGAAGACATTCTCAATCCTGTTGAAGGAAAATAGCAGATTTAGGTCTTAGCCTTTCAAAGTCATTTCTCTCCCTGAGCTCATGTTTATCTGAAAAGGAATACAATTTAGACATGTTAGCTATAATAAGTATGGAATATTTCATAGGGGATGCTAGAAGACACAGATGCATTATTATTTAGATTTTATAGGCAACCATATGGGTCTTCCTCATTATTGAATGAACAACTCAAACATTTAGGTACTGGTGTGGGGCAAAAGTAGGTTTATAGTTGTGAGTATGTGAAACAGAGTTTGTTCTTGTATTATTATTTATTAATTATTGTATTATATTCCATATGATCATCTGTAAACCTGCTTTTTCACACACACACACACACACACACACACACACACACATTTTTGTATTCTTTTAGCCTTGAGAAAAAGCAGCAGAGCTTTACAATTTTTATACTTGTTGAATAAGAACACCAGATTTATTGGTTGCATTGATAATCTTGGTAAGCCTTGCCTTTAGTATGCCTAAGTGAACTGATTTTTAAGATAAGTAATTTGTTTTTCTTATGTTGCTGCCCAGCAGTGGATTAAATTATATCCTAAAATCAGGAAACATAACATCTGCCATTGGCTTTGAGAAGGATTTAAAGAATCTTTTCCTGGCAAATCATAATTACTGATGACTGCTTATTTTAAGCAAATTTTGACACATGTGGGACTATCAATGTGGCACTTCCCTCAATGCAATTGTACAGCTGCTACAAAAGGACAAACTTGTGAACAATATGGTGTATCCTCGTGGTATATGTGGCCAAATCAGTGAATGGAACAATACCATAGCCCTCATTCCATTTCACATAAAGGAGGCTGATAAAGACAAAACTGAAACATTTTCTTAATTATTATTTGGAATTAATTATGAATACTTTAATCAGTTAACTTCCATTTTAAATGCATTTCACAAAGGTTTTATAATGCTTATCTCTGAGGCTCTGATTTAATTAACCAACCTTTCTCTATTTCTATAGTTTTGTGATATTAAGATGAAATCAACATTCATTTCTCTGTTCTATTAAGGTTTCTGAACCATTTATCTATAATTATGTAGCTGAATCGAAATTTGCCTGTGACTATGTCTCTATTGCATTGTTGATGCTTTTGCACTAGAACAAAAAAGATTTTGTGGTTTGTTTTAAATTTATGTTTAACTCTATACTGGTAAGAATGCAAGTATAGTTGATTGCTAAGATAAAGACCTAATAACTGTATACAAGATATAAGTAATTGAACATGCTTAAAAATATATATTGCTGGTTTTGTAACTGCAACTTTTGGGATCCAGATTCTTTCTCCCTTGTTCTGCCATCCTTATAATATGCAACTTCCATTTTATAGTTTAAATGGTTCCTCTAGCATTATAAGCAGAAAAGAGAGAGGGACATTGGAAGGCACAGTTTTATTTTTAGAGTATGACCAGGGAATTGCTCCCATCACTTCATCTCCCCTTCCATTGATAAGAACTTAATTATAACTATTAATCTAGGTGCAAGAGAGTCTTGAGCATAAGCCCCTTTAAAATTAGAATCTCTATTACTAATGGAGAAGAAGAGAATGGACATTGGTACCCAATAAGCAACCTCTTTCATATACTCTAATATTATTTTGGAATGCTTAGAAAATTGGTATATGAAGGATATCTGGAGACATATGAAAACTTTATCATTGCAGTTTGGCTGTCTTAAGTCAGCCATTTTTTTCTCTTGTTTTCTTCTTCCTTTCCCTTCTCTCTTTTTTCCAAATTATCTCCTCCTGTCTTATACTCTTTTTGTCTCAGCCTCTACATGTCAGATATTGTCTTATGCACTAAAGGTTAACAGATATTTTCTCTCTCACATACTCATATAGGGGAAAGCAATAAGTTAACCTAATATGGTGAGTGTTACTTTAACAATGCACTGAAAGGACAGAGAACTAAATCTTCTTAGGCAGGTCAAGAAAACGTGACCAATAGGTGACATTAGAATTTGATCTTCTAAATTAAATATGAGTTGCTACATGATGCTTAGCCCTGTTTCTTCCCTTTATTTGGTTGAGCTCTAGTTCTTTCTAAAGACTTTATTGACAGTCAGGTTTTTTTTTTTAAGTATATTTTATTGATTATGTTGTTACAGTAGTTTCAATTTTTTCCCCTTTGCTCCCTTCTGCCTAGTACCCCCATTCCCTCCAGCAATCCCACCCTCTTTAGTTCATGTCCATGGGTCATGCATATAACTTCTTTGGCTTCACCCTTTCCTACATTATTCTTAACTTCCCCCTGTCTATTTTGTACCAACCAATTATGCTTCTTAGTCCCTGTATCATTTCCCCATTTCTCCCCCTCACCCCTCACAGCTGATAACCCTACAAATGATCCCCATACCTCTGATTCTGTTCCTATTCTGGTTTGCTTAGTTGGATTTTGCTTTTATTTTTTAGATTCAGTTGTTGATAATTGTGAGTTTGTTGTCATTTTAGTGTTCATAGTTTTGATCTTCTTTTTCTTAAGTAAGTTCCTTTGACATTTCATATAATAATGGCTTGGTGATGGCAAGCTCTTTTAGCTTTATTTTGCCTGGGAAGCACTTTCTCTGCTCTTCCATTCTAAATAATAGCTTTAATGGATAGAGTAATCTTGGTTGTAGGTTGCTTTTTATCACATTGAATACTTCTTGCCAATCCCTTCTTGACTGCAAAGTTTCTTTGAGAAATCAGCTTATAGTCTTATAGACACTCCTCTGTAGGCAATTCTCTGCTTCTCTCTTGCTGCTTTTAGGATTCTCTCTTTACCTTTCACCTTTGGCATTTTAATCATGATGTGTCTTGGCTTGGTCCTGTCTGGGTCCAGCTCACCCGGGACTCTCCGTGCTTCCTGGACTTGTATGTCTATTTCCTTCACCAAATTTTGGAAGTTTTCCTCCATTATTTTTTCACATAAGTTTTCAATGTTTTGTTCTTCCTTCTCTCCTTCTGGCATACCCATGATTCGGATGTTGGCACATTTAAAGTTGTCTCAGAGGTTCCCAAGCCTCTTCTCATTTTTTTCAATTCTTATTTCCTCATTCTGTACTGGTTGACTGTTTATTTCTTCCTTATGTTCCAAATCATTGATTTAAACCCTGGCTTTCTTCCCTTCATCGATGGTTTTGTTTGGATTTTCCTTTGTTTCACTTAGCATAGCCTTCACTTCTTCTCTTATGCGTCTGCCATACTTAAGCATATCTGTCAAGCCTGTGAGCATCTTTATCACCAGTGTTTGGAACTCTGCATCTGTTAGGTTGGCTATCTCCTCATTGCTTAGTTCTCCCACTGGAACCTTGATTTGTTCCCCCTTTTGGGCCATACTTCTCTGTCTCCTCATCTTGACAGACTCCTGTGTTTGTTTGCTTCTGTGTCTTAGGTAGACCTGTCACTCCTGTTACATTGTAAGGGGTGGAGCCTTAGGTACTCATCAGTAGAGGGCGACCTGTTTTACCATGTTGTGGCACTGTAAGTGGGGGAAGGGTCTGCGAGGGAACAATGCTATTTGCTCAGCACTTGCCCCTCTTTCAGACACTTCTCCCACTTCTGTAAGGGACTGGCGCCCCTCTAGCTGTTGCCCTGGCCTTTGCTCCCAGAGTGGGTAGGTCTGTGGATGTTCTAGGACCATGGGGGCCCTTTAAACAAGCAGACTCTGCTGAGAGACTGGCAGTTTCTGCCTCCACCCCAACCCCTACTGGTTTGCACAGTCAGAAACAATGAGGCTTGATTTTCCCTGGTGCTGGGACTGGGAGCTGCACAGTCTGGTGTGGAGCAGGAATGTTCCCCAGGTGTCCCTCCTGACTTTTTAAAACTTGTTACTGCACTTTCTGCCTGCTGCCACTGCCGCCGCCACTGCCACTGCTGCTCCTGCCACCACCACACCGTGTGCTTTCCGCTCAAGCTCTGACCCTCCTACCTGTCTTGATGAGTATTTCTTCTTTGTATCTTTGTTTGTTGGACTTCCATGCGGCTTGATGTTCTGTAACTTCTGGTTTTCTCTAGTTCTGAGGTACTTGTATTCCTTCTTAGCTGTGGAGGGAGACACAGCGTGTCTATCTATGCCTCCATCTTGGCTGGAAGTCAACAGCTAGGGTGTTGATGTCTGGTATTATGGACACATACTGTTCCCCATGGTTTCTAGTTTCCCCACTCCAGGCATGAATTAGAATTGTCCTTATACCTTCATTTTAAAAGTGGCCATGTGACTTATTCTGTCCAAAGACAGGTGAATAGAACTAAGAAGTATTACCTCTGAGTATATACCTTTATTAGTTTGTACATGATCCTCTATTTCTCTCTTGCCCTGCTGAGATGGTAATAAGTCACAATTTGACGTGGAGGTATGAAGCTGAGCTATCACACGCTGGTCAGCTATCCTGAAGCACACTCCCCAGAGACACACATTTCTGCTGCTTTAAGACAAAGATTTGTGGGCTGTTTGTTAAGCAACATAATCCAACCTACTCTAAATAATACACATAATCAATAGTTAGTTCTTCCTGACATTGCTCTTCTCTTGTGCTCTGGTTTTACCCTCATACTCATTGCCCAACAATCAGGTGATAGTGGTAATGCATAATTACAGGCAGAAAATGAGAAGTTCTGGATATTCCTGAATAAAATAAATTCTTAATTATCTTTAAATAGTGAATATTTTATTAGCTAAACAGTGATTCACTTGGTTTTATTTTTGTCCAGGACATTGGGGTTCATTTTATATTTATAGATTTGCATTTATTTCCTATGGAAGAAACAAGAAATAACATCTATCCAGTCAGAAAGCAAAATATCTGATGTGCTCAAAGCACAATAAGCCTTTAAAAGTGGAATAGCAAAAGGGATGCAATTTGTTTTTTGCTAGACATTGTAACATGCCATTTAATGTTAATAAAATCTATTAGAAGGTTTTTTTTTTAAATAGATTTGCTTAATAATACATAGTCATCTTTTCTTTTCTTTTTTTACCTGCATAAAGCCTAAGGTTATCAGGACATGTAATTATTAAAACATATAACAAAATACTTTTAGCTTTGCAGACATATATATATATATATATCAGGCAGAGAAACAATAGAGGGATGCACACGTGGTAACTGAGCCTGAGAAATTAACCCTACTGTCAATCACTCTGTTAGTAAACATTGAGGAATGTGCTCGAACTATCACCCATTCATTGCCTCTGAAACTAATAACAAAGGTTGGCTCGATGTCTGTCAGGAGGAATAAGGAAAGTTTTAAAAACAAAAAAGAGCTGAAAGAGTTGTAAAGACGAATGAAGTAGTAGGTTCAGATGTGTCATAGGATGCTTTATTGGAACTTAAAAATCCGTAGATATTTAAGAGAGAGAATACAGTTTTATTTTTATAGTCAATTTTCAGAAAGTTAAGTGCTTATTAAAAGTACTTGTGCCATTTCAGCATCACCCTGATGAAAACTATCCACACAGAAGTTTCATGTTACAACAGGCAAAACTTTTATGGAATTGCTAGATGGGAACATATCCTTTAATTAATAGTAGGCTTATTCAGATAATACTCTGAATTTAAAGACATAAATGGTCTAGTCAATTTGATAGAGAAATATTTTATTTAGAGAAATGAGAAATATGTGTCTATCATTGTTATTATTCATTAAAAATATTCAAGGTTAACATTATTAAACAGTAGAGTAGGATGAACTATAAAAATCTACCAGTAAAATAATGTATGCAAAATTCAGCACAGGATGTAGAGAAGTGAATGTGATTAGCGAAAGGGGGTTTTAATTATTATAAACTTTTATTTCTCAAGCTGGATTGAGGATTAGTACATTAATTTTGTAATAATATTTTCATGCCACTTTAAATGTCTCAAATGTTTTCTAATAATCTCATACTCTTCCTACTCTCCTTAACCTATTTCATTTTTAAGATAGTTTAGAAGCTAAAAGAAAAGCATGGATACAGTAAATCACTTTTAAAAATTGTTCCAATCATTTGTTTTTTTGCTTTATTTGAATTCATTTGTTTCCTTGTGTTTCCATCCACTTCTGAAGCCATTTGATCAATTCTGATGTAAATATAAGGTTGGTGAAAAAAGAATGTCTGATTTTGAGATCTATTTTAAAAATGAAAAAGCCCATGATTATGAACATATTTATTTATTAACACAACCTCCTTTGCTTTCTAAAACTTCATTCCATCTGTCAACCAGCTTATAAATGTCACACTTGTAAAATTCTTTAGGTTTTGAAGCAAAATATAAATCCAACTCATTTTCAACCTCTTCTCTTGATATCAACCTAAGGCCATCAAAATGGTCCTGTAGTCCCTGAAATAAGTGATGATCAGAAGGAGCAAGGTCAGGAGAACATGGAGGATGAAGCAATATTTCCCGACCAAGCACTTTCAAGAAATTTTTGGTGAGTTGAGCTGTGTGAGGATGAGCATTATCGTAATGGAAGATGACACTCTTTCTGTTGACTAAGGAGGGTCACTTTTGATTCATAGCTGCTTTCAGACGCCAAAGTTGTTCACAGTAAAGATGAGCAGTAATCATTTGATTGTTGTCTAACAGTTCGTAATGGACAATTCCTTCCATATCCCACCATACACTCAACATGATCTTCTTTGGATGAAGTCCTCCTCTTGGTTGTTGAACTCTTCTTCCTCCTCGACCAATCCATGATTGATAGTATTTAACGTTATGGTAAAGGATCCATGTCTCAGTACCTGTAACAAGCCTACCTAAAAATGGTGCCTGAGGTGTTGTGAAAGCAATGATTCACAACAAACACGCTGTTGCAGATTCTCTGGAGACAGTTCGTGAGGGACCCATTTTCCAACTACTGAAACCTTTCTGATCCTTTTCAGTTGGAGTAGCACAGTTGTATGGGCTACAATAAATTGTTCTGCAAGTTCCCTCGAGGTGATGGTGGGGTTTTCTGTGACAACAGCTTCCAGCAGTTCAGAATCAAGTTTTGTTGGATGACCGTCTTTTGGCTCATTTTTCAAACTGAAATTCCCACTTCGGAAATGGGAAAACCATCTCCTGCAAGTTTTTTCAGTCACTGTTTCGTCCCCATAAGCGCTCTAAATACCCTTTGCTGCTGTACCTGCAGTGGCACCTTTTATGAAACTCACAGAGTAAAACATTTCTAATGTGGTCGTTAGATGGGACGAACACGGGTGCAAATATCGTGGACGATTACGAACAATACTTCGATAATCTGAAAAAATAAAGTATAAATTAGTCACTGTGACATAAAAAAATTATAAGAAGGGGAACAAATTTAATAAATACTATCTAAAACTTTCTTTTAAAAAAGTCAGACATTACTTTTACACCAACCTGATATATTGTTATTATTTTGTTGTTGCTGTTGTTAACTATCAAGAATATTACTTTACTTTGATATAGTGAAATTATGATACACATTATAGAATTATACTGATAATATATACAAAAATGTATATTTGTACTTCTATAGGAACTTCTGGAGGAAAGTAGTGATTTGAAGTGTAAGGGCCTAAATTGTCTAAATAACTGCAATAACTTTATTTTACTTTTCTGTTATGAATCAAAACAGTGAAATCACTAGTTTTCAAAGAGCATATAGTTTCTATTTTCATTTCCTTGTTTTTATTATTCCTTTGCTCTCATTAGCTTGGAGGCCATATAATAGGTTATGTTTTCTGAAGACAGAGAGATTATTTCAGTTAGATTTGTCCTGTGGGCTAAGATAAATGGGTCATGTTTTGAATGTTATTTTTTTTTAAAACTGTGCAGATAACGATATTTTAAGTGAGTTTTCTTGTGTTGTAATTTACAACGTCTTATTATTAATATGGGGGGAAATGCCTCTTATTTCCATCTAACTGTGTTTCTTAGGTGCAGTCTGACTTGCTCTATTTACATATTCTGTACCCTCAGAATATGTACTTCTCTAAATTCAGGCCTTTTTTTTGTGGGGGAAAGAAGGATCACAACTTGCCATGGAGCCATGAGACCTGTCAGATTTCAGGCCATTTCTCTGAGCTTATTTTAGTGCAACACATCCACATTTGTATAATGACCTTTGTAAAACCAAACAGACAAGGTGACATAAGGGTCATCTCCTAAACTCAGCTAAATGAACTGATCATCCCCCAAAGCCTGGTTGGTAGTCTGAATAACAGTGAAGAGTGGAAAGTTTGCTTCAAATCCTGAGGGGCAAAATACATCCCTGAAGTAGATTTTTAATAAACACATTGTTTATTGCAATCAGTGTTTTGTTATTGAACCATCTGATGCAAAGAGATCAAATTGTTTGCCACAGAGAGATATTGTCAAGGCTTCAAATATACTTTAATTTTTAATTATTTCTTTGTACCTGAACTATTGCTCTTTCAAGAGTTCTTCCTTTGGAGGAGGAGAGGGAGTGACAAAAATTTTCCATAACATTTCTAGAAAAATTTACAGACTTTTTTTTTTTTTTTTTTTTTGCTTAAGCTTTATTTTTTCTGTAGGGCAAACTGGTGTGTAAACAAATTAAAAATATTTTTATTATTATACTCTCCCCATATGTATAATTTCTATATAAGCATATGGCATAAGATTAATATTTCTAAATAGGCACTATAGCTGGTTGCCATGGAAATGATTTTGACAAGATTCCAGTATATAAATCTTCCCTATCTGAGAGAATTCAAAAGAAGATAAATGATTTAGACATGGGAATTTTAGATTCAGTCAACACACTAAGGTCTTAAACTTGTCCAGTCCTCCATGTTCAAGGTTTAAGGGCAATGTCTGAAGCAGAGATACTAATGTGTGATAAAGAGGACAAGTTTTTACATGCTTGCCAGCTTCACACTGATGTTAACTGATTGACTAATGTTGAATGATGTTAACATTAACTGCTTATTTTTAATATGTTCCTGACAACTTTCTTACATTAATTAGCTGTATTAACAGCTATAATAGCTGCTTCATTTAAATATTGGTCTGTCTGGCCTTGTTATAAAATTATCGATGAATGTTTCACATAATTGATGTTTGGGTTCCTTAATCTCATTCTGTAAAAGAAATAAATAAAAGATAAAACCATTTATAGTTCTTAAATATTACATTTGTTTAGTATAAAGGAGAGAGTGGAAAGGACTATCATCTTTCTGCACTGATAAAATAGATTAACCTTTCCTTTTAAAACTACCGCTACATAATCCCTTATTTTCCTGGATTTCCCCTTTGACAGCTCTCTGAGGTGTCTAAGCCTATGGCCTCTTAACCTGCACATAATGTTCAATAAAATTCTTTCCGTGGTCCTCTTTTTATCAGTCTTCATTCTCTCTGAGCGTTCTCATTTGCTCCTGTTGTTTCAACTGATAGCACCTACATGTATATCACAACCCTCCCTTTCAAATTTTGAACCAATAATTTAAACTATTTGTTAGCTACTTCCACTGATTCTTACACTGATATCCTGTACTCATTTGGTACCTTATACATATTTTCCAAAGCCTCTTCTCCTTTTGTTCACTGTCATGCTAATGGACTCAATAGTCAACTACTAAATTGGGTAGAAAACAGGTTATTTCCTTTATCTACTCCTTCTTCCAGGATCCAGTAAGTCACCAATTACTGTCTACTCAACCCAGGAAATATTTCCTGAATATATATTCTGTTCTGTATACCAAAAACCAATAAATTATTTTTCTTTTTAAATTAAATTGATTTGGTTGACATTGGTTAATAAAATTATATAGCTTTCAAGTGTACCATTCTACAATATATCATCTGTATATTGCATTGTGTGTTTACCACCTAAAGTCAAACCTCCTTCCATCACAATATATTGATCCCCTTTACCCTCTGCTAACTTCCCTATCCCCCTTCCCTCTGATAACCACCATACTGTTGTCTGTGTCTATGAGGTTTTGTTTGTTTTTCTTGTTTGTTCATTTGTTGCTTTCTGTTTTATAGCCCACATATGAGTGAAAACATATGGCTCTTGACTTTTTCTGACTTATTTTACTTAGCCTGACAGTCTCGAGATACATTCATGTTGTTGCAAATGGCAGTATTTCATCTTTTCTTATGGCTGGGTAGTATTCCATTGCATATATGTATCACATCTTCTGTCTTGGCTACCATAATAATACTATAATAAACATAGGGGTGCAAATATCTTTGGAAATAAATGTTTTTAACTTTTCTGGGTAGATACCAGAAAAGAGGTTGGTGGGTCATATGGCAACTCTAGCTTTAATTTTTTGAGGAAACTCCATACTGTTTTTCATTTATTTCAAGAACATTCTAATTAGTCCATTTTTAAAAATCCATCCTTAATTCTGCAGTCAGAATTATGTTTATTTTAGATTGCTTCTATCATTTTTTTCTAATTAAATACCACTGATAACTCCCATTGAATCCCTGATTAATTGGAAAAATATTAACTATTTAGCGTAATCAAACTATCTCACCTTACATTTTCAAACTCATTTCCTCTGACTTTCTCACTAATCCTGTGCTAGTCACACTAGACAGTAATCTTTGACAAAGAACACCTCCTGTACAAAATAGTTCTTAGAATGCACCTCACGGGCAGAACTGGTTTTATGTACTTCTTGTTTTATTTTGTTTTTGTGTTTGCTCAGTGCTAACATTGTCTTTTGGACAGTATTTTTAGTAAAGTACACCATTTAGTATTATGTCAAATAAGGATTATTGGTTTCTAATTTCTCATATCTCATCTACTGTATCCAATTTATCTTTAAGATACTAAGCTATAGAATGTGTTGAAGTTGTTTTATGGCATGGTATGTGACAGTTTTCAAATATATTCCACTTGTGTTTGTGAAGATATTAATTTCCTAATTGTTGGCTGCAAGTTACCACATATGTCCCTTAGATTAATGTTGTTCTGTTGCTCAAATCATCTATATCATTATAAGTTTATGTCTGCCTCATTTATCAGTTACTGAGAGAAATATATTAAAATGTTCCATTATGATGGTCAATTTCTATTTCTTATGTACACATGCACATACATAAATTTGAGATTATACTATTAGCTGCATACATGTTTAAAATTATATATACTTTTGGTCTAGCCTGTTATCTTCCTCTCTATTCCTAAATATATTTTTGCTTTAAGTCTCTTTTGTTTGAAATTATTATAGTAACTTCTTTATTTTAAAAGTATTTGCTTGGCATATCTTTCCTACCCTTTTATTTCTCTTTTTTCCCCTGCCTTATATTTTTGATTTTCCTCTTAGAAACATCACATAGAAGGAATTTAAATGAAAAAAAATTGTATATATTGTATATTGCTGATTTTGTGCCACACAGTAACATAGTTGAATAACCATGACAGAGACCATATGGCCAGCAAAGCGTAAAATATTTACTACCTGTGCCTTTACAGAAAAACATTTGCTGACTTATGGATGAGTGAATTGCTATTCAAGATAATTGCTTATGTACTTGGATTTTGTATTCCTTTATTTGATTTGTATTTATTATATTTTTCCTGTTTTCTTTTACATTTAAAAACAGTACACTTTCTCTGTTCTTATAAATTGGAATTTATAAACTCTATTTTCTGTTTTTTTATTTGTCCCGCTTGCTATTGATCACACAACATACAAAACAGCACAATCTTCATTCAGATCAGTAAAAGAATTTGAAAGTATTGTAATGTTACTACCTTCTTCATATTTTATATGTCATTTGTTTTAAAATTTTAGGCCAATTTGTATTTTTCATAAAAGATAGGTATTAACGATGTTTATATTTATTCTATTTATTTATATTTATATTTTGTTTACTAATTTTTTGTTATCCATCTTTGCATTTTATACCTTACTTCTAAATTTGTTTCTTTTTTTTTAATGTATACCTTTGATCAGTTTTTTACTGTTGATAAGTTCCTGCAGTACTTTTGACATATTATTTATTTTTCATTCTTGAATACTTAGTGCAGTATATATTTAGAAGAGAATGCTACTTTCGTTTGGTAATTATCTTATGCTTTAGAAAGCATTCCTCCATGATCTTTTGATTTTCATCAGTGCTGTTGATTTTGAGAGTGCTTTTATAAATGGAATCAGGCAACCAGCATCTTCCTCCATTCTATGAAAATGCATTAATTGTAAAAGTTGCTCGTAGAAATGCTTTCACCCTCACTCAAGTATCATTTAAGGCCATAAGTCTGAAAGATTGACTTCTTCCTTCTCATTATGAATTTTTTTTCCTTTCCTGTTTCTAGAACCTGCCCATACAAAAAAAGTTATTGGAAGAATTAACTAAGGACTTGATTTTGTTCAGAAAATGAGAACTCATCAAGTATACTTACATGATGCTCATTAACATCCAGTGCAATTCCTATTAGAATAAAAGCTATTCACCTTGTATTATAATTAAAATATGATTACTTGAGTGGTCGGAAAGGTTTATAATATTACTTTACTTACTGGAACTCAGAGGACCAAAGTATTCATTTTCATGTCTGTAAAATTGAATGCAATTATTTATAAATAATTATGTTTTTTCAGGTACCTTCTCTCGGCCAACACAATATTAAAGTCAATGTGTGGTCAACAATAATGGCATATGAGAAGCTCAAAAACTGTGAACATGACTAAGTACCTTCTATGTCTATAAATCTGAAATGACTTAGAAGGCTCTAAAATTTATGAGTACTTTAGGTATTATACATTTTTATTAAGTGTGACCTTTAAAACCAAACTTCTTATTCATGTTGTGTCTTTTTTTTACACAGTGTATCTGACTCAAACCAACTTTCCATATAAATGCTGATTGCCATAGAGCAGCTCATTTGATAATCATGTGTCCTAAAAGCAATCAATTCAAGTCTAGTTTAAGACCAACTTGAATTGATTAATAAACATTAACTATACAACTCCCATGGGAAGGGAAATATAAAAGATGCAGCAAGATCATTCTCTATATATTCCTATTTTAGTAGACTTATCCAAATCAATCCTGTTTGGGCAAACATTGTTGAAATGCCTTCTTCTTAAAAGAAAGTAGGAAACAAAGTAGAATTAACTTGGTGAATTTAAAAGTTGAAGTTTGTTAAATAGATTTCTTTTTTTTTTTGAGGAGGTAAATTTTGCTTGATTCATTCTGGTATGTTTTGGCTAGTTCCTGTAGATTCTTCATGGTATATTTTGTTTCTTCTCTTAGAAAACACATCATTTCCCAAACTAGGTTATGTTTAGATTTAATGTTAGTTTTTGATCTGGTGTCTAGCAGAGGACAGGGATCCTGAGGGAGCTCATTTTGTCTAGAAAAGTGGAGCTCTCTGCATTATCTCCAAGCAAGGAGGAAGAAAACAAGATTTTAACCAGGAGAAAAATACCTCTACAGATTTATGGGTTCAGGGCAATCTGGGAATTCAGAAATTTTGAGTGTATCAGCTAAATGCCCATCTTAAGTCTTTGGGTCTCACTCCTTCACAATCAGGGTGTTTCCTCAAGATGTAATCTTTGTGTAGCAGACTTGCTGGTGTTGAGAATTCTTCTCTGCATCTCTGTTATTCTTTGTCATCTTAAGCCTGCTTCTAGGCTTTTTCTTCATTCTGAATGCTGAACATGATAGCCTATTTAATGCCACATTTAGCCTTTCTCTGTTTCCTATCTGTCCTTAAAATGATTGATTTACCTCACGCTACCATCATCTTAATCTAGTGCATCCATTGCTCAGAGTGAGGGGCACCTAATTTCATAACGCTTATAATTACGACTTCCACTAGATCTCCCTAATGCCTAAGATGCACATTTCATTTCACTGCTGTGTTATACCAGTTAACCACAGTGAAAGATGTAAGAGTGCACGCTTAACTGGTAGGAGGGCCTATCTGTGTCCCACCAACCACGTGGAATGCCGAATGCTGTCCTTGTTGTCAGCCAGCCAGCGATAGTGGTTATTCCTAGCAACAACTGTTATAAGTGGGTTTTTGTTGTTGTTGTGTGTGTGTGTGTTTGTGAAACAGAGTCTAAGATGGAGATTCGCACTAAGTGGTTTAATAAAGAGTGCTTTTAGGAATAACATTTGTAAGCACGTGAAGGAAGCAGGATTGGGCAGAAGAATAAATTAAACTGCTATATAGTGTCAACAAAGAGCTCAGTCAATCACGTTGGGAGCTCTGAAGCTGAGATATGGCTCTCAAGTTCTCTCTCTTCCGTACACATACACATGCATGCACACATGTGCACACACACACATACTGAAATATATTTATGTTCTTAATCCAGCGCTTTAGGCCACTTGGCCATGCTACTGCCCATAATACTTATGTTCTTAAAATTACTCTTTTCTGTAGAGAAAAAACATGTAATTCAGAGTCAAATTGATCTGCCATTAAATATCTGCCTTTGTGCAAGTCTACATTTTTCATCTGAAATTAAAATGACGGTGTATTTCTTATAGGGAGATTGTCAGAAATTGGTAAGGTAATGTAAAACATTTGACTACAGTGGGACCTAGTACATAATATTTGGTTTTAAAAATAGTATTTTTTTTCATCATTTCCGAATTTTGCTTCTATTCCTCATGTCTACAGTTTATTTCATTTTTACAGTTAATCCTATGCTAGTTTTAATGATGAGTTTATTTTTGACAGCTATCAAATTATATTTTATTAGTAACATTAGCAATGATTTGAATTAGGTTTTCTGAAGAATACCAGTCAATAACTAAATCTGGGAAGTGCATAATTATAATAGCAACTACATATCATTTGATAAGAAATAAAGAGCTATGTGCTTTAAGTGAATAATAGAGAAGCAAGTGCATATGTCTCAAATGTACTAAAAATTACCATACAGCATGACTATAGTTTTATGACCAGTAAACATTCCTCACTTATTCTGATTTCTAAAGATATTTGCCTGTGGCAAATCTATGTTTTACAACTTAAGGGGCTTGTCTCACACCCTCCTTCTTCCCCTCACTCTCTCTACAACAGTAGACATATAATCCAGGCACAGCCATTAAATACTCTTTCTCACATGATTGGTTGAAGGATGGTCCCACTGCAGGGCCAAATCGAACTTTTCCTAAGATTTATGATGTTAAAGAGAAAATATCTCTAATACTTTGGCTCACAAAGCAGTAGAATATAAACTTGGGGTGTCAGCTATCATCTTTTCTGCCAGGTAGAAAAAGCCTTCTCCAAAAGGGAGCCTTGCACAAAGAGGAAAATATTCACTCTGGAAATGGAAAAAGATCAAGAGAACAACATTCAAAACAGTGGATCCAGGTGGATTGTAATACAGATCCATCTTTGGACTTTTTAATTGTATAAGCTAAAACCATCTTCTTTTTAAAGTCATTTATAAGTTAGGTTCCTATTATTTCCACCAAAAATGCCACAATGCAACACATATAAAATAATTATTTGAATATTTTTAACATTGACTATATTAGAATAATTATTTTTGATTGTACATATTCTGTGTGTATTCTCATTGTCCTGAATTGTGCCTAGCATAACAGGCATGAAATAAGCATTAGTGGAGTGAGTTATATTATTTGAAGGCACAAAATTAGACTTTAAAATGTGTAACACAGTAATGTTAATGGAGGGAAAAGTTGTGTATGTGTGTGTATATATATGTGTGTGTACATACATGTGTGTACATATATTTATTGGGTGCAAAAGTACAATGAAGCATAAACATTATTCTTTAAAAGTTCCCTACTACTTCCAGTTCCTTAGGGAACTTAAATTTTAAAGAAAAGAAATGTTTGGAAAATAATAGATTAGTTCTTTTTTGGTTGTATCAATATTTTTGACATAAATAGTATCATGAATCTTCAGTCCACACTTTATGAAGAATAGTTGTTTGTGATATCCCTGCCTAAACTATGTAATGGAAGTTAATTTAAAATAATTACTGTACTTTTATGTGTCAATTTTTAATCCAGAAATGTTGGAATAAGTCTTAAAAATTAGAAGCCATATAATAGTTGGCAGGATAATACAAATTGCCTTAGGGAATAAACAAGAAGTTTGTTAGCTAGCATCTCCAAAAACATTATCAAGGCCTTTGAGAAATGAAAAAAAAATGTTATTCTGTATAGTATCTTAAAAGTGTAGAGGATTAATTTTCTCTTGACAGGTAGTATGTGTTATATCTGTATAACGGAGATTTCATTCACTTACAGATATTTTGTTGGTCAATTAATATAATTGCATATTATAAATATAAATTATTTCAGAAGAATAACAATGTTTTTAAAGGCTATTTTGGGAAACACTCGAATATGTGTCCCACTTGAAAAACTGTATTCCATGTTCTCATTCTGAAACAGCATGTGCTTTTCAAATACCTTGTTTATCAGAAAAAGCAATTAATAGCTCTTCAACTCATTCAGAAAACATTTAGAAAAACTGACAGTAATTTGATGGAGAGAATTTTTGCCACACATTGAATTTAAGTATTAAAGACAGGAATGAGATCTACAAATGTGATGACTGGAAAGCCATGCACCACTAACAGTATTTGCATCTCTCCTGTTTTCCTTTGTTGCTTTTCTTTTCTCCTTTAATACTTGGATTCCCAAAAGGACTTTAATTTTCAAATAATAAAAGTTTCTATAATAGTACTTTAATATTTTAGATGCATCTTAGATCCTTTCATTATTCTTATTTTGGTCTAAGTATAAACATTAATATTTTCTGAGCTACAGATTCTCTTTTAGTAGGAATCACGAGAGCTTTATAATGTGTTAGGGTAATCTGCCTGGAGGTGATCCCATCCAAATATAATTGTTGTTTATTAATAACTTAAAAGTTAGTTTTAAGTTACTGTAAGAATTTGGGCTTTTTATATTTTATTGAAAACTGAGTAATGATATGATCATTGGATAATATGGAAACTGGAGCTTAATTCTTATGCATGTATCACATATGCTAATAAGCTCATTGGTTTTAATTTACTCAACCTAAGTGAGACTAGAAAAAGAAGTTCCAGTAAATAAATAAATAAATGATGTGATTAGGTACTTTAAGAGTTATTTCCAACAACTGCGAAAAAGATAGCCAAAAATTAAGACATAGTTTTAGTTTTAATTTGGTTTGCTTTTCTGCCTAATCCTATTTATGAAATTACTTCTACTAATTAACTCATACCAATAACCCAATTTCTTAGAAAGAAAAGAGAATGTTCCCAAAGTGGAAAATTTTTTTTCACCTATGTTAGAGTCAAATGGGTGATATTTCTGTTTTTCAGAAATCTAGATAAACAACATAAACTAATATTTTACACAAAAATTTTGTCTCTCTCTACTCAAATGAAACATTTGAGTCAATATTCATCTCCATATATGATCCACATTTCTCTCAGTGACCTATTGTTGTCTTTCAACTTTTCAGTTGAGATCATCCACCAAAATACAGTAATGATATTTTTTATAGAAGCAATTGTTCTAGTTGCAGATTACATCAAAATCTCATTTTTTGAATGCCAGTAGCACTAATTAATAACAGGACAACAATAAGAACACTGCTGAGTTACTGTTTCTATATTATTTTGAGAATAATTAAATCCATTATTCCTTTAGAAATAATATTGAATATATTTAGGTAAACAAGTCTGCATTTGATCCCAGAGTTAGAGCAATGTGTTTTAGTACAGAATGCTGCAGAACAACTCATTTAGAAATTTCTGATTGTTCTCTTCAGGTGTGATAACTAGGAAATATATAATAATTTTTCAACCTGAATAATGTAGACTGGTTTTTTCAGTTTGTTATTTCATAGAAGCATGGGTCTGGAAGATGCTAGCTATGAAATATCACAGTAGACATAGTGAAGAAGCCTGAAAAGGATAGCTTGATTATTTGTATAGGACACTATTTTGTTTGCTGTATTTCCAGAGCATATGTCGAGAGGTATGTGGGAATGACTTCAATTTCCAATAATGTCACTGTCCATATTAACCACTAAGGATTCTGGAAATATGTGCCCCTTTTATATAGTTTAGGTCTGTAAATATTTTTCTTCATATCTTTGGGTTCCATGTCCTACCAACCCTATCTTCCATAACCAATTGGAAGTTGAAATGGACTCTAGACATTTGCTGTAAAAAGTCTGTTTCATCAATATGTACTTTCATTATTATCTTATTCTTTGATATTACTATGATGTCCAATACCACTAATCTAATTTACTCATTGGTTACATTCAGACTTTAAAGTCTGGCTGTGTTTCTTGATTTCTTATCTTATTTAAGTCCTATACCATAAAGTATTTGGTAATCAGGCCATTGTTTGGAATGACTCCAATTCCCATTTACTGATCGTGTATGTAGCTCTTACCCAGTTTTGTACACAAATTTATCTCGAGAATTTGCAATTGAAAAGTCAACATTAGAAAGAAATTTAATAACTTGTATATATCATAAAAGCATGAAAACTACACAAGGTCATAGCCTGAAGTAAAATTGTAATTATCCTTGAAAATTCATTCATGTTTGCTTTGATATTAAGAAGCAATGAGACCTGGGGTGACCCATCTGGAATGTAGGTTAAATTTAAAAAGAAATAGAAATACAATAAAAGAACACCACTCTGGATCAGGAATAAAACAAATACTTATTGCCAATACTACATCAAAAAATTAAGCAGACAAAATTGGTACTTAAGTCTAGAACCATACTCTAATTATATGCATATATTTAAAAAATATACTGACACATTTATATTTTATGGTATTTTAATAATTTATATATAATAATCATTACAAGTGTAAGTTTAGTATTTTCAACTAAATTTTAGTTTTGCTTGAAAAGTCACTGGTAAATATTTTGAATTTTTCCAGTGTCTTTTCCTTGGTTTGGATTACCTACACAAAATATAACAATTATTGTTACCAAGGCATGTTTAACTCTGAAAAAGAAATCTTAACAAAGAACAACTTGTGATAACTGCGTTCTACCTACTTAAAGTCGTAGGCTTGTAGGTCATGGTGCATTTACATTTGTATCAAAACTAGCAGAAAACAGAATAAAATATATTCCATTAAGAAAATCTTTCAGCACATGAGGACTATATCTAGATTTGTATGTATCTTACATAAATGCATTTCAGTTGTATTATTTTTCTCTTTCTTATTTATTCTTATTCCTGGCAAGGAAAAAGAATGCACCAGAAACCATGCATTAAATTGACTCTCAGTCTCTAAAAAAGGTCACTGGTTAACAAAGTGTTCTTTTGGTATTAATAAAGGAGAGGTTCTAGAACAGAAACATAACCAGCATTTGCCTTGGTTAATTTATTTTCTTCATTGGGAAATACATTATTAAATAAAGATAATTTAATATGATGAGATAAGCTGAGAGCATATAAAAACTTCAAGGGAGAGTTACATTCTTAATGTTCCCACTTCTGGAGAAGTGTACATCGGTATAGCCTCTCTTAGATAAATTAGTAATCTATAATGAAGGTACAACACATTTCCAGAAATAATATTCCAGTGGTACTCTCCCTATTGCTGTTTGGCAGCTATTCTGATTGACAGTACCTCAGTCATACAGATAATTAATATTTTGGATATCACCCCCATGAATCAAAAAATTTTCTTCTTGGTGTATTCTCTCTCTCTCTCTCTTTCTCAATGTACATATAAATATATACATATATATATATATTTATAATATCAGAAATTACAGAAAATATCATTAAAGACACTTTACCAACATCTGCAGGCATAAGAAGAGACTATTTTGATGTGAGCAGTTATGTTGCGTAAGTTTTTATTGGCAACTGGAACATTATGTTACCAACTGCTGCTTCCAAATGGAGCGGCTGGCCCAGTGCTTTAGGTAAGGCATTACTGTTTGTGTTTCCACACTCTGATACCCAGCTTTAGGTATGCAGCCTGAGAACTCCATCATATTGGCCCTTCCAGACACAATTATGCTCGAAGGAACTGATCCACAGTGGCTAATCTCACAAAGAAGAGGACAGATAAACTAAAACGGCAACTTATACATTTACAGTGACAGCGATATCTGGCAGGATAAACAGCACCTGTCATTTCCATGGATTCTCCTTCCTGATAGTAAATCATCCCATGGCAAACAAATTATAGTTCAGAAGGCTGATCTGTGCACCTTGGGCTAAAACAAAAATTCATATGTTTTAGGGATATTTAAATATATGACTCATAATGTGATAAATCTTTTTCTGCTTAAAAGATATTTTCACCTAAATAACTAATAATAGTCCTTAAAATCTGTCATCCTTTCCCTTTCCTAAATTATAGAAATAGGCTATATTCTATTATTTGATTTATTTAATGAAAATAACTGAAAGTCATAGAGACAACTTTTCTCTTTTTTTTTTTTTTTTTTACTGCTTAAAGTTACTTTGAAAATATTTTGATATACTTGAAAATATCCAGCAAATTGTATATTTTTTGGTGTACTCCTGATTGCAGGAAACACCTTTGTCAACCTGACTATGCTTGAGGGCAATTTGTATATCCAGTCAACATTCATTCAGCAAACTCTTATTACCTGACTTGTTAGGTATTGACAGAACAAAAATACAGGCAGTCCTGGCTATCAAAAAGATAGCAGTCCAGGTGATTTTAGAACAAAAACAATATGTTTGTATAAAATTATGTTTTGTCTAATAATAAAAGTCTATGCCAATAAAATATGTCTGAGTTCTTTTATAAATATTATAAATATCAAAAGACTTAGGTGAAACTAATTTATATGCCAAATGAGGAAATTTTGAGCTACCATTGAAAAACATCTAGAGCAGTGGTTCTCAATCTTCCTAATGCTGCGACCCTTTACTAGAGTTCCTCATGTTGTGGTGACCCCAACTATAAAATTATTTTTGTTGCTACTTCATAACTATAATTTTGCTACTGTTATGAATCGTAATGTAAATATCTGATATGCAGGATGTATTTTTATTGTTACAAATTGAACATAATTAAAGCATAGTTATTAATCACAAAAACAATATGTAATTATATATGTGTTTTCTGATGGTCTTAGGAGACCCATGTGAAAGGGTTGTTCGACCCCAAAAGGGGTCTCAATCCACAGGTTGAAAACCGCTGATCTAGAGTCTTGTCTACATGCAGACTATTCAGAGTGAACCAGTGCTCAATTATCTGGCTGTGGATATGAGTGTTACAACTTCTGAAAAAAAGGGGAGATAAAGAACACCCCAGTCTCTGAATGATCATCAGGGTGGCTCACAGTTAACACATCATCACATCATAGAAGTGCAGCATAGCAAGTAGAACACTCTGAGTTTTTAGACAGAGCTTGTTCTATTCAAGATTCAAGTTTTCTTTGAGAGCTTCCAAAGAACTGAAGTAGTTAATGCAAAGAGAACCCTGTACAACCACCAGAGTAAGTGCTAAAGGGCAGAGAGAAGCAGTAAATAGATTTGGAATTCTAAGTAAGTCTACACTGGCTCTTAAGTACCATATTTATACCACTTTAGGAAAAAATATCCTGGACCAAGAGATGAGTTCACTAAAAGGAAGGTGGATGAAGAAAAGAGAAATCTGTAGGCCTTGTGTCAATGACAACTTAGGCGCACAGGTGACTGAGAGACTGGGTTCCATTATGTAAGTCTTCAGCACCAAAACAGTTCCCCTTTTACCGGTAACATAAATAAACAGCTTTTAGTAAATTCTTGATAGTTTCTTTAGAATAAAAACAAAAAAACTTAGAAGTTGAGTTATTAAATCAAGGATCTAAACACATGTAATATTCTTGATATAAACTGTCAAACTGCCCTCCAAAAAAGTTGTGTTAGTTTCCATTGAGTAGCTTTGTATAAATTTTAAAACATATAAACAAGCAGGTGTTTGTTTGTTTTTTGCCTCATTGAAAACAGGTATTAGGCTTGCTATTAAATTTTATTTTTATAGCTTCTAAAAATCATAACCTAGATAGAAAATTGATTTGAATAGGTACTATATGGTTCCATCAGTAAGCAAATATTTTGTTTTATTCTCTAAATTTTAAAACTGGGCTATGTTATCGTTATAGAACAAAAGTGAGTTTTGTTTTGTTGTTTTGCTTTTGTTTCTGGTTACTATATTTAAACTGTATCTTCATCTAGCTAGCTGAAATGGCCTCATTTTAAAAATAAATGAGTAGCACCTTTAGGGTTTCTGTAAGAAAATGAAACAAAACAATTTAAGTTCTCAGTATTATACCAAACAAAATATATTTAATAGTTTATTTATGGTCTATATTGCTTTTTGAAACATCTTGATATGTAGGATCCTAACTGAAAGGACTAGGGAATAGTCATAGATCTGTAAGTTTAATTTAGCATTTATCTTCACAGTAGCGATAAAGATGATTTTCCAAACACCCAACTCTAGTGGTGCTAGGTAGTTCCAGCCTAGCTTCTCTGTCTTTATGTTTTCAAGATGTTCTTTCTGTGGAATTTGGGGTCTCTATCAGGAAAAGACATGTGGCTGTCGCTAATTATTTCTGACCCTAACAATAGTAGGTCTTTTTACTTGGACACAATTAGAGATGATGTGTGTGACTAAAGGAGAGGTGTGATTTCCCTGTTAGATGCTGACTTTTAAAAAGGAAAGTACAAAAACGTATTCAAGTCCTTCCTAAAATGAATGAATATAACACATATAAACTTCTAGACAGTCTTTCAAAATCAAATTATGTTTTTGTTCTTAAAATTTCAGAGGGACTTGTTTTAAATTTCCTCACATAATTTGCAAATGTTTTACATCCTAGTAGGTGGTATATTTATTCTAAGTATAAGCTTTTGTGTTTATTTATTTATTGTTGGTATTTTAATGCTTTGTTTACTTTTCTCTTCAACTTTTTGTATTAAAAACTATTCAGACTTAGTTTCCAACAAACTGAATTTAAACACAAGCATATAATAAATCCACAAACTATAATAATAATCTTGATTTTTCATTACTTTAGCTACTGGTTAGTGTAATTTGAATACCATGTATACAATGGCTTAAGGGAAATACTTATTTTCCCTTAATCATAAGTAAAATAAGATGTATTCAATATTTGCTTCAAATACCAACAGTAAATTATATGGATGTAATTAACTTCCATGTCTATATATTGTAAAGTTTGAAGTCTTTACCACAACAGATATAACTTAAAATCACTACAAAAATTGTTTCATGAACAATTCATATATGAACAGCTCTGCAAAGTCTCCAAACAACAATCTCATGGGAGGAAAAATGAAAACTAAAACAAGAATGGTCAAGCATATTACCCTCACAAGTTTTCCCAATGGAGCTCTCTTTTAGCAAAAATTAGTAGTGGATGTCCAGATTTGAAACATAAAGAGTTTCTGCTCAGCAAAAGAAAACATCAGCAAGATCAAAAGGAAACCAACCATATGGAAAAACATTTGCCAATGACATCACAGACAGGGGACTGATTTCCAAAATATATAAAGAGCTTATATGACTCAACATCAAGAAAACAAACAACCCAATTAAAAAATGGGCAAAGGACGTGAACAAACACTTCTCCGAAGAGGACATACGGAGGGTCCATAGACACATGAAAAAATGCTCAACATCATTAGCCATCAGGGAGATGCAAATAAAAACCACAATGAGGTACCATTTTACACCAGTCAGAATGGCCATCATCAACAAATCAACAAGCAACAAGTGCTGGCGAGGATGTGGAGAAATGGGAGCCTTAGGGCCCCTTTTAATCTTGATCAAATACTCTTTCCCTAGGAAATACCTGCAGTTACTAAGCTTTAGTTTCTTCTTTTATCAATTTTTAAAAAATATTGCTATTAAGCAATAGTACAGCCCTCAGCATGCTAGAAATAAATCAACTAACTAAAAATAATAGGGATTTATAGCTACATTAACAATGTCATTACCCAGATTTTGCCTGCATTTAATAAAAATAGGCAATCGATAACTTTAAGATATTTAATGGAATTATGATAAAACATTTATTTTTAATTTAAACTCTCCTAATTAGAGTAATAAAATGAAGAAAATGAAATTTATAAAGGTGAAATAAAAATGTTCAGGCTCTTAATAATGTTATAGCGTTGAATTTTATATTGTAACCTAAAGCTTAAAAAAACTATCAATTATTTTGTGGAGATATTTTATGTAGTAACACATGAGCTCATATTTTATAATACTTTATTCTTTTACACTTACGTTAATCACCCAGATTCTATAGTCAATATTTAACCTTCTTTGCTTCATAATATAACATTCCATCTTTTTCATCCCTCTCTCTGTCTTCTTCTATCCATCTGTCAGTAAATCCTATTTTTATACATTTAAAAGTAAGTTTAGTATTTCCTCCTAAGAACTTCAGTATACATGTCATTATTATTAAAGTTTAATATTGGTTTGTAATTCTTTTTGAGGTCAAATTTACATGCAATGAAATGTAGAAATATTAAGTGTGTTATTCAGTGCATTCCGACAAATGTAGAAACCTGTGCAACTGAACCTCTATCTAAATACCAAGCCTTTCCATCATCCAAGGACTTATCTCACATTCTTTTCAGGAAACACCTCCCATTACCCAGATACAAGTCTTGTTCAATTCTTTTTAACCACAAGTTCGTTTTGTCTCTTTTACAACTTCATATAAATAGAAGCATACAAGGCAAATACAATTAGAATTATAACATATTTAATCAGTCATTTGTGGAATGACAGCAAAGGAAACAATCAACAGAGTAACCAGCCAACCTGAAGAATGAAGGAAAATGTTTGTAATCTATATATCTTATAAGGGGTTATCTCCAAAACACATAAAAGACTTGTACAACTTAATAATGAAAACTAATAACCCATTTAAAAAGTAGGCTAAGGACCTGAAAAAATATTTCTTCAAAGAAGACATAAGAAATTATCGATAGATATATGATAAATGCTCATTGTCACTAATCATCAAGATATCATGAGATATCAACTCACACCTGTCAGGATGACTATTGAAAACAAAAAAATTAATGTTGGCAAGGATGTGAAGGAATATGAAATCTTGCACACTGTTGATGGGAATGTAAAATGGTATTGCTGCTATGGAAAACAGTATGGAGGTTTTTTAAAAGTCTGAAAATAAGACTACATATGATCCACCAGTCCTACTTCTGTGTACTTATTCACAAGAATTGAAGTTAAGAGCTAAAGAGTTGGTAGCACTCCTACATTCATTACAGCATTATTCATAATAGATAAAATGTAGAAACAACATAAATGTCCACTGACAGATGAATGCATAAAGACCATGTGGTATATACATACGATGGAAACTATTCAACCTTAGAACAAAGAAAATTCTGCAATATGCAACAACAAAGATGGGTCCTGGGGCCATTGTGCTAAGTGGAACAAGCAAGATACAAAACAGTAAATACTAAATGAGTCTACTTGTATTAGGTTATCTAAAATAGTCAAATTTATAAAATCAAAGACTGCAATGGTTGTTGCCAGCATATGGAAGAAGAGGAAAATAGGGAGTTATTAATCAATAGGCATAAAGTTTCAGCGAAGTAAAATAATAAGCTCTAGATATCTGCTGTACAACATTGAACTATAGTCAAAAGTAATGTGTTGCACACTTAAATTTTTTAAGAGGATAGATCTCATGTTAAGTGTTCTTACCATAATAAAATTTTAAATGACTATCATGAAAATGTATGCCAATAATATTAATAATTCTGAGATAGATATAATTTACTGCAACCAACTGAAGAAGATAAGAGAAACTTAAATGTAATAAAATCATTAAGAAATTAGATTGATGACTAAAAGTCTTCAAACTCATCATATCCATTGTTTGTGGAAATTTTCAAATGTACAATAGTACAACCACTTTGGAAAAGGCCTTGACAGTATCTTGCAAATATAAATACACACCTACCCTTTGAACCTTTAGAGGAAGGGACCACAAGCTAGGGAATACAGGCAACCACAGGAAGCTAAAATGGTAATGGATCTTTCCCTCAGAGTTTTCAGAACAAATCTCCCTACTGACACCTTAATTTTAGCTCAGAGAAACTAATTCTGTAATTATGGTCTCTAGAATCCTAGAATTCTAGTTCCTTTGTTTTGTTTTTGCCATTAAATTGTGGTACTTTTTTAAAAGCAACAATGCGAAACTAATATGATAAAACCATGTGTTAATAAAGATCTATATTTTTATACTGAAGGAAGCAACGTGAATCAGTATTATCACTATATAAATATCTTTTATGTTCAACCTGCATTTGCAAAGTAAGACCCAGGGATCCAAATCCTAAGCAGTTAAACATATAAACAAGTAGATACGTACAAAAAGCTTCAAAGTTTATTGTTTCACTAGTTAATAACTACAAACAAGTGAAATAACCATAATTAGGAACATAGAGATTGAATAAATAAATAGTGTCACTATTTTATACATTTCAAAAGCAAGCAAAAATATTTTTTTAACCTAATATGGTGGTTCAACATGATGGTTCTCTAAGAAAAGCTGAAGGATATGAACAAGCAGGAGCTCTGAGACAGCTTCAATTTAACAGTGTGATAGCTATTAAGGAGGGTAGAGAATTCACAGATGTGATGGCTTTATGAGGTGGCAACTTGGCTCGGCTATAATCCCTATTACTCAATCAAACACTAATCTAGGTGTTTCTGTGAAAGTATTTTTCAGACACAAAGCCCATAGCCAGTTGACTTTAGAAAGGGAAATTACTTTAGGTTATTTTGGTGTACCCGACTGAATCTATTAGAAGGCCTTAAAATCAGAGTTGAGGTTCCCTGGGAGAGAAAAAAGAAAAATCTGTGTGTTCTGTAAATTCCATTATGCTCATTATCTTTCCTTTTGAGTGCCTGTCCTGCATATTTGGACTTTTTAGCCAACCCCTATATGCATGTAAGCCAATTCCTTGTAATAAATCACATATATATCCTATTAGTTCTACTTCTCTGGTAAACTCTTGACTTTACAATACATGTTGCTTTATTATTTTCTTATATTATTTTTATGTAGAATCACAATCATTGCTTTTGGAGCATAGTAACAGAGTCTTTATGTATGCTTCATTTTTATTTTATTTATTACTATGTTTTAGATAAGATCATGCAAAAATGCATCACTGTTTAAAGTGAAAGGCTTAATATTGTTTTGTAATAATCATTGATAAAAAGTAGAAGGACTGTGTTCTCTAAAGAATTAAAATAATCTCATAATTCTGATAGTACATGTAAACTAGTTAAAGCATTACACAATATTCTTTGCAAATAAGCTCTCTTCTTAAAAAGTAGGCTTGTTTTAAAGCATATATACACTGGTATCTAGCCAAACTCACCGTCCTCTTAAATAAAATATAGGAAGCAGACACAGATATTTTAACTGCAAACACACACGCAGAGTAAATTTTTTAAAGTGGATTTAGTTTCAGGTCATTGTTACCGTAAAACTGGTATAGTGGCGGGGAGTCACCCCCTTAGACCAGGATGGTGACAGGGGAAGGTTCTTATACAAAGCATGCAAAAAGCTAGCAGGATAATTGGATGGGTAGAAAACAGGCCCTTCCCCCATCCAGTACCAGATTGGGGGTGGGACAAGGGGAAGGCAGGCACATGCACCATAGAAGTCAAAGCGGTGCAGAGGGAGGTGCTGGGCCAAAGAGGCCTATCAGTTTAGACTGGGGAAGAAATGATTGGTTGGGAGTGTGTGGAAGTTGGGGTACAAAGAAGCTCTCTCTTGCCTGTGACCTGCACTTGCATGGCGCACTCACCGGTTGTCTCCATGGCCTCTGAGAAGGAGCGTCTCTTTCTCTAGTGCTCACGTGCCGATGGCTCTCACCAGTGCGTTTGTGCACTATCTTGCCCAGAAACACACACTATGTGACCCAGCAGCCATGTGGCCTGTGATAGTGCAGGCCCCACATGCAGGCTCCAGGAGAGAGCCTCGAAGTGACAGCAGCTGGGAACAAGCTACGCTACCTGGATGGGAACTAAAACCCATCAGCATCTGCCTCACTAGTTTGGCTTTTGGGGTGACAGGCAGCCAAACCTCTGTTTTTGTTTGGTTATGTCACTACACTGCCCCTTCTTATGTGTGCTGGGGGCTGCAATAGCGCCTCAGAAGTTACCCCTCACCTGTCTTTTGTCATCAGCTTTCAAGAATGGGGCAAACCAATGGACGAAAAATACTAGTTTGAAAGCACCCAAGGGTCTAGAATGGAGCCGGCCACTTGCACAGCTTTGTGAGGAGGAGGAGAAAAAGAAGCCTGAAATGTCAACATTGCAGTGACAGGAGCAGCTTTTGCGTAGGATGGGAGGGCTGAACCAATGAATCGTTCGATTAACCAACACTGAACCTTTCCCAACAATGAACTTCTGCAGGTAAGAAGAAAGAAAAAGATGAGCAAAAGAGAAGAAAAGCGAGGTGGATAAAATAACTGTGCAGTGGGCGACCCCAGCATCATCCCTGACATTCACTGAATGTATGACCTTGGATAAGTTAATCTTTTCAGAATTGGCCTCCCGCTCTACAAAATGGGTGTGCTAACAGCATCTACAATACGGACAGTGGTGGCTTGAAACTTTCCATATCAGAGGGGTTTTCATGGCAACCTAATGACAAGTGACGAAGAAGATGGAGGATTTCTGTAAAACCTCTAAAAACAAACACAATATTTTTATGCTAGACTCTTCTTGTTTACTGTTGTCTAAGGGGAAGGGCGTCATGACTGCCGATAGGATTGCAGTGATGAGTAGTGAGATGATGCCCATAAGGCAGTTAGCACACTCCTGCCAAATAATAAACACTTTTTAAATTATGGCAGAAGTAATCAATGTTAATTATTATACCCAGTGTACTTTCTTCTTTCCTATCTTAAATCTATATTGAGATTTCTTAATAATGTAACATTTGTAAGGTGTTCACAATGTAAAAAGAGTGACTTTAAATTTAATTTAACTTAAATTTATTTCATGTGATACAGCTCAATATATGAGAACAACTTAATATTTCTGTTAGTAAATATTTTACTAATATATTCATAAAAGGTTTAACTTTTATCTTTCATAGTGGAAAAAAATAAATTTCTTTTAAGCAAACTATTTGAGCCAGTTTAAAAATAAAACTAATAGTGCTTTTAAAAACAATTCTAAATCACTTTTACAGTTTCCATTAGACTCATTATATAAACATTAAATTAGGTAATATTGAACATGCCCCAAAATTTCATATATTTACCTTAGGTATGTGGCAGTATTTTGTTGCTTTTTCTCTTCAGAATAATTCAATATGATTTTATTGACTTAAAGTGTTGCTATTACTAACATTTTTTAAGCAGTCAATAAAATAATGAGACAAACTTAGCCAGAAACATTACTTCCAGAAAATCATTTCCATAACACACAAGCTTCTCAGTGCTATAGTAATTAGGGTGGTTATTGTATGTTATAGTTACCATTTCTAACACAACAGACACACCAAAACATTCGAAACTGAAAATGCACTTTGAATGTACCCGGGTAATTGTCATCATCATCATCATTTTCATATTAATAATGAAATAATAAATTATAGCTCACATGAGTAGAAATATATGTTTTCCATGATTTATACAAGCTGACTGAATTTAGGGAGAGTCATTAAATTAGATTGAAAACATCATAGGTAGTCAAGTATGAAATGTGCTTCTCATGAAGGCATAACATTGGAAAACTTTATTGTTGTGAAACTGGCTCTCATTGTAATGCACTGTAAGGTTTTCAAATGAACAAACCATATTAATTGTAGAGTACAGTTATCAACTGTGTGTTTCTAGAGGCCTTAGAGTTTAGCACAAATTAAAGCAAACAGGATGAAATTATTTCTGTCTTTGGTGTCTCTATTTTTATACACTGAGTTCAAGCTCTAGAATCATAAGTACAAGAATTGGTCTTAAGGAATGTACTATTCCTTAAAAACATCATTATGTTTTCTACAATCTTTATTTCTCACCTTATTAACATTCATTCCTGTTGTATGATTATAGATTTCTCATCTTCAGTTTTCTCTCCAGGTTTTCCTTCTTGTGCAGTTCATTCTTTTGTTATTCCAATTAATAATGATAATAGCAGCCACTTATATTGCATGGCTCTAAATACATTACTTGAACTAGTTTATTTAATCCTCAAAACAATCTTATGGGACAATTTACTATTATTCCTATTGTACAAATACCTAAAACTGAGGTTAAAAGAGTGACATTATATAATTTGTTCAAGATCACACAGCGGGTCTGTGGGTAAGTGGCAGATGCAGAATTTTTATTTTATTTTATTTTTAAAATATTTCAAAATAAGTTTAGTCTCATTTATCATTCATCAATAAGTCATGTCTACTCTTAATGCCATTTCACTTTGCTTCCCAAGTGCATGTTTTGAAGCAAATGTCAGAAATAATATTTATTTGTAAATATTTCTTCATGAATCTCTAAAGCAAAGGAGTCTTTCTTAAACATAACAACAAAACCATTGTCAAAGCTACAAATGAACAATTATCCCTCAAAATCCAGCCAGTATTTAAATTTCCATGACTGTCTCATAAACATACTTCTTTACTGGGTGTTTAAATCAGAGTCCAAACAGTGTCCAAAAATTCCATATTATTCTTGTCTTCTAAGTTTCTTTTTATTTACAGATTATCTCTCCCTCTGATTTTCGCTGGCTCTTTATTTTCTACAATAATTAGATTTTGTTCTGTGAAGTTTTCCAAATTTTGGATTTTGTTCATTATGTCCTGATAATTTTGCTCTTGTCACCATTAAACATGGTGTCATTTAATATGTTCTTCTGCCCCTTGTATTCCTTGTCAATTTGTAGTTACATCTACAGACTTAATATGAGTGTGAGTAAATGTGTGTGTGTTGTTTGTTTTGGTTTGATTTGAAAAACTACGCCATAGGTGAAGAGCTGGGGTTTGAACTCAGTGTAGCTCCTGAGTCTGTGCTTGTAACTTTCTCCACATTCTTACAAACATATCATGCTCTTCCCATCCTTATTCACAGGTAAGTTGCCTCTGCCTCTGAGGATCCTTCTATTATATCACTGGGTTATCACAGAACCTTAGTCCTCAGTTGCCTATGAAAAGATACTTTGTATGGAATTCTTTTTCTATTATTAATTATGTATGAAGATAAAAAATATTAGTGATGTATTTCATCTCTAATATTTTTAAACAAAATTATGTGCCTTTATCTTTGTATTTCTAGTATCTTGCCAATATCTGATATACAGTGAGGTTACTAAGTATAATATGAGGGGGAATTTGTAAATGAATGAATGAATACAGGATTGACTGAAATAGAGATGCTTAAAAACCACATAATATCTAGATAAGGAAGAATTAAGGTTAAAGGTTGAGAGTTATTAGTTTAAATGACCAGATACAGAAAAATCCAGGGCCCAATTCAGAATCCTATGCAAATTATAATGTATTTTTGACGTTAAAAAAAATAGTAAAATACGTCAGTTTTATTCTAGTAAATAAAATACAACTTTGAGTAATTTAAAATAAGAAGAAGAAGTTCATTACAAATATAGACTCCTGAGAAGTAACATCAAAATAAAATTAATAGTCTTGGAAAATGAAGGCATAGAGCTGAGAGATGGGAAGTTCAAAAGCATTCATAGCACCTCCAATATAGTGAAGAAAGTGATGGACTGAATGATTCAGTGGAAGACCTAGAGAGACGTCAGGCCAGGGAGATTCCTGTGATGATTTTGGATTTGATGTAAATGACAGGTAATTGTCATGGGGATTTAAATGGTGACCTGGAATATGAATTTTACAACATTCACTCTGGCAGCAATATGAAGAATGGGTTAGAGGCTAATTCAACCAGTGGTCATTGGACTTGAGAGAAATGGGTTGATATGAAAAATGCTGAAAGATGTAAAGGCTAAAATAGATTAAAAGGATGGTGATGGATGAAGCTAGTTAAGAGAGATTCCCATTTCTGACCGGAGCAAGAGGCTGGAGAGCAGGGCCATTTGTTGATGTAAGGTATACTGAAGAAACAGCAGGGGTCTATAAGGAAGACAGAACATTTAATTTTAATTTGATTAATCTCAGGTACTTGTGAAGCAAGTAAGGTTGTCAAGTAGGGTCTTGAAATATAAACTGAGAGCCCAGGAGAGATGTTCTTGCTGAAAATACAGAGTTGGGTGAGATACAAGTGTATGGAAGGTAATTTAAGGCATGTGGCAGATGTACACTGGGAAAAGGTACAAAGGGAAAAGAAAGGAGCCCTAAAAAAAACCAACAGTTTAAATGTGGTTACTGGTTTAGAAGGTGTCAAGAAACTGAGAAGGACAAGGAAAGAAGAAATTCAGTAATGTGTGTTGTGATAAATATTAAGGAGAGAGAAGATTGAAGAAGGAGTAAGTGATCAGCAGTATTGATGGCTGCTTGGAAATAAAGCTTAAAAATCATCTGCTGGACTTAATTACATAGAAGTAATTATTAATTGAAGTGAAGAAGATTCAATAGACTGCTGGAGACAGAAGTTAAATGGAAGAAAGTTAAGGGTTAGGTGTGAAAAACTTTAAATAAAAAATATAGGAAACTTGTTTTAGAGGACTTGATGATGAAAAGGAGGCAAGAGAAGTGGGTGATGACAAGAGAGAAAAGTTTTAATCCTCTTACCACTGGTAGTTGGAACTTTGGAAGCCACTATTGGCTGGTTGACATGTGTAAATCAGTCCCCTTAAATGGGCAAGATACTGATTTTGGATTGTTTTTATATACTGTGAGTCATTTTGTTTTATATCAGTGACACTGAACTGTTCCAACCCAGGCGAGCCACCCAAAACTGGGACTGCAAATACTACAGCTTTTTGCAGCACGAGCAATGGATTTGGAACTCGTGATGACACCTGAGGCTGAATCCGGACTCAGAATGAAAGAGCTCTGTGATTAATAGCCATATCTTCCACTAGCTCAGAGCTAGAGACTGAGTCTGCCAAGTACTTGCTGACTCCAGCCTAGAAACATCACTTGGCAGCACAACCTTCTTAAAGAACTGGATAGTTGATAACAAGGGCAAAATAATTATGATATAAATTATCTTTATGCCTCAACTCTTGTTTATGCTCAAGGTATGATATGATACGTATTTATAATACAGGGCCTATGTTTTATTTTTTTTTAATCTAATGGTATTGACTCTTTATATTTTGACAGTATATTTGAACATAGTTGTCTGGATATATAATTATATATTTTTTTGTTCTGTACATTTATATAGTGGTTGAGATAATTTACATGGAATAGTCTTATTAACCTTAACTTTTCAACATTAGCACATAAATATTTATTACTTAAATAAATATGCTCCTTCTCTGAAAAACAGCTAATTGCAATATGTTACATCTTTACTCCAATGTCACTAGGAGAAACGCATCTTTGCATTTCAGTTGAGATTTACTTGCGAATGAAGATCTTGTTTGAACTGCAGATTTCATCCACCTCATTGTCAAGCTGCACAGGGGTCTGAATGTGTGAGTTTTATTTCCCCATAAGTGAAGAATTATGTCAGCAAAAGAAAGGCAATGGAGGGATAAGCAAAGCATCAATTTTAAGGTAGAGCCTTCAACCTGAGTGTTAAGTCTGAAAAGATCAGGACATAAAAGAAGGAAAAGATGTAAGGAGAAATCCCAGGCTATGTTTTATTTGGGTAGGAATTATCCTTTGCCTTGAAATGGCAGATGTACCCCAGGGGTCTTGTTCAGTTTCCCCATGAACACTACAGCAGAACTTCATTGGAAAAAATGACTAATAGACAATTAGAGCATAATGGCGACTGTTTATTTTCCCACCATTTCTCTAGTTTGCCAGGCAGTTGAATCTTTAGAGGAATCAACTGACTGTTTAGTTAATGATTTTGGGAGCTATACCGTTTTGGCAACAGGTTCTTGTTATCTAAATATACCTCACCCCAACATGAAAACGTTAAATTTTGAATAGCAGACTATGAAGACAAATAAAATTTTAAGATGTGTTATTTAAATGTATTAGGCAAAAACTGTTTCTCTCAATTAATTAATTCAAATGATATTAGGACATTATCATAAATGAATGCTACTCTTCAGATGATTTCAGTTGATGCTACAGTTTCTAGGAACATCTTTTATGGTTTTGTTTTATTTTTAATAAAAAATAAATACTGAGTAGGATGAGACTAATTTAAATAACTGCTTGAGAAAACAAAGTTCTTGGGGAAACAGCTTAGGTGAAAACACCGAAGAAACAAGGTTTCATTGAAGTTTGAAGAAACCAGTTTTACTAATAGGATATTTTTATTGAATGAATACAGGGCTAAGTAAAACAGATTTTATTCATAATCTGCTATTGGTATTTTTTTATTGAAGTCAAAGACATAGTCGTAGTGATAAACCAGTACCTTGTGTTCTATGAGCTAAGTCATTTATTAGAGACCTATAAATAAATAGAATTCATAAAGTCTTCTGTTTGTACATACAGGATTGAATTTGAGATCAATGACCTTTCTTTCACCACATCCACAAGTTATTAGTGACCACTGGGAATTTTATTTTCCTAAGGAGCTCTCCTAAGTGTATGCCTGCAAACTACATGCTTGAAAATTGCTTTTTCTAATAGCAGGAGAAATGACTAAAATTATTAGTGTGAATATTTTATCATAGCAAAAATAATTTGTTTTTTTTTTTTTACAAATACAAATTACTTTAAAATTAGTTTAAAATTGCATATATTTCTTTTTACTTATGGGGACCACTTGATTTATTTAAAAAGTGGCCATTAATCCCTTTATTTTTTGTATTCTTGACTCTTAAGTTTCATCATAGTCTTTATGTACTTTTTCAGCTACAAATAATAAGGTGAAAATGATTTTTTTGGTAACCAATTGTAGAACCATTATTGTGTGATATGACATGTTGTCACTAACCACATATAATATAAATCAGTCCAATATTTTTATAATTAACAAGTTATGCTTACATTCCATCCTTATAAAATGTTTAAAAAATAAGTAATTTTTAAAGCACAAAAATGTTTTTTTAAAAACAAAGAGAAAGTCTTTGAATTTAAAAACTAATGGATCAAATAAAAAAGAATAAAATTATAGACAATAAGTGACGAGTATCTTGAATTTTGAAGTTACTCATGATAGGTTATATTCATCAAAGGTAATTGACTTCTTAAATACTCAAGAACTGCTCACAATATCCCATCAAAAGAAACAGGTAACAATGTGACTTCCTTTTATTGTGAATGCAAAATGAAGCAAGAATTGAAGCCTCAAAAGAATGCTATTCCTGAGTTTATTCCTCAGAATTACTTTCTGGGAAAGAAGCACCAATGCTAAGAGTCAAAAATAACCAGTCAAAATGCATGTATCCAGGGGAGCAGTGGGATCAAATAAATTTAAATCCAATGTTCTAAATCCAGGCCCTAAAACTCCATGCTCTTTCTCTTTGTCCTACTTGATATCTCCCTTGTTTTTCTTACTTTGAACACCAGTGCCATATTCCTGGCTTATCCCTAACCTGTGATGTGCTGCTTTTTGTTTAAGAATCTAGCCCAAGCATGGCTAACAGGGCTCAGACTCCTAATATCTACAGGAACATTAATAAATAACAAAAGGAGAAACAATACAGAAAATTCAAGAAGCAAAACAGTGCTTATAAAACTGGAAATCACCAACTGTATCACTGACTTTTTTTGTTTCTTTCGTAAAATCTGTTTTATATAAATTTTTACTCAGGTGTTACTCCATTTTATTTCTTATGCATTTTCATTCTAAAATAAAAATTGCCTTTAGCTTAGGAGACATAGTAGATTGAGAACTGAGATGATATTCAACTTCTCCCAGTTTCAAGACCTACTCCCTTCTAAGAAATTTTTTTCATCTAATGTCAATAATCATTTACCTATAATTGGGCTCTCTATTCAGACTTTCATGTGTTCCCGAGAGAACAATAGCAAAAATCTATACAAAGTTGCAGGAGGGACAGCAAGAGAGTAAAAAACAACAAATGAAAAGAAATATTTTGTGATAGTATTAGTTCAGGTGGAAAGATATCTGAATTATTCCAAGTTTCTCAAAATTTTTGAGACTTGAAACTTTGGGGAAATAAAATGTCAAAGGAAGTAATATATTTTCCTTCTCAGGAAAGGAATAAAATTATGGTTTTCTTTTCTTACACCATTTTTCACGTACCACCTTTGAGCATATTTTGTGTCTCTTCTCTTCTATGTATGAATCTGTTAGAGCTGCTGTAACAGTGGGGAAATGTAATCCACCTCAACATTCTTTTGACATTATTTCTGTAAATGCTGATTTTGGTTGATGGGTGACAGCAGATAAGAGGCCTGTTGACTTGAGAATTCTAGGAGCTGACTTCAGGGGAGACAGACTCCTACCATTGGACATTCCAGAGGTTGGCTGACCTTCAACCAGTTATCTGAACAGACTGTGTTTGCTTGCATGTAGCCCCCTCAACAGAGAACTCACAAGTCCTTCCAGTTGATCTCTTTATTTTCCCTCTCCTTCCTTATAAAAACTTCTATCTGTAATGAGATGGGGAGATGGACTTTGGGACAAAAATCTCCCATCTTCTCAGTGGCTACTACTTGGATACACCACTTTCTTTTCCACCACCACCTGTCTCATAAGTTTGGGTTTTCTATTGTGCCAGACAGCTGAACCTGGGTTTCGGTTACAGAGCCAGAACAAAATACCACAGACTGAGTATCATAAACAACAGAAACTTATTTTCTCACAGTTCCAGAGGCTGGACATCCAAGATGAATGTGCCTTCAGTGTTGGTTTCTGGTGAATTTTTTTTTCATGACTTTTGCATGGTGTTTTCACATGGCCTTTACTCTGTGTACTTGTGGGGAGTTACAGAGAGAACTACATCTGCTATGTCTCCTCCTCCTTTTATAAGGACAGCAGTCCTCTCAGATTAAGTCCCCATCCTATGAACTTATTTAACCTCTATTATCTTCTTAAAGTACCTGTTTCCAAATGTAGTCACGCTGGAGGTTAGAGCCTCAACGTATAAATCTGAGGAAAATACACTCAGTCCATAACTTTGCTTACCTCATTTTAAGAATTGGAGTAAAATGGCTTATTCGTTTTTTAATATGAGGTAATTCCAAGGAGAGAGTCTGAAGCATTCTGAGTATTTGTCAAATAAAAGAATGTAATAACTTGATGACAAGTTATGTTTGTGTTTCCCTCACATGACTGAAATAAACATTGAGTCAATTCTCGTCTGAGTAGGCTGTGAGTTGGACACAGGTATCTGAATTCAGAAATAGGTATTTCTGGAGTGTAGTAGAATAGACCTGAGATTGGATAAAAGGGGTCTTCCAGAGAAGATTTGACTTCTTAGCTAGATATGAAGCTATGTGGAAACCAAGTGAATTACCATAGTTTTAAAGGGAAAACACATATTTAAGTCCAGAACACCAAAGTGGATCAAGACTGGAATGGGCTGCCATTGTCCTTATGTCAGGGAATAGAAGTCAAGGCAGCAGATGAAAGCCCACAAAAGGGCTGAAGTCACAAACAAGAACAGAGGCATACAAAGTGATGTGGATAAGCATCAGACCCAGCATGGCCGGATGCCTGGGACTGCCCAGCTGGCTTCTGCTCCTATACTTCCAGGTGAAGGATTCTGTCTACCCACTAATGATTACAAATATCACATTGCTTAAAGGACATGCTTTGAAATAAACACAGTTACTTTTTAATTCTAATATTAGAAAATAAACAGTCAAATTTTGTGAAAAGAAGAATGGAGAGTGTTTCATCAGAAGATTAGAATTCTAATCTTGATCAAAATTTGGGAAAACAGATCTTTATCAGAAAACTTCTAAGGAAAAGACAGTGGATCTTGTTGAATGTTCTCCCTCTCTTTTTTGACATCTTGAGAGTATAAATTATAGAAAATCTACAACATTAATTATTTCTGAAAATATATATGTATGAATAGAAGGTAATACTTATATAAAGCAAATTGCTTGTTATCTTAAGCTTAAAAAATATAGCTCCTCTTTGCTCGTTAGTTAAAGGAGAACAGGGAAGCAAATCCACCAGGTCAGTTTTATCAAATTCACTAAAACTGTATTTTCTGTTTTATTTTTAAGAATATTTTTATGAAACTAATTTCTCCATCTATAAAGAAAAGCATGGTAAGAAAATTAAAAAAAAACAAAGATGGTATTATAAAGGTAAACAAATTAACTTCAGTATTAGCCCTTCTAGAAAAATCATAAATTTAACTGTGCAACTAAAAGTAGTAATGTTTTATTGCAATAAAAACAATAATTAAGGATACCCAAGCTCTCTCAAACAACAGCGCAGACATCATAGTGCATATCACACAGATAAACAGCTAATTTCTTAATTCTAAGTTGTTTTTTGGGGTATATTTCTTAAATTTATATGGTATATAGGCTCAGTGGATTGAGCGTCGGCCTGCGAGCTAAGTGTTGCTGGTTCGATCTTCCAGTCAGGGCACATCAGAGAAGGAAAACTCTGACTCCAAAAATCCTCCGCTGCCTTGCGGCATACCTCTTCAGGGGAAAGGCTAAGGGAGTAAACCCCAACAGAAAATCCGGAGCCGGAGTCCCTAAGGCGGTTTGACGTTGTAGTCAACACCGGCAACTCCTGCGGCGCACCTGAAGCCAAGCTGTATTGACTCCGTCTTTCCCTTGGACCCTTCAACTGCGAAGAGAGGGGGGGTCTGCTGCATGGGCAACAGCAGACCCTCCATATCACCCTGCCCAGGCTCTGTAGCTTCAGCGTCATCGCAAGATGTCGATTCAACACGGGAGGAGACAGATACGATGTCACTCCCGAGTCGGACTGCACAGCCATTCTCGACGGTGCAGATAGACTCTTAAGAAGCTACACCATCGTCTCTTGAGACGGACGGCTGCCGACGACGATATGGTATATAACGGAGGAGAATTCTTTAACTGATTTATCTTAAAATGGAATAAAGAAAATCTAGCCACAAAATTAGCTCAAATTTTCAATCACTAAATATTTTTGCTTAATTGGAAGCCAGTATGTTAACAAAATTAGAACCACAACCTAACAACAAATGAACAAAAACACACATCTAATCACAGGAGGCAGGTATCTTTATTTGACTTTTTTTATGAAACATTATTTTTGAAATTTGGGACTTATTTTTCACATTTATAAATAGAACTGGAGAAAAATTAAGTATCTGTACACTGGAGCTAAAATGTACTTTCAAGCTTTTCCAGTTTATTCATTTGGCTTTTTGAGATTAAAATTCTATACTGTAAATAATTGTTAAACTTTTCATTTGAAGTTATCTCCTAAAATTATAAAAGAAAAATTCAACCAATATTGGTGAATTCAGACCTTAATGCAGATATTCATTTGGATAGTCTAGGGGCAATTTTTTAAAGTTAAATTATTCTTTTATAAATGTTTCTAATTAATTTCACTGTACTTTGGCCCAAGGCTTAACTTTTTGGGATCACTGACAAATTGTAAACCCTCTGTCCCTAGAAAAGTGCAGCTATACATATGCAAAAGACACTGTATTTCCAAAGGCACTTGGAGCCTTGGGTTTAGAATCTTTGGCTTATACTCTTATTTAACTATGTCCCCATTGCAGTAGAACAATTTATCAAGTAGTGTTTTCCCCATAAGATAATTTAAAGAAGATAGAATGGAAAAACCATGTACTTTGCTCTCCAGGATGGTAAGCCAGTAAGATTAGGTAGGCTGTGCCCTACAAGCAAGTACCTACAGAAGGGGTGGGGATTGGGTGAAGGTTGAAGTCTTCAGTCATGACCCTTGTAGCTGGCTGTAGTCCACCTGGAAATAGAAAAACTTTTTTTTTTTTCTGTTTTTTCTACCCAGGAGGGTACCTTTTCTGTTAGGTTTTGAAAGTTGCTGCTCAGTTTTCCAGGTCCTCTAGTTTGACTATTTTTGTACAATAAGCATAGAAAAAAACAACAAAAACATGTGTGTGTATGTACACACACACACCCCACATATCAAATCAAGACGGTTTAATAATTAAAAATTGAAATCTTATGATTTTGAAAATCATTTTTATTCATCACTTTCAATCTCATTTTTTCTCTTAGCAAATGATTCTTTCGTTGCTCATGTTTTTCACTTGCCTTTGGTGATCGAGATGTGACAAAAAGTATATATATGTATTTACCAAGACAGAGTCTCTTTCTTCCTCATGAATATAGTCTAACAGTAAAAGATCATTTTCAGTTACTAGGAAAAATAATTTTGAATTCCACTCAGCTCTGGACACAAAATAGAAGAGAAAAAAGCCTTGAGATCCCTTAGGATAGAAGGCTTTTATTTAACTCTTGCCTATGCGTGTCTATGACGGCTTCACCTGCATTGCCCGCAGGGAGGTAAACAGCGCGAATCTCACTCAACTATTAGCTCTCCTGGATCGGCGCTTGTTGAAATACCGGTCAGCGTTCCCTGAAACCAAACCCAGCCCTAATAGGAAGGCATGTCTGTTCCTTCTGACTCTGCCCTGCCTCAGTAACCACTCAGGTGCTTTCTCTGAAACTGCAGCTTTGGGTCCAAACAACTCGACTTTTGCTACCTTATTAAGCTGTCCACTCAAGCGGAGAGCCCTGGCTCACTGTTGAATGTATACACGGCCAAAATCCTCATATCCAAAGGAAATCTTTCTTTCTGTGTCTTCAGTAGGATTTCCTTCGACCACAGAGGACCCTGGGTGATAGTTGGCGCTGAGGCTTTTTATTCTATAAGCAGCTATTTATTAGTTCTTTAGGAAAGAATTCTGCCATGGGTCTTGATGTGTATTGTCTAAATTGGAAGACGCGCTTTACTCAGATTTAGTGCAAATTCAGTCTGGCTACCATGTGCTCAGTAAACATGCAATAAATATTTATTGCCACTGATGGCTTCAGGAGTGGAATTCGTCAGCGCCCACTGTGATGGACGGCTGTGGGAAAACTGGGCGTAGTCATTGTCTAGCACAGCTCCCAGGTGCTGCAGAAACCTGGTCCGGGTTAAACCTCCAGTGTTGCAGGCCAGCCCTCACACAGGAAGCGCAGCTGAAGTCATTGCAGATGCTGAGCTCTCCCTGTCGGCATCTTCCTTAGGGCGGTATCACAATTTCATCTTGCTCAAGCAGTCTGTATTCCCGTTTCCTTAGGTTTGCAGGTGGAACTTTATTTTTTAAGTACATTTTATTGATTATGCTACGGTTGTCCCAATTTTTCACCTTTGCCCGCCTCTGTTCAGTACCCCTCCCCTCCAACGCTCTCTCCCACACTTAGTTCATGTCTGTGGGTCATGCATTTAAGTTCTTTGGCTTCTCCATTTCCTATACTATTCTTAACATCCCCCTGTCTATTTTGTACCTACCAATTATGCTTCTCAGTTCTTGCACCATTTTCTTCATTCTCCCCTGCCCCATCCCAGCTGCTAACCCTGCAAATGAGCCCCACACCTGTTATTCTGTTCCTATTCTGGTTGTTTGCTTTGTTTTTTTTTTTTTTTTTTAATTCAGTTGTTGATAATTGTGAGTTTATTGTCACTTCAGTGTTCACAGTTTTGATCTTCTCCTTTTTTCTTAAATAAGTCCCCTTAACATGGGACTTTAGCACTTAAATTAGTACAGACAGAACAACCTGCAAGAATTCTAAATCTTTGCCTCCATTCTGAGGGACAGCATGCTATTTTCAGGGCAATATTGTTTTAGATCAAAACTGCCCTCCTGCTGTGAAAACACATGGCGTGAAAACAGTGCAGCAATCTGAGTACTAAAATCAACACCAGCAAGTGTCTAATTCCTTGACTGCCCACATAGTTTCTCTCTGGTGAAAGCTTTATTTTCCCTCTGGGGCAAAGAGTCATATGTAAATAAGAGAAACATCTTTTCACAATTTTCATTCAATAGTGTATGAAAGTGATGCTGTTTTTCTTGACAGATAAACAGTCTCTGACCTACAAAATCCTCTTCTGCTTGTCACTGATGGTACTATCTGGAGCATAAGCCATACTGCCTCTAACAGGTAGGACCAAAGGCAGGGCAGCCAATGAAAAGAAAACGTGGAGAATGTGAACTCCTTCTCATTCTAGCTCACTTCCATTCGGTGGAAACTTTGGATAGAGTCCCTAAATTATAGCCTATTTCCTTCTCTGAACAACAGACAATTTGTATCAGAGCCAAGATGCTGATTCCTGGCTATGTGCCAGAATCATCTCAGCAGCTTTTAAAATATATACATACCTGGATGCCGTTCAGACTAACTTAAATCAAAACTTCTGGTCCTGGGGTCTGGGTATTGGTATGACTAAGTGCTCCCAGACTCCTGCAGTTGCCTGGATGAGCAGGATCTAATGCTTTTTTTACACAGACATAAAAACAATGGCCAGTTTTCAGCCTCACACCTCACATAGGTTAGGAGCATTAAAGGGTGCCCCTAATTCTTGAGTCTTTCTGGAATCTGACATCATGCTCAAGCTTGTTTCTCATTGGAGTCTTCCTTGCAGTCCCTAGAATTCAATGTTACCCTCTGCACACTTTCATTCAGTTTCTTCAAAAAATTAGTTCTCATCTCTTATCAATTAGCATTTATTTTTTAAAAATCCTTTTTTAACATTGATAGAATCCAAACTTGTCTATCTTTTAAAAATCTTATAAACATGAACACTAAAATGTCCTAGAGCCCTTGTTCACTTTTTATATGAAACCAATGATACATGATCAACAAATTAAGAATATTAAAAGATAGACGATGACATTTGAAAGTTTTGATCACTTCCCACAAACCTCCACCTCAGGATTAACTGCTATAAAGAAAACAATATTTTATTCATCACTTTCATGTATACAGAACTATACAGGTGTATATATTTGTTAGTAATACTATAATTTTTTTGCAACATAAAAGGAATTTTATTACCCACTCTGCTTTGCAGGTTTATTTTTTTCCCTTAAATATAATGTGGAGATCTAGAAATAACTCCATTTTGCATGTTTAATTTGATGACTATGGAAATATCTACAAGAAGTAAATGGGGAATAACTGATCTTGGAGAAATAGACAATATACAACCAGTATTATTATACCTTTGAAAATCTGTCTTTCTAAACATTTTTGCATAAACTTATACATTTATTCTGTCTCAAGTTATTTAATTGTAATTTTAATTCCCTTTTCTTGCCTTTTTTTCAGTGTTAGCAATAATGAACAATTCAGAAGAGTATTGATGCCACCTCTAGAGATATACCTGAATTCAGCTGAAAAAAAAGTCACCTTTGTCTATAAACACTTTAATGAACTCACTGAAGCTTAATGTTATACATGTCCCTAAAAGCATTCCAATTCCATACATTTCACAACTGTAGCAGAAATAATTATTTTCAGCTTCAAGATTTCAAAGCTTTACCAGTTTTGAAAATAAGAACAAGCTAAAACAATCTATATGCTAAATCATATTTGCTAAGATTTGAAATCCTGGTTTGTATTTGGAAGTCCATTACAATTTTATGATGCATATGTATGTATATACATTTTTGTATGCATATATATATATATGTGCTCATATTTTACATAGCATATAACATTCTCCCATTCTGTGTAAGTGTATATACACACATGCACATGTACCTTTTCAGTTTTTAGAAAAATAGAAATGCAAATCAATGTAAGCTGAGTTTTTTAAAGTATTTTTATTATATTTTGATCATATAATTCTTCCAGTTTTTTTAAATCTACATATTCTGGAAATTTTAAAATGTATATATGATTCTGTTGAGTTATTGATTTTAAGAGCAGATCTGTGTAAATGCAGTGGGGTAGGTGTCAACCAGAGGTCTGATTATGGTGGATGTGGGGACCCACTTTATCCTATTCTTGAATGTTTTTCAAATATAGCTACTCTATATAGAAGAATCTTTTGAGTTTGGTTGACTGATGTACTGTTAGGTACATATGAGGCAGCTTTGATGTCAATAAGGTTATCCTAGGCCAACCCCTTTCATTTAGAGTTGTAAAGAAAAGTGTCAAAACTATTAGAATTGAGAATTTCAGGAGAAAGAATTTCTCCTCAGAAGTCAGGACTGGATATTGATTATCCAGAAACAAAAGAGGATATTGATGGTGATCGTATTATACAAACTAAACATCTCAGAGGTTAAATCGTGTTCATATTATGCAGTAATTCAATTCCTTCAAGTATTTTTTTAACATCTATTCTATGTCCAGAACAGGGCTAAACTTTGTGAATAAACTATAGAAAGGGGTGCTCTACTGTACTTTACAGTCTGGGATGGTTGCATAAATTAAATTTAAAACAGAAGTCAATTTAAGTACAAGATCCATTTAATTCTGAAAATTAGATTTTCAAATTGTTGATTCCTATCAGTCATCCCTCACTGTGCTGGGGATAAAACAAATAGCAAAAATTAGACATGGTGCCTACCATCATGCAATGAATGGTCCTCCTTTGCTTTATCTTCTTTTTCTCACTCCAGAATTAGCCATCTCATCTCCTGGAGTTTCTGTCTTGGACTCTCCACACATACTGAAATCTGTGTCCCTTCTCATGCAGAGCAGTCACTCTCTAAAGTCTAGGGGAAGGTCATCAAGGATGTCATCACTCCACTTGGAAGATCAGAAGTGACCTGGAAAATATAGGGATTTCCCCCCACTCTCTTCTTGCCTTCTTTTAACTACATATTTTTGTTGCTGTGTATATATGATGGACATAAACCAAAGTATCCTGAAAGTAGATCCTTGCTTCTGGAACATTGGTTGACAGTTATATGCATCTAGGTAGGGATTCTGAGATCTGGATTTTTTTTTTTTTTTTTCAGAAATAAGTCCATAGCAATAATAGAAAAAGGTGATAAGTTTAAAATCACCAAAGAAAGATAGTTTAAAAACCAAACAGTTGTAGTTATAATAAGTAATGATTAAAGTTTAGGAAAAAAAATCCCTTTCTAATCATTAACTACTGAGGAGTGATAGGCTTTAATTTCTACTTGCACTGTGGCTATGTTGTTTCTGGTCGGTGCTGTGTTTGCAATGAAATCAAAAGTGATTAATTAACGCCATTAGGAAACTCAAGTATAAAATATTTCAAATCAACTCAAAGTGCATATTTGAAAATTATAAATGGTTCTAAACTTTAAAGCTAATCCATCATCTTCCCCAGAACTATATTTTCTCCAGTATTAATGTTGCCTCCAATTATGCACATTTTACACATGACTATTAACTACAGACTTCAAAGGGAAAAGTCTCAGACTCGTATTTGCAGTTTTAAGATGATTTATCCATCATTTCCCTCCGAAGTTGTATAATGCATACAACTTCCTCTCTGTGGCTTTTCTACCATCATTCTTTCTAGTTACTCTCATATTTCTAAGCTCTTCCCCCCCCCCCCAGATGTTCAAGAAACTTTGCTTTAGGAGAGAGCACATGCTGCTGCCCCTTTGGATTCATCGCCACATTTTTACCAAGTTCACACTCCAGTGGGCTCTTCCTAGTTAATGACAGAGCACGGCACAAGTACTAGTGCCAACCATTCTTGTCTGCACAAGTCCTATCCAAAAGATAGCCTTTGCTTAGGGAATTTCGGCTGGTGTGGTTAACATTTTTGTGAAATGCAGTCCAACATGAGACTCTTCTTACTTGGTCCTTCCTTCTCTGTCTCCTTTCACAGGGGTTCGAACCATATCTTGGTGTGAACTCTCTCCCCTCCTACTCCTTCTTTGATAGGGCTTTGTGTGAATTCAGCTGCGCTTGATTCCTAATTCAGCCTGCTTCTTGAAAAATCCAACTTGTTTTAGTTACTCCCATATATACAACATAGTATTGATTTATTACTATATCCCAGATATTTATGACAAGAGATTTGTGAAAATCTCTTCCTGGACAACTAAAACTGTATATATAGCTTGTTATTAGACATCTTCACCTGACAGACCTACAGGCACCACACATACATGTTATAAAATGTGGGTATTACTATGTACCCAGCAAACGCATTCTTTCTTATTATCCAGCTTAGTGAGTTCTAATACCACTGAATGAGAAACAGTTACCCATATCAGAAAGCTGGTATTCCTCTCTGATTTCTTTTTTTTTCCATCCCTTCATCCAATCATCATGGTCTGTCAATCCTTCCTTCTTAATATCTCATGCATCTATTCTCTTCATGCCTTGTATCAGTCAGCTATTGAATTAATGATTACAGGGAGGTGGAAACTGAATACCAAGTGACTACAAGAAAGATTCCAATGAGAAACAACACAATCCATGATGCAGATCTTTAGAAAATCTCAAGAACTGGAAGCCTCATTCATCTCTGATAAATATTATATCAGAGGCATATAAAAGGTAGGGCTGAAAACAGACCTATTGTTTCAACGTCTGTAAAAGGAGCTTTAGGTAGCACACAGCCCAGCAATTGCTGGAACTTGAAAATTTCCCCTGAGGGTAAACTGAATCAGAGAAGCTCTGACTTTGGGGAATCTGGATGTGGGAGAGGCTGAGAAAGGCACAGTAACAAGAAGTGAGTGTACACCTTGAAAGGCAAGACCTCTTGTTCCTGCTTCTTCTTGGCTCCAATAACCCTTGTTCATAGACATAAATCCCCACCTTTTTCTCCCTCTTAAGATAACAAATCAAAGGAGTCTTATGACAGGAAATTGAACAGCTCACAAGAAAAGACACAGGGACAGTAATTTTTGAGGGTTCTGTAATAATGCAACCTCAGTTCTGCTGGATCAGATTTTCTCATGGTAAAGTCCATCTGTAGGCAAGTTCCACCCTAAACACGATGCTCCCATGCCATTTTTAAGGGCTTGTTTTAAAAAGAAATGGACAAAGAATCACCAACTCTCACATATAAGAGTAGGATAAAAATCATTTTCCCATAAACAAGGTTCAAAATGTTTACCTTGAATTCATCATTTATCAGGGAAGAGAGATAAGGGAGAAGGGAGTTAATCAAGAGAGAAAAGTAGTGGACAATCGTTCCCCAAGAGCATGGAGGCCCCAGAAAGAGCCCTCACTGGGTGAAGGTGAATAGAAGCTGATGTATAAGACCAAGCACAAACTAGTGTTTAGAGTAATTTTAGAATTTTCTTAGATGGTTTGGGAAGAATTACTGATGGAATGCAGGAAATGATGCAAATAAAATGGTAATAAATAATTCAAGGAATTTTTTTTTAAATACAAGAAATATAATCATAGAACACAGCCAAGAAGAGAACAATGTGAATATCACTGAGATAAAAGTTACATGTTTATTTAACCAAAAGTTGTGATATTGATAATTAAAAGGTGCCTGAAGATAAATTAAGCACATTAAAAACATTTATATAGATATCTTAATGAGAAAGGAAGATGGTTCTTCAATAGAGCAGATGTTAGTGGGCATCAGAATCGCCCAGAGTGCTTGTTGTAATACAAGTTACTGGGTCACATCTTCAGTAAGTCTTCAGTAGGATGTGCATTTCTAACAGCTACCTGGGTTCCTGGGACCCACACATTGACAACCACTGCTATAAGACAGTATGCTTGCTAAGTTAGATCAGCTGAGCCCTCCCTTGAAGCAGTAATTTTTAAAATAGGTCTTTATTCCCTCTTCTCTCCCCTATATTTGCCCATTCATTTTAAGTCCTTGTAGTTTCCTAAGGGAAAGCCTCTTACCTAACGGAAAATGTGACCCAGCTAAGCTATATAGTAAGACATGGCTTTGGATAAAGATGATTAAAAAAGTAATAGTTGGTTACACTTACATGAAATTCAATAGATGCAAGAAGAGACATGAATTCCACTTTTATGTTCAGTTTGGCTCTTTGTGTACTGGCCTGAGTATACAGCAGTTTTAGACTTGTGTATGTAGATTCCTCAATCTGATAATATATTTACATAAAAATAACAAGTGAGTACATAGAGAAGTACTGTTTTCCTGAATCCTTCAGCAGATGCTAAAAATGAAGAAGAAGAATTCCAAAGCTGGAATGGTAGATTTTTTTTCTTTCTAGAATAGAGTTTTAACTATTTTCTAGGGGTAGGAAGTCAGAAACAAGTATAGAGCCAGCAAAGAAAGGCTATGGGTGAATTCATCTGTGCTTGATTCCTAAACCTGCAGAAGCAGTCTTGGAACACTCAGCTAAATGCAAATAGAATTAACCTGGATTAATCTTTTTACTCCAAAGGGAACATTTCTTGAGTACCCAAAATAAACCATTGAAAAAAATGAATTTAGGTAACCCTAAAGTATGACAATTTTTAATTGCAATATTCATCATTCTTAAATCATCCCCTACTTACATGCTCCTCTTCAATAATGCATTTTGTTTCTACCAGTTTTCTCTATGTAAACGGGAATGAGCATTTTGAGGAGGGGGCCAGGGAAACTTTTTCATCATAAAAACTTCACATTTTACTAGTGCTTTAACTTCTTTTCCAAAGCACTTTTGCATCTGTTATACCTATAATTTTACTTTTAGAGCCAGGAAGAAATGCTTTGTTTTGGTTTCTTGGGGACTCATGATGTACTATATTTTCTAAAATACTGCAAGTTTATTGAGAGATAGGTCTCCAGTCCCTTTTCCCATCTAGCTGCTTATGGGTAGACTTTGAGGTTAATCTCTTCTAATACTGGTCCATGTTCTTTCACAAATTGAAAGAGTAGAGGCTAAATGTGAATCCCTTGGGGTTTCATGTGGAGGTGATCCAGACAACTGTGGAAGTGAGTAGATGTTTCTCACTACCTCTCAAACAAAGCAGCCCTTCTCTTGGAGATTCACTCCTGTGGGATGCTTCCTGGGAAATGTTAAGTGTGAATAATCCGAAACTAGTGGTAAATAGTGGAATGCATTGTCGCATCTGGCACTTAGTTTTATTTTTTATAACTTCTCAAACATGAAAGAGAGAGATGTGAGCTGCATAGTGGTAGGGGACTCCTATTCATTTGCTTCCTTTTAATAGGTGCAGTGCACATCCAGTAGTTACTAAATTAAAATTTTTTAAAATGTCTTCGGTCACAGGCTTTTTAAGAATCTAATTAAATCATAGGCTACTTCCTCAAATAGATCCTATCACAACCTATAAAACAACTGGAACATAAAGGTAGAAATGTGCCTCATACATTCATTCCTCTATATCCTGAGGGAATTGGTTCAGGGACCTCTGTAGATACCAAAATTCACAGGTGCTCAACTTTTATATAAAATGATGTAATGTTTGCATATAACCTACACACATCTCACATACTTTAAACTATCTCTGAACGTTATTGATCCTTGGACAACATTGGATTCACCTACATGAGGATTTTTTTCAACAAATATTTCTACTGATTTTGATCATAGTTGTGAGTCTATAGATGTGGAGTGCCAGTTGTATACATTAATCTATGCTATTTTACATAGGGGACTCAAGCATCTGTGGATCTGGGTGTCTGTGAGGCCTCCTGAAACCAATTCCTCCCTGGATACTGAGGGCAGTTAAATTTGGGGCTCAGACAAAAGTTACACAAGGACTTTTGACATTGCCAGATGTTGGTGGTCTAACCCCTACCTTGTTCAAAGGTCAACTGTAGTTATTATACTTTATTGTTCAGAGAAAAATGACAAGAAAAAAAGTCTGCACATGTTTAATACACACACAACCATAGCAGGTCTAACTACATAGTATATATCAGCAACAATATAACAATTTTTTCTGACCATTTTCCATTTGCAATTGATTGAATCCACAGAGGCAGAACCCGTGGATATGGAGGCCAATTACAGTTTAATTTTCGTGACGGCCACCACACCTGAGACAACACTCTGGTTTTCCTGTGGGGAAATACTCTTCCCACTTTTGAAATGACTTTGGTGGCATGCTCAGTCAACATGCTCCAATATTTCCTGGCCTGGTGGTGGGCACATACAAAAAGTTCCAACAACCAAACACTCCCTTGAATCTTGAATGTAATGACATAAAGTCTGGCAATGTTTGTACCTCATTCATTCTCACAGCTTTGCCATAATATAATTGCCTTTAATTGCTTTATTCAAAACACTTCAGCTAAAAACCGTAACCAGTTGGGAATGTAGTGTTTTTCCGCAATAACGTCTTTGTTGTTTTTAGCTTTCATAAGTACTTTTTAAATTTTTCAATTACAGCTTATTTTCACGATTATTTTTTATCGATTAAATTTGTGCAGCATAATGGCTAGACAATGACATATTTGCAAAGTGTTCCCTCAGATATTTCCAGTACCCCAACTGACACCATACATATTGATCACAATATTATTGATTACATTCCCTATGCTGTAGTTTACGGCCCCATAACTATTTTATAGCTGTCAATTTGTATTTAATCCCTTCACCTCTTTCACCCAGTCCCCCAAATACCCTCCCCTCTGCCAATCACCAGTTTATCCTCTGTGTCTATGAGTCTGTTTCAATTTTATTTGTTGGTTTATTTTGGTCTTTAGATTCCACATATAAGTAAAATCATAAGGTATTTTTCTCTCTCTGACTAACTTATTTCCCTGAGTATAATACCCTTCAGATCCATCTATGTTGTCTCAGATGGTAAGGTTTCATTCTTTTTTATGGCTGAGTAATATTCCATCATGCAAGAACTGTGCAGAAAAAGTCCAGCCATTGTTAACATAAAGAGAACAGTTTGCATGACATTGATGCAACCTGCCAGCCAAGGGGAGTGGACTAGAATGTGCATACATGAACAATATGACTTCACTGTACTAGTCAGTGGGGGCACTAGCATGTGTACTGTGTTGCCATGGCATTCAAAATGACTGAGCAAGTAGAGCAATGAATCTGCATCAAATTTTGCATTGAACTTGAACATTCCTTTGCGGAAACTATTTGGATGTTTCAGAAGGTTTTCAGGGACATGCAATGAGTGCAGAAATGCAATAAGAAAAAAAAAATAGCTGCAGCTATGGGCAACTGGTGATTGGCAGCTTCCCCACAGCACCACATTTGCTCATGCATCACATTCATGAAGTGTTTTGGCTAAACATCAAATCACCAAGTAACTCAACCCCCCTAGAGCCCAGATTTGGTGCCCTGAGGCTTCTGGCTTTTCCCAAAACTAACATCACCTTTGAAAGGGAAGAGACTTAAGACCGTAAATGAGATTCGGGAAAATACAATGAGGCAGCTGATGACGAGTCCAACAAAGGATTTTGCAGAGTATTTTGAACAAAGGACGAAATGCTGGGAGAACTGTGTGAGGTCCCGAGGTGCCTTCTTTGAAGGGGACGGAGGCATCAATGTCCTGTGTACAGTGTTTCTTGCGTCTTGCATCTTCCTCAATAAATACCTCTATTTTTCATACTACATGGCTGGCTACCTTCTGGACTGACCTCATATACATGTGCTACAGCTTTTTCATCCACTTATCTATTGTTAGGCACCATAAATTCATAGAAAAGCAAATATTATTTGATTTGAAAGCTCTAACTCTTCCTTCTAGGAAGTTCACTCCATGAGAGCACGTATACCGTGGTACCTATCTTTTCACTGTAGTTGCCCAGCACCTAGGAGAAGAGTAACTGGCAGCTTATAATTAATAAATATTTTTTAAATGAAAGAAAAGACAGAATGAGGTGATATCAGTGAGGCTGGACAGGGCCAGATTACATAGGATGTTACAGACTGTGGTTAAAAAGAGTGGATTTAATTCTTTCTTACTATTAGACAGTTTTAATCAGTGGTGATTCAATCATTGCTTAAAATTACACTCAAAGTGTGTTTCTCATACTTTCCAGATTCCACACTTAACTTTTATAGAAGGCACAAAACATTTGAGTAATTGAAATGCTAATCTAAAAATTAAAGTGTAGGGAATTATGGATCTAGGGAAAAGACAGAGCAATGAGCTAAGACTTTGAAAATATTACAAATCTCAGCAATTTCCTTCCAAAAAATACTATATGATTCGTAAAAACAGTGTTATTACTAAAGATAATTTTATTAACTCCCCATGGGAGAGCCAAGATATCTCATCTCACTCAATATCAATTCCATAAAGATGCTTTAGTTTTCTTGACACATTAATTACAGTTTATTATTAACAGTTCCTGAATTTCTCTGATTCCAAAGATTTCTTTCTTGATGAAAAGAAAATGTCACTTTCTATCATGAATTGGGTTGCACACACATTAGCTCTGTCTGACTTATGTGCCTGTAAGATTGAAGTTACACGGATAAGGTTGCCCTTATAGGAAGCAGAAGGGGTTATTCTGAGAAAAGTTGTTCATGACAGTCACTTTCCACAGTTGTACAAATCAAGTCATTTCAGGATTATCTCTTAAGGAATGGCTTATCTTAAAGAATTCATAGATGGTGATATTTCAGTCTGTCCCAGTTAACTTTAAAGTTAGATCATTTGACCATAGCAAATACATTTTCTCTGTTATCCTTTATTTTCTTGTTAGTTTCTCATTCCTCTTACCACTCCCCATTTCCCTGCCACACACACAGAAAAATGAATTTGCTAGTTATAGTTCTCTGGATCAATTAGTTAAAATCCATAGACCTAAATATGAAGAAGTTTTATATAATGTTTCATAATTATATATATATGGATTCACTCAGTGTAAAGAAGAAAATTATAATGTATAGTGACTTCAGTTTCACTTTCCTGGACACTGACAATAAAGTTTAAAAAAATAAAATACTTTGATTTGCCTAGATAAGGATATTCAAAGACTCAAAATAATCAGGGAGATCAGAAATAATACTGAAAAAAAATAAAGACAAGGTAACATGAACTGTCTGAGGTACATTTTTCTAGAAAATAGAATAAGGATTCTACCAGGAAGATCGTGATGGCTCATTTTATCCTAAATTCCTTTGACAAAATATTTTCTATCTTCTATTCTAACATTGATTCTTCTCTTCTTAAGTTAATCTTGTTTTGATGAGAAGTTCTTGTTTTTTCCTTTCCTTTTTTATTCTGCTATTCATTCTGTATGAGAACAAATGAACGTGTTTTGTTTTTCAAGCCTATGAATATTAATGAGAAACACATACTCTAAAGCAGTGATTTTCAACAGAAAAGAATAGCTGAAAACATGGCTAAACAGAAAATTTTCCCTAAAGATCACGATGCTCACTTGGCTGTAAGTAACAGGGGAATAACAGGGACTTTGCCTGTCGTCACCCTTTTTGAGCAGAAATGTAGCTGGCAGATAGAAGCTGCAGGGAAAAGAAGCAAATACCCCCTCTCCTTCCAGATCAAGAAATACCACTGTCATAATCCAATGTTATTAAAGTGAATAGACCCTATTCTCAGGTAGATTGGAGCACAAGGACCATTGAGAACTATCCCTCTGATTATAACATGAACCATATACCATATACCATTTTAAATGGTTCTTTACGGCAGAGAGAAGTAAGTTGTCATAACTAATATTGCTACAGACATAAGAGGAACTCACTGTCATTAATGTTGTGTTAGAAGTTATCCCATACTGTTCTAACCTCCACATTATCTAGAGTTCTCAACTCAGTGGTTCTCAGAGAAAGCAATAAATATCCTTGGAAATGAACTGAATAAAGTTTAGAATGCTTATTCTCCCTGAAGAAAGATGGTTATTATGAATGTATTTATATTGTTATTTATTAATCAAGTTAAAATTTTTATACAATTCTTAAAAACACAAAAGCTGGAATTTCAGGCATGAGTTCAAATTCTTGACCTTCCACCAAGTAGTGTGTGACTATAGAAAATGTAATTAAGCCTTCTAATAGAAAATCTATTTTCTCATAAGTAAAATTAGAGTACTTATTTTAAAGTGCTATCACAGCAACTATACAATTTATGCACTCAATAATAAATGGTACCTATCATTTTTACATGAAATTAGCTCTGTAGGATATTGACCAATAAGTCAATATATATTTAAATATGTGTTTGATTCAAAAAGAAATTTGTTTATTTAATTACAAAGGTAATTCAAAATAAACAAACACAAGTGTTTACTTTGGTAATTATTTATAGATTATTCTAGATTTGTTGCTAAAGAAAAATTAATCTAAATAATAAAAAAAATAATTCTGATTAATTATGAATTCTTTTTTCTATTTTAGCATTTTTTATGACATAAAAAAGAATAAAACATTGATCTTTGCACCCTAAAAACTTATAATTTAATTCAATAATTATATTCAAATTATGGATTTGTGTTTTATTTTCTTGGGGAAAAATTTTTCAGTATTCAATGTTAGTCAAATAACAACTACTATTTGCCCCAACCTGCTGAAGTGTATGGAAATATTAGCATATTCAGTGAAGAAAAAAAAAAGCAAGTAAAAAAACTAAAAGGAGACATATATTAAGGAAAAGACTTTTCTTGGAAAACTAAAAATCACATTTTTTAAAGGATAAGAAAACATAAGATTGGTCATATCTTGGAGGAGTGCTATCACTACCCTTTGTCCATTTTTGTCATTTCAAAATGCTGACACAAGCAGAAAGGAAAGTGTTGACTGCTTATTGGATACCAAGAAAGCTTAAAAGACGTATAGTTGAACCACAGGTACAATAATACATTTCTTTTTTTTTTTTTTTTTCTTTTGGTTTTTCAATTACAGTTGTCCCCTTTTCCCCTAATTTCTCTCCCCCACCCAACCCACCCCCTCTCCCGCAATCATATCCCTCCCCGTTGTCCATGTCCATGAGTCATTTATACGGGTTCTTTGACTAAACCCTTCCCTTACTTATCCCCCTTCTCTCCCTCTCCCCTCCCCCCTATTGATTGCTATTCTGCTCTTTGTTCTATTTAGTTCCTTTGTTTGTGTTGTTCTTTAGTTTCCTGTATTAGGTGATATCATATGGTAGGAACTAGAGAGAATTATGCTTAGTGAAATAAGCCAGGCAAAGAAAGAAAAATACATTTCTATTGTAATCATTGAATCACTTTAAGAACTTAATTTGCTTCCAGTGGGTTAGCTGAATCCAGATTAAAAATAGAATTAAAAATTGTGGAAGAAAATTTTGGGGTATTTTTTTTTGCATGAAAGAATCCTCAAAATAGTAATTTAGAAATACTGAAATTCTATAGAGAATATTTTATTTTTAGTGTTTTTTTTTTACCTTTAAATCAATTTTAGAAATAATAGTAGGCAAAATAAGTTGTGTGACTGTGCTCCTACTTATAAATGACTGATCATGAAATAAGAACATGGGTATCACATGAATGTGTGTTATAGATAATAATATCAAAACAGAACCAGAGTTTAATATCTTGAACTTAGCTTTATATTATAAAAAGAATCATGTATAGATGAAAGGGAGAAATTAAATTAACTCTTTTTAGCTTTGATATCTAAAAATATCTTTTTGGCCCTGGCTGCTGTGGCTCAGTGTATTGAGCATGGGCCTGCAAACAAGTGTCGCTGGTTCGATTCCCAGTCAGGGCACATTACTAGGTTGCATGTCAGGCCCCCAGTTGGGGGTGCAAGTGAGAGGCAACCACATGGTGATGTTTCTCTCCCTTTCTCCTTTCCCCTCTCTCTAAAAATAAAATAAATAAACAAACAAATAAATAATTTTAAATATATATATATATATATATTTTTTGAAGGACCAGAGGAAATGATATAGTCAAGAATTAAACTTCAAGTATCTTGCATTGCTTTATTTTTATTTAAGGTAACTATTAAACTATTTTGGGCTCATTAATGAATATTTTGTTTTATTATTATTAACATTATTTCTTTTCTCTTTCTAAGGAAGAAACGTATTTCTATCACAGACAGCACCACAGTTGTCTAACAACTGTTTTATAGCAAAAGGGAAGTTGATCAATTTTTGTAAAAAATCATGAATTTAAACAACTACAGGATAGAACAATGAGGGGTGATCATTAGCTCTTCAAAGACAAATATTTCCACACTTTTGTCGCCCTCAATTTGGGAATGAAATTTTACATGTCCATGTTTTCTCAGTAATTCACTGTCAACAATTCAGAATTAAATAAGCCTAGATTAGCTTATTTAACCTGAAAGTCCTTTCTTGGTTTTTAATCTGGCCTATGACTTGGGAATGAGGCACTACTTTATAAAACATAATAAATGTTTTCCAGTTTTATTGAAATGTAATTTACATTAATTATTATATAATTTTAAGGCATATAGTAGTTCCAGTAGTTTGTTTTTCTTTTTCTTTTACAAATGATTTAGACTTTTACCTCTACTCTTATTTTATTTTATTTTTTTCTGGTGGATGATAGGTAGTTGGGCCAGAAAGCAAACTGTTTATTTTTTTATTTTATTTTTTTAAATATGCTTTATTGATTATGCTGTTACAGTAGTCCCAATTTCTTTTCCCTTTGTTCCCCTCCACCCAGTGATGCACTCCCTCCATGCCCATTGGTTGTGCTTATATTTCTTCTCAGCATCTTCCTTTCTACTCCACTCCCTCCTACTATGCTTCTTAATTCCTGCACCATCTCCCTTCCTTCCCCCCTTTCCCCTCCCTGCTGACCTCCCCCTATAATGTTCCCCATACCTATAATTCTTTTCCACTCTCGTTGCCTACTTAGTTTGCCTTTGTTTTGGTTCCCTAGCTTTTGTTGTTGGTTGTTGGGATACAGTTTTCATTTTAATGTTCATAGTTTTGGTCCTCTTTCTCCTAAACTAGTCCCTTTAACATTTCATATAACAGTGGTTTGGATTTGATGAACTCCTTCAGTTTTACTTCATCCTGGAAGCACTTCCTCTACCCTTCTATTCTGAATGACAGCTTCACTGGATAGAGTAATTGTGGTTGTAGGTTTTTGCTTTTCATTACTTTGAATATTTCTTGCCAGTCCCTTCCTGTCTGCAGCATTTCTTGTGAGAAATCAGCTGAGAGTCTTATTGGGACCCTTTTGCACATAATTCTCTTCTTCTCTCTTGCTGCTTTTAAGATTGTCTTTTTAAACTTAACTTTTGACATTTTGATTATAATGTGTCTTAGTGTGGTTCTCCCTGAATCCAGTTATTTGGAACTCTCTGTGCTTCCTGGACCTGTAAGTCAATTTCCTTCCCCAAGTTAGGGAAGTCCTGCTTCATTATTTTTTCACATAATTTTTTAATTTCTAGTTCTTCTTCTTCACCTTCTGGCAATCCTATGATTTGGATGTTGGCCCGCCTATAGGTGTCTCATAGATTTCTGAGCCTCTTCTCATCCTCCTCACTTTTCATTTCCTCTTTCTGCACTGGTTGACTGTTTGTTCCTTCCTTATGTTCCAATTTGTTGATTTGATCCCTGGTTTTCTTTCCCTCACCACTAGTTTTGTATGTGTTTTTGTTCATTTCACCAGGACTAGCCTTCATTCCTTCCCTGTCTTGTTTAAGATCATTAGGCTTGTAAGCATTCTTTTAACCAAAGCTCTGAACTGTGCCTCAGAAAAATTTCCTATCTGCTGCTTCGTTAGATTAGATATTTGTTGTCTGCTCAGCTGCATCACTGGGCTCTCTACCATGATCTGTGCCATCCTGACAGTTTTGTGTTTACCTTTGCTTCCTGGGTGTGGCTGTCATATCTCCTATCCTATAGGGGGTAGAGCCCCATGCACTCGTCACAACTGGGTGACCATTCTCATCATGCTGTGGCATTTTCTCTGGGGGTGGGGGTCCAAGATGGATTCCTGCCATTCACTCTCCACTGAGAGACTGGGAACCTCCTCCTCGATCCCCTCCCCCTCGGGACCTCACAGCTCAAGGCAATGGGGGTCTTCCTTCCTCAGCATTGAAATCGCAAGTTGATGGGTCTTGTCTTCAGCCAGTGGTGATCCCCAGGTGCTTCTTGCCTTTCCTTAAATACAGGTGTCTGTGCTTACCACCATTACACCGCTATTGCCACTGCTGCCACCGCCAGCACAGCTTGACCTCTCCACCCCGGCTTTGCTCCTCCTACCCGTCAGGAAAAACAACACTTCTTTATAACTTCATATGTTGGACTTCCATTTATTTTCTGGAACTTCTGGTTATTTCTATTTTTTTGATAGTTGTATTCCTTCTTAGTTGTGGAGGGAAATGGAGCATGTCAGTCTAGGCCTCCATCTTGGCCAGAAGTCTCCCAGTAGTTTCTTTACATGGTATGGTTTATTTTTCATCAGCCAGTTTGCTCCTCTCAGAATATGATCCACTTTGACTATAATATTGTTAAAATAAGGCTCTCAAATTTGAAAATAAGACTTAAATAGAATAGCAATAAAATATTATTTTTCTGGACATTGTATTTCTTAATGTTCATTAGTTACATTTTTTTCTTTTTAGCAGATGCATCACTATGAATTCATGGTGTCTCTGATGCTTGCTCAGAGTTTCTTATGTTTATTATACTGAGCATATACTTGCAAAGTGAAACAGAATTTGTAGGAGAGATTTTATAAAATGATGACAGGTAGGTAGATAGATAGCAAGAAAATTGGATTAAATGATAGTAGGGGCTTGCCAGGCAAGTCTGAAATCCAAAGGACAGGGCATTAAGAAAGGGAGACTGGAAACTTCAGCAGGAGAAGATGCTACAATCCATAAGCAGAATTCCTTCTTCCTCAGGGAAATCTCAATCTTCAACAAATTGAATCAGACTTATCCAGATTATCCAAAATAATCTTTTTTACACGAAGTCTACTGATTGTAAATGTGTCTTACAAGTATAAAACACCTTCCCAGCAACACCTGAATTAGTAGTGATTGAATAACTGAGTATGATAGCCTAGCAACGTTGACACAGAAAACTGACCAACACAGACTCATCCTCACCTTAAAAATTATTAATGGCTGGAGTATCATATTCAGAGGGATTCTGAGGTTGTATCTAGCCTCAGCATTAAGAATACTAAGGTAAAGGGAAAAAGGAATGGCTATTCCTAATGTAATAACAGAAATAAACATAAATACTAGTAACTTAAGGACAACTGTGATTAGTATCATAGCAGAGACCATACAAAGCACTATACTATTAAGAAAAATGTAATTATGTATCATGGTATAAAAAGTCTTTCTGTGTCAATAATGTATATTTAAAATGTTCCCAGTAGTCAGTTCTTAAATTAAAATATACAATTTAGTAAATTATTGAAATTTAAAAATAACGTCTAAAGATGTCCAAGATGGATTAAATTTTCCTCCTTTGGAATTTAAGTCATTCAAAATGTTTATAACATGCATCAGAATTATAACATGCTATGTAGTTAGAATATATTAGTAAAAATACCTCAAGTCATAGCAGACATTTCACCACCTCACCACTTCGTTTGAATATTTAAGGCAACACTTGAAAATCTAATAAACAATTTAATACTTTGTTTTTGAAAAGGTTTTCTTAGACTTAAACCTTAGACAAAATACTTAAACTACAATCAACCTTCCCAGAACAGTTGCTTCCAGAAGTTAAGTATTTTCCCATTTAATTACGTGATATTTCATGTTTCCTTTTTTAAAAATATAAATATTATGACCTGTAATTGTAAATGAAATAATAGTTTTTTTTTTCATGTAGAGACAGTAAAACTAATTAAAATAACCATGATTGAAGAAAATAAAAAGGAAAGAAAGAAAAAGGTGGAGAAACATGTTCCTTCTATAAGAAAATATAGTAAATGATCTAGTCGTGGGAAGAGTCGAGAAAGTTTCTCAGGCTGTTATGTTCTACAAGATGAACATGAAAACACAGAACTTATCATATGCAGGTACTCAAAAATAATTGTGTAAGAAACTCTTTCTAGAGCAGTGTCCTATTAGGAGTAAGCCAAAGAGGGTGTCCTGGATCCATGACTCCATGCTTAGTGAGACCCTTAACATCAGAAAAGGTCCTGCAGGCTGGCCAGCCACTCACTTCTCCCAATCTGCGAGCACATTCTCAGTGTTCAGCCCCCTCTAACTCTATATCGACCTTTCTTTCTTCCTTTTTTTTTCTTTTTATGATCTAATATGGACCTTGCTTTGTACCTTGCCTGTAATTCTTCACCAAACCCCAACAGTGCTCAAGGTCCTTGTCCTTCTCAGGATTTGATGTGTTCCAAGAAGCCCCTTATGGACCACGTGGAGAGCCTTTTTCTTCTCTGCTGATGGGTGAGAATGTCAGCAAAATTTTTGAATGCCAGTAAAACCTGTCTGGGCCCCAAACATTTGACGCTGCAATAGAGTTTTATTTGACCCTGAAAGAGTTTTATATTAACATATTCTTTTCAACTACACGTCTTCCTTCCTCATAGGGCCGTTATCTCTACATGCAGAAATTCTCAAGCCCAGCTCCTCTTTAATGGTTAGTTTGCTTGACAAATATATGTTAACTGTCGACTAAATGAATGAATGGAGAGTACTGCTGGTAAAATGCTTTATCGTCCTATATTCAAGTCACTGGCATCCTCGCAATGCCACATCTTTTCCATCCCACAAATTCTCTAAACTTCATGCTCCATGGTTGCATTAAATAGATTCAATTAGTATAAGGGGGAACCAAACTGATGAATGCTTTGAGTTAGATACAGGATTTAAAAAGATACACTGGAGCTTCTCAACCACAGGGATTCTGCCTGCAAGGTACATGTCTGGAGGCATAGTTGGTTGTCTCAACTGGAGGATGGGATCCTGCCAACATCTAGAGGCTGGGAATCCTGTTAAATACCTTACAATGCATGGGACCGCCATCCCCCACAGCAAGGAAGTGTTAGTGCTGAAGTTGAAAAATCTTGAGAGACATTAAAGGAGATTTAAAGCTACTTTTTTTTTTTTTTTTTGGTATGGATGAGTAAAACAGACAGAGGTGAATTATCAATTTGCATTTTGACTAAAAATAAAACAGCTTAAGTTTCTGAGAGGCAGATTGTTTAGCTAAAAGAATTTTCTAATTTTAAAGTGTTTCAGCAGCTATCCAGAGCATGTTGGCATTTTTCTTGAATGATTTTAAGTACATTCTTGCCTAAAGGCAAAGAAGAAAATGTGAGAATATTTCAAGATTTTCACAACATTATGAACATTCCTGGAACAGGTACATGTTCACCAAATAAACAATAAAAGCCCCAAAGGGAGGATACTGCTGTGGGACTTTTTCTAGATTTCCTTTTACTATTGGTTATTATGAAATTATCTTTTTCATATATCAATATTATATCTTCAATCTCATCAATGCAAGTTAAAATATTTGATATTACCAGCAAAATAGCCTAATGATTGATGTAAAAATATTAGTTCATTTTGTCAAATCCTTATTTGTGTTACCTCTGTGGTTAATGGCTGAAATAGCTATATAATTTGACATTTATTTGTACTCAACTATTTGGAGTTGATTTATATTCTTCATCATTTGAGCAATAATGCGTCCTTTAGATTGATAGCTATTTTAACACAAAACTACATGAATATAATTTTATGATAGTTTGGTGGATGCAGGTTCCTTTCAATTTTTGAAAAAATTGCGGCTATATAGTTTTTCTGTTCATTGTGTTGTCTTTGCTGGTTTTTACTGAAAAGAACGTTTAAAAATTATTGTAAATAAGAAATTGTAGGTAACTTATACTTGATGTTAAGAGGATTGATTTTTTTTTCAGAATTATAAATTATAATAATTTTAATTAAAGTGCAGATAGTTTCTGCATCAAATGATATTTTGGCATTCCTTGATTGTTTGAAGTGACCATTTTGAGTAGTTTTGATAAATTCTATTTTTCCCCAAGTATTAGTGATCTTTACTTTCACTTACTTCAGGAGAGACTGTTTCCTTCTATCTTGGATTATAGCTATGTAAGTACATGTCTTATCTTTCTTTTTGCATTACACACTGCAGAGAAAAAAAATGTGCACCTCTCAACCTTGCACCTCCTGACACACAACCAAATTTTGGGAAAGTAGATTGCATATATAAGTCTCTCTATATATGTATGTATGCATATATGACACGTATCTTCTATATCTATAATTAAAATGAAAACGAACTGATACAATGTAATCGAATAAAAACACAGGAGTAAGACAAAAGTCTGATATTGCTCTGGCATTAATGAGCTATGTGACCGGAGGCAATGCAGCTAATCTTTTCTGGGCATCAAGTCTTGTAGTCTATGTATGACTTTTTTTTTTTTTTTTTTAACCCATCCACCTAAATATAAAATGAGCAATGGGCTCGGATCCCATCTTGTCTCAGAGATAAGTAGACATAAGGAATCCTTATTCAGACAAAAATACCTGCTGCTGCCAGCTTTCATCAGTCTGAAAGTCATGGTCTTCCGGCAGTTGCTCTTGTAAGTGGAGAAAATAGTTGATGGCAATGTGACAGCATTGGAAGCCTCCGGCGGTTACAGCTTTCCAGGGCCTTTCCAGGAGGGCTCTCCGAGTCCATGCCTTTTCTGAAATACCACTAGTGCTCTTTCTACCTGGCGCTAGGCAAGCTGACACGTGACTGGAAGAGGTCCACAGAGGTAAATGTAAGGGTGTTTGCCCACCAAAAAAGGAAGAAAATCCAAGAGCAGTTGGAAATGAAATGACTGTTGTCCGGCTCCAGCCCCGCCCTCCTATATACTCTGCTTTGTGACCCAGGGACTGGGACTGTGCTCTCATTAAGCTATGCTACCCGGAGACTTGAAGAAAGACTGGAAGGGTGGAGGAGAGAACAAGAGGTCGCTCTTCCCTCTTTGTTTTCCCTTTGTGTTAGCATCACCTTCGCTGCAATATCTGATCCAGTTTCAAATTGTTTCTTGCTCTCAGGACCAGTCATTGTTCGCACAATCAGCTTAGCCGGCTGATGCGCCTTTTCAGAGTTCTTGCATGAGCTCCAGCGCACCTCTCCTCCAAGGTTCCGGGCCCTGACAGCCCTCCCCTTATTTTTTGTGCCCCCAGCCCCAGCAGCTGTAGCTGCTTCCAGCACTTGCTCTCACGATGTTACTTTGGTCATCCCTTTGACCTTTATGTCCCTCAGTACCCATACGCCCAATTCCTGATGTTAAATGAAATTCTTTTTCTGGCTGAATTAAAGTTAATATACCAGCTAGATTAAAATGTGCAAACAAGGAGATGCACAAGGTCATTAGCCAACAATGGAAACCTAAACACAGGCCTGGGACATGAAGGCGGAACTCTGGTTCTGCGATGTGCACGCACATATGTTTGCATGTGTGTCTGTAGGGCCTGATGAGCTAGAAAAACACCAGCCCCGGTTTATCTAAAGTCTTAAATAGGTTGGAATTCCAAGGCAGTTACTAATACAGAAACTTAAGGAGCCATAAGATCGCAAAATAGCCCAACTTCTATCTTTATCCAGCAACATCAACCTTGAACTACAGCAGTAGAAATACACTTGGTTTCTATGAACAAAACAGCACAAAATAAAATTAAAATTATAGTATAATGTGGAGAGAACAAAGGCTGTCTCGATCAGCCATGTTTATGAGCGGTCAAGGCTAAGGCTAGCTACAGGTATGAATGAAAGAAAAGAGTTTTAATTAATACTCTAACATCTATTGACTTTGGACAAAGAGTGCCTTCCCCTTCACCTCAGAATTGGTAGCAGCTTCCAGACTACTAGGGTTTCTGCATCACATAGAAGACTACCAGACAAGGAGGTAAAGAAGATCAGTGTGGACTGAGATGTAACCGTCCAGTACTCATTCTTCTGCTCCTTCTCCTTACTGCTAGGCATGATAGATTACAAATCTAAGGGGACCGCCTTCTCCCAATGTTCTCATTTGGTAAAGAGAAAAAAAAATGAAGATGAAACTTGTTGGAAGAGTGGCCTGGGGAAGGGGAAGCAGACAGGCATGATAAGCAGTGGTTCTGTCACTCCTGGGACTCTGTCCTAGGAAGCAGGTGGGACACGCAGTAAGAATCCACTCCTTGAAGAATCCATCAATATCACACATAAGAATGTTCCCAGAAAGTAGCAGAAAAGAAGAAAAAAATAGGAAATGTAATAAGAACCAAAAGAATACATAACTAAACCAAAGAAGAAAACATTTTCTCTAATGGGAGGGATTGAGGGAAAGAAAAAAAAAGGACAGCCTGTAAAAATATGAAATAATATAATAAAAAAATCATAAGATAATAATTATGATACACACATGTTATCTCACCAATTAACAGACACTAAAGGCTCAGTAAATTATAAAATACCAATATCACATATACTATGTTTTTTGCCATAATAATGCAAAATTAAGAATTACTAACAGATTAATAAAAATTCAACACGTGGAAGCTATTATCTCATATAATTATTGTATTTAAAAGCAAATTAAGAAATACTTAAAGATGAATATGATGAGCATTAGATGTTACATTTTTGAGACAGAACTAAAGCTATAGTTAGAGAGAAGTTTAGAGTTGTAAATACATTTATTATGAAACAAGAAAAATTAAAATAAGGGAACAAAAGATCCAATTACAGTAATTGAAAAAAGAAAGTCAAGTAAGTAAACCCAGAGACTCAGACAGTTATGAGCGGGACTCTGTAGTCAGGAGAAATGGGGTTCAACGTTCCAGATTTGGTCTCAGATGACTGCTTAGTGACTAGCAATTAGGTGAAAGATCAAGATAGAGTCCAAATGACTGGGAGATAAATCTCCATAGTATGAAGAGAGGCATCTTTAAATGTGTCATATGGACACTATTTTGGTCTGGCTGAGGTGGAGGCTGAGCACACAAGGTGGGAAAGACAGTGCTAATAGCAGTTGAATTAGGTTCAATCACTGGCTTGACCCTCGGTAAGTTACTTCTCCATGCATTTGTTTCTTCATCTGCCAAAAGGAGATAATACTAGGTTCCACCTCACAGGACTGTTGTGAGGATTAAATATGTTGTAAATCATTTGAAATAGCAGTGAGCATTATATAAGTTGTTCCTGTTATTACTATTACAATGGATTTTTAGAGTGTTTTATAGTGAATATATACATTCAAAGGATTCATATACACTGAATATATAACCCAGGTATAGTACTTTGTACTTTGTATTGATTACCTCACACCAGCCTTTTGTGACTACTTTTAGGCCCACTTTACAAGTTAAAAATTGAGGCTCAGAAAGGTTATGTAGTTAACTCAAAATCATATAATTACAAAGATGGGTTCAAGCCAAGTGTTATTGCTATTCATAGCTAAGAGAGATCACATCCAACCGGGGACAATTATCAGCTCAGATGACTATACATATTTTTAATCTCTTATCATTAAGTTAATTTTCTTAATGTCCTATCCCAGACTAGTTTGTGCACAGTTAGCCACTCTTTATTAGTAGTATTGTTTACTGTGGAATATTTTTATTAGTTTACATTTCTCAGGTTTTATTCCTAGGAGACAGCATTTTTCTGGAAGATGGTAAAGGACTTAATTCCATTTAATTAGGGTCAAAGGGATCATCTGTGTAAGAACAGATATTTAAATGAAGATGTCCTTCGTAACTGGCCCAGGAAAGGGCTCTAAACTGTTTGAAGATGCTTTAGTTGAGAACTACCAGGACAAAGAAGACAACACTTTCTGAACTTCTCTGAATAAAAAGTGACCTTTCCCAGAAAGAGTTAAGAATACACACTGGAGACCTTCAAAAATAGAAAATAGTTTAAAATTTTTTTTTAATTTGAAAATTGCATGCAAGTTGTGATATAGAAGTGATAGAACTTCAAAAATATAAGAAAGTAAGTCCCAGGACCAGAAAACTTTGCACCTGGGTTTCACCTAAAAGTTTATCTCAGTTGACCTCTTGTGCCCTATTTCAATCAGGAATGTTAGGAAGTTAAACCAGAGCATTTTGCAATGAATTCCAAGAAGAGATTACATAATGCATTTCGGAGTCTATTTTCTTAGGTTGTGATTTGAGTAATAAGAGACCTTCAAATTTTTGAGGACAAGGATCACCAGAATTTCCAAACAGAAAAATACCATAGTCCATTCAATCTTTTTTATTCATTCAGAAAGCTTACACTCTTTGGCAGAATACAAAACTATGAATAAGATTACCCAGTGAAACCTATTGTAAGAAGAAAAGATCAGAGGGAGGGAGAGGAGGTATCTGAAACTAATGTGCCCAGTTCTTTCTTCCAAAATTATAAATAGGTAAGCACCTCCTTGTCTTTTGGGGAAGAGCTAGTGAAGAAGCTGAGAACAAGAAAGTAACTTGAATAATTATTTCTATGGAAACATGAGGAGATGAACAAAATGAATAATGATCAAGTTGATAGCACAAATCATGAATGAAATTCATTCAACTCAAATTTATTGGGCACCTATTTTTTCAGAAATTATGTTAGGATGGTATGGGGTCCAAGAATGGGAATTTTAAAATTGTTGTAGCTGTGGATAAATCTGGGAACCATATTTATTCATGGATAAGATTTGTACTTGGACTGCAACTTTTGGCCCATCTAGAGGCTTAGATGTTTGAAAACTTAATGCACTATGATTATATAAACAGCAGAGATATTCTAAAAACAATTTTATGGAGTAGATAAAAAGATAACTAAAATATCTCATTGATAAAAAATTAATTCATATTGTGTCTGGATGGTTTACTCTTTATCACTTTTAAGTATTGTATAAAGCTGACCCATGCATAATCCCAACAGCCTCATCTTTTAAGACCCAGTAATTCTCAACAGGAAGTCTACATCAGGATCCTCTGAAGAACAACAGAAGTTATTGTTAGAAAGGTGAGTGAGGCAAATTAAAAAGCAAGACCATATGTGCAAATCAAAACCACTTCAAATTTCAATATCTTCCAAAACCAAAAATAGGCACATCAATTAAAATAAATGTAAATTTAGAAGTAAACTTTGCAAGTTGACAATAAATCACTTGCTATTTATAGGCAAGGCAGAAGTTTTTAAAGCTAAAGAGAAAATTGCTCTTCCAGCACTAAAAGATGCTTATCAGAATGTGACAGGACCGGGGTTACACATTCAAATGTACCAAGATTAAGCTTTGGATTCCCAAAGTAAAAATAACTTGTTCAGCAGAAATGGTTTTTATGTTTCCTGTTGGGCTGCTTTAGAATCAATTCTATTTATCTTTGGCATCAGCTATGGTTCTGAAACGATATTTTTTAGTCAGAAAAAAAATCAGAAATATTAGATTCTAAAATTTTCTTGATGACAAAAATACTTTTTATTATACACAGACCTGACCTACCTTTAATTAATTTTAATATAGCTATAATAAGAGCTAATTTTAAACTTGAGTTTAATGTTTATATTAAATATAAGAACTCCATAAAAATACTCATACAGAAAAGATTGATTTATTACAGATATCTTTTATTCTCCATATTTTTCAATACCTAATACTTAATTTTTATTAAGTAAAAGATATTTAAGAAAATTTTAAAAATCTGAATGGACTTATTTTTTTTTCCTGGGCAATATTTTTATCAAGGAAAACATGAAAATTTAAAATAAATATGAACATTCACACTAAGGTCATCTTTCTCTTTTTCTTAGATAATTTGGTTTTCTGAACTTTCTAGTTCCACTTGAGTTAATTTTTTTTAAATAAAATAATACCACCAAGAGTAGCTCCTACCTTTTACTTAGGTTAAATATCATCACAGGAACTCTGTTTTATTAAAGTTTGATGGAGTACTTCTGTACACATGTTTCAATAGACTGAATGTTTGTTTCTCTCCCCCTCTAAATTCCTATATTTTAATCCTAACCCACAGAATGCTGGTATTAGAAGAATCACTGATGGGAAGTGATTAGGTGATGTGAGCAGAGCCCTCATGAATGAGATTAGTGTCCTTATGAAAGAGACCCCATAAAGCTCTTTCACCCCTTCTGTCATGTGAGGAGACACTGAGAATGCAGCCCTCTGTGAATCAATAGGTGGACTGTCACCAGGCACTGAATCCGCCTGCACCTTGATCATGGACTTCTCAGCCTCCAGAACTATAAGAAAAAAATTTGTTGTTTAAGCCACCAGTCTCTGGTACTTTTGTCAAAGCAGCCTGAATGGACCAAGACACATGGATGTGTTTGTGTGTTTTGTTTTAACTGTTGTAGGTTTTAATGAACATTATTACTCAAAACCATTTATTCTCTATAAGGACCATTTTTTATATGATGATACAATGGAAATAATACGAAGTTGTTCCATGTACAATCACAACAGATTTAAAAGATAAAAAACAACAATGCCAAAATCTCAGAGAAAACTGTCAGGAAAACTGACTCACTGAAAAAATTACAATGGTGCAGAAGATGAAAAAATAGTGCAGGGATTACAGAATATTTATACTTTTGTGTCTGGATTATGTCACTTAGCATAATATTTCCAAAATTCATTCATATTGATTTATAGCATCTATCTGAGATTTATTCTCTATTATTGAATATTTTATTGTATGTATATACCACATTTTGATTATCTACTCATGTAATTGCTAAAGTTGTTTGAGTATATTTTCATGTACTTATTGACCTTTTTTATACCTTCTTTGAAGAAACGCCTCTTCAAATTCTTTGGCCGTTCTTTTTTTTTTTAATAATTTATTTATTTGTTCATTTATTTATTTATTTTTAGAGAGAGGGGAAAAGAGAAAGAGAGGGAGACAAAAATCACTGTGTGGTTGCCTCTCACTCACACCCCCAACTGGGGACTGACGTGCAACCTAGTCATGTGCCTTGACTGGGAATCAAACCAGCGACACTTGGCTTGCAGGTCGATGCACAATCCACTGAGCCACAGCAACCAGGGAGGGCTTTCTTTGGCCATTCTTAATTGGGTTATCTTTTTATTGTTCAGTTGCAAGTTTTCTTTATATATTTAGGATATGTAACCCCTTATTAGATATATAATTTCCAAATATTGTTTCATTCTGTAATTGTCTTTTCAGTCTGTTGATAATGTCTTTTGATGTAAAAAAGTATTAAATTTTTATGTAGTCCAATTTATCAGTTTTCTTTTCTTGCTCATGTTTGTCATATATTTAGTATAGACAAATTTATAGAGTAAGAGAGTAAGTTGGAGGTAACCAGAAGCTGAGGAGAGGGGGTATTGAAAGTTATTGCTTAAAGTTATAGAGTTATTGTTTGGAGTAATGAAAGTTTTAGAAAGAGATGGTGATGATGACTATACAATATTGTGAATGTGAATTGTACACTTAAAATTAGTTAAAATAATAAAAATTAAGCTATGAATAAATTACCACAATAAAAATGGTAAAATCTTGAGAAAAAAATGGTACAGAACTAGTAATTTAAAAAATAATAGATGACCAGAGATCCTAAATATTTTAATACACAGATAAGATGAGTGAAAATTTTACAGACTATTAATACTGTGAAAGGTGGAGAAAAAAATTTAAATAGGAGTATTTGGCTGTTAACTATGTGCCTAATGATTGCTGGAAAATTGGAATGTTATAAATGCCTAAAACTGCTTCTTAACTCACTTCTTGGGGTGTTCAGTTGAGTTTGAACTAAAATAAAAATTTAATTTTCATAATTCACCAAAATCGTGTAAATTATAATAGTCAAGGGAATTCACCTTAAAGAAGAAAAATTGTTTTTACTCACGCTGGAGAAATAATTTACATAGATTTATAATCTTTGAAATACTATAGTTGTGGGACAACCATGTCTCTTTCTCCAGGAGGATTTCCCAAGATCACTCTCTTTTTCTCCCTACTTATATTGAAATATAATGACATACAACACTGTTTAAGTTTAGCATGTACAATGTAATGATTTTATATATATATATATATATATATATATATATATATATATATATATGTATATATATATATAATTACCACAAAGGTTTAATGAATATATCCATCATCTCACATGGTTATTATTTTATTTTTGTGGTGAAAATATTTAACATTTACTCTTATCAACTTACAAACATGTTATATAGTATTGTTAACTATAGTCATCATACTGTATATAAGATCCCCAGAACTTATTCATCTTATTGTCAGGCTGCCTTTGCTCTGAGAAATCACCCAGAGAACAGTCCAAGATTTTACACCAGACTTATTGAAGGATGGAAGGAAAAGGGGTTAAAGGTAAGAGGAAAACTCCTGTACTAACTCAAGGGTCCAAGGAGCAAGGAAAAAGGAAAAGGAGAAAAGGGGAAGGGGGAAAAGAAAAGGGAGAAGAAAGGAGTGGAGCCTCTTGGTCACCCAACCCGGCCTGTAAGCATCACCTATCCGTGCGCCTGCAGGCGCTGTCCACACCTTTTTGAACACACATTTCGGTTAGGGTGAGTTTTCCATCAACACATTCAACAGGTCATTTACGTCATTTACATCTCCCCACCAAGCCAGTCAATATAGTGTGCTAGGTCAATCAACATTTCTTCTGAGAATGAGCGAAGTCCATTTTCATTTCTTATGGAAGGAGCTCGGATGAGGTTAATTTGCATATGTCAAAAGTCCAGGTAGGCAGTCCAGCTGCTGCCATGATCTGACACTTATAACTAAAAATGTATACTATTTAACTAACATTATCCCATGTTTCCCACCCCCAGGCCCTGGAAATCTCCAATCTACTATTTGTTTCTATGTGTTGATCTTTTTTTAGATTCTACATAATTGATATTATACAGTATTTGTCTTTGTTTGACTTCTTCACTTAGTGTAATGACCTCTGGGTCAATTTATGTTGTTGCAAATGGCAGGATTTACTTCATTTTTATGGCTGAAAAATATTCTGATGTCTGTGCATGTGTGTGCATTTTCTTTATCCATTAATTCATCAGTGAACACTTAGGTTGTTTCCATGTGTTCCCTACTCTTTAATTTTTGGAAGAGTTTAAGAAGAATTGACATTAATTCTCCTTTAAATGTCTGAGAGAATTTATTAGTGAAACAGACTGCTTCTGGACTGTTCTTGAGGGAGTTTTGACTACTGTTTCAAAATCCTTAATCATTATTGGTTTTAGTTTTAGTTTTTGTTTTCCTTCAGATTCCGTCTTGATAGGGTGAATGTTTTTTAAGGCTGTATCCATTTCTTCTAGATTATCCAATCTGTTTGTATATAATCTTTGACCTACAATAGAACATTCCACCCAATAGCTTTAAATACACATTCTTTTTAATTGTACACAGAACATTCTCCAGGATAGATCATATACTGGGCCATGAAGTATTTTTTTTTTAGCAAATTTAAGAAGACTGACATCCCTTCAAGTATCTTTTCTAAACACAAAGGGATGTAACTAGAAATCAATAATAGGAGGAAAACTAGAAAATTTGTTTACACTTAGAAATTAAGCAACACACTCCTGAACTACCAGTGGGTCAACGTAGAAACCAAAAGGGGAACCAGAAAGTATCCTAAGAGAAATAAAAATGAAACACAACATATAAAACTTCTGGAATGCAGCAAAATTAGTTCTAAGTGGTAAATGCCTACAATAAGAGAAAAGATATCTCAAATATACAACTTTATACCTGAAGGAATTAGAAAAATAAGAATAAAATAAGCCTAAAGTTAGCAAAAAGAAAAAAAAAAGGATTACTAAATACTAGAACAAAGTTAATACAATAAACACTAGAAAAAAAGTAGGAGAAAAGCAATAAAACTAAAAGGTAGTTTTCTGAAAAATATAAACAAAACTGATAAACTTTTGGCTTGATTAACTAAAATAAGAGAGCACGCTCAAATAAAACGATAAATGAAAGAGGAGACATTATAACAGATACTACAGAAAACACTTATCATGGAGGCTACTATAAACAAATTACACGCAAAATCTTTCTGTGAAAGCACTCTGTTTTTATTGATCCTCTTAAAAATATTAAAGGCTTCAGGGCTGTGCTGAAACCAGTTGCTGGAATGGCCATGGCATGCCCCTTTGAATTCTGAATTCCCATCAAACTCAGCCATTTTAGCGATCGCTGTGCCATTTTTTCTCTCTCTGCTCTGGGCTGTGGCACCCTTGCTTTCTTGGTTTAGATGACATACGCTTTCTCTTTCAACATCTCTGTCCCCATGTCCCCTTTACCTGGATAAATTCTTATTATCCTTATAGACTCATGTTAGAATTTACAGCCCAAGATACCTTTATTTTCCAGTTTGGTTAGATGCCCATCTTATACACTCTTGTTACTTTTAAACGTCTTACCTCATTGCATTATAATTTTATTTTTTAAGCTCATTTGTCTCTTCAGTGCATCAGATTTAGAAGAACTTATCAAATGGGCTAATGAACATTTCTCAGGCATACCTCCTGTTGCTGCTGTATAGATTAAGCAAATTATTTCATTTTCTCTAAGTGACAAAGTTATAATTTCAACATGGGTCCATCTAATTAAAAGGCCCATATTCCTTCCATTACATTGTGCTGTCTAATGAATAAATGGATTAAGAAATAATTTACACTTATAGGATAGCTTTCAAAAATTCTTTAAATTACATTGTTCATTCACATATAGAAAGCTCCTTACTCTCTAAATGTGTGTATTTGCATCTCATTTTTTTGCTAGATGAAAATGGGGACCAAGTGTTTCTCCTTAAGAGAAGAAAGTCAGATGGTTTTAGAGTTTATCAAACATAAACTTACATAGAAAAAAAATTGAACCAAAAACCTAATGAATCCCCCTTGATTTCTGCAAAGAAGAAAAGTTCTAAAAATGTGTTGTCTCTAACCTGCCTCTTTCATTATTTTCTAGACTGATTGTCTATAATTTAATGTCTGAGCCTATAAATTAACTATAAAACCAAAGGGATGGAAGGATCTCATCATCAAGGATGACCTAGGAATATGAAGGTGCGGAAAAAGTGTATGTTGCTAAAGCTTCATTTTTTATTATTAATTTTTGGACATATCAGCTCTGTTAGGTGTTGCTTAGGGTTTTGCACTCTTTGAAAATCAACTCTGGATGCTGATTAACAAAAGACTCACTTTCTTCTATCTCCAATAAAAACTTTCTAGAAGAACAATAGCACTTGTTCTCTCTCATCCTCAGGATCATGATGTGGAGATGACACCAGGAGGCTTCATCTGAGAAAGAAGAGGCAGTGACAGAAGACTGGTGACTTCATTCTCAAACTGTGTTGGTTCAGTTTACCTGGGGTAAACCAAGAGAGTCTAATCATGCTGCATATGTGAAGAGAAAGGGAATGGCAAATTTCATTTTTAAAAGTAGAAGTCGACAAAAGAGAAGAGTTATCTAAATTCTTTCAAAAAATAGCAGTTGAAGATTGATGCTTGATTATGCTAATCACCACTGATTTTTCTTGGTTTGTATTGAATTTAGAAATAACACTAAGGGTAATTTGCACATTCATCTTTTTGTGGAAATTGGCCTAACTCCTTAGAATGGCATGAAGAGCCCTCTATAATCTGATGAAAATCTATGTTTCATTTTGATCTATTATTATTCCTGACATAAAGCTGCTTTCACATTAAAGCATTACAAAATTGTTTTGCTATTCTCAGTTCATACAAAAGTGTGCATTCTTCAAGGTAAAGACTATGGTCGAACTGGTTGTGTATACAGTGTCTGACACTCAGCTAGGGCCCAATAAATATGTTTGTTGAGTAAATGGACACTCATTGGTTATCCTTCTCTTGGAGTATAATTTTGTTAGAAATACCTTATGTCTAGAGTATTATCGATCACAATCCTGGGAGACTTCTTAGCTTGAGGGATTTAAGGCCTGATATCACGTTAAAGGAATTACGCTAAAGCCTATCCATGCACTAGCATTCTACTTATGTATTAATGTTCTTCTCTGAGGTGGGACTTTATAGAAAGATATCCTAGCCTATTCTAAATATGGGTAAGAATACCTGAACTGAGATGCATAGACTTTTCTAATTGTATGAATGCCATTTTACTCTGGTTAACTTTACTAAGGTCCTGTGTATTACGGCACTGAATACTAGAGCATTGGCTTTGGAGTCAGACTGATGTGTGTTGCCTTCCATGCTTGTGACCCTGGTAAGGGACCCAGAGTGTTGAAGCCTCATTTTTTTCATATGTCTAATACAAATGATAACATATACCTCACTGAGTTGCGAGTATTCAGTAAATATGCTGGTAAAAGTGTTTAACACACTGTTTATCACATAGTAGGGCTTCAGAAATGGTTGGGGCCTCTACTTTCTATGGACATGAAGTAAAAACATGGAGTAATTTAAACATTATAGTATGGTGATATACTTATATAACATGTTTAACATTCGAAATGTGTTTTAAAAACATAGAAATTGTGTATTCCAACAACTTCATTTTACATAATGAGGCTGAGTAATTTGAAGTAACCTAGGTTAATTGATATCAGCTTTACTGTGACATGCTATATTTTATTTCTTAAATATTATTTTACCTCTTATTGTTTACTTGAAAAGTGCACACACACACACATACGCACACACAGAGAGTTTTGACTCTGGGTAACACAAATAAAAAATTTCACAAATAAAATTATGTGAGAGTATCGGGTTAAGAGTGTCTACTGAGTTATACTTAAAGCTTAGCTGGCTTTTAGGCATTACAGTGTTAATTATGAATGTAGATTTAAGTTAAAATAGGAACAGCCCAGAATAGAATCCCTAGTTGTTAATAAATGTTTTTAAAAGAGTTCATGGGGAAAAGTAAGTGGAATTGTAGTGGATATTAACCAATTTTGATTGATTCTGTTGTCTAGGGTTGTTAAAAATTTGCAGAGCAGCCAAAGTGCAAGTGAAATGGAATTTAAAGGTATGTCTAGTTAAAACTTCTGATAATGTAACTTTTCTACCACTTCTTAAAGGTCAAAGCCTTCAGGGTGATGGCTAACTCAGCAAAGAAAGATCGATATGATTTTCTGTAGAATCTTAAGAGATTTTATTGACCTCATGATCTTCGGCCTCATTGTAACAGGTCATGGGAATGTCAAATCTAGTTCAGATGGATAAATTTAGAGCAAAGCTTCTATAACTTAAAAAGCATTGTTCAAATGTAAGAACTAAAATACCTAATGGTTTTAATTATTTTTCAAAATTAAATTATTTTATTTCAGCCTCCCTACAGTCCCCATGAGATAAGCATTATCATGCTCATTTTATAGATGAACTGAGATACTCTGTCCTTAGCACTTGAACTTCTAGCTATCTTACAAAAATGCACCAAATTTTAGCCTCCTTTCAATTTATGTTACTTCTCACATTAGTATAACCACCAGTGGCAAGGAGCATGAGCAGGAAAAGATGAGGCCAGGGCTCTGTCACTGTGCTGTTTGGTCCATTACATTCTGGAGAATTGTCCTATTTTATTTTTTGTATCATTAACATCTACCCTTGAGTACCAGATAGAAGAATGAATCCAAGCACCAAGAATCTAATTAATTATTTAACCTAACTCTATTGCAACAGAATATAGTATGAAGTGTGAATAGTAACAGCTGCTTCAAACATAAAAACATGGTAGCAGCTAATGGTCATGTGATAGATCATGATGAGTTTAAACAGAGACTGTCTAAATGAGTCTGGGCCTTGTCATCAACTAGAATAAGGTTTGAGTAAGTTATTTAGCTATTAGCAGATTCATCTTCCTCATTTATAAAATAATGGTGAGAACACACTTATTTTGGAATCAGGAGTAACAGTAGTAGTAGTATTTATCTGAATTGGCATCTAAGAATATTTTTCTCTTGTGCCATACATAGTGACATAATATGTTCATTCTTTCCTTCTTTCCTTCATCATTCACTCAACAAATAGGCCCTGAATAAAAGTTGATTCCTGCCTTCCAGCTTCTAGCTGGATAACTAGATGTTTGAGCTTACTAGAAAAACTCTTCTCAGACCTTCTTCTTTAATAGTAGTCAGAAATACTGCATTTTCTATTCTCTCTCAAGCCTCTATGCTCTATTTTTTAGCTTCCTATCTCCTCTCTGTTTTAAAAGTGTGAAATGTCCATGTTCAAGAATAATTTTTTCCCCTCTCTTTCAAAACGAGTATGATCTTCAAGTCCTCTCGGTCTCTCTTCTCAGGCATATAATGGCTAAGTTGAAAACTGTCTGTATAGGTATGGAGTATGAGCTTGGTGAGCAGGATGTGTCATCTGAGCAAGTGCAGGTATATTTCTGGGCAAGGTGTACCACAAAGGTATTGTGTAAATTTCCATTGACACAATCTAGGATGTCTTATAGTCCAGATCTTTAAGATAATTTTTTAGGATGTTTGGGTGAAGAAAAAAAGGATAAAGCAAAGAGGGGAAGAGGGTGTTGAACATAAGTAATTCTTCTCAATTTCACTTTCAACACATAGAGAACAATCAGAAGTCATATGATCTGCATGTGTGGCTAATGGTATGCTTCCATACCTGTGAAGGTACAATATTTCACTTGTATCCATCTGAAAAGATTTTCCATATTGAACTTCAAAAGCTTATGAAACTTTTGTTGAAATGCTGATTGCTTTAATGCAATCCTTAGTTTTTATCTATAAAGTAATCTTAAAATTTGGAAACCATTTTAAGTATTATAAATAACATTGGTTATTATCCTTACAAAGGAAGTATAAAATAAATAGGTATATTTATAAATAGGAGTTATATGTACTCAGTAAGTAGGGTCTAATTTAAAATATCAATATTGCATTGTAGATAAAGGATCAGATTTTAAGTATTTTAATTGATATGACATAGTATATTAACATGGTATATGCCATTGTACATGCAGTCTGTCATCTGAGAAACTAAACTGAATATATTATAATAATAACTAGTTTGTGTCTAGGATATGCATTGTTACCTTTCCCTGTTATAAAAGTATACTTTCTCCTGATTTCTTATAGCATATCACCTTTTTTTCCTTTTTCTAGGGCATTCTCTGTCAAGAAACCAGTTGGAAATGATGAATGCTTCCCTATAGAGAAACTGTAAGTACACTCTTTTTAGGAAAATTTTGTATGTTAACCTAAAATTATTTCATCTTTTAAGGAAATTGAGCCCTAAAATTATTAGTGTTTGCTTTGTACTGACAGTGAATTTTTTAAAAATTTAATTCAGTCTTAAGTGGAAGTTTATTCCTTGAACTCTAATGTCATTCTTAAGGAAAAAAAAAAAAAAAAAGCAGTTCCAGTACTTTGTCTTAACAGAAAACCTCTATATTTCACTAAGAAATCAAGCCAAGATAATTACTTCAATTTTTTTGTCACTAAAAAGTGAAAGTTGAATGCTGTCACACAACGCTGCAAATGTAGTATTTCTGGTAAGTATGGTGGGAGTTATTTATAAAAAATTATCTATATTGGCTTCTGGGAGATGTACAAAACTACTTCCTCTCTTAAATATTCTAGACTTCTTACCTATTATACCAGAAGCTTCCTCAGAGGGTGCCAGTTTAATGACAATTTCCTTTTTGAAAACACTGTGTTAATAGAATATGTGGAGGAAAAAAACAAAAGAACACCAAAAAAATCCAAACAAAATGCCACCACTCGGCTAAGGCAATGAAGTTTTCAAAAGCTGGAATGACCATTTGGAAGCCAGAGTGCTCAGTTGCATTTGGCTCAGTTGTCCCCAAACAGAGTTCTGCTTGGGGACTACTCATTTGCTCTGCTTCTTTCCTGATTCCATTTAATTATTTCAAAACAGTAGCATCTTTCTCAAGAGTCACCTCTCAGAAGGCACAAATATTATTTTCAACAGTAGCTGCCATATTCTCCCATAATTTTTAAAAAATAAACATCTGTAAACAGTCTTTTAAAAATACCATTTGTTATGTACTTGGATCTGCCAGAACCTTAGAGGTCACATTTCTGCCACATAAAAACATAAGTTTCCCCCCCATTTTAACCCAAATTCTTTTTCACAATAGGGAGTATGATAGTAACTGCCTATATCAGGACAATATTATTACCTATAATGCAATATTTCATTTTTGAATAAATTCTAGATAAAATTAGTTAATTTTGTTTCCACGGTAGTTTATTACAGAGAATAAATGTGGTGTGAAGTAATAAATACGTTTATTTGGAAATGTTGGTCTACATTAAGGAAGAAAATGATTCATCTTTTATTTTCTCCATCACCCTCCCTTAGGAATATACAAATCAGCCAGAATCATAATCAATTCTCTATTTTTATCAATAAAAGCCACCAACAGTCTCCACAATGACAACAGCATCACACAACTGATAACTGAATGACATTGACTTTCAGTGCCTATGAAAGTGTTTTCTCTTTCCTGAAATCAGAATGTCTCACTCTATTTGTTGATACCATGTGAATGCATACAATGTATATAATATTTGTTAGTTAAAAGGAGATTTTAAAGGCTTAATGTAAAAAAAATTATGGCAAAGTTTCAAAAACATGTCATTCAAGGATAAGATGCTCATAGTCTTTATTCTCTCCCCTGAAATATAAGACCTTTGAGTGTAGGAATCATGTTTGTGTGCTTCTATACTCTCCACAGATTATGCACAGTAAAAGCACATGATAAATTTCAAACATGTAAATGCATACTTAAGTATATTTGCATTCTTTCTAAGTTTTATATATGTGACAAAAATGATACAAAGTTATGTCACTTCATTTTCTGTCCAAGGTCCTATGTCCTGCTCAAAAGCTCTATTTTTATGTCCCAGTTTGTTTCCTTCCTTTGAGCATTTTTTTTTTTTTTTTTGTAAATACAATCCCAATCGCCTATATTAGTTAGCTTTAATAGTATGATTATAATTTCTGGTTTTTTTCTACTAAGATTTCCTCAGTGTTAGAAGGCCTTTTTGGATCCACCATCCCAGCTTCTCAAGGGAATTAGTGGTTAAAAATGGAGGCTCTGGAATTGGATTGAATGAGTCAGAATCTCTCCTACACCACTTAGTAGCTGTATTATCTCAGAAAATTTACTCTTTCTATGTCTCACAGTCTTCATTTTTAAAAGAGGGCTAGTAATAGAAGTCAATGTATGACATTGGTGAGAGATGATACTTATTAACTCATATAAACTGCTTAAAACAATGCTTGTCACAATGTAAAATATCAACTAATGTTATGATTATGACGATTACGAGGATGATAATAAGTAATATTGGCTGTGAAAAATCATTATAATCTAGAAAGAACTGTACCAATTTTAGGAATTTTTATTGTTGCGTAACTTAAAATAGAACTCTTCTATAGATAAGTAAAGAGATTCCTTTTCATTTATTTATGATTTAGTTGAACTTGAAAGAAGTGTAAAAGAAAGGGGTTCCAGATAAATGTGGTAGAATAAAAATGATATTGCATTACTTTTATTTTTTATTTACTTAGTAAATAAAAAAAAAAGAAACAAAAATGAGGAAATGTAGAATCTTTCTTATTCATCAGCTAAGGTTAATGCAACATTCTGAACAATTAATGTAACTGCATCTTGTAGTTTCTCCTTATAAACATGTGCTTTCATATTTTTATATACTTTGATACTATTTTCTTCAAGTTATTTCTAAATGAAAGACCCAGCGTACCATATGAGAAGACTGTCCTGACTCCAGATGCATAATCCAAAACCAAATGATGATAATATATATTGCTTAATTCCAGGTCAGGAAAAGTTATAAGTGTTGCTTTAGGATAACAGATATTATTGGCAAACAGACCACTGTTTGTTAGTATTATATAAGTTCTATTTTATTCAGGATCCCTGGACATGGGTGTTAGAGGACTTCTCTCATCAGTAAGCCTTTCCTGATAACTTTTATAGTATGTTGAAGTCACCTATAAATTATGATAATAAGTTACTACTGTCTGCTTTTGAATTGCATGCAATAGCTGCTATTGTCTTCAGTGCAGTGCTTGAATGTAGTGGAAAGGACGATTTTTTATGAAATATTAATCTACAGAATAACTTTGGAAATGTATGAAATTAAATTCTATTCATTCATTCATATTTGAAAAACCAGAAATATCTTTCAACCCAAACTTTGATGAAATTAGCTTGTTATTCAGTTCAATATTACCAGCAAATTTGGAATAGAGGGAACATACATCAACATAATACAGGCTATATATTGTAAACCCACAGCCAACATCATACTCGATGGGAAAAAACTAAAAATACGTCCCTTAAAATCAAGAACAAAACAGCAATGTTTGTTTTCACCACTGTTATTCAACATGGTGCTGGAAGTACTAGCCATAGCAATCAGACAAGAAGAAATAAAAGGCATCCAAATTGGAAAAGAAGAAGTAAAACTGTCAGTATTTGCAGATGACATGATACTGTATATAGAGAACCCTAAAGATTCCAACAAAAAAAAATTACTAGAACTAATAAATAAATTTAGTGAAGTAGCAGGATATAAAATAAATACCCAGAAATCAGCTGCATTTTTATACATCGATAATGAACTATCAGAAAGGAAAACTAAGAAAGCAATCCTATTTACATTTGCATCAAAATATAAAATACATAGGAAAAAAATTAACCAAAGATGGAAAGGACCTGGACCCAAAAATTATAAGATCTGAAGGAAGAAACCAAAGAATATACAAATAAGTGGAAGCATATACTGTGTTCATGCATAGGAAAAATTAACATTATTAAAATGTTCATATTACATAAAACAATCTATAGATTCAGTGTATTCTTATCAAGACATCAATAGGATATTTCACAGAACTAGAACAAATATTTCAAAAATTTGTATGCAACTGTTACAGGATAATAAAATGCTAGTAAAACTTCTGGGCAAGTGGAATAAGGAAACTGAGACAAAAAAAATTTAAAAAGGACCAACAGTTTGAGCAACTTATAGACAGCTTGTGAATAATGAGACTTTATCCTCCCTAACCAGAGAATACCTAGCTTAAATCACTCTGGTCTAGGTAATAGAGAACAGATACACAATTAATGTCATTGTGCCAGTTAAACCCAAGGACAGATGAAGCCAGGAAAACAAGTAACAAAAACAAACAAACAAATAAAACATTAAAAGCTAAGCAGACTCAAAATAGAAGTAAAACACAATAAAGAATAATCCCAACCCCTCCTTATACACTCATTTTGATGCATCAGCATATTAAAAATGAACCTGGAAAGTTAATGAATATTCTACTGAAATCCTCCCCTAAGATTTTCACCTGCAGGGGTAAAAAAGCATTCACACCATGTCTTTTTTTAGGCACGAACTTTTTATTTTGTCCTAAACTCTAAGGATCCTACGAGACTTGCAGCCAGGGTAGCCATCGGCAGTGGCATCTCTCCCCAGGCTTACCCCCTGGTCCTATTTTTAGTGTCCTCCTTTTCTCTGACTTCCCAGTGAGCTAAAAGCAGCCCTGACCTTGCTCACTTATGTCACTGTGACCTTACTTCCCAGTGACCTAATAGCAGCCCTGCCTTGGGTCACTTCTTTTCTATAATGTTTCTAGTGAGCCAAAGCAGAGCACCATCTAGGCTCTCTCCTGTTGCTTCTTCTACCCTAAGTTCTTCCTCTGTTTCACTGTCCCCAGATTTAATAAACATATTTTCATAATCCCCTGGGCTCGTGTTGTAAAATCTTTCCTCCATGAAGTCAGGAACCCACAGGTTAGCCTGAGGCAGACCCACTTTGGTCTAGTCCCTGTTCAGTAACAAAATACCCCAAATAGCCTCGCCAAACTTGAGAAAGAAGAACAAAGTTGGAGGAATTACACTACTTGTAATCAAACTATACTATAAAACCATAGTAATCAAAACAGCATGGTACAGATATAAAAACAAAGATATAGATAAATGGAACAGAATAGAGAGCCCAGAAATAAACCCACACCTTTGTAATCAATTAATACTTGACAAAGGAGGCAAAAACATAGAATGATGTAAAAACAGTCTATTCAATATATGGTGTTGGGAAAATTGGACAGATACATACAAAAAAACAAAATAAACAAAAAAATAGACCACCTTCTTACACCATACATAAGAATGAATTCAAAATGTGTTAAAGACTTAAATGTTAGACTTGAAACTATAAAAATTCTAGAAGAAAACATAGGCAGTAATATCTTGGGTGTTTCTCATAGCAGTATTTTTTCTGATATAGTGCCTCAGGCAAGGGAAACAAAAGAAAAATAAACAAATGGAACCACATCAAACTAAAAAGTTATTGCACGTCAAAGAAAACCATCAACAAAATGAAAAGGAAACCCACTAAGTGGAAGAACATATTCACCAATGTTACATCTGATAAGGGGTTAATACCCAAAATTTATAGTGAACTGATACAACTCAACACCAAAAAAAAAAAAAAAAAAAATCTGATTAAAAAATGGGCAATGAACCCGGATAGACACTTCTCCAAAGAGAACATACAGATTACCGATAGGCATATGAAAAGATGCTCAACATCAATAAATATCAGAGAAATGCAAAGTAAAACCATAATGAGATATCATATCATACTTGTCAGAATGGCTATCATCAATAAATCAACAAACAAGTGTTAGCAAGGATCTGAAGATAAGGAAACCCTTATGCATTGTTCTGTTGGTGGGAATACAGATTGCTGCAGCCACGGTGGCAAACAGTATAGTTACCTAAAAAAATTAAAAATGGGAAAGCCTATGTCCCAAGAATTCCAATTCTGGGTAGAAATCCAAAGAAATCCCAAAATCTGATTTGAAAAAAATCAATACACCTCTCTGTTCATCGCAGCATAATTTACAATAGCCAAGATTGGGAAGCAGCCCAAATGCCCATCAATAGATGAGTGAATAAAAAGGCTGTGGTATATTTACACAATGAAATACTATTTGGCCATAAAAAAAAAAGGAAATCTTACCATCTGCGACATGGACGGACCTGGAGATTATTATGCTAAGTAAAATAAGCCAGACACCAGAATGGTGATTACCAGAGGGAAAGAAGGTAGGTGGAGATAGAAGAATAAAGGTGGACTACATGATGATGGAAGGAGACTTGACTTAGGGCAGTGAACACAATACAATATAACAATGATATATTGTAGAATTGTACATCTGTAGCCTACATAATTGTATTAGCCAATGTTACCCTAATTAATTCAATTAAAAAAGGTGATGGTCACTATCGCTTAAAGACAATGCTCTCTGCTTATGAAACAAGCACAAATTACAGCGAGACAACATAGGGGCCTTTAATAAGGTGAAGAGAAGTTTTGTCATATGCATCTATGCATGGCTGTTTGAACAGTTTTGCTTAGGTTTCATATTTCACTTTCTATGGTTGGTTTGATGTAACTCTTAAGAGAATAATATCATTTTGTAGCTTTTCATGATTGCTATTGTACTCTCTTATAAACTGTATATTCTTTATTTTGATATGCTAGACAGTTTTTTTCTTTTTTAGTAATGGAAAAATCTTTTATATGGTGTTCAGAATGAAAATTAATATTAATATTGTTCCCTCTAAGTTCATAAAATGAATTTTAATATGTTCAGTTAACTGTGGAAGGAAAATAGATGTTTAAATAAATAGAGAGGATTTGGGTGTAAATTCTAACAGTGATAATGATCTACAAAGAAAGTTGTTTTTATTATTTTAAAATATCGTTGGCAGCCTTCCGTCTCGAGAGACGATGGTGTAGCTTCTTAAGAGTCTATCTGCACCGCCGAGAATGGCTGTGCAGTCCGACTCGGGAGTGACACGGTATCTGTCTCCTCCCGTGTTGAATCGACATCTTGCGATGACGCTGGAGTGTCCTCTCCAGTGAAGCTGAAGCTACAGAGCCTGGGCAGGGTGATATGGAGGGTCTGCTGTTGCCCATGCAGCAGACCCCCCCTCTCTTCGCAGCTGAAGGATCCAAGGGAAAGACGGAGTCAATACAGCTTGGCTTCAGGTGCGCCGCAGGAGTTGCCGGTGTTGACCACAACGTCAAACCGCCTTAGGGACTCCGGCTCCGGATTTTCTGTCGGGGTTTACTCCCTTAGCCTTTCCCCTGAAGAGGTATGCCGCAAGGCAGCGGAGGTTTTTTGGAGTCAGAGTTTTCCTTCTCTGATGTGCCCTGACTGGAAGATCGAACCAGCGACACTTAGCTCGCAGGCCGATGCTCAATCCACTGAGCCAAACCAGCCAGGATCTATTTTAAAATATAAAGTACTTTTATCATAAGAAATACACATTTGTAAAATCAAATAAGTTGAGCTACTTCTACAGACTGTGTTAGATTTAAATGGGTATTCCTCATGTAATACAGGGTCTTACATGTTGAAAATGATTTGGATTCTAATAGACTCCAGAGAGGCAGTTCTCCTTTTCCCGCATGTGACAAGGTTGGTTTCAGTTCCCATGTTTTGTTCTGTTTTTAAAATAAGATTAACATCAAATACCTAGTAAAGTACTTTCCATAATTTGTTTCCTTCTCTTTCTCTGTATGCCAAATATAAGATTTCAAATTTAAGCAAAACTCCCCAGTTAAATGTAAGCCCCCTAAACAATCATAATAGTTAGTAATTTTCTATCTTAACAGAAAAGGTCAAGTCTGAGAAAAGCATTAAATATTCTGAAATTATGTGTTTATTGGGGGGGGCCAAAAAGTTCATTTAGTTTTTTCCGTATGATGGCTCTAACAGTGTTTAGTTGTCTTTAATTTCATTCAAAACAATTTTGTTAGATTGCATAGTGACAACTGTCATATGTGCCTGTATTAAAAAACAAAAACAAAACAAAACTGGTGAATTTTTGTGCAGCCATTTTAATATTGAATATGGAAGAAGATATGCAACATTTTAAACGTATTATGATTTGTTATTTCTATAAAGGTAAAAATGCAACTGAAACTCAATAAAAAATTTTTGTAGTGTATGGAGAAGGTGCTGTCAATCGCACATGTCAAAAGTGGTTTGCAAAGTTTCTTGGTACTATTGACACTTTGGCCAAATGATTCTTTGCTGTGTGCCTGTCTTATGCATCAAAAGATGTGTAGCAGCACGCTTGGCCTCTACCCACTGAAAGTCAATAGCAAGAGACAGCCAACATACTCAAAATACCCAAATCAATAAAGTTATTGGTGAATATGAAAAAATTAAATGGACTTTTGCCCAACCCAATGTTTTGTCTAAGACTTTGACCTTAGGTTTTTGTAAATGTCATTCCCATTTTACTAGGCATGTCTACCAGATTCCCTTATCACCCACTTTTGTGAGCTTTGTCCTGTAGTATCTATATGTAGAATATAGATGTGTGATCCCCAACAAAAGTGAATGCCTCTAATATCTAAGGATCTGAATCAACAACAGTGCTGGCAGACATTTTGAGTAACAAAACGTACTAAAGATCATATTTGGTTTCAAGGTAGTTTGACCTGTTTATTTCTCTGTTGTAAGATGATGATAATCATTGTTCATCTTTTACTGTTTTGTGTTTAAATACATATATTTTAGTGTAAATGTTGATATTTTCTTCATAATATTAATAGAACCTTGCTCATACATCTATTTGTTGACACAGCCTGCCATCTAGATTGAGTTTAAAATAAAATGTATTATATACACTAATGTTAGGGTATTTTGAATGGAAGTTACTAAAACTAAAAAAGGCCAAGTTGAGCAAAAACAAGCAATTTGTGATAAGAATGTGGGTGGTTCATAAAACCAAAATGAAAAAAGAAAAAGAACTTATATATTGAATTTCAAATTTCTAGGAAAGAGTGTTTCATATGCCCAGAGTAGACCAGGAGGCCTTTGTCCAATTACTTTTGGCCAAGGGTGGTGATCACAGAGTAAAATGCTGCTGTGAGAGGCCTGCCTTGCGAACGAGTTGGGGCAGATAAGGTCAGTTAGGCAGATATCCTAAGAATTTCCTGTTACAGTGAAATTTGCAGGGCTGTTACAAAAGGGCCTCAAGTGGTACCTCTGAGCAATTATCATTTCTAATCATTCACTTAACAATTTTATGTTCCACCATTCATTCTTTTCAACGAAACAAAGATTGTCCTGCCACTTGTTTAGTCTAGACTTAATTCCATGTCAATTTGAAAAATGTCTTGCTTTTTAGGTAAGAACTAAGGGAGAAATCCATACAGTTTAAATGGAGAGATTTCAGGGACTGGAATTTGTCTTTGCATTGGCAATGTAGAAAGATATTAATTTTAAAATTTACTGAACACTTACTAAGTGACAGACTATGCAAAAAACTTCATATGAATTGTTTCATTTAACCTTATGCAGTAATTTTTATTATTATTCAACAATGTCATAGAGAGTTTAAGTAACAGGCCCAAAATTGTATAGCTAGTGAGTGGTAAGGAAAACCACATCTCAGTCATCTATAGAACTAGGTGATACCTGAAGGCCAAATGTTACTTCAAGAGAGAGAAAAAAAATTCTTATTAGAATTAAAAATGGATGAAGATCAGTAAATGTCTTTTTTTTTTTTTTTACTGTGCTTCTGATAATCACACTCCAGTAACTTGGAGATTGACTGTACTATGGTTCTTTGCATTTACCTTATTTGTTACCATAGTCCTATCTTCAGAAATTATTTTCTTCACTTAATATTCCCTCTGTCTAACCTGTCCCCAACACAAAATTGCTGCATATGGATCATCCCAAGGCCCCCGCTGGTCAGGCTGTCTTGTTAATAGCACCTAGCATTGCCTGAGTCTCTGTGAGTACTCAGAAAATGTTCATTGAGTGAATTAATAAAGAATTTTCTTTTACTGTTCTAAAAAAAGTCAGTGGCTTAACATTTCTTATAGAATATAATTCAAACTTATTACGATGGCCTTCAAAGCCTTTTTTAGTAGGCTGTCCCACCTGTCTCATGTCTCACTGTTCCTTTTTTCTTCCTATCTTGTGAAACAGTATGCATCAGAGACTCTCAACTTACCTTTTCCCAATGACACTTGTGACAGTTAACAGCATGGTCATGGCATATATTTCTGAGCACAACCTCTGGCATACATAGGGATGGTGTGATTTATGAGGGTCCAGTTATAACTTCACCCTTTTGTCTCCTACTCAGAAAATTGTATTAGACTGCTAATGAGTGGAATTGACATTATTTGAGATTTTAGTCAACACTTTAAATTCATTCTATCTTACAATAAAATGAGAAAACTCCAGTGTACTTTATTATTTTTAAAATATGGCTTGCAAAATATCATTCTATCAACACTATGGTTTATTGTCCTTTTTAAATAATACTAGTTAATATTGCTTGCTTTCTAGATATTGGGCTCTGGGTTAAATACTTTATACATATTAATTTCCCAACAGACATGTGAAGTAAATGCAGTTATTATTCTTACCTTATAGAACAGAAAACTGAGGTGCAGAGAACCTAAATAATTTGCTCACACAATCATTTTTATGTTTTTTTCAATTAGAAATTGTTTTAAGATAATGAAGATGTTTGTCAGACTGTTCCCTTTCCCTGTCTGTCAGTCATTTCTTGTCTTGCAATTTCAGCGCGCGCACACACACACACACACACACACACTAAATTTTAAAGCTTTTTAGTACAAGTTCTATGGTATTGTTAAAAATAAATAAAAATAAGTACTTCTTTAGTAGATTGCATTGTACAGATGTGTACAAGGTATACTTGACCCCAGTACATGAAAGTTCAGACTTGATATCATTTTTGGTATTGTTACTTCAAGTATTGTCTTCTATTAAGCGTCAAAGGAAGTGTCATTTTTTATTGTCACATCAACTTGGGTTTCCTATTTCCCAAACTGATCAAACCGAATCTTGTGCTTGCTTCCCATGTGAATGTGCTTCCTTCAACTGTTGCTTTAATCTGATACATATATTGTGGTTAATACATTTTTGCATCAAAGATTATGCAGAAAACTTAGTGATATCTCCAAGAAGGCAATTATAATTCCCTTGAAATGTTTTTAAAAGTTATTCTACTTCTTTGTCTTCCATGTAACAGAAGATGGAGTTGCACATGCCCCCACACACAAATTATTTCTTTCTAAGTATGGATGCCTTTGTGGTACTTCCCATGGTAAGGATATTTTGTGTATCCTTCAGTTTTTCCCTAAAATGCTATGGGAAGTAAACATCTTCTGAGTAGGCTACTTGCTGAGTCAGGTGCTTTATTTCAGAAACTTACTTTTCTTCTGCATCTTAATGAGAGCAGCTAAAGAATGTCAGTGGATAACAAACACTTCTGTGGAAACAAACATTTACTTCTTATTTCTTTCTTATTATAGCAAAGTACTATGTTTGTTAGTTTATACACATGACCAATATATTAAGGAAAAGTGAAATACAAAATTTTGCAATTAAAATATAGAATTTGGAATGGTTTCTCTTCTTTACAGGCTGGGGATGCTGAAAAATAAAATCAAGGAAATGGAGACATAGTTTTTTGACTTGGATAAGAATAAAAAGGGAAAAAAGTTAATTAGAGAAACTTATCACTTGATAGGATAGCGAAAGTGGACAAATAAATATCAGCAAGAAGATAATAGTAAACAACCTAATGAAGCAACTTTGAAAATGTAGCCAACATTTGAAGATAAATAAAAAAGGAGATGAAATAAAAAGAATTTTCCCCCAAGATCAGACCAGATACCATGATCATTTTTTTGAAATATGAAGCTGAAATATGGTTTAAAAAATTAAATGCTTAAATATTTGGAAAATAAGAGAACTTAAGGCAGAGTTTTTCTTTTTTATCTTTTTTTCTGTTTTGCCTTGGTCCTATTGACATTTTAGACTAGATAATCCTTTGTTGCAGGAGCTGTGGTTTATAGAATGCTTCAAGGCACCCCTCACCTCTACCACTAGCTGCCAACAGCACTCCATTTCCCATTCAGGAAAATAAAAAGTCTCAAGACATTCAAAAACATTCCCTGGGAGACAAAAATCTGTCCTCATTGAGGATAACTGGCTTAAGGAAGCTACAATGTTTAATTTAGGTGAAGAAAAACTGTGGATTATAATGCATTCTTATATGGGAGATACCATTAAGTGTTTTTTTTATTTCACCAAAGTACAAATGAGAAGAAAATAGAAATTTTTAAAAAATGTAAAGGTAGGTCTTATGAGGATGTGCGGTGCATCTTAGTTGATAGATTTCTAAAAGGTATCCACAGCAAGTATATTTCTGAGATTGAAATATTGTCCATAGTGGAGCAGAATTTTTTAAATCATGACCTTATGCCATTCATATTTTATTAATTACTTTATTTAGCTTATTTATTATATGAAGTAACTAAATATCAATTTATTCAAACATATACTGAAGTAATAAGAAAATATTTAATGTAAATGTTTGACATTAGATTTAACAGTAGTTGATCATTTTTACTTCATATATATATATATATATCTTTCTTGGGTTTCTTGTTTACTTTATTGATGTTGTAATTACATCTAGAACATGCTCTTGCCCTATCTCTATATGGTTCCTTCATGCCTAGGGGTAGGTAACTAATAACCTGAAGGTGGCAGATACTTTTTTCTGGGTATGTCTTCATTTTCTATTTTGATTGTGTATATTTGTATCCATGTCGACATATGTTATTGTATTCTTAGTGTTTATGGGTGTTTTTAAATAAATAATATCTCTCTATAACATTTAATATATTTTCATTCAATTTTGTAGTTGCAAGATTATTTATGTTGGCATATATAGACATTTGCATATGTGGATACAACAAAATGCTGTGAATCAAAATGAATGAGCTAGTTTAATCACTTATAAATAGCACAGCCACAGACAAAAGAAAAATATATACAGGGCTGTTTAGTTCACCTGTACACTAAATTTAGCATCCAGCTAAGGCACGAGGATTCCAGAGTTGAAAGTACTTGGTCTGACTATGACCTTGACACGTACAGAAAGAACTGCAGCATAATCCGGAAACTATTCAGTCTTTTATTGTTTTCCAGAGAGGAAATCATTAGCTTCCTAAAATCCTAGCAAGAAACAGCAGTCAGCAAGCCATAGTACCTGGGTGAAGCAGAAAATCCAGACTCCTCTCATGGGAGAAGAGACCTGGTGAACCTTTCCAGTGGCCTAGCCAGCTTTGAAAATAAAAACATGGAGAAGCCACTGTGAAGGAGCCCTGCATACAACAGCAGCTGTGTGTGACTAGGTAACAGCTTAGCCCTGAACTGGTCAGTCTGAGGGTCAGAGCCTCAATATAAAGCCAAGGGCTGCAGCCTGTATTACAGGGTGTCTGACAGCTGGAAACGTGTGGGTGGATGAGGCAGTGTTCAGAGTTTAACCTTGGCTTTAAAATGACTTAACAGAGTGACCCTAGTTCCAGTGACATTGGCCACTATAAGAGTTAAAAGTCATGCTGAGAGGAGGGAAGCAAGCCCCTGGCCATGATTGGAAGCCCTGTCAGCTCAGCCAGGGAGCCAGGTTAAGATATGTGGAAAACTACAGCAGAGCCTCTCCTTAAGCCACTTCAGAACCATGGTCGGGATGTGTGTGCCTAGAGGAGGCTGAATGTCCATAGTGTCCACTGATGGGTCCACTGAATGAGTGGCTATTGTTTTATTGCCATGGCTTTGGTTGGTGCGTCTTAATTTAAAGCCCCTGGCTGGTGGGATCTGAGAAATCACCTGAAACTTCCAGAGGCAGGTAGTGTGGCTTTAAGTTTTTATGGGCATTTCTTTAGACCTAGCAACATCTTGTCTGACATTAAAATTCTTTGTAAAAGAAATCTTTTATTTGAAGCTTAGTAGAACTGATAGGTACAAGAAGGTTTCTCTAGCCGATGTTAATATTTTAGAAACAAGAATGACCACAATGTCATAAGTCCCAATTTAGGGCTTGTGTCTCATAAATTAAAGTGAGGATGTTGTATTACTGTAGCTAGGGTTGTCTACAAAAGCAGATTCTGAGGCAATAGATTTCAAATGTGGTTTATAAAGAAAGTGGTTTTGAGGAATAGTAAGAAGGAAATGAAGAGAGTGGTAAAAGAGATGAGAAGTCAAAGCAAATGTGATTATGTTGGTCATCAGATCAATCCTTCCAAGACCTCCCAGGTGCATTATGGTATCATCCACAGACAATATCAGCTTATGAGGACACTTTTTATGAGTGAAAGGTTATCTCTCATTCCCAGGTGGTACATGCATGTGCTCTGAGCAGGCTCCTGCAAGAGTGCCATGAACTAGAGAAGACCTAGATGAGAAGATTGAGATTTCTGGTACAACTGAAATGAAGAGTTCTCTAGTTACTAGAGGTATTCCAATATAAATGCATTGTTAATGGAATTTACAGATCAACTTCAAGTTACAAAAATGTGATTATTGATTCTGACTAAAGGCCAAATGCCAATAGGTATATTCAGATTTTAAGTTGAAGAAATTGTTAGTATTTTTTTATCTTTTCTAATCAAAAATAGTTTTTGCAAAGAGCAGGTCACTTTTGGTTGGAGAAACATTATTGCAGTGATTTTTTGTTTTGGAGGGAGCAAGGAGTAAGGGTAGTATTAAGTTAATTATGGTAAGTATTACAAATGATAACATTACATAAAAAAGATTAGAATAGGCTCATCAATAATAGTTTTTGCAGGGCTGACAATCAGACTCCAGATGAATAGAATAGATCTTATCTTGAACCAAGGGCATTCAGAAACTGAGTCCGTCAAATTATTATCAAGAGTGTTAGGAGTAAGATAGAGGCCTATAAATACTAAGAGAAAATTTTTGGTTTATTCTGCAAATTCAACTCTCAACAAGTAGTATGAAAGAACCATACTCTTCCTTTTCTACCTGAAAGGTACCTGTGATCCAGAGACGTAGTTCGAAAATGCATATGGATATTCCCCAGTGTCCTGCCTGCTGCCCTATCTAAGTCAGAAGTGGTCCAGTGTAATTTATCAGGGGAGAAAAGAGAAAACAGGAAAAGAAACCAAACAAGCTCCTTCATCTACATTTAAATAGTGCTAAATAATGATGCTAAGTTTGTTGCTAACCTAGCAAGTACACTGATCAATATTGTGCAGAAGCAAATGTAGTAGACTCTAAGTCAGTTACTATTTCAGAACACTTCATCATTTTTGCCAGTCTTGTGCAGTGCTCAAAATGGGAAATGCTTCTTATGATCTCATATACAGCAAAGTTTTCCTTGGACTTTGAGTATATTTGAGATCCAGGAAAAGTAAAGTCTGGGAAATTCATCAATTTGGCATCATAAAAGACAAAGGTAGTTAACTACTTTACTATTTTCATTAACCTCAGTAAAGTAGAAATTAAACCGATGTTTAGATTATTTTATGCTTATAGTTGGTTTTAAAACAGCCCCAAATTAATATCTTATTGTAAACTTTGTAATAGATTAATTATTGGCATTATAAGTACAGTATTTAAACTATACTTGTTAAGCCATTGATGGTCAAAATACATCACGCCTGTAACAAAATAGGTATGTTCTCAAAATGAGAAGCACAGGTTTTTTTTAATTGGAATATTTTATCACACAAATAAATGTCAATGTATATTGTGTAGGATACAATTTACCACTTTTACATTATAATTCTAATTGTGCTTGTGTCACCATTAATTGTTTTCCTCTCCATCATGACTTTCCATCTGACTTACAACTAAAAGGATTTTTTTTACTGTTGGTTTTTTTTTATTGTTGGTTTTTTTAAGTTGATATTTAATTTTAATAAAAGACTTTCAAGATATTGAATATATGTCAGTAATATTGAGAGACTGGAAATCTATTGCAGAGATATTTTTTTCAGGGGAATGGCTAATGTCAGGTAGAAATATACAGTCTAAGAATTTCTTATATCTTTTTGATATAAGTCATTTTCTTGGACATTCCTACCCATTTAGTAGCTTCATTAATTTAAGAGATTCAGTATGTTTTCTCCCTAAAGGAAAATAAGCCATGATTTAATTTCCAAAGAATTGAAGTAACATTACTTTATAAAAATAGGTACATTTAATTCTTCAACTTTGGTTTTATTTAGGTGCTTTATCCAAAATGTGTCCCATTAACCTGATATACTATTGGGAAATGCCAACCAATTTTCTAGATTATTAAAAGAATCAAGACTGTTAGAATAAGATACTTAAAATATATATATATATATATATATATATATATATATATATATAATAAGAATAGAAAAAAAAGGTCATTCTGGATTTTTCATCCAACCTAGCATTCAGGCTGAGAAGGCATCAAAGAATTTGGAGCTTATTTTTCCAAATGTCAAACTAAAATTCATAGGTGTATTTTAAAATACTTATAGAGTTGTAAGTGAATAATTATGACAGTTTTCCAAAAATATTTTCTAAACTCATTTATATCCCAGTAATAGTTGTTACTGTTATTATTATTATTCCATATATTCTGGCTGGCAGAAATTTTTATGTATTTCCTTCCTTCACTACTAAAAATCAAGTATTTTTGTTAACAAGTCCTCTGGGACATCTTCCACAGCTTATACCAGTGAAAATTTGATCTTTTTCTCTGTGGTATGTGATCAGGAAACAGATATTTTTGTTTTGGTTTTCTTTGTTGGGGATGGGGAATGACAAAGTTGTGCTTAAAGAGTTTACCTAAAGATCCCCCTAAACACCAATCAAGGCCTATTGAACTGGAATGATCTGGAAGGGCTGCCCCTAAAATGTATACCTAGCACTTTTACTAATCTCTCAAGCCTCTGCTCTAGATGCATAAAGCTCCATGGATCAGTGAGGATTAACAAGGGCATGTATATTGGACAAGTTCCCAGAAGACAAATTTAGTCTTCCTTAGCTACACCTTGTTAAGGGAAAAATAATTGACAGCAAGCAATTTTAGCATATTTGTTTGAAAGATGTGCTGTACACAGACAGAATATATCTGAGACCTTCTGGAGAATTTGCAAAAGCCTATGGAAGCCTACTGATCACTGATTTAATGCAATTTTTTTGTTAACTTAAAAGTACTTTCAAAAAGTGAAAACATTAAGTCCAAAAGAAAAAAAATGTTGAGTTAGTTTCTCTTATATCCCCAATATGCCAATGATATTCATAACATTTTAAAATATTTACAATTAACATATAGATGACAGAGTGATAAATCAGTAGATAGATTATATACATAGCTAGATATTAGACAGCTATTGAAAGCAAACAACTATGTGAATTACATTAAATGATAGATCTTTTTCTAAACTATTAACCATGAAAACAAAGAGCACCAGGCTACACAAAATGTTTCTACAAAAGATAATATTTACATGGTATCTAGCAATTTCTCCCTCTCTTTCCAATAGCAGCCTCCATCTATTGGACTCCTGTGGGGTCCTAAGGCCCAAGACCAAGAGGTGAATAAACTTGTAAGGCTTAGAGGACATTTGAGTTTCCAAGTTAACTCTTGCAATGATTCTCAGAAAGATTTATCACTAAGATTTGGTGGAATAAGATGTATATTTGCTTAGAATGTAATAATATCTGAGTTTATTTAATAGTACAATATTAAACAATTAGAACATAGCACCCTATCTCATTAAAAAAAAAAAAAAACATGTGGATGATAAAATATATTGCAGAACATTTAAAAGAATGTGTATTTTGAATATTGATATTTGCTTTACAGACACCTATTTATATTGTGACTATGAAAAATGCTTTCTAAATATAAATTTAAAAGTGCACTCATGGACAAAATGAAGTAGAGATACCTGATAGAATATCCTCATCAAAATATTACTTGACAAATGACATATTGCAAAGACTCGACTCTCCTTGCTGACAGCTTCATATTTTATAAGATTAATAAAGCAGTGAGTGTATTTACTGTTCTAAACTTAACTGTGATAAAAATGACATAATTGGGGAACTATCAGTGTTCTTGGGGAAAAAGTGACCACTCTCATGGTGAAGATTATTGGAGAGGCAAAAGGAAATTTAGGAGCACACTTCATTTATAAAACTTGTTTTGGGGGCATACTTTAATAAGAGCTTCTGACCTGACCTGTGTTATTTATTTCAGCAAGTTTTAGGTCCCACTCACCTAGTAGCATTTTTATTACACTCTGAGTGGTTAGGTAAGAAAAATAAATGGAATGAAGGTTAAATAATTTTCTTCTCTTTGAGCTCCATTTATAACTTAAGTGTCCCAGATCAGATGTGCAAACAATCTATTTTTCAAACTTTTCCACTTCAGGGACTATATGCAAAGAAACCCAAAACACTAATTTAGAAGAATATATGCACCCTTACATGTATTGCAGCATTATTTAATAGCCAAGATTTGGAAGCAGCTCAAATGTCTATCAGTAGATGAGTGGATAAAAAAAGCTATGGTGCATTTACACAATCAAAAAGGCTATAAAAAAGAAGAAAATCTTACCCTTTGTGACAGCATGGATGGACCTAGAGAGCATTACGCTAAGTGAAATAAGCCAGTCAGAGAAAGTCACGTACCATATGATTTAACACATATGAGGAATCTAATGAACATAAAACTAGCAAACAAAATAGAAACAGCCTCATAGAGAACAGATTGACGGCTCTCTGGGAGAAGAGGCTCTGTGAGACAGGGTAAAAAAAGATGAAGAAAATAGGCAAAAATAAGAAGAAAAAAAAAAAAAAAGAGAGAGAGAGTTGGCTTGTTTGGCTTGGTTGGAGCATTGTCCGGAGGACTGAGGGGTGGCAGGTTTGATTCCCAGTCAGGAAACATGCCTGAGTTGTGCTTGGGTCCATGGTCACAGTATGTGCCAGGGGCAGCTGACTGGTGTTTCTTTCCTGCATCAATGTTTCTCTCCCTCCCTTCCCCTCTTTCTAAAATCAATGGGAAAGTCCTCAGGTGAGATTTAGAAAAAACATGGACACAGAAAAGTGTGATGGCTACCAGAGGGAAAGGGGTGAGGTGGGAGGTAAAAGAGGCATGGGCAGATAAATGGTGATGAAAGAGGACTTGGCTTAGGGTGGTGAACACGGAATACAATGTCGGCAGCCGTCCGTCTCGAGAGACGATGATGTAGCTTCTTAAGAGTCTATCTGCGAGAGATCCAAGATGGCGGAGGAGTAAGTGGAAGCTACACTAACCTCCTCCCAGGACCAATCTGGATTTACAACTTAATTTTGGAGAAATCATCTGGAATAACCAACGGAACACTAGCTGGAAAGAAGTCTTATAACCACGGAGAGACAGAAAAGGCCGCTACATCACAACGTGACTGGTAGGGAGTGCGGAGACGCGGAAGGGCTGGCTGGGCTCACACAGGTGGCTGCTGAAGGGACTGAGAAACAGCTCAGCAGCCGGGGATTCCCCCTGAGAAGGGCAGGGTCTAAACCCCCAGCTGGGCTTCCCAGCCTACAGCGACAGAGTGGAAAGTAAAATAGTATCAGCTGTGAAAAGCGAAAAGCCACAGGCTTTCTTGCTAGCCGGAGAGAAACAGCAGGAGAAAAAGAGCTCTTAAGTGGATCACATACGAAAATATTTTGGCCACCACTTACCCTGGGCTCAAGCAGAGGGAAGGCAGAGAGGACTGGAGACACTTGGGGAGAATTTGGCACGGTGGCTTTGAGGGGAGAACTGGAGGAGCAGCTGACTGGGTCCCAGTGCTGACTCATCCCCAGTACTGCGGGTAGACCATTCCCCTCCAAGTGGCGTCAGCCTGAGGGGAAGCAAAAGCCCTGCCTACAGGAATTAAGCTGCCACACCCACAGTTCTTAAGCCTGACAGCTAATCACAGATTGAATAGATTAACAATCAAAGAAGACAGACAACAGCAGTAGATCCCTGGAAGTCTCCAACAGGCTGCCTAGGGCCAGACTGGTACATGATCTGACGCCACCAGAGGCAGATCCAGGAAGTGCAGATCATTCCAAGAAGCACCAACAAACAATAGGAGTCAAAAAAATGGGGAGACAGAGAAACAACCTCCCATCAAAAGGAAAGGTAGAATCCCCAGAAAGAGTGCTAAATGAAATAGAGGGGAGCGAACTATCAGATATGGAATTCAAAACATGGATTATGGAGAAGCTGAATGAGCTCAGCGGAAACTTCAAAGAACTCCAGAAAAACTACAAGGAACTCACAGAAAATTACGTGAGCATGAAAAAGGACATAGAAGCTATCAATAAGAGCCAGGAGGAAATGAAAAATACGATCTCTGAATTGAAGAACACAGTAGAAGGAATTAAAAGCAGGCTAGAGGAAGCAGAAGATCGGATCAGCGAGCTGGAGGACAACCTACACAAAAACTCCCAGACAATGCAACAAAATGAAAAAAGACTGAACAAGACTGAAGAGGTTCTAAGACAGCTGCAGGACAACATGAAACGTAATAATATCCGTATCATAGGAATTCCAGAAGGAGAAGAAGAAGAGCAAGGGATAGAAAACCTCTTTGAAAAACTAATGACAGAAAACTTTCCTAACATGACGAGAGAAAGAGTCACGCAAGTCCAGGAAGCACAGAGGGTCCCAATGAAGATGAACCCCAACAGGCCCACCTCAAGACACATCATAATTAAAATGGCAACATTCAAAGACAAAGAGAGGATCCTAAAAGCAGCAAGAGAAAAACAACTAATAACATACAAGGGTACTCCAATAAGGCTATCATCAGATTTCTCAGCAGAAACACTACAAGCCAGAAGGGAATGGCAAAAAGTATTCCAAGCAATGAAAAACAAAGGCCTACAACCTAGAATACTATACCCAGCAAGGCTCTCATTCAAAATGGAGGGTGAAATAAGGAGCTTCCAAGACAAAAGAAGGCTAAAAGAATACATCTCCACCAAACCAGCAATGCAAGAGATGCTAAAAGGTCTGCTCTAAGAAGATAAAGAAACAGAGAGAGACAGAGAAGAACACGAGTACAAAGGGGAAAAATGACAATGAATAAGTACTTATCGGTAATAACCTTAAATGTAAATGGATTAAACGCTCCAATTAAAAGACATAGGGTAGCTGAATGGATTAGAAAGAATGACCCACATATATGCTGTCTACAAGAGACCCACCTTAGAACAAAAGATCTACACAGACTGAAAGTAAAGGGATGGAAAAATGTATTCCAAGCAAATGGACATGAAAAAAAAGCTGGGGTAGCAATACTTATATCAGACAAAACAGATTTCACAGCAAAGTCCATAAAAAGAGACAAAGAAGGGCATTTCATAATACTTAAGGGAAAAATCCATCAAGAAGATATAACCCTTATAAATATATATGCACCAAACTTAGGAGCACCCAAATATGTAAGGAAACTTTTGAAAGACTCCAAGAAAGATATAGACAACAACACACTCATAGTAGGGGACTTTAACACCCCATTGTCAACAATGGACAGATCTTCGAAGCAAAGAAACACCAAAGATATGGAGGCACTGAACAACACTCTAGATCAAATGGACTTAGTCGATATATATAGAAGTTTTCACCCCAAAGAAGCAAAATATACATACTTCTCAAGTGCACATGGAACATTTTCAAAGATAGACCACATGGTAGGACACAAAACAAGCCTTAACAAATTCAAGAAAATTGAAATTATATCAAGCATCTTCTCAGATCACAATGGCTTAAAATTGGAAATCAACCTCAAGGAAAAAACTCAAAAACATTCAAACTCATGGAGAATGAATAACATGCTATTAAATAATGAATGGGTTAACAATGACATCAAGGAAGAAATCAAAAAGTTTCTGGAAACTAATGATAATGAACACACAACAACCCAAAACCTATGGGATACAGCGAAAGCAGTCCTAAGAGGAAAGTTCATAGCAATACAGGCCTACCTAAAAAAGCTAGAGGAATATCTAATAAAAAATTTAACCCTACAGCTACAAGATCTAGAGGAAGAACAACAAGCAAAGCCCAGATCAAGTAGAAGGAAGGAAATCATCAAGATCAGAGCAGAATTAAATGACATAGAGTCTAAACTAACAATTCAAAAGATCAACAAAAGTAGGAGCTGGTTCTTTGAAAAAATAAACAAAATTGACAAGCCTTTAAGCAGGCTCATCAAGAAAAAAAGAGAGAGGACCCAAATAAATAAAATCAGAAATGAAAGAGGAGAAATCACAACTGATACCACAGAAATACAAAGGATTATAAGAAATTATTATGAACAACTGTATGGCAAGAAATTTGACAACCTAGAGGAAATGGACAGATTCCTGGAAACCTATAGTCTTCCCAAACTGAATCAAGAAGAAGCAGAAAGTCTGAATAGACCAATAACAGCTAGTGAAATTGAAGCAGTAATCAAAAAACTCCCAGCACACAAAAGCCCTGGACCGGATGGCTTCACAAGTGAATTCTACAAAACATTTAGGAAAGAACTAACTCCTATCCTTCTCAGACTATTCCAAAAGATACAAGAAGAGGGAAGACTGCCAAACTCATTCTATGAAGCCAGTATAACCCTAATTCCAAAACCAGGTCAAGACACAACCAAGAAAGAAAACTACAGGCCAATATCGCTGATGAACATAGATGCTAAAATCCTCAACAAAATATTGGCAAACCGGATCCAGCAACACATTAGAAAGATCATACACCACGATCAAGTAGGATTCATCCCAGGGATGCAAGGATGGTTTAACATTCGTAAATCAATAAACGTAATACACCACATAAACAAAATGAAAGACAAAAACCACATGATAATATCAATAGATGCAGAAAAAGCATTTGATAAAGTACAACACCCATTTATGATAAAAACTCTCAGCAAAATGGGAATAGAGGGAGCATACCTCAACATAATAAAGGCCATATATGAGAAACCTGAAGCCAACATCATACTCAATGGGCAAAAACTGAGAGCATTCCCCCTGAGATCAGGAACAAGACAAGGATGTCCGCTCTCCCCACTCCTATTCAACATAGTCTTGGAAGTTCTAGCCACCGCAATCAGACAAGAAAGAGAAATAAAAGGCATCCAAATTGGAAAAGAGGAAGTAAAACTGTCATTATTTGCAGATGACATGATAGTGTACATAGAAAACCCTATAGACTCCACAAAAAAACTACTCGACCTAATAAGTGAATTCGGCAAAATAGCAGGATACAAAGTCAATATTAAGAAATCAAAGGCATTTTTATACACCAACAATAAAAACTCAGAGATAGAAACTGAAAGAAAAATTCAATTTACCATAGCAACAAGAAAAATAAAATACCTAGGAATAAACTTAACCAAGGAGGTAAAAGACCTGTACTCAGAAAACTACATAACATTGAAGAAAGAAATTAAAGAAGATACAAATAAATGGAAGCATATACCATGCTCATGGATGGGAAGAATCAACATCATTAAAATGTCCATACTACCCAAAGCAATTTATAGATTCAATGCAATCCCTATTAAAATACCAGCAACATATTTCACAGACCTAGAACAAATACTTCAAAAATTTATATGGAACCAAAAAAGAGCCCGAATAGCCACAGCAATTTTGAGGAAGAAGAACACAGTAGGAGGAATCACAATACCTGATATCAAACTATACTACAAGGCCACGGTAATCAAAACAGTCTGGTACTGGCATAAAAACAGACATATAGATCAATGGAACAGAATAGAGAGCCCAGAAATAAACCCAGGTTCATATGGTCAACTAATATTTGACAAAGGGGGAAAGAACATCAAATGGAATGAAAACAGTCTCTTCAACAAATGGTGTTGGGAGAACTGGACAGGGACATGCAAAAAAATGAAACTAGACCACCAACTTACACCATACACCAGAATAAACTCAAAATGGATCAAAGACTTAAATGTAAGCCGTGATACCATAAAAGTCCTAGAGGAAAAAATAGGCAGGAAAATTTCAGATATCCCACGTAGCAACATTCTCACTGATATATCTCCTAAGGCAAGGGAAATAAAGGAAAGAATAAACAAATGGGACTACATCAAACTAAAAAGTTTCTGCTCAGCTAAAGAAAACATCAGCAAGATGAAAAGGAAACCAACCATATGGGAAAATATATTCGCCAATGACATCTCAGACAAGGGATTGATCTCCAAAATATATAAAGAACTCATACGACTCAACACCAAGAAGACAGACAACCCAATTAAAAAATGGGCAAAGGACCTGAACAAACACTTCTCCAAAGAAGACATACAGAGGGCCCATAGACATATGAAAATATGCTCAACATCACTAGCCATCAGAGAGATGCAAATAAAAACCACAATGAGATACCACCTCACACCAGTCAGAATGGCCATAATCAACAAATCAACAAACAACTTGTGCTGGAGAGGATGCGGAGAAACGGGAACCCTGGTGCATTGCTGGTGGGAATGCAGACTGGTGCAGCCACTATGGAAAACAGTTTGGAATTTCCTCAAAAAACTAAAAATGGAACTGCCTTTTGAACCAGCAATTCCATTACTGGGATTATATCCGAAAAATCCTGGAACACCAATTCAAAAGAACCTATGCACTCCAATGTTCATAGCAGCACTATTTACAATAGCCAAGTGCTGGAAACAACCTAAATGCCCATCTGTAGATGAGTGGATCAAAAAACTGTGGTACATTTACACAATGGAGTTCTATGTAGCAGAAAGAAAGAAGGAACTTCTACCATTTGCAACAACATGGATGGAACTAGAGAGAATTATGCTTAGCGAAATAAGCCAGGCAACGAAAGAAAAATACGTTATGCTGTCACCTATTACAGGAAACTAATGAACAACACAAACAAATGAGCAAAATTGAACCAGAGGTATGTAAACAAGGAGTAGACTAACAGTAACAAGGGGGGAGGGGGGAGGGAGAAAAGGGGGTAAGAAGGGGAAGTGTAAAATCAAAGAACATGTATAAATGACCCACAGACATGGGCAACTGAGTGGGGACTGAATGTGGGGGAAGGGAGGGGCAGGATACAGGGAAGCAAGAGGGGAAAAAAAAAAAAGAGAGACAACTGTAATGGAAAAACAAACAAAAAAATTTTTTTTTAGTGGGGGAAAATGAAAATATGAAGAATGGAAATGCCAGTTCAGTGAATATTAGGACAAAGATTTTCCTTCACGTTGTATATTTTTCTCCCTATTTGATCTCTCCAGAGTTTGGCATTCTAAACAAGTAAGTAATGACTTAAGTTTCTTTGCATAGACCTAATAAGACCAGTTGTTAATAGAGGTTCCTTTTTCTGAACAAGCCTTTGACTGGAATGTCAAGCCTAAAGGAGACATGCTTGGGCTCATGTTGTTACTAAAAAGCCCTAAGGAACTGGGAATGACTTTCAAAGGTAATAAAAGCCCGCGAAATAAAAGGCCTGCTGCCATGGTTGGTTGTGCGGTCCACAGCAATCTCTCCAGGGAAGGAACGAAGGTTGTTTTCCTGAAAGATGGCTAGAAGGGACCTTAAGGCACAATGGAAAACCAGAAAGACTTGGAAAGGACAGGTGTGTACAGGCAAGGATGAATGCCAGGTATGTGGCCCAGCTTCTGTGCACTGAAGAGCAGACTGAGGGCCACCCTAAATGTTCCTTGGGTAAGTTCCAGCAAAACAGAACTAAAGATCATAAGTGATCATTTGCTGCTCTTGTTATGCTTATGCAAATGAACAGGATAAATTAAAAATGGACTTAATGTAGTCCCTTTAAAGACAAGGAGAGTAATCTTAGGGAGAAAAATCAGTATTCAAGGAAAATCACAATGATCAGTGGCAGACTGTAAAGTAGGGCAGCTAACCGTCTTAAAAGTTTCTTCTCATTTAAAAAATGGTTTCACTTGAAAATTAAACCATATCTGTGATATCACCAAAGAGATTCAAGTTGCAGGCAAGTAGAATGTCAAGTGCCTTGCAACTGTATGTCTTCCCAATAAGACAGTCTTACAGATTTAGAGACTTTTTTGTTGGTTATGTTACATAAATTAACATGTGTTTTCTGTTTTCAAAGGGCATAAGCCTATGATCGCATTACCTGAGTGATTGTCTGTACGCATAAGCCTCACTTAATCCTCTCTGCAGCGCTGCCTCCGGAGACTCAACAGTTTGGCTGAACTAAATGGCTGAGTTGGTGAAGAATGGGGTGGTCTGTGGGCTTCACTTTAAAACTGAATTCTCTTTTCTATCCTAATGGCTTGGACAGAAAGGGCCCAGAGGTCTGAGAGGGGGGAAACATAAACTATTTCCCTCAGCCCAAACTAAATAAAATGGGCAAAAGGGTTTTGGACAGGAGAGATGTGCCTAGCACACCTTCCTCCAAAGAAGCCCTTTTTTTTTTTTTTTTTTTTTTTTTTTCTCCTAATGTGGAACATTGAAAAATTAATCCCTGCCTTTTGCCACCTAGTAGTTATGGATTGAATGATGCTTTTTAACCCTTTTTGCCAAATCTGTTGCCCCCAGAACACAACAAGGATGCCAGCCTGCTAAACCAAGCACGCCGTTGTCCGGAGACAGCCAACTGACCTGGAGTCTGCATGATCCTTCCCCATGTGGGAAGGCCACCCTCCCCTCCACACCCCCACTCTTATTAGGGATTTCTGGACCCAAGGGTAGGTAGGACGACGACCATGTCCAGCTTGAAGCAGCTAGAGGAGCTTGAGACCTTCGCCCATTGTCCTTTACAAGATTACAAAGGGTCTTTATATCTGAGAGGGAGGGATAGTTATTTTTTACGAACCATGGGTATGGACTTGGGGGGGGATGCTGGGGGAGGGAGATACTGGGTGGAGGGGAGTAAAGGGGAAAAAATTGGAACTACTGTAACAGCATAATCAATAAAATATATTTAAAAAAAAAAAAAAAAAAAAAAAAGAGTCTATCTGCACCGCCGAGAATGGCTGTGCAGTCCGACTCGGGAGTGACATGGTATCTGTCTCCTCCCATGTTGAATCAACATCTTGCGATGACGCTGAAGCTACAGAGCCTGGGCAGGGTGATATGGAGGGTCTGCTGTTGCCCATGCAGCAGACCCCCACTCTCTTCGCAGCTGAAGGGTCCAAGGGAAAGACGGAGTCGATACAGCTTGGCTTCAGGTGCGCCGCAGGAGTTGCCGGAGTTGACTACAACGTCAAACCGCCTTAGGGACTCTGGCTCCGGATTTTCTGTCGGGTTTACTCCCTTAGCCTTTCCCCTGAAGAGGTATGCCGCAAGGCAGCGGAGGTTTTTTGGAGTCAGAGTTTTCCTTCTCTGATGTGCCCTGACTGGAAGATCGAACCAGCGACACTTAGCTCGCAGGCCGACGCTGAATCCACTGAGCTAAACCAGCCAGGGCTTACGGAATACAATCGTCGGCAGCCGTCCGTCTCGAGAGACGATGGTGTAGCTTCTTAAGAGTCCATCTGCACCGCCGAGAATGGCCGTGCAGTCCGACTCGGGAGTGACACGTTATCTGTCTCCTCCCGTGTTGAATCGACATCTTGCGATGACGCTGGAGTGTCCTCTCCAGTGGAGCTGAAGCTACAGAGCCTGGGCAGGGTGATATGGAGGGTCTGCTGTTGCCCATGCAGCAGACCCCCCCTCTCTTCGCAGCTGAAGGATCCAAGGGAGAGACGGAGTCGATACAGCTTGGCTTCAGGTGCGCCGCAGGAGTTGCCGGTGTTGACTACAACGTCAAACCGCCTTAGGGACTCCGGCTCCGGATTTTCTGTCGGGGTTTACTCCCTTAGCCTTTCCCCTGAAGAGGTATGCCGCAAGGCAGCGGAGGTTTTTTGGAGTCAGAGTTTTCCTTCTCTGATGTACCCTGACTGGAAGATCGAACCAGCGACACTTAGCTCGCAGGCCGACGCTGAATCCACTGAGCTAAACCAGCCAGGGCTTACGGAATACAATCGTCGGCAGCCGTCCGTCTCGAGAGACGATGGTGTAGCTTCTTAAGAGTCCATCTGCACCGCCGAGAATGGCCGTGCAGTCCGACTCGGGAGTGACACGTTATCTGTCTCCTCCCGTGTTGAATCGACATCTTGCGATGACGCTGGAGTGTCCTCTCCAGTGGAGCTGAAGCTACAGAGCCTGGGCAGGGTGATATGGAGGGTCTGCTGTTGCCCATGCAGCAGACCCCCCCTCTCTTCGCAGCTGAAGGATCCAAGGGAGAGACGGAGTCGATACAGCTTGGCTTCAGGTGCGCCGCAGGAGTTGCCGGTGTTGACTACAACGTCAAACCGCCTTAGGGACTCCGGCTCCGGATTTTCTGTCGGGGTTTACTCCCTTAGCCTTTCCCCTGAAGAGGTATGCCGCAAGGCAGCGGAGGTTTTTTGGAGTCAGAGTTTTCCTTCTCTGATGTGCCCTGACTGGAAGATCGAACCAGCGACACTTAGCTCGCAGGCCGACGCTGAATCCACTGAGCTAAACCAGCCAGGGCTTACGGAATACAATCGTCGGCAGCCGTCCGTCTCGAGAGACGATGGTGTAGCTTCTTAAGAGTCCATCTGCACCGCCGAGAATGGCCGTGCAGTCCGACTCGGGAGTGACACGGTATCTGTCTCCTCCCGTGTTGAATCGACATCTTGCGATGACGCTGGAGTGTCCTCTCCAGTGGAGCTGAAGCTACAGAGCCTGGGCAGGGTGATATGGAGGGTCTGCTGTTGCCCATGCAGCAGACCCCCCCTCTCTTCGCAGCTGAAGGATCCAAGGGAGAGACGGAGTCGATACAGCTTGGCTTCAGGTGCGCCGCAGGAGTTGCCGGTGTTGACTACAATGTCAAACCGCCTTAGGGACTCCGGCTCCGGATTTTCTGTCGGGGTTTACTCCCTTAGCCTTTCCCCTGAAGAGGTATGCCGCAAGGCAGCGGAGGTTTTTTGGAGTCAGAGTTTTCCTTCTCTGATGTACCCTGACTGGAAGATCGAACCAGCGACACTTAGCTCGCAGGCCGACGCTCAATCCACTGAGCCAAACCAGCCCGGGCTCAGGGTGTGATTAAATATACAGGCGATATTTTATAGAATTGTATACTTGAAACCTATATAATTGTATTAACCAGACCCTGGCTGGTTTGGCTCAGTGGATTGAGCGTCGGCCTGCGAGCTAAGTGTCGTTGGTTCGATCTTCCAGTCAGGGCACATCAGAGAAGGAAAACTCTGACTCCAAAAAACCTCCGCTGCCTTGCGGCATACCTCTTCAGGGGAAAGGCTAAGGGAGTAAACCCCGACAGAAAATCCGGAGCCGGAGTCCCTAAGGCGGTTTGACGTTGTAGTCAACACCGGCAACTCCTGCGGCGCACCTGAAGCCAAGCTGTATCGACTCCGTCTTTCCCTTGGACCCTTCAGCTGCGAAGAGAGGGGGGGTCTGCTGCATGGGCAACAGCAGACCCTCCATATCACCCTGCCCAGGCTCTGTAGCTTCAGCTCCACTGGAGAGGACACTCCAGCGTCATCGCAAGATGTCGATTCAACACGGGAGGAGACAGATACCGTGTCACTCCCGAGTCGGACTGCACGGCCATTCTCGGCGGTGCAGATGGACTCTTAAGAAGCTACACCATCGTCTCTCGAGACGGACGGCTGCCGAACGAATTGTATTAACCCATATCGCCCCAATAAATTCAATAAAAAACATTCTTGACTTTAAAATATACTAGAAATAACATAAAAAAACTGGTGGTCTCTTTTATATCAAGCAACTAAGAAATCTCTAAGCACATCTTATATGCCTACTTTATGCTAAGAAATTAATGTAGCTGAAAAGATTTATTTGATTATTCTTTATCTTTCTTCTGAGTAATAGTTCTTTAACTTCCCTCATTTAAATAACTTTAACATAAACAATGAAATATTGTACTCTAAAGTGTTTATTTACTTCCAACCCCAAGTTTTACATTTAGCCCTAGTTAATTATTTTGCCTTTAAATCCTTTTTAGATGGTGCAATTTGTCCTTAAAGCCTTAGCTTTCCTCTTCAGACACACAGCTGGAGTGGAACATGAAGACTCCACAAAGCACGTCTCTCTGGGTGAATGTTTTAAAAAGAATATCACAACTAGTAGGCAAAAAAGCCATTTCCTCTAGTCAGACTCTGGTTATCTTGATCTAGCATGACAAATTGGTGTTCCCAGAGTGACTGCAAAATAATCAGACTGTGACAAATGGTTTACTTATAGCAATTTGTTTCCATTTTACCAAAAATTTCCACAGTCTTAAAAAAATAAAAAGGCTTTTAATGGTATCTGAACATTGTTGAAGTTGAACTGTTTGAAATGGCCAAAGCTAGAATCTAGAATTATTGCAATCTCGCATGAGAGCTGACCAAAAACAGGACTTCCTGAGTCAAGGACTACTAGAAGGAAGTCATGCCTTCATCTACTGGTGACAGAATCGAGTGACCCTCTATTCTAGGTAGAGTCCTAGGCTTTGTTTTCATCCTGGATTAAAGGGTCTGTGCTATCTAGTTTGGTACAATTTACCTTCCTTAAGAGTCTGCCTCAAGCCTGGAAAGATCTTCTTTTGTTGCAATAAGGAAATATCCATTTCGGCTCAGATTTTCCACCTCCTACCCCCTTTTTTCCCCATTACCCTGGGGATACATTTGATCTTTCATCAAGTTCTCCTTTGTCCTTGGTTGAACCCTTCACAGTGACTCACAAACTGATTCAGCCTATGCTCTGATTGATCTGCCTCCTGGCTAATGTTTTTTTCTTTTTTTTTTTGTCTCTTTCTCACTTCAGTAACTCTTTGGAGGGGCTTCAAGTGATTCTCTACAGGTCTTTAAAGAGACTTCTGTTTTATGCCCTATTTTTTTTTTAAGAGAATGTAGATATTGGGCAAAGAAAGGCAGACATCAAGTGATTTGCCCAGGTAATTCCATTATACCTTGTAAGGTCAGCAGTATTCTCCCCATTTTATAGGTAAACGTGGCTCAGAAAAAGGAAACATCATTAGAGATTAAATATCCTTGATATTCTCTTCCTATTTACTCTCAATATCAAGCCTTATGATTATTTCTCAATTCATCAGTAGCATGAGGCCTTCTTCCTTTCCACTGGTCTGTATTGTGAGTTAATACCAAAAAAAAAAAAAAAAAAAGAGAGAGAGAGAAAACCTTGTGCAGAGAAATAGTTAATAATCTAGAAACTCAATTAAATAGAAAAAATAATTTATTAAAGCCATTGCAAGGTTAAACTTGAATTCACACATATCCCATTTAAAGGCGCTCCACTCTGTACCTACTTGCTTTTTTACATTATACTACTTCTTTTGTTGTTCCATCTTTTAACTAAATAGGCACTGAAAAAGAAGTCTCTAAACAAGAAATAATTTCTTGTTCTTTATTTTGAATTCTAAAAAAGGCTTTGAGATGTATAAAACTCTTTGTTTTGTCAACAGACGAAAAAAAGAAAGGGGATTTTATATTTTTTATCCCTTTTAAATGAAACAAAAATCAGGTATAAAAGCTTTACAGAAGCAACTTATTGTCTATATAATCAGCCCCCTTGCTCAAATACTATTGCTAATCTAATTGTATTTACAATTTTTCTTATATTATTTAAAATATTCTGTCCAGTCTAAAATAATATATTGTGACTGTTCTAAGAAAGTAAGACAAATAATAATAAAAATCAGGTTGATGAAAATGTGTAAGTAATGTCTAAAGAAAAACAATGATTTTCTTAATCTTCCAGGACTTCAATAATAATCCAGAAATAGTATTTAAGGATTTGTTCTCTCTTGATTTTTAATGTAGTATCAAATATGGTCTTTATATTTACCAGTAAACTACATATCTAAAATCTATTTTTATTTTAATTTATGCCTTCTAATAAAATTCCTTTGTACTATATTACATGCCTGATTTTTAGAGGAGTTCTCTGATAATTCAAAAATTAGGAAGGATACATTAGTGTTTAAAGTCATTGTGTTATTTACTTATTTAACTTGATTATGGGTTTTCTAAGAAAGTCATACTGGAGAAAACTTAATATATATGGTATTGTCCTTTTAATGTTTTGGGAATGTTTGGACATTTGATAGACATTCTAATAGAAGGTTTGGGGACGATGAACTCCATTAGCTTTGCCTTTTATGGGAAGCACTTTATATGCCCTGCGATTCTAAATGACAGCTTTGCTGGATGGAGTAATCTTGGTTGCAGGCCCTTCCTTATTATATGAAATGTTAAAGGGACACATTTAGGAAAAAGAAGATCAAAACTGTAAACAGTAAAATGACAACAAACTCGCAACAATCAACAAACAAATCTGAAAAAACAAAAACAAATTAAGCAATTTGAACAGGAACAAAATAGATATGGAGATCATATGAAGGGTTCTCATGTGGACAGAGAAGGGGGAGGGTAATGGAAAGGTATGGGGATCAAGAAGCATAACCGGTAGGTACACAATAGACAGGGGGAAGTTAAGACTAGTAAATAGAGAAGACAAAGGACTTATATGCATGACCCATGGACATGAACTAGGGAGGGGGATTGCTGGAGAGAAGGGAGGTAACGGGCAAAGGGAAGCAAAGGGGAAAAAATTGGGACAACCGTAATAGCTTAACCAATAAAATATAATTTAAAAAAGCATTTCTTTAAAAAAATAAAGAAGGTTTGAGGAGGAAAAGAATTTTGGCTTGCCTACTAATTTTAATATGATATTAGGCCACATTATAAATATTGGAAATAATGGAATTGCTGGGTCAAAAGGCAGTTCCATTTTTAATTTTTTTAAGTAAATTCCATACTGTTTTCCATAGTGGCTGCACCAGTCTGCATTCCCACCAACAGTGCAGTAGGGTTCCCTTTTCTCGACATCCTCACCAGCACTTGTTTGGTAAATTGTTAATGATGGCCATTCTGACCAGTGTGGGGTGGTATCTCAATGTGGTTTCTTTTTTTTAATTTTATTTTTTGGTTTTTCAATTACAGTTGTCCCATTTTTTTCCCCATTGCTCCCCCCCACCCAGCCCACCCCCTCTCCCACAATCATATCCCTCCCCGTTGTCCATGTCCATGAGTCATTTATACACATTCTTTGATTAAACCCTTCCCTTACTTATCCCTCTTCTCTCCCTTCCCCTCCCCCCTAATAACTGTTATTCTGTTCCTTGTTCTACTTAGTTCATTTGTTTGTGTTATTCCTTAGTTTCCTGTATTAGGTGATATCATATGGTATTTTTCTTTCTTTGCCTGGCTTATTTCACTAAGCATAATTCTCTCTAGTTCCATCCATGTTGTCGCAAATGATAGTAGTTCCTTCTTTCTCTCTGCTGCATAGTATTCCATTGTGTAAATGTACCACAGTTTTTTGATCCACTCATCTACAGATGGGCACGTAGGCTGTTTCCAGCAGTTAGCTATTGTAAACAGGGCTGCTATAAACATAGGGGTGCATAAGTTCTTTTGAATTAGGGTCTTAGGATTTTTTAGGTATAATCCTAGCAGTGGAATCTCTGGTTCAAAAGGCAGTTCATCTTTAGTTTTCTGAGGTAATTCCATACTGCTTTCCACAGCCATTGTGGTTTTAATCTGCATATTTCTGATGACTAGTGATAGTGAAGATCCTTTCATATATGCTTTATGGGCCTTCTGTATGTCCTCCTTGGAGAAGTATCTATCCAGGTCCTTTGCTTATTTGTCTTCCTAGTGTTGAGTTGTATGGATTCTTTATATATTTTGGAGGTCTAACCCTTGTCCTAGGTATCATTGGCAATTATGTTTTCACACACTGGTGGCTACCTTTTCATTTTGATGATGTATTCTTTAGCCAAGCAGAAGCTTTTTAATTTGATATAATCCCATTTGTTTATTTTTTCCTTTATATTATACCTGAAGAATCCTGAAACATTGATTCAAAAGAACCTGTGCATCCCTATGTTCATAGCCATTATTTGCAATAACCAAGTGCTGGAAACAGCCTAAGTGCCCATCAGTAAATGAGTGGATCAAAAACCTGTGGTACATTTATAAAACGTAATACTACACTACAGAAAGAAGGAAATCCTACCTTTGGATGGAACTGGAGAGTATTATGCTAAGTGAAATAAACCAGGTGGCAAAAGACAAACACTATGTGATCTCACCTATAAGAGGGACCTAATGAACAAAACAAACAATAGGTGTAATAGAACCAGAGGCATGAAAACAAGAAACAGGCTGACAGTAACCAGAGGGGAGGGTGGAGGGGGAGAAATGGGGAAAGAAGGGGAAGGGTCTGGTCAATGAACATGTATAAATGACCCATGGACATGAACAGCAGGGTGGGGATTTACTCTGGGGAGGGGGTAGGTGGGCAGGGCAGGAGAGGCAATGGGGAAAAAAAATTGGGCTAACTGTAAACAAACAATGAAAAAGGCAAAAAAAAAAAAAGAGAAAAACATAGAAATAATGTAACATTTATTCTCTCTCTCTCTCTCTCTCTCTCTCTCTCTCTCTCTCTCTCTCTCTCTCTCTCTCTCTCTCTTTGCTAGAAAACTACATACTGAACATGACTGTTTGATGCAGGTTGAAGGGAATTCTCTAGGCTACTCTCCTTCCAGTATGGATTGAGTAGATATTTAGAAGCACCTTGATACTTTGCAATAACCCCATAGACTTCTATCAACTTGAATCACTATGATTTCACTAAGAGTTATGTATTGATGTGAAGATGTGATTATATAGACACCTTCACACTGTTAGTGGAATATTAGAATCAACGTATATCTTCTACTCTCCACCAACATGTTCTAAGTGAATCTAGTAAAATTAAACTGATTAGAAATAATGAGCTCCAAACTCAATTAGAGTATGTGCTTTTGAGGGTCTAATTTATACTTTTTCCAAAGATCTTGGAGAGACTTCATTGAAAAACCATTCTCTAAACCTGATATTGTCTCTCTAGAAATATTTCTGGATTAAATTGTTATAGTTCCCTTGAATATAATACATAATTAATCCATTTGAATACTCAACAAAAACACTGCTTGCTATTCTTATGAGAGTAGTAACCTTGAGGATAATTACTTCAAATATGCCTCTCTACCCTCTCATGTTTAACCACCAAACCAAATTCAAGACCCTTCTGTTAATTATCCACTCACTTAGTATCATATTATATAATTATCCCCTCAATTCAGTTCCTCCTTTGACAGCTGGCTTTTATTTCTTAACATTGGCTGCTGGGACCCTAATGCTTTTGCTATACTGCTTGGTATTCTTAATCTATTCACAGAAAAAATCCTGATACTTAGTTATAGATATGAAACCTGGATCTTCCATAAAAATACTTATTTCCTTGTATCCCAGTTGAGTTAGTACTTTTTATTCTCCCAAACCCAAGGAACATGTGGCTTAAAGTTATTACTGGTAATTTCTTAGCTTCCAAATATTTTTTATCCTAAAGCAAAAAATCATTCTTTTTTTTAAGGTTCATTATTACTGAGTATGCTATCATTTACCAGTCTTCATTGATGCTGTGTTCTGTAATCTTAATTACTCTTATTTATTCACCATGGACTTTGAAACCTAGTTCTCAGTCATCTTTATTCTCACAATAGTATCAACCATTATCAACTGGGTTACTTTTATATGTTGATAATCTTCACAACAAATAGCCTCAGTTAGTTGACTTCAATATCAACATTCCTACTCCAATTCTCTTCTCTCTAAACCACCAGCAAAACAATACTCCAGACCTCATATCTCCAACTCTTGTATGGGATCTTAAAATCCAAAATGTTATCATCCTACCAAATCTCCTCCCCTTTTTGGTTTTCTTACTCATGTACTTTTTATTCATGAAGAACTATAGCTTCTTCACTTACTCACACTCACAGTCCATCATCCCTCAGGGTTTTCATCTTCTCTTTTTGCTTGGCACCTCATTAGTTTGTTTCAAAAACTTTTTTGTTAATATCTGAACACTCTCATTTCTGAAAATTGCAATCATGAAAATTTTTTATCTCCGTCTTGTATCTATACAACCATCCATCTTATCATCTGCTGTATCCCACACTGTTAAATATCGTTAGACAATAAGACAATTATATGGATTAGTGCCAACTCTTTGGTCTCCAGATGGGTTTTCCGCAGAGCTAGGCAGTTCTTTTCAAGTCACTGCTTCTGTTCGCTTTCCAGTCTCTCATATTTACCATTTACAAACAAAGATAATAACTTTATACTTCCTATTCTATAACTATTTTTCTCATTTTTGAGAATATAACTTGCCTCTTCATTTAGTGACATTTTCAGGCTATTTTATATGATAACTTCTAATTCAACACATCCATGTTCACAAACATGTATTATTGTCATATTTTGATATAATGAATTTTTTCTTTTCCATTTTTTTTTACTGATCTTTCTCCATCAAAGATAACCAGGTCTTTTTAAATCTCCTACTTCAAGAGTGCTTTCAGTTAGAGGGTTAAAAAGAAAAATTGTCTTTATTTTTGTTTGATGTTGAAGTTGAAATAAATGAAGAGATTATAATAAATGTCTTTGAAAACCATAATAGGACTGAGAGAGTTCCTTAGGAAAGGAAGAGAAGTAATTCCATAACCAACAAATACAACATATCTTTCAAAAATAAAGAGGAAATAAAACTGCTTTCAGAGAAATAAAAACAGAGAATTTGTCATGAGAGGAATTTTCTTGCCATAAACAGTAAATACTGTAAGAAAATAATCCACATGGAGCCTCAAGAAGAAATAAGAGCATCACAAACACTAAGTATTGTAGTTGAATATAAATAACTAATGACTATTTAAAACAACAAAAATACAAATATCTTGTGAGATTGGTAACACATGTAGTAAAAATATGACAGGAGGGAGTAAAAGAGTTAAACTTGTAAATTATTATGGTAAAGGTACTAATTTCAGTGAAATTACAATAGATTAAGGACACATATTATAATTTCTAGGGAAATCACTGAAGAAAAATTAAAGACTTTTATCTAGAAAGCTAATAAGAGGAGAAAATGAATCATAATAAAACAACACTTTTTATTAGTTAATAGCATTATATAAAATTCAGGTGTACAACTTTATAATATAACACATGTATACTCTACTGTGTGCTCACCACCCAAAGTTTAGTCTCCTTCCATCACGTTGTATCTTGACTTTCTTTTCGTTCTTCTTCCCCCTGCAACTATCCCCCTCTGATCACCACCATTCTGTTCTCTGTATCTATGAGTTTGGTTTCTTTCACTTTGTTTTGTTTGTTTCCTCTTTGTTTTATATCTCACATATGAGTGAAAGGATACAGTTCTTGTTCTTTTTTGCCTGACTTACTTCATTCACTTAGCATAATACTCTAACAATCCAACCAAGTTGCCACAAATGGCACTACTTCATCTTTTTTATGCCCGAGTACCTTCTTTATCGAATCAGCCATTAAAGGACATTTAGGTTGTCTCCATGTTTTGGCTATTATAAATGATGCTACAAAGGACATAGGGGGTACATATATTATTATAAATAAGTATTTTCAAATTTTTCAGGTAAATACCAAGAGGAAGTGCTGGGCCACATGGTAACTCTATATATTTTTTAAAGTATATTTTATTGATTATGTTGTTACAGTAGTTCCTCCAACTTTTCCCCCTTTACTCCCCTCTACCCAGTAGCCCCCTTCCCTCCAGCAATCCCCCCCCACCTTAGTTCATGTCTATGGGTCGTGCATATAAGTTATTTGGTTTCACCCTTTCCTATATTCTTAACTTCCCCCTGTCTATTTTGTACCCACCAGTATGCTTCTAATCCCTGCACCATTTCCCCATTTTCCCCCCTCCCCCCTCCCAGCTTATAACCCTCCAAATGATCCCCATACCTAAGATTCTGTTTATATTCTGGTTTGCTTAGTTGGATTTTGTTTTTATTTTTCAGATTCAGTTGTTGATAGTTGTGAGTTTGTTGTCATTTTAATGTTCAGAGTTTTGATCTTTTTCTTAAGTAAGTCTTTTTGACATTTCATATAATAATGGCTTGGTAATGATGAACTCCTTTAGCTTTACCTTTTCTGGGAAGCACTTCGTCTGCCCTTCTATTCTAAATGATAGCTTTGCTGGATAGAGTAATCTTGTTGTAGGTCCCCGGTTTTCATCACATTGAATACTGCTTGTCAATCTCTTCTTGCCTGCAAAGTTTCTTTTGAGAAATCAGCTAGAAGTCTTATAGGCACCCTTTTGTAGGCAACTCTTCACTTCTCTCTTGCTGCTTTTAGGATTCTCTCTTTATCTTCACCTTTGGCATTTTAATCATGATCTGTCATGGTGTGGTCCCCTCTTGGTCCAGCTCGCCCAGGACTCTCCGTGCTTTCTGGACATGTATGTCTATTTCCTTTGCAAAATTTGGAAGTTTTCCTCCATTATTTTTTCACACAAGTTTTTAATTTCTTGCTCTTCCTGTTTTCCTTCTGGCACCACCATGATTTGAATGTTGGCACGTTTAAAGTTTTCCCAGAGGTTCCCAAGCCTCTCCTCATTTTTTTCCAATTCTCGTTCCATCATTGTGTACTGGTTGACTGTTTTTCTCTTCTTTATGTTCCAAATCATTGATTTGAACCCTGGTTTCCTTTCCTTCACTATTGGTTTTGTGTAGATATTTCTTCATTTCACTTAGCATACCCTTCACTTCTTCCCTTATACATTTGCCATATTCAAGCATATCTCTCAAGCCTGTGAGCATCTTAACAGCAGTGTTTTGAATTCTGTGTCTGTTAGGTTGGCTTTCTCCCCATCACTTAATTCTCCCACTGGAACCTTGATCTGTTCCCCCTTTTGGGACATACTTCTCTATCTCCTCATCTTGAGAGACTCCTGTGTTTGTTTGCCTCTGTGTCTTAGGTAGAGCTGTCATTCCTGTTACATTTAAGGGGCAGAGACTAAGGGATTCATCAGTACAAGGCGACCCGTTTTGCCATGTTATGGAGCTATATGTGGGGGAGGGGTCTTAGAGGGAACAATGCTTCTTGCCCCGCACTTGCCCCTTTTTCAGGCACTTCTGCCACTTTCATATAGGGCTGGCACCCTTCTAGCTGTTTCCCTGGCTGTTGTACCCACAGTGGGTGGGTCTGTGGATGTTCCAGGACTATAGGGGCCCTTTCAACAAGTGGACTCTACTGAGAGACCAGCAGTTCCCGCCTCAGCCCTAACCCTCACTGGTTTGCATAGTCAGAAGAAATGAGGCTTGATTTTCCCCAGGGCTGGGATGGTGAGCTGCAAAGTCTGGTGAGAAGCTGGGAATGTTCCCCAGGTGTCCCTTCTGATTTTTTAAAATGTGTAACTGTGCTTTCCACCGGCCTGCCGCTGTTGCCCCTGCTGCCACCACCACACCGTGGCCTCTGCGCCCCTCCTACCTGTCTGGATGAGTATTTCTTCTTTATGGCTTTGTTTGTTGGACTTACATGCAGCTTAATTTTCTGGAACTTCTGGTTGTTTATAGTTTTGAGGTTGTTGTATTCCTTTTTAGTTGTGGAGGGAGAGGGAGAGTGTCTGTCTATGCCTCCATCTTGGCTGGAAATCTGTATATAGTTAACTTTTTGAGGAACCTCCAAACTTTTTTCCAATTTACATTCCCACCAGTAGTTATGAGAATTCCCTTTTTTCCACATCCTCTCCAATATTTTAAAACAATATTTTTGATCAATTCAAGAAAATACAAAAAGGAAGATTAAAGAAATAAATATATAACAAGTGAAAATAGATAACAAGACTTTAGAGTTAGAGTTAAATCAGTCAATATTTACATTAAATGGACAAAGGATCCACAATAAAAGACTATATAGTAAAACAATACCTAGCTGTAAGCTTTCTACAAGGTAGATTTTGAAACAAGTAAAATAATAAATAATAAAAACAGTATACCAAGAAGAGTTATACTATTTATAGATAAATATCATTAAAAGCAAGAAACACATTAAAGACAGAGGGGAATTTTTTTAATTGTAAAGGAGAAGGTAATAGAAACATGAATCATCAATCATGTAATAGAATTGACATGTCATTCGACAACAAAGAAGAAGAATCATTTTGGAAGAAGAAAGAAAAGAGGTGTTGTGAAAGACTTTGGAAATAAGTGACCTTTGATCTGATGAACATATTGGTGTTGGATAGTTGCCAGTCATGTTTATTCAATCATCGTTTTCTAAATTACATGTTCTATAGCTGTTTCTTTCCAACTTAAAAAGGAAATCTTACCAAGTTTCAAAACAAATTAACATTTAATATTATTTTTCTATACATGACATTTGGCTAAATATCAACATCTGAATGATGTGAATCCATTTTCAATCTAATAGAGAAGTATTGATGTTAAAATATCCAGATAATTAAGTTATTAATCATTCAAATAAAATTTATCCATGTCTGTCTTTAACATATTTAATATTATTCACTACTATTTTGATAAATACACTAACTAAATTTGTTGTTATAGGTCATATTTGTATGAGGACTTCTCTAGCTGTAATTGATAAAACACTGGAAAACATTTTTTGGAAAAAAACAAACAAAAAAAGCCTCTTGTTAACTCACTTTCCTCTTACATATTAACTTGAACACTACTTCTCATTTCTATCACTTAAATATCTCTCAGTCTTCTTTATTACTTTCCATTTCTACCTGTATCAGTTTCATCTTTCTGATATAACAAATTATCACAAATTTGGTGCCTATAACAACATATATTATTATTTTCAGAAGGCCAAAATAGGTTTCACTGGACCAAAAATCAAGGTTCCAACATGGCTGCATTATTTTTGGAGACTAGGGAAGAATTCATCTTACAACCTCCAGTTACTCAAGACTTCCTGTATTCGTTAGTTAATAATCCTTTACCTCTATCTTCAAAGCAAGCAGTATAGCATCTTCAAATTTTCTGCCTCCCTTCCACTTGAAAGGACTGTTGTGATTACATTGGGTTTACCCAGATAATCTCACTTTAAAATCAGGTCATTAACAACTTTAACTTCATCTGCAACTATAATTTTCTTTGTTTTATAAAATAACATAATCTCAGGTTCTGAGGATTATTGTACCTTTGGAGAACCATTTTCTGTTTAACATAATACCTAGAATCATGGTTCTGGCCATTATAAATCCTTGCTTGAATTTCTGCATGAATCGCTTAACTGGTCCTCATGTTTCCATTCTTTTCTTCTCCTCATCCATTCAGTATACTGCAGCCAGAATGATCTAAATACATTTTCCCTCTACTCTCCAAACATCTAACTTCTTTAACATGAATTCCAAGACTATATATCTAGGCTTATTCAATTTTCCATTTTCTCTGATTATACCTCTGGCCTTGTATTTGTTAGTCTACCCTTATGGAATGATTTTCAGTACCCTGATGTGCCACACTCTCTCTTGCTTTCAGATACTGTTTTCTTTGACTGGAACATGCTTCCCTCTTCTCTTGTTTTGGTTAATTTTTCCTCATCTTTTAGGTCTTAGCTTAGATGTCATTGCCTCCAAACAACTTTGCCTGACCCCTTTCCAAACACACAAATGCAGGCATTTCTCATACACGATCTTTCAGAACCCTGTACTTTTCACATCAGAACACATAACACACTTTAGTACATTAGAAAACAAACATATTTTTTACCTGCCTGCATTCCCGATTTTATGGTAAACTCTAAAAAACAGGGACCTGTTCATCTTATTTAAAGTTGATTCCATCTCCATTCAGTGGGCCAGGTCCTAGCATTTAATAGGTACTAACTGTTTCCTGATTGTATGATAATCTAAGAGAAGCAGAGTCAACCCTGCCACCTTCACCACCACTGTGGCTACCAAACTCTCAAACTGTAACTCTGTCACATCTCCTTCAACCAGGGAGTGTATATTTGAACTGTTTGTAGATTATTGCCTTTTACTTTACTTGTTGAGTGCTTTCCAGCACTTGTCTTTGAGATCCACAATGATTATTCTCTAATGAAACTAGTAAGAATACAGATAGTGTGGGGATAATTGATGAATCTTAGTAACCCCTGGTCAAAAAAGGGAGGTCACTGGAAAGGATTAAGAAAGACAACATGGTTGAATTAAAGTTTCAACTCACTTACCTGTGAATAGAATCCCGACTGTAGATTTGAAGGTAACTCAGAACAGAAACTGAACTCCATAAATGTGTGTGTGTATGTGGAGAAGGGAGTTTGGGAGGTGATTGATTAATGGGGTAAAGAAGAAGAAGAGCTGACTCAAGGAGAAAACTGAATAAACTCACTAATATATATAAAATATCTGGATCAAAGTCAGTGTGTCAGCAGTGGCCATGTCATGAAAAGAATAACAGGCATATCCTAATATTTTATTCCATTATCATTTTATTGAACCCCAGATACACAGCATAAAATTTATACAAACTCTGTTTGTGATATATCATCTTTAAATAACTTCCTAAAATAGAAATGGAAAACTATATGGCATTCTTCTCATAATATGCAAGTGAGCATTTATTGAGTGCTTCCTGTATACCAGATGCTAAGTGAGAACTTCAGTGTACTTATGCAAAGGTTAGTATCTGTGTTGGTAAATCAAAATTAGTTGAGTTTTTAGTGTGGTTTGACAATATCATCCTTGACGATGTTTTGATAACGACACAAATGTTAGTGTCAGAAGCTCTGTGGGAAAGTGTGAACTTTTGCCACATTTGAGATTCAGATATATAATGATGTTTTCCATGGGCAGCAAGACTGGTATAACATAAGATGACCCTTTTCGAGAAATACATTATGCTTTTTAAAGACCATTAGAGAGGGCAGACGAGGCAATGCTATTAAAGGGAGCAATGTTCCAGGTGTCCTGTGAGGCTGTTTCTGCCTCTGTTCTACTCTCGCTCCACTTATGATGGTCCTCAGAAAGAAGAGAAGTGTTATTCAGAGCCTAAACATTCTAGTAAATAAAAAATAATCCACTATGAAGGAGCTGGTCACAAAAGCCATTTCTCTGCTGCGCAAGCAAGAAAAGTGGAGCAGGGTCAGCACCAGTGCTGACAGCCTCCAAAGGCTTCAGGGAGGTCTGTGCTCTGGAGGTTGACAGTGGAGTAGACAAGAACCAAGTAGGAGGCCAAAGCTCAAAGGCTCAAGAGGAAAGCGACAGAAAAGGACAACAGCACACAGTGACCGCAGGCATATGGGCACCAACTCTAAGTGTGGGAATCAGATTAACCTTCTTTCCCTCATTTTCCAACTTCAGCTCCCACACACGCAAACATGAAGGGACAACATAAGAATAACCAATTACATCTACTGAATACTTACTATTACCTTAATTCTTCACAATAACAAGATAAGATTGATATTATTATGAAGCTCCTCTTTTTTTTTTTTTTTTTTTTGATGAAACAAATAATGCTTGCAGAGGTTAAGGAACCTACTGAAGATAAAACCACAAAGTAAGCAGCTCAGAGTACTAAGAAGCAGAGATTTGCTCTAAATATTTTCACTCTTTTTTTTTTCATATATATATATATAGTAGCCATTGAAAGTGGAATAATCAAGGTTCTTTCCACTGTGTGCTTCTCTGTGACTGAGTCTAATTTAAAAATTGTGTGCATGTGTGTGTAAGTGTGCATGTATATGCAAAAAGATGGAAGAGGAAATTTTTTAAATGATTCTTAGAAGAAACGATTAGAATCTGTTTTTCTTCTAGCCATCTTAACTTCAAGATTAGAAACATATGCTGTAGACATTACCAGATATCTGTGCTTGGGAGAAATAGAAATAAATCGTGAGAGTTTTCCATGGATCTTTGAGCCATAATTACTAAATGCACATGATTTATCAGTTTTAACATGGATCACTCCTGTTGTGACTAGAACTCCTGCTTGGGCTGCTGCTAATGAGCAGTCCTGGAGAGCCACCTTCTTACTGCACCTGACGAATCTTTGGCTGTGAGGTTAACACAAACCCCCACTGACAGCGCACCTGCTGTGAGCCTCCCTGTTTTTGCCCATAGAACTAAGGAGTTGGCGCCTTCTCAGTGCTAGGCAATTACTATCCACATGTGAAAAGGTGGCCTTGAGATCCTGAGGTTAGCTTGATTTTTTTTATTCTGCCTTTCACAGTCCCAAAAGTAACCACAGGACCAGCTTACTCACCCCTTGAAACTAACTGAAGTTCCTTACTTTGGGGCTGCCTGGGATTTGCCTTTGAAGTTTAAACCTGGAAACAGCTATCTGCCAGCTGCCCAGGAGCATCCAGACAAAGAAAAGATAAGACCCCTGAGTGCTCTTTGCCATCTACCAACTCGCAGCAGAAAAGAGAGTAATCAGCGTTCTTTTCACAGGATGCTCCAAGAGTGAATCCCTTCGAATTATAATAAAGTCAAAGAGAAGAGATAGAATAACTTTGAAAGAGAACCCACAGCTGTAAACTTGCCTGTCCATCAGCAGGAGCCATGAGCCAATCAGAAGTGAAGTCAAAAATTATTTGAAAGGAAATGCCTTTGAATCAGTTGCATTTCACCAGATTAGAGAAAAGAAGAAAAAGCTGGTCAACTGATACAAGGTCCAGGAAAAACTGATAATCTGTACATCTAAGTGTATCAATAAAGGTTAGACGCACCCATCTGAACCGGCGGGATTTTTCTGTGTCCAGCCATGATTCTGCCATCCTCATAGGCTACTCTTTGTGGTCTCACAAAGCTAGTATAACCAACAGAATTAACAAAGCTCTTAAATAACAATATTAGCTAATTCAGTAGACCAATTTAATTTAGTAATCTGTTTGATTCTTTCTCCCTTTCACTCCCTTAGGAGTGTGCTTCCTCATCTTTAAACGTACCTAAGCCCTGGTGTTCCTAAACATAATAAATTCTTATACTTGTTTGAAAAAAATAGTGGCCAAAGTAGAATTTTCCAGGCAAAACCACACAGTCTTTTGTCCAGAAAAGATCATACTCATTTATGCAATAGTGCCAGGTAACCTGTGAGCAGGAGGAGAATGAAGGCTAGGAGTGGCTAGACTGGACAAAACTGGTTAGCTTGCTGAAATGGAAGGTAATTATCTACAGGTTGGAAACTTGCAACCTACTTGCGGTATAGTGTCATTGGTGGGGGAACGGTAACAGGAAGCTCACTTCCTGAACACATGTTGAAACTTTCCAAGGGATCTATGGATACGTTTGTAGTTGGTGAGGTTAAAAGTACTACAAGAAATCTTTGTAGCTTCTTAGAGAAGTAGAATCTGCCCGAATGAACAACAATAAAAATAATGACAGTCAAGGACCAAAATGAGGCCCATCCTCATTTATTTTTCTGGAGGGCAAAATCATGAACTTCCAATAATCCCACATTCTAATTTCAAGATTCTGTGAATATATTATTTTGTATGGCACAAGAGACTTTGCAGATATGATTAAATTAAGAATTTTGAGAGGGTGAAATTATCCTAGATTTTCTAGTTGGGCTCAACATATATAAAGGGCTTTAAAGGAGGGAGACAGAACTGTCAGAGTTTGAGACTGTGATATGAGGACAGAGCAGAGGCCAGAGAGAGAGATCTGAAAAATGTTACATAGCTAGCTTTGAAGACAGAAGTAACCACAAGCCAAGAAATGTTCTTGACCTCTAAAAGCTAGAAAAAGATAAAGAATCAGATTTTCTTAGCTGTACCCTACCAAATCATTTTGGACTTCTGAACTTCAGAACTATAAAATATATATTTATGCTGTTTTAAGACAATAACTTTGTAGCTATTTGTTACGGCAGCAATAGAAACCAATACTAGCATCTTCTAACACAGGTATTCTTATGCAATCTATGACACCATAAAATACTTCTGCAGCATTTAAAACAGCTGGATTATACATACACATAGAGCTATGGGTATATCTTACATAAACATAGAGCTGAATAAGTATTATAATGAAAAGAATGAGTATATAACTCAATATATAAAATAGTACTACATGTTTTACAATTTTGTATTTCTAAAATATCAGTGGAGTTCCTTTTGGTGGAGGGGACAGATATGGAGTAAGAAGAAAATGGAGGTAAAAAGGAATCAATCAACCAACAATTCAAGAAAGTATGAGTATCTCTATTTTCTGCATCTCAGTTTCAAACATTTTGAAAAGGGAAAAATTACAAATGTACATTTTGTCCAATATATTTAAAAATGAGAATTTAAACTCTATCTCTGTAACTAGATATATGAAAGGATGTGATGTCAAATTTAAAACCTAAAATAAATTATAATGTATCCCAGCAAGCACATTACTTATAAGAAATTACCATATTTTATGGTTAAGCAAAATTAATAAAAATTTTGTCTATCATAAAAAAAGGTCACAATTATTTTTTCCTGGGAATTTTTGGGCTCGATTCTGTTGAAATAAATACCTTATGCTCTACTCTCTCACATTCCAGACTCTTTGTTGTAGAAATAAAATGCATCACTGACTATTTCGTAAAAGCAACAATGACTCAGTGAGAGAAACTGCTTGTTAGTCTCAATGAGATTTACACGTCTAAAAAAGAGGTTAGATTGATATTTGGGGTCTACCAATGTCTGAGTCACAGATCAACCTGAGACAACGAGGGAAGGTCTCTTGAATCCACTTGCAAGTAAGACCTATAAAAAGAAAGAGTGAAGGCAAGAGAGACGTAAAGGAGAGGAGAGGAAAAATGGAGGGAAGAAAAAGAAAAGACCTCAAGGAAAAAGTATAATTTAAAAAAAAAAAAAAAAACATTAATCAGAAGAAAAAATATTTTACAAATCACGTCTGACTTGTAATTGGTAAAAAAAATAAATAAATAAAGCTAAAGGAACAAAACTAGATTTAAAAAAAATAGTAAGGTAATAATTAGATTTTGCACAGAGAAGTGAACCAAACGAGGCTCTGGAAATCTGATTTTAAGAATTAATTTGGTGTTTATATTTGTGTAATTCAAATAAAAATGATCTCCATGTTTGTGTGTGTGTGTGTGTGTGTGTGTGTGTGTGTGTGGTTGTGTTCTCTTACATTTGTTTCAATGCTAACTACAAGGGTCTCTTTAAAGGAACTAGCATTAGATTTCTAAAAAGAAGTCAGGTTTATCCAAACATACAAAGGTTGTGTTGGTACCAATAAAATTTTGAAAATATTTTCTTCTAATTTTAGAAAAAAAAAATAGACAATTTCTCTGAAAATATGCGTAACTTGCAAATTTCTTGGCAGTAATTTGGAAACTTTAAAAATAAAATGGATCCAGGATTCATGTGATGAACAGGCTGCCCAATGGATGAAAAGGATGATATTGAAAACTCTTCTCTTTTTTTTCCTTTCATTGTTGAGAGTTTACATGTTGCTCTTCCCCACCTCAAAGTTCACACACATTGTACCTAAGAAAGACACTAGAGATATAGAGAAAAGACTCCTCCTGTGATTCCAGAGAATGTACAAATACCATCAAGTAGAAAAAGAAAAAAAGAAAAACATCTTGTTTTTATTCCATGAGTTTTCTAAGCAACTAATACATAAATTTTTATAACCTAATTGGCATTGAAAAATAAGTAAATCCTGGTAGAGCAATGCGTATATTATGCTAGATTGAAGGGTTTTTAATTCCTCAGTGGAGTCACAGTCATTTCTTCCAATTTTTCACGGAATATAGTAGCTATATCAAAGAGTATATTAATTTCCCAGCATAAGCTGTTTTGTTCTCTGGTGAAGATGATTCTCCTCAAAATGAATCAACTTGTTCATCAACTATGAAAAATATTCACAAAAACATTCTGACAACAAGAGAGCTACGCTTCAAATATTACCAGTCATGGTCCGGCCCAGAAAAGTGACCTCAAGTATGTTTAAGGAATAATTAAAAAAGAAAATCCTTTGGAAATGTTTTTGTTATTACTTGAAAACTAAACAATGGGCCACTTTCTTCCTTTGCTTGGATCCATATTCTGCCGAGTATGCTTTCCTATTCTACAGATTTTATTTCTTCACAATCAAAACTCAACCACAATAGTTCCTAACCTCTTTCAGTGAGGTTTAACATAGAATGGTGGTATCTATAAATGCTTGAATTATTTTCTAGAATGTAACAAAATAATCTGAATAGCTCACTTGAATCTGTACTTCTTTTGCATTTGGGCATCTTCCTTGTTAGTGATATTAAACTATTATATTTCAATCTAATTAAATATATTCTAAGTAATGCCAAATAAATTTTTTAAAAATCTCGAAAAGTGTATTGTACAGTATAGTCAAAATGGTGTTGCAATGAGCTTCAATAATTTATTTCAGGTGATTATGGTACCTTGGTAAGACAATTGATTAAAACAACTTGTGTGATTTGAATGATACAAATATTTTATCAGTTTAGAAACTTTTGCTCTCAGCATCTGTTGAAAAATCAAAACTGGGGGATGTTTAAAATCCACTACAAGCCATCCCTTTCTTTTCCTTTCATTTTGATCAACTGAATTCAAAATATAAAAAACATAGAACAAAGCATTACTTTAGAAAATATAAAAACATACAAGTATTTCATAAAATAGTCAAGTAACATTCTTATTTTTCTCTTTCATTGTCCCTTTTAATCACTTGTGTACACTCCTACTTTCCAGTCTTATCTAGGTAATTAAACTTTAAGTTACACAGCATAGACTCAATAAATCAGTTTCCAAGCTCAAAATATAACCAGATTGAATTTCAATTTTGTTTTAAAGTTTTGATTTCGCTCCTTCTGCAGTTTGAGCCCTTTTCAGCCTGAATTCTGCTTCCATGTCCAGTTCCTTTGCTACAGAGAAACTCAGAATAAATCTGTAGCCACATTACTGATCTTTATATATTCAAAGAACATGGCCATTCTTGTTTCTGTCCTTCTCCTTCAACTCATATTAAAAATTTTAAGCTTTTGCAACTATTCCCTTTAAACAGGGTTGCCAGGATGTTCAAAAATGTTCCTGGTTACCCTTTTCTTAATTTATTCCAGTAGCTGTTGATCCTTTTGAAACTTCTTGCCCAGAAGGCAACATGATTCCTTCAGATGAGGATGTATCCAGAGCAGGGACGGAGCATTCTCTCCAATATCCATTAACTCAATGTTATTTATTTAAGTTCTTGGGCCTCCTTGTTGATTCTTCCAAGCATTCTAAAGAGTTAAATGTGCATTTAGTCTTTGAGACAAAATTGCCATATGTTTGTATAACTCTTTGGTGTTGTCCATTATTTCTGTCTCCTTTTTTCTCTTCTATCAGAAACACAATAGCCATACACAGACCTACCTGATGGTGATACCCTGCCTTCAAATTATCTATACATTTTTGATAACATAGTAACATAAAATTTACCCCATGCGGAGAGAATAAATGAGAAAAGAGATAATGAGAAACTTGGAGGCAGATGGAGGATGTATGTATATGAAGTTTTCCCCTATCACCTCTGCACAGCACTAAACTTCTATCTGACTTTCTGGTTCTCCTCGTTGTCTCATTACTTCTATGTTTCATTTCTGCCTTGGTCCGATCTCTCAGCTCTAATGACTGAAGTCTGCCACCCGCAAGCTCAGCTCTGTCCAGTTCTTAGTAAGGTTGGCATCAGCCTCAGAATGTCTGGAATTGGCCAAACTGACAACTGTTTTCACCTTTAGGCATCCTATTTCCCACTGAGTTTCAGTGGGAGTCATTTTTTCCAACCTAGGTAACCCGGTATAAGCTGTAGGTTACTGATTTTGTTCCAGTTTCTTATCAAACTTGAAACCTCACCCTGGCCTTTATCCTTAGTCTGCTGGCTTGAGCTATAAAAATTTTTCTAGCCCTGGACAATTTCTTTTCTAATATCAAAACAAGATCCCACTCCTGTACCTTCAAGTATTGGCTAAGACCTAGCTCCAAATCAGATAGACTGTCTGGCTTGTTAAAAAAAAACCCTTGGATGACCATAACTATTGCCAATTTCACCAGCTAGCTGTTACTAACTCCAAAGCCTAGTGGCTTACTTAACACAACCCATTTATTTAGCTCACAATACTAAAGTTAAGCAAATTTTGGCTGGGCTCACCTAGTTAATTGTTTAGTTCTCAGTTGGTTACATATTTAAAACCAGCTGCAGATCAAGTTTGAAATAGGTTTACCTGGGCTCATTCTAGTGAAGGAGGCAGGAATGCAAGGTATGAAATAAGAGAGGAATTCAAGGCATTTCAAGGGCCATACTAAGTAATGAAACAACATCATTTTCACCACATGTTTTAGCAAAACAAATCAGCCCAGATCAGAGGATAGGGAAGTAGATGCTACCTTTTCATGGGAGGGATTACAAAGCTTCATTGAAAATTATGTGGTTTTATGGAAGGTTGCAAAACCATGGAATTTTTTATAACCAGTGCACTACATGCTACTCAGAATGTTACTGGATTCCCACTCGTCATGGACAGCACAGAAAATGGGATACTAGTCCTCATGTGATTTCACCCAATTTCACAATATTCTTTTGGATACTATACTTGGGCTTGTTTCTTTTACTTCTTAGGAAAATAGATGGTTTCTTTTACTCTTTAGAAGAATGTATGGAAAAAAAAACCATGCACATCATTGATTTATAGTATTTATACTTTTTATCCAACTCACATTTGGATGTATTATTTTTCCCACTGCACGTTTCCTTGTACAGTACTGCTAGTCAACTGTCAGGTAACCATTAAACATTTTCATATCAATATTTGGAGGTCCGCCTCCCTTGGAATACCAGCTTAGGGAAATAGAATAAGAAGTGTTTATTTTTTAAAATGTGTCAGTCCAGACAGCTATTTACCAGAATTTAAGACCCTAACTAATTAAAATAGCAGTCCTGTGACTCACCTAAAGCATTCTGCCATCCTGTTCCCCCTATAGTAAAACCATTTCAGAGGTATGTTAAGAATCTTTCAAATCTAAATATTAAAGATCAAGGTGAAGATCAATAGTGATTTTTTATGAGATAGATAAAAATGAACAAATTTTCCTAAGCACATAAAATAAGATTTATCATGTAAACAAAACAAAACAAAACAAAGAGCTCTTTTACATCTCTAGTATTAATTGGTGCACCATCAATAACCCAATTAAATGACCACAGAACTATTGAGTCACTGGACACACTTGAACAAATCTTAATGTTAAAATAAAATAGAATGAATTAATTCAAAATAGGTTAACCATTGTATTATATTACTAAGTTATCATTTTTGAGTAACACTTTAAGCATTAGTGTAAGTTTTCTCATTTAATCTTTAAAACATTGTGAAGTAGGTGTTATTATAAACAATGTATAGATCAGGAAACTGAGTTTCCAATGATGCAAGTAATTTACCCAAACATTACAAAGCTAGTAACTTTTTTATTTAGGACTTCAAGTTCAAGCTACTCAACCTTTTAACATGTGCTCTGAAATATTATGTTATAATGTGGAATTTACATGAACTGCTTTTAAAAAGTATTTTTTAAATTGTCACTGAATTTATTGAGGTGACCCTGGTTAACAAACTTATACAGGTTTCAGGTGCACAATTCTACAGCACATGATCTGTGCACTGTATTGTGTTCACCACCCCAAGTCAAGTCTCCTTCTTCAGCCCTTTATACCCCCTAAACTCTCCTTATCTCCCCCACCTGCCACTCTTCCTGGTGCTCTCCTCTGTCCATTGCAGCATTATTTACAATAGCCAAGATGTGGAAGCAGCTCAAGTGCCCAACGGTAGATGAGTAGATTAAAAAAAAAAAAGCTGTGGGACATTTACACAATGGAATGCTACTTGGCTGTGAAAAAGAAGGAAATCTTACCCTTTGTGACAGCATGGATGGACCTGGAGAGCATTTTGCTAAGTGAAATAAGAAAGTCAGAGAAAGACAAGTACCATATGATTTCACTCATGTGTGGAAGCTAAGCTGACAAACAAAATGAGCTAATAAGCAAAATAGAGAGAGACTCATAGATAAAGAGTAGGCTGACAGCAATAGGGGTGGGGACTGGGTTGGGGTGTGGGAGATTGAATCAAATAGAAAAAAATAGTAAAGTATATCAAGAAGTGGAACAGCCATGGAAAGAACCCCTTTTATTGTGAATTCTGTGCACTCTTATTTTTATGAAATTCAAATCCTGCTTTTTTCTAAGAAGCTTCAGTGATGTGATCAGAGGGTTTTTTAATCATAAATAGAAGTGAATTCTTTGTTCCCTGGACTTCTTGTTTCCCATGCTCATGTTTCCAATACTTCCAATAGTATTGATTCTATTCTGGATTGTACTGAAGCTCCCACTAGACAATAAAGTTTCTGGAAAATGGAGGAGGTTTCATGGAAACCAGCCTTACTAATTATTGAAATAATGCATTTACATAGTGGATACATAAATTATTTTTTATTTTTATCTTTTTAAAAATATATATGTTTTATTGATTATACTGTTACAGTTGTCCCAATTTCCCTTCCCTCTGCTCCCCTCCACCCAGTGGCCCCCTCCCTCCAGTTGTCCCCCCCTTTTAGTCCATGTCCATTGGTTGGGCATATAGTTCTTCTCAACATCTTCCTGTCTATTCCATTTCCTCCTACTATGCTTCTTAATTCCTATACTATCTCCCTTCTTCTCCCCCTTCCCCCCACCCGGCTGACCTCCCCCAAGTATGTTCCCCATACCTATAGTTCTTTTTCCACTCTCATTGCCTATTTAGTTTGCCTTTGTTTCAATTCCCTAGCTTCTGTTGTTGGTTCTTGTGATGCAGTTTTCATTTTAATGTTCATAGTTTTGATCCTCCTTCTTCTAAACAAGTCCCTTTAACATCTCATATAACAGTGGTTTGGATCTAATGAACTCCTTTAGTTTTACTTTGTCCTGGAAGCACTTTCTCTGCCCTTCTATTCTGAATGACAGCTTCGCTGGATAGAGTATTCGTGGTTGTAGGTTTTGGATTTTTATTATTTTGAATATTTCTTGTCACTTTCTTCTTGCCTGCAGGGTCTCCCTAGAGAAGTCAGCTGATAGTCTAATTGGGATCCCTTTGTACATGATTCTTTTCTTCTCTCTTGTTGCTTTTAAGATTCTCTCTTTATCTTTAATTTTTGACAATTTGATTATAATGTGTCTTGGAGTGGTTCTCCCTGGGTCCAGTTTTTCTGGAACTCTCTGTGCTTCCTGGACCCGTAAGTCTATCTCCTTCCCCAAGTTTGGGAAGTTCTGCTTTATTATATTTTCACTTAATTTTCAATTTCTAGTTCTTCTTCGCCCTCTGGCAATCCTATAATCCGTATGTTCAATCTCTTATAGCTGTCCCAGAGATTTCTGATCCTCTCCTCACTTTCCTTACTTTCTTTTTCCTCTTTCCACACTGGTTGATTGTTTGTTTCTTCCATCTGTTCCAGTTTGTTGATTTGATCTCTGGATTTTATTTCCTCACCACTTGTCTTGTATATATTTTCATTCATTTCAGTATGAGTGGCTTTCAATCCTTTACGCTCTTGTTCCAAATCTTTTGTTAATTCTGTAAGCCACCTAATGACTACAGTTCTGAATTGAGCCTCTGAAATGTTTCTTATTTGTTCATCTGTCCGATTCTTCATCTGCTGCCTGATGAGCTGTGTCACCGGAATTTCTATAGCCGTCTGCCTCATTTTGACAGATTTGTGTTTTGCTTTGCTTTCTGGGTAGATGTAGGGGGTGGGGCCCCATGTACTTGTCACTACCCAGTGACTGGCGGCAATCTGCAACCTTTTTCACTGTGCTGTGGTGCTATGAGTTGGGGCGGGGGTCCAAGATGGATTCCTGCCGTTATTCTCTGCTGGGGATCAGAATCTGTCCTCCCGCTCTCTGGGCCTCACTGTCTGAGGCATTGGGGGGGCTGCCTTTCCCCGTGTTGGGGTCACGAGCTGCCTGGGCCCAACTGCAGCTGGGATTGCTCACCCTGCCGCTGTCCCTACTGCTACCACAAACAGCACTGACCGATTTTGCCCTTCCTACCGTTCGACAAGCACCGCTGGTTTATAACGTTGTACGTTGGGCTTCCGTGTAGTTCTATTTTCTGGAATTTCTAGTTATCTTTTGTTTTGAGGTAGTTGTATCCCTTTCTAGTTGTAGAGGGAGACTGAGTGTGTCAGTCTAAACCTCCATCTTGGCCGGACTAGATATGTTTATCCTGGATACATAAATTTTTAAAGTAAATGTATATATATATATATACACAAATATGCATTAAGAATGAAATTTCCATTCTTGATTCTCATTAGTTTCAGCCATTCTAGAATGAAAAAGTCTCTAGTGCTATTTCTAATTTACTGGGCTTTTAATAAATGATAATTAATAAAACTGTAAGTGTTCATATGAAGAAAATCACACTAATTTAGAAATCAAATAGGAATAGATTTCATTGGTTTATGAAAAAAGCTAGTTATCCAGAGCTCTGTTTTTAAATGCTAAAAGCCTACTGATTATGAAGAGCAACAATAAAAGTGCATTTAACCTAGAAACAAGTCATGAGCTAACCTACTACATCCTATGACACTCTTTTAATTAACACACTAAAATACTACATAAGCTACTAGTGGTAACATACAGGTGGTGACATTTGAGGAATAAACCCTATTCTAAGGGATTAATTAGCATTTATTCAAGCACATAATAATGGAATTTTAAAGAAAATGAGCCCACTGGGCTTGCTTACCCACTTTTTAACATATAGAGGGCATTTTAATTAACTCCATTGCTTTTAGTGCATTTCCCAGGTGCTAGAGAAAATATTCTAATGCCTGAACACAAGATATGATAAACCAATGTATTTTCCTTGCTTTACCTTACTTTTTCATTGTAATTTTTCCATTTCCCCTGTACCCTCTTCCACCTCCACCTAAATTATGTGAATAATAAGAGTCTAGAGGCCATTAGCTGACTTGGGCTCCTTGTGTGCTCTGTGTACTGGGAAGAAATTCAAATAGAACCCCTGGCTTCCTGCACTACATCCTGCTTGTTTACAACTTCTGAGTCAACCACTGCAGAGGAACCCTGGTTTTGTCTTTCTACCGACAGATCAAGACCTACACCATCCAATCAGAACTCACAGTTTGGCTGCCTCATTTGCATAAAATGTACCTAATTGAGAACCAGGTTGGGAATGTTTGCTATAGTCAGCCTTCCATTTGTTTCAATGGAACACAATTTAAGTTGCTATCAGTCTCTTGGGAAGCAGCTTCTTTTGCTCAAATACATGCCTTTTTATTCTTTATTAAAGCTTAAAATTAATTTTGGTTTACAAATGAAATTACATTTTAAATAATAGATTTAAGTAATTTTGTGTTTAAATAATTTTGCGGAAATTCTAAGTATGAAACAAAACAAGAAACCATAATGTAAATGACTGAGAAATTTAATTCAATAATATGAAAAGCAAAACTTTTATATGCCAAAAAAAGAGAAAATAAAAAACAAACCGTAAATAGTGATTAGCAATATATAATAGATTAAAGATTTATATTTTAATGTGTAAATAACTCTAATAAACCAATATCGTAAAGATCAGTATGAGTTAAAAATGAGCAAAAAACATTTTCTAACTATATTTATCATGATAAATTTGTACTTAGCCCAATGGTTTCTTGTGTTTCTATTTGCATTTTACCTAACATTGCTATGTTTTTAGAAGAAATCAACCAAAATGATAATAATAATTCTATCTTAATAAGAATAAATTATTTTGGCTAATAAACATGAAAATATTTAAACTCACTATAATAAAATTAATAAAAGTTAAAACCATGAGGCACTAGATTTTCCTATGAAATTAGTAATGCTAAAAAAAATAGGTAATGATCAGATCAAAGATAGAAATTTTCACGTAAAATATGAATCAGAATGTAAACGGGCCTAACCTTTGACATTGTGCTTTTTAAATAAATGTTTTGGCCACTTCAACTTCAAAATTAAATTTTGGGAAATTTAGCTTCAGAAAAACTCTGTACAAGGATGTTAATCACAGTATGCTTTATTTTAATGAAAATATGAACAAGCTAAATGTCTAACAATCAAAAACACATAAAATTAATTAAGTTTGTATCAATGTAATGAATATTGTGACCATTAAAAATAAAAGCGAGAATATTATTAAGCAATGTATACAAAATGAAACTTTTAAAAACACATATAATTCAAACAAGCACATATATACTTATGTAAATACATGATTCAGATATCTGCTAATTTGATGTTCTACAGTCCTCTGAGGTCAATTTTATTTTATTTTTTAAATTTTAATAAAGTTATTGGAGTTACATTTCTAGGACTAGCTAGAGTTGTCCAGTTTCTTACCCACTACCCCAAAGATTATCAGTGAGGACATTTTGTCCTCATTTTATAGGTTTCTTGATTCCATTATAATCTTATATTGTGAGACAGTTCATTTCTATAATTCGTGATTCCTCGGGTATAAAATAGAGGATATCCCTTTTCATTATCCAGAAAACAACTTCCACATACTTACTGTATATCCCCCAAGACTTTTGCTTGGAAATACCTGAAGGAGATGACAACATGGCAAAGAACAGGTATTTAATAATAGACCTCCCAGTTCTAAATCCCTATGTCATCTACACCACAAAACATTTCTCACCCAACAGGCTTCTTCTGTCCAGTTGCTTGGCTGGACTTTCTCCAGGAGTCACATTTCGTAACTTTTTATTCTATCAGTTCCTGATTCCCAAACTATTGCTTGTTAGAAAACAATTCGCAATATCAACATTTCTCTATTATATTGGGAAAATCAATTTAATTGTTTTGCAATAATCCTTTAGTTCTAGACTGTTTCTAGAAGTTTAAAACTTTGCAATTAACAGACATTTTGACAAAATTTTACTTAATCAGAAGAGCCATTCTGTCCCTAAAATAAATTTCTGCTGAACTCCTTCAGAATCCAACACAAAATATAGTCAGCTTCTAAAAGCAGCTTTTAATGTTCCCTCTTAAGATAGATGTAGATGTTCACATAAAAATATAAATAAGTGTGTGTGTGTGTGTGTGTGTGTGTGTGTGTGTGTGGTATGGAAGGATACACTTCCAAATGTTTATGAAACTTATCTCTGGTAGTGGAGTTGGATATTTGAGGAAGTTGGTGGTGTTGTGCTCAATTTTTAAGACTTTGAATTTACCTGTATGTTTTTAAATAATAAATAAGCATTGGGTAATTTTTAAGTTAAAATATAGAAAATTAAAAGATGAATTGGGGCACATCTCAAAAAAACTAAAAAAGATCATTCAGACCTTTGAAGATGTATGTTTCCAGTGGCAAAGGAGAATCTTATTCAGAGTCAAGCATCCCTGTTTGATTTTCAGTAGAGACCACCCAAAAGGAAATGACTTGGGCCCTAGAGGATTGCTCTCTTGTGGATAAATGGAGAAATCAGTGGTCTCCCTCTCCCTTAGTATTTAAATTTTTTCCTCCTGTAGAAAATGCTAACATGTATCAAGGAATCCTGCAGAGCTTCACTGTCTGATAAGGTTCTCACGTAGCTCTTGAGCACTTTCAATGTGACTGGTGCAATAAAAAAGCTGAATTTTTAGATCCATTTGACTATCATTAATTTAATTTCACATGATGTAATCAATTTAATTATTAGAAAACTCTTAGTAATATTTTTAAAAATTCAGGTAAGTAAATCAAACTTTTCAACTGTACATTGTATGGAATCTAAATCCAAATAAAATATTTCCAAAGAAAACTTGCTATGCAAATTATGACGTATTATAAGTATAACATGCACTGCAAATTTTGAGAATGTAGTATTACATAAAAATATAAAAATTTCCCATCAGTAAATTTTATATTAATTACTTTAAATATATTAGGTTAAGTAAAATATATCCTTTATATTAATTTTTGGTTAAAATTACATAATGGCTCAGATTATACTTCTAATGAACAGTGCCATACGAGGAGATAAAGGATGGTCTAGTGTAGAAACAACAAACTGGTAGAGAACACTTAGTATACAAACTTCTCTTGTTGTCCATGCGACATTTTTACATTTTTTAAATTAGTTGCCAGTATCTGTACATATAACACATATTTTTATTTTATATATAATTTTTTAAAAAATTGATATCTGCTCTTGAAAAAGTACTGAAACTGACAATAGCTACCCCCTCTAACTAGGTCAAAGCTCTACATTTTGCATAGCCCAGCTACAGATAAAAAATAAAATCATTCTGCCAGACCTCTGAAGATGTTTGCTTTTGAATACCTTGAGGCACATGACACAGTGATGTAAAATAAGTGGGGATTTTACCCATTAAATTTGTTTTCACAAGTGTTTTTTGCATTGGGTAGTTTCCCTTTTTCTAGCTGCAAAAATTGATCAACACTTCACAAGGTGAAAATGCCATTGAACATTTTAACAGCTGCTCATAAATCAGGAGACAAAGCCAGAATGAAGCAACACCTTGCACTGTGGTACAGGACACCCTAGTTATATTTAATGCAGAGCCTGCTCCTTTAAATCCTAGGAACCTTCCAGGTCCTCTCTGCACTATTGGCCTATATGACAGGCTTTAATTAGCACAGATTTTTCACGTCCATGGATAGATTGGAAATTTGGAAGTAGTTAATGAAAAAGGTCTGTTACCTTGACCACTCTGAAATTGCAGTTAGAGGACATTTGCTTGCTCCAAAGGCTGACTGCATGCAAATATATGAATTATTAACACTATGCATACAAAAATAATGTTTTAGACTTTTAATTAATGGAATAATCATTTTTTATCCAATGTAATACACCTGAAAAATGTGAGTGGCATCTTTGTGTAATACCTATAAATTAAATATAATGGAAGTTTTTGATAAACATTCAGACATCGTAGCTTTCCTTTTGCCTGTTGAATTAAAGAAAAAAAGATGAAAAATGTTGCTATTTATATTGTTCCTTAGCTTGCTCCCCATCTGTGGCTTATAGTCTAATAGGATACAGAGACTAATAGAAATACAATTAGATACATACATATTAGGGATTCAGAGTAACCACCCCCGCAATATGGGACATCAAAATTTGTCTGCTAAACATTGAATCTCTTTATCTCCCTCTGAACTGCCTTACTTCCATCTGAACTCCCAGACCCTCCTTCTCTTTATATGTACTTAAGTTTGCCTTTGAAATTTTTATGCCTATGTGAATTCCAGTGACTAAATATGAAAACTTGATTTTCTTCTGTTAATCTACTCAATGTCATTTTAGTTATCTGACCAGCCATAAGGACCAGGAGACGAAGTGGGGATTTCCTGCCACACACATATATGCTCACATGCATGCACTTTTAGATTCATGTGTACATGCATACACACATACATACATTTGTAAGAATATTCACAAATTACAGTACATGCAATAAATAGAAATGAACTGGGATAGAGAATGATACTAGAAAATAAAGGGTGCTCAGGGAAGACCTTTTTGAAGGTGTACGATTTGAGGTAAGACCTAGAAAAAGAGAAGTAGAGAGCTCTGTAAAGAGCAGAAGAATGTTCCAAGGTGAGGAAAGAGCATGTGTAGGAACCTTGAGACAGGCATATTTACTTCTAAAACTGAAAGAAGTGCAGTATAGCTGTAATGGACACTGACCTGGCTGCCCACCTTGTGGGACATGGAGCAGTCCCCCCTGGGTACCATCCTCCTGATTCTGGCAGGCACAGCAGCTCCTTAGCAGAGTGAGCTAGACACCACTGTCCCAGGCAGGCTCTCCACAATGCTCAACATAAGCCACTCAGCCCCCAGCACTCACCTAAACCAACAAGCCTAAATGTAACCATCCAACCAGTAGTACTGTTACCATAGGTAGTTAGCTAATTATTAATAAAAAAAGGAAACAAAGGAAATTATACATTGAGCTTAATAAACTTGGGAGCATGAACGTGTTTGCTTCACCAGGGAGTTACAGCTTCACACCCCAGGGGATCACAACATTGCTCCCTTAAGGGGATTAATGCTTCATTCTTCCCTCTTCTGGTATCAGTATGTTGGGTGGCACAGAGGAAGGTGCTGCACCATAGAGGTCTATCAGTCTAATTAGAGGGTGAACCCATCAAAAACATGTGAAATCTTGGCAAGTTGATTGGTTCTTTTGAAAAAATACCTGGTCCATCCAAATTTAAGTTAATATAATCACAGGAGAACAACCTCATCTTCTCTCTCTCTCTCTCTCTCTCTCTCTCTCTCTCTCTCTCTCACCTACACTTGCCCCATTCATTCAGGTTTTCTCTCTCAGTCTAGTAGCTACTGGAGCACACAGCAAATGCATTGGCTCCAGAAGTCTAAGCTTTAATATGAAGCAGAAACTCTGGATATTGGCTTTTGTTTTGGCCTTGCTGAGGACGTGGTTGTACTTTTGCACGACAGCACAAAGGGAGATGGGGAATGGGTAATCCAAGGGCTTCCCTCTGTTTCCACCTGAATAAATCTTACCATGCTACAGTCTCCCATGTGTGGATCCCTGGAATGCTTTCCTTGCGATCCTGTGGAAGAACCTGATTTCTACCAACAACAATACTAGAGACTTTGCTCTCCTCAGATGGACCCTTTTTCTTTTTGGCTTGAAAACACTGACCCCTTATTCCCTTGTCCAGGTACTTCACCCAGAGTCAAAGCTCTGTGCCAAGTTGGACTCCTTGTTGGGCACTAAAATTTTTCCACTTTCTGTGCATTCTCCAGTCCCTGAATCTTTATTTTTTTCTTTAATATTTGAATAGAAGAAATCAGGTAGAAAACAGTATAGATAACCCTTGCTGATGTGACTCAGCTGGTTGAAAGATCACCCTGTGGACCAATGGGTCATAGATTTGATTCACAGTCAGGGAACATACCCAGGTTGAGGGTATGATCTGCATTTGTGCCACCTTTCAAAAGGCAACCAATTAATGCTTCTCTCTCATTGATGGTTCTCTCTCTCTCTCCTTTCCTTTCTCTCTAAAAGCAATGAAAAAATGTCCTTAGGTGAGGATTTTTAAAAAAGACAAATGTATAGATGAATTGGGGAGGTAGATGTGAAAGAATATAACATGGAAAGAAATTTGGATTTAATTTTAATTTTAAAGTCAGACTATTGAAGAGTATTAAGTAGGAAATGTGTCAATTCATATCTATAATTTATGATGATTATTCGCACTGTTATGCAAAAAATGTTTGAAGGTGAATGAGTGTGAGTATAAGGATGTTAGGAAAAGTGGTTGTAAGGGTGTAGGAACCAGTGTGCATTGAATGGATGTGAAATCAACATGTTGAATTAATATTTACTGTCATGCTAACAGTAAATGTTGGCAATTTCAACAACTGATGAGGAGAAAAATCAATGTTTATTGAGTACAAGCTACCTTATATGTTTCCCACATCAATCCTTGCACAAATCTATGAATATGTTATTGAGCTCATTTTACAGTTAAAAAAAAATGCAGACTCAGATATGTTGCCTAAAGCCACATAGCAAGTAGCTGAGATCTAAACCAGACAACAGGATGTCTGAATTTACACTATAATGTGTAAATTTAAATAACGAACAAGTATTGCTAAGGACCTATCATTAGCCGTTATATGAGGCCTACCAAGAAAAGTCAAGTCATTGTTAATATAACAAGAGTGGTTTGTGCAACATCAATGTAATCTGGCAGTGAAGGAGAATGGACTGGAATGTGCATAGTGAACAAAGATAACTTCACTGTACTAGTCAGTGAGGATGGTAGACACCATTGAGTGAACATTTGTACTGTGTGGCCTTCACATTCAAAATGAATGAGTAGAGCAACAAATTTACATCAAAATTTGCATTAAGATTGAACATTTCTTTGTGGAAACTATTTGGATATTTGGAGGCCACAGCTATGGGCAACTGGTGATTGGCAGCTTCATCACGACAACATGCCCACTCAGGCATCACGTCTTGTCCAGAGTTTTTGGTGAAACATCAAATCACCCAGGTTACTCAGTCCCTCTACAGCCCAGATTTGGGGTCCTGAGACTTGTGGCTTTTCACAAAACTAAAATCACCTATGAAAGGGAAGGTATTTCAGACCATTGATGAGATTCAAGAAAATATGACGGGGCAGCTGATGGCTATTGGGAGAACTGTGAGAGGTCTCAAGGTGCCTACTTTAAATGGGACTGATGTATCATTATCCTATGTATAATGTTTCTTGTATCTTGTATCTTCTTCAGTCAATGTCTATATTTTTCATATTACATGGATGAATACTTTCTGGACAGACCTCATACACCATTATTCAATAAGAGAAAACAAATGAAGACTAAAAAAATTGTCTTTGATTATTGTTATATAATAAAACATGAAAAGATTTGTTTTGTGAAAATACAGGAATATAAATTATAACTCAAAAGTCTCAAGTTCTTAACTCTTTTACTATCAATGGGACTTCTAAAGGTATAGTTCAGTCCTATATTTTAAAGATAGCTTTAAGTGCTACATAAAGTTAGTGAAGGAAGACATGTTAAATCAAGTCTGTATTGCTTTTTAAAATCTTTAACTAGGTGATGCAGGTCTTTACAAAATTGCATATGGGTAGGAGATAGTGGAGGAAATCAAGCCATGATGTAAACAAAGAACTGTTGATTAGTTGGTAGCTTTACTAAAGCTCTTTTTGTTGGGTACCCAAACAATAGGAGCAGTAGTCAGGAAGAGGGTATAGTAACTATCCTCACAGTTACATAAACAAGTCACCCTTGAACTCAAATCTATGTACCTAGCCACTTTGTTCCTAAATAATTCTCCCAACCTTGTTGAATATGAGTGAGAAAGGCAGGGGATTAATTTCTGTGTCATAGTCATACCCATACCCCATTAACACATCTTTTATGCCACATATCCTTGCTTTTTGTTTGCTTGTTTGTTTTTCTATTTCAGTAAGAAACTTTTGGTATCTGCATCATGAGTTAGTAATTTAACAAGGCCAATTATTCTTACCATTAGAATAGAGAAATAAACATGTTTTACCTTGTATCACTTTCCACTGGGAACATGAATGGCAAAAAAAATCATGGTCTCAAATGTTACCATTGAGTGTGCAAACACACCCACTAAAAAACAAAGAAGCTTTCAGTAACACTGGGTTTCATCCTACATTTGTACTTCCTGTTAGGACTAGAGACCAACACATTGCCTGCCCCACGACCTGCCACCTGAATCAGGCCTTGCAAAACAGGCTATGGGCAGTGGTCATGGTCACTGTGTTCTCGAGAAGTGTGGCCTGCAGTCATGCATGACCTGAGTCACCACCCATGCTGAAACAAAGAGGGTCTGCATGACTGGCCATGCACCCGGTCATGAGGTTCTCTATTAACAGAGGTGACTAAGGCACAGCCGGCATCCTGCTGAGAACTAATTACACCTCCATGGCCCCTTCTTCTCTCCCTTAATCATTTCTTAGAAACAAGGGCCATAAGTCTCCTGACAGTCATCCCTAATCAGGGGACATTGTTCTTTCACAAACACCTGCACCCTGGTCTCTGGAGCCGACCAGCAGGGTGTTCCACCCACTGAGGGTTTGCTCCAAGCCCTTAATAATCCCTCTATCCCTTCCCTTGGGGCTGTAGGCCACGAGGACTCAGTCTCCCTGCTTGAACATCTTTCAATAAAGGCTTTGAACTGGTCCACCTGACTCCTCCCTTCTTCCAGGCACAAACCTAACATTTCCTGTCCCTGCTTTACACCCCCATTCTGGGAAGATAGCCCCCCCAGAACTGTTTTCTTTCTGCCTCAATCCCCCACTTCCATGAAATTAGTTATATGATGTCATGCTTCATTTTATCACATTTGGAAGCAATTCATCACCCTTTTGCTGGTTGTATTAGTCCAAACGAAAAGCATATTAATTCATTTGTGAGAATAAGCTCAAGGGTAATTACAGTGAGGAGGTTTAATGCCTAAACGTGTTAATGTCTGTAATCAGAAGTATTTTCTCAGTACGGAACAATTGTTAGACAATCACTATTGGCTATGATTGCCCTGGTAGACAACACATGAGGTGTCAAGAGGGAAATAGCAAAAGCTTGTTTTGCAAGTATTGTATTATCAGTAAGTTCTCTCTTTTCCCCCCAACAATATTTTCTACTATGTTCAGTTCATGTATAGCCATCCTAATGCTTACTCCACAATGTTGATTAAGTAAAAAAAATTTAAAAAAAGTTGTATTTTTTTTATGTAAAAGAATCACTGGAGACAGCTTGGCACTCCCTGAAAGTCTTACCCTTTTCTTATTATTTCTCTTTGGTGCTTTGATTTCTTTCTGCATAAAATTACCAACTTAATAGCTTCCTTTTATTTCACAATATGCCCCAGAGTCCTCATTATCTAATTTTTTCCTGTAGTGAGAAGATTCTTAGGTCTGACTGAATATCAAGACCCAGACACTTTTAGCAAAGGGCAGTCCCTCTCGATTAGTAAGTTGCAGTGAATTGGATAAACACAGTGGGAAAACTTGATTATTGATTAACACTCATTACCCTTGCTGGAGCGATTCTGAATGTGAATTTGAATTTAATCTCCATTACTTTTCATTTCTCTTTTTACTCAATGTTTTATGATATAATTAAAAATGGAAATGCAATCATAGTTTCTTCTCTATATGGTATTGTTTTCTGGACCTCTTTTAGAAGTGTATGTGATTATATCTGGTTGCAAGGAACAGAAAAGGAGCTCAAATAGTTCATTGTGTGATTGAAACCTCCCCAACTAGAGGAGGTTTAAGCATGTTTAAGCAATGGCTCTAGTTTTATTTATTGCAATTCTCTTGTTTCCATACTCCTATGTTGGCTTTGAGCTCAGAATGGCTTTCCCCATAGCCCCAAAGAGCTCTAGCATCCCCAGTCCTTAGTCCTCTAATTGGCATGTGGCCTTTACTGGGGCTTCCCTAAACATCAAACAGAACATATGAGTTCCTCTCTGATGAAGTGACAGGGATGAAATTCTATTTCCTGAAGCAATGAACTGTGGCCAGGAAAATGCCCCACTCTCACTGGGTGTGGTTCTGGATGAGCATGCAACTGAAGTCTATCAGCGGGACAAGGACAATCAGAATCACAGGGAGGCTTTACTGAGCCAAGACCTCTGCTGGGAATTGGGCCAATCTCAACCAAACTGCACGACTTTTTTTACTGCAGAGAAAGTATAAATGAACACAGGTCTTTATACACGTACAAATAGTTTGATCGTTTTGACCAAAGTGATAGAGAAATGTGTTTAAACTTTACATAATCAGAGATTAAATTTAACATTCCAGTCTTTAAGTTTTTATTTCAGTCATAGTTCAATCAGAAAAACAGAAATCATTCTACGTAGTCCAAGAGTGAGAAGTTTTAATGGAGGTGGGATATGTGTTAGGGTAGTCAGTGACATGGGCACGGGCCACCAAAATATTAGGGTGGCCAGTGACATAGTCGTGAAAGAATTCACAAAAAGGAGGAAGTGCACAGAGTAAAGTTTTTATTCTCTGTCTAAGAGGGGAGAGGGGCTTGGTGTAGAGAGAGACACCAGCAGCGAAGTGTATGGTCTTTGAGCTCTAATAGGGGATCAGGATGGTGGGAAAGCAGGATGTTTCGGTGGGTCTTGTATAGGCTGCAGCCTGTTTCAATGTTATCTTTGGGTGCAGGGTATGGCCTTTGTGGTCTGGCATGTCCAATTTTGGGAGCCTCAGCACCTTCAGGGCACTTACAGTAATTTTCTAGTCCTGACGACAGAGGCTCATAAGACAAGAGTCAGTCATGCTTTATGAGGTCCAGCTAGCTCTGGCAAAGAGGGACTGAAAAAGGGGCTTTTGTCCTATTCATACGGGCGGAGGTCAGGGAAACAGCCATAGATTATCTCAACCTGTAGCACTAAAGTCAGTCGTTCTCATGGGCTCACTGAGATTGCCGCATCTGCCCAAGGTCTGGCTAAAACTGCTTCTAGAAAATAATAACCTTTCCTTTTCTTCCATCTTCCAAATCTAACTGAAGAACGTCTCATTAGTTAACTTTAACTAGGAATAGAATGGAAAAATATTCTGGAAAATGTCATTTCTAGATTCTCCTTTGTGATACCTTATAATGTAATGGTAGTAATACTGAGTTGACAGAAAATCCAACTCTCCCAACATCTTTAATGTTTTCTTTAAAAAAAAAGAGCCTAATTGAGGTATAATTAACATAGTATGAAATTTACCCATTTAACATTCAGTAGTTTTTAATATACATAATATTATCCAATCATCACTCCAATCTAATTTTCAAACATTTTCATCACCCCCAAAGAGAAATATTATATTTATTAGCAGTCATTCTGTAGGAGAGTAGCCAGAAGCATCAAAACTTGGAGGATGGGACTTAGTGGAGCACAGCCATTTTCCTGAGAGATCCCTAGTTTCTTAGTTATGCAGATGGCTATAGCTGCTCCATACGCCAAGGAGATGGGAGGGGCTTTGACCATAGAATGGTGAAGAAAAAGCTTATGGGGCCTGCCAGTGGCCAGGACCGGTCACCACACTGACTGGGTCACAGGCCATGGTCAGGGTTTTAAAATAAGGCAGCAGCCATTTGGGTGACTGGGCCACATGGCTTGAAAGGGTGCAGAGGGACCCCACCAGCATGCCAGGAAGTCTGGTGTGTAAGGAGGTGTCATGCGGTTCTGGATTAAGAGCTGAAGAACACCGCGACATGGGCAAAACCTCCCCAATTGGCTCGGATAAATGGGAGCTGCCGGGAAAGCTGAGCTGGGACTGGGAATATGGAGCCATGGACTTCTAATGTCCTAGAGGGAAATGGTACCTCCAAAGAGAGGCAGGACTGTGGGCTTGGGTGTTTTAAAGGGAGTGGGGCTTAACAGCAGAATTTGGCCATTAATCTAAAACTGTATAACCTTTAAATAAACAATTCCTTTCCTTTTCACCAAACTCTGGTATTGGGAGTTATGCTTTTTGGCAGCAGGCCATCAAGCCCCTCATAGATGAACAGCCTAGGAATTCTGTTTCAATTCCCATTTCCACTCTCTCCTACCTCCCAGAACTAGACAACCACTAATCTACTTTGCGTCTCTATATATTAATTTATTCTCGATATTTCTCAAGTTTTATCCATGTGAGTCATGTTTCAGTACTTTGTTTTTATTGCTGAATAATATTCCATTTTTGTAGATATACTACCTTTGTGTATGCAAAGGTCGATAGACTTATGAGTGGTTTCCACATTTTCAACTATTATAAATAATGCTGCTATGAATGTATACTTACCCATTTTATGGATATTGCTTTCATTCCTCTTAGTTAACGATGCTTTTTATTTTTGGAACTCCTTTCTTTTGTGAAGTCATCCTCTATGGGCCTTTTCTGCTCCTAAAATTTGTATTGACTGACTTCACATTGTAAGGTCCTGATTGCTCTTGCTCTCAGCCATCTCTCAGCATTATTTATGTGGTTGGCTTGCTTACTGCTTGCTGTAAATGTTCCTTAAGATCCAGCGTTGTCAGCTGCAACGTAAAAGCACTGCATGCGTAGCATCCATGAAGGTCGCTGTGCTGACCTATGTACTAGATGGTAGGAAAACTGCTGCAATTCTGCCTTGATGGAATGATCTTGGTCTGAAAAATGAAGCCTCCTCTGCATTCAGTGCTTATGGCAAAGCGTGGCTGTTTATTCCTTGCCTTACTCTATGAGGCTGGAGATATTGACTATTCCATTTTGATTTTTAAATTGAATCCTTGCCACAAGCCTATGTGACAGGAAATTGAGGAGTAGATATGTTGGTTCACTTGCGTTTGGTCACAAAACCAGTTGGATCACGCCTATATCTACTGCTTCTTTCATGTGTTCCTTAATTAGAAAAAGGCAAGAACCCTCAAAAAAGTCCCAGTAACCAGGCCCTGGAGACTTCCATTTACCTAAATAGGGATTATAAAATAATTCAGAGAACAGAAGGACAAAGTCACCACCCTAGAACTAAGCATATTCAGATTATTTCACTGTATCTCTGGACACTGGGTTTTTCCCATTTGATCAATGTATGTGTTTAATATTTTTCACCTCATAAATCTTTAGATTTTAGTTAATTTACTTTGATGGAGAGTAAATATCTGAATTCACTGGTTCACATCTTTTGATTAAAGACCTATGGCTTTCATCTGAGTTAAGATTACATATTTTGCAAAACAGTATAATGTAAGAAACAATAGCTAAAAATAGTTTCCAAGATATCTCTTTTACTATAATCTTTTGTAAATCAGTATTTATGACAGAAAATTCTCTTATAAAAGTAACTCTAAAAATTATTATTCAAAGAGATTTCTTATTTTATTTTGAATTCTGCAGCCCACAAGGATTTTGATGGTAGAAGGGGGCATCTCATTTAGCTGCAACACATTGCTTGGTACTTCTTTTTATAAAACCATGTTGCTTTGCTTTAGAGCAGCTAATGTGAGAAACATTTGCCCAGAAGAATATGGAGTGCACAAAACAAAACAGAGGGCTTAATGGGCTCTTTATTTAAGTTGAAAACTTTAAGTGTTCATGCTCTGATTATTTGAAAATATTAAACTTACATGATAGTTCTAAAAATATAAATCCATGAATAAAGTATAGTACATCTGACAATGCATTTTTATGTAGGTAGCAAAAGGCCAGGGCCCCTTCCCTTATCATTTCTGTGGCCTTGGGTATATCAATTAACCACTTCAGGAGCTCAGTTTTTTTCTCTAATGGAGATTCATTCATTCATTCAATGCATATTTATTCTAATATATTGGGGCCAGACTGCATAGAGGGGATAATGATAAGAGGATTCTTAAATCTAGCTTAAGAATTAAGTATATAGTAAGAGACAAATTCTATAAATAAATAATTCAGTACATTGTGATAAGGGCAATCAATATATTAAAAATGTGGAAATAGAACTAATCTATAAAAATTTAGATTAAAATTTTTTTAGATAAAAATGTTTTAGAAATACTTCTAGAAGTCATAGAAGATTTTGGTTTCAAATTTAGATTATAAATTCTAGATTATGAATTGACAAAGAGAAGAAGAAGGCCTTGAGAGAGTTATTGTGACAGTTAAATGGCCAACAAATAAGTCAATGCTTAAAATTTAAAAAAAAAATTAAACAGAAATTAACACAAGCAAACTAAATACAAGTATATATGAGATGGGGACTGATCAGCCTTGAAAATACAACCTTGTATGTTCTTATCTCAACCCCCCAATTTTTCCTCTATGATATTTTTGTACCAAGGTCTTTTCAAACTTTATATTAATAATTGATAAATTTTAGTATTGATTAAGCTCCTATATTTTTCAGGAACAGTTAGTGCTGGAATTTAACAATTAAAAAAAAATGTCCTACTCCCATATTGTATAATTTGAAGGGGAGAAATTAATACAAGAAAGGAAGGAAGGGAAAAAAAGAAGCAATTATGTACAGTAATTACTAAATTGCATAAACACAAAAACAAAGAGCAAAATAAATTTTGTCAGGGGATGAAAATTTTAAAAATAAATACTATTTCAAATAGAATCATCAGGGAAGAATTCTGATAAAATGATATTTGTGAAGAGATTCCAATGAAGTGAGAGAGTAAGTAAATGGAATTGTTTTGGTAAGATATTGTTTTAGTAAATGACAGTTCTGTTTGCCAGCATTTGCAATTCCTGTCCTTTCCTCATACCCATGAACCAAAACTCCAAACTTGGGCCGTCTCAATACTTTGTTCCCACTCTCACACTTGAGTTGCTGAGAGCTACTGGAGAATATCATACCCCCAAGCAGGTAGGTCTTCATCTCACAATTCACAGTCTCCTATTCAAATGAGTCCTGAATACTATCCAATATTCATTCTAATTTCTACAATCAGAGTTCTTACACAATCTCTACCACAGCTACCTCAAACCATTTTTGTGGTCTGCCAAACTCTGAGCCACTATCTTCTCTCCTCTTTTTCTTTTCCTTCATATAAATAATTATATAGAATTCACTAGGTCACAAAACCATTTGGATCACAACTATACCTACTGTAGGTGATTTTGCAAATTCTTGGTACAACCCCACAAAATTCTCACATACGCAGTTTAACTTTCTTTTTTCTCTCTTTTGTTTCTAATAGAAAATGTATTAGATTGCTCTTAGATCTTAATAGAAAATGCCTCTCCAATGTCAGTCCAATGCTTAAACCTATGCTTTTTATCAGAGGCTTCGTGCTCTCTTGTATCTTCAATTCTTTCAACTTTATTGGCTTTTTCCTATTAACACACACACACACACACACACACACACACACACACACACACTTGATTTTTTTGTCTCTTAAAACAAACCCTTCTTGAACCCTCACTTTATAGGCTTCCATCTAGCCACTTACTCATTATTAATTTTATTTAATTTAGTTAAGCAAATTTGTTTATTTAATATGTGATGGTGTTGTGCTAAGCTCTAGCGATATATTATTGAAAAATATAAATAAATACAGACATGATGTACACTAATGAGATAATGACAGTAAAAAATATCCAATTTAAAACTGTGATAAATAGTTTAAAGGAAAAACAGTGCTAAAAAAAGAAGTCTTCTTTTGTAGTACCTAACAGAGTCTGGAGATTTAGGGAAGTCTTCCCTAAAGAAACAATATGCTCTGAAGCAATGAATGTGAAAGGATAGGTTTTCGGGTGTAGGGACCAGAATGTAGAAATGCAGAGTGTAGGAGAATCCTACAGCTATACAGACAGGGTGAAGGCAAAAGGGTAATAGAGCAAGAAACCAGGAGAAGTAGACAGTTCTTCATCCAGAGTAAAGGACAATCACTGGACATTTTAGGCAAGGGAATGGTGCAATAAGTTTTGAGTTCAGAAACATTTACTTTAGCACTGTACAGGGAATAAACTGGAAAGCAGAGGTAGATGAAGCGTGATTCATTGTCCCAGAGTTCCAAAATGCAGGAAGACACAAAGGTAGGTTAATCTAACATGGTGGTAGTGATTTCTGAAGGCAAATTGAGAATGCTAGATATAAGATTGAATGCATGAGGGAAATATCAAGGTCCATGTCCACTTCTATGGCATTTATAACTCAAAGAATGAAACTGACTGACTGAGATAAAATATCCTGGAGAGGACAAGGATAAAAAGGATGGATGGTCCCTATGTGGAGTTTGACACCATGAATTTGCTTTCCATTACCCAGAAGTCCTCCTTGCCTTCTTTGCCAGAAATCCTCCACAGAATCCTGGACACTGAGTAGCACCAGGCAAAGGAAGGTATAAAAATATATATGCTTAGTTTTTTTTTTTAATTAAATTTGTTTTATTTTCCAACCAAAAAAAAATATTTTAAAGCAATTTTATCACGTTTTATCTTTACAACATTGCTTCTTAAGCAATTGAATGAAAGGTTGATCAAATTAAAAGTTTCCTTTATTCAGATGTATGTTTCCACACATATTCTGCTTGGTTTATTGGTTTTTGCATGACTCATTGCCTGAATTTGAGACAATAATATTAATAAAAGCCAATTCATAAAACATAACACTTCAATTTTCTTATAAGATGCTGTGCACTGCAGACAAACAAAAAGAAATTATCCAAGATAAGAACTTTGTCAGAAAGAAAATTAGGAGATTATGAGGGAGTTATTGTTTCCATGGTAACAACTACCTTTCTATTTTTTCTTTCAATAAGAAGGGTGCATTTTGATTTACAGGGCTGAAAATATTACTAACATCGTATGTAAAAGTACCAAAAATATACCATTTCTATTCTTCAAGCAGGGATATAAATAATTAACAGCTTCTTTCATAAGTTTTTGCTTAACTTGTTTTTGCCCAATGCAAATGAAGCAGTCATTATTTTTTTTAAATGCATTGGAAAATTTAAAGAAATGTTAAGATTTTTCCATAATATGAAAGGGCATAAAAAAACTAACTCTCTTTTTAATATAAGCATTAATTTCGAGACAACTTTTAAAAATTAAGATCAGTTTAGCTACTTAAGCTAGTTAACTCTGAATTTGTTTTCTTGGTGCAAAATAGAAATAATGTTATCTAGCTCAAAATGTTAGATAATAATAATTAAATTAAATAATTTAGAGATAGTTAAAATAATAATAAGCAAATGATTTCTATTATCCTAACTAGACCATATAATTTATTATTTAATCTCAGACCTTAAGAAAGTAAAATGAAGTAATAACATAATACATAATTTTTAAATATATATTTAGTTAAACTATCTACTGAATAGCAAATTGGCCTTATTTTATTGGTAGATTTGTAAATTTTCCTAAAAATTTAAAAGTAACAATTCTATTAACATTAATTCAAAAAATCTCATTAATAGTGTGTGATCCTCATTTTTAATAAATAGCATTTGCTCTTTATCACTTGAATTAATGTGAAAGTTAGCCAGCAATGGCCCACCTCTCTTTTCCCAACTCTTGTCAGATGAGATGTCACATATTTCTTCAAAAACAGCATGCAAGATTCCACTGATAAAGCACCCTCATGCACAAACAGCTGATAATATCTGACCCGCTCCAGTCATTGCTGGTGATGGTAGAGTATTTCATGTGTTCTCTTTGCTGGCCATTTGTTGTGCAGCTTATGTCCACTCTGGCCCTTAAAATGCATGGAGGTAGTAGACCATCAAGCAGTTGGAAAACTGGGAAATTATACTTCACTTGTAGATGAAATATGCATGGGAAATAGAGGCTGAGCAATCCTTTAGAATATACGGAAGGTAGCTTTAATGCTCTTGCTGTAGTGGAATTTGTTTTTTATTATATGGTGTAAATCTACAACTTTTTATTTAGTTGTTCATGAATGCTTTTTTTTTTAATTTTGAAACAATTCCCTTTGGCAACAATGAACTAAAAAAAGTTCATAATAATTAATAATCAAGTACTCAATTAGTTTCTTAAGGACTTCTAGGATGCCTGTAACAATCTTCTATAGTGTTGTACATGGAAGCAGGGACAGGTCTCCCAAGCCACACACAGCAGTCTCTTCTTGCATTTCTTTTGGGAGGTTACACAGAGCATAATGGAAAGTGACAGAGGGACCCACTATCCATTGGGACATCTAAATAGCTCTCAGCAGCACTAAGTCCCCTCCTCCCCCCCCCCCCCTTTGTTAGTGCTTTAGTCTCTGCCATTCATCTCTACTCAGTGAGGTATTGCAATAACACCTCTGGTATGCTTGCCTCCTCTTTCACTGTTTTGGTCAATTATCCTCTTGTGGTTAGAGTGGTATCTCTTGAAGAGCTACCGGATTACATCTACTGACCACAGTACCTGACATCCTCTTCTTGCCTTGTCTCCTTTGTTCACATAACTAGCTTGTCTTTCACGGCTCAAGCACAGTCTTACATTTAAGTACTTCCAGTAAGTCTACTCTGAATCTCCAAATCTGGGTATAATACTCTGTTCTATTGTCCCCTGTTATAGAGAGTTATGCTACCCTGACCACCAAATTCATATGTTGAGGCCCTCACTCCCTCAGCAATGTGATGGTATTTGGAAATAAGCCTTTGTGGAGTGATTAGGTTTAGATGAGTGACAAGGGTGAGGCCTCTATGATGGTATTAGTGTCCTTATAAGAAAAGGAAGAAACTAGAAGTTGTTTTTTTCCTCTGCCATTTGAGAAAATGGCAGAACATGGCTGTCTATAAGCCAGGAAGAGAATCTTCACCAGGAACCAAATTATTTGACACCTTGGTCCTAGACTTCCCAGGTTTCAGAACTGTGAGAAATAAATTTCTATTGTTTAAGCCAGCCAGTCAGTCAATGATTTTGTTATAACAACCCAACTAATAACAACAGAATAATATATTTTCTTTATGTCTCCTATTCTGAGACATACCTCTTTATATATAAATAGTACCAGATAGACATGTTATTATCTACCAAAATCATTTTCTAGAAATATTTCCTCTCCTCCTAACATCTCCCACAAGTTCCGTGGAGATAATCTATTATAATGTGTCTCCCTGAATTACCTGTACACAGCTCCCCTACATGCCCCCACCAAAATCATATCTGTAACTAATCCATCAGAGAGAATTTCAATTGAGGTTAGTTCTAGTCTTTCCCCAGAAATTTTGAAGTTGGAAATAAAAAAAGATATGTCTCATCTTTGGGTGGTTAAAGTGAAAAAGTAAATGTTAAAAGTCACATTTCTAGTCATGTAGAGCCAAAAACCCGGAGAAGATGATCAGCTAAAAAATAAACAAATAAATCCAACCTCCATATATTATTATTGATGCCTCTAGTTGGATTTGTCCATGAGGGACACCCATGTTTCTAATTTTAGATTCTTTGAAGCTCTCCAGCATCAATATAACACATACCACTTGTGTTTAAACTAAATAAAATTAAATTTCTGGGTCTTGCAATCAAAGAGATATTTTTATATGTGCTCTGTTTCTGTCATTGAACTATCAACTCTTGACCAGGGCAGATAGCCCCAAAACCTAGCGCTGTGTCTGTTATATAGGAATTTCTCATTAACAACTTGTTGAATGAACAATTGGATGATGATGAAAATTACAAGCAGACCATCCAGCCAGAGTGCCATAGAAATTTCAGCTGCCTAAACAACTATGACTCTACTTTTCAGAGGATCTTTGTGTGCTGGGTGCTAGGCTAGATTCCACAACAGTCATTTTAAAGACATAGCACCAAAATATGTTTGACTGATTACATATCACTCAAGTCTGACTTTATCTCTCATAGCTGTTAATTCTTAATAAACAAATAGAAAGAATCACACAGGAATACAAATTAAAGAGAAAAAGAGATGAATAGAAAAGAAGAAAAAGGAAAATACAGCAAAATAAAATGATGGTGGAACCTCGAAAATGGGATACATCAGTGAGAATGAGAAACTCAAAATTAGCATGTACTTAGTGTCGATGAACTGGTAATCTGAAATGATTTCAATATCCATTTACAATAACCCAAATACTCTAATAATGTCTTTAGGATATATTTTTATTTAAAATTATTTGCTATTCTCATTAGAGTTTTCCAAATAACAATTAATGCTAAAATGTGTGTAATAAAACTGCTTCAGTCAGTTTAATTTTTAATATTGGTTTGAAGAGCCTTCCTCAACTGTTTTCATGTAAGAGGCATCCCTCCTTCCCATTTTTCACTTTTACACTCTTCAACCCTATGGGGGTATTTTCTATTGGATTCTGTGTCTATGTGACAATACTATTTGCTAATAACTTTTTTTAGTCTTAAAATGTTGGTTAGCTCTGGACACTTGTTGCAAACATCTTATCCTAGTACAAATAAACAAGTTTTCAATCTATCATTTCAATCAGTGAGAGGTTCTCCTGCTTTAAAGCAAATAAGCTACAGGGGTCAATTATGGGTTTCATAAAACGAAGAGCTCATGTTGCTTTAAACAAATAAATAAACAAAAGTGGAGTCAAATAAGATTCCATATCTAAAAATAAACAACAAATAAGCAAAACACTAAGCAATTTTAGGGGGAAAATGATTGTTATTGGCCAAGTAGAGCCCAAATAAGGAAAAAGTATAATCTGATATGGAATCTACTGTTAGCTCATGAGTATATAGAGTAAAATTTCCAAAGACTATTAGTAAAATTACCCAGCAGAGTGCATTGTCATTACTTTCAGAGTTGGAACCCATATGGCAAGACTGGCTGATGTATTAAATTCCATATCAAAGCTCTGATTCTTTTCATACTCCTTGGTTATATTAAGCTAACTTACCCCGAGATTTATAGTTCTATATTCCTTTGGTGGGTAATATTGAAATGAGTTCATTTTTAATAAAAACCTTCCAGCTTAAATTAGAAAGGAAAAAATGTTATAAAATACTTTTGATCTCTCATATATATATATACCCACCAGATGGGTGAGATGTCTTCAAACCAAAATCTGACATGTTAGTGCTTCTGACTAATGTTTCTTAAATCTAAAAAATAAATTCATGACTGCACTTTAAAACCATCTTTGCACTGTTCACAGAGGCTATCTCCATTACAGCATTATTTCTGAATTTTTCATTTGCTGCCATGGGCTGTTCACATTTTCTACATCCATTTATTACTCCCAGACAGCTTACTTCAATAAATTGAAGTGGTTGTATAAAAATATTTCTCTAGTCATGAATGCCTAGCCTTGATGTTACCCAAACTTTTCTGAAAAGAAAGCAAGGGTAAGGATACAGAATTTTCCTTTAGAAATGGCCTTGAAGATACAGACTGGTTTTTATGTGCTATTTAGTCAATATTTTCATGGCTTGCTGTAAGATGTCAAAACCACGAAAAGGAGTTGTCTTAGAATCCTCTACACTCTGGTCAAATTGACCTTTAAGATTCTTTCCTTTACAGTTATTCTCTGATCATAGGCAGAGCCAATGCCCAGTCAAATAACATGTTTTGGCATATGTGTAAGTTATTCAGGGACCCTAGTATGGACTAGAGAATTGTCATGTCTTTATCGGCACATCTACCTTTCCTCTCAAGTGCATTCTCTTTCCTCACATTTTCCTTATCCATCTTATGTTTCATGGTCATCATTTTCATCATACTCTTAATCATTATTGCACTCTCTTATTATGTTATTATTTTACAACTTCTCTAGAAACACCACATCTTTGAATGAATCCAGTGATTCTTTTTTCCATATTTATACTTCAATAGCCATCACTACTGAAACCAGGTCAGAGTGATTAGACTAAGAATTCTTTTCTCATCACCTGTACTGATACTTCCACAAGGTTCATTCCTAGGTCCTCCACTTCTTTCATTTATAACTTCTTATCAGGTGACCCTATTGCTGCACATCACTTCAACTGTCACCTATAAATAGACTGTCTTTATAGTGTATCCTCCAAGCACTCAATTGCCTAAAACAATATCTCAAGGATGTCTCCAAAATATTAGTTGTTTATTTTTTTTTCTGTTTGAGATAGAGACAAAACCGTTTACTCAGTTATGATAACCATAAATTTAAAAATCATTTTAACACCTCTTTTTTTATCAACAAATTCAGTTATTAGAATATCTAGATCTATATTACTATATCTATCTATATCTATATCTTTGCTTCCTCACATCACCATTTCTACTTCTAATCTAAACTACCATCATCTCTCAGCTAGACCATTGCAGACACTCTCTTAACTTGTCCAAGCCTCTACTCTAGCACCCTTTAAACTCTTCTTCTCTCTGTGTACAGTTAGAGCAATAGATTCCAAGTGTGATTCTGATCATTTTAGTCCTCTGCTTATACCTTTTAATAATTTTCAGATATTCTTATGAGAAAGATAAAAATTTCTAACACAATTTCTAAGGGGCTGTAAAATCTGAACGTTACTTATTTTCCAGCATGATCTCAAACTTCTTTCCGCTTTCTTCTCATTGAACAAAAATGTATCCTTTCTCTGCCAGGAGTCCCTTGGCTAGGCCTTTACAATTCAGTTTTCTCTCACTGGTATGCCCTTTCCTCCCCTCTTTGTCTAAATTGTTACAATTTACCCATTTATATTTTAGCTCAAGTGTCAATTCATTGATATCCTTCCCTGGCCCCCCTGATTGGCTCTAAAATTTCCCAGTACAGGCTTTCATAGTACAAGATAACTCTTTTTTATTAAAGTTAATACTCTTGTAAATTGACTTCCATTTGTGTGTCACACTACTGGACCATAAGTTCTACAGCAACGGGAGATGTGTTGGTTTTTATCCCTAATCTCTAATGTAGTGTTTAGTTAAGGCCTCTGCAAGTTGTGTGTATGTGTCTCTGTAGATGGAGAAGCAATTTTTGAAGGTATTGGCAGAGATGAGGTAAGAATACATCTTTATGATTTGAAGCCTTAATCAATTCTCTCGTTGTTCCTATGATTATTATAGTCATCATCATCATTAGCATTATACTTTAATATTCTCTGAAAGTTTGCCATGTGCTAGGCATTACCCTAAGGACTTTGTATGCATTAATCAATACATTGTCTCGTTTGCCCTACTTTTCTTAAGAGAAACTGAATTTCATCAAAGAGAAGGCATCAAGGTGGGGCTGTAAATTCAAAATCAAGTTTCTTGATTCCTGAGCCTGAGACCATATCACCTTCCAATCTTGCAGGTCTAACTTAACTGTTACCTTGTCTAGGGAACTGTCTTTAGTTTTGCCCATGAGAATTAGCACATGTTCAATTATCACTCTGATACCACAAGCTAGTACTATTGTACAGCACATATTTACTTCTCACTTTTATTATAATTACTTGTGTGTGACTTCCCTTCTTCTTTGAAGAAGTAACTAAGCCTTGTTCCTCTCTGTATCCCCAAACAGTGCATAGAATAGTGATTTAAACATGAAAAGTAGTAAAAAATATTAAAATATTACATAATCATGCTTATTAAGCTGAGATTGGTTATGGACAAATAATGATTCTTAAAGAAATCCATATTCCTGGGTTAAATTGCCGAAAATATTGTTGAATAAGAATGAGATACAGCTCAGGCATCTGCTTTTGTAAAGTTATTTAGATGGTTCTAAGCATGGCAAGTTTGGGGATGGGGGATCATTGAAATTTGACAAGACTGTACCAGCCCAGAGATTGGCGTTCATAACATGAGCTTGCCATGTGGATATGTGAACGTATTCCTGGGTCATGAATTAGTATATTACCATGAAATTCTGTAGAAACAAGAAACAGGGACAGAAAAGCAACTGAGGACCCTTTTGTTTTAGTCTGGGGGATTTACTTCCACTGTTTAATGCACTCCCTGTGGTATTGGTAAATTAAGAAGTGTGCACTTTAAGTAAGAAATAACTAAAGATAATGTAAGGATTTGATTAATATATTCCATTTCCCAAATTTGAAATTCTAAAGATAATATCCAAGGGTGCATTCTCTTTTTAAACTATGTTCTTTCAAAATTCAAAGGTTAATTTGCATGAATTAGCATTGTAATTCTAACGTTAAGTGATGTTCTGTAACATCTGATCCAGCTCTCAGTGTCTTTTCATCAGAGTCCATCCTTTGTAGTAAGACCCATTCTTCTGTGAGGACTATGTTCCAATATGACATGAAAACACAAAATTTCACTCTCCTAAAATTCTTGGAAGTGATACCCTATGAATAACATATTAGTTTTCTAATTGTTGATATAACACATGACCCAAAACTTAGTTGCTTACAATAGCACATATTTCTTATCTTACAGTTAGGAAAGTGATAAGGACATGAACAGGTCTTATGGGGCTAATGCAACTCTTAGAAGGACTAGGCTCTTTCTGAAGGCTCCAAGGGAGAATCTGTTCCTTCCAGTTTCTAGCTTCCAGAAGCTACTTAAAGTCCTTGGCTCTTGGTCCCCTCCCAGCACTGGCATCACTGGGACCTCAGCTTTCATCATCATATCTCTGTCCCCAAGTCTAACCCCTCCTGCTTCTATTTTATAAGAACTTTTGTGATTGTGGTAGACCTATCTAGATAATCCAGGATAATCTCCCCATCCCAAAAATCTTTAACTTAATCACATCTTCAAAGTACCTTTTACTTTGTAGGATAGAATAGTCACAGATTCTTGGAATTAGGATGTGGATACCTTTGGGAGGCCTTTACTCAGCTTACCACAAATAGTATCTCAAATACAGACTATCTGATGCCTGAAACCTCATCTAAAGCATAAGAATATCTAGCTTTCAATTTTGTGCATTTAACAATTTTTTTTGATGTAAGTATGTTGCCTCGATAAGTAAATGATAGTGTCACATTGCAACTTACAATAAAAATATACATTTTGTCTTTGTCCCTATTTCTAGCACAGAGCTCCTAAAACCCTTGGAATTTCCCAAGTGAGAAGAGCTGTACAAGTATCTTGTTGTTCATAACAAACCCCTTTCAAACACACCTGAGTTCATGTCAGTGATGTGACTTTCTGAAAGGATGCCGGGAAATTTACCCTGTGATTGAAGGATTGGAACTTTCAGTCCACCCCTACCCTACAACCTCTGGGAAAGGAGAGGGGGACTGCAGATCAAATCTATTGACAAAAGATAACCAATTATGCCTAGGTAATGAAATCTTCATAGAAACCCAAAGAGTTAACGTTTGGAGAGTTTCTGGGTTGGCAAAAACACATAGAGGCTGGAGACAGTGCTGCATTTAGAGCGCATGGAAGCCCCATGCCCCTTTCCCCATACCTTGCCCAAAGCATTTCTTTCAACCAGCTGTTCCTGAATTACCTATTTTTATAACAAACATGTAATCTAGTGGGTAAAGTGTTTCTCTGAATTCTGTGAGCCATTCTAGCAAATTAATCAAATGTAAGGCAAAGGTCATTGAAAGAGCCAATCTAAAGCAAATGGGTCAAAGGCATAGAGACATTGGACTTCTGGTTTTCCACTGAAGGTAGGCGGAGAACAGTCTTGCAGGATGACTACTTAACCTGGGTGGGAGGGATCTGATGCTATGTACAGGCAGATAGTGTCAGAATTGAGTTGAATTGTAGGTCACCCAGCTGGTATCAAAGAATTGCTTGATGGTATATATAAAAAAACATACATTGAAATTGAGTGCAGAATATTGGATAGATGGATGAATACATTTATAGAAACATATATACATACACACACATACATACATAAGGTTTACAAACTTCCCAAATCAGCTAGTAAATCACATAGAACTCTGAGGGTCTAGAAAAGTCTTAATAAAGATGATCAACATGATAGTTGAGACTTAAGAAATCTCACAAGGGTGCTTCTTTGTGTGCACAATGTACTTCTTCCCACAGAAGCAGGTTCTCCTGATTCCATACACATGCACTCTTATTTCATAACATTAGGAAAATTACCTTTCATGGATGCCTGCTTTTCAGTCTAAAACCCAGTTTCTTTAAGAGCAGGTGTAAAGGACAGTGACATATCTCCCAATTTATAAAGTAACTAAAGATTTTTCAAAAGAAATCAGAAGGTATTTTAAAAAACACTTTCCTGTTTACATCCTCACTTAGCTATGACTAGAATTTTAGGCTTGAACTAGTCTTTCTTCTTTGTTTTTTGTTTTTTAATATTTAAATGTCATAAATTTCTAACCTTTTCCTTCCACTTTTCTGAAAAGCCTGTAAGTTTAAGAATCAGATGAAAAGTAAGGGGGGGCTAAGAAAGGCCTGGTTATCACTGTGCTCACAATATCCATAACTGTTTTTTCTTTTCTCCCCCTTAATTTTGTTTCTTTAGTTTAAAAAAAAAAATATTTTTGAAACGTGGTGGGGCAGAACATCTTCTCATTCTGATATAAATTTTAATGAACATAAGTTTTAAACAAGCCAATTAATGTCTTGAAATTCAGACACAGCTATATGCAACAATGCTCACTGAACTTGACTTGATTTAACTTAAATGAGAAACTGATTATTTGCTTGATTACTTACCTATTTTACTATAAGCGACTGAGCTTGAACCTATTTTTTTCTACCAAAGCATGTTGTGGAAATTTAAAGAACAGTCTCTGAAAAGCAGAGTATCCATCATTCTGACAAGTTCTAAACCCACTGCCTGTTTTCTGGTGAAGGGGTAAGGACCAGCCCTTCTGTAAGAATAAGCCATTTTATAATGTTTCTTGCTAAGAGTGTGTTTATTAAATTGACAACGGAGAGTCACCAGTTAGTCTATTTCATCTCTGCTGTCATTATAATACCAGTGCCATGCCTCCTGAGGCAGCCCTACCACCTTAACTTTATTCACTTTGTTCCAGCATTAACGACAACTGACTGCTAACTTTCACTCTTACAGCGACAAAAATACAAACTGTTTGCTGACAGCAGAATCTATTTCTTGGAAATTCTAAAACAGGTAGTTTACTCTGCATTTGCAACCTCCCACGATTTAGAAAATAATCATCTGGGGATTGATGGATGTAAGAAGGAAAGCTGCATAATGAATTGTGTTTGTAACATTGTGTATGATATTCATAAGCAAAATTCATGAGAAAAAAAAATTAAAGTGGGTCTGTGTGCAGCACTTCACTTTTGCAAGCCTGTTTCAAAATCCCTTTCTTTTAAACAACCACTCTTCATTCTTTTAAAATACTGTATTTTCAAGAACACACTTTTTCCTTTTTTGAACAAAACAACTAATACCTATTTTATTCACTCATAAGTTTATGATTTATAAATTTAATGTAAAAATTAATTTCAATTTACCTGAACTTTGAACTCCCCCTTAAAATAGGCTAGCCTTTAAGAAATGTGATTCTTTCAAGGAATCATATTATTAAAACATTACTTAAAATTCTTCTAAGAAAAGAAAAAATGTTTTATCCTTTCCATATTCTTTTCTAAAATTATGCTTCTAAATATCCAGAAGGAAAAAATAAAAAGGGTCTTGGAGTGTTAATAACAGCTATCACTCATGATAGACATAGAGGAGAAGAAGCTCTTTCTTGGGGGGAGAAACCCACTGATCCAAGTTACTAGAATTTACTAAGCTCTAGGACTTACTTTTAAAATGTCAGGTGTAACATGTGGCTGAATATTAATTAGTCATCAAGTATTCTCATTAGTTAAGTCTTGATATGATTTTTTGACAGGTAACTCAAACCAATAACTGTTTCTGTTATATTTTGATGATTTGATCTTTTGTTTCATTTGAAACTACATCTGCAACTTTTGGGACATCTAATTCTGCAAAATCAATAACAAAAATCAAATCTAAGGTTGTTAATTACCTTGCATTTAAACAATAAAGTAAGGGATGATACCAAAATTTGCCAATGATATATGTGGTATGCAGGATTATTGTCACACATTCTACTTTTATTCTTTATCACACAAAAGAAACATAATCCAGCAACAATCACTATATATATGTGTATGCAGATGTGTATATGCAAGAGCTCAGTCTCTTGTAATAGGTAAGTAATCAAGCAAATAAAGTTTCCTATTTTAGCTAAGTCAGACAGAGACATCTTTATTTATGCATTTAATATTTTATTTGTATTTAACGATTTAAATAATAGTGTGAACACCAGCATTTACCAGACATACCAAACAGCAGCTTGCAGAGGCGCGCTGTGAACATGTGTGACAAGCCCTGACCAAGCAGCATGCTTTGGCTATGTGCTCTAACCTATTCACACATTCCCTTTCTTTATTAAATATGGCTTAGTCAGGAATACTACCCTTGATTATTACTGATGGAGGGCAGATTTGAGGGAGCCTATGGCTTCTCAGAGCATCTTAGGAGGGACATCAGTAACAATGAAGTCATCAACTGATTTGTTCAAAGTCTGACCATGAGTAAGTGACAGGAGTCAAAAACGACAATAGAAAATTCAAACTCCTGAACTTTTAGTCATACAAAATATTAACACAATGAAGACTAAAATCACAGTCTGTCTGTCTTGGATGGTAAGGAGAAAATATCATTGAAAGTTTGTGGAACAAACTTTGGGGTGAGGGGGGTTTGGGAGTGGATGTTTCGAACCAAAAAGAGAAAGGGCTCATGGACATGGGACACAGTGTGGTGACTGAGGGGTGGGGGTGGGTGGAAGTGAAAGGCAGTATAAGTGGAACAAATTGTAATGGAAAAGCTGCAATAAAATATATCAATAAAAATGACAAAAAAGTTTATGGAATTCATCAGTTTTAGAGGTGGGAGCCCAAGGCAAATCAGAATAATCTTTTTAAATTAGTCATTTAATTAAACTGTTGCCTCTTAGGCACAAAGTTTGGAGGTTTTTACCTATTAGGGTCAGCTCCAGAAGGAATTCTAGAATCTGAGTTTACATTTTAAAAGCTAGGTCCTTTTCTTGTAGGGATCCAAATAGAAATTAAAATGATCAGTTTTCTTCTTCTAAAAGCATTGTGGGTATAATTGTAATTGCTATGGACGTACACCAGTATTATTTTTTTCAGTGTGACGTAAATGCGTGTTCTTTCAAATAAAGACATAATAATTTCAGGTGTCATTTTAATGAGGAATGGAGAAATGTTTCAAAAAGTTTATTTAACACCCGTCAAAGAGAAAATTACACCACACAAATTTAAACAGAAAATGAAGAATTTATTGAATGCTATTACAATAGGAGAGAGAGGCTAGAACTCAATATGAGCTCATCTTGCCTCACACAAAGGGCTGAGGAGTTTTTAAGAACTGGGATGAAGGTAAAGGTAAAAATGTAGAAGGTTGCCTGTGTTTGCTAACTGGCCTTACATAAAGGAAAAGTAAACTGACTCTTACGTTCATGATAGGGGGTAATTTACAACTCAGAGCAAGAGTATCCACTGAAATCAGCCTCCTGTCCTCCCACAGAGAGCAGGAGAGAGAATCTAGGAGACAGGAGAGCTATCTACCCTAAGAACTGCATTTCAACAGGATGATTTCTCGATCCTTGAGAAAAATAGTCCTAAGGATTTACGACTTTAAAAAATTTTTCAGAGAAAGAATTTGTAATAACGTGTTTTCTAAAGTAAATGCTGTAAGGAAAGGAAGATAGGGAAATAGGGAGTTTAGAGGTATGAAGAACTCTGCTTAAAATTTGGTCAAGTTGAGGGAAATATTAAGTTCAACCCACTCACATCTCACTTTCAAAAAAATGAAATAAAAGCAATATGTTTACATGTTCTTAGAAACTTTCTCATAAAGAGAATATCAAGCAGCTGGAAAGAGACATTTAGCCTCTCCATTTTTGTTGTATTGCCTGGAATTTTATACCCCAAATTATGTACTCTATGCAGGGAAACTCCGGGTCCCAAGAAGGGCAAATGTAAAGACGGGGGTTCGCTGGTGTGAACTTGGGTTGGAACTGGATGATGTTGGGTCAAGTCTTGAAACCAAGGATGGACTGAGTGGGATCTCATTTAAGAGTTCAGCACCTAGAAGAAGGCTCATTTCAAGAAATTACTTTGCAATATGGAGAAGTACACTAAGCCACACTAGTATTCACTATGTTAAAGAATATTTGAACAGAAGCCATAAGGTGGAAATTAAACAAGAGCAAATAAGCATCAGTAGGAAATTGGCTCTTATTAATTTCAAAAACCTATAGATCTCTACTTATATTTATACATTTTAAAAATATTTTCACTTAAGATCAGTTATTACTCCAAAAGATAGCAACTTCTCTGGACTTATTCCTTCCTAGTTAAACAAGATGTTAAACTCACTGGTCATATCAAAGAGGAATTTGGGGATTATCAACTTCTGTATCACTTGGTTAAAAATGCAGTTTCTTGGTCCCACAAGATCTATGGAATCAGATGAGGAGCAAGAAGGGATGAAAAGCAGGACAAAGAAAGTAAGTGTAAGAGAGCAGAAGAAGAAGAATCATAGGAAGAAATGAAAGAAAGAAAATAAACACTGGAAGAGATGGCAGGAATATAAAATTTTAGCAAAGTATCAAGGTGATTCTTATGCATAGTCAAGTTTGAGTACTGCCAGGTATCTTCCTTAAGATTCCATATGAAAGTACTCAAGCTTTCACAGTTCTGGTCTAAAGTAATTGGGAAATAATTTAATGTTAATAATCATTTTATCATTTTGTAGTGTTTTAAGAGCACTGGTGATTCATTTTCCCACTATACTATATTGGCCAGGACTATTACAATGATGTAGTATGTCTGTAAGCATTCAAGAATCAGAAGTAAAGAATCAGAAGATAGTGGTTATTGTCGGCAGCCGTCCGTCTCGAGAGACGATGGTGTAGCTTCTTAAGAGTCTATCTGCACCGCCGAGAATGGCTGCGCAGTCCGACTCGGGAGTGACACGGTATCTGTCTCCTCCCGTGTTGAATCGACATCTTGCGATGACGCTGGAGTGTCCTCTCCAGTGAAGCTGAAGCTACAGAGCCTGGGCAGGGTGATATGGAGGGTCTGCTGTTGCCCATGCAGCAGACCCCCCCTCTCTTCGCAGCTGAAGGGTCCAAGGGAAAGACGGAGTCAATACAGCTTGGCTTCAGGTGCGCTGCAGGAGTTGCCGGTGTTGACTACAACGTCAAACCGCCTTAGGGACTCCGGCTCCGGATTTTCTGTCGGGGTTTACTCCCTTAGCCTTTCCCCTGAAGAGGTATGTCGCAAGGCAGCGGAGGTTTTTTGGAGTCAGAGTTTTCCTTCTCTGAGATAGTGGTTATACATTTACATAATTTACTAAGTGATTTTCCTGACAAGTCTGGTATCCACTTGACACCATATGTAGTCATTACAACATTGTTAACTCTTCCTTATGCTGCACTTTACATCTCAGTGACTATTTCGTAAATACAAATTTGTACTTCTGAATCCCTTTCCATTTTCACCCAGCCACTATGCTATTTAACTGAAAATAATATTGAATGTCAATTGTAATAAAACATTTTTAATTAAAACAAAAATAAAAACAAAAAAATCAGAAGTATGGTGATGGAAAATGTCATTTAATATCTTTCAGCCCTTCGCTTAATTAGTTCTGAACTTCTGAAATAACTGGAAAATAGCTAGCCTCAATTCTTTATATGTTTGAGGAAAATAATTCTGAAATATTATCTTTAAAAATATATAATAACCTGAGAACATTTGCATTGTCACTTATATCGTAAGATGACAGACTTTGGAGAAAGTTTTTCTCCAAGAAGCTTGCTAAAAATCTTATAAATAAAATAACAGTATTTATAATAAAGGAGGAATAGTGAAGAGGAAAATGCATGGAGCATTCTGAGAGCCTGGGGCGTGTTTAAATGGAATACCACAGATGAAACATTTCTTTGCCAGAGGGTGAAAAACAGGAATTAGAAGGTCAGAGAGAATTAAAGAAAAGAAAAATGGAAGGGAATAAGGCAATTTTTTTTTTCAATTTCCACCATTACTAGCTCTACTTCTAATGACGTTTAGCTTACAAAAGATTTACCAGAAAATATTATGTTCATATTTAAATAACTCTGTATGTATAAAAAGTGCAGTGTCTTTATCAAGCATAATAGGAAAATAATTTGTATTTACCAGAGAAAAGAGCTATTGTAACAATATAATAGCACAATTGACAAAAACAGCAGTTAAACCAACTCAATAAATAAATGATATAACTGTGAATTTAATCGAAAGTGTTTGCTTGACAACACAGACTAGGAAATTTTGTAGTTAAAACTCTTTGGGCTCCCCTTCTAGAATTTTCACGTACATTAAGTATTTCCTTTGGACGTGTGTTTTTTGCCTTGCAAAATGTGTATTGGTGAGATCGTTTTTGGGTTCCCAGTGTTAGAAACACAACGTTACTAGCTTGAGAAGAGTGGGGGCAAGAAAGAAAGAAATATCTACTGAAAGTGACCATCGGAAGGGAGAAAATCCTTCCCTTAATGCTAATAAATTGGGGGTGTTTTTAATATATAATTGTGCTTTATTTTCACAATAATTCTGTAATGCAGGATTGAAAATCATCTTTATGCATAGGTGAAAAAATGATTAACTGGGAGGATATCCCACTTGGTAATGGTGGGACTGACATAAGAACTGAGCCTTTGGACATCAGACCTGTTTTCTTAATTGATCATTGTTTTGCTCCCAAGCCCAACACCACCCAATTCCTTCATACCTGGAAGACTTTACAACCTTTGGGAAGGAGCATATCTAACTTAGTTAGCAGCTAATGCTTTAACATGATTATATTAACAGCTAATTAAGAATTAACAAAGCTCTTTTAGGAAGTGAGGAGGTTTTTGCCTGATTTGGGGTTCTCTAGCTTTGTCCTGGAAGAAGGTAACTGCAAAATCAAGCACTATTCTGCATTTTATCTGAGCATATAGTGCAAAAATGTCACACGTCTAGACATTGATTCAGCCTTCAACTGGCATCTTCTAACAAGTTATGAAAAAAACATTGAAATTTTGTGGGGTGGCTGGTGAGACACTAACTTCTTGCTTATTGATTTTTAAGTGTATTTTATTCATTATGTTGTTACAGTAGTCCCAGTTTTTCCCCCTTTGCTCCCCTCTGCCCAGTACCTGCCTTCCCTCCAGCAATCCTACCCCTCTTAGTTCATGTTCATGGGCCATACATATTAAGTTCTTCAGCTTCACCCTTTCCTATGTTATCCTTAACTTCCCCTGTCTATTTTGTACCAACCAATTATGCTTCTTAGTCCCTGCACCATTTCCCCATTTCTCCCTCCCAGCTGACAACCCCATACCTATGATTCCTATGATTCTGTTCCTAATCTGGTTTGCTTAGTTGAAGTTTGTTTTTATTCTTTAGATTCAGTTGTTGATATTTGTGAATTTGTTGTCATTTTAATGTTCATAATTTTGATATTCTTTTTAAGTAAGTCTCTTTGACATTTCATAAAATAATAGCTTGATGATGACAAACTCCTTTAGCTTTACCTGTTCTGGGAGCACTTTGTTTGCCCTTCCATTCTAAATGATAGCTTTGCTGGATAGAGTAATCTTGGTTGTAAGTCCTTGCTATTCATCACATTGAATACTTCTTGCCAGTCCCTTCTTGCCTGCAAAGTTTCTTTTGAGAAATCAGCTGATAGTCTTATAGGCGCCCCTTTGTAGGTAACCCTCTGCTTTTCTCTTGCTGCTTTTAAGATGCTTTCTTTATCTTGAACCTTTGGCATTTTAATTATGATGTATCTTGGTGTGGTCCTGCTTGGGTTTAGCTTGTTTGGAACTCTCTGTGTTTCCTGGACTAGTATGTCTATTTCCTTTGCCAAATTTGAAGAATTTTCCGTCATTATTTTCTCATATAAGTTTTGAATTTCTTCCTCTTCCTCTTCTCCTTCTGGCACCCCTATGATTCGAATGTTGGCATGTTTAAAGTTCACCGAGGTTCCTAAGCTTCTCCTCATTTTTTTCAATTCTTGTTTCCTCATTCTGTGATGGTGGATTGTTTTTTTCTTCCATATGTTCCAAATCATTGACTTGAATCCAGATTTCCTTCCCTTCACCATTGGTTTTGTGTGTATTTTCCTTCCTTTCATTTAGCATAGCCTTCACTTCTTCCATTATGCATTTGCCATACTTAAGCAAATCTGTCAAGCCTGTGAGCATCTTTATCATCAGTGTTTTGAATTCTGTGTCTGCTGGGTTGGCTATCTTCTCGTTGCTTAGTTCTCCCACTGGAACCTTGACCCATTCCATCTTTTGGGCCATACTTCTCTCTCTCCTCATTTTGACAGGCTCCTGTGTTTGTTTGCCTCTCTGTCTTAGGTAGAGCTGTTGCTCCTGTTACATCGTAAAGGGCAGAACCTTAGGTATTGTCAGTACAGGGCAATCCATTTCACCACGTTGTGGTGCTGTGTGGGGGGAGGGGTCTGAGAGGGTACAATGCTGCCTGCTCAGCACTTGCCCCTCTTCCAGGGAATTCTTCCATCTCCCTATGGGCCTGACATCTCTCTAGCTCTTACCCTGGCTGTCATTCCCAGAGTGGGTGTGTCTGCAGATGTTCTAGGACTCTGGAGGCCCTTAAACAAGCGAACTCTACTGAGAGATTAAAAATGTATTCCTCCTCCCCAACCCCCACTGGTTTGCACAGTCAAAAGCAATGAGGCTTTATTTCCCCCAGCGCTGGGACTGTGAGCTGCGCAGTCTGGTCTGGAGCTGGGAGCGCTCCCCAGGTGACCCTTCCAACTTTTTAAACAGTGTGACTGTGCTTTCCACCATCCTCCCACTGCTGCTGCTGCTGCTACCACCACACTGTGTTCTCTCCACCTCAGCTCCACACCTCCTATCTGTCTGGATGAGTTTTTTTTTTTTTTTTTTTTTTTTTTTTTATGTCTTTGTTTGTTGGACTTCCATGCAGATTGGTTTTCTGGAACTTCTGGTTTTCTCTTGTTTTGAGGTAGTTGTATTCCTTCTTAGTTGTGAAGGGAGATGCAGCGTGTCTGTCTAGGCCTCCATCTTGGCCAAAAGTCTTGCTTATTGATTTTTATGTTATTATTCCTGATTATAAATTATGAATTAAAGCAAACAAGCAAACATTTTTATGATGACTAATAAAAGAGAAGTCCAAGAAAAAATCTACTGCCCCATCCCATACCACCTCCACTAGTTTCTTTTATGTATGTTATATATATGAAAGCAAATACGCCAGTCCTTCTTTTCCAGTGATTGTTAACTGAAATTCATTGTTGATCATTCGGTGCACATTCTTTTGGCAAGGAAAAGGTTAATGTTTTCTCTGGCCTACCTTCCTCTCCGGAAGAAATAGAGGCTCTCTCTCATACAGAGTCCTTGTGTTTTGGAATTTATCATAGGGAGTCCTCATATTTTGGAATTTCTTCATGTTTTCCTGTGACACATATTGAATTTTTAAATACTGTTTTTTTTCACATTCTGTTGACATATTATTCATATAAATTTACAAATATTTATATAAACATATATTTATATAATATGTAAACAAAATTTTAAAATATGAATATATATATATATAGTTTATATATTTATATAAATATAAGAATAACCACCATTGCCCCAGGATTCAGTTTATGATTGGAAGGGGAGGACTTCTAGCCTCCTTTCTATCAGTACACTAAGTTCTTAGAGATGCTCCCTCTGACCTCATGGGCAAAAAGTATCAAGTGAAAAGCAGTCCAAAAATAAATGATTGGAAAATACCATGAGCCCAAGGAAGAATGGAATTACCACTGCATGATTTAGAAATTGAGACATTAATAATGACCACTTGCTATAAAAAAATGAGGAATATTGGAATTTCAGAATGAACCCTGCCAAATGCCTTTGGGGAGAAGTAGTTATTATAACAAATATTTTATGCAAATAAATGACTGTGTTAATTTAAGCAAATCTTCTCATTTATTTAGAAGGTATCAATTACAGCTCAGAATTCCATAATCTCATGTAGGCCTGTTTAGTGAATTCTATGAGGCTTTCATGGGTGTCCCCTAATATGAATGCTGATGTGCCCAGCACCATGCAAGATCCTTTCCATATGCTAATCTTACTGCATTTATCCTGTAGGAAAGTGGTATTGTCAGTGTTTACTATACATAACTATAATTCAGAGATATTAATTAACATCTCTAACAACACACAGCTGTTAAATGCAATATTGGTGTTCAAGCCAGATTTGTCAGATTTTGGTGTTTCTGCCTTTCCTTTCTTGTTGCTATTATTCTTTTATTACTTAAAGCATTCTTTTGTAATTTCTACTTCTTCTCTACTTAGCATAATAATCTTAGATTATCTTTCCTTTGCACTTCTATTCCCTTCCTATATCTTCCTCAGATGGTTTGCACACACATACACACACGTGTACACAAAGACATATACACGTGTCTTTGACCCTTGATCTGTGTGTAGAAACTTTCCTCTCCTAGCTTGCATTTTCATTTCAAGTTACTGGTGCTTTGATATATTTCCAGGTTCTTCTTTCCTACTGGATGACATAAATAATACAGATTCCTTTCTCCTCATATCTAATAATCTCTACAACATATCTCCAAGTAAATTTATCTATAACATCTCCAATTATTCCTCTACAAGCCAGTCAAACTACTCTTCAAATATAACCCAAACATCTTTCCCTCTATGCTTTTCACCTTGTATTCCATTCTTTGAATGGTTATTATTTATTAAGTTCTATATTGAAGGCAGACACACCTCAATGACATGATAACAATAGCATAAGAAAAAGAGCCAGCTAAAAGTACACTGGTTTTATTTTATTTTTTCATATCATGTATGTACTGTGGCATCAAAATTGTATATTCTTGATGGATTGATCATATCTGCTGCCATATAAGTGGCAGGCACAACAGCTGACATAAGAAAGTCAGTTTTTATTTGGATGCAGTTGCCTGGACCAGCAGGAGCCCCACTGATTAGATAAGACATCTTCCTTGCCTGTGGTTCAGATCTTGTGCCTTCTTTCACTGCTAATCTAAATTTGTTTTGAATAGTTGGGGTCAGGCTTCTATTCCCAGAGTCTTTATCCCCAATATTTAGTGTGCTATATTCCAGGTTAACCCTGGCTGGTTTGGCTCAGTGGATTGAGCGTCGGCCTGCGAGCTAAGTGTCGCTGGTTCGATCTTCCAGTCAGGGCACATCAGAGAAGGAAAACTCTGACTCCAAAAAACCTCCGCTGCCTTGCGGCATACCTCTTCAGGGGAAAGGCTAAGGGAGTAAACCCCGACAGAAAATCCGGAGCCGGAGTCCCTAAGGCGGTTTGACGTTGTAGTCAACACCGGCAACTCCTGCGGCGCACCTGAAACCAAGCTGTATTGACTCCGTCTTTCCCTTGGACCCTTCAGCTGCGAAGAGAGGGAGGGTCTGCTGCATGGGCAACAGCAGACCCTCCATATCACCCTGCCCAGGCTCTGTAGCTTCAGCTTCACTGGAGAGGACACTCCAGCGTCATCGCAAGATGTCGATTCAACACGGGAGGAGACAGATACCGTGTCACTCCCGAGTCGGACTGCACAACCATTCTCGGCGGTGCAGATAGACTCTTAAGAAGCTACACCATCGTCTCTCGAGACGGACAGCTGCCGACGATATTCCAGGTTATCGTCTCTTTGGGGTGCTTTTGTCTCTGTAATGCTTTTGAGTGAGAATAAAGATATTTCTGTTCCTAATTATCAGTGAAATAAGAAAATCATAAACACACTAAGAGTAAAGAAACTGACTTTGGAAGACAACTTGGTGTATCATTATCATCTCTCAACCACAGTCCTCTCAGTCTTCTGGAAGCCTGCTGCCAAGCTGTGCGTTTACATTAAATCAATGAAAGTCCAACTATTTTTATGTTTTTCTAAGTAGAGGTGAAATATCTTATATTTTGGTTTACCCTCTTATATAATATCTCAAATGTAAATTTAAAATTGTGAGTGTGAAGTTGAAAGAAAGTTATTTTTGCAAATTCTTTGTTAATGCTCTTTATCATCAAATCCGGTAAATTTATTCTAACTATAATTACTGAAGAAGACATAAGACTTGATGAATACTTTGCTTATAATAATAAATAGCTAAATCTACATCTGTAGTGATTGCTGGGGGGAGAAAGAGCATAAGGGGGCTAAGTAATAATGGAAAAATACAATAAAGATTAAATAAAAGTTCTGTATCTAGAATTTGCTTTTATGTTTTACTAAGCAATAGAAATTGTGATTGTTTCACTTAGTTTATTTTAATTTAAATCTAAACTGGTATAATTATCTAGAAATAATGAAAGATCATACAAAGGAAGATACCGCTAATATATATCTTTCCAGAGCTATTTTACTTAGGACTTTTTACCCTTCAGTTATCAAGAATCATGGCTACCAAAATCAAGCAAAGCTTCTTCAAGTACAGGTATCCCCCTTATAACATGATATGTCTAAATAACATGGTTTCACCCTAACATGGTTAGAGAATTGGGGAAATTCCCCATATAACACAGAATTAGGAAAATTTCTGTATAATACTGAACATGATAAAATTTTGGACTGTATTAATCTAATAAACTCATCCATCAAAGAAATAAAACTGATAACATTAAATGTTTGTTGGAAAAATATATGGCCAGAGTCAATTCAAATTGAAAATCTAATCGAGCCAGAAGAAAACAGGATGGATGCAATAGTAGAGCTTGCTAAGTCTTTAGAAGGGGGAGGTTTTGACAATATGACTGTAGAAGATATCCAAGAATTGCTGGTAGAAGAAGAAACTGATGAAGCAGTTTTGGTGGAAATTACATCTGGAGTGTTCCAGGATAACTTAGGGGATGATAACACTGATGAAAATGAAGAAGTTAAATAGTTTACTCTAAAAAGTGTAAAGAAAGGCCTCAACTTAGCCAGTTAGTCATATTTATTAAATGAAGATCCTTGCATTGAAAGGAGCACAAAGTTTAAGAGAGAACGTCGAAAGTGCTTAGCGCCGTATAACGAAATTTATAAAGATCTTTCAGATAAAAGCAAACAATCTAAAATAACAGATTTTTTGCAAAAAGTAGAGCATATTAGTCAAGATAATGCTGAAGGAAGTTCAGGGGATAAAGATACCTTGTCAAAAAGAAAACACATTTGATTAATGCAGCTTAGTAATGATGACAAATAAAACCTTACTTAATTCATATCAATATGTAATACTTTTAATAAAAATTGCTTTAATAAATATATTTCTCTTAATTATAAAAATATAATAGTATTTTTTTAATTATTTTGAAACCTAACCCTCCTGTTTGTACAAGTTCTTTGTTTCATATAACACAGATTCACATAACGGCATTTATTAGGAACTTAACAACCGTGTTATACGGGGGTTACCTGTAATGACTATTATAATGGGGGAAATGAGGAGGATAAATTATTGTAACGGAGGAAGGAGGAGGGGGGTATTTCAGTACGGGGGAGGGGAACTATTTCAATAGAGAGAAAGCGAGACTATTAGAGAGGGAGACTACTCCGAGCATACTGTTTAAAATTATTTCAAATTTCAGGCACAAAGGGCTTTTCTTTTATATGGGCAATAAGTAAGGCTAGAAAGAACCAGGTGTGCAGAAGTATCATGATCCAATGTCTTGATCAAACAGTTGAAGAGAAAAAAAATTTTTTTTCTGTAAGTCTATTCTCAGAAGGGGCCATGTAAGGGGTTGCTCCATGGTGCTTGCTAAGGCTTAAGACTGGACCAAAGTTCAGGGTCCTCAGAAAAAGAGACTCCTGACTAAAGTTTGGTTAAGTTAGAGGGCATTTTGTCAACATCTAACAGTTGGGTCAAACAATAAAGCTAATTATTTATGAGACAAAGAATGGTAATTTGCAGGGTCTGTGTCTGGCCCTGACATAGTAACAAGGACTTATTCTAGGATCTTATCTAAGTCACATGGGAAGGAGGGCTCTTTGTAGTAAGCCATATCCCAGAACACAGAATGATAGAGGGTTTTTTCATTGCCAGTTGTCTAAGCACTGGGCTCAGGTAAGGTTCAACATTGTCAGGGCCACACAAGCTAAGCAAAAATAAAACGGATTGCTTTTTGTTTTGTTTTATCAAAGACTTTATTTGATCCATCGTTCATCACTGCAAAAAAAAATTTTCCACAAGTGGCCAATCTGTTAATACTAGAATATTCTTATTTTTCTCTCTTCCTTTTATTAATTATCCATAAGAAACTCTTAGATCTTCTGAGAGTGCCTTCATTCATTTATCTATTTGTTCAACGAATGAATCTAGGGTAGTGGTGTAAGGAAAAGGCTGGGTATGGGTAGTATCGGGTGGCTATAATCAGGAGATAGGAAGATTATCAAAGGATACCTGAGGTTTTATTAATGAAAGCAGGTTTTGGCTTCCCCGCTGCCCTCACAATTATTTCTTCAGCCTCAGTTGCTTAAGGGCCCCGCTTTAGTGTCTTCCACACCCCCCTGGTGTGGGCTTTTGGTTTTTTGGAAGAAGATCAAAGAAAAGCCAAACACCGGCTGCTCTTCCTCTACATTTTAGGACCACCCCTGCTGCTCCTTCTGGGTGTACAGCCACATTTCATGAGAAGGAATAATGAACCCAAGCTTACCTTGGGTTTTATCATTCTAATAAAGATATCATTCGTATTCCTTATTTCATTAGCCTTATAATCTTAAGTTTTATTACACAAGGGTATATTTTTCTTAAAAACTGTTATAGGAACACAGTGATTTTCTGCCCCTTCAGTGTGAAAGAAATTATGTGTTTATTTGTTTCATGGAAGAATTTACCACATTTGTTTAAATATAACTTTACCTTATGTAGTTACAAATTAGAATAATTGCAGCAGTGTCAGCTTTGTTGTGGAAGGAAAAGCCGCAATGCGAGCGTTGCTGAATGGTGATTTAATTTGCTAGCCACACTGGGTGTTTTGGCTTGTTTTGTTGCCTACCCTCTCAGCCTTATTCTCTGTCCTCTGTAGAGATGAAAGACAAAGAGGAAAAGATTTGGTGTGGAAAAAAAATGTGTTTAAATATAAGTACCTCCAATATTTTTTCTCTAGAAATAATAAAGGTATGTCAGTACAAGTTTCAGGGACTTGGTGATGGAGTGTCAGGCACACACTTTGGAGCAAATAGAAAGTTGAATCTCTTGCCAGCTCTGGGGTGGGGGGTAACATAGTGAAGTACCTATGAATTTGGTGCTACATATATAGGCATGTGAGAATGTCTGTGTTACTCTATTTGTTTAAATCAAACTAAATCTGACTTTGTATCTGTTTCATGCCCCACTGAACATAAATTTTACATTTGTTTTTCTAGGAGGTTCCAAATGACCTACATGGCTTATACAAGGCAAAACATTCATGAACGACCCTTTCAGTTTCAATCCACACAGATGACCCTCATGAGTTCATTACTCTCACACACAACATCTGTGAAATTCGGTGGCTCTACTACTTCTCTTCTGTTAATAGACAAGAGGGACATCACCAAGAGCTAGAGCTCAGACTCCCAAGTGTTTTGTTCCCCACAGAAATGTTGTCATTGTCCCTGGAGCCTGTGAGGATACTTGTCTCCAAATGCTGCCCCTTTTCTGTTCTCAAATATGCTTCCCATTTTCTTGCTCTGGCTGCTTCACCAGAGGAGGAGTTTCTCTGTCTCCTTTACAGAAACACTTCAATTTATTTAGACTTTCACAAGTGCTGAGGAGGTGGTTGTGTACAAAAGTCCTTGAGACAAAGAAAACCAGGCACTGCCTGCTGGAATGGCAAAGCAGAGAATACACAGAACAAAGTACGAATAACTTTTATTCTTCTTGATTATTCCACAGTAGAGAAAACAACATCTGAATTACCATCTGAATACATTTTTCTGCCACCTTGCACGCTCAAATGTTGTAAGGGAATTGCCTGAAATATTAATCTCTTTCTTATTCACTGTGGGAGAAGCAGATGGATGGGAAAAATATCATATAATGGGATTCTCAGCTGGGTTACTGACTTAATGTTTTATATATATATATATATATATATATATTATGAATGGTCTCCAAAAAATCCAGAAAAAAGCAAAATGTGCCATTGTCAAATAATGAAGATTCCAAGGTAGGGTGGGTGAAATATAGCAACAAGTCAAAAAGCTGAGCTGAGAAACTAGAGTAAACTCTGTCCATGGGCTAAACAACTATCTGCTCTGGTATCGGAATATAATACAATCTAATATTAATATATTTTTTAAGGAATGGAAATGTATAAATTATGCTATAATTCATAATTTATAATGGTTTGAAGGTGTGCTGTAAGTTAGGAAGTTACATTTAATGCTTAGAATCTTAAACCTTTCACCGTCTTTCAGAAGCCTCACAGAATTTTCTGATCCAAATAAGACAAACATTATATATTTCTTGTGGGAGGCTTCAGGTATGAATCAAAACTCCACAAATGTGCTCACAATACTTTAACTTGGGGAACACAACCATATGAGTTTATGTTTTTGGTGCTTATATTTTAAGCTTTAAATTGAAGGCCAACATACATGTTTATGAAACTTTTCTTATTCCTTTCTTTCACAGGTCAGACCTTCAAGGTGTTAAAAATAATGGCTATATCATGCTAATTTTTGTGAGGAGAGTAAAAATGACAGAAAAAAGGACAATCTGGGAGAGGAACTTTACCTCCCCATCAGCTGATCATTATTGTTTGTTCCTGTATTCTTTGTGTCTCTTATTGTCTAAGAAATAGTGTTTCCTCTTTATCTTCAGTCAAGTAAAATTTAATGGCTCTTGTCTTGACAGTTTAGCTCATTCAACTTCTCTTGCAAGTGAGTCAATGGCCCCTTATAATAAGATGAGTAGCAGAGGTTGAGGGAATTGAATTCAGAATCTGAAACCCCATTCCTGCTCCTGCCTCTTAATATCTTTGAGATTGTGCAGCTATTTAACATCTTTGATTATATTTTATCTTATCACAAATACTATTAATAATGCTTGTAGCCTATATATTATAGGGAAGTTATAGTGACCATCTCTATATGGTATATAAGTACTTGGTAAAGTAGTATGTCAATAAAAGAACCAACCTGTTGCAGGAACGCACATCTCTGGGTAGGGGCATTTCATGCCCCTCCGCCCAGGTGTCCTGTGATTCAGGAGATGAGCTGATCTTGTCTCCGAGTGCAGCTTTAGGCTGTTCAGGCCACTGAATTATGGAATCCTGAGAACAAAGAGGTCTGTTGAGTACTCCATCTGCCTCCTTGTAGATAAAGTCTTAAATTGGAGCTAGCCTTGAGGATTAGTGGCTCTGCTTTGTATCCCTGATAGGTGCTATCTAGACCATAAGTTACCCTGGCTGTATTTTAACATTAATGATACATTGTAAGAATTCTTTCACTTGTAAAAATTCTTTTATTGTTGGTTGTAAAGCTCACACCCCTTGCTTTATTTTTAGTAACTTTTGAAATCCTAATAAAAAGACAGTGAGGCTTCTCTCTCTTTTCTGATGTCCTGAGCGGACCACAGCCCTCCGTTCATTGCTGGCCACTCATCCTGCTTGCTGGAATTATCTCAGCGTCCCTGACCATATTCAACACTTCACTAACCAGAAAATTAAAATAACATACATCTGGCTGGATACATTTTGGCTAATAGCCCCAGGCATTTTCAAAGTTCTCATCCAGAATAATTCTGAAAAGATTAAGTCAGGAAAGACAATTTTGAGAAAAGTCTTGAACAAATGTGAACATGGGTTCAGAAGAGGTGAATTAAAGGGTATGTGACTCCTATGGTAGAATTATTTATATAATATATGTATATATTTGCACTGTTTCCCAGTATTTTTCTTTCTCCATTTAGGCAGATAGGAGGCTAGGTGATCTCTTGCCTCAGGGATGGGCTGTGGTAGGGAGAAAAATAGAAGTAGGCTTCAATTGTACTTCCTGGTTTTTGTTTTTCAAAACCTAAACTCACTGGAAGGATTATATGAAATTATCTTTAGAAGTATCTGAAGATTTAGTGCTTCTGAAGGAGTCATTAGAATTAATTCTAATTGATTCCTGTAGACCAGCAAAGGGCCAGAGATCTGAGAAAACAAGAGGAGTGGCAACAACTCAGAGAAAAATGTCTGCCTGATTCTCCAGCTTTTCAAAGATGCTCTTCCTCAAACACATGCAGAAGTTCCAAAGGCAGGCACCTGACGTCATCATGTGAACTGGAATGATACATAACTTGTCAATAAGATGTGGGCTTTTGATTTCCAGCCAAAGGGATCTCCCCAGAGTCTAAGTCCTTGAGATTTGTCTGTTCCTCCAAGGGACAGCCCCAGTTGGTCTCATTTGTCTTCTTAACCAGCATAATCAGTACCTGTTGTCAAAATTAAATTGACTTTAAAAAATTATTTATTCTTAATGTTTGAATTATGAAATGTCTTAAAAAAAAAGAGAAATAATAATAAGGAAACCAACTTAATTGGCAAATATACTACTTCTTTCTTGCCACAACCAAGCTACAACTCAATCTAATTGCTTAGAAGATTTAATTGTTATTAATTGGTCTATCAAGTCTATTTATGGTATTACACCTGTTATTCAATTAATATTTATTGAACACCCTCCATGAACATAATGCTGAGCATGGGAATAATTTAGTTATTATATAGTAATTGAATTAGTTTTATAAAACAAATAATTCTTAATCTCATGCTTCCCTCACATTCTGGTAGTTATGTGCTTGAATAAAGCAGATTTCAAAACCATGTCTGAATCAATCATCATTCCCCAAACAAAATTCGAATTACAGTTGTTATTAAGTAACAATATGAATGTTATCAAATCTGGTTTTTTCATGTAAAATTATGGAATTTAAAGATGAAAATGACCTCTGAGGGTATGACTCCAAATCTCTTCCAATTCTTCTGTTTAACAAATATGAACACTGAACCAAAAATTTAACTCATGTATCTAAAGTCACAAAGTTAAATAGTGACTGAAGAAGAATTAGAATTTGGAATTTCTGACTTCTGGTCTATATTCTTCTTTTTATATAGTGAACATGTGTACCCAATCTTCAAAGTGATTATCTTATCTAGGGTAATTATACCTGAAGAAAAAAATAGCATTGAATAATTATATTATTATAATAACCAACATCGTCCCTGGCTGGTTTGGCTCAGTGGATTGGGCGTCGGCCTGCGAGCTAAGTGTCGCTGGTTCGATCTTCCAGTCAGGGCACATCAGAGAAGGAAAACTCTGACTCCAAAAAACCTCCGCTGCCTTGCGGCATACCTCTTCAGGGGAAAGGCTAGGGGAGTAAACCCCGACAGAAAATCCGGAGCCGGAGTCCCTAAGGCGGTTTGACGTTGTAGTCAACACCAGCAACTCCTGCGGCGCACCTGAAGCCAAGCTGTATTGACTCTGTCTTTCCCTTGGACCCTTCAGCTGCGAAGAGAGGGGGGGTCTGCTGCATGGGCAACAGCAGACCCTCCATATCACCCCGCCCAGGCTCTGTAGCTTCAGCTTCACTGGAGAGGACACTCCAGCGTCATCGCAAGATGTCGATTCAACACGGGAGGAGACAGATACCGTGTCACTCCCGAGTCGGACTGCACAGCCATTCTCGGCGGTGCAGATAGACTCTTAAGAAGCTACACCATCGTCTCTCAAGACGGACAGCTGCCGACGAATAACCAACATTTATTGAGTTTTTACTGTATGTTAGCTACGATTCTGCATTAATCTTCTTATCATATTTTTGAAACAATACTATAAAGCAGATAATATTAGTGTTGTGATTTTACATGTTAAACTGAACCAAGAGCCAAAGAGAAGGTGCCAAGTCATATGTCTAGTAAGTGACAGATTTCCTATTTAAAATAGGAAGTCAGACAACAGAGCTCAGCCTAGTGTTATATAGTTCCTCAAATTATAGAAAATTGACCAAAGTAATGTTAGTTACTTATTCATTTAGCAAGTAATTAAGTCAAATAGTTAAAACTTCTATGTACCACGCACTGATTCAGGCACTGGAGATAGACTGTAAATGAAAAGAATAAAGTCTCTGAAATTGTATATTTTATATTCAGATATTTGTTAGGTGCTTTTAGAGTGCAAGACGACATTAAACTATGTTTGGTTATCTTAACTGATAGGAGGTTTAATCAGAGAAAATGCAAATGATAAGAAACACCAAGAAACAGGTCCCAATGCTGCATAGCCAGGCTCACAGAATGCACAGACCCAGCAGCAGCTTTGGAACCTCAGGGGCTCTGCTGCTATGAAGAGGCATCCCCTAAACTTGTGATCTGATGTTCACAGGATTCAGCCTGGTCAGCTCTCTGCTCTGACTCGTACTCAGTCTCTGGATGGTTCTCAAAATTCCAAGGAGACTATCTGACTAGATCACCTGTCACTGTGTGACACAGAGAAGGTCGGTTAGGCCAAGCTGCCATGTCTGATCAAGGCATGGCTGGTGGCCAGCTTCTGGGTGGCAGCATCCCAATCAGGTGCCAACTCTTGTTGAACCAACTCTGGCCAGGGTTCAGGATCATGATCGGCAGAACATGAAGAGAGTTACAGGGTGATGGGGCTCAGAGAGCCATATTTAGCACAATGGCAATATTCCAATGCTATAAGTTACAAGACTTACACATCATTACTTTGCCTACATATAGCTATTCATTCATTTTTACAAGCAAACTTTTGTTGAGAATTAGAAGAGACCGGGGTAAGCAGAGTTGCACAAAAAGAACATTTCATCTGTAGTTAGATTATACTTATCTTGACCAGATTCATTTAGCTGAAAAATAAAATATAAAGTTCCACGCAATTTCACAATTTTTCTTACTTCAACAGAGTCCTTTCAGATAGCCCCTGTGTTTGTTTTTATATAGTACCTTTTTAGGTATTGAAGATGAAAATCTAATGATAAAAAGGACATAGTCCTCCACCCCAGATATGCATGAGGAAATCAGACAAGAAAATCAACAAGAGTTTACAAAGATAATGATGCTAAGAGAATGCACAGCAGAGATATCTTTTGGGGCTAGAGCTGGGAGAAGGGAGAGGTTCGAAGAGGCTTCTCAGAGAGAAAGAAACCTAACTGTACTCTAACAGATGAAATAAGAGAGATGAGCTTCCTATGCAGAGAGAGCACCTGGATTATCAGAGGAAAAAAAAAAAAAGCAAAGCAGCAGTGGGAAATAGGAAGTAATTCAGAATGGCCAGTGTGAAGAGAGTAGGGACAGCGGGAGTAAGGGGCACAAGTTCAGGAAGTTGGGAAATGTGGAAAGGGAGCTTAGGAAGAAGGCTGCTGAGAATGTAGTCAAGAAAGAAGTTAGGATGGCAGGCCTTAGAACAGACAGAAGAAAATGAGGGAGAGGCACAGATACACATACTGAGTGCTTAGTAAATTATTATTTACCATATAACAGAGGCAGTCCTGAGCAGCCAGGCAGAATCTATTTTCTCTTTTCTGAAATCTGCCCTGGCATTCTCTGGTTTTGCAAAGCACATAGATTTTCCTAAGAAAAAGGAAATCTCACTACGTGTCTCTCCCCTACCTCAAATACAGGAAGACCACTCCAGAATCTTAAATTAACTCCCTTTTTCTGTGTAGTAGAGACCCACAGGCATGTCAAGTATAACCCGGTCCCCCAAGTCAAGTAAGTAGTCCCTTGCTATATCATGGTTCACTTATCTCGATCTCACTGTATCACAGGATTTTTAAAATATTATATTTATTTAATGATTTATTGAAGGATTTTGCGGTACTTTATATGTGTGTTGTTAAAGTTACATAGGTTTAAGAGTGTAGAATAAACGTAAGGTTCCTACTTTGCACGGTGGGGGGTGGTCTGGAATGTAATAACCATGATAAGTGAAGGAATACTGTAGTTTAAAACCTTGTTATACCTTCTATCCAAAGTGGCATTTCTCACATAAAGGGTAGAAACAAGAAGTACTTTTAAAAAATTATTTGTCACAAATGACACTGATTTTTTGTTAAAACTTTTTACATTGAATGTATTGAGGTGACATTGGTTAATACAATTATGTAGGTTTGGATGCGGAGAGATCTAATCAGATCACTGGAGAGGAGTAGGGGGAGAACCGTAGGAGGAGGTTTCCTGAGGCAATGATAAACAGCCTAGGACAAGACTGGCTGAGAAGCTGAACACCTCTGGAGTGCATGGAATTATGGGCCAGGAGATTTAAAATAAAAAGAGGACAGAGATGGGCTCTTCAATTGTCTTCCTTGAGGATGCTGGATGATCATGTTGCAGCTGCCTGCAGCTGGTATTTTGGATGGTAGAAGGAACTCCGGGTGCAGCCTAAGATTGGGCTGGCCTGGTGGGGGGTGGTAAGGTTATTCTTCTTTGGGTGTGCTAGAGGGGACAGGGTCTTAGACAGAAAGAAGCCTGCCATTTTTCCAAAATTGTGTAGTTTTTGTACCTTATGTTGTTTTCATTTGTGACCTAATCTTATAGAAATAAGATAGTTAAAAACTAATGGAGAATGTTAGGGGAACTCAAGAGTTAGAGGTTAGCCTTAATTGATAAGCTTAAGTGACTAATGAATGTAGAAAGCTGTTATTCTCAAATTGCGTACCTTTATCACCAAATCTTTGCCTCTGCAATTTTGCCTACAGGGTTGCAGTGGGCAGCAGGACCCCAGTTGCTGTTTGATAACAGTTTCACGTGCACAATTCTGTAATACATCATCTGTATATTGTATTGTGTGTTCAAGTCAAATCTCCTTCCATCACCATTTACCGCCCCATCCGCCATACCCTCTTCTACTTCTTCTCACACCACTTTCCCTCTGGGAGTCACCACTTTCCCTCTGGGAGTCTGCGTCTACGAGGGTTTGGTTGTTATTGTTGTTGTTTCCTTAATCCCTTCACCTTTTTCACCCAACCCAGCAACACCCCCTCCCTACTTCACTGACTTGTTAACAACCTCTTCTGGGTAACTTCTTTATTAGGTATTGAGTTAGATGTTGAGAATGTAAAGATGAAAAGGACCCATCTTCCTTAGTCTTAAGTATATCATAGCACAAAGAGATAAAAATTTAAATAAATAGTCTCAGAGGAAGGGTTACTTGTGCCAAGTATTGAATAGTATGTGGAGGAGGTAAAGGAGTCATGAAAACTAAGTCTGATGATGATGGTGGAGCCCATACTGAGTTTAGGCTTTATTCTATAGGCAATGGCTAGCCTTGAACAGAAAAGTTAAGCAGATAGAGTACCCTGTGGTCTCATACTTTCTTTGAAACCTCTGTCAGCTTATAAATGCAATGGGTTCCAATGTCTGATTGCATGATGTTTTAATAATTAAACACCTTTCTCTCCCCTGCCCCTCACACACATACCAGATATCATGAATGTACATTGCACATACTGGAAATTCCCCAGCATAAAGTCTAAGAATTAGTTGGGCAGTTTTTTATCAACATGATTTACTATGCAAACATTTTAGCCCACCTTGGGTAAATGCTGAGGTCTTCCCTCCCAAAGTCAAGCACTGGTAGGCATATTCAGAAAATTATGTGATAGCCTTAGACTGAATAATTTAGCATCCTTGAATTTAGAGAGACATTTGTCATGGATAATTCTGGTTAATTGTGAACATTACCAGCTCTGAAGACCTAAGAGAAATCAGGCACAAACAAACATAATAAGCAAGGCCTTTAAAAATATATTTACTTTTAAAAATAAATTCCTGACAACAAAATAATTTTTCCATGAGTAGTAAAAAATGTATAAGTCTTGAAGTTAAAGAGATGTGGGTTAAAATCTCAGCATCACCATTGACTTGTTAGTGCCCTTGTAAAAATATATTTTACTACCTTAACGGTATCTCCACAGGCTAATTGGGTCTATTTACCCTCTAGCTAATTCTTATGCTCCTAAAGTGTGAGAACTGCTATTCTAAACATAATGAGGTAGAATAAATAACAGTGGTTTGGATGGGTAACAATCCTCTAGGAGTTTAAAATCAAACAGAGAGATAAGACAGGCTCAGGAAAAAATCAAAGTGAAAGCAGAAAAGTTGCCATGTAAGCAATGCTATGACATTATAAGGGTATGTGCTTTATAAATAAGGAAGAAAGTGATCAGGAAAGACCTAGTGAATAAGATGGCATTGAACTGGGACTTGAAGGCTAGGGAGTATCTTGGTATAGAATAGGAGAAGGCCTTCCAAAAAGAAGAAGGAGCTCTGAGTATGCCTGTTTAGCAATGAACAAGTAGACTGTCTAAGGCTTAGGTGCTGTCTGTGGACCAGAGCAATGGCAGAGTGCTTGTGAGAAATGCAGAATCTCAGGTCTCACCCTGGCTTTCTGAATAGGAATCTACATTGTAATGGCATCGCTGGGTCATGCATAATGCTTGAGAAAAGCTGATCTTGTCCAGACTGACAGCTCAGTTGGGACTAGTGTTGAGACTAGTGGGGAGAATAGGTTGACAAGTAATGATCTAATAAGTCTCCAAGGTTCTATTATGAGTAGAGGGAAGGAAAAATAATTTTTTCTTTGCCCTTCCAAATTCTTAACTGAAACCCTTGTAATAAAACATAGATCAACAAGAAAAAAAAAAAAACATAACAAACCCAAACATGCTTATTAAAATGTAAACCTCACATGTACATGGGAGATATGTAGAAAAAAGTGAGTAACTCTCCAAAGTGCCTCAGAATTCAGGCTTAAGCACCATCTTAATAGGAAAAGGGGAAGGAAGATATAGGCCTCGAAGAGGAAAATAAATGATTTTCAGGAACGGCCCCTTGGAAGACTAGATGGGAGGTTTGCGACAAATCTCATCTGGGTGTAGTGTTGGGACTTCTCCCTTTCCTGTCATTAGTCAATCTTCCCTGGTTGATGAAACTTCTTGGGAGTGCATTTGTGACAGTTGAGTTCCTTTTGGAGGATGTATCATTTGGCAGATAAAGGAAGTTCAGAGAAAGTACCTCTGTCAATTTTTATATTTGCAAATGCCTACATTTCAACATAGTCAATATACCAAATTGTCATATTTTGGGGTTGTATTCCTGATCTCCCACAGTCATGTTCTGGGGTGCATATTCCTCTTCTTGAGGAAACTGAAGTTTAACAAGGCTAAGTGATTTGCTAAATATCACACAGACACTAAGCAGGGATTGGAGCAAGATTGCTTTAATACACCCAAGTCAGGGGAACAACTTTGCAGGCTGTATCCACTACAGGTCAACTCTCAGGTCACTGAGAATGACAGAAATAAGAATAAAAAGAAAGGACTTGATAGGAGTGATTTAGGATTTATAGAATTTATTAGGAAGTAAATTCTTCATAAATCATCAGACAGATCACAAATGAATTAAAAATTTATATTTAATGATTTTACTAGAAAAAGGATTCACCACCCAAATTACATTATTATTATTATTACTTGGAAGAGAATAGTAATTCAATAAGCTAAGATCATCTTGAATTGAAGTATACTTCAAACTTGCTGATCCCAATAAGGCTTAGAAGGTATCAATTTCTCTGGCAAATTGAAGTGACTCAGTATTAATGACCACCTGATCCAAAGAAATTTATTATCTGAAAATGTGAAGCAGAAAGTGGTACTTCTAAAAAAACGAGAAGAATGGCAATGCCCCAAGCAGCCCAGATCCTTAAAGGCTTTTGGCCTTGCTGTGCCCTTGAACAACCATTGCCAATGAACTCAAGATGAAGATCAAGTCAGCTGAAGGGTCAGTAAATGGAGAACCCAAGAGGAGATGGACAAAAAAACTTTAATCTTCAGACAAATAAAGTGCAAAGTAAAATGAGAGAGCAAAAAGGAAAGAGGCAGCACTAACCAAGAAACTTAATAAGAAAGTCCTGAAAGAGGAGAAACCAGACACAGATGAACCAGGATAGAAGGAAGCCGCATCTGATTGACATAACACTTGCGTTACCTGTCCTGCCTGTACCGTCCTTCACATATAAATCCAAAAGAATATTTTTATCAACTATTTTGTAAGTACAAGTTTTTAAAGTAAAAAAAATACATTTCTCAGAAGGGTGATTCCCATCTCATCCAACTTTGAAGAACATAATGTAAATGCATTAATAAGAGAAATTTTGTACTGACTGATATTTTTGCGCATATGCATCCAAGAAATACTGAGATATGGATTTAATGAAGGTTTTGTTTTGTGTGTTCACTTAACATTTCAATGACTAATAAAACAAAGTCTGAAAACTAGTGTTTGAGAGAAGAGAACTATAAAGACATGGAAAGCAGACACACATTTTATCCAACATACAACTTGGGGCTGTGAACTTTGTGTCATGTAGCACACACATCTATTTCTGGCATATTACATGCAAGTTAACATAATCTTATATTCCAAAAAACAATGAGAAACATGAACATTCCCAGTTAAGAGAATTAAATTTCTAGAAAATGACCTTTCGAGGCTAGTGAATGTAAAATATCAAAGTCGTTCAAAAAACAAATAGTTGGCACCTAGGGAAATTGGAATATTTAAAACTATGCCTTGAAGAGCTAAATGACCTTTACTTTTTCTCATAAAATATAAAATGCTCACCTGCGTCCAGATTACACATTTATCGAGAGAGTTTGATTTGAGATGTTCAAGCCTTTAGACTTAAAACATTTGACTTGCCAAACTCATTATATTTTTTAAAAAAAGGGAGTTTGCCTGGAAGAGTTTTACCTATGTGACTAATGCCCCAAAAGAAAGATAAATGGAAATTCACCGTGATCTCCTACTTTGACCTAAAACACAAAGCAACCACCACCTTCACTTGCAAAACGACTGCAGGTAAAAGCTGTAGTTTCCCCTTTTCTCTAATTTGGCCCAGGAACTGGGAGTTTATAACAGGCTTAACAACTATTGTGGTGTTTTGATCTTGTTAGCAGCATATTTTGATAATCATGTAAATGCAGGTGCTTCTCTTACACTTCTATCCTTGGGTTGGAGACTCTTACAAGAATCTACTCTCCAATGACATGAAATTATTATCCCTTGTTTGTATGCTAAAACAAATAACGCCTACTCAATAATTAGAAAAAATAAAAATTCTTTAAATAATTATTATAAAAACAAGACTTCCCTTTGCCTTCTTGGAAAGGGCCCTGATAGAACTTATCATTCGCGGTCTTCCTTTTCCTTGGGTTTTGTTTCAAGGGCTTTTGGTATAGGCCATTAGTGGAGGCCCCCACTATTTAGATCATTTGGAAATTTCTCATCTTAAATTCTTCAACTGACGTTTCTTTCATTCCACTCAAAGCATGATTATCAATGTGAAAAATAAATATAAAAGTTGTAGCAGTGTCTACCATTGGAAAAGGGTAAGTAATGGACTGGAAACAGTTTGAGTGTAGTTGGAAAGGGGGCAAGTTTGACTTCAGCTCCCTTCAAATAAAGAGCAGGATCTCACTGGTGTTTCAAATATACATTATAATTTTTTATGTGAGCCTGATATTTTGTTGAGAATAGGTAATATTACTTCTGAAAGAGCACTAAGCTACTAAGACTGTTAGAGGAAAAGTGATGATATTTGCATAATATGTATAGTTTTATTTTAAAAATGTATAAGTAAATGTAAGAATTTGGCCATTAAAGTGCAGCTATTAAATCCTCATGTTTTTTTTTAATGGAAAGTTAAGTATAATCTGCTATTGTTTCTGACTTGCTGCGGCAGCAATGACATCCTTGACAGGGGAAAAAATTAAAAAAATAAAATAAAAGAATGGATCTCATCACAATGCCAGCTGGCTCATAAGCTTTCAAGAGATTTCTGAAGGAATAGGGTCAAATCCCACAAGGGAGAATCACAAAGTTTTATCACAAAACAAATGCAACTCAGGACCTACTGTTCCTTGTTGAAGATGACAGAATTCAAATTAGAAAAAAAAACATTTCAATCGCTTCATAACCTGTGTCCCTGCTCAGTGGACTCCTGTGTTAAAGATGATTTTATGTGGCAGAACCTCTTGGCCTCTGATCTCAGGTTCATTTTCTCTTACCTAGTAGTCCATCTCTCCTCCTTTCTCTGGTACTGGAATAAAATCAAAATTATTGCCACTTGGCTAAAATGTTTCCAGTGAGGATGAGGAAATGCCCTGCAATAGAGAAATTCTCCAGGCCCCATCTTATGTCTAAATAAATAAATATTAAAACAGAACCAAAACATCATCTCTGTGAGAAGGGAGCTCCCAGTCCACATACTTAGCCACACTTGTACACAGAGTTCTGACACCAGAACTGGCAAAAGTGGTCCCCTGTGCGTTGTTACTTTGTTTTAAAAGACCGCGTTTGTCCACAAAGATCCCCCAAATTTCAATATGTGCATCACAGCAAATTAAAACATTCTTTCATAGCTTGTTTAAGAAGTACTCATTGGTTGACTCTGCAATTTTAAGGATTTGTCCTAAGAAAATAATGCATGGTGTACATGAAAGATGATAGCAATATAGATGTCATCAATAAAGTCTTTGCTTAAAAATTTAATGCTTCCAGACAACTGAATGTGCAACAATTATCAACACACTTTTTAAAGAATGTTTATGGGTTTAGACAGTGATTGTGATATATTTTAAAAGGGGAAAGGGAGCTAATAAAACATATATAGCAAATAACCCATACTTACAAAGCATTCTGTGTGGATTTAAGAATATGTATATGAAACAATATGATTATTTTTACATTTTTATTATTTGTTTCTGTATTTTCTCATTTTCTCCAATAAAAGTGTATGATATGTAAAGGAAAAGCTAAACTAATTTTAAAAGTAACTTGCCCAAGATACTTAAAGTATTGAGTTTGTGCTACACCTGCAGACTTCATTGTGCCTGGACAGAGCAACCTGGCTGGCTTCTCTTCCTGGTTTAAGGACTTCAATACAAAGCTGCCTTCTGGCTTCATCCACTATTTGGGAAAAAGACAAAGCAGCCAACTGACCTGGAGTCTGCGAGATCCTCCCCCATGTGAGAAAGCCACCCTCCCCTCTGCACCCCCACTCTTATTAGGGATTTATGGACCCAAGGGTAGGTAGGATGATGACCATGTCCAGCTTGAAGCAGCTAGAGGAACACGAGACCTTTGCCCATCGTCCTTTATAAGATTATAAAGGTTCTTAAGTCTGAGAGGGGGGAACTGTTATTTTTATTGTTATAATTAATTAATTAATTAATTAAAAAAAAAGAATAATATAGGAAAAGGTGAAGCCAAAGAACTTATATGCATGACCCATGGGCATGAACTAAGGGGGGGTGGGATTGCTGGGAGAAGGAGGGTACTGGGCAGAGGGGAGCAAAGGGGAAAATATTGAAACTATTATAACAACATAATCAATAAAATATATTCAAAAAAAAAAAAAAAAAGACAAAGCAGCTCCCCATAGTACCTTCCTCTGGTTTACTAGTCCCAAGCAGCACAAGAAAGATATCCTAAATGTCACACTTGTCCTGTGTTAGAATATCAATAATGTTCAACATTCTCTCCCTTACATCTTGAGATACAGTGGAAAGGGGTGAGCAGGGAATGCAGTCACTGGGTAGCATTTCTGTCCTTTCCCCCAAAACATGTCAGCAAAGATGTAAGGAAAAAGTTAGCATATCAGCTCTCATTGCTCAATCCTTGTGTTTCCAGAGGAGCCTGAACAGTGATTGATCCTTAGCTAACACCTGGGAATGTGGCTCTCAACATGCTATGTCACTAATTGATGATGTTGCTATGTACATCTGGAGCAAGGGGACATGCTGTACCAGCTTGTCAGGACTTGTCAGGATTGATTTATGCAAGCATGAAGATTGGTGATGTTTCTTGTTTCACTGTTGGGATTCTAAATTTCAGTTACCATTGTTCATTGTAGAATAGGGTGTGCTCACAAGATCAATTCCCCATAACAGAACTTTAGATCTTGAGACTTGAGCAGGTTTCCCTGGGCAGAGACATTTCACATGTTTTTTTTTTTTTTTTTTTTTTTTGCATGTCCCAGCTATAGAGAAATGTTCATCTTGTATGATTAATAAAGGGGAAGGACTTGGAAGCCTGGACTTCTCTGGACTCCTTCCATAGCATACCTTTTCCCTGTTGCTCTGGGTCCCTTTACTATAATAAACCTTAGTGGTTAACACATCCTGTGAGTGTTTCCAATGAATCAAAATTCCAGGAAGGTAGTTAGATCCCCCAAACCTAACCTAACCTTTCAATTGCAACCACAATTTACATGCTGTATAGGCTGTGTGGACATTTCTGTTCCCTACCAAGGTGACATTTGATATTTACCTGGGGTGCATTTATTTAATAATCTCTTCTGAGCAACTGAGTCTAAGAGTTTCATCTTTTTTGTTTCATGAAGAGTTGAACTCTTCCATCCATACCTGAGAGCCCTACTGAGACATGTGCGAAACAAGACAAAACCTGTGAGCTAGAGAGCGATATAAATAGTGGTGAGATTTTTATCCTAGAGAAAAAGGGAATGTCAGAGGGGGCCAGGCCAAGGACTGTGAGGATGGTGGTCATGGAGAAAACCTACAGAAAGAAGCCGTGGTGGGTAGGCTCGTGGCACCTGATTTTGTTCTCTTGGTTCTTTGAGGTCAGTTGCTACTGGGCAATTGTTTAGGTGATATAGTTCACTGATGGTCACTGTCGCTCTTCCCATAGCTTCTTGTACCTGAAGAGTTACTAATTTCCTCTACAACCTTTTGCCTCTGGCTGTATAAACTTCATTCCTTCATCTTTTTATGCTAAGAAATTATTTTCCCATCATTGATCATTTGTTGAACATCTCTGAGATGTTTCGAAATTTTGTATACTATGTTGCAGACATAAAGCTTCATTGGTAATATAAATTTCAGCTGGCACTTCAGATCTAGCTACCGGAAGATAAACAATTATCATTTATATATGTTTCTCCTTTGCATACAGGCCATTCTCATGTCCACTACCTAGGACTATAATTATAATTGAGAGAATAGACACATTTTTTTCAAGTATTTAGATTTCTGGGAGTTCCCTGTAATGGGGTAATGGGGATGGTTGGCAGCACAGTGTAGTTTTGTTTATTTGTCACTTGGAATTTGAAGTCTATGAATCAGATTATAATAAGGGACTTTCACTATCAAAATAATTTGATTTATAATCACTATTCTTAAATAAATGTAATACTTGTTCAGGAAACTAACTCAAAAAATTTAAGCAAATACTCTAACATGTTAGAAAAAGAATGTCTTTGAGTACATCAGTTCATTAGGGACTGTTTTATTTTAATGGCATTCAAAATTTTCAGAAGGCCTATTATTTTTATCCCAAGACACTTTAAATTCTCTGCTTGGTTGATACTATCAGTTCTATCTTTAAAATTTTATCTTCCTCCTTTTCCTTAAAAGTCAAGCCGAGCCTCTGACTAGACAGGAAACAGCAGAGCATCTGATTAAGACTTTGTTATCTATTTTTTTGACAAAAATGGCAGGACCGTTACCTAATTCAGTTAGAATTCCAGTTCAGTCCAGATGAATGTTATAATTTGTTCTGCAATGTCCTTTCAGTTGTGAAGGGAAGGCATTGAAACATTTTTTTATCATATAATTCTCCAACCTATAATGTCTTTGAGTTAGTTATTGCAACTTAATAACACTGAAACAAATTTTTATTTTTTAAAATATAATAATAAAGTTGACCCATCTGATTATTAGAGTCTTAAATGCCCATTAGATACCAAACTACTCTTTTATCAGAATTATAATGTCAATAACAGAGAAGGAAAACTCTGATTCCAAAAAACCTCCGCTGCCTTGCGGCATACCTCTTCAGGGGAAAGGCTAAGGGAGTAAACCCCGACAGAAAATCCGGAGCCGGAGTCCCTAAGGCGGTTTGACGTTGTAGTCAACACCGGCAACTCCTGCGGCGCACCTGAACCCAAGCTGTATTGACTCCGTCTTTCCCTTGGATCCTTCAGCTGCGAAGAGAGGGGGGGGTCTGCTGCATGGGCAACAGCAGACCCTCCATATCACCCTGCCCAGGCTCTGTAGCTTCATCGTAAGATGTCGATTCAACACGGGAGGAGACAGATACCGTGTCACTCCCGAGTCGGACTGCACAGCCATTCTCGGCGGTGCAGATAGACTCTTAAGAAGCTACACCATCGTCTCTCGAGACGGACAGCTGCCGACGACGAATGTCAATAAGCATGTTGCTTTTATTATTAATGTAATAATAAATGTATTACATTATTATAATGTATTAATGTGATTTTTAAATTTGTTTTTGAAATAATATAAACAAAGTTTCTCTCCTTTCTCCCCAGTTACCTTCTTCCTCACTCTGGAAACTCCAAGAGACAAGTGGTTACAAAGCACTGAGAGTCTGAAAAGCAGAATGAGCCAAGATAAAGTAGGTGTGGGCTGAGAGGGCCTGGAGAGGGGAATACACAGAAACCGCACACATCATAGCTCCTACAAGCAATGCAAAATTACACAGTGTGCAAGACAGAAGAGAGAAATTATTAAAACTGAAGAGTGAAGAGAAAGCCTAAGGAAGCCCTACTAAAGAAAATGTAGGAGAGACCAGGTCCACTGAGACAGGCAGTATAGCCAAGGTCCAGGTAGACCTAAATCTCTTAGTCATGTGATTTTGTTAAGTAACTTACACATTCTAAAACCTCAATGCTCCTTGTGGGAAGTTTGCCAAGCCTACACTTCTACACCTTTTCCCTCATCTGGCTTCAACACCCTTGGGCTATAATGTACACACCCAACTAACTGTAAGACACCCCAGATGCCAGATTTCTAGGGTGGCCTCTTCTCAGGTCAAAAGAATTACTTAATATACTCAATCTACAGGAAGCCTATGAAACCTACCTAACTTTACCTGGCATGCCTCTCATAAGCTGTCTCTTATATTTACAGCAAGCTGTTACCCTTTCCCCAAGTGTGACTCCCTGCGTGGCCCTGTATGGCAGCTGTTCATCCACTGACTGAGCGGTAAGTAAGAAACAATTCTGCCTTTCAGCTGTGTGGGGGCAATTTATTATGCCCCACCATTATCAGACACTACCGACTGTTAAATGCAGCTCTCACCTTACAATTTATAAAAATGAAAAGGGATAATGCATGTGATTGGCCTAGCTGAATACCTAGCCCATAGGTTGGGGTTTTCCCCCTACCACAATTTTTTACCCAATGAGAAACACTTCTTCAAGATATAACAGAGGGAATCTTCCTGGCAGTATGGGGAACAGAAGTAGGAAAACAAACAAAAAATATTGACCTTCAAATTCAATATTTAGAAAAATACTGATTAGATAGAAACAATTTTTTACAATAGTCGTCCTTCTCCACCAATCACACTTTCCAATCTATTAAATTCCTCACACCTGAGAAGGAAGAACTAGGAGAAAGAAGAAAATGACAGATTCTGTTGAGTGCTCATAAATAGAATTTGATTCTGTTTATAGAACTGCTATTTTGTTGCACATCCTCCTTCAAGTCAACTTTGGCAATGCAAACAATTACCCCCTTGAACCTAGAGAAGTGTCACAGAATTTTATGTGCCTTTGGATTGATTGTAACAGGGTCGATGTGTCAGCACATGGATCTTCAGGTAGCAGGACCAAGTCTCGTAGTAGTGTGAGCATTCACACTATTATGTTCGCTCAATATCTATGTGCTCCCATAGCTCCCTTGAACCAAGTGACTAGTTTTAGCCAGTGAATTGTGAGCAGAAGTGATATGTCTATTCTAGGCTGCATCAGTGAAAAGGCCCTGTTTGGATGCCCTAACATTTGTTTCTCTGTTTTGGCAATCATAGAGGTACATGTTGAGATAGATGAGCCACAAATGAAATTAGTCTGGTCTCCTAAGGCTTCATTTAGAAGAAAGCAATCAGCCTCACCTCAGAAATTAGCTTTTAAATGATAAGCTGGTGGTATTTCAGGGTTATTTATGATGGCTACAGAATCTTGCAAATTTTGACCTATGTAGGCCTCCAAAATTAAAAGTAACCCCTGATAAGAAATGATGGAAAAAATGTTAAATTTGCTGAATACATTTTGAATTAATTATAAAAATTTCTTAATTGGTCGTTTATGTTTTCTACTTCTGAAAATAATGGAACATTTTTGGAAAGACACTAAGTCTTGTACAAAAAAATTAAATTAAATTTATTTCATATCTAAGCTTAAATGTTTGATGAATAAACACACCTGATATATTATTATTAATATTCTTAGGTTTGTACAGTTGACCATCGCACAATGGGGGCTTAGGTATAGTGAACCCCATGCAATTGAAAATGTGTGTATAAATTTGACTTGCCAAAAACTTAACTTGTCCCTTGGTATTCACAGAAAATTAGTTCAGGACCTTTTGCAGATACCAGAATCTGCAACGCTTAAGTCTCCTGTGTACAAAGAACTAGAGGAATACATACAGCTGGCCCTCCACATCCCCAACTCCAAACAGCATGTGGAACACAGTACAGCTGTTTATTGAAAAAAAATATGTGTGTATAAGTGGATCTGCAAGATTCAAACTATGTTATTCAAGGGTCAACTGTATAATCCAGCATGAGGAATAAAGTATTGATATCATGTGGATTTATGTCACAGTGATGCAGCATTTTGCATGGCCTTAGATAAACATTTTTTAATTTTTCTAAGGTTTTAATTTCCTCACTTATAAAAAGAGAAAAATAATAGTAACATAAGTTTATGGTGAACATTAAATAGACAATGAGCATAAATTTCTTAACAGAGGGTCAGACACATGGGGAGTCTTCAATCAATATCTGTTATTATTTTAATGTGATGGTTGTGATGGTGGTAATGATTAGAAAGCCACACAAATAACTTCACATGGGGTAAAGGTAAGATGATTCAAGTGATGGTTGTGATGGTGGTAAAGGTGATTCAAATAACTTCCGGCCAAGATGGAGGCATAGACAGACATGCTGCGTCTCCCTCCACAACTAAGAAGGAATACAACTACCTCAAAACTAGAGACAACCAGAAGTTCCAGAAAATAAGAGTGCATGGAAGTCTAGCAAACAAAGATATAAAGAAGAAATACCCATCTAGACTGGTAGGAGGGGCAGAGAGGACATGGTGTGGTGGTGGCAGCAGTGGCAACAGCAGCAGCCTGGCAGAAAGTGCAGTTACACATTTTAAAAAGTCAGGAGGGACACCTGGGGAGCGTTCCCAGCTCCTTACCAAAGCAGCTCACTGTCCCAGCTCTGGGGAAAATCAAGCCTTATTGTTTTCGACTGTTCAGACCAGTGGGGGTTGGGACTTAGGCAGAAACTGCCAGTCTCTCAGCACAGTCTGCTTGTTTAAAGGGCCCACATAGACCTAGAGCATCTGCAGACCCACCCACTCTGGGAACGACAGCCAGGGCAGCAGCTAGAGGGGCACCAGTCCGGTGCGGAAGTGGGAGAAGTGCCTAGAAAAGGGGCGAGTGCTGGGCAAACAGCACTGTTCCTTCTCAGACCCTCCTCAACATCCAGCACCACAACGTGGTGAAACAGGTCACCTGTTACTGACGAATACCCAAGGCTCCGCCCCTTAAATGTAGTAGAAGCCACAGCTCTCCTTGGGACACAGAACCAAACAAACACAGGAGACTTCCGGCCAAGATGGAGGCCTAGACTGACACACTCCGTCTTCTTCCACAACTAAGAAGGAATGTAACTACTGCAAAACCAGAAATAACCAGAAGTTCCAGAAAATAAATGGAAGTCCAATGTATGAAATTATAAAGAAGCAGTGCTGGTCTGGACAGGTAGGAGGGGCAAAGCAGGGGAGGAGAGTTCAAGCTGTGCTGTCCGCAGCAGCAGCAGCAGCGATGGAGACAGGACAACAGTAAGCACAGACACCCGTATTTAAGGGGAGGTGAGAAGGGCCTGGGGAGCACCCTCAGCTGCAGACCAGACCCATCAGCTTGCGATTCCAAAGCTGGGGAAGGAAGACCTCCATTTCCTTGGACTGTGAGGCCTGGAGGGGATGGGGATGGAGGAGGAGGCTCCCAGTCTCTCAGCGGAGAGTGAACGGCAGGAATCCATCTTGGACCCCCACCCTCCACAGAAAACACAACAGCATGGTTAGACTGGTCACCCGGTTGTGACAAGTGCATGGGGTTTTGCCTCCTATAGCATAGGAGGTGTAACAGCCCTGCCCAGGAAGCAAAGGCAAACACAAAACGGTCAGGATGGCACAGATCACGATAGAGATCCTGGTGACACAGCTGACCGGACAGCAAATATCTAATCTTATGAAGAAGCGAATAGAAAATCTTTCTGAGGCTCAGCTCAGGGCTTTGGTTATAAAAATACTTACAGACCTAACTGCAAATCTTAAACAAGACCAGGAAGGAATGAAGGCTAGTCCTGCTGAGATGAACAAAAACACATACCAAACTAGTGATGAGGAAAAGAAAACCAGGGATCAAATCAACAAATTGGAACATAGGGAAGGAACAAACAGTCAACCAGTGCAGAAAGAGGAAACAAAAAGTGAGGAAAATGAGGAGAGGCTCAAAACTTATCGAACAGATATAAGTGGGCCAACAACCGAATCATAGGGCTGCCAGAAAGTAAAGAACTAGAAATTGAAAAATTATGTGAAAAAATAGTGAAGCAGAACTTCCCTAACTTGGGGAAGGATATAGACTTACAGGTCCAGGAAGCACAGAGAGTTCCAAAATAATGACCCAGGGAGAACCACACAAAGACACATTATAATCAAAATGTCAAAAGTTAAGGTTAAAGAGACAATCTTAAAAGCAGCAAGAGAGAAGAAGAGAATTACATTCAAAGGGGTCCCAATAAGACCATCAGCTGACTTCTCAAAAGAAACTCTGCAGGCAAGAAGGGACTGGCAAGAAATATTCAAAATAATGAAAAGTAAAAACCTACAACCACGATTACTCTATCCAGTGAAGCTGTCATTCAGAATAGAAGGGCAGAGAAAGTGCTTCCAGGACAAAATAAAACTGAAGGAGTTCATCAGATCCAAACCACTGTTATATGAAATGATAAAGGGACTTGTTTAAGAAGAAGGAGGATCAAAACTATGACCATTAAAATGAAAACTGTATCACAACAACCAACAGCAGAAGCTAGGGAATTGAAACAAAGGCAGACTAAGTAGGCAATGAGAGTGGGAAAAGAATTATAGGTATGGGGAACATTTTGGGGGGAGGTCAGCAGGGAGGGGGAAGGGGGAAAAGGGAAGGAGATGGTACAGAAATTAGGAAGCATAGTAGGAGGGAGTGGAGTAGATAGAAAGATGTTGAGAAGAACTGTATGCACAACCAATGAGCATGGACTAAGGGGGGGGGACAACTGGAGGGAGTGGGGTCACTGGGTAGAGGGGAACAAAGGGAAAATAAATTGGGACAATTGTAATAGCATAAAAAATAAAGCATATTAAAAAAAAAGATGATTCAATAAATCCCTTTACTACATGGAAGATGATGACATCAGATGGTGTTTAAAGTAACTGGAACAAAATATTTAGATTTTATCTTCAAGATATTGTTTGATAGAAATTGGGAGGCAACTAATAGAATATGTATTTACTGCTTGGGATCTTTATTTTACTCTTTCTAATAGAAGTAGAAAACTTGGATTATATTATTTTGCAGAATATTCTATTGATCTTGGAAATATAAATAAGTAGAAACAGACCGCAAGATGGGTCTTTTTCTTTTAAAAATCTATGGGTAACTCATAAGAGCAGGCATTTCGCTATTCACATGTCTCATGTGTACCATTTGGTTTACAGTCTCCTGATTGCTATCTTGTGGTGAATTGTTCTGTTTATAGCTTTAAAATTGCTATCTTGGCTTTGTCTCCCATGTTTTATCATGCAGCTTGATAATACTGTGGAGGGAAATACTATTAGTTAACTATGCACCTGCTCAGTTTACAGTTTTATGAGTGTAACTTGTAGTATGATTGACATCTTGGGGCTTGTAATAATATGACTTGAAAACAGAAATTCTGAAGAATATAAATATATCTAAATATTTTGTGTGATATATTTTATCTCCTTCTCTATATGTATTTCTCCTTCTCTCTCTCTCTACACACACACACACACACATACACACACACACACACACACACACACACATGAGTTAGGTCCAGAAAAAATCCAGCCATTGTTAATATAACAAGAACTGTTTGTGCAACATTGATGTAACCTGGAAGCCAAGGAGAGTGGACTGGAATGTGCATGTGTGAACAATGTTGACTTCATTGTGCTAGTCAGTCGAGGTAATAGATGCTGCTGAGAGAACATGTGTACTGTGTGGCTATCCCATTCCAAATGACTGAGTGAGTAGAGCAATGAATCTGTAACAAATTTTGTATTAAGCTTCAACATTCCTTCACAGAAGCTATTCAGATGATCCAGAAAGCCACAGCTATGGGCAACTGGTGATTGGCAGCTTCATCACGACAATGTGTCTGCTCATGCATCATATCTCCTGCAGTTTTTTGGCAAAACATCAAATCACTCAGGTGACTCAGCCACCTACAGCCCAGATTTGGCACCATGGGACTTCTGACTTTTCCCAAAACTAAAATCTCCTTGGAAAGGGAAGATATTTCAGATCATCGATGAGATTCCAGAAAATATGACAGGGCAGCTGATGGTGACTGGGAGAACTGTGTGAGGCCCCAAGGTGCCTACTTTGAAGGGGACTGAGGCGTCATTATCTTATGTACAATGTTTTTTGCATTTTGTTTCTTTTTCAATAAATGTCTCTTTTTATATTACATGACTTGATACCTTCCCCAAAAGCTTAAAAGTTAAACAATTGTGAATTCAGAAATCATAGAGTGCAAAGAAGAAAACAGTTTGTCAGTTTTCTTATTCATTTTAGTTTGTAACTTTCTATTCTATTGTAAACCTCACAGCTTCTTCTTACATTTTTTTCCTCTTACCACCATCATTTTACTTGAAGTTTTGATTTACTTCAGGATCACTTTATGCTGTATTTCAGAAGTTGTTTCCTATGGCCATTTATCATGTAATAAATCCTAGAAAATATTTAACTTATTTATAAATTAAGTGCTTCATGTGATGTTTCACTTCTTTTATCATTAATGTATTTAGGACATTGCTAGAGATAAGCATATATACCACAGTATCTGATATATGTCAGGGACAAGTGGTACCTTTACAAAACAGATTTATAAGACCCTGAGAAAGGGACACAGCAGGTAATTATTTTAAAAATACATTTTTACTTGTAATCATGTTGCATTTTTCTCTCTTGAATGAAATAACCCTGATTCTCCATCAGAAATTAGTTACTTCTGGGTAGTTTGAGGAGGTAAAGTTTTGAGTTGTATCAGAAGAACATTGGTCAAGGGTCCAATGAAGACCACTGGTAGCCTTAAATTAAGTCAGTGTGTTAGCATTAAGTATGCTCCTATCAGAATAATGTTCCTTTTTAGTAGAGAGAGAAAGACAAGTGTTAACCAATTAGAGAAAGAAGGATATTTCTTTATCAGAAGATTAAGCTTTGAGGGTACCACCACTTAGTGACGGTCACATGACTCTAGATTTGTCTTCTTTTTCTTATCTGGATGACCAGGACTATTCCAATAAAAGTTGTGTATTGAGCCAATTGCACCAACATACGCAGAATAAATTTATACATAGTAAAGCAGTATGCAATCAGTAAGTACTACAACTGCTATGAATTAACATTGTGCTACCAGAAATGTCAATTGTACCTTAAAGTGTTAGAAACACAGGTTGTTTCTTCCTCTTCTTCAGTCTATCAATGGCTTCAAATACATAGTGCCTTGAGTTATATCACCATGAACACTATGGAATAATTATTATCTCAAATAAATTGGTCTAATAATTGATGGGAGTAATTCTGTGCCATGTCCATGCAAATAGCAGGAGGTGCAATCAACAGGATCTTTAAAGACACATAGAAGAAAAAATTTAAGATAACTTATGCAATATATTGCTGAAAAATATTTTCTGCCTGTTGACTTAGTTGACATCATGTATGATCAAATAACCACAGTAGTTTAAAACAGTAATAGAATCTTGAATCAGCAGTTATTGAAATGTCAAAGCTCTTACAGTTTGGAGGTAGGAAGGAGTGACAAACAATATTTTAAACAGGATGGTTAGAACAAGAGAGCATTGAGTAATTTTGCTTGTGCTATCAATATCTCTGGAATCACTCTCACACATTTCTGTCAGCTTGTCTCAAGTCACCAGTCATTTCAAGCACAGTACTAACATCTAATATCCTTTATAACAAAAATTTGCCAGAACCATTTTTGTAGACTTCAATGAGGGCATGAAAAAAATAATTAATTTTAATGATTTTTGGATATAAGCTATGCAATATATATTTTTAAATTTCCAAAGAAACAAACCAATCACAGTTAATTAAGCATAGTTTGCACAGATGAGGAAGTTTGTACACATCAATAAGCATATGTACTAGATGGTGAAACATGGAATGTATCACATTTCGAACAACCCAAGGGTTCCTAGGCCTAATTAATGAGATTCATAAATAGGAAAAAAATAGGCTCATTACACATCTTCAGATTATTAAATCAACAACAAATCTTTCTCTTCCCAATTGGTTTTTCTAAGAAAAAATTTATGACACAGAAGACAACATTTGTTTCATATTTTATTGAATTTCATTTATATTAAATTAAAAATATATTTCTGACAGATTCATGTAACAAAAAAGCAGAACAGTTTTCAAATTGTTCAGCTGGGATGATCAGTACGGAATGAGGCAAAGCAGGTCGCATTCTATAATTGTCTTGTACAGGTACAATTCTTTCCCAAGAGCCAAGAGAGGATCCTTGAGAACTAATGGAAAGGCCTAATTACAGAAATTTAAAATATGTTTTTGTCTCTCATTTTCAAATAACAACAGAAACAGGTGGAAGGAAAAAAAATAGAGTGAAGGGTTGGCAGAGAAAAAGGAATAGGGGAAGAAAAAGGGAAATTATACTAAAAATAGACTTAACATTAAAAAAGTTAGTGTGTTAAGTGCATAATTCTTCATAGATAAAATAGAAAAAATCAAAATAACATTACACAACACACAATTATCATATCTTATTGTGTAAGCGAGTGCAGAGGTTGAACACATCACAATAGTGCTAAACACAGAATCACAAGTAATGTCAAAATTATAACTTCCAACCAAAAAGAAACGATCACAAGCCAATTACTTATATACAAATCAACCCTAAAGACAATTATGTTCCAAATAAAGATGTCCACAAAAGAAAATCAAATCAACATTATCACTATTTACAAATGCAACTAGCCATGTCTTTAACAAGCTATAAAAATACTATTCACATTTTCAAACATACAGTAGTATTTTTTGTTTGTTTATTTCAAAAGGCAGCTAACTTTGAACACTGGAATTTGAATGGAACACGGATGGCTTACCAACTAGGCATTTTTGCTCCTCTGTCCTTTGAAGATTCTTCACAAAAGAGAGAGCTTGTTTTCTGTTTACAAGTTAAGAACACAAGGAAATGAATACAAACATATAAAATACCTTAAACCTCTGTCTTTTTGGTAGAGGGTCTCCCTTAATTACCTGAAATTTATCACCATCAACTATTCTGATGCATGTATGAGATGAGTGTTTGAGAGAAGATTTCACATGACGTTTTTTGTGCTATGAATTGTCTTACAGATCAGTCTCTTTTTCCTTTGACCTTGTTACAGCCGTGCTCAAGGAAGAGACAAACTAGTCATACCAGGTGAAAATGCAGTTTTGACATGCAGCAATGCCAGTCCCTGGCACTCACAACGTGAGATGTAGATACACTAGCCAGTGAGGTGTGCATTCAAAGTTAGCTGCACTTGCACAGCTGCTCAGTTTAGTAATCGACCCATTTAACAGCAGTACCAGTTTATGCTACATATTTCAAAGTACCTTACTTTAAAAGAACAGCGTTCATATCTACATTTAGAAAATAACTTTCGTAGTTGATTAGTTGAATAATCCTAAAAGGGTTCTTGGAGCGCTATGGTGTAGTCCCTTCACTCCCCCCTCCCAGCCCCTGAGAGATCCAGAAATATACAAGAAAATGACTTTCATTAACTGAAATATCCGGAAATAATAGTCAAAAAACAGGTGATGTCAACATAGAGGTTTGCTTTGCATTTATTCAAAAGGGCTATAGGCTGGGGCAAACATTTACACATCAGGGATATAACTAGCAGTGAAGGCAAAGTGGTTTGGACAAGTTAGACTATTGTCTACAGGTGTGAAACTTTGTTTTCTCATATTTGTGTATTTGTAAAAATATAACCATGTCTCATAATATGGGAAAAACTCATTAGAGCCTTGAAGGGAAAATGTCCTTAAAGAGCAAAGGTAGAGAAAGAATGGCAATCTAGTAGACAACACAAGTTTTTATTACAGCGCAACTGCACTCATATATTTCTTAGATGGATGAGTGAACCAAATAAAGATTACAGGTGGTTCTCAAAGCTGAATAGCCTTTACTTTTATGATAATAAGACTATGAAAAAAAAGTTATTCATGAAAAAAATACAGCAGCTATAAAATATTTGCAATCAGGAATAAAATAAGATAAATACAGTAAATAAATTAATGTGCTGGAAAAACTAACTTCTCAGGGATATGGAAGATTTTCATGGAACGATTAAATCTAAGACCTACCAAGGGCGTGTGCCCATATGTGAGTTTCAAGATTCATCACAGGGCTGACATATCTCACATTCCTACAGAGAAGGACATAGTAAAGGAATCTATCTTCGTGGAAAAACATAATTTTAACATACACTCCGTGCAGTAATTTATTTGTGAAACAATTCAGATCATGTCCAAATCACTAGAATCTTTTATGAAAGGGTCAGGCATTTGAGGGCAGAGGCCGAGTCACTATTTCACAAAGCAGGGTGTGGGACCTCAGAGATCCACTATGGCTTCAGAGAGGTACAGCATCAGGAGGGCCGCTCCAAACTAGAGTGGTGGGGAGGTGAAGACAATGGAGATGGTTGTGCCAATGGGGGGAAGAAGTGAGGATGGTATTTTACTCTAAGGTACAGAGAGAAATGAATTTTTCTGTGATTCCTAAAAGAATCCCTTGTAAAACTGACTGTCAAAGAGCATTTTCCAGGGAAAGCATGTGAATACCCCCATGAAACTGGGAATTACAGTCTTTAAAGCTCACAACTAGGGAAGTGTTCTCTTCTGCCCAAAATATCATCCGTCTTGGGAAGAGGTGAGGCAGGCGTCTGCAAATGCGACATCTTCTACATTTTTGCTCCTATACAAAATCAGGGGGACTTGAACAGAGTGTTGGAAATTTCTACTGTTTCACGGGGACTTTTTTGTTAATGAACACAACAAAGCAGCTCATGGTGTTAAAAGCCATTTGTCCACACAAACACAAGGTTTTCCTGACCCAACACTGCCCACAACAGCTTCATGTTTACAACTGTAGAGAGACCTACCCTCGCAAAGTCCTCTCTGGGATTAGAAAATTGTATGGATTCTACCCGGGAGTATAAAAGCTAGCTCCACTGGAATATCTGGAATATTAAGGTCTCTACTGATCGTAGTATTTTAAAATTATACCCAGTTGATCTCTGTATAATGTCATTCTTTCTTAAGCAAATGGCATTTAAAAAACATGAATCTGCCTTTATGGGTCTACATGAGTACTGTCCTTCAAAATCCACACACACACAAAGCAGCACAGCAGAATTCTCTGTCCCTAGCATATACAGAACTTAATGAATGTATCTGGTTTTTGTTTTTGTTTTTAAACAACTAGCAGCTTACACACCTGGATTTCTTATTTGCCTTCTTAAAAATCATCATTCTAATAAATATAGTCCAAAATAATGGAGATACAGCAGTTTGAAATGCTTGTTTTAGTGTTTAGCTATGAAAATACAGTTAACTAATCCCTCATTTGTTTTTGGAAACAGGAGGTATGGAAAAAGAAAGAATGCTTCACAAATTAAATGTGTTTTGTTTACTACTAAATGTCACCACTCATTCTTTGTCTCTGCATAAGGTAATAGAACATTTACATTTCCTTGACTTCATTCTGAACAGCTCTTACTTAAAGTCAAAAGTAATATGTTTGCCTGTTAAACTCTTCAAGGTGGTGTTTGCAAAACAAATTTTAAAAATTCCTTTTTACATTGGATACATTTAAAAAATGATAAAGGAATAAGAGTGTGAGAAAAAATTACTGTAGTGCATTAAAGCAAGTTTTCACAAGTGGAACCAGCTCTTTATCTGTGTACTTTCAGCTAAACCTAAAATAACAACTGTAAATGGCAAACTTATTTTTTACTATGCAAAATCCATCCTACATGTTTATATCCTGCATTTTATTTTGTTACATTACATTTTGTTGTTAACATTCTAGTGTAATTTATTTAATAATATTAAAATCATTAAATGTCTGATAACCTAACTAAATCTACAACTTACAGCGAACACTATCATGGTTCTTCCCAGTTATATACATGCTTTCATAATCACCATTTCTATTACCTTATGAACTACATATACTAGTTAAATAATCAACATTTATAGATGGATGAATAATTCAAGTTTTGAAATCAAGGTTAGATAACTCTAGAAAAACTTGTATTTACATCCTTCCCTGTCTGGCTTAAACAATTTTTCTTTTCACTTTTGACACTTCAAAAAGCACATTGCTAGCCCTCTAACTTCACCTAGCAGCAGAAGCTCACAGTCCTTTTACAGGTCTGTCCTTGGCATTGGGACTACTCATGACCTCCATGCCATGCCCTGCCTCGAGAAGCTATTAACACACACATTCTAACACTTACAATAATACTATATCTCCTCTCAAGCTACAGATATTCAGTCTTCTTTCCTGACCTACTAAGAAAAAAATGTCATATTTTTACTCTGTACTTTTTAATATAATTTGAATATTGCATGTCTTATGCTATTTCAAGATTATTACTTGAGAAAGAACTCTCATCTTAAATTGTGCCGCTAATACTTGGGAAAGCAATTGCTGTTGAGCAGTTTAAGCACCTCTGCAAGGGACAGGATGCTCTGTGGTTTTGGGTCTACCCTGGTTTAGAGGCTGTCTTGTCTCACCTGTCTAAGAACTACTTCTTTAAACAAGCTTTTAATTATACATTTTTTTCATAGTTGAAAATATGATCCCCCAACATAGGTATAAACTACAAAATTTGGTGATTTAAAAAATATAGTCTGTGTAATTTTAATATTAATTTCCCTCAACTTGACTTAATTGATTCTGCACATTTGCACTGATACAACTAGGCTCTGAAATATGATACTTCAATACACTTTTCAGGCCTTAATTGGCATTTTAAAGGTTTGCTCCACTGGATTGAATAATTTATTCTTTGAAACAAATGAAATTATTTTTTTTCTCCTCATACACTCTGAAATATGTTTTCCTATGGGGGAAAAACGTAAAACTGAGGAGAAACCCTAAAAGAACTGAAGTCAAGTGTACTACAAAAATCACTCAAAAGGAAAAATAAAGTGGAGCTCTTGTGAAACATTTTGGGGCCTACTGGATTATACTTGCATCTATCTGCAGTTATTAGTGGAAGATTACCTGTTACACAATAGTCTCGTGCTCTACGGATGAAGGAGATTACATTCACTGAATACATTTCTATGACCTTAATAATATAAAATTTATTTTCTTTCCTTCTTCAAAATAAATGATTGTGCTTTCCATATCCTGATAAAAACATTTGAATATTGTAAGTCAGAAGAAAAAAATCAAGTTCTAGTACCCAACAAGGATGCTCTAAGTGTTGATTTGGTACAGATTTATACAGAAAAGAGGCTTATATCTAAATATTCATATGTACTGATGTGAGGCCTCCTTTTCCTGAAGATCCCTCTGAATAGGTGAGAGAGATCTGAGCTGCTGGGCTGTGGCCCCTGAATTATGCTTGGGAAATTTATGGTTGAGCTTTACTAGAAAGGATCTCACAAACACCTTCCTTGCTTTTCCTCACCCTTTTAGCTTGCTTCACTTCTCATAATTTAGGACAAAAGCAACCCCAACACTGCCAATGATCTTGGCCAAAGACCAACATCAACTATTGATTTAATGGTCAAGTTAGAATCCAGAGAGGCCACAAGCTAGTGATGCAGTATCCTATTGAAACTATCCTGTATGTCAAGTTCGTTAACTTGTAGGATCTTTCATATGTCCTGGATGAGTTAACTGGAGACCTTTTAATTAACAGCTAATTGTATGATGACTACTCACAAAAAGTTCATGCAATCTTATTTTTGAACTTATGAAGAAATTCAAATGTCATTCCAAATAAATCTAGACTAAAAATTTTAAGTTAGGAATAATATTACATTTATCTGGCTATTCCCCACATAATACAGTGCTTTTAGTAGATTCTAAATAAATATCAGTTGAAAAAATAAGTTGAAGTTTTAGATGAATTTACTTCTTCAAAATAAGCAGAGACCTAGATTTCTTTGCATTTTTCCCCTCTAAACAGTTCTATCACTCAAGATTTTTAGTCTAATTGCTTTCTTTAAGGTGATAGAGTCAAATCTGATTCTAATATGTTAACATTAGGAAAATTTTTTTTTAATCCAAATGACTCAGGGTAGGTTTTTCTAGAAAAGAGAGACTTATATCCAATTTTCATAATTACTAACCTGAGGTTCCCTTTTCCTGGAGACTCATTCCTACCATTTGTTCACATTGCTCATATTAACTCAGCAAGTGTTCACTTAAAACAATACATAATAAAGATGGTTCTAGAACAAGGATCTGTGTTTGAAGAAACAATTATTATATAAAGTATCAAAAGATTATTAGTATGTTGGACATTAAAAGAATTACATGAGAGGATTTTCACGTTTATTACAACTTTTGACCCAAGGACCTATCTATAAGCTCTGAACATTTACTTCTTTTTATTATACCAATTTATGTGCAAAGAGTTACCTTCTACTTAATATAAATAGAGTCTCATACTAGAAATTCCAAGGAATTCAAGCCAGTCCTTACTTGCATTCCTTAATATTCAGTATACAAACTGGACAACTTTCCTTATGTAGCAAATATAATACCACATGTACATAAAATGTGCTGGCCCTCTCACCATAATCCCTTCATACTGTTCCAAAGTCCTAATATGCTTGGTTTGGTATTTCCACAGTCTTTCTTTATCTTAGCACTTAAAAAAATGTACTTAAATTTTAAGTACACTTTTGTACTTAAAATGTACTTTATTTTGCTGGTTGCTTCCATATTGCTTCATTCAAAATCCAAAATGGAGCTCAGAAAGAGAACAAATAAAATTATAATTTAAGTGCAAACCATATTTCTGAGTATCTTCCAGGTAGATATACCCAATCCAGTGTGTTTCTTCCAGTTCAATGGATTGATTCCCCATTGTGTCACCCCTGAAAATGTCAGTAGTTTTCATGAACCATACAAAACTGTCTCTTATTTTCCTTCTATCTTAACATTACCAACTGCCTATCAAGTACTGTCATTTATGGAGAATATAGCATTGAAGGCCATAAAGAAATGGGGGAGGCATGTATTCAATAGTGTGAAACACAAACATTAGATTTGATGCTACATTTGACTACAATCTTGGCCTCCCTTTCTCATTTTAAAGACTGCATTTTTAAAAAGTGGCCATTTCACTATATTAATATCTTCTTTTTTAATATTCTGTCAATTTATAGCAACACATAAGAGGCTTTGATGTAAAAATTATTTGCCATTAAAAACTAAAGCCAAATCTAGGGGAGAAAGTAATATGAAGGAATAGACCAAAGGAAAAAAGAAAAAAGAGAGAGGGAGGGGGAGGGGAGAGACCGGGGGCGGGGGGAGAAGAGAAAAACATGAAAACCCTCCAAACATATTTACTTAGTTATAACTTGGACGTACATTAAAAAATTATGAAAGCTGAGTAGCGATTCTCACTTGCTATGATAGACATTATTGGAGAAAGAAATTGAATTCTTAATCACATGTTATAGAAAAAGTTATCTTTGTATTTATTCTAATGGAAAGTTAGTAGGACTTCCAGGGATGCCAAATATGTACACATCAGTTCCTATAGTTAGGAACAGATAGCATGGGACTTTCAAGACTCTGCACTAAAAAAAAAAAATAGAAAGATAATTTAAAAAAGAAAAATCGTTGAGAGCTAGTTTGACAGCAGTCACTACTGCCTTCTATTTGCTGGTCTTTCTCTAGATGTTCCTGTCTCCTGACCGACCCATGCAGAGAAATGAAGAAACAGTGTGGTTTATCCTGTCTTTCTCTTTCAGTCTTTCCTTCTAAAGTTCAAGTTAGATAAGCAAGTAACTATCACTGCATCTCTATAGCTTCCCCTGGGAAGTTTCGAAACTACTGGCCTTCGGAGTAGAAGGAAGACCGCAAGAGAAAGAGAGGTATCAGGGAAATTGGAGCGGGCATGTCTTTCCACCTTAAAACCACTGTTGAGTTTACACCACAGTATTTCGGTGTCTGTAGGGTGGGGGAGGCAGCACAGTGCCTGGCTTCAGCGAGAACTCAGAGAGGTATTCGGGATTCTCCGCCACAATAGGCCGGATCCGTCCATTTTGTTTATAAAAATATTTTGTGCTGTACTCGTGCAGGTAGTCTGGATGCTGAAGAGTGCTCCGGGGTGGCAGGCTGTGGTTCCAGTAGTCAGGGTTGTCGAACGCTTTCTTGGCCTTCTCGGGCACAGACAGCACGCTGTTCTTCAGGTACTCGGCGTTCCCCAAGGCGTTGGCAAAGGTGTTGAGGTACAGTGGCTCATTCACGTACTCATCCTCTGCCTTGGGGGGAGCGGTGGAAGTGTTGTGATATTCGGGATTATCCAAAGCTTGAAGGTCTCCGTTTTTTCTCCGAGAAACAAAAGGGTTCTCCTCTACAGGGTTCAAATATTCTGATGAAATGTAAAAATATCAGTTAGCATCTACTCTCTGGAAAATGTTAATCAGAGCAAGGTTATACAGAATGGTTGGCTTTGTTTAGAACAAGAAAGCCATGAAATATCACAAAAACTACTTTGCTTTTTACTGCTGTCATTTAAAAAAGGAGTAAGTGGGTCAAAAATGTTAAGGGCAGAACAAGGAACCAACAGGGTTGGTATCAACGTTTTTGTTCCCTAGATTGTTCTTTTTCCTTCTTAATTGCATTTGTTCCTCCTACATATGGGACTGGTTATTTAAATGCTTCTATTTTCTAAAAGTTAGTAACTTATGTTGGAAGACAAGATAAGGCATCAGGATTAAATTGCCTTTAAGTGCAAAGAAATCAGAATTTCTTAAAGGATATTGGAAAATCAAAATGTCTATAGCTTATTCCACTCCAAGATGCATAGATGAAGTGGAAGAATAGCCTTTTTAGTGTGTATGGTCTACTGTCATGTCTGTACAGGTAGCAAGGATTTAATTATAGATATTCCCCAGAAGGCTTTACACATAGGAAAGGAAATACTTATAAAAAAAAGAATTCAAACAACAAATCTGGCAGACATCTAACATGCTTCTAAAGTGACTTGCTTGACAATACATATACTTAACAATATAGTATAATTTAAACAATTTCCAATGGTTAATTCTAATCATAAAGCAGAAAATTAATAGTTTGAATCATATGAAATATCACTATTTAGTAGGTTTAAAATGGTCACATCATGGCTACTTTGTATAATTCAATCTAATAAATTTATCTGAAATAGATACTGGCCCAACATTTTTTAAATGCTGCTAATTAACATTATTCTCCTCAAATTTATTTCCACCCCTCTGTAATATGACTGTATATAGATATGTATCCAAATATATGTTAGACCTTATTTTTGTCCTCTCTTATAGTATATATACAAAAATGACACTTTAGCTATTTCTATTTTGTTTGTTGAGATGCTACCATTCTGAAATAAACTTTCTATCCTTTATACCTAGCCTGACATGTACAGAAAATAATATCTCTCATCAACTCAGGAAAAAAAATTTTTCCTACATATAGACCTACTAGATAGGGTTAAGTATTTGGCATCATGTGCAAGTTAAAAAATAGTAATGAATATCTCATCATCATATATACGAATTATAGTTCAACAATTTCCAAGGCACTATCATTTTATCCTTGAATCAATCCTGTGAAAAAGGAAGTGCAAGCTGTATTCTTCCATCTTTATAGACAGGAAACTGAGATTAAATAATGTATGAAGGACACATTTAGCAATGACCTCAAATTCTGATCTTTTTTAAAATTTAATCTTTATTGTATTTTTCCCATTACCAATTAGTCTTCTCACTCCTACTGAGTAATCATCTTGTTCTACTGCACCATTTTCATTATTGCCAATGTCTTCAGGAGTAGGGTGAACTTTACTCTTGATAAAATGTTTTAATTCAAAAGGGGCTCAAAGCTACTGTCATTTTAATAAAAATATATGAATAAACTTATAAAGGAACCAGTGATTGTTTTTTTCTTACAAGATCCTTGAAGTTCTTAATTGAAAGTATAGAAATGTCTATACTAAAATGCTCTACTCTCTGACAACTAAATTAGAGTAGGACATTCTTCTACAGAAATATGGTTGCTTACAATTCAGAAGCAAAATCTGGGAGTGTTCTACAGTGAGTCTATATGGTTGATTTGCCTTTCTCTTTGAAGATTTATGTTACCTTTCATCAATGGAATCTACTTATTATCCTAATTCAGACTTGTGTAGCCATACAGTTATACATAGAGTAGGAACTCTGTGGTTCTGTTGAGACTCTTCCTAGAGAATATTCTACTTTCATAGGGATCTGCCAAATCTTCTGTAAGCCTACATTTGTGTCATTACTATATATAAACATCATATATTACAACATAAACAGTATGTAAAAGGAATACTTCTATACATCTAGATGTATATATTTTAATAGGCTATTTATAATATGTATTCAAGGACCCCTAAATTGCATTTTATAAAAGTGAATATAACCATCTATTAAAGAACATAATGGGCCCTCATACATAGTCTTAAAATATAGTTTACTGTTGAAACAGAAAATGCTGAGACATGATCATCAATTTTTAACAACATCCATCATCTCCTTTGTATGATGCTATTAATGTAAAAGAAAAGAGTTTTTCAAAATTGGAATGTTACTTGATATGGGTGTTTAACCTCTCTACCATTAACTTTGTATAGTAGTCTCCCCTCATCCATAGGGGATACATCCAAGACCCCCAGTGAATGCCTGAAAGTGTGGATAGTATGGAACCCTGTATATACTATTTTTTCATTATATACAAACACTTTCACGTAAACAAAGCATTTCATGGCTTTTTGTTGGCATCCAACTTGCCAGCATCACTACTCTTGCACTTAGGAGAAATTATTAAGTAAATTAAAGATTCCTCAAATATGAGCACTGTGGTACAGTGACAGTTAATTTGATAACGGAGATGGCTACTAAGTGACTAAGGAGCAGATAGTGTAGATGGCATGGATACACATCCGGGGTGGGACAGAGCAGGGTGGCATGAGATTTCTTCACAGAGCTCAGAATCCATACACTTTAAAATGTATGAACTCTTTACTTCTGAAGTTTTCCATTTAATATTTTCAGACCATGGGTAATTAAAACCATGGAAAGCAAAAGAGTGGATGAGAGTGAACAACTGCAATATTATTGCTGTGCTTTGTAAAACCACAGACTATAAATATTTTCCAGATGTATACATATAAGTATACCCACTGTTAAAACTTTTATTTTTTAAAATGTGTCATAGAAGAAATCATAATTTCCTGTAATAAACTAAGTTACTTAAAAGACACCATTTTAATGAATCAACCAAATGTTTTATAGGTGCCATTGAAAGCTTCAGACACTTCTGCCAATGTACAGGTCTTTATGATCTCTACAATAAGTCCAATAAAACATTGGTTTTGAAAAATAGTGAAATGCCACTTCATTTAAACATTTCAGTAAAGATATGTTTAGGTTGGTGCTTCTTAGACTTAACCATGTTAAAAAAAAATACCTGGATATATTATTAAAATTCAGGTTCCTATGCAGGTGGGGCCTGGGATTTCTGATTTCTAAAAAAAACACACCCTTAACTGCTATGGTTGCTGCTGATTCAGACAGTATCACCTGAATGGCAGCAGTCAAGGTCTTTTCTAGGTCACAGATGTTCCATTGTCCAGTGGTTGGCAATATCCCTTCTATACTTTGCTTATTTTGATGGATGTGAATGTACAATGGCAATCGTTTCTGAACATATTGTGTGTACCTTGTTTGGGCTTGTCTCGCATAGGGGTCATGTAACCTTCTTCATCCACTTCTCCGCGTGGGCTCCTCTCTGAGGCAAACACTGTGGGGTCAGCACTGTACCTCTGGGTGCTGCTATCCTCTTGGACATGGGGTGCCACTGGCTTGCGAAGGGTGCCATTGCAACAGGTATCATCAAATATCTCAGCAGTGGCCCCCTGAGCAGCTGGAGCTTCTGGAATGGTGCTGGTCGTGGCCCTGTAGGGCGCAGGCACTCCCTGTTCTGCAGCGAAACCCCCATCTCGGTACACAAACTGGTTCTGTCAATAGTAGAGACACGGTTGGATGAACATCATTGTTAGGAAGAGTTGCAAAAATAAATGTTAAAATCCAAGAGGATATAGAAGCTGTCTTTCAGAGAAAAGTCAGGTGATTTTGTTTTTTGTTTGAGATAATTTTCCCTAATGGCTAATGGGTTTGAGTTACAGACTACCACCTAAAATTTCAATTTTTCTTAAAAATTAAATTATGGATAAACAATTTGGAAGTGTATTTTAATTTTACTGTGCCCTTTCCACATGATCTAATAAAACATAGTTCACCTTTTTTCCCACAATTGCCCATTTTTGATATAAAATTTGAAGTGAATTTTCATGACAAATAGCAACACCATTAATTGTTAGACAGTTGCCATTGAGAACAAAAGGGCAGAGATGTTATTTCAGTGGTGATATTTCCTTGTTGCATTCTGTTCTGTAGTTCCCATGAATGACTTTGAGTCTCCTGTATTTGGAGAATCATCACTGATTCTGACTTTTCAGCACACAACCTAGAATCATGGAAGTAAAGATAACTTCCTTACCTAGGAGCCCAGGTAAAAATCAATAGCTACTGTTGATGTATATCACAATTTTGGTTTATCTACTGAAATACAACATGTCTACAAAGGCAGCTACACAATCTATAGCAAATTCTTAACTCACTGTTGGCAAAGGCAAAATGAGGAAATAATGGGGAGACAAGAGAGAGGAAACATGGTAAGCAAAGATCAAAAATCCTAAAAGATGAAGATTGGTTGTGAAATACTTACTCCTGACATGGGGGTGTAGGCAGGAGGAGGGCTGTGTCCAATTTCACTCTAATAGGAAAGAAAAATGGAATGATGGATATAATAAGAGGTAATATGAATGGGGGAAAAAAAAAAAGAAAGAAAAAGAAAAGCCACATGAGTCGTATGAACCGGAGAGAAAACCATGCACAACAGTGAAGTTTGCTAAATGGTAAAATTTTATGCACTCTGACTACAACAGAGTTTATTTATGCATTTGAGGAGATTAAATATTTTAATGCATCCCTGAAAAGGAAAAGTATATAGAAGAGGTAATTTTTAATGAATTAAATTTAAATGGATTAATTTAAAATGGATTAAAAATTAGGTTGCCAATGAGTATTTCTCTGATTAACCCTAGAAGAAAGGGAAAAACAATAAATGATTAACTGTAATTGCAAAGAAGAAACAGTTTTCTTTGTTAATGTTAAAATGCCTGAAATGGCCACATCCCATAGTACTAACTTTTCTCTTCCAAGAACATACGTATCTCGAAGGAGATATAACTGGATTTCAATTTGCCTGGAATAAATTATTTTTCTAACAAGTTACATTTATTTTTCACCATTTCAGCAAAGGGTCAATGTGTTAACCTCTCCTTATAAAAAGCTATATATTAGTTTCTTTTCAGTCTCATTGTTTTAAGTTAAGAAACAAAAGAAAATCTTGGAAAATCTGTTTCTTTCCTGGAAGCATGCTGTACGTTCATTAGTTACATTCTTTTAGAATCAGCTAAAATCAGATTGCAGTTTAAAAAATACAAAAAAATTATATTATTACAGTTTAATATTCCATCCAGCTTATGGGTTTAATTAAAGTAGGTATAAAAATATGATAAAACAGGAGAGACAATGTTCCTTCAGGTAAGTATAGGGGACTATATAAACAGCAACTCTGTTTCTTAATAAAAAATAACATACATAAATTTATTCATTAAACACCTTTTTGAGAACCTACTATGTATGTCAGGAACTTTTCTAGGCAAAACAGATAATAGGGAAAATAAAACAAAACCAGTTAATTTTATAAAGCTTGTATTCTTTATATTCTGAGTTTGAGAGAACAGAGATATTAAACTAAACCTCAAAGACAACATCTTGAAACATGTATATGCAAATATTATTCCAGGTCAGTGTTTTTACAATTTAGAGATTCATAAAACAATCTAAGAAAAAAATGATCTCATGGAGATAACTATTTAATGTAAATGAATAACTCCTGAATAGTACAATTTCTTTACTGAGTCTATTGGATTAATCAAGGGATAGGTTTTAAACCTCTGAGTTGCGAACATTTTAATTTTCCCTATAACTGAGTCACTTACATGATGGCAGAGAAAATATTTATCTCTTCCTTTCTCTAATAACATAACTTTACAACACATTAAATATTTAGACATGGAAAGTCAGAGAGATAGCTAAAATGCAATGCATAGAAGTGGTATGGTACATAAAATAGGTAGACTGTCTCATGATTTGCTAGAAGCTCTGAGCTCCAGTCCCAGTTACAAGCTGTGTGGTCAGTCATGAAACATGTCAGACCCCCATTTTCATTCTTTGCCTCTCTAGTTTATTCTTAGCGTGGACAAAGTAAGTTAATGTTTATAAATGAATGTTGTATGCTATGCAAAAATATGGAGAATATATATAATTTAAATATTCACCTCTGCTAAACTGGATTTTTAAAGTCAGACAATTAAAATGTCAAAGAGGCTTTTCAAAATGCTTACTTGTAGAGAGATCCAAGATGGCGGAGGAGTAAGTGGAAGCTACACTAACCTCCTCCCAGGACCAGTCTGGATTTACAACTTAATTTTGGAGAAATCATCTGGAATAACCAACCGAACACTAGCTGGAAAGAAGTCTTATAACCACGGAGAGACAGAAAAGGCCGCTACATCACAACTTGACAGGTAGGGAGTGCGGAGATGAGGAAGGGCTGGCTGGGCTCCCACGGGTGGCAGCTGAAGGGACTGAGAAAAAGCTCAGCAGCCAGGGGTTCCCCCTGAGAAGGGCAGGGTCTAAACTCCCATCTGGGCTTCCAGGCCTACAGCAACAGAGTGGAAAGTAAAACAGTATCAGCTGTGAAAAGTGAAAAGCCACAGGGTTTCTTGCTAGCCGGAGATAAACAGCAGGAGAAAAAGAGTTCTTAAGTGGATCATATCCGAAAATATTTTGGTCCCCACTTACCCTGGGCTCACGCAGAGGGAAGGCAAAGAGGACTGGAGACACTTGGGGAGAGTTTGGTGCGGTGGCTTTGAGGGGAGAACTGGGGGAGCAGATGACCGGGTCCCAGTGCTGACTCATCCCCAGTACTGTAGTCAGACCATTCCCCCCACTCCAAGTAGCGTCAGCCTGAGGGGAAGCAAAAGCCCTGCCTACAGGAATTAAGCTGCCACACCCACGTTCCTTAAGCCTGATGGCTAATCACAGATTGAATAGATTAACCATTAAAGAAGACAGATAAAGGCAGTAGATCCCTGAAAGTCTCCAACAGGCTGCCTAGGGCCAGGCTGGTACATGATCTGATGCGACCAGAGGCAGATCCAGGAAGTGCAGATCATTCTAAGAAGCACCAACAAACGATAGGTGTCACAAAAATGGGGAGACAGAGAAACAAACCCCCATCGAAAGGAAAGGTAGAATCCCCAGAAAGAGTGCTAAATGAAATAGAGGGGTGCAAACTATCAGATATGGAATTCAAAACATGGATTATGGAGAAGCTGAATGAGTTCAGCGAAAACTACAAGGAACTCCAGAAAAACTACAAGAAACTTACTGAGAATTACACCAGCATGAAAAAGGACATAGAAGCTATCAATAAGAGCCAGGAGGAAATGAAGAATACAATCTCTGAATTGAAGAACACAGTAGAAGGAATTAAAAGCAGGCTAGAGGGAGCAGAAGATCGGATCAGCAAGCTGAAAGACAAAAAGTCCCAGACAGTGCAACAAAATGAAAAAAGACTGAACAAGACTGAAGAGGCTCTAAGACAGCTGCAGGACAACATGAAACGTAATAATATCTGTATCATAGGAATTCCAGAAGGAGAAGAAGAAAAGCAAGGGATAGAAAACCTCTTTGAAAAACTAATGACAGAAAACTTCCCTAACATGAAGAGAGAAAGAGTCACGCAAGTCCAAGAAGCACAGAGGGTCCCAATGAAGATGAACCCCAACAGGCCCACTTCAAGACACATGATAATTAAAATGCCAACACTCAAAGACAAAGAGAGAATGCTAAAAGCAGCAAGAGAGAAACAACTAATAACATACAAGGGAGCTCCAATAAGGCTATCATCGGATTTCTCAGCAGAAATACTACAAGCCAGAACGGAACGGCAAAAAATATTCCAAGCAATGAAAAACAAAGGCCTACAACCAAGAATACTCTACCCGGGAGGTAAGATGGCGGAGGAGTGAGGAGAGGTTGCGGTTTTAGGCTCCGGAGACCCGTCTGCAGTTTGGTCTAATTGCAGACAGAACATCTCAGTGAGCAGCTGGACATTGGCGGGAGTTGAGCCAAGACACTGCTGGATTAGAGAAAATCCATCTGGGAACAACCTGTTTAGTGAGGATAGCGGAGAAAAAGGGGACGAAACGGGATTCCTGACTGGGGCGGCTGCCCGAGCTGTGGCGGGAAGCACACAAAGGATTTTTGGTGACCACAGGCTACCCCAGAGAGGAGTCAGGCGGAGAGCGGATCTCTGCCCGCTGGCAGAGACGGGACTCGACCAAGTGGCATTGGCGCTGAAGGACAGGAGACAGCGTGCTGCCGGGCAAGTGAGAACATAATTCTCCTTTATATTTTTCTCTAGTGGATGGTGGAGACGGGAGGAAAGTTTGGGGGTGGTAGGCCGTTCTGGAGGAGCCCAGGCGCAGGGGCGCGCTAATCCACTCCTCAACCCTACCATTGGGTCGCGGGGGCGCACATAGGGAAGTGCTCTCATTCACTGGCCCAGGTGCGCGGGGCCGTGAGTCCAGGCGTCCCTCGGACACTCCCCAACGGACATAAGGTCAGTGCCCCAACGGGCACAGGGAGGGCCCACTGAACACGCAGAGGACTGTGCACAGACACCCCTAGACAGCTCCCGTGGGCGCAGGACCCTAGGCCGGAAAGCAGACCACTAGCGCAGGCTCTGTTTGTGCCCACCCAGACGGGTGAGGGAACGGGGCGGCTGCAGCACGGGAACAGCGAGAGGCGGCGACCCACGGACGCTCAATTCCACTGAGCACAAGTGTCCCCGGCCCTGCCCTAAGAGGCGAGAGACCAACTCCCGGAGCTCGGCTCAGCGGGACTGAGGGCACGGGGCAGCGCGCGAGCGCGAAAGCACCTCAGCCCGGGGTCAGTGGGAGCTCTCGGGCCGCCCGTGCGGGCAGGGTCACCTTGGCGCAAACGGGGAAACGCCGCGGCCCAGCGAAAGCAGGAGCCAATCCCGGGGAAAGCGCTCGGGCCGCCCGCGCGGGCAGGGTCACCTCGGCGCGAACGGGGAACCGCCGCGGCCCAGCGAAAGCAGGAGCCAATCCCGGGGAAAGCGCTCGGGCCGCCCGCGCGGGCAGGGTCACCTCGGCGCGAACGGGGAACCGCCGCGGCCCAGCGAAAGCAGGAGCCAATCCCGGGGAAAGCGCTCGGGCCGCCCGCGCGGGCAGGGTCACCTCGGCGCGAACGGGGAACCGCCGCGGCCCAGCGAAAGCAGGAGCCAATCCCGGGGAAAGCGCTCGGGCCGCCCGCGCGGGCAGGGTCACCTCGGCGCGAACGGGGAACCGCCGCGGCCCAGCGAAAGCAGGAGCCAATCCCGGGGAAAGCGCTCGGGCCGCCTGCGCGGGCAGGGTCACCTCGGCGCGAACGGGGAACCGCCGCGGCCCAGCGAAAGCAGGAGCCAATCCCGGGGAAAGCGCTCGGGCCGCCCGCGCGGGCAGGGTCACCTCGGCGCGAACGGGGAACCGCCGCGGCCCAGCGAAAGCAGGAGCCAATCCCGGGGAAAGCGCTCGGGCCGCCCGCGCGGGCAGGGTCACCTCGGCGCGAACGGGGAACCGCCGCGGCCCAGCGAAAGCAGGAGCCAATCCCGGGGAAAGCGCTCGGGCCGCCCGCGCGGGCAGGGTCACCTCGGCGCGAACGGGGAACCGCCGCGGCCCAGCGAAAGCAGGAGCCAATCCCGGGGAAAGCGCTCGGGCCGCCCGCGCGGGCAGGGTCACCTCGGCGCGAACGGGGAACCGCCGCGGCCCAGCGAAAGCAGGAGCCAATCCCGGGGAAAGCGCTCGGGCCGCCCGCGCGGGCAGGGTCACCTCGGCGCGAACGGGGAACCGCCGCGGCCCAGCGAAAGCAGGAGCCAATCCCGGGGAAAGCGCTCGGGCCGCCCGCGCGGGCAGGGTCACCTCGGCGCGAATGGGGAACCGCCACGGCCCAGCAGCAGTGGGCTCCAACCGCGGGGCAAACTCTCGGGCCGTCCGAGCACGCAGGGGCTTGCGCGCAAGGGCACCTCAACTGGCTACAGCGGGCAGCAAGGTAGCATGCCGTGCCGGCAACCGCGGGCGCGCACCATAGCGGCAACCGGGTGCGCACACCAGTCCGGCAAAAGAACAAGAACCTCTGACCTGCCACACTAGACCAGCTGCGGACCCAGAAAAAGAAGGCAACACACCAAGGCTAAAATGGAGTAAAAACATCGTTTTTTTTTTTTTCCAAATTTTTTCTCCCAAATTTTTTCTCCCTTGTTCTTTCTTTCCTCTTAATAATTTCTTTTCTTTCCTTCTTTCTTTATTCTTTTCCTGGGGTTTTTTTTGGGGGGGGGTTGGGGGGTATATATATATATATATATTTTTTTTTTTTTGGTTCAATTTTTTTTTCTCTCTCTCTTTTTTCTTTCTTCTGTATTCTTTCTTTTCTATCTTTCTTTGTTCCTTTCTTGCTTACCTTTTGGGGTTTTTTGGGGGGGTTGTGGTAAATTTTTTATTTTCTTCTCTTTCTCTCTTTCTTCTTTTCTTTCTTCTATTTTCTTGGGGATTTTTTGGGGGGGTTTTTTTCCTCCACCTCTTACAATAATAACAAACTTTATCTCTAACGTGTTGCATATAACCTCTCCTTCTCATCCTTTCTCTTTAATAGTGGTTTATTCGTTTGTGTGTCTAGCTTAGCCCCCCTATTACTTTAAATAATACAATATAATTACCATATAAACCCAAATACAATACAATCCCACTTTCTTACTATACTAAGTATTTTTCTATCCTTTTCTTCTATTTTTCTTAACATACAATGTAAATATTACTAACTGGCTTGCACAGTCTCAGCTATTATTAATCTATCAACCCCTCTATCAAAAATTATATTTTTCCTCCCCAAAAACAACTCGTATCTATTCTTCTTATAGTATAAAAGCTCAAATCTCTTTACATTTATATTAATACGGGCTAGTTGGCTAACGATAGCAGGATAGAGTGGGGGATACTTTCTGAGGGTGTGGGTCTCCTGCCTGGGCTGTGTGTTTATGTCTTTAACAGCATATCCACAAAAGAACTCAAGACAAAGCAGATAGAGTGACTCTCAACCAAGTAGCCAGAAGGAAGATCCTATCAAAGAACATCTGAAATATAACCGAACAGCATAAACAAACGACATAAAGGGTAACTCAAGACCATCGGGCTCAGGATATCAAAGAGACTGCACCACTGAAACTCCCAGACCTTCGATAAAGAATATTACACCACAAAGGAGGGAAGTCAAAGCAGACTACCCCCCCCCAATAAATAAATAAATAAATAAATAAATAAATAAATAAATAATCCAACATGGTAAGACGCAAAAATAACCCCTCAATGAAAAGAAAAGAGGAATCCTCAGAAAGAGAGATAGACGAAATAGACATAGCCCAAATGTCAGACATGGAATTCAAAACAATGGTGGTAAAGAAGCTCAATATACTCGACATCCTTAAAATCAACTATGACAACCTTCAAGGAAGTTACCAGCAGCTCCAAGAAAATTACAGGGAACTTGCAGAGAACTACACCAGCATAAAAAAAGACATAGAAATCATTAAAAAGAACCAGGAAGAACTTAAGAATACAATCTCTGAACTGAAAAACACAGTAGAATCAGTCAAAAGCAGACTAAACGAAGCAGAGGATCAGATTAGTGAGTTAAAAGATAATGTAGAGAAAAACTCCCAGACAATACAGCAAAATGAAAAACAATTGAAAAAATATGAACAAGATGTAAGGGAATTACAGGATAGCATTAGGAAAAATAATTTAAGGATCATCGGAATACGAGAGGAAGAAGAAAAGGAACATGGAATTGAAAATCTGATAGGAGAAATAGTGACAGAAAATTTTCCGAACCTGATGAGAGGAAAAGCTATGCAAGTCCAAGAAGCACTGAGAGTTCCAATCAAGAGGAATCCCCAAAAACCCACTCCAAGGCACATCATAGTTAAAATGGCAACATTCCAAGACAAAGAGAGAATCCTAAAAGCAGCAAGAGAAAAGCAGCAAATAACATACAAGGGAGCTCCGATAAGGCTATCAACTGATTTCTCAACAGAAACATTACAAGCCAGAAGGGAATGGTCAAAAATATTTCAAGCAATGAAAAACAAAGGCCTACAACCAAGAATACTCTACCCAGCAAGGCTCTCATTCAAAATAGAAGGTGAAATAAGGAGTTTCTCAGACAAAGGAAGACTGAAAGAATACATCTCCACCAAACCAGCATTGCAAGAGATGCTAAAGGGACTGTTCTAAGAAAAAAGAAGGAAAAAACAAGAGAGGAGAGGAACAGAGGTACAAAGGGAAATGAATAAATACACGTCAATAATAACCTTAAATGTAAATGGATTAAATGCTCCAATTAAAAGACATAGGGTAACGGAATGGATAAGAAAACAGGACCCACATATTTGCTGTCTACAAGAAACACACCTCAAAACAAAAGATTTACACAGACTGAAAGTAAAGGGATATAAAAAAATCTTCCAAGCAAACGGACCGGAAAAAAAAGCCGGGGTAGCAGTTCTCATATCAGACAAAATGGATTTCAAAGCAAGGACAATAAAAAGAGACAAAGAAGGACATTTCATAATACTTAAAGGAACAATCCATCAAGAAGATATGACTTTGATAAACATACATGCACCCAACATAGGAGCACCCAAATACATAAAGCAAATACTAGAAGACCACAAAAAGGATATCAACAACAACACACTCATAGTAGGGGACTTCAACACTCCATTATCAACAATAGACAGATCATCAAAGCAAAGAAACACCAAGGATATACAGGCATTGAACAACACACTAAACCACATGGATCTAACTGATATATATAGAACTTTTCACCCCAAAGAAGCAAAATATACATTCTTTTCAAGTGCACATGGGACATTTTCAAAGATAGACCACATGATAGGTCACAAAACAAGCCTCAACAAATTCAAGAAAATTGAAATCATATCAAGCATCTTTTCAGATCACAATGCCTTGAAACTAGAAATCAACCTCAGAGGAAAAAATCAAAGACACCCAAACTCATGGAGATTGAATAACATGCTATTAAATAATGAATGGGTTAACAATGACATCAAAGAAGCAATCAAGAAATTTCTAGAAACTAATGATAATGAGCACACAACAACCCAAAACCTGTGGGACACAGCAAAAGCAGTCCTGAGAGGGAAGTTTATAGCAATACAGGCATATCTGAAAAGGCTAGAAGAATCTCAAATAAAAAACCTAACCACAATGCTACAAGAACTAGAACAACAACAACAAACAAAGCCTAGGGCAAGAAGAAGGAATGAAATCATCAAGATCAGAGCAGAACTAAATGACATAGAGACTAAACAAACAATCCAAAAGATCAACGAAACTAGGAGCTGGTTCTTCGAAAAAATCAACAAAATCGACAAGCCTCTAGCCAGTCTAATCAAGAAAAAAAGAGAGAAGACACAAATAAACAAAATCAGAAATGAAAGAGGAGAAATCACGACTGATACCTCAGAAATACAAATGATAGTTAGAAATTACTTCAGACAACTGTATGACAAGAAATTTGACAATCTAGAAGAAATGGACAAATTTCTAGAAACATACAACCTTCCAAAACTGAATCAAGAAGAAGTGGAAAGTCTCAACAGACCAATAACAAAGAAGGAAATTGAAACAGTAATCCAAAATCTCCCGGCACACAAAAGCCCTGGACCGGATGGCTTCACAGGCGAATTCTACAAAACATTCAGGGAAGAACTAACTCCTATCCTCCTCAAACTGTTCCAAAAAATCCAAGAAGAAGGGAAAATCCCAAACTCTTTCTATGAAGCCAGTATTATCCTAATCCCCAAACCAGGTCAAGACACAACAAAGAAAGAAAACTACAGGCCAATATCACTGATGAACATCGATGCTAAAATCCTCAATAAAATATTGGCAAACAGGATCCAGCAACACATCAAAAAGATCATACATCATGATCAAGTGGGCTTCATTCCAGGGATGCAAGGATGGTTTAATATTCGCAAATCAATAAATATAATACATCACCTAAACAGAATGAAAGACAAAAATCACATGATCATATCAATAGATGCAGAAAAAGCATTTGATAAAGTTCAACACCCATTTATGATGAAAACACTCAGCAAAATGGGAATAAAGGGAGCATATCTTAACATAATTAAGGCTATATATGAGAAGCCTGAGGCCAACATCATACTCAATGGACAAAAACTGAAAGCATTCCCCCTGAACTCAGGAACGAGACAAGGTTGTCCACTCTCTCCACTCCTTTTCAACATAGTGTTGGAAGTCCTAGCCACAGCAATCAGACAAGAAAAAGAAATAAAAGGAATCCAAATTGGGAAAGAGGAAGTGAAACTTTCATTATATGCAGATGATATGATAGTATACCTAGAAAATCCTATAAACTCCACTAAAAGACTACTCAATATAATAAGTGAATTTGGCAAAATCGCAGGGTACAAAATAAATATACAGAAATCCAAGGCATTTCTGTACACCAACAATAAAATAGCAGAGACAGAGACAAAAAAGAAAATACCATTTACTATAGCAACAAGAAAAATAAAATACCTAGGAGTAAACTTAACCAAAGAGATAAAAGACCTGTACTCTGAAAATTACATAACATTGAAGAAAGAAATTAAGGAAGAAACAAATAAATGGAAGCAAATACCATGTTCTTGGATGGGAAGAATCAACATCATCAAAATGGCCATACTACCCAAAGCAATTTACAAATTCAATGCAATCCCTATTAAAATACCAATGACATATTTCACAGACCTAGAACAAATACTCCATAAATTCATATAGAACCAAAAAAGACCCCGAATAGCAAAAGCAATCTTGAGACAGAAGAACACAGCAGGAGGAATCACAACACCAGATATCAAACAATACTACAAAGCCACTGTAATCAAAACAGTATGGTACTGGCATAAGAACAGACATATAGATCAGTGGAACAGAATAGAGAGTCCAGAAATAAACCCAGGCCTCTATGGTCAACTAATCTTTGATAAAGGAGGAAGGAACATAAAATGGAGTGAGAAGAGCCTCTTTAACAAATGGTGCTGGGAGAACTGGATAGGGACCTGCAAAAAAATGAAACTAGACCACCAACTTACACCACACACGAGAATAAACTCAAGATGGATCAAAGACTTAAATGTAAGCCGTGACACCATAAAAGTCCTAGAGGAAAACATAGGCAAGAAAATATCAGATATCTCACGTAACAATCTCTTCACGGATACATCTCCTAAAGCAAGAGAAATAAAGGAAAAAATAAATAAATGGGATTACATCAAACTAAAGAGTTTCTGCTCAGCAAAAGAAAACATCAGCAAAATGAAAAGGAAACCAACCATATGGGAAAACATATTTGCCAATGACATCACAGACAGGGGACTGATTTCCAAAATATATAAAGAGCTGATACGACTCAACATCAAGAAAACAAACAACCCAATTAAAAAATGGGCAAGGGACCTGAACAAACACTTCTCCGAAGAGGACATACAGAAGGTCCATAGACACATGAAAAAATGCTCAACATCATTAGCCATCAGGGAGATGCAAATAAAAACCACAATGAGATACCACCTTACACCAGTCAGAATGGCCATCATCAACAAATCAACAAGCAACAAGTGCTGGCGAGGATGTGGAGAAACGGGAACCCTACTGCACTGTTGGTGGGAATGCAGACTGGTGCAGCCACTATGGAGAACAGTATGGAATTACCTCAAAAGATTAAAAATGGAACTGCCTTTTGAACCAGCGACTCCACTACTAGGATTATACCCGAAGAATCTTGAAACACCAATTCAAAAGAACTTATGCACTCCTATGTTCATAGCAGCACTGTTTACAATAGCTAAGTGCTGGAAACAACCTAAGTGCCCATCTGTAGATGAGTGGATCAAAAAACTGTGGTACATTTACACAATGGAATACTATGTAGCAGAAAGAAAGAAGGAACTCCTACCATTTGCAACAACATGGATGGAACTAGAGAGAATTATGCTTAGTGAAATAAGCCAGGCAAAGAAAGAAAAATACCATATGATATCACCTAATACAGGAAACTAAAGAACAACACAAACAAAGGAACTAAATAGAACAAAGAGCAGAATAGCAGTCAATAGGGGGGAGGGGAGAGGGAGAGAAGGGGGATAAGTAAGGGAAGGGTTTAATTAAAGAGCCTGTATAAAAGACTCATGGACATAGACAACGGGGAGGGATATGATTGCGGGAGAGGGGGTGGGCTGGGTGGGGGAGAGAAATTGGGGGAAAAGGGGACAACTGTAATTGAAAAACCAAAATAAAAAAAAAAAAAAAAAAAGAATACTCTACCCAGCAAGGCTCTCATTCAAAATGGAGGGTGAAATAAGAAGTTTCCAAGACAAAAGAAGGCTAAAAGAATACATCTCCACCAAACCAGCAATGCAAGAGATGCTAAAGGGTCTGCTTTAAGAAGATGAAGAAACAGAGAGCGAGACAGAGAGGAACATGAGTACAAAGGAGGAAAATGACAATGAATAAGTACTTATCGGTAATAACCTTAAATGTAAATGGATTAAATGCTCCAACCAAAAGACATAGGGTAGCTGAATGGATTAGAAAGAATGACCCACATATATGCTGTCTACAAGAGACTCACCTTAGAACAAAAGATCTACACAGACTGAAAGTGAAGGGATGGAAAAAAGTATTTCAAGCAAATGAACATAAAAAAAAGCTGGGGTAGCAATACTTATATCAGACAAAACAGATTTCACAGCAAAGGCCATAAAAAGAGACAAAGAAGGACATTTCATAATACTTAAGGAAAAAATCCATCAAGAAGATATAACCTTATAAATATATATGCACCCAACTTAGGCGCACCCAAATATGTAAGGAAACTTTTGAAAGACTCCAAGAAAGATATAGACAGCAACACACTCATAGTAGGGGACTTTAACACCCCATTGTCATCAATGGACAGATCTTCAAAGCAAGGAAACACCAAAGATATTGAGGCACTGAACAACACTCTAGATCAAATGGACTTAGTCGATATATATAGAACTTTTCACCCCAAAGAAGCAAAATATACATTCTTCTCAAGTGCACATGGAACAGTTTCAAAGATAGAGCACACGGTACGACACAAAACAAACCTCAACAAATTCAAGAAAATTGAAATTATATCAAGCATCTTCTCAGATCACAATGGCTTAAAATTGGAAATCAACCTCAAGGAAAAAACTCAAAAACATTCAAACTCATGGAGAATGAATAACATGCTATGAAATAATGAATGGGTTAACAATGACATCAAGGAAGAAATCAAAAAGTTTCTGAAAACTAATGATAATGAACACACAACGACCCAAAACCTATGGGATACAGCAAAGCCGTCCTGAGAGGAAAGTTCATAGCAATACAGGCCTACCTACCTAAAAAAGCTAGAAGAATCTCGAATAAAAAATTTAACCCTACAGCTACAAGAAGAACTGGAGGAAGAACAACAAGCAAAGCCCAGATCAAGTAGAAGGAAGGAAATCATCAAGATCAGAGCACAATTAAATAACATAAAGACTAAACTAACAATTCAAAAGATCAACATAAGTAGGACCTGGTTCTTTGAAAAGATAAACAAAATTGACAAGCCTTTAACCAGGCTCATCAAGAAAAAAAGAGAAAGGACCCAAACAAATAAAATTAGAAATGAAAGAGGAGAAATCACAACCGATACCACAGAAATAAAAAGAATTGTAAGAAATTATTATGAACAACTATATGGCAAGAAATTTGACAATCTAGAGGAAATGGACAAATTCCTGGAAACACATAGTCTTCCAAAACTGAATCAAGAAGAAGCAGAAAGCCTGAATAGACGAATAACAACTAGTGAAATTGAAGCAGTAATCAAAAAACTCCTGGCACACAAAAGCCCTGGACCGGATGGCTTCACAGGTGAATTCTACAAAACATTTAGGAAAGAACTAACTCCTATCCTCCTCAGACTATTCCAAAAGATCCAAGAAGAGAGAAGACTTCCAAACTCGTTCTATGAAGCCAGTATTACCCTAATTCCAAAACCAGGTCAAGACACAACCAAGAAAGAAAACTACAGGCCGATATCGCTGATGAACATAGATGCTAAAATCCTCAACAAAATATTGGCAAACCGGACCCAGCAACACATTAGAAAGATAATACACCACGATCAAGTGGGACTCATCCCAGGGATGCAAGGATGGTTTAATATTCGCAAATCAATAAATGTAATACACCACATAAACAAGATGAAAGACAAAAACCACATGATCATATCAATAGATGCAGAAAAAGCATTTGATAAAGTACAACATCCATTTATGATGAAATCTCTCAGCAAAATGGGAATAGAGAGAGCATACCTCAACCTAAAAAAGGCCATATATGAGAAACCTGAAGCCAACATCATACTCAATGGGCAAAAACTGAGAGCATTCTCCTTGAGGTCAGGAACAAGACAAGGATGTCCACTCTCTCCACTCCTATTCAACATAGTCTTGGATGTTCTAGCCACAGCAATCAGACAAGAAAGAGAAATAAAAGGCATTCAAATTGGAAAAGAGGAAGTAAAACTGTCATTATTTGCAGATGACATGGTAGTGTACATAGAAAATCCCATAGACTCCACAAAAAAACTACTCGATCTAATATGTGAATTTGGCAAAATAGCAGGGTACAAAGTCAAAATTCAGAAATCAAAGGCACTTCTGTACACCAACAATAAAATCTCAGAGATAAAAACTGAAAGAAAAATCCCATTTATCATAGCAACAAGAAAAATAAAGTACCTAGGAATAAACTTAACCAAGGTGGTAAAAAACCTGTACTCAGAAAACTACATAACACTAAAGAAAGAAATTAAGGAAGATACAAATAAATGGAAGCATATACCATGCTCATGGATGGGAAGAATCAACATCATTAAAATGTCCATACTACCCAAAGCAATTTATAGATTCAATGCAATCCCTATTAAAATACCAATGACATTTTTCACAGACCTAGAACAAATACTTAAAAAATTTATATGGAAACAAAAAGAGCCTGAATAGCTACAGGAATTTTGAGGAAGAAGAACTCAGTAGGAGGAATCACAATACCTGATATCAAACTATACTACAAAGCCACAGTAATCAAAACAGTCTGGTACTGGCATAAGAACAGACATATAGATCAATGGAACAGAATAGAGAGCCCAGAAATAAACCCAGGTCTATATGGTCAACTAATATTTGACAAAGGGGAAAGGAACATCAAATGGAGTGAAAAGAGCCTCTTCAACAAATGGTGTTGGGAGAACTGGGCAGGGACATGCAAAAAAATGAAACTAGACCACCAACTTACATCTTACACCAGAATAAACTCAAAATGGATCAAAGACTTAAATGTAAGCCGTGACACCATAATAGTCCTAGAGGAAAAAATAGGCAGGAAAATTTCATATATCTCACGTAACGACATTTTCACTGATATATCTCCTAAGGCAAGGGAAATAAAGGAAAGAATAAACAAATGGGACTACATGAAACAAAAAAGTTTCTGCTCAGCTAAAGAAAACATCAGCAAGATGAAAAGGAAACCAACCATATGGGAAAATATATTTGCCAATGACATTTCAGACAAAGGATTAATCTCCAAAATATATAAAGAACTCATACGACTCAACAACAAGAAGACAGGCAACGCAATTTAAAAACGGGCAAAGGACCTGAACAAACACTTCTCCAAAGAGGACATACAGAGAGTCCATAGACATATGAAAGAATGCTCAACATCACTAGTCATCAGAGAGATGTAAATAAAAACCACAATGAGATACCACCTCACACCAGTCAGAATGGCCATCATCAACAAATCATCAAACAACTTGTGCTGGAGAGGATGCGGAGAAATGGGAACCCTGGTGCACTGCTGGTGGGAATGCAGACTGGTGCAGCCACTATGGAAAAGAGTTTGGAATTTCCTCAAAAAACTAAAAATGGAACTGCCTTTTGAACCAGCGATTTCATTGCTGGGATTATATCTGAAAAATCCTGAAACACCAATTCAAAAGAACCTATGCACCCTATGTTCATAGCAGCACTATTTACAATAGCCAAGTGCTGGAAACAACCTAAGTGCCCATCTGTAGATGAGTGGATCAAAAAATTGTGGTACATTTACACAATGAAGTACTATGTAGCAGAAAGAAAGAAGGAACTTCTACCATTTGCAACAACATGGATGGAACTAGAGAGAATTATGCTTAGTGAAATAAGCCAGGCAATGAAAGAAAAATACCATATGATATCACCTGATATGGGAGACTAATGAACAACACAAACAAATGAACTAAATTGAACCAGAGGTATGTAAACAAGGAATAAACTAACAGTAACAAGGGGGGAGGTGGGAGGGAGAGAAGCGGGTAAGAAGGGGAAGGGTCTAGTCAAAGAACATGTATAAATGACCCACGGACATGGACAACTGAGTGGGGACTAAATGTTGGAGAAGGAGGGGACAGGGTGCAAGGAAACAAGAGGGAGAAAAAAAAGTGGGACAACTGTAATGTAAAAAAAAACTAAAAATTTTTAGTAGGGGAAAAATGAAATATGAAGAATGGAAATGCCAGTTCAGTGAATATTGGAAGGACAAGGATTTTCCTTCACACTATATATTTTTCTCCCTATCTGATCCCTCCAGAGTTTGGCATTCTAAAGAAGTAAGTAATGACATAGTTTTCTTTGCATAAAACTAATAAGACCAGTTGTTAATAGAGGGTTTTTTTTGACGAAGACTTTGACTGGAATGTCATGCTTAAAGGAGACATATTGTTAACAAAAAGCCCTGAGGAACTAGGAATGACTTTCAAAGATAATAAAAGCCCACGAAATAAAAGGCGTGGTACCATGGTTGATTGTGCGGTCCGCAGTAATCTTTCCAGGGAAGGAATGAAAGTTGTTTTCCTGAAAGATGGCTAGAAGGAACCTTAAGGCACAATGGAAGACCAGAAGGACTTGGAAAAGACAGATGTGTACAGGCAAGGCTGAATGCCAGGTATGTGTCTCAGCTTCTGTGCCCTGAAGGGCAGACTGAAGGTCACCCTAAATGTTCCTTGTGTAAGTTCCAGCAAAGCAAAACTAAAGATCATAAGTGATCATTTGCTGCTCTTGTTGTGTTTATGCAAATGAACAGGATAAATTAAAAATAGACTTAATGCAGTCCCTTTAATGACAAGGAGGGGAGAAAAATCATTATTCAAGGAAAATCACAATAATCAGTGGTAGACTATAAAGCAGTGCAGCTAACCATCTTTAAAGTTTCTTTTAATTTAAAATATGTTTTCACTTGAAAGTTAAACTATGTGGTATCATCAAAGATATTTAATTTACAGGCAAGAAGAATGTCAAATGCCTTGCAACTGGGTGTCTTTCCAATAAGACAGTCTTACAGATTTAGAGACTTGTTTGTGGGTTATGTTACATAAATTAACATGTGTTTTCTGTTTTCAAAGGGCATAAGCCTATGATCTCATTTCCTGAGTGATTATCTGTATGTATAGGCCTCACTTAATCCTGTCTGCAGCGCTGCCTCCTGAGACTCAACAGTTTGGTTGAACTAAGTTAAGTGACCGGGTTGGTGAAGAATGGGGTGGTTTGTGGGCTTCACTTTAAAACTGGTTCCTCTTTTCTATCCTAATGGCTTGGACTGAAAGGGCCCAGAGGTCTGAGAGGGGGAAACCTAAAATATTTCTCTCAGCCCAAACTAAGTATAATGGGCAAAAGGGTTTTGGACAGGTGAGAGGTGCCTGGCACATCTTCCTCCAAGGAAGCCCCCCCCCCTTCTTTTTTCCCTAATGTGGGACATTGAAAAATTAATCCCTGTCTTTTGTCATCTAGTGGTTATGGATTGAATGATGTCTTTTAACCCTGTTGCCAAATCTGTTGCCCCCAGAATACAACAAGGATGCCAGCCTGTTAAACCAAGCACGCTGTTGTCCGGGGACAGCCAGCTGACCTGGAGCCTGCACGATCCTTCCCCATGTGGGAAGGCCACCCTCCCCTCTACATCCCCCACTCTTTCTAGGGATTTGTGTACCCAAGGGTAGGTGGGACGACGACCATGTCCAGCTTGAAGCAGCTAGAGGAGCTGGAGACCTTTGCCCATTGTCCTTTATAAGATTATAAAGGGTCTTAATATCTGAGAGGGAGGGATTGTTATTTTTTATTGTTAAAATAATTAATTAATCATTTATTTATTTTAAACAAAAGAAGAATATATGAAAGGGTGAAGCGGGAGAGTTTGTATGTACGAACCATGGGCATGGATTTGGTGGGGGATTGCTGGGGGAGGTGGGTGGAGGGGAGCAAAGGGGAAAAAACTGAAATTATTGTAACAATATAACCCAAATTCTTACTTGTCCATATTACCTTAAATAGAGACATATTTTGCTAACTTTTAGAATGATAAAAAATCAAATATATTGCTCATATATTTTGAGGAAGGAATTTTCTATATAGTCCAGTGATATATGAAATAGGGGACAATATGAAAAATATGACACTCACCTGGTGGAACTTTATTGTATTACAAACCTTGGTTTTACCCTAACATGAAACAGTCATTATTTAGCAAGCATTTAACAAACGTGTACCAATTCTCTACAATGAAAGCACAGAAACTGTGGCAGATGCTGGAAGTATCAAGATGCACTAAGCATGGTCACTGGCCTTTTGTAATTTGCACTGTACTATCAAACATTACCCAAGCTTATGAGAAGAAAAAGCAAGAAGGAAATTAAGCTGGTGTGAATTTATTTCAATGCTATGATTACATGTGGGAAAATAAGGTATAACAAAATATTAGTGATTACCAGCGTCCCTTTGACCTCTTAGCTTCGCAAGACTTGCTGTACTATGTCGTGTTTGACTAGAATCACGGCTCAAGAAAATAGCCTTGACTTCTGCACATTTCACAATTCTAAAACTTGAGAGAGAAATGATCAAAGGAATAACTCACAAGTCATTCTTCACCAGGAAATACTTTACAATCTATAAGCACTATCTGGGCTGGAGCACCTTCAGTTGAAAAGGCGTCATATTAAAAATAACTAGACCTCTCGCACTTAGTCTGCTCCAGAACAGGAAGTGAGCCCCTGCCCTATTAGAATGCGTCTGCTGTCCCTGTTTCAACAAGTCTTTCTGTGGGCAACCTGCCAACTCTATCGCAGTAATAGGAGTGCTGTCATGCTTTTTCTAACATTAAAATAGAAAAAGTGCTAAGCAAAGTCTGTTTATCATTCATTGTTTTTTAGGGTTACTGGCTGCTTTCTACGGTTCTGTTTCCATTTTTTTTTCCTTTTTTTTTTTTTTTCTTTTCTTTCTGTTTTCCATGATAAAAAGCACCTCATTCTTTTTCCCCTGGAAGGGCAATGCAGCTACAAGGGAACATCTGTGAGGCCAATTAGCTGGGCTGGGAATGTGATATAATTGTTGTTTAAATATATTTAAATTATATGTTAATCACTATGTCATAATTTATAGGCTTTGAAAATAACTTTTTATACTTGAGAGCCAAGCCAGATTTTACTTGTTTTTGCTGTTTTTAGTTTGCAACAAGCTCTTCCATTGCCTGCCACCCCCTACCCCCCAATTCCCCACACTTGAAGAGCTGAACTTTAATATTGGAAAGAATGACAGCTGCAAGTAAATTGGTTGAGTAAAAATTAAGATCCCCACAGTCAGAGTGAGCTGGAGTGACCTTAACGTTCTAAGCAGAACAAAGCTGTGCTCTCGGTTAAAAGGCTTTTGTTTTTCCGTTGGGCCGCTTTCTGTTGTCCATCAAAGTCCGGCTTTGCAGATCTTCAGGAAGCTGCTGGGTGCATCTGTTCAATTAGTTGGTAAGGTGATTTACTGTCAGTGGGATGAAAACAGAGGGAGGTGGCAGGTGATAGGCGGAGCTTTTGTCCTGGTGGAGGGATTTGTAAGGGATTTGATGGAGAGAGTCAAGTTTAATTTTGTTGCCATATCACTGGGACATTGTATGATTAACTTGGACTCAAATGCCAGAGGTTATAGAGAAGGGAAATGTCAGCCAATATGTCAAGTACAGTGTTAAAAGCACTTTTACATACATCATGTCCTAAAATTTACTTTTCAGTTGAATAATACATATTTGAACCTTGGTCTTATTACACGCACTGTGTTTTTCATATTATTTTAATTAAAATATTGTTTTATTTAATTTTGTTTCTGGACAATTTTAAATTGTTAACCAGATGAACTTTATCTTCTGATATTTTTAAAGACAATCACACAAATCTATCTTTTTAGGAAACAGACTAAGTTACAAGCTGACTTCTATCTAAATTAAACATGTTATTAATGACTGACATTTTTGTTTATCTTCAGATAATTGTTACTATCAATATTAACTATTGGATTAAAGTTTCTAGGGCCAAGAAACACTCCAAACCCTTTTAACTGAAATAGAATATGTCTCTGTAAGATGTTGCTAATCTATCAGCAGTAATTTATTACCTAGACACTTCTACAAAGTAGGTATTAAAGGTTTTAAAGCTTTCATCCTCCCTGACATATATTCTTAATAGTCTGATGGGCATTTTTCTATTTTCACAGGTCAGATTGCTGATAGATTAAATGTTTTCTGCATTACGTAAAATTCCTGAGGCATCTAGATTTAGAATCTTCATTTTTCATAGAAAGGTGAGAAGAAAATAAACAAAATGTATCCGTATACTCAACACCCATAAGGACTGGAGTAAGCCTATTGAATATAGGCAGCTGGCTTACACACACACACACACACACACACACACACACACACACTATATGTACACATATATTACACAAGATGTCTTTTGTCTATTTATGTGTTTATGTATTAATGTATTTATTTCTTTGGTTTGATTATGTAGAACAGTGATATTTTTAAAAGAAGCTAGGTTTTTACACATACAAACAAAATAAGTTAATATTAATGATACAATAAATAAAATATATAATGATGTAATATCATAACAACAAACAACTGGGTAACAATGATGTTATGATTCAGCTGAATAAGTATTAACTTGGGCTCTTGTCCTTTGTTCACTTTTCCCTGACCCTAGTGTTACCACCGGTAGTTAGCTCGTTATTAATAAAGGAAGGAAGCGAAGGGAATCTGACATTGTTGAGCCTGGTGGGCTGATTGCTTCACTGGGAAGCTATAGCAGAAACAGACTCACTCAACATTTCAGAGAACTGGTGGCCATGAGAACCTCCTTGGAGCACACAGGAAATCTTCCCAGGAACACTGCCCACCCTCTGGTACCAAATTATAAGTGGGGCGCAGGGGTAGGTAAACACATGCTCAGTAGGAGCCAAAATGGTGAGCACAGATGGCTGTCAGTCTAAACTGGGAATAGGATCAACTGCCGATGAGGTGGACCCATCAGAAGTCCCCAAAAGCTTGCGAAGTTGATTGGTTATTCTGAAAAAGCACCTGGTCCTTCCCAAGCCAGAGATAACATAACACAGCTTAATAAAGAAGCTCTCTCTCTCTCTCTCTCTCCCAGGAACACATGCTAGCCCCATTGTTAATGCATTTTCTCCATAGGAACCACGCAGGTCTAGCAGCTGTGTGGACCTCAAACTCAGGCTCCAGGTGGGTTCCTGGGTCCAGCAGTGCAGCTGCAGGCAGGAATAATGCTAAACTACCTGGATGGGGACTGAGACCACTTACCAGCTACCTGCAGGTTCTAAAGCACTAAGCTTTAATATGAAACAGAAACACTGGACGCTGCCCTTTGTTTTGGCCTTGCTGAAAACACGGTTGGATTGTTTTTCTGTGGTAGGGTGATGGGATATGGGACACAGTGCAGCTTTCTATTCCCACCCACCAAAATATTGCCACACCAGGGGCTCCCATACATGGGACCATGAAATTCTTTTCTCAGGATCCTGTGAAAGAGCCCCATTTCCATTGGCAACACTTGAACATTTAATTTTACTTTATTACTGGAAATTATTTTTAATAAAGGAAAGCCATAAAAGGTGTCAGTAAATATAAATGGGAGGCAAAAGACTATCCAAATTATATGGAGATGGTGCCTTTTATAAACATTAATAACTCAAAGGCAGTTCTCGAAGTCCCCTTAATTATAACATCTATTCTTTTCGATAAGTGAATATAAGACTACTCTTAGGGAAACTGATAAATAGGAAGGGAAGTTAATATGTATCATGTATCTGTCATATGTCACAGGTTGTTTTAGGTTTCATTACTTTTTATAAAGCTTTAAGGTAAATATCATTATTAAAACCTATGACTCCTATTTTACTTATAAGAAAACTGAGGATCAGGGGAGTTAAATACTCTTCCTATGTACACATAGCCACAGATGGCTATCTGAATCTATTACCCTTTTGTTGTGTCACATGTGAATTTTGACTTATGCATTTCTGTTCCATCTTCTTGCCCTGCCCTTGGCCCTGAAGAGTACCTGCACTCCATGTCAGGGAAGTTCTCATGGTTTCCCTTTCCTGGGAAAAACTAATCTCAAGGAAGAACTTGAAAAACTCACTAGACTTAACTATAAAATACAGTATTAAATTACAGTATTGCCCCTCCCAGCTTATTTGCATTTTAATTAACTACAGGAATTAAGCTGAAAGGGAAACCAAGTTTTTTCTTGTTGGTCTAAATTTATAGTCAATACGTGTGTACACACACAGAGACACACACACACACACACACACACGCACGTTTACCTACTTTGCCAAGAGCAAAGCCAGCCCTGAAGCAGGTTTTAAATAACTGTAGAGAGCAATTTGCCACGGCAGCACCCTTGCTTATGAATTTATTGTTCCTGGTTCAGGGCTTAGTCAATAAATTCCTTTTCCTGCTTGACTAAGGGTAAGTAAGCTACTGTGTCCCTAGACAGTCATTCTTATACCCTTCCCAAATATCAAAGAACAAGAGGATATTTCCTTTTAAAATATTCATGGCTAGATGAGTTGATTAAATAAAGTTGAAAATTCCCCATTTTATACCTTTCTGCTTTAAGTCTCTGCTCATATTATAAGAACACATTAGCACAGTCACAAAAGAAAAGGTATAAAAAAAGATTTTACATTAGTCCCAATATTTCTTAGCTTCATTCAAGATAAGCAATAAGAATTTTGTCACTGTTCTTGAGATTAGCAATCACATGGAATTTATCTCTTCACCCAGGTACAAAATCGAAACATTTTTTGTCTTTTTCTTTCTGGCAACTTTCTTTTGCATGTTATATTTCTTTTCACAAGCATGTTGTGATATTTGATCCTTTTCCTAATGATCATTTAGCTACTTATTAACTCATTTAGCTGGAACTTAAGAAAAAACATTTTTAGGAAGTTTCTTAAAGACCTCCCAATAATTCTTTTCAGTTAGGAAGGGTATGGCCTTTTCTTTCTTAAAATGTTTAACTTATTATTAAAATGATTTAGTTCAATTGCAATATCTTTGTTTAACAGTCAAAAGAGGAATGGAGCTATAGAACAGGTAATTAGGAAGTTCACTTCTAAGTATCCAATTATTAGTATGTAAAATGACTATTTTTCCTTAAGCCCCCAAAACTGACTGTTAAATACTGTAAAATATGATTACCATTAAAGCAAATATATCTTACACATTTTCTTACATGAATGTTTTCAAAGTACATTAATCACTTTTTCTTTTTTTATTCATTTTTTAAAAAAATGGAATATCTATGAAGAATCTTAGCCTACATGCAACATAGAATTGTATGATTTTAGAAGGCAAGATTATGTTTTGATGGTGACTAGTGAAAATACAATTTTGAAATAAAATTATATAATTTAAAATTTTCATTTGACAGATGAAGAGACATTTAATGCTCTTAAGAAGTCAGGTTATTTTTCAAGTGACAAGACTGACAGTAGTAGAAACAGGATTTCCTGAGTCTCCACCTAATGTACATCCTATTATACCTTACAGCCTCAAATTGGCACTTAATAACTAATTAAAAAGTCAGTTTTAGGGTTTTTAGGTACATTTTTTTATGCTTTTAAGAAAATAGTTTCTTACTATAACTGCAAGGATTGGCCTTAACAACTGTGGTGTTTGTTTTTAATTAAAAAACACATTGATAAACTCTTAAAGTAATTTAATGAAGCTTAATATCAATTTTTCTTAAGTTTTTTAGATGAAAGTAATATCTTAATAATATTAAATATTATATATTAAAGCTTTCCATGCAAAGAGATATTAAAAGCAGAGTTTATTAAAATAATTTTTATTTACAAAACAAGATTGTCTTCCACAGAGAGGGAGTATGTTATTTAACTATTCTACCAATAAAAGTCAGTTACTAAAAAATGTTTCTAGTCATTTGACAATAATTACCTTAATAGTGTTTATATCTATCTGTAACTATACTCATATAATGTGACATTGTATAGGGATTACATAAATAGTTTTAAAAATTAAGTAACTTATAGGGCAGGCTTGAACTAAGAATGAGAAAAAGCTATAAACATTCTGAGTTTTGAGTGCCTTTACTTTAGAATTTTAAATGCTATGCCTTGTCCTGCGTAGGATACAGGGTGGAGCAAAAGTAAGTTTATAGATGTTCATATGGACAATAAGACAGTAATATATATATATATATATATATATATATATATATATATATATATAATAACACAAGAGTGAACTCTGTTTTGTGTACTCACAGCTGTAAACTTACTTTTGCCCCTGTCTCCATGTTTCCTTACATAACAATCTTTTAGGCTTTCTGTGTATGCATGTGTGTATGTGTATTCACATATGTGCATGGATATGTATATGTATCCATGTACAAACTAAGAAAACGAATAGCTTAAAACCAGATAGCAAAGGTTTACTTAACTCACTCAAACAAACACATTTTCTTTTATAGGATATTAACTCATTTTTGGGCTTGTTTTTGATTGGTTTTTACATTTTTCACACATGGATGTTGTTTATCACCAAATGACTCTTCTTCACTAAAACATGATGTATGAGAATATTCTACTTAGAAATGTTTCCTTAGCAGTTGTTTGGAGTCATTTTATTTACTTGCAAGTAATAAGGCAATAGTGAAATATTCCGTATTTTAACTCCTCCTTAGGAGTAATCCAGTTGAAGCAGTTTTATTATGCATTCAAAATAATAATGACAGTATTTAGACCACTCTATGTGTGAGAATGTAAAAATTGTGCAGGGTACAGTTTGTTCAGTGAGAGAAGGACAATAAATAATATTGAAAATAGAAGTGCAAATTTTATAACTCTAATTTTTGGCATTTAGAACTGATTCAGTGTTGTAAATGATAGGTTTTGGCAACAAGCAAATGATTTCACATAATACAGATGAAGTTTTCAGAGTCCGTGCCATTTCAGTAAGGACGAGGCTGGGAGTATTTTCAGTTATGCTCTTTTTATGCAAACTGTTTACCAGATAAAAAGTGAATTTGTAACAGTGGTAGATTCATCCAACTACTGTTCTTCAAGCTATGAGGTGGCACAGCTGTTGCTGTAAGTAACAAGATTTCTAATGGTCCACCTGGAATTAGGACAGCCGGTTGGTGTGAGCTGATCTGAATAATGCACTGTGGATACTAGCGTACAGCTACTGACAGAGCAAACAGCATATGACTGTCCCATCAGCCCAGAGCAAACACCAGTTACATTTCACAGAAACAGTCTGGTATTTACAACAGACCTGAACCAAAATGAATATCAGATTGAAGGAAGCACCCCAAGAGAAAAGAGCTCTCCCCAAGAGCTACTGTGGACCATAGTTTAAGCATATTTTACTATTTTCAAAAAGCCTCCAAATATCATTTGGCTGCATATAAAAAGGAAAAAGAAAATACACAAAGAATTCCTGCATCTGTTTGAACACCACTTCGGAATTTCCTTAAAAAAAAGACCAATACTTCTTAGTTTCCTATTTATATTTCTTTGCTGCCAAAGTCAACTTAGATTAGACAGGACCACAATCTTAATAATTTCCTTTTAAGTTATAAAATGGCTAAAGATTTAATAAAAAAAATAAAAGAGGCGAAATATAAAATAGGCCAAAAACAAGAGACTCTAGTTTAAATCTAATATGGATGCTAGAATTCAGCCCAACACATTTGATTTTCAATTCAGGTAATAGAGATGGCAAGTTATTGGGAACTGGTTTGCTTAGCAGTGGCGAATGTAGCTCAGCCCTGGTCCAGAAAACTGACAGGCACGAGGCAGCACACAGGACCCAGGCCCGCAGATCGGCTTTCCTGGTGGGAATCAGGTCTGCATTTTTTCTAGGCTGCTTTGAAGTTTACTTTTGCTAAAACTGTCTCACTCTAAGGTTGAGAACAACAAATGTTTACCATATAACCTTGAAGTAACTTCCTAGGGTTTATTTTGAGCTGTTTCAAGGACAGGATGTGGCCAGCTCACCAATCCTTATCATCCCTTTGCATGCACAACATTTTCTTTTTGTCTATCTGTAAGCTATAACCACTTAAAGTAATTTTAGTGTGATAATTTATGACTCTCTTGGATGTAATTCCCTGAGACCAGTAATAAAAAGCCTGTCTAGGCAAGGGTTGAGGCAATCTGTGTGCATTTGTTTCCCCCTCATCCACAATACTGAGGACCCCGCTGGTCAGAGTCCATGACATCTGGTGCCTGAACAGGGACTTGAAGAGGCTACGAGCCATCATTGTGTACAACATACATCAACTTGGTTGGAGTTCGCAACAGCAAGTGACTTTTCTCAAGGTCATGTAGCTACCTACTAGAAAGCAAAGATGACGACCTAATTACAGAAACATTTTCATGGTTTATTATGGAAAGAAAAACAATCTACTTGGTATCCATATATGATGTTTGCCTAACTGAGTCAAGGGTAACCCAAGTGAAACTCTAAAGCAGGTGAAGTCTAATCTTGATAGTTCCTCACCACAGTTGACTTCTCAGTTGCAGCCCCATGATTCTTTACTTTTGCCTAAGAGACTCCAGAGCCCACTGATTCCTGTTCTGTCTGGTTCTGTAGGAAATGTGACTATATCATATCTTCATCCTATCAATGATGTAATATTTAGAGTCAATAACTCATACTTCAAAACATCCTCTCTTATCTACACCTTATCCTTTCTTCAGGGATTTGCCTCTAGTTGGTCACAGAAACAATTTAGTCTGATTAATTTGGGGGAATTTTTCTCACATTGGTCTTAGTAGATCAAAACGACCCTGCAGCCAGTGACACTAAACTACTGAATATTGGTCCTTACCCATATAATTAGCTGGTGTCCTGATTTCTCAACTGGAATGTTCCATGGCATTCAAATGTCACATTTCCAAAACCAAAATGAACATCTCTTCTCCCTACATCAAATCTAATTCTCTTACCTGTCTTGGCTTGGTGAATGGTATCAATAATTTACCTACTTGTGCTAGTCAAATATCTTAGTTTCATCTTTGATTGCTCTATTTCACTCTTCCTTTATAAGCATCCAAGGTCTACCTATTCGAATGTCTTATCACCTTGAGAATCCAGCTATTCTTGCCATCCATATTGACACTATCTTAGTTGTGGTTAAGTGTCATACAATTTATTATTTTAACAGGAATACTTTGAGTATAAAAGAAAGTTCTATTAATAATTAAACTAGAATAATAATAGCAAACCAGGACTTTTTAGTAACCATAAGCACACGTGATAAACTTAATTATGCCATAATTTCTTGATGAGAGTGCTTTAATAATTGTCTAATGGATAACCTCAGTCTTAGCCTTTCCCTTCACTCTGTTCTAATATGCACACTCCATTCCTCTGCTCAACAAACTAAAATATCCTTTATTGCCTCAGACTACATCAAGTCTCAGTTTCTCATGGCATTGAAGGCATTTGGTAGCTATTGTCTTTGCCAATTTCTCCAGCCTTACTTCTAGATCCCTCAATTACCAGCATGGTCCATTCCCTCTCTCACCTCCAGGCCTCTACACAAGATCTAATTGTTTCTGCAATGCTTTTTTCTAGCTTCTCGGCCTTGATTATAGGTTTATCCCATGGAAAATTATCATTGCAGGGATGACATTTAATTATTGCTTCAAAAATATTTATCAAGAACTCATTATGTACTTCATATGAATAATTTATCAACTGTATTTTAATTATTCATTTATTTCATTAGTATGCCTTTTTACTTATACTCTAAACCTGCTTAGAAGAGGACTTACTCTAATTTACCATCATATCCAGGGGCATGGACATGGTGAATGTTCAGTAAAGGTCTACTGAATTAAAGGGTGGATACATGGGAAGGTACATTAAACTCATATAGTGTCTCTATCAATGTGACTCTCAGGGACTCCACCCAGCCATTTATCTATGTCTTAAAGAATAAAGAATCTTAGTACTTCTCAAATTGTATATTACACATGTCTTACTCTGCAGATGCTCCAGGTGAGTCCTAAATTGAAATTGAACTCCAAAACAATTATATGAATATTTTATCTCATCTGGTATACTCACTCTTTCTGTCAATTGATTACTGTTTCTAGAATTATTGTTTAAAATCTTAATTCTCATGGAAAGAGAAAATGGTATTCTTACCAATAGTGAATGTTTCCAAATGCAATGAGCATTTCACATCTAGTTATAAAACTTAAGGATTCTGTCACTAGTATGACAGCACTCTCTTGAGACAGCTATGCATTTTCTAATGCTATGGAGGTCTAGAAAGCTCAGGCTTCAGCTTTATCCCTGAAGAATATAAATTGTTAACTAAGAACAAAAGAAAAGATAGACCTAGAGGATAAATTGCCTATAGGCAGATGGAAAATGTAGCTTTGGCTCATAAAATCAAACACAGATCCCTGTAAGTATCTTTTTTAAGTGTTATATGCCATCCATCTATATTTCTACACTATGGTGCACAACACAGACACTAGAGAGAAGAATCATTTAAAAATTTTCAAAGAGAATTTTTAAGATAATGGTGGCTGAATAGCATAGAAAGTCAAAGTGATAAGAAATTGAAATCTAAATCAAAATTATAGTGTGGGTATCTAGAAAGGGAAGAAGTTGCACTTGAGGGAAGAACACTGCCCCCTAATAGTTTTGCTGCTATAGGTAGGTTTCTTTAAAGCTTAGCAGCCTCCTCTATAAAATGGGAATAATAATGTTTGTCCTGCCTGCTTTATGAGTTTCATAGATTCATGTTTCTGTTAAATAGATTTGAATAAAATAATGAATTATATACATGTGCAACATGATACTATCTCTAGCAAGTTAGAAGAAACCATAGCTGAATGCTAACTTGTCCAATTATCATTGTCAAAAAACCACACTAAATGCTGCAAACCAAATAAGCATATATTTCTTACATATCCAAATAAAAGTATTCATTCAGCTACATCTGTGAAAATAGAGGTATTTCTGAAAATTTAGAATCACATTTCATATGAAACAACTGTCAAAAATGATTGGTGTTATGGGCATAATAAAATCATGAGAAATCATTTGCAAGTTTTATTTGAATGTGCATAAATGAATGTGTCATAAAGTCATTGTAAAACATTCCTTTAAAAATTAAAAACATGATTTTTTTTGGTGCATCAATAAAACAAAGTAAGGCCTTTCAGAATTCTTTTTCCACTTAGTCACAAAAAGGTGCATATTAAATGTCCAATGATAAAATCCTTAACCAACTAAAATAAATTAACAGAACGACCTAATAGTAGAGATTATGATAAACTGAAATAAAAACTTCATTACTTTTGTTTTCTTCAGAAGATGATTGTAAGAGTCAATGAAATACAAACATTAGAAATTCATATCTCTGCAGAGTATGTGTTGGCCTTGATTTTCTTGAATCACTTCTACTGAACACTTGAATGCATCCAGACAGACTCCTAATAAGAAATGTCTCGGAATTCGTGCTGAGGCATTGTCAACAGGTCAAGGAGAAGTCTTCAGTGCTGAATCTGTGCTTAGATAAAATTTTTTCTTCCCTTTGATTGCTGATCTTTTCAAGGAAAGTTGGCTCATTAAGAGAGACAAATAGTTAAGCAGGAAATGTCTGAAATCTCTTACTCTGTTTGGTGGAAAAAGAGTTTCTCTGTGTCATCTCTTTAATAAATTAAGATTTGAAGTATTTTACAGATTTTATAAGCATACTAAACCTTTCTAAGAAAGAGAGTTCCAGAAAGAAAGTAGCTAAGTTATAGAAAAATGCTTAAATTTGCAACCTGAAATAATTTGATAAATAACTTGGAGTTGGGAAAAATAAAATAGATTAGACTTTCCCACATATTATAAAACCTAGCCTTTTTGCCAACAACTATCAAACAAACAAAAATGTGTTAGACAGATTAGAAGAGCCACTGGTTTATTTCCTAGGCCACTTTGTCCTATATTACATACTAGCACAATTATTATTTATCATTTTCAAAGGAAGATAATGAGCCAAGATGAAGGTATGTTCTCAAAAAAGAAAATATTAATACTTGATCTCACAAATACAATCACAAAGAAAAGTATGGTTGTCTTTCTTGCCATATGTATTTATTGTTAGGTACCCAGGCTTTCTTAGGAACCTTTAATGTTTTTATCATATATAGATATATATGATACACACACACACACAAAAAGAAATGTTTTAGAAACTGCTTCTAATTCATCTGAATCATCTTTTAGGATAACAAGTTTCTTCGATATATAACCAGCCAGTTTTATTAGTATCTCGTCCTCTTAATTCTCCCAAATTTTCTTGTCTAAGTATTCAAAAGATAACTCATAGCTCAGATTTTGCCAAAACAAGTGAGAAGTGGATATTTTGATCTGTTCTAGGACTGATTTCTTCAAGTCCTATTGAAAGGTAAGCAATCAAAAGTTCAGGTAAGAGCAATTAGAAGTAGTCTGTGCACACTGACAGCACTTCTAGGATTTGTATCCAGTCTGTTACCATACAAAAGCATACTGCAGGTCAGTTATGCAGGAGGAGAAGATAGTTCCAAGCTCAGGTTGTGAATTATTTGCTTTGAAATACCTTCATATGCTCCTGTTTGAAAATTCTGGTCAAGAGAAAGGCAAAAACAAGTAGCAAGCTCATCCTAAGCATATGGTCAGGTGGACAAACATAAAGTGTTTATCAGCTTACAAACAAAATTTTTAAAATGCCAGGTCATCCTCCTTTAAGGGAGAAAGGAAGCACAATAAAGGGTTCTTTGTTATATTAAATATTGTGCCCACACTATCATCTTGAGTTTCTAAATAGAGATGCCCCAAAGGAAACTTTCACAAGCATGCTTTTTGAAACAAAGAGCACATTCATTCCCCTTAGCTACACGTTTTATATGTTTTCTTACCTCTACCAGGCATGACTTTACCTTAAAGAATAAAGCTTAAAACGTCAGGCCCTCAATTGCATAGCTGGAAAGAGCTCAAGTCATAGGTCATGTGATTTGGTAAATTTTAAAAGAGTAAAATTTTTATTTTTATTTTTGCATTCTTTTTTTTAAAGAGGCTTTGCCCCTACTCCCAATGACCCATCTAGCTCCACTAAACCTTCATCAACTTATATGCTACCTTGCCCATCCCCCTATACAGAGGATGCTTCCTGCAGTTTATTCTTTATAGAAAATCTGGAACTCACAAACAGCCATCCTGCCCATCCAGAGGCTTTTTTGGGGATATCCTTTCTAGTAGAGAATGTTCATTCCATGACTCCACTCAGGTATCAGAGCCAGGGTTAATATGCTTCTATATCATAGTTATTCAAAATTCATTCAAACTTACCCTCTTCTTGTGGTTCATGCTACATGATTATTCTACAGGTCCTTATCCTTGTGGTTATATTCTACAGTTTTTGTAGGCATTTTCTAACACTCGGGTTGTTCATTGGTATCACTCAGATTGCTCAGTGATATCTGACTAATTTCTTAGCCCCTTTCATCATGAATGCCACTGAATAGCTAAGCACTGCAGTTTCCTCCTTGTCTATGATCATATCTCCACTTCACTTTAACTACCATATGGCTATATCTTGACATCACCAGGGAAAAAAGTCCTGTTGTAGAATTTTAAAAAATATCCTTTCTCTGGTCACAGCTATCCATTTATTCACTCAGTTGATTCTCTTTCACTGATTCAATTATTTCAGCCTTTTTTGGGATCCTCAATTAATTCCTTGACACTTTATTTTACCAGCATGAGCTGTGATGTAAGCTAAACATGAGTTTGAATCCTGTGTAGACTAGTCAACCTTTCTGAGTCTCAGTTTCCTTAACTTAAAGTGGGGAAGAATGCCCTATTTTTGTTAGTATTATATTTATAAAAATGTATCTAAAAAAAGAGCGTATTTACATTCAGCTCATAGTTTCCTTGACACAACTGAGCAATCATGCATCTAAGCAAAGTAGTGACTCTAAAAAAAGCTAAGTTTTCTATTTTTTGTGAGTCCTAAGATTTATTGGCCTCTCATTAGTCTTTGTTCGTATGCCTTGCAACTGCAATTTCTCCCAAGCCTTAGCAAATTTTTTAAAGCCTCTAAACACATCTCCATTCTCCTCCCTCTCTGAAAACAACCTTGCTGTCTCTATGATAGAATAGAATCTGAACAACTCTATGTTGTATGACCTTCAGTTTAATCTCTAAATTGTAATAAAATGTAAAACTCATAACTTGTTATTGTTATTAAAAATGGTATGAATATCTCATGGGAGATAGCTGAGTTTGTTCAAAAACTTGAAGGGTTTGGAGTAGAAAGTAATCAACCATGAGCTGAATACCAAGGCTTCAGAGGAGTGGAAAAATTCTACTACAAGACAGAGAAAAAGGCTTTGGAACTCCAGATCAATCTGAGAGAAAACAGAGCAAAAAAAAAAAATAAAAATAAAAAATAAAAAGCAAAGGGTGGAGAAAGAGATCAAGAGAGAACCTTGCTCCCTAATATCTGTCCCTACAGTCTTGTACACAATTTTTATCTTCAGTCAGATCTACCAAATCCATGAAGTGCTGCTGTGAATTACTCTTGTTAGGGAGGTGGAAAATACTGAAAATGGAAATCAGAGAAAGGACGGGAGTCAGTGAAGTGTTGGAAATTGGAACATGGCAAGAAAGAAGAGCTAACACCTATGGAGTTGATACCGTTTGAAGTGTTTTCCCTGTATTATTTCACTCAATTTCTATACACACCTATGTTAGATAGTATTTTCAGCCTCCCTTTAGAGGAAAGCAAACTTAGGAGTTAAGTAGGTGGTTCATGTTTAAACAGCAAGTAAGTAGTAAAGCCCAGACTAAAAAATAACCAGGCCTCAGCGCCCATGATTTGGTAATTACACCCTGCCAGTTCACCAAATTACTTCAATAAGTACTTATTTCCTCAGTGATTTAGAAGAAAAAAATGTCAAAGCTGTTTGAATGTGTTCCATTTACAAAGTTTAGGTTGAATAAAATTTTACCTAGTACTCATGGGACAAAGAAAGCCCCACTAACAGATAGGTTAAAATATCATTCTCAAATCTCCTCATGCTACAGATTACCTCCTCCTGTCTAATATGAAGTGTTCTTCTCATATATTGGGACTTTCCTTCCCCTAACTACACCTGGACTTTACCTGTTCTCTTTCCTGTGATTTTCTGTCTTTATGATTTCACTCGCTCACTCCATTCTGAGAATGTTCAGATGCCCATTGTCCTAGGAAGCTTCTTCTGACACATCTCTCATCCACAGCTCACATTACTTCTCCTTTTCTCCTTTCGCACCTACTAATTTTTTTCAAAGAAATTTGAAAACTTGTATCTTGCTCTCCACTAGTTCCACATTATACTAAAATAACTCAAAAAGAATAACAATATGGCATTAATCAATAATGATAATGGCTTCAAAATCAAGACTTTACTTTCCTGGGGCCCTAGACACACATCCCTGAGTAAAATAGTGACTATACCCAGTTATATTTCAAGATATACCCATATTTCAAGATATTTCCTTATTTTACATCTTCTATTTTCATGCATGAATGATAATGTTAACATCTTTTCAATCCCCCAATTAGAAAACTCAGTGTTACCTTGATTTCTCTCTGCATCTCATTCTGAAGTATTCAACTGGTACCCAAATCCTGTTGATTCTATTCCAAAAACAATCACTTACATCAAGCTTTAAATGCTATCCCTTTTGCCTCAGGAGACAAACAGTCTGTTTTAGTTTACATTTCAAAAAGCTGCCAGAATTTTCTCACTGCAAGCAAATCTAACCTTTTCACTTCCATGCTTAAAAATACCAGTTTGCATTGCATCTTATTGGCTAGTTACTGTCTGTGTATTTCTTGATGGCAGGAGTGGATGTAGTCCTAATAGGCAACCATTAGATTAGATTCACAGTAGATACCTCAATAAGAATTTTATTGGAATAAATGAATGAAGACTTGCCCTCTGTGACTTGCCTGAAATAATCTGTTATTTGACAGAGGTGAGTAAAAAGTCCTTAACTCAAATTAGGTGATAAGCAGCTTCTAGTAAAACTATTCAGTTACTCCCTGAAAGACCAAAATTAACATTGATGATAAATATGATAATAAAAACATTAAAAAGTAAAAATTATTTACTTATGTGCTCATCATCACCTTTGGTGTACTGAGTATTAACCTTATACAATGATAAAACAGCACAAAACTATCAGAAGCAGGCTGAGAGCCAATGCATCATCGTGAAGAGTGCAGCCTCTTGTGATGCTACAGCCAGGCTGTCTGGTTCTGCCATTTAATGGCTGTGCCTCAGTTTCCTCACATAAACTTAGGCAATAACAGCAAATACCTAATAGGGTTTTCATGAACCTAAACTAATAAATAGTAAACACTTAATATGGTACCTTGCACAAAATAAGTGATAATAAACATAATCTATTATTATCTGTTTTTTTAATCACATTATATCCATAGATATATGTCATTACTGAAAGTTAAGAACGAGTTTAGTCACTTCCGCCCAGGATTATGCAATGCCTGGTCTCTCTAATACAGAACTCTGGTACCTGGCTCCAATTTAAATGACTCCATACGAGACTGAATAAATCTGAATTATGTACATCTCAGTACCCCCAATAAGCTAAGAATTTTAAACATTATTATTTTTTTTCCAGAGACAGAAAACTATTAAGTATGGATGTTACTAAACAATGCCTATGATTATTATTGAAAAGAGCAATGAAACTAGGTGTGAATTAAACTCCCAAATTCTTTCCTTCTCTGATTTACAATGCTTTTTCATCATAAAGAAGAAAACAATTTGCAGTAAAAGAAATAATCAATGTATTTGGAATTTTTCCCGTGTTGATCTACCTATCTCTCAATTCAGCTTTTGCTCAAGTGTAGTGACAGGCTGGTCCACAGAGCACAAATTAGCTTCTCTTTAGAACACTCTGGGATGTAAAATTCCAAAATGAAAGAGAGAACTTTTCATTCAGGCAGGTGAGTGACAAAAGGGACTGAGACACAAGATGTTTGTGATTAGGGATGTTCAACAGCAGGAAGTGCACAAAGGGAAGCTGATGAACAACCCAGTCCGCTCTATGCACAACTATCTTCTCCATTTCGCTTCACGGAGTAATCAAAGGATATTCTGAACTTCTCAAAAATGCCATCAGTCCTTATTGAGAATGAAACAGAACATCTCTCTCTCAAGTGCTCGCAAGAATAATTATGATAGCAAGCTGGCCTGAACAGGGAGCTCTGGTAGACAAAGATGGATTTGTACAAATAAATAAATACATAAATAAATACACAAATTAACTTCCACAAAATGTGAATGGAAAGTTGATGATAATCTCCCACTTCTATTGTGCAAAGGGTAAAGAAACTCATAATTGTGCTCTCCAGGTCTAGTACAGTAAAGAATAGGCTTCCTGATGAGATGGTTCCAATAACGTACAGCCAGAGCTGGAAATCTTGTGTCAATAATACTAAAAAAATAATCATCTAAATGATTTAGTTAAAATGTTAATTAACATTCAAAATCAAAATATCATCTGTAGTTGCCCCTTCCTCCTCTTTGTTCTCTTTACTAGATCTGATTTTTTCTTTTCCACTTTTGAACAAAGGGAAAAAGCCTCTTTTGATTGCTCAAAAGGGCTTCTTATGCTAGTTGACAATTGCTCAAGTAAAATAATTTCATAAAGATCCCTGAAATGTTCTTCAGCACCAGGCTCTCTTCAAACAAGCAGCATTTCTGTGGCCCATGCTGTCTTAGCATTGTAGGAACCTGTTTACAGGGCTTCACTCCGGTACTGATAAGAAGCTACAATGATGCTTGCTTGTTCTTCCAGATGAATCATTATTCATCGACAGGTCATTCAGTTTGCAGTTAGAAGACCTGACATTGGTTTGGTGCCTCAGTTACCAACCTCTTGACCAAGTTACCAAGTCATTTACTAAGTCAGATATTTTAATTACTGTGTTATTGGGATTCTGGAATGAAAATAAAATGCTACGTGTGCCAAAGTTTTTTGTAAACTTTAAAGCATCATTTAGCTGTCATATTTTTTGTGACTGTTCTAAGAATGAAAGTTTCTCTCTGATTACATAGTTATATTGCCTTGTAGTAGACTTTGAATCCTCATAGGACTCAAGGAATGGTGAAGATAATTTTTAAAATGTTAGTTTGTAAGCAAGAATAAAAAAAAAAAAAAGAAAGTTTCATAAAGATTGCCCCAAATTCTTTAAAACCAAATTAAAGAAACTAGAACTCTGTACCAATCATTTTTAATGAACTTCATTTGAAGAACTATTCAAATCATATTTATTGTTTAATGATTATTTATTAAAAATGATATATTGATTTTGCATGTTCTTTAACCAAATGAAGATTGGAACTTAAAAGCAAGAACTGCAGACCAGACAGATCGGAGTTCAAATTTCACTCTTCACCCTCAAGCTGAAAGTTTCAGCAAAAAGACTTCGCCTCTCTACGTTTCAGTTTGTAATGCTTTCCACTTACCCTCATCACAATGAAGGTAATAAATGTAAAGCTCAGAGCAGAATGTAACACAGAAATATGTGATCAATACATGGCAGCTCTCTTTAAGTTTATGTTTGAGACATTTACGGAACTTGTAAGGATCATTTTATCTTCAAGCATTTTATTACTGACTCCCAATACAGACATTCTTCTCACTGTGCTTTTGTTTCGATTTCTGGCTCCATCAGTTCCATTTGATTCTGCTAAACCGTTAACTCTTGGTTCCAGGAAGTCTCACAGAAGAATGAACAGAGGAGACAAAAACAGGAGCAGGGTCTCTGGTTTCTTCTTGCACTCCCAGAGGAAGACTTTTAACCCATCCGATGCTAAATTTCATTAGACTTGAAGTCAAGGTCAAGATTTCCATAGTTTTTATTAGAAAATAATCAAATCAAAATAAAACAAAATATCAAGTAGAATCAATAGGGAATTGAGTGGTAGAGTTAGGCAAGAGTGGAGTATGGCTTCCTACCTTTCCTGAGAAGCAAAGTGTACTGAACTATGGACTTTATTTTTTCTAGCATCAGTTTACACATCTGTACAATAAGAGCACTTATACTAGATGGTCTTTAAGACACCTTGTAACCCTAAAATTATAAGTATGTAATTACTTACATATCTCCCTCGTACTACAATGGGGCATTTCACTGGTGTAAATTATTATACGTAGAGTTGATATGTGTAATTGGGCCAAGAACAAACCACATTCCATTCAGCAATAATCTAGTTGGAACAAGTATCCAGAGAAGGACATACATGCTAGGGGAAAGAAAGGAAAAGGAAGTAGCAGGAGAGAGGAAAAAATATTATATTGTCAGTATGGTCAGGAGAGCCCAGTGTCAGTGTGTAAGTGGGAGAGTGGGACTTTATGTATAGGAAATAACTTTGTGTGTGTGTGTGTGTGTGTGTGCATGTGTTTCCTGCCAACCTCTTCTGTTTCATCAACTTTGAAGATGGGAAGTCCTAAATATCTTTTTGCCACTTCAGCCTGGAATGAGGTGGGTGTGTGGGGGCACTGATTTACCACGCTGTAAGAAACAGTCCACCTCTGTCACATGTGCAAGTATGCATTGATAGGTATTAGTAATAAGTTTTAAATATATTGAAGGCTAGACTTTGTTTATAGACTGAAGAGGGAAAGAATACATAAGGAAACATGTTAAAGGGAATATGGGCGGTCATTTTCCAACAGAAAAGGCAGATTGTCTAAAGAATAAAAAACAACTTCAGAGGAAATCATAATATACTACAACAAGGAAGTACTTCACAAAATCTAAATCTGCTACAAGAGATTTTTATGATATCTCAAGCTACAATTTGAAAAACAAAAAGTTTGAAAATTATCTCTTTCTTACTTATTAATGAATAGTTTGATTTTGTTTATAATTTTTAAACATAGGGTTAACTGAAGAATCCATTGGTACTATAGAGGGTCTATCATTATGTTTAAAAAGATGTCGTGGCCAAAACTTAATGAAAACCTTTAGGGAGTCAGGGAAAATTAAATAATAATACTAGTGTTGGGTAAAAAATACATTGTTAGAAAAAAGCAAAGCTTGCGAAGACTAGTAGGCAATTTTTAAGAAAGTCACTGGTAGAGAAAACATTGTTCAAAAAGACCCTGATACTTTTCTATATTAAACTAATCATTTGAGAGGGTGAGAGATACTCTCAAATTAGTGAAAAATTAGAGAGATCAGAACTATTTTTCATATCTCTGTAATTTCCCAAAACTGGGAAGAATGCACAAATGCAATTTGACACTATGCTCTTATTTAGCAAAAAAGAGACAAATCCATAATGTATGAGCAGAGACAGCTCTTTGTTAAAATGAATCAACTAACCACCCACACCTTCAATCTAAAACAGAAAGCACCAATGTATCTATAATTTGAAAGAGATCAGTGTTGAAATAATGCTTGCTGCTCTGGGTAATTTTATGTGTGTGAATCAGAGAGGAGCAGAAAATAAATTGCAGTGACTGGTCAACTGGAATGACCCAAGCATTTTCTAGGATATGTGTTCAAAAATCCTTCAACTGTTTGTGACAATAGAATTATACATCATATAAAGAGAGATCTAATAAAACATACACCATTCAAGTTTATCCCACTAATGAAAATGGTAGGTATACTCAAAACAGATGAGGACAAAATATATAAAAGGACGTAGTGTGATAACTGATCAGGTGCTCTTCAGCTGGTACAGTGTGAACAATATATTTAGAAATTGAGCACATTTTCAAAAACAGTGGATGTCAAGGACACATTGTAGTATTCCTATGAAGTGATGAGGGCCTGAATTAGTGTCATGGCACAAGAAACCAAAGTTAGAAACTTCAGAGTTGTTTTTCAATAAAGCCAAAAGGCATTTTATTTTTAATTGGATTATTTTAATGAGAAGCAAGATATTTCAAAACCACATTTCAAGCCTTCATAACACTGACCAGAAACAAAAAAAAAAAATATTAAAAGAAGGCCCATCCTACCTCTTAAGATAACTTAAAAGAGTTCTCAAGTATGGACAGTATAGGAATATTAACATTTCAATACAGGGTTTCCAATAGATAATAGGTACTATTAGCATAGTTTTAAGGCTTTGAATCAAAGACACACTACCTTTGTTTCAAGCTAGATCTTTATCTTGCAATAATAATACAGCTAAAATAAATTTCTATAGCTTCATCAGCTTATTTGATTTCCTTTGTCTTTTTTCTATAATATCTGGCATACTGCTCTTAGAATATTATCTCCTCAGCTAGAATATAAATTCTTCAGGGGAAGAAATCTTTGTCTTGAAACTCTACCTTCATGCCCAACAACACAGTCTAGCCCATTAAAAACATCCAATACACTTACCCATTTAATCTTTCATTATAATAAATTCTTGCCCTGGCTGGTTTAGCTCAGTGGATTGAGCGTCGGCCTGCGAGCTAAGTGTCGCTGGTTCGATCTTCCAGTCAGGGCACATCAGAGAAGGAAAACTCTGACTCCAAAAAACCTCCGCTGCCTTGCGGCATACCTCTTCAGGGGAAAGGCTAAGGGAGTAAACCCCGACAGAAAATCCGGAGCCAGAGTCCCTAAGGCGGTTTGACGTTGTAGTCAACACCGGCAACTCCTGCGGCGCACCTGAAGCCAAGCTGTATTGACTCCGTCTTTCCCTTGGACCCTTCAGCTGCGAAGAGAGGGGGGGTCTGCTGCATGGGCAACAGCAGACCCTCCATATCACCCTGCCCAGGCTCTGTAGCTTCAGCATCATCGCAAGATGTCGATTCAACACGGGAGGAGACAGATACCATGTCACTTCCGAGTCGGACTGCACAGCCATTCTCGGCGGTGCAGATAGACTCTTAAGAAGCTACACCATCGTCTCTCGAGACGGACGGCTGCCGACGATAATAAATTCAAAATTTAAAACATTATACACAAGAAATATAATGTGACAAAAAATACCTGGTGATATAGAGTGTCTTAATAAAAAGAACTTCTTCTCTGGGATTAATAGATATTTAAAAAATAATCCCAAGCATCATACCGAGGATATTTTGTAGGAATCCTTGACGTATTTTGGAAGAAATATAAAACCAATATCATGAGTCTACAATCATTTATCATCAAGCAGCAGCTCTTGTTAGAACTGATATTGATCGTTGGTAAATTTCAACCAGAGTAACCTTGTAATATCATCACAAAATTCTCCCACTGTTTCATTTAGCTATGAGATGCTTCCTTAACTATGCCCTTAGGTTTTACTCTCTATATTCAATCACATAAGAAAATAAAAAGTGTATACAGAGGTAACCCCAAATACTTTTGGTCATTTTCCAATTAAATATTCTTCATCAGAAAGTCGTCGTCGGCAACCGTCCGTCTCGAGAGATGATGGTGTAGCTTCTTAAGAGTCTATCTGCACCGCCGAGAATGGCTGTGCAGTCCAACTCGGGAGTGACACGGTATCTGTCTCCTCTCGTGTTGAATCGACATCTTGCGATGACGCTGGAGTGTCCTCTCCAGTGAAGCTGAAGCTACAGAGCCTGGGCAGGGTGATATGGAGGGTCTGCTGTTGCCCATGCAGCAGACCCCCCCTCTCTTCGCAGCTGAAGGGTCCAAGGGAAAGACGGAGTCAATACAGCTTGGCTTCAGGTGCGCCGCAGGAGTTGCCGGTGTTGACTACAACGTCAAACCACCTTAGGGACTCCGGCTCCGGATTTTCTGTCGGGGTTTACTCCCTTAGCCTTTCCCCTGAAGAGGTATGCCGCAAGGCAGCGGAGGTTTTTTGGAGTCAGAGTTTTCCTTCTCTGTCATCAGAAAGTATAATGTAAATATATAAAATATACAGTAATCCATATTAATAAGTCATTCTATAATTTATTTTTAACATTAGAATAAATATAGGTAATATAGTTCAATCTTCTCACCATTGAAATGAAAAAAACTGAGTCTGATTAAATGAGATACGATCAAGACTGAAGTATAAAAGCATTAGTTCTAGAATGTGAAATTTCTGAAATTTAATTTAGTTTCTTTTATCTAATTACCATTAAATCAAAGTGTTTATTCCATAACTAGCAAGGAGTTTAATAGAAAACTGTCCTTTTAAGAATATGGATTTCATGTGGAGCTGTTGAAAGGTGGATGCTCCAGCTCTGCTTTTTCTCATTTGTAAGTTACCTAAACTCTTCACAGCTCAATTTTCTTAACTCTTAAAATCAGACAAATATCAGTTCCTACTTCATAGGCCTTTGTGAAATAGTTAATTCAAAGCACTTAGCATAGTACCTGGGTTATAGTAAATACTCAATAAGCTTTGGCTGATATTATTACTATGCTTTTTATAATTTCATAAAATAAAAGGTCATGGTTTTGATTTATTGAACTGCAAAGAAACACCTACTTGAAATTCTCATATTTCTAAATGTCATTATTGAGAATGACATCATTGGCTCTCCATTGTCATTTTGCTTAAATTTCTACTAGTTTATACATTATTAGAAACACATATAGCACAATATTATAAATGATATAGGGGGCACCTAAGTTTTATTACTGTTTTTTTAAATAATGAATTAGTACAGATATCAAAGATAATTACAATGTATGTATAATAACCTCACTAAAATATATTTATCAAAGTTGTGAAACTTATCTGAAGGCAATGTGATAGTAGTACAAAATAAAGTATATACAGAAGTCACATTTTTTGAAAGTCAAATATTCATCCTACACTCAATTATATAGAAACTGATTAAAATTTCGAGGTACCAAACTCTTATTTTCTTCCTCCTTTAACTCCTCTGACTATATTTAGTCATATTTGCACCTTTCCTAGGACAGAGAGGGCAAAAAGAGGGAAGGGGCAGTATAATTCTTTTAATATAGTTATTTCTTAACAGGTCAAAAAATTGGAGAAAGTTTATTTTGTAATGATAAATCTAGTGTGGGTATCCAGCTCCACCAAGCTGCAGCAGCTATTGTACAATCCCTCTGTCTTGTGCTTGCTGGGATAATTGGGAGTTAGCTGATATGTTTTGAAAGAGGCGGGACACTTAATCTTTAAAACTACTCATCACAAATGACTAAATGATTCTGTAACAATTGAGATCATGTCATTTTCTATAAAAGTGCATTGAAGCCTTTGCATTAAACTTGCTAATATTATTAAAGCTAAAATATCTCTAACCACATTGACTTATTACATATTCATTGCTGTTGCATTTAATGTACAATTCATTGTATCAAACAAACACACATCTAGGTAACTAAAAAAAAACCAAAAACATATCCACATTAACCAAACATAAATTTATGCAGACATTTAAAAACTGCATTGAACATTTAGGTGAAATGTTGGGCAAAATGTATATATGTCTATATATATGTATGTATATATGTATTCCTTCATTTTTTATTTTATTTTTTTCTCCTTTTTTTTTTTTGTTTTTCCATTACCATTTAGCCCCCTTATAGCTCCCTCCTCCCTGCAATCAACACACTGTTGTCCATGTTCAAAATCCTTTTTCCTTTTTGCTTGGTCCCTCCACCCCCTACCCTCTCCTCCCTTAGCTGTCATCCGCTCTCCATCTATGAGTCCTTCTCTATTTTCCTTGTTAGTTCACTTTGTTCATTAGAATCTGCATATGAGTAAGATTATATGGTATTTGTCTCCTTTTCACTGGCTTATTTCACTTAGCACATGTTCTCTAAGTCCATCCATACTGATGCAAAAGATAAAATGTTCTTGTTTTTTATAGGTGTTAAAGTCCCCAACTATGTCTGTATTTCTGTCGATCTCTCCCTTCATGTCCATCAAGATTTGCTTCACATATTTAGGTGCTCCTATGTTGGGTGGGTAAATGTTTACTAGAGTCATATCCTCTTGTTGGATTGTTCCCTTTATCATTATGTAGTGTCCTTTGTCTCTTACTATAGCTTTGGCTTTAAAGTCTATTCTGTTGGATAGAAATACTTCTACCTTAGCTTTTATTTCCTTTCAATTTGCATGAAATATCTTTCCCATCTCTTTACTTTTAGTCTGTGTGTATCTTTCAATCTGAGATGTCTCTTTTGGAGGCAGCATATATATGGGTTTTGTTTTCTTATCCATTCAGTTACCCTGTGCCTTACGGTTGTAACAGTTAAGCCATTTACATTTAAAGTGATCATTGATAGATATATATTTAGTGCCATTTTATTGTTAAGATTTTTTTTCTCTTTCTTTCTTCTTAACATTTTTCACAGTACTGATTTAATGTTAAAAACTCCTTGTCTTCCAAATTATTGATTTGATCCTCTGCTTCATCTAATCTACTGTTCATTATTTCCAGTGTATTATTCATTTCATATATTGCATTCTTTACTTCTGACTGGTCCTTTTTATGTTTTCTATGTCTTTTTTCATGCTACTGAATTATCTTATAATCATTACTCTAAACTTTCTATCTGATAAATTGTGTGTCTTTATTTCATCTAGGTCTTCTGGAGGATTCTCTTGTTCTTTCATTTGGGGTCTGTTTCTTTCTTTCCATTTTGGCTGCTTCTTTGTGTTTGTTTCTATGTACTGGGTAGATCTGCAAAGACTTTGGTGTAGGCCTTTGTCAGATGCTGCCGGTGACTGGCCCTGGGGCACCTGTTGGGAGCTATCAGCGATCCACAGTGTGTGGCTCCATCTGATGGGCATATTTGCATGCTGAAAGAACCAGGCTATGCACCAACATTGGCTTTTACCAGTACCAGGCCTGAAGGAGGGTCAGCTAAAGTCTCAGAGCTCTTAGAGATCCACATTAGTTGTCAAACTAATCAATGATATAACCTCAAGCTATACTCAGTAGCCTGATTTAAACTACACAGGGTAGAGCAGAGTAATTCCTGTGGGTGAGGTTATTGCTTTCCCTCAGGCTGATGTCATTTGGAGGGAGTGCTCTACTGGAGAATGATGGTCTCTGCAGTATAGGAGATGACTCAGCACAGGGATCCTGATGGCTGTTCCTTCAGTTCTAGCCTCAGAGCCACCAACCTCAGATTTTTCTCACTCAAGCATCTCTAGTTCACTCTGCCTTTCCTCTGCTATAGCCCAGGGTAAGTGGCTGCAAATGAAATTTTGTGCATTGGCTATTTAAGAGGCCCTCTATACATCTCCAGCTCTATCTAACTGGTAGACAGGAACTCTACTGCTTTTCACAGTTGGATGTTATCTGGGTTCCTTTCCTGGCTCTGGTGCTGGAGGCTGGGGAGCCCAGCTTGGGGTTTAGACTTCACACTTCTCAGGCAGAACCCCCTAGATGCTGAATATCCCTCCAGCATTTCAGGGGCTGCCTGTAGGAGCCCAGCCAGCCCTCTCATACCTCCTTCACAATCCCTCCCAGTCACATTGTGGGGAAGTAGTTTCCTCTGTTTGTCCTTACTTCTAAGACTTCTCTCCAGCTAGTGTGCAGTTGGTTATGCAGGATGATTTCTCTACGATTTAGTTATAATTCCAGATTAGTCCTGGGAAAATGTTAGCATAGCTTCCACTTACTCCTCCACCCATCATGGATTCCTTGTATAAGGTTACTTTTAGAAAAGTAACCCGAGGAAATAGAGATATACATTAAGTGTCTGGTTAAAGTAGAAAGAATTAGAGAGCTAATTTTTGGGCAGAATGTATTTAAATATCAAGAGAGAAGAAAGGCAGTAATAGAACCTAAAATAGAGGTATATATAAAAATAGAGGTCTAACCCACAACTTGCAGCAACCTTCCTATGAAACTCTATGTACTATACACAGCCCAGGATGCTAGTTGTCTATGTCAGACTTGTTAGAATCCAGATTACTATCTCTAGTAGCAATTAAGGGAGCTAAACAAAAACTGTGGTAACAGTTGGCCAAAAATGGCCAGGACTTGTTTAATAACTTAATTTTTTCTCCACTTTCAACTTAGGACCAATCAGAGAGAGTCAAATATGTATCCCTAACCAATCACATAGGATGCCTGCTTACAGCCTCCAATCAGGACTTCCTCAAAGCCTTCACATTTCTCCTATAAAGTTTCCTCACTCCTCTGTCTGCCTTTGAATTTCAGCCAAAACACAAGTGATGGTAGCTGATGCCTTTGCTTTAGCAAGCTCTGAATACATAGAGATATCTTTTCTTACTTGGTTGGTTGGTCTTCAGCCAAATATCTCTGAGTGATTCAAAAAAAAGAGAGTAATGAGTGTTTATTTGCCTGGCACTTCAGATACTCTGCAATTTTTAAAAATCAATTGCCTAAAAATCATATTAAATAAATACTATTGTGTTTATTTTATAAATGAGGAAGCAGTCATACATTTATTCAGAACATTACCTAACACATCCCTGCTAGTGAACAGTATACTTTTAAAAATTGTATTATTTTTTTATGTCAAAGTCCAATGAATATTCTTAAGAAACATTTAATTAAAGTTCACTTTAAGAAGTTCCTTTACCACATAAGTTGCCCACAGAAGCTAAAATTGAAGTAACTTCTTTTCTACTTGTAACATTAACATAATGTAGCTTTATGGAAATAAAGGGGTTGGAAGCATTTGCACATATTAGAAATTACCATTCTAATTACACAGAGCCAGAATTTTTAAAAAAGGATAACATAGATGACTAGTAAAGCTTTTTAATGCCAAAAATAAAAGTGATATTTAAGCACAGTGTCTTTAAAAACACCAGAAAACATAAAAAGAATTCTATTCTACAGTTAACTTTGTTTAAATAATAATGTGCGATAAAAAAAGACGGCTAAAGGCCAAATAATTCCTACATGGCTTCTGTTTTGTCTCACTAATTCCATTTAGGTAATTCAAATATTTATTTAAAAATCCTTGCATTGAGCATAAATTAAATGATCAGAAAGTTGGAATTTCAGAATTCTTATCAGAAGAGAAAGATTCAAGCTTTTGGACTTTGTAGCATTTCATGTTAAGGAGGGAAAACAATTTTCTTGAAATGTCCCTCTTTTAATAAAAAGCTATAGATTTGTCACATACAATTATAAATGCCAAAGGTATGATCTGGCCTTTTTATAAGTGTATAGAGGAAAAGAAAAATGCCACTTTCATATACCATAGAGACTGCTCCTTCCCATAAACAAAAGATGGTTAATATTTGTCAGCTGATTTAATTTTTTAATCTTTTAGTCATATTTCCTCCACACTGGAATGTAATACATATTTTTCACAGAAGAGAAAAATTCATTGAGATCTCCTTCTTTGCTTCTTTCTATACCAGACATTCTAAATGGCGGTTGATGCGCAAAAAGTATGGGGCAGGCTGGGGATGCATTTTATAAGCAAATCACTTGATAAATTTCCCAAACAACATGCTACAAATGATGTCAAGAAAAGCAACCATATCATGAAAATAACACAGTCTGATAACCCTGAAGCAATAGTGTGCACAGTAGAGACAGACTGCATGCATTAGAACCCTGCTCTTACACTGGTTCACGGCGTGACGCTAGTCAAATCACTTCACTTCATGACAAGTTTCCTCATTTTAAGATGAGAATGATAATAATAGAACTTCATGGGGTTCTTGTAAGGATTAAGGTTTAGGGAATGATACGTGTGTGTTGACACATAGGAAACACTAGGCATTATTATATTATTTTTGCTGTCCATCTGAAATAAAGCAAATACCTTTATTTTAGAGAAGATCAGCAAGTGGACCATTTTATTGTGCCCACATCCATGACAAATAGGATGCTGCTTGTTCTACAAGCTATAATGTTCTTAAATGGAGTAGGAGACTAAGAGAAAAGACTGGCTCTTTAGAAAAAAATTTAAGCAATATGCTTATGCTTTATCAATGAAAAAAAAAATGAATCCAGGCATTATTTTACTTTCCCCATGCTCCACAATGGCTGATTCTTGATAATAACAGTCATCATGCTGTACTCTGTCTCTATATCTGTGTGACCCTTTCAGTTACCTGGGCACTCTTGAAGGCAAGAGGTATATCAAAATTCTTTAAATCTCTAGGGTCTAATAATGTCTCACAGGCAGAGATACTCAATACATGCTGAATGAATTATGAATGAATTTTTTAAATAAGCAAATAAATGAATACACTGATTGGCAGTTTTCAGAGAGAGATGGTATTAATATAAAGTGGGCTTAATACAATTAATGGAATGTAAATTCTTTTTGGAAGCTTCTTTCAAAACACAAATCTACATCTTCAAATGATTCAGCAGTCCTCTTAATATAATTAATTACATTCAAAGGATTGTACCACTTTCTGTTTTTGCTGCAACTTGACAAAATAATGTCTCTTGAGTAAAAGAGAGTTGTAATGCTATTAACACTTATCGAATAAGTCATATCATCTTATTAAGAAAAAAAATAGAAATTCTACTTGATAAGTAATTTCATTTATTTAATTGTGCAATTTCATATTCATTTGAATTGGTTTTAGATTTTTTAAATTAAGATTTATTTTAACTTACATAAGATAAAGAAAACATTTCTCCTTTTGAAATCTTAAAAATGTTTCAGAGTGAATATTACACTGCCTTTGCTTTTCTTCCAAAATCAACCATTTATGGGAAGTTTGGCATATCTTTTGTTGGTATGCTATATGGTATATTTTTAAGCTAGCAATCTCACTGATTTGAGCTATATAGTTGTTTTGTGATTTTAGCCCTTAAATATAATGATATAATTTTATTTCTGAGTAATAATACGTTATTTGGTAAATAATTACTACTTACCCTATTTGAGTCAATTCTTGCTCTGGAAGTATAGATGGGAGGTGGGATGTTGAAAGCTTGAGGGACCAGGTATTCTTCAGCATCCATCATATCTTCTAAATCTTCTTCATCCAAAAGATTCTGAAAGAACTTGCTGTCATTTGGACTGGGAAGCTTCATACGATCATCACCCTAAAGGATTGTCCATTGGAAACACAAAAATTGACTCTTCCCTTTATCTTAAATATGTGGACTTTGCAGTAAATTTATATAATATCAAAACACATGTTTGAAAATTCATGCACTCAGTTAAGAAATAATTCTTTAGTACAACTGCCAGCCATAAAGAAGCCTATAATATGCTCAAATATGTGAAGGTAAAATAAATTTAATGTAAAAACAATATGATAAATGCCATTAGAGGTAAATAAAGCAGAACGCTATGTTTTGAGGGAGGTAAATTCATTTCAGATCTGAGAATAATGGTAGGTTTTATTACCAACATAGAGTTTGGGGTTTGACTTTAAGCATACATAATAAAGGGAAATTGATTTATAAATATTTATTTTTTTTGGAGGGGTCTGTGAGATAGCAGAGAGTTATCAGGGTAGATGGGCTCTATGATTTGTTCTTATAACATAACACTGTTGAAGTGGCAGCACCCCAAAAATCACAGCACAAGTGGCACATAGCATAAATAGGAGCAGGGCAGACAACTTGTTTTACTCTTTCTTACCTCATCTTTTTCATATATATATAGCATGTTATATATAAATATTTCTCAAAGTTATGTAATATTTTTGGTAACCAGTTTGTTTATAAAAGTTAATTTGAGATAAATCATTGGAAATCATTATCTTGTATCTTCATTTCACACTACAGATATGAAGATAAACACTACCTTGTTTTACTGAGTGTAAGTCAAGGTCTATTTGTTTATGGTTTAGTTAAAAATCAACATAGAGAAATATGTTATGATTTTTAAATTATTCAACCCATTTTTTTTTCTAGTTTTAAAAAGTCTTTGGCCTGTTATGTCATGTATAACAGTTCATTTGAATTTGAGTTATGCTTAGATACTGCATATCCCCAAAACAAAACAAAACATATTTAAAATATTTTTTTATAAAATGAAATATCAATATATTGAAACTTTTAATTCATTGTCTTTAATCATGGGCAAGGTTAAAATAAAATCCATCTTCTTTTTGTTCTAAAAATGGAAGATTATAATAATGACCATGACTTCCACATAAGGCTAGTCTGAGGATAAAGGCTTTTCATGTATGTGGCTAGTCATACTTATTAATAGCAGAGGCACTTGACTACTAAGGGAAGGTTCTTAGAAATGTTCTGACATCAGGTAAAAGGCTCTTTTCCATAAATCATTTCACATGGTATTCTGCTTAGTTAATATATTGGTGAATGGTGATTTTCACAGTTCCAAAATCCAGATATTATTCATATTTTGTAGTGAGTTTGACATTGAGAAATTCTTAAAAATCTAAGTCAAGTGTACTAACCTGAATAACTAAATATCTCTGAGGGTCTCGGGCCATCCTTGAAAATTCAGCAGCCAGTTCCTTAAATTTAGGTCTACTGTCAGCATCAATCATCCAACCTAGAAATTCACATAACATGACAGTCACTATATTTATAATTAAGAGAAAATTGGGTGCGAAATTTATGAAAATACAAGCTAAAATATTGTTTTAATAATAATAACCTGAAAAACAAAGAAATTAATGAAAAAAAGAATCCAATAGGCAAAGGTTCTACCTCAGTTCGTTGACACTCATAATTAAGTGTAATATACCGTAGAATAAGAGAAACTTTATTTTCTCGATCTAACTTAAAATTAAGTTTTCTTCCTAGAAAATATAACCTAGGCTAACTATATTAACTTACAGAATTTCAAACCTTTTTCCCTTAGGTATGGAGAGAATTCTCTTTTAAAACTTTTATTTGACAGGGTGATTAGAATATAATTTATTATTTTGTATCAGTGGGGACATGGAATAAAATCTTTGTTTACAATGTGGTACTCTGGCACAAGGGGTAAAAAGGATTGGAAGCAACTTTTTATTAGTACTTTTTTCCTGCTGGGGAAAAATATAACTAATGCAAAGTGATTGGTAATGTTTGTTCAGCAATAATCATTAGCTTATTTTAGTACTAGCCTTTTCAGAATAAAAATACTCTCAGCAATTTTCAAAGTACGTATTAATATTTAGCTGGGAGTCTCGATAAAGTGGGTTTTATCTCCCCAGGCTGTTTAGCTGACGAGATGACAAGAATAAAAGCTCCAAGCTTTCCTTGATTTTCTTGCCAATGACCTTTTTCTTAGGTATTAAAACTTTTAAAAGTGAGGTTAAACTCCCTATTAAGGAAAATGTCTTCATAATCTTTTTAAATTTCATTAGAATATCTAAGTGAAATATCTAGATTATCCCTTATGCTAGTTATAGGTTTAAATTATATAATGTGTGTATCTTTTTAAACATTCTTCCATAGATGACTGCTGATCAATGCTTGATCCAATAAGGTATAAAGCTCATTTCTCTTTTCTCTAAAAGTTCATTTTTATTCTTGTGTTGGGAAGTCTTTGGGTGTTGCTTTATATATTATTAATTACACCTGATTTTGTTCTTGCCTAACAAGGTTGAAATGCTCTATATTATACATGCGCCCACTGAAAAAAAAAATTTTTATAATGTTTCTGATGTGAAGGTGCTAAAAAGAAGATAGGTGTTTCTAGAACAATTGGAACCAAAAAAGGTTAACTTCACAGAGAGAAATCAGTTTCTTTCTGACTAAATATTGAGTAAATTGAACTATGCTTAGAGAAAAGGGCATGTTGACCTGAACTGGAAAGCACATTTTTTATTTCTTTCCTCACTGTCAGAATATATCACACATGTCATGAATATAAATCTGGGTAGACCTGGGTCCAAAGTCTCTTATTAATAAGATGCTTATTCACCTTCACCAGTTTGTTTCTTTGCTAATCCTGTGTAAATCAAAAGGGGAAAAACCCAGATTACACAAGAAAGATTGCTGAATGTTAATCTCACTTAAATTAAGTCAGAAACTCCAGAGACTTTTCTAATTCTATTTAATTTAAGAGCCTAGGCTTCTAAAACATGTGTCTGAGGTATTAAAAAAGGAGGAAAAACAATACGAGTTAGATGTAAACAAAATAATCAAATTGAAAAAAGTAAAAATTCATAAAACTTTTTAGTTCAATATAGATTCATGTCTCCCTACTTCTTACTCTGCCCTGTTAATTTACTGTTGACTAAAAACCTATTTCTACTCAATTCATTTTGAGCTATCAGTTTCAAGCTTTCTTTCTTTATATATAGATAATTAATTTACTCTGCCATTTTCCTACAAAAATTAATAATATTATTATGACTAATTACATCTCTTTATGAAAGACAATTTGATTGTCATGGAAATGGTAAGAATCAAAGTGAAATGAATAAGAAGAGTAAGAGTAACATAATTTGACTTCATAGCACAGGAGCATGATATGGCTTCATTTTAACAATAATAACAACAAAGGTGTTAACACACTACTTTCATAATTATTTTTGAACTTTTATATTTTTAAATATACAGAAGCATTGCACAGGTATATTAATCTGTGCTACTACTTTACTAAGAACGATGATGGCAATGATGAAATTATTTTGGAATCTTACATTTGACCATGACCATGTAAACATCAATAGTGCAGATAGGAGGCTGAGGCAAACGTTCTCCTTTCTCTAATAAATCGGGGATTTCTCGAGTTGGAATTCCATCGTAGGGTTTCCCTCCAAAGGTCATCAGCTCCCATATAGTGACTCCTAAATTGGAGATCAGATTCTCACATAAGCATACTCACAACATCATTTGAACAACTCAACTCAGCAATAGACCAGTGGCAAAGGAATGCCCCCAATAGGGCAATCAGAAATAGTCCTAAGACTCTTTGATTCCTTTATCCATTTTGAGATGCCCAGTAACAAAATCTGTGTGGGAAGTTAAATTCTCTTATTATTGCCTTAAAATTTTTAATGGCTAGCAGAGACAATTCAGAGTGGATAGTAATGCTAATGTTTGCTGACCCAAGTTAAGTTTCACTACATCACATTAGAGGTTATAAAACAGTTTATTTACTATATACATGTGTATTTGGTACCAAGTGAATATGACTGCAGGTAAAATCTGATATTGACAAAATTCAAGATTGACGTCTTTGCTATTAAAAGCCATAAAGGCTATGCTGGGGTTCCTGAGTGATTAACTTGTTTTACGGTAAATATCTGTGGCTCTCTTTTTAACTAACATAAAGAAGACAAGTAGAAGGAAAACATATCCACTTCTTTAGCACATATGAGAACCTGAGTGAGGAGTGATTCTTATATAAGATATAATACATGTAAAGTGGGGATCACAAAATTTAAAAGAATCAATAATAGTTTTTTTTCTTAGATAATAAAATTACTTTCTTGAATCACTAGAACATTGATATTCTTGGTAAAAGAAACACTTGAAATATTAGCATGCAAGCTTTGATAATAATTATTTTAATTTGAGCAATAATATATACATTACAGATTTCTTCTTTATTATTACTTAATAATTATATAATTAAAAAGGTACAGTTTTCCTAAGGCTAAAAACTATAAGTTCAGAAATAGCTATCTGGGCACAGTAGTACTACCAAGTGAAGTTTCATTGATGCATATATCCAGATAATTTTTTATGTAAAATCTATTAACTAGGGCTATGTTTTCTCTTCAACTCCATCTTTGATAAATTATTTATTCAAACTGAAGTCTCTTTTTTAAGCTCATAACACTTACGTGAAAGAAAAGAAAGTGTTCTATGGAAAGTAAACTCACAGGGTGATCTGATAATAAATTTCTAACTAGGCAGGTCATGTCCCAGGTGTATAACTTCTTAGTAAAATTTTATGTTTGTCTTAGCAAGCCCTCTCCATTGATTTTATTCATGTAAGTTAACAGACCTTTGAAATAAGCTATAACCACCCTCAAGTGAGTATATAATTTTATTTTTTGAGGTCATTCAAAATTTGTCTGCAATAGATTGCCACATTAATTCAAGAAAACATAAGTAGAAAAAAGTGACAAAATGATAATATATAAATCTATCATAATAAATATAATATATAAATGTATCTATATCATCTATTATATAAATTTATATCATACATAAATGCTTATCTACATATTAATATATATCACATAGTATATAACTTTATTATATATATTTGATGATAAATTTATTTTTAAATTTAATCCTTATAGTTTGACAAATAAGTGTAAAATGCTCCTTTATGTGTTTAAATCTCAAACATACAATTTCTATTTTTAAGCCAGGTAGAATACATGCGGTCCTTATGGAAATTTTAACACCTTGTATGGCATACATGTGGGGGGAGACAACCACTTTATAGAAATATCTAATTTCTAAAAAAATAATTTATGCTTTTCTGTAAAAGAGGTGTAAGATCTTTAGTGATGGAATAATTTATTTATTTTTCTTAAAAATTAAAAGAAAAGATAAAGACTAAGCTTAAAATTGAGTAAAACTTACCATGTTTTAAGATCCATCACAACCTTTTTACTTAAATAGGAGATGTGCTTTTAATTAGTAAGAAATGCTAATTTATATGGTGTATTTATACTTAGAAAAGGTGTGAATTCTTACTGATTAACCTGGATGAGCTTAAGTTATAAAAAGTCAGACATATGCTAAGTAGCTCAGCTCAACAATTAGTTTAACACAAATAACCTTTCTAAATTGAAAAATCACTTTTTTCCATTATATTATTTGCTCTTTAATATATTCATTTGCATCAAATGAATTCCGTAAATTAAAATCAAAGCTGCAATTAGCAGTCTTCCCTCCCGTCTCTTCCCTCCCATTTACTATGTCACCTAACTGCTTTCAATAACTGTTCTCTGTTTTAACAATCATCACTCTTTTCCTACTATAGAATAGAAACGCCCACAAAAAAATTCTTTATTTTTAAACATTTAGTGTGTTTAGAACGCTGTTTTCAAAGAGTTGCTAAAAGTTAATAAAGTCTTGAGATTCTATGAAATTGTACCAAACTAAAGTTGGCTGGGTTCTCTTTTTTCTGTCAAAGTGATCAAACAATTTGCTACCAAACTAAACATTATGGGAGACAAATTCAACACCAAGATGTTAATAAATCACACTTTAGAGAACCAGGAAATAACAAAAAAGACAGTAAAAAATACTATTAGAGGTTTTTTTTCTTAATGGAAGATAAAAGAGTTAGTTCCTTTAGAAAGCAAGGCTTTTAAAATAGGTATTTACAACACAATAAAATAATTTGGCTTACGATATTTTACATGAACCTAATATCTTCATTTTTGCCTTAAATACTTTAATTTACAGGAAAATTTTATTTACCATAGCTCCAAACGTCACTCTGATGGGTGAATTTCCTATAGTGTATACACTCCAGAGCCATCCATTTAATTGGCATCTATAGAGAAAAAAGAAGTGAGGGTTTTATAGTTATATAAAAAGGTATTTTCTTCCTAAATGGGAGTCTTGCTTCAATTATTTTTTTCATTGTGTATTTAGAAAACATAAATATGTTGTTTTTCAATACTGGGAACAAATACATTGAAATTTATAGAATTCTTAAAATGAATTAACCTAAAAATATATATATTAAAAAAAATCACCATAAATAGTGAAATATGTAATAAAAATAACGATCACTTTTTATTGCTCTCAATTTATATTGTAATTAAATTACTACTTAATATTATTTTATAATTCTAAATATCAACACATGTACTTCTAAAAATGAGGTCATACTATATTTTCCCCCAAATGAGATTCCTTGAATTCTCAGTTATCCCTTTTCACCCACAGACATATCAGGCCACCAGAAAATTTATCTTTACACTGACCCCTTCCTTTTTCTTATATAATTTGGTCACTGAAACACCTAAAATAATGAATTTCTAAGTTAGCCTTGCTTTGTTCCTCAGCCCCAAATGTTCTCACTTACTTTGGTTAGCCAATATTGAAAATGTGTACTATTTTTAATATAGGAATTATATAAAAGAATGTCCAAGAATCAGTACAAATCCATCATCACTACAGGAGAACAACTCAACTTACATACACTGCTGAGATGGGTCAGCAGAATGAGTTTTCAACTATGAAGAAGAGCATTATATGGCTGGAAATATAATTAGGTTCTAAGGAATAAAGACAAACACTTCCAGTTTGCAGGTGAAAGCTTAAAACAAAATAGGCCCTTGAAATCATGAGGTTGGCTGCTCACCAAGGTGGTAGCAAGGTAACTCTACAGCAGAATCATGGTATTCAGTGAAAGGGAACAGAAGACGCATTGAATATAATTTCCCTATGGGTAAGGAGTTAGCTGACTTTATGGACTACGGACATTGTGTTAAAGAAGTTTAAATCACAAGTGGCTTGATAAAGACTTAATGGTTACTAGGCATTTAAAGCTATAATGAATCTTGCTTTAGACAAATCTTACAGCTGTATGTTCTCTAGACAAATGAAGTCATGTGATTTATAGACTTCTCCTCCTGTGCAATCTTGTAGTGAATTTTAAAACTGTGGTCTCAGACTGCTGCAATTGGGTAGTAAACAGGCAAAATAGGCTGATAAAGTCAAGGAAAAGCCAGAAAATACTACAAAACTAAAGTTGTCCTTTTAAAAATAAATGTGTTCTTGTGTATATTGTGATAATATTTGAATATATATGTTTACATAAGAATTTAATATAAAAATCAATGACAAGCATTTGGAAGCCTAGCATTGCAAACTATTTATAATATTATACACATTTGGATGGCCCATGATGAATAAAGCACATAATAAACATGATTTATATGACATACGAATCACATGTATTTATTAGCATTAGCTTTGGGTCACCGGAGGTTAAGGCTGCACGTGTTTATTTCATTTGGCCATTTGGCCTCTTCTGATCTAAGTGTCCCCAGGTCAAGCTAGAGAGATCTCCACATGAAGACTATGCTGAGTGGTTAGCCCAGAATGGCAGGCTAAAAGTGGATTAATGGGAAAAAGCAAGAGCTAAGGCATAAAGATACAATGGGTAAGAGAGGCAGGAACATGATTGTCAGGCAGGGCCTGACGCTGGAGTCAGAAAAGTTAGGAGAAGCTGTGGCTATTCAGATAAAAAGAATCTTATAGGGGGATTAGAGGAATCTGTCAGAAAAGAATTAGAAGTTAAATAGAATGGTTAGTTAATCTTCCTGTGGTTCTAGGTATTAGCCAAGCTTCTCTCTAGTCTATGGGAGAGAAATTGTATCCCTCTGTAAGAGTCAGTCCTATACTTTTAGGACCAGTGGAACAATTTCTGAAGCCCTGAATTAAAGTTTAATTTCAGGAGTCCCTAAGGATCCACCCATTTTCCAACACTCCAGCCCTGGACCTGACTGAGTACCACATGCACTCTTTTATTTTAGCTAGTTAGAGAAGTAGAAGTTGTTAATATATTCTCTTGGTTCATTTTTTACCCCGGGCAGGGTTATTGGCTTCTTCCTATAAAATTTAAAGAGATAAAAGGATACCATACTATGTATACAAGCAATACTACTCTAAAAAATATACGCACCTTTCCTCCATCAGCATTATACTCTTTTTCATCTCCTTCCAGGAGTCTAGCTAGTCCAAAATCTGTGATTTTCACATGGTTTGGAGATTTCACTAAGACATTACGTGCAGCTAAATCACGATGAACAAGCCGTCTTTCTTCCAGATACATCATTCCCTGTAAAACACCAAGTCCCCCAATGATAGTCATTTATGCTTAGTCTTTTTTATTGACTGAAAAGGAGTTTCTTAGCATTCAGCTAAAAATGCTTAATTTCTCTAAGTGAAGCAGAACCCTGGAATATTTTGAAAATTAGAGAAAACCTGGGATAAAAAGCAAAAATAAAAATAAAAATAAAAAAGCTTTTGGCCTTTTCTCCCTGAATTCCTATAAAGAAGAAGAAATTACATGCACATGAATAAAATGTTAGATCATTTTTTCCCAGAGACTTGACATCCTTTTGTAAACACTTTCATTCCTGAGGTGTGCAGGTGTCTTAGCAGATAAACTAACGCATGTTTGGACTGATTCACATATTCCTAATTGTTTTCTTTTCAATAACTCCTGCTCCTTAATTTTAAAGGATATTTCATATAAAAATTTAATGATGCCAAAAACATCATCATAGATTCTATCAAGGCTGAAGTATTGTATTATTTTTATTAATTATTCAAAAGTGAAGTATACCCTAGAGTTATTAAAAACCTATAATTTAAATAAGGCTTTGATGATATTAGTAATCATTATAAGAACACCCAGGTAAAATTACATAGTTTTTAATGACCCTCAAACTAGCTTTTAATATGTTGTCTAATGAAACATATAGAATAATTAAAAATAAAATGTATTGCTGATTGTCAACAAGAGTTATAGGTGGCTCTCCCTGCAATATACACATACACGCATGTATATATATATGTACAAGTATATACACAGGTATTTGCCCTGGCTGGTTTAGCTCAGTGGATTGAGCGTCGGCCTGCGAGCTAAGTGTCGCTGGTTCGATCTTCCAGTCAGGGTACATCAGAGAAGGAAAACTCTGACTCCAAAAAACCTCCGCTGCCTTGCGGCATACCTCTTCAGGGGAAAGGCTAAGGGAGTAAACCCCGACAGAAAATCCGGAGCCGGAGTCCCTAAGGCGGTTTGACGTTGTAGTCAACACCGGCAACTCCTGCGGCGCACCTGAACCCAAGCTGTATCGACTCCGTCTTTCCCTTGGACCCTTCAGTTGCGAAGAGAGGGGGGGTCTGCTGCATGGGCAACAGCAGACCCTCCATATTACCCTGCCCAGGCTCTGTAGCTTCAGCGTCATCGCAAGATGTCGATTCAACACGGGAGGAGACAGATACCATGTCACTCCCGAGTCGGACTGCACAGCCATTCTTGGCGGTGCAGATAGACTCTGAAGAAGCTACACCATCGTCTCTCGAGACGGACGGCTGCCGACGACGACGACGATACACAGGTATACACATATGTATATATGTCATAGGTATGCTATCTGTATATATTATAGATAGTATATATGGTAGTGTCTACACAGATTTTAAAAATTTTATAGAAGCAATAATTATTGTTATCTCAGCAGTAGGAAAACTAAGATTCATTAAATATGAGCCTTACCTAAAAGGTTGATGTAAAACAAGGGATATGGACTTAGAGGCCTGGAGTGGATATATTTTGTTTAAATAAATATATTTTTCTTAAAGTGTTAGGGGGGATTCTTTATTTAAGTATTTCAGTTGTAAAGACAAATTCGTCATTCAACAGCAAATCAGAATTATAAATGGTTAAAGTATACTCTCATGCCAATTGCAAATCAATGCTGTTGGCAGTTAACATTTCAACTGCAGGACTTTGAAGGATTAACGGTTTCTGATATCAAAACAAAAGCTGTGGAAAACAGACACATAAATCACACAGGTCAAAAAATTATGAACCATATACCCAGTGTAGTGTAAAGAGGAGATTGCTTCAAATGGCATCATGAGCCAAACTCTATATAAATGTCCATTAAATACAACCAGTGGAGACGGTGCCTGATATGGTCCAATCAGTCAGCAGTTAGGTGACACCACATGTATTAGTGCTTTCTGAAACCAACCCAGGACTGGGATTTATGAGGGTTTTGCCCTCTTTCCCAAACAGTGCTTTCTATTTGATTATGCCAAATTGGAAATTCTTAGAATAAAATGAATCTGAAAACATACAGTCCTTAGGTGACTCGAAGGATCAGAAAAAACAACATATTGCCTTAGTGATAAAGTATCATCATTAGTTTTGTCATTCGAAGAAACATCCACGATAACATTCATTATTCTCTTTCTTACCACCTTCATATCAGAATATGGAAAGCATTTTGACAGCAAGTTAATATTCAGGTCCACCCACAATCATAGAACTCAATATTATGTGCCTAGCACTGTGCTAGATACCAGAAAGAGGGAAAAAAAGTGTTGAAGTCTATGCGTTAAAGGACGACAGAGTTAAATTAATAAAGTGGACAGATGTGGAATACAAACTCAAGTGGATGAGGGTGATACATGTAAGGCATTTAAGCAGAGTTGTATTGTGAGGATTGTTTCCAATACAGCTTAGCAAGCCTTCATGAGAGAGAGACTTCAGAGAGATACTGAGTCCTAAGTAAGGTTTGAATAATATCCACCAGTTGGTTTTGCCACCAGAGGGCAAAACTGCAGATAGAGAGAACAAGTACAGGAGCATCAATCATCAATAACATGATATACTAGGACAAAGTCATGTAATTTTGTATTTTTGAAGAATAATGGATAAGGGAAAGGGAGAGGTGAGTGGTGAAACTGAAAAAGTAAGATGTTAGATCTTAGAAAGCTCCCTTCAATGTCATGGTGGAGAATGTGGCCTTGCATTTTGTACAGCATTCAATGTGGTGATGCAGACATTGTTTTAGGACAGAGTGAGACAATTATTGTTGGTGTCTTGGTGCCAGTATAGAGCATACATTGGACACAAATATAGCTGAAGTCAGGAGCCATTGCCACAATCCAGAAAAAAAGAGATGAGAGTGTAAAGTAAAGGTTGCATATTTGTATATATATATGTAACTCATCCATTATGCACATATATATATTTCCACAACAGTCAGGTTTCAAACATCCTCTCTAGCTGTTATATGTACATCATTGAGAGTATCTGGTCTTCAGTGTCAGGATCCCATCTTTCTGCTAGTATCCTTTATGATACCCATCCAGCTCCTACATACATGAGTGTCTAAATCTTTAAACTAGGCCAGAAGGCATATTAGGAAGCACACAATTTCAAGGTAAATTTAGAACTTAAAATAATTATCCTTGGTAATTGACTGAATAATAAAGGATAGTAAATTGAAAATAATTCCATTTCTTTGTGTTTGGTAATTTAGGTAGATAATGTTTCTTTTAACTAAGTAGCCTAATGGAAATATCATGTATATATTTCTTAAACATGTATAGAAATAATGCTATATACTCTACCAGTAGGGAACTAACAATTACCAAGACTCTAATGACACATTCTACATTATAAGCAAAACTTCAAAACTCTAAAAGTGTTCTGATACTCTATACACAAAGCCTCAGCAGGTGCTATAGTACCCTGAAGCCTTAATAATAGTAGTCCAGGAAAAGGTATTTTCCTCAAAATAACGAAAACTTAATTCAAAAAACCAGATAACCTCTATACAATTTTCCCACCCACCTGATCAACATTAGAAGAAATAAAAACAGTAGCATCTATGCCATTATCAAACCATCAAAATACATTCATATGGTTGCTCTGTAACTATGAAACATCATTTTACAGGTGCACATTTTCAAATCCTTAATTATGAGTGTGACCTTTGTTCTACTTTCAGATCCTGAATTAGAGTGTTGAATTGTCTATGGATTGCTAACAACAGGTTTCTCCACGTCGTAGTCATTAAGATACGATTTTCATACTGGAAGTTCTCATTAGAGTCACATTCTCTGCTAGATTCCTTCTAAATGAAATCACTCTTTAAATCAGAGTGTGATGCAATTAAGGAGACAGATAGCTATTAGAAATAGACAAAAACAAACTGATTGTCCCTTAAAGTTCAAAGATGGTTAAAGAAAAAATCATTCATCATGATAAAAGGATGATGCATTGGTCTTTACCAGGTCAGTTCCGGTGGAGTGCATTATGGGAATAATGATTCTGACAATCACAGCTAACATTGATCAGGTACTTAGAACATGGAAAGCATTAAGCCAGACCCTCCTATGTTTGTAGGTTAACAGTCTTATGGGGTGCATACTGATTTCATCCCATTTTAAATATGAGAAAACCAAGGCTAAGAGAGGTCCACGTACTTGCTCCAAGTTATCTATCTAATGAGTGGTAGAACATGGATTTGTTCCCTTGCTGTGGAACCCTAAGTCTTCATATTTAAACCTACTATCTCTCTTAATGGGTCACAGGGTCATGTAGGCATGTAGAAGTCAATGTACACAGTGAAGTCAGACAGCTTTAAAATATTCTGTTACTTTTGCATAAACAAAATATTATTAGTTGTTTCTGTGAGTGTCAGGGCATAATTAAGTTGATTGAGTTGTTTGTATTTGTACTGAACGTTCAGCTAAGTTATAGAATCTTTTTTAATATAACAGGAATTTAAATTGTATAAATTGGAAACTCAATTCTTGTTTTGGCCCCAGGGTATGCAGGGTAGTGTAGTGGGTTTAAGTGCAGATTCTGAAGTCAATTTTGCCTGAATCAAACGTCAGCTTGCCACGTTCTGGTTCCAGTTGTGTGACTCTGACAAGTTAATTAAAATCTCTGTCACTCACCCTCTTTCTCTCTGAAACAGCCATACTAGCACCTGTCTCACAGGTTGTGAAGATTAAATAGATTAATATATGTAAAGCACCTAAATAATAACTGGTATGTGGTAACTACAGAACAAGCATGTTTTCATTATTGTTCCATAAAAAGATATAAATAGTTGTAGTGCACACAAGAATCACTCTCATTAACTTGAATTGCTTATTTCAGCAAATCTGTAAAACTCAATATATCACAATAGATATTCAGTAAATGTTTGCAAATGGTGATACATATACCCATAACATACTCATTGTTATTAATGTGTAGAACAAAATTTTAGAATCATTACAATTCAAAGTATATTTTAATAATGATTCACCTGAGGATGCTGTCATTGAAGGAGAAAAAACATTTAGGGAATCTATTAAAGGAGTTTTCTATAAATACAACACAAATTCAGGAATTTACTGAAAATAAAGTTTATGAACAAGATACGTCAAAAAGTTTTCAATGGCAGGGAACTTTTTTCATGGGAGAATAAAATAGTATATTTGTTGTACCAAAGTATCTGCCTTTTATTATTCCACACTGAGGGGAGTTTTTGGTAGATGAATTTTAGGGGCATGTTGTCTATTTCTTCTCCTAGGTGCTACAAGTCTGATTTTACACAAACTGTTCAGAATTTACCATTACCCAAATCATTCAGAACGTTACCATTTTCAATCTTGTTCTATGCTATAATACATGTTCAAATAGGGTTACTTATTTTCTATTTTAATCATATCTTCTAAAATATGCATCAATAAATACAAACCAGCTAGGGAAAGTCAAATTTTACTATTGAATTTCAGAAGTGCACTTTAATGCAAAATTCAAGGATATTTTTTATTACAATTGAATTTAAAGTTTTAATCTCTGGTAAGAATTGACTCATATAAACTGCTCTATAAAAAATCAGGGGCTCAATTTTAAAATATTGGTATTGAAGAACACCTAGCAATGACCTTCTTTTCAATCTCATGATATTTGAGTCAGAGCTGTCTAGCAAAACTGCATTATTATTGTTTTAATTCAATGTGAAAATGTATTCTGCCCAGCTGCAGGAAGCTGGTGGAAGTCAAGAGAGACCAGACTATTTCTGACAATAAATATTTGCTTCCCATATATAGGCCATGCGACAATTTCATCAAACATGTGGAACTAAAAATTTCAAGCTGCAGCCAACTCTCATAGGCATTAATCTCTGGAGTTAGCAAGAGTGCATTTTTCCCCTGTTTTCATTCTAATAACCTGAAGCTTTCTTAATAACAGGAAGCTTCAGAAAAGCTAGCTTCAGTTGAAAATCACTTCTCTTTTCTACTTTTCCTTCTAAAAGCAATTTTATCCCTAAGAAAAATATCCAACTATAATGCTCTCTACTGTTAGGGCTAAAGATATGAGCATGTTCAAGGAAAAAAGGGACATCTTTTAATAAAGTAACTGGCTTTATCCAAAAAGTGAATGAAGGGAAACTAAGGGGGTTCTGTAATCAAATCAACCAAGAAGTTTTTTTGACCAACAGAAACTGGTTCATGGAAGGGTAGGTAGAAAGAATACAGAACTGAGCATTGAAAGATAGAAGTCCCGGACACATTGCTCACTAGGTTTATGAGCACAGGTACTCATTTTACCTTTCCTATAAAAGTGACAGATTGGCTTAAATGATTTCTGAGGTGTCCTCCAGCTTTAAATTTTTATTCCATGATAGAAAGAACTATAAAATATATCTATCTAAAATATTAAATTATGGTCCAATAATAGACACAGAGAACAGTAAAGAATGAGACTAGATGCCTCCCTTTCAATGTTTAGTGAGTCATGAATATGTTTTCGTAGAAGTCAGTTCAGTGCACCTGGTGTTTAAGACTAGAGGTAAACCCTGGTTTCTTACCAGCTGTATGACCTTGGTCAATGTATTTGTTTCACTTTCCTTATCCATTAAATGAGGATAATAAAAAGATTTACCCCAAGGATTGCCTTGAGCAGTCAGTGCCATAATGTTTGTAAAATACCTAGATCATTCAATATTCTAAGATACCATGGTTTGCTAAATAAACCAGTAACTGCAATTTCATCCCTGTTATTAAAAATACTATTTGAGCACTGTAAGAAAAAAGAATAGGCAGCCAACTAAAACACCTTCTGGTTATTTAGCAATGTTAGGTGAAGTAACTTTTGTTTCTTATTCTCTTTTGTTCTTATTATTATGCTTCTCAGAGGAACAAAGGAGATTCACATGACTGTCCTTGACTGACTTGGTGTTAAAATGGTTAATTCCCATATCTTTCAATTGCATCTATGATCTTCAAGAGACTTGGTTAGGTTGCAGTCCTCAAGGAGATTTTGAAATATTTAAGACAACTGAATTTCTGTCATTTTAATAGTTTGCAATGAAAATATTATTTGCTATTAGAAGCATGTTTTTCATGGAGTCCCAATAACATATTTGAGCATGTTCATGTGAGTGTGTGGACACACATGCATGTAGAAGATGCTGTGGTATTGCCACCCAGAAACCTCTTCAGTACCAAGTACTGAGACTCTCAGCTTCTGGTAGTAATTAGTTTTGCAGGATTACAAAGGCCATACTCCCTTGAACCCCCTGGCTGGTTTGGCTCAGTGGATTGAGCGTCGGCCTGCGAGCTAAGTGTCGCTGGCTCGATCTTCCAGTCAGGGCACATCAGAGAAGGAAAACTCTGATTCCAAAAAACCTCCACTGCCTTGCGGCATACCTCTTCAGGGGAAAGGCTAAGGGAGTAAACCCCGACAGAAAATCCGGAGCCGGAGTCCCTAAGGCGGTTTGACGTTGTAGTCAACACCGGCAACTCCTGCGGCGCACCTGAAGCCAAGCTGTATTGACTGCGTCTTTCCCTTGGACCCTTCAGCTGCGAAGAGAGGGGGCGTCTGCTGCATGGGCAACAGCAGACCCTCCATATCACCCTGCCCAGGCTCTGTAGCTTCAGCTTCACTGGAGAGGACACTCCAGCGTCATCGCAAGATGTCGATTCAACACGGGAGGAGACAGATACCGTGTCACTCCCGAGTCGGACTGCACAACCATTTTCGGCGGTGCAGATAGACTCTTAAGAAGCTACACCATCGTCTCTCGAGACGGACGGCTGCCGACGACGACGACTCCCTTGAACAATTATAACAAACTATTCCACTGCAAGTGTACCCCATAGGATTGGATGAGTCCTCAGTTGCAATTTCATGATTGCCTCAATTTTCCTCTACCTAATACTGCTTTTCACTGCCTCAGAGATGCTCCTGAGAACATTTCCAAATGACAGCTTGCATGCAGATCAGTTGCGGAGACTGGGAGTCAACATACAGCAATGTGTGTGACATTTTTGTTTTCTTTGACAATCTCAGGTACACAGAATTTTAAGCTAACCATACTCTATAATTCATGTGTGTCATTATCATCGTTCTCTTCCATTCTACACCCCAATCCCATTCTTCTGTCCATTAAATATTCATGACAGTGTTTTTAATGTGTATCTTCCCAACCCATCATCTGCATTTTATTTTACCTATACTTTTTAAAAAGTATTTTTGTTATTTCTAAACATAACTAGTATTATGTTTTAAATAGGATCATATTTTTCTCATTATGCTTTCTTTAGATTCATGCATGTTATGAGTAATCTAGTTTATTGCTTCTCATTGTTACATTAAATTATACACACAAACTCAGTCATATACACATATATAACATATGCATGCACTGTCAATTTGTTGTTTTTATTGATGGGAACCAAGCTTGCTTCCAAACAAACAGAACTGAGCACTAATATTATGTGTGCAATGCTATACATATTCTTAAAATAAAAATAATGTGTTATTCAGTACTAATTTTAGCAAAGGAGAATCTGGACACAAAATAATAGCCATAGTCACTATGGAAGATACAACATGGAGATGGGTCTTATTATTTGAGAACATTGAAATCATATGGGAAAGACCAAATATAATTGTGTATGTTATTATGTATGTTTGTTTCTATAAAAGTTAATATTTATATAAGCACTTGGTGCCATGGCACTGTTTGAAGTGCTTTGTACATAGGAAAGCAGAAGAACCCGGTGAGAATTGTACTATTATCATTTCCATTTTAAGATGAGGAACTTGAGGACGGGAGAAGTAAAATACTTGCCCCAGGGTCATAGCTAGTACAGGACAAAACTTAGAAGAAACAAGACTTGACTGCAGGCAGCTTGACTCCAGAAACAATAGTTTTACCATTATATTCAATAGACTCTGAAATAATTTTCAAAACTAACAAAAGACAGCTTATGTAACTAAATGATTATTACCCAGACAAGGGGTTCTCTAAGAATTCAATGAAATAAAAACCCTTGTACATAATAAACATTTAAGGCTTATTAACAGACTTCAGTTTTGCTGGTTGACGTCTGATGGCACCTCTGGAGGCACTTTACAAACCAACTGTTTGTGAACTGAATTATGCATTTTTGACAATTTTTAGATCGCCTGTCATTTTTAACTCCGTGTTTGTAGCTGGGTTAAATGAATGATAAAACCAACATTCTGTAAGGCTGTCCAAGCAGTAGCAAGTTTTTTCTTTGCAGTGCAGCTGGAGCAAATTTAAAAGTCTACAATATTGATGATGGGATGGAAGAAAGCAAACCCTGCAGCGCTGAGGCCAAATCCCAGAAGGTGGTATTAGAATACCAGGAGGAGGGAGTGAAAACACCACTTACAGGCTTCTGAAGCTGGCAGGGATAACAGAATGTTTTCTTCCTGTTTCCAACATTTTCTTTAACTATTTATCCAAAAATGTCATTTCCCACCCTACCCCAACTTTTGGAAATTTTCATTGGAAGAATCTTCAGGTCAGCCTCCTTGGGGCTCAAACTCTTTTTAAATAAAGAACAAGAAAATAATAATAAAATAAACAAGTAAACAAAGGGCAATTAAAAAGAATATGTAAGAAGCTACTACTTTCCTACTAAATGAATGACAGGGAAAAAGCTTATTACCTGGAGCAAGAGAATACTAAACACATTCCAGTTTTTCCCTCACACTGACCTCTTGCCAGTATAATTACAGTGGGTGGAGTGGATTGTTTAGAGTCCACACTCTCTCAGAGAAGTATACTTAAAATGGATTACTTCTGCTCCTGAGGCAGCTGATCAATAAATACGTGGAATGCAATGAGAACAAAGGTATCTGTGGGCTCTAGTAGTTACCCTCTGTGTCTCTTCAGAAATTAATTAAAAATCAATGAAGTGTGCACCGTATTAATACAGCAACCTCTAGATTAACAGATAGGAACTGAACCTTTCTCTGAGCACACATATTGTGCAAATGCATTCAAACTCTGCAGGGAGGAGGTTGAATATCTGACACCTTGGTTATAATTGAGCAGAAGCAGATCATTCTGAAGATTCTGTGCCTTAGAGTTCCAGGCTGCTGTTGAAAGACATAAGGTTCAGTGAATGGGAATATGTCTATACAATTTTCCTTCTTAAGATAAATTATATCAATTTTTATAAAGTATTCTTATTACAAAGCAATACTTCTGCCATCATACAACTAAAGAATTTCAATGACTGTTTTAAGTGTGGTTTACTCATTTATGCCCTGGCTGGTTTGGCTCAGTGGATTGAGCATCGGCCTGCGAGCTAAGTGTCGCTGGTTCGATCTTCCAGTCAGGGCACATCAGAGAAGGAAAACTCTGACTCCAAAAAACCTCCGCAGCCTTGCGGCATACCTCTTCAGGGGAAAGGCTAAGGGAGTAAACCCCGACAGAAAATCCGGAGCCGGAGTCCCTAAGGCGGTTTGACGTTGTAGTCAACACCGGCAACTCCTGCGGCGCACCTGAAGCCAAGCTGTATTGACTCCGTCTTTCCCTTGGACCCTTCAGCTGCGAAGAGAGGGGGCGTCTGCTGCATGGGCAACAGCAGACCCTCCATATCACCCTGCCCAGGCTCTGTAGCTTCACTGGAGAGGACACTCCAGCATCATCGCAAGATGTCGATTCAACACGGGAGGAGACAGATACCGTGTCACTCCCGAGTCGGACTGCACAGCCATTCTCGGCGGTGCAGATAGACTCTTAAGAAGCTACACCATCGTCTCTCGAGACGGACGGCTGCCGACTTCGACTTGACTCATTTATGAGTTTAGGCAGTTGAGTTTAGTTATAACCACTGAATAGTTTTAAATAAGTATGTATCTTCCCAAGGAGGGGAGGGGCATGAACACCCTAGAACACTAAGAGCTCTCATGTGATTCGAATCAATCTAGTGTCCCCATGTAATAGACATTATTCACTTCAATTCTGCCTGTCTTATCTGGATGCCATGGGACCTCGTATGACTGAAAATGCTTACCCAGCACATGTAAAACTCGCAGGGTTGTACCCACACATTTCCCACTAGAAGTCAACCAGCTACTTCCCAGTTTCCTGCTCTGATCCATGCACCTCTTCAAAGTCCTAAAAGGATTTGGACCACAGCGTTCAGATTTCATTTCAGTCCCTTACAGTTGACTGAAAAGCCTAGTGTGGTGCATTTTCTTTGTGTTTACCTTTTGCACTCTCCCTCCGACAGAATTCTAGGGCTTTGTTTCTAGTCCTTGCATAGGAAATAAAAGAAAAAGATTCTGGCTTTAAACTTTGGCTCATTTTCTAGCTCAATATCATCACAGTAGGATCAGATACCATTTCATAATTACAAAAGGAGGATAGTCTAGCTCTATTTTTGCTGGTAAGAAGTTATCTTCTGGGCTTCTGCTGTCTTCCTAGGCTTCAGATTGTATATAGGATTAACACACATTTCACTGTTCTTAGGCCCAGCCTGCTTGCAGGGCACCTATAGCTACCTGCTTTTCAGAAACCCTTTTTAGATGTTTCTGGGGCTCCCCGGCCAGCCTTACAGATGTTCATAAATACTTTCTTGGTTGTTTTTCTCAGGACTCTTCACTGATATCTGCAGTCATTAAACCCTCAGCTTGAGGCCCTGTGAAAATATTGGTATCTTTGCCCCTATGCATTGTCTGTCATTTCATCATCTTCTACCAGCCTCCAACACATGTGTGCACACATGCGCGTGCACACACACACATGCTCATGCACTGAAGCACCCCTTCTGTCCTGTAGCTGAAGAAATTCCTATAGCAACTTGACTTTGCTTGTCACTCCAGCTTCTTTTCTTGGAACTCTATGGCCCAAGCCAAACTGGAAATCCTCTTGGATCCCTTATAAGGGCACTTACTGCTCCCTTTACAGGAAGCTACCCTCACCACACACTGCTGCACTCCTACCGTGCTTCAGACAGGCTTGGTTACATTTAACAGTCCTAGATGACAGGTTAGATGCCATTTCCTCCACAAAGCCTTCCCTCACTCCTAAGTAAATTGTGTCCCTCTATCATAGGGCCTCACAATGTCCAATCTTCCCTATTCATCTAAATCTACTCATTTACTTAAGATTAAACACTGAGATTATTAAGTATTTTTGTAAAACAACTTCCTTCGTGTGACTAAGTCAAAGTTACTGTATAAAGCAGAAAGTACACATACTTATATTTATAAATTAGGCTGTGTCTTCTATGCTTAAGTTTTAGAAATACCATACAGCATATTGCTCTCTGTTGTCAGTTTCAGGTGAAGAGCAGAAAACAACCCAAATACATCTGATGCCTAACTGAGTACTCCTCTACCAACCTGATTAGTTTTCAGACCTGGTTTTAGGATGCTCCAGTTTATACTAATCCTAAAAGTTAAAGATTTAAAATGACCACCTTTCACTTTTTTACTCCAAATCCTTATGGATTGTTAGATGCCTGAAGCTGTGAATGGTGTGCATTCTGAGATGCCATAACTCAATTTGACCCTCCCTCACATTTACTGATTTCAGCACATTTTAGACTGCTATTAAACAACAGTCGATTGATTGATTTCCTTCTTCCCCTACTCCCTTTATTCATTCATACTTTTTATATTGCCTTTGGATCACCAGATAAGGAGAGAGGGCACTCCCAGCAATAATAAATATACTCATAAACATACAGTCTCATAACAATTAAAAGCAAAGAAAGTACAAAAAGGATAATAATTGTTTAATATTGTTGGAACCAATTTTGTAATGTTAGTGGTTTTTATCATCTCGCCCCATTGCTCTTTCTTGACATTAAATACCTACTAACTTTCAAGCTTACTTGTATATTATGTTGCAAATTGCTTAATGAAAATTTTTACTTCCAGGACATTTTGTGTTTTGTGCTAACTACTAACCATTTTTTTACAAAGGTAGGATAAAATCAGGGTGTTCTTTATGCACACTGCCAAAATGGAAGTTGTCCTCTTCACTTGCATGCTTTGCCAGTTGCCAGATTAGGCAGTTAATATCTTACAGAGAAGACAGTTGAAAATGTATATCACACAAGTCATGTTTTAAAGGGTCAGCCCACTTCTGTTTGTCTTTGATAGTGGAAAGGGAGTGGCATAAAGGATGAGTGCTGGCTCCATAATAAAAGCTCCCAGAATTCAATATTAGCTCAACCACTTGTTATATGCAGCTCTCTGGGTGACTCTTATTTATGTTAGTTTCTCAGCTTGCCAGTATTTTCACCTATGAAATGGGGATAATAATAGTACTTTCTACCTTTCTCATAGGTTGTTATGAGAATTAAATGATCTAGTAAATGTAAAACTAGAGCAATGCCTGTTCAATGGTAAACACTCAACATTGTTAGTAATTATAATTACCCTATTATCCAGCACTTTGCATTATAGATAATTCTTATTTATCAAAAATTCAGTTTCAAAATAACTTACACATTTCTGAGACATTCTGAAACATGCTTTTATACTTAGAATCCCAAAGATTGGAGAAACAAGATGGCGGAAGAGTAAGTGGAAGCTACACTAACCTCCTCCCAGGACCAGTCTGGATTTCAACTTAATTTTGGAGAAATCATCTGGAATAACCAACCGAACACTAGCTGGAGAGAAGTCTTATAACCACGGAGAGACAGAAAAGGCCGCTACATCACAACGTGACCGGTAGGGAGTGCGGAGACGCGGAAGGGCTGGCTGGGCTCACATGGGCGGCAGCTGAAGGGACTGAGAAACAGCTCAGCAGCTGGGGGTTCCCCCTGAGAAGGGCAGGGTCTAAACCCCCAGCTGGGCTTCCCAGCCTACAGCAACAGAGTGGAAAGTAAAATAGTATCCAGCGGAGAAAAGCAAAAAGCCACAGGGTTTCTTGCTAGCTGGAGATAAACAGCAGGAGGAAAAGAGCTCTTAAGCAGATCGCATATGAAAATATTTTGGCCCCCACTTACCCTGGGCTCAAGCAGAGGGAAGGCAGAAAGGACTGGAGACACTTGGGGAGAATTTGGTGTGGTGGCTTTGGGTGGAGAACTGGGGAAGCAGCCAACCAGGTCCCAGTGCTGACTCATCCCCAGTACCGCAGGCAGACTGTCACCCCCCCCCCCCACACACACACATCAAGCCTGAGGGGAAGCAAAAGCCCTGCCTACAGGAATTAAGCTGCCATACCTACGGTCCTTAAACCTGGCGGCTAATCACAGATAGAATAGATCAACAACAAAAGAAGTCAGACAAAGGCAGTAGATCCCTGGAAGTCTCCAACAGGCTGCCTAGGCCCAGACTGGTACACTATCTGACGCCACCAGGGGCAGATCCAGGAAGTGCAGATCATTCTAAGAAGCACCAACAAACAGTAGGAATCACAGAAATGGGGAGACAGAGAAACAACCCCCCATCGAAAGGGAAGGTAGAATCCCCAGAAAGAGTGCTAAATGAAATAGAGGGGCGCAAACTATCAGATATGGAATTCAAAACATGGATTATGGAGAAGCTGAGTGAGTTCAGTGAAAACTACAAGGAACTCCAGAAAAACTACAAGGAACTTACTGAGAATTACACTAGCATGAAAAAGAACATAGAAGCTATCAATAAGAGCCAGGAGGAAATTAAGAATACAATCTCTGAATTGAAGAACACAGTAGAAGGAATTAAAAGCAGGCTAGGGGAAGCAGAAGATCAGATCAGCAAGCTGGAGAACAATGTAGACAAAAAGTCCCAGACAGTGCAACAAAATGAAAAAAGACTGAACAAGACTGAGGAGGTTCTAAGACAGCTTCAGGACAACATGAAATGTAATAATATCCATATCATAGGAATTCCAGAAGGAGAAGAAGAGGAGCAAGAGATAGAAAACCTCTTTGAAAAACTAATGACAGAAAAATTCCCTAACATGAGGAGAGAAAGAGTCACGCAAGTCCAGGAAGCACAGAGGGTCCCAATGAAGATGAACCCCAAAAGGCCCACTTCAAGACACATCATAATTAAAATGTCAACATTCAAAGACAAAGAGAGAATCCTAAAAGCAGCAAGAGAGAAACAACTAATAACATACAAGGGAGCTCCAATAAGGCTGTCATCAGATTTCTCAGCAGAAACACTACAGGCCAGAAGGGAATGGCAAAAAATATCCCAAGCAATGAAAAACAAAGGCGTACAACCAAGAATACTCTACCCAGCAAGTCTCTCATTCAAAATGGAAGGTGAAATTAGGAGTTTCCAAGACAAAAGAAGGCTAAAAGAGTACATCTCCACCAAACCAGCATTGCAAGAGATGCTAAAGGGTCTGCTTTAAGAAGACGAAGAAACAGAGAGAGACAGAGAGGAACATGAGTACAAAGGGGGGAAATGACAATGAATAAGTACTGAAAGAAAGAAGGAACTTCTACCATTTGCAACAGCATGGATGGAACTAGAGAGAATTATGCTCAGCAAAATAAACCAGGCAATGAAAGAAAAATACCTTATGCTATCACCTATTACAAGAAACTAATGAACAACACAAACAAATGAGCATGTATAAATGACCCATGGACATGGACAACTGGATGAGGACTGAATGTGGGAGTAGGGGGAGCAGGACGCAGGGAAGCAAGAGGGGAAAAAAGCAAGACAATTGTAATGGAAAAACAAACAAAATTTTTAGTGGGGGGAAAAATGAAAATATGAAGAATGGAAATGCAAGTTCAGTGAATATTAGAAGGACAAGGATTTTCCTTCACACTGTATATTTTTCTCCCTATCTGATTCCTCCAGAGTTTGGCATTCTAAAGAAGTAAGTAATGACCTAACTTTCTTTGCATAAAACTAATAAGACCGGTTGTTAATAGAAATTTTTTTGACTAAGACTTTGACTGGAATGTCATGCCTAAAGGAGACATGCTTGGGCTCTGGTTGTTACCAAAAAGCCCTAAGGAACTGGGATTGACTTTCAAAGGTAATAAAAGCCCACAAGATAAAAGGCCTGGTACCTTGGCTGGATGCGCAGTCCATAGCAATCTTTCCAGGGCAGGAATGAAGGTTGTTTTCCTGAAAGATGGCTAGAAGGGACCTTAAGGCACAATGGAAAACCAGAAGGACTTAGAAAAGACAGGTGTTTACAGGCAAGGCTGAATGCCAGGTATAGGGTTCTGCTTCTATGCCCTGAAGGGCAGACTGAAGGTCATCCTAAAGGTTCCTTGCGTAAGTTCCAGCAAAGCAGAACTAAAGATCATAAGTGATCATTTTCTGCTCTTGTAGTGTTTATGCAAATGAACAGGATAAATTAAAAATGGACTTACTGTCGTCCCTTTAATGACAAGGAGGGTAATCTTAGGGAGAAAAATCATTATTCAAGGAAAATCACAATGCTCAGTGGTAGACTATAAAGTAGTGCAGCTAACCATCTTTAAAGTTTCTTTTCATTTAAAATTTGTTTTCATTTGAAAGTTAAACTATGTCTGTGGTATTATCAAAGATGTTTAATTTCCAGGCAAGAAGAATGTCAAATGCCTTGCAACTGGATGTCTTTCCGATAAGACAGTCCTACAGATTTAGAGACTTGTTTGTGGGTTATGTTATAGAAATTAACATGTGTTTTCTGTTTTCAAAGGGCATAAGCCTATGATCTCATTACCTCAGTGATTGTACGTATAGACCTCACTTAATCCTGTCTGCATCGCTGCCTCCTGAGACTCAATGGTTTGGCTGAACTAAGTGACTGGGTTGGTGAAGAATGGGGTGGTCTGTGGGCTTCATTTTAAAACTGGTTTCTCTTTTCTGTCCTAATGGCTTGGACAGAAAGAGCCCAGAGGTCTGGAATGGGGGAAACCTAAACTATTTCCCTCAGCCCAAACTAAGTCTAATGGGCAAAAGGGTTTTGGACAGGTGAGATGTACCTGGGACACCTTCCTCCAAAGAAGCCCTTCTTTTCCCTAATGTGGGACATTGAAAAATTAGTACCTATCTTTTGTCATCTAGTGGTGATATCTTTTAGCCCTGTTGCCAAATCTGTTGCCTCCAGAATACAACAAGGATGGCAGCCTGTTAAGTCAAGCATGCCATTGTCCGGGGACAGCCTACCAACCTGGAGTCTGCACAATTCTTCCCCATGTGGGAAGGCCACCCTCCCCTCCACATCCCACCTATTATTAGGGATTTCTGGACCCAAGGGTAGGTAGGACAATGACCATGTCCAGCCTGATGAAGCTAGAAGAGCTCGAGACCTTCACCCATTGTTCTTTATAAGATTATAAAGGATCTTAAGTCTGAGAGGGAGGGATTGTTATTTTTTATTGTTAAATTAATTAATTAATTAATTATATAAAAAAAGAAGAAGAAGAATATATGAAAGAGTGAGGCAGGAGAGCTTGTATGTACGACCCATGGGCATGGACTTGGGGGGGATTGTTGGGGGAGGGGAGTGCTGGGTGGAGGGGAGCAAAGGAAAAATATTGGAACTATTGTAACAATATAATTAATAAAATATACTTAAAAATAATTAAAAAAATAAAAATAATAATAAAAAAAGGATCCCAAAGATTATCTATCAACTAACCACATAAATCCTGGTATTCCTGTCTTTTAAGCAACAGTTTAATTTCATTTTTCCATACATTACCTGAAATGACACTTAACCTTGATCTTAAAATAGGGTAAATAATGAATATTATAAAAAATGTTCTCATGAAATTAAATAATTAAGACAAATAGAGAAATCATTACAGATGCTGAAATTAACATATCTTTAATCTCTATTACACACACACTGAACTTAAGCTTACTAAACATAGATTAATTTTTTAAAAGAAAAATTGAAGTGCATGAAGAAAAATCTTTAAATCCATTACTGAACATAAGGAGTAAGGGTAAAGCCAAATTAGCTATTTATATTACTTTTACTTTCCTACAATTGAATCCTATGTATAACATGTAGCTCTTTATTCACATTTAAGATTTTTACTTTGCTTCTTTTATGAATTAACTATGTATGAAATTTAGAGCCATCTAATATTTGTATATATGTATGCATATTCCATTAGGTGATTAGCTACTTAAAAAGAACAGGAAGAAAAAAAACATGTACTTATTTTCTTTTAATCCTTCTCTAGCTTATTGTGTGTACAATATACATTGTGTACGGTGTTCACTCTATAGAGAAAAAGATAAAGAAAGTCTCCTTGTCTTTCTTGTCTTCTGTTGAATAACTATTATATGCTGCTGGGTACTCTGCTCATTGTTTTACATGTAAAGATGACATAGTGTTTCTTTCAAGCTATTTATAGTCTACTGTGAGAGATACACATGGAAGCAATGACAAATGTAAAGGGTGTGTTCAGAAAGTATAGAAAAGGGGGAATCTAACACTGTGTTGATTACAGAAGGTCTCACAGAAGATGTAGGATTTAAGCTTATTATTAGATAAAAGATAGATATTTAAATTTTTGGTTATAATGCAGCAAGTATATTCTAGACAGGATAAAAAAAGCATGAACAAAAGCAGAATCCTTAAAGATAATGGCATATTTGGAAAAAAATACACAAAGTTCTATGAGGATGAAACATAAGCTGACAAGGGCTAGAAGTGCTACAATTAAGGGTCTAACTTAATTGAACTGCCTCATGTGATACACAAAGAAATCACTGAAAGTTTCAATGGCATGATCAAATTGACATGACCAGCTTTGGAAGTTGTATGAAGAACAGACGAAAATAAGAGATTAGAAAGAACTAAGGAGATTGATTACAATACTACAGTACTGGCTCAGATAGCAGTACTTTAGGTTTTGACTAAGGCAGTGACCTGGAGAATAAATTTTAGGTTGAGAGCAGCAAATAAAGATGGAGGCTTATGAGTGATAATAAAGCCATAAGAGAGGGTGAGATCATGCAGAGTTTTTCTAGGTCAAATTCAGGAAAAAACATTATTATTATATAAGTGCATAACAGAAAAGGAAACCAGCAGAAGTGACAAAAAGTAATGGCCAGTTTATTGAAGAACAAGGACAGAGTGGCATTCTGAAGGTGGAGAAGAAACAAGAGAATTTCCAGGTGAAACTAGTGAAAATGTCAAATGCAATAGAGAAGTCAAAAAGAAGAACTGAACAGAGACCCTTGATTTTGGAAATAAGGATATTGATATATTTGTCATCTCAGATCACTGAAAATTAATATTCTAGCCCTGGCTTCTCAACATGTATTCTTCTCACATACAAAATATATTTATCTTATCTCAACAGCCCTGAACATCTTCACTCATCTCAGCATTAGCTCTAAAGTGAGACTTGGGGTATGATTCATTCTGCAGCAAGACGCCTCCTCAGATGTTAATCTGTGAAGCGGGATGAGTTATCTGCTACCGAAAGACCACGGGGGACAGGCGTAGGATAGATATCCCTATTATGAAAGGGGGAAATAGGAAAGAAGAAAAGGGTGATGGATTTCTAGCAAGAAGAATTCCACCAGATTTTAAGGTCAAGAATAATCTTTGGTTAGATACTCTGCCTTCAGAACCTACTGGAGAGAAGGTTCCACCTTGCAGAAGAGCTGGGCAGGGGCCTAGCCCCATACTCTAAGGCACAGGCCACTTGAACTATCACAGCCAGGACAGAAGGCCTGATCATCTCTGAATTGACTCTGGGAACATTTATTTCCTCTTCTTAAAGAAAAGTGTGCTTTCACAACCTAATATCTCCATCATTCTGAGAAACTACTGAGTCTGACACCTTCCTTCATTTGCCCTGTCACCGTCTCCTTTGATTCAAGCTAGCAATGTTCCTGCTCATGTAACCCCATAAACTCTCAAGTAATAGTCGAGTCCTTGATGTTCTCTTCAAAATATGCTTTCTAATTTTTTGCAACATGGATAGGCTGAGAATGGTCCAAATTTTCAAGTTTGGTTTCTTTTTGCTTAACAATTCCGCCTTTGACTCATTTCTCTCGCTTTACATTTTATTATAATCAGTCAGGAGTAACCGAGCACTTTCTTCAACTCTTTGCTCATGTGACGCACAAAAAGTAACTTTTCGACCACTTTCTAAATTCTTCTATCTGGGCTAATAATCTAATGAACAGAGACAGAGCAACAGGAGAGAATAGCCAAGGTTTAGTACAGATGTCCACGTGGAGGGTGTCCTAAGACAGGCAACTCACATGCATAGGGCAGGTGAGGTTTCTGTGCCATTCGGGGCATAGGAGAAGGGCAGCCGGGGTCTAGGACTTCAGAGGGAAAGTAGGCCACTCACAGGTAGGCTTGAAGGAGCAGATACGGGGTAAACACCTTTTTGCTGGGTCATCCAAAAACAAAGGGGCACAGAGGGAAACAGGTTTTGCTAGATTTTTCCAGTCTGCCACAGGTGTGCTAATTCATAAGCACTAAGGTAAGTATGCTAAGGTTCCCTTTCTGAAGCAGGTTTTTCTAATTGAATCCCTTTAGGAAGAAAGAGGGAGGGTCAAAGGTTCCTTCTGAGTCCTTTTTTTTTTTTCTTAATAACTAGCTTAAAAACAATTTCCCAAAAGGCACGTTTTGGGATGGCAAAACGTTGGGTTCCCTGCACTTCAAAATCTTCTCAACTACATACCTGATTTTATTGCTCACAAGTTCTACTACCTTTCACAAAATATGAGAACACAAACGCAGCTCAAGTTCTCTGTGTCGTTTTATAATAAGAATTGCCTTTCTTCCAGTTTCCAACAACATGTGCCTCATTTCCATCTGAGACCTCATCAGTATCTCCCTTAACGTCTATATTCCTAGCATTCACCTCAAAACTCTTCCAGCTTCTACCCAATACCCAGTTGCACAGCGACTTTCCCATATTTACCTATTTGTTACAGTAGCACCCCGTTATTAGTACCAAAATTTATATTAGGCAGCTCTGGAATAAGATAATACCTAAGAGAAGACTGGGTGGCTTAAACAACCAAAATTCACTTTTGACAGTTCTTGAGGCTAAGTTTCTCTGGCTTGCAGATGGCCTTTTCTCACTGCGCTCTCTCCCGTGGCAGAGGGAGAGGAAACATGATTTTTGGTGCCTCTTCTTCTAGCAGCAATAATCCCACCCTCACGACTTTATCTAAACCAAAATACCTCTCACCTCAAATACTCAAGGGTTAGGGCTTCAATATGTGAAGTTAGGGGACACAATCAGTCCGTAGTATTGGTGTCTCTTGTAAAAGACAGGAGGCTGCAGTGGCCTCAAGAGAAGCAAGAATTTGAGAAAGAGTCGTCAACAAAACAAATTGTGCTTTTTTTAAAAAAGTAAATGAATAGAATCACTGCTTACTACGAATAGGCAATGAAGGAAAAAGTGGGAGCTGGAAGAGAGCCACAGTGTGGAAGTTCATGTGCTACCATTATTATTTTTCTCAGAACATAGAAGACAGGAACATATGATGAGTCAGAGAGAAGGGTTTTCAGTGGCCCAAAGGAAGGGATATTATTCAGATTTCACGATGTGCACCAGCAAAGCAGGGGTCCATGGACAGTGGGAAAGAAAGCTCACAGAACAGCGTGAATGTTGCTAAAAATCTTGAGGGCCAATATAAGGAACTGTAAGCTTGTAATTTCATCAACTGTCTTGTGTATTTAATTGTCCTCAGAAGCGTAGACACAGAGTAATTAGATATTTGGATTTATCCAGGGAAGGGTACAAAGAGGTAATTGGGACAGAAAGAGAGAAATCAGGACAAACAAAAAAGAGTTTGTAAAAAAAAATAAACACATGTTAGAAAAATTCTAGACTCTCAGAATGATTTTGGACATCAGGATGTATTTTGAAGTTGGTTCCTTCTTCAAAGGCTTTCTTGCTATCACCAAAAAACACAGGTCACAGAATACTTCTTCCATTCTAATATTTTAAAAGTGAAATAATTTTCTCCTGAATTACATTTTTAAAATTCTTTATTTTTAGCTCAATATCAAAACCTGAGAATATCAGACAATGATTGTATAGCATCAGGTAAAAATGTATATTCCACAACCATGAGACTGAATAAAAGAGTATCTTTTTTCTTTTTAAATCACATAACAAGAAGTTTTTCACCCTTTGGTTTATTTTAACAATTTTGCTTTCAATAACGCCCTCTACATTTTAGTTACAGATGATCCACATCTCCTATAGAATTTAATGTTTCAATTTTCATATGTATTTTTTTAACTAGTGAAGTTTTTGTTTTTTCCTGTATCACAATGTCCAACATTTATCTAAGCGGTTCTAACGTAAATGTGCAGGGACCTCATTTTCTTTAACATACCCTTTTATTTTTATTTTCTTCCTTTGACACAAACTGGCCTCATCTAGTGCCCTGACTTCTCCCTCCCCCTTGCTTAATCATTAAGCCCTCAGGACAATGAGGTTCTGGTCAGAATCCAGTTATCTTAGAAACAAAGCCTCCTCTGGTCTGTCGACACAGAGAACAGAGTTTTGGTCAAACTAGAGATAGCATCTAGGCCTCTGTTTTTTCAACTTCAGAACAACCCCACCAACCACATCTTTGCAAAAGCAGACAAAGCAAGGCCATGGTTGAAAACAGGGGCATATGCACTAATCAACTGCCTTCCCCACCACTGACTGATTAGTAGAGAACATGACCTTGACCAAGACCCTAATTTCCTTAGTCACCAAAATTAATTGGGGAGCCAGGTCTCTGATCATGAGCTACCGATGACTTCAGCCATGGCTCCATCTCCTTAAAAAACCCTTACTCTCATGGCCACAAACTCCTACTTATGTCTTATTGAGCTTTGATACGTGCAGGCAAATGGACCCCATCAGTCCAATAACACTAACTTTAAGAAAACTATAGACCCTTTATTAACCACTGAAACAGTAGTACAATGCAGTAACACACACAAGCCAAGAAACTAAATATACAGACTTAATGAAACTGGTGACCTTGGGTTATGAAAATCAGTGGGTTTATTTTGCTGTCAGGGTGAATTTATTTGAATCATAACTTCTATATTTCTTTACAGTTGTAATAACGTTTTCCAAAGTTGGACTACCTTTATATGACTTCACAGTATTCAATTTCATTTTAAAAACATCTCATGCAAATTTAATACTTTTATCTTTTATGACAAGACTTAGCTCTGTCTGCAATAATCACTGTATTAACATTTTTTATCCATTCAAATAGTCCAATTCATTATTATAAAAACAGCAAGCTTCCCCAGTCTGTCATTAATTCCTACTGTTTTAATTACAAGGAAAAAAATACTCTGTGGAAGGCTTTTTGGGATAATGGCACTGTAAACACAATCTTATGCAAGGAAATGAAAATAAAATAAAATAGTTTTTTCATACATCAATATTCTGGTAACAATATCATATTTTTTGCAAAAATATCTGTTAAAAGATAATGGAATTTTCTTTGAATTTAGTCACAAAGAGGCTGCTTGAAACAACATATTAATTTTGACTTTGGAAACTCACAAAAGTTACATTGAAGACCAACATTTTTATGAAATACCTCTATATCCATTAGGATATAACAGATTATTTATCTTACTGTTCTCCAACCAATATTAATGTCTGCTACTGTAAATTGGGACTGCATGTAAAATGAGTGTCAGTACCAGGAGATTCAAGCTATTCAAATCTTAAAATAAAGTACTGCATTAGATTTACCAAGAAACAAAATCCAACTTTTGACATTCGTGATTAGCAGAATGCATAAGGCAGACTTTACAAAACTGAGCACTTCATTTAGAATGTTTGTTTCAAGAAATATGGTTGAGGTCTTGACAAGTGATGGTATATATTTGTTTAGCCTTATTATTTTCATTATCATTTTTAACTTAACTCAGAATCTATCACTGCGGGAGACTCTCCTGAATTTTGCATCCCAGAGAAGTTGAGTTTATATCCAAATACTGTTGGAGGATAAGGAACTTGGATAAGATACTCTAGCAGCCACTTAGAATCAGAGGTGATGGGCAATTGTACATATGTACATCCATTCAAATCTATGCAACAGCACACACAGATATAATGTAATACAGATTATGATAAATGCTATAATGGAGGTACCTATGCATACATGGGGTGAAAGATGAAATTTGAAAGGAGGATTTAGAAAGGTTTGTTAAAAAAAATGAAATTTATCTTGAAAGACCAATAAAGTTTAGAAGTTTTTCTTGGTAAAGCTATACTGCATTAAAAGCTACACTTATTTATTCTTTGAAGATTAAACACAAGAATAGATAAAACATTTTCTGAAACAAGGACTTTAATAAAATGTTTAAAATGTGTATGTAAACCTACAGCAGAGGTCATATATCATATATCTTTTTCTGAGAGGTTAGTTCATTAAAACATATGCAGAACTAAAAATTGTGAGAGATTAAAAAACTAAAAGCACCTTTTCTACTCTTAAAATATTCAAAATCTCTTTGGGCAAGCTATAATATTCAAGTATACACATTCAGTGTCTTTCTGTGTTCCCAATTAAGAAGACTAGTCAATAAATTTATTAACCAATAAATTTTTTTACAATTCTAGCATCAAATTTAATTATCTATATGAATTAAAATTATTTATGTCTAGAAATTAGCATCCACTGGTACCTAATATTGCATCCTACACATAGGTTTGATGAATAATGTTTAATTAAATTACTGGTGATAACATTTCCGAATTCATATAAGAATTATCTGGCAAAACCAGACAGAATGTAATGACATGTGATTACAGTATTTTCCTGAGATGCTTTGGAAGGTATAGTATTACTAGAAGAATATTGAAAATGGTATGAAAATAAGATGTTTCCTAAGGGATTTAACTATTTTATAAAATCTAATATTTTAAATTTAATAGTCCAAAGTTCAGCTTTTATTTTCATCTATTAACATTTTCAGTTGAGGCATATTTTATTAAATTAGCAAGTTGTTATTCATTATAATGTAACCACAAATTGAGCTATAACTCATGAATGTGCTAATTGTTCTTTTCTGTTTAGGACAGGAGCTTATATCCACTTTTAAACTGAACAGGAATTGTTCATATGCAATCTAGATTAAATCTAACTATGAAATAGAAAGCTCACATACCATCTATGAAGAAGTATCCTCGTTCCTAATTAATATGCATCAGGTATTATAACACATTTTATTACTAAAAGCAGTTATAAAATATAAGTTAGATTTAATAAAATAAAGCTAATTTAATGGAAATGAAAATTACTTATAGGAATATTGTAGCTATCGGCTACAATATTCTTCAGCTAAAGAAGGATAACTGGATTCCCATGCAAGTTGGAGGGCTAGATGTAAGTGCACTCAGAAGAGGATATGTAGGAGCCTGTAAAAGCTAACTAGAGAATAATTTATCCTTCTAGAAATGTTTACAGGTAACTAGTATATTCTAAACATGTAACAGCAAGGCTTTATATAATGGTAAACACTCATACAGTGCTTGTTAAGTAAACAGCCTTGTCGTAAACACTTTACGCAACAACCCTGTGAAGTACATGCTACTGTCATTTTCACTTTACAGATATGAAACAGGCATGGGAATGTTGAGTGACTTTGCAAAAGACACACAGTAAGCAATATAGTTGGAATCTTAACCAAGTACTTTGGCTTCAGGTCTAGGGAATAGCATGTGCAAAACCGAATTTGCCAAGTCTCTATGAAATCACACGTGGCTGGGCAGAGATAAGGATGTGGGAGCTCACTGGGAGTGAAGGCTAGAGGGGTCTATAGAGGCTAAGATACAGCTCAGGAATCCATTTTCAGGATTTTGACTTCTATCTTATGGGCAATAAAAATCATTGGGGTGTTTAAACTGGGAACGCTGAGAAGCAACATGACTGGATATTTTGAGACAATCTCAATGGATACAGCATATAAGGCTGATTAGAGAGAGAAGATGCAAATAAAAATTAGAGCTAAGAGGCTATATTATAGTTCAAATGAAAGATGATGGCAGCCTGCACTGGGTTGGTGGTAGGAATGGCAGTAGAGATGAAGAGTAGATTGATTTGTAAGGTATTTAAGAGCTAATATCAACAGTCATTAATAGCACATAGAATAGAAGCATGAGAGAGAAAGTGTCAAAGATAACTTCACATTTTTAGTTAGTACTGCTGACTGGATGATGATATACGGAGTACTAGCTTTTACATTATTCAAGTTTCTGCTTAAATCTCCTTGAGAAGCCTTCTCCAGCTATTTGAACTAGGATATTACCCTCCCCTCTGTAAGCCTCTAAATCCTTATCCTACTTTATTTTTCTTCAAAGCTCTTATGCATACCTGACTTATTACTTACTTACCTGTTTATTGCTTGTTGCACCAACTGTAATGAAAGCTCCGTGAGGTCTGACGATTTGTCACTGATATTTAAGTTTCACTCTCTACTTTTTAGAAAAGTGCCTTGCCTATCATAGGTGTGCAATCAATATTTATTGAATGAATACAGGAGTAAAAGGAAGAGTCACTAGAATGTGTGGAATTATTAAAGCTGTGGATATAGATGAGATTCTTCCATAGAGACCAAGGAAAGAAAACATGTAAGTGATAGGTAAAAAGAAAAAAAATACTGGGGAAAAAACTGAGATGATAAATTAGAGGGGAGAGAGAAGGTCCAACAAAGAGGAATGCAGTGGAAAACCAAGATCTATATCATTTAAAAAAATGAAAGGATTAACAATGTCATATTTAAATGTTAATACAAGAAAAAGAGTGAAGAAATGCTATTGGAATTGGCATTGGCATTGAGGAGGTCATTAGTAGTGTAATGGACACAAGTTTTGCTTAAGGGCTAGGGACAAAAGACAAAGAATAATGGTTTGAAGAGGGAACTGGTGAAGAAAATGGGGAGACAGCAAGTTTATTCTGTCAGAAGTCTGGCTATGAAAAATAAAAGGAAGCATGGCACAAGTGAGTGATGAAGAGAGGAGGGATGTAAAAAGGCATAGTAAGTATATAGAAATTTATGCAAAACCCAGGAATGTTTCTGGATGGTGGTCATGAGAATTTGGTCAAGAGCCTAGCCGAGAAAGGAAATGGGTGGTGAGAGAAGAGCCGAGTTGGGGAGAAGGACATATAGAACCCAGTATATGGACTAAGCACATTAAGCTGGTTTAAGCAATGAGAGCAAACCAAAAGCAACCTCTGGCAAGCCTTCCGGGTCAGCAAAATTGTTTATTCCCCATAGCTAACTTAAATAATATATTCTAGACTCATTCTGCACAGATTAAGGCTATATAAGAGCATCCTATTTCAAAACAAGACTTAGAAAGGACTATTTTTTAATAGTTTCAAGTAGTAGTTGTTAGTTCCTAACTTAAGTGCTGGGCATGTAGTGGGTCGTCGTCGTCGGCAGCCATCCGTCTCGAGAGACGATGGTGTAGCTTCTTAAGAGTCTATCTGCACTCTCCAGTGAAGCTGAAGCCACAGAGCCTCGATGAAGCTACAGAGCCTGGGCAGGGTGATATGGAGGGTCTGCTGTTGCCCATGCAGCAGACCCCCCCTCTCTTCGCAGCTGAAGGGTCCAAGGGAAAGACGGAGTCAATACAGCTTGGCTTCAGGTGCGCCGCAGGAGTTGCCGGTGTTGACTACAACGTCAAACCGCCTTAGGGACTCCGGCTCCGGATTTTCTGTCGGGGATGTAGTGGGTACTCAAAATATATTAGATATTAGAAGCGTCAAGTAATCGGGAGTAAACTTTTATTATCTGTGTACTTGGTTTGTTTTTTCACACCACAGTCATCATATTTCACTAGAAGTAGTACTCTTGGGAAATTTATTTTTTATTTGTACTTCTTTTAAGTGACACTCATCCAAAAAAACAGCTCTGAATTAGAGTATATATAACTCAAGTACACATAATTATACTTAAGTGAAAGATGAACACACTTATGTCTGTTTAAGAAGGAATTAAATTTCTGGTTTGTGTTTCAGGTAACAATATTTTAAATAAAATATATAACTAGATTTTATTTCTTCCCATTTTTTCAAGTATGGGAAAATAAGTATTGCTTCATATGTTTTTAATGCATCAGCTAAATATCTAAATAGATACAAAAAATAAAAACAATGAAATATCTCTGTAACCAACTATCTCAATTTATAGCAGATTATCTATGTAAATATGATATTGGCCAAATTAAGTCATAGTAGGTATATATTAGCAGACACTTTCTTCAAAATCATCATGCACTATGTATTTCATAGTATATGATCATAATCACATTTAAAAGACATTAAACTGATAGGAAACTTCATTGACTTTTATTAAAAATAAAATAATCTTATCAGTATTTATTTAAAATAATCTGATATTTCTAATAATAACTTATGAATAAAAATAATTGATATAGACAAAATTATGTTGTACAGAAAAATGGATATGATTTCATTAGAAAAATAGAAAATAATTAACTGTGTCTCTAAGAATGTTTAAATTAGTTAGAAGACACTGAAAATTTAATTTGCAAGATTTTCTTTTAACCTTTTATAGTACATTAAACTCATGCAATCTATCTTCAATTTCTTTTCCCTAATACTATATTGCAAGGAGAAAATTTATAGCTTAGCTTCCCGATGATTTGCAACAGCAAATGTGACAATCAATATGACACTTTATTGTCATATCTGCCTTTTCATTCAAAGTACTAGATAATGGTTTGAACAATGAGATGGTAACACTTCAAGAAAGGGGCAAATTAACATTTGATTAAATAAAAAATTACCTTGCTCTCATTTAGCAGGGATATAATTAAATTCATATCTTTAAAGTTTTAGGTCTCTGAAGTCCTGAGCTCATTTTAAAAGTGTGTTAAATATGCCAAAATAGTAGATAATACTCAGGGCCACTACATATCACCACTCTAGAGAGCACTATGCTCATACAAAAATTTAGTTCAATTTTACTATGTTTATAACTCTTCTTGAAATTTCCCTCAGGTTCCCCCTTTTATACTCTAATACTCTTCAATATCTTCACTAATTAATTATCATTTAACAGAGAGAAGAAAAGAAAAGGAAAACGGAAAAGCATGAGAGAACGAATAGCGTACAGTGTGCTTTTACTGCATCTACTAGACGTATTTTCAAATGAGAAGCTCTAACGTTTTCCTAAATTCATTTCATTGCATTAGAGTGCTTGGGTCTTAACTTCATAGACATGTGTTATAAATCAATAGTGTTATCTCATTCATGAGGAAATAGCAGAGGAGCAGACATGGATCCCAGGACAGAAGCTGTAATTTGTGTTGCATCAGGCTAACTAACATTAAAAATGTGTCTATGGCAACTAAACCATCTGTTCGCTTGCTATTTTGTAGAAAGTTGTTTATCTGCTTTAATGTACCTGCACATCCCATTTTACAAAATGCACTAGCACTGCTTCAGAGAACTGTCTAGGAAAAAATTCCTAAACCACTTTAAGTTCAATATAGCTGTAGGAACAGTAAAAATATGAAAACTCTACATGTTCTAACAAGTAGAGAAAGTCAAATAATTAAGTACTGTATACTAATTTAGCTAGAGTATACATGTCTATAAATAACTTTAAGAAAAGACTGCAAGTAAATCTACAAACAAGTATCCACAATTGTACTGTGTAGTTTTCCCACCATTTCAACTAGTAAAATACACTCATCAGTTTTTTTAATGGGGTTAATACCATGAGTTATTATTAGAATAAATCTAGCCTTCTCTTGTTGCATTAACATATTTTGTTTAAAATTATATATTGATTACATATGTGAAATGTCTTCCTTTAAGCACATTTAGAATACTTGTATAGAGAATATGTATTATGACCTATTAAAACAATTTATCAATAAAAGCTTAGAATGCATTAACAAGAATACTTCAGTTATATTTAAGACATTACAAAGTTGAAAATCTAGTTTATTTGAAACCCATGTATTTTCTCACTTCATGGTTCTCACTGCTTAGATCATATTTTGTATATATTAGATGTAGTACGCACTTGGAAAATCAGGAATCCAATTTCACTGATGCTAGAAGACCTCAAACATTAAGATTAATGGAGCAGAAGCATTTCTATTCTCCCCTCGTTTAACGTTTTAAAGATTTTTTAAGGTGATGTGAGTTTATGCAAGGAACCAGAATTTTAAAAGAGTTCACGTGACAAGAGAAATTTACAGAGGATATCTGCCAACAGGTTATTGGTCCAATGTTGAACCTCACACCTACCACTCCCTGTTTTAATTGGTATTGTTGTAAATGATGTTATTTAGTGTCTCAAAGGAGAGAGCCATGAGAGCTCCATTAACCTTCTTGGGAAAAAAGGCAAAGGTAATAACTTTTCCTATTAAGCAAACAAAGACCGTGGCCAACACTCATTTGGCTTGTCAGCCAACCTTACTGCCAGGATGGTTCTGCCTCATCTCCTTTGTAAGGAGTTAGGCTGGCTAACCAGAATGCAGGTTGTACTGTCAATATCTCCTGGTGAGTTTTGAAAAAATGTCTACTAACCTTTCTTTTTCGGGATGTATCAGTCTTTACTACTTAGTGCAAAGAATGTGTTTTATCCTCAGTGATGCCCCTTCAGTGTCCTTTTTATTTCTGTCTCCAATAAACTTCATTAACTCAGTGAAACAGAAATTATCCTGTCTAATAGGACGATCCATTTCAACAGAAAATACTCATACACGCAGGCAGTTTACACTTTTTGAGTGCATGAAACGAAACTCACCATTGTATAATCTGCCATACACTACTGACTGCAAGCCACATTTCTTTAAAAGGATTACACTAATGATCTCCTAACAGATGATCTGACAAGTTATTTCTGAGGGTAATTCAATGGACTTGTCATTTGAATGCCATCATATTCTGTGAATTGCAGGGGACCAGGGATTCTCAGGAGTGCTTGACAGCTCTCTGAGCAGTAGGTGGCAGCACTGTTCAGTTGTCTTTTGTTTTTGTCTGAATTTTTGCCAACTGAAATCAATTTCTTCACCACCAGAACGAGAAAAAAATAAGAGGCAGGGGGAGTTTCAAATGTTAGTATGCTTACATATAAAGCCTATATATATTTCTCATAATTTAAGAATATAGTTAAAATAATTACCTAAGAATCAAAATCACACGTACAAAAATGTTCATACCATCCATGCTTTTTCCCCTTAGCTTGTTTATATGTAATTGTTTCCTTTTTACTTTGCCCTTTTTTACTATTCGGAGTGAGAAAAAAAGTGACAAAAGTGAAATCTGTCCACAAGTGCAGTGCTCGGAATTGGTGCTTCTATATCTTTAGTTTTTGCCAGTTTCAAGACAGAATTCTTTTTTGTGTTTTCTCAGATTCTTCACCATTTATACATGCCTAATTTCACCAATTCCACTAGTAATACATTTCCTTTGAGTGACTTTTTAAAGAGTAGCCATAGTTTCAGCTAGTTCACAGAATAAAGTTCCAGTTTCTTGAAGGTTCAGTCATTTAAATATATGATGATTTGCTTGTTTTACTCAGTATCATACACCCACATATATATACACTTATACGTGTGCAACTCAAATGCAGAGACTTATTGTGTATAAATTCATGGGGAGCATGTATTCGGGACACCACCTATGATAACTGAGGAATTTTAGGTAAGATTCTTTTCAAATGTAATATTTTTTCATTTGTCAAGTGGGTGATACCAACAGCTACCTCACAGGTTTAATGTGAGAACAGAATAACATACAGTATATAAAACATTCTGTAATCAGTATCTGTTTGTTTTTAAATCATTTTATGCCTTTCTTTCCAGTAGGCAATAATCTAGTCAAACAATATAAGAATGTCACATGTGATTTTGTATTCCGAGTACTTAGCGCAGTGTCATACATGCTTTAGACACACACAAAAATATATTTTATGTCAACGAATAATTGAGTTTGTAATGTAAATATAGCTAAATTGGATTTTGCTCTTAACCTTCTTAAATTGAGATTATAGCAACTACTATCACAGCCGTTCGTTCATTGCTAGAGACCGGATCACTGGTTAGAGAGGCGTCTGGTCCACTGTAGGTCTTGTGTTCATGCACTGAACTTCACACCACTTATATGCTACTTCGGATACGTGTGCCTCGCTTGTCTCCCGGGCCTTTGGCATTTTTCAATTCTGGCTGCCACTGAGTGACCAGCTCTACATGGACTCCAGTCATGTTAATGTGGGACAATCAGCAGGAGCTTTGCCTCATTCTCACGCAAAATACCTCTCCCTTACCCACCGCCCACCCTGGGGATTCCCTGCTGACACTGAGCCTGTGAGACTTGATCAGCTACAACACACGCACAGCTCAGAAGAGTAGAGGAACCAGCTACTGGAGGATGAGCCTTTGACCAACAGGAGACAGGGCACTGCAAATAAACTTCCCCATCAGAGGATCTTTTCTGGGATATAATCATTCCGAGGATAGACAGATTGCCCCAAGAGATGACCAGAGATTGTACTCCCTAAAAAGGAAATATCACATAAGCTTTTGCTACAAGCTTTGCTTTCAGGAGAACCCAGGCTAAGATACACAGTACTAAAAAAAATGGAAAGAAAATCCAAATCAAACACACAAATTAGATCCCTCAACCATTACTGGTACTTCCAGAATCTCCTGCAAACATTGGAATGAGCAAAGTCATAGTTTTCTACTGATCTAAGAAAAATGTAAAGAGGTGTTACTGACTCAACAAAATGTTCTGGAATGTGAGGGTTTTCTCTCTTCTTTTTACCTGCATAGTAATAAATTGATTAAAACTAGGATCTTCTCAATTTAATTGAGAATTTGATTTCACTTGCCATACGCTTTATTCGTAAAAGCACAAACTAGACTTTAGAGAAATACCTAAACAATAGTCCCTCCCCCCTCAAATACTAAGATGGTTTGCCCTATTTAGAGTCTCATGTCACCCCAAATAATTGGTTAAATATCCATACTAAGCCAGCATGTGTCAGTGTTCAGAAAATCTTGAAATAAAAGACATTTATTTCTTCAGTAATTTGTAGCAAAAATTGTTTCAAGAGAAGATTTAGGACAACTGAGTGGAAAATGCAACTGCAGTCAACGAACTATTTCCTAGAAGTGGGGGCACTCTTTTTATCTGAACAGCTTGTTTTCCCTCATATTTCTTCTATCAAAGGTGATAGCCCCACCACTCCGCTTCTGGGAAAATGAAATCACATCAAGGAGAAAAGAACCCAGGCACATCTGTCTCAGAAAAGAAATACTTTATAATACTTAGCTTATCTCACAATTGTTAATATCTTTAGAATGAACACTGAGTTTCTTCACGACAAATCAACCAACTTTTGAACTTCTCTGTATTACCCTCTGCGTTAACATCTTATCATGTGTACACACACGGACAGACTCTTGGTGCATGGTTAATAGTCAGCCTCAGGTCACCAAGGTTGGAAGATAGAAGAAAAGAGAAATGTAAAGTTTAATTAGGGTCCTAACGGAAGCTGAGGGGAAAAAAATGAATATAAAATAAAAATCTCTACTTTTTTTCAAATGTCCTATAGTTTCCAAAATCTCCATAATAGCTAACTCTTCCATTAGTTCCTTACCCAATTCCAGATCCTACTTCTAGGTCTGCTTGAAAAGGCCAACACTACTATTATAAATAATGACTTTTCAAAAGTTTACATTAATTTTCATTGCTATCAAAAAATAAAGTGTAAACCCCACTGTGCCTCTTTCCAGTCTGTACCTCTCTTAAGTTAAAGTTTTTCTATTGCTGATAATGATCTTCTAAGTTCCACTGAACTGTAATTACTTTGATAGAACTAACAGATTTATCTTCGTAAAACTTTAGTGTTCCACATAGTCCCTTGCATATAATGATTTTCTGAATAAATTAATGTGTATTTGTTAAACCTTAAGCAGCCTACGCCTTACTAGAACATTAATTTCTTAGAGTGGGTTAATAACCGTTGTTAACTCAAAGTTGCACACCTCCATGATATCGTCACTATAAAACAACTGGGAGCAAGCAGACCTTTTAAATTTTAAGCATAATCACTGTCTAAAAACCAGGTTAATTCATTTTCTAAATTTGCAGAATTTTTCAGTAGAATCTTCATTCTGGCAAAAAAAATCTGATCAACCAAATTCTAGTCATGCAATTGTGTTATGTATTATCAAGAATTTCTTATATTATTGAAGAATACTGTCAGGACCTGGCTACCTATGTAATTTATATAATCTAGATTATTTCTTTTACTTTTATATTTTTCCCACCCTTTTTTTTTCATTTCAATACTATGTAAATCTTTTACAAATTTTGGTATAAAATATCACACGTTAGAGGCTGTCTAGTCTAGTGTAGTCCCAATTTAGGAACTGTAAAACTTTCTTTCAAAAACTAAAGGAAACAATGTTTTCAAATTTATGTTATTGGAGTTCTGCACTGAATTCCTTGACCAGGTATATTGTTCTCTAACCCCTTCTCTACTCCATCTTAGAAGTAAAAAATGAAGAACAAGAAGGCTCTGATCTGATAATAAGGCTTATGTAAGAAAGCTGATGTTGCCTCCTCGTAATACTCCTAGAGATGACAGGATATTTGGCTCTTCATTAGATCATCTTGTTTCACAGTTAATTGAAAAGATATTTGGCAATTTATCTGTGTCATTGTAAGAGACAAAAATTGCATTATTGTATTTTTAAAAGTCACGGTAAGGCAAAAATCAGAAAAATAAGATGTTTGCTTCTATTGGTGGGTATCGTATTGTTGTTATCAATACTAACTAGATGAGTGAAATCAGAGATGATCACATGGTAGGGGAAATAATGTAGAAGAAAACACAAATAAACTTCAGAGTGAATTTTACTTTTTAAAGAAGTAGAGATAAGAAAAATTATTAGAGGCATCAGAGGAACCCATTAGGTAATTTCTTTTCTCTTCACATTTTCTTTTTCATAGTATCCCATCTTATCAGTATCTGTCCTATAGGAAAATATCTTTCTAAAGGCTTTTTAATGAGAATAAATGAGATACTGATCAAATAAACCACTGTTTATATCTGACATGGAAGAAAAGTATGTTTGTGGTTGGGGAATGGTGAAAAGTGCAAGCAAAAGCAACCACAGACAGTAAAGCACAGACTGAGAGAGAGAAATATACAGTATGATAATGTGGGCAGGCAGGCTGCAAGTGAAGAAGTGAACTGAGCAGAGGTTATCTGGAAGAGTTTATAAAAAATCTAAAAATAATAATTAAATGGGAAACCTTAAAGAAGGGGAATGGCAATGTGTTTTTAAGGTACTCTGGGGCAACCATTCTACAATGATTATATATTATTTTTAACTTCCAAGTGCAAACGCAAGTGTGGAGAGAAAGCAACTGGAGGCAAGTTATAGTAAGTGATGAGAGCTACCTATGATAATCGTTAGGAAAACCCAGAAAGTAGCAGCTCGCAGAAAGCAAGTTTCACGTGATTCAGAAGATAAAAGACTTCTTTATTTGTTTTTTTTTTAAGGAAATGATTGATGCCTCAAGACTCAAAAAAAGAGAGTTTAGTGTTTAATCTAACTTGCTCCACTTTGTGGGCTGTTAAGCTTCTCAGAATTCTTGGAAAAGTGTCTTTCCCAAAGTTTGCAGTTGGCTTGCTATCTTCTTCTAAAAGCCAATAATTTAAAACAAACTACTAATTTAAGGGGAAAATATTTTGTCAAGTTTTCAAACATTTCATTTTAGTCTATGTTTAAATAGTTTAAATTTCTAATCTGAAATTACACTTCTAAAATTCAAAACCAATAATATTTTTGTTTTTCTTCAATCTAACCCCAAAGTATAATTTCTAGTTTCCCTTTTCTTTTAATAAATAAATAAATAAACAAACAAACACACAAACAAATCAATCAATCAATCTAAGATTGCACCAACATGAAATCTGATAGAAAATCATTTGTTGCTCCTCGGGGATATATGGCCATAGAAGTATTCTGCTACTGCATGACTAGTTTAGGAGTGATTCACCTATTCTGAAATTACCCTAGATACAGGATAATTAATAATGGGGACCCAAGGACTCAGGTGGAATATGCTCTTCAGCTACATGCTGTGATACCTTTGCTTGATAATGATTCCAGGCCTGACAAAGGAACTCAGAAGCTCATTGCTTATCTGTGTAATTGGTAATTCTTCTTCATCTACAAAAAGCAGAGCTATAGTTTTTAGTTCCAAATTCCAGCAGGGGTTGTTCATGTACAAATTGCAAAGCTACTCATTTGATTAAGAAGGCTAATTTAATGCTGCTATGTGGATTCTACACATGCACTTCAGAGATTTTGCAAATATTTCTTCCTAGGGACTTAACACGGAGTTTCTAAGGTGCTAGATCAGCTTAGATTTGCAGAAGCATGTAGTCTCTGGAGCTTTATTGACCTAACTGGAAGTGAGCCTAATGTAGCATTACCCAGATGGTAAAATTGAGGTTGATTATCTGTTCTTTGGAAGCTGAAATGTGATAATGGGTCAGGCAGTACTTCACAAAGTTCAGTGGACATAGGATGCAGCTGAGAGCAATTTAAAATACGGATTGCATAACCCTGCACCCAAACACTGTCACTCTCCAGATCTGAGTGAGAATCAGCATCTTCATCAAGTGTTCTCTGACCTCCTCTGGCAGGCCTTTTGTGGCAGTTGAAGAGTACTTTAGATGGTTCCTCAGATGGTGGCTTCCCATCTCATTCACAGCGACAGGGAAAGACCCCTCCAATGACCTTGAGCACCCTACATGACCTAGCCCTCTCTGCCGACTGACTCTGACCCCCTCTCCCTCTCCATGCCTCCCCATCACTCACTGTGCTTTAGCCGCATCGGCCTTACTGTTCCTCCAACACACCAGACATGTCCTGCTACGTCCTTCTCTTTTTACTATTCTTTCTCAAATATATGCATGCCCAGGTTCCTTATTTCTTTTGTCTTATCTTACATGTCGCTTTCTCAGGGAATACAATCTAAAATTGCAACTCCCCATCCCCACTTCCTCCTTTCTTTGCTTTATTTTTTTCCTAAGCACTTACGCTGTTATTTTCTGATTGCTCTAATAGAAGATAAGTTCCTCAGAGGCAGGACTTTTTGGTCTTTTTTGTTCACTTCTATAATCCCAGCATCCAAGACAGTGCCTGGGACATATATAATAGGCACTCACTAAATATTTATTGAGCATATGAATTAATAATGAGAAACTACATGGAGTCATGCAATATTGTGGCCTTACAAGCAACTGGGGAATATCTACATAAGCTCTTTTGTCAGAAAAAGATCTTTGCAGGTATAATGGAGCTCTTAAATTTTGGTCATCTCAACAGAATCTAATTAAAAGCTCACATGACAGTATATAAAAGTCAATATCCACACTTAGGTCTGGGAAAGTTGATGCCAGTTTGTGCTGGGGGCTAACTGTAATGTACTAAGTGCAAAAGAGTAGAAACAGAACCATCATTAAAGTCAGAAAAGCACCCTGGCTGGTGTGGCTCAGGGGACTGAGTGCCAGCCTGAGAACCAGAGGGTTGCTGGTTCAATCCCAGGTCAGGGCACGTGCCTGGGTTGAGGACCCAGGTCCCCAGTAGGAGGCACACGAGAGGCAGCCACACATTGATGTTTCTCTCCCTCTGTTTCTCCTTCCCTTCCCCTCTCTCTAAAAATAAATAAAATCTCTTTTTAAAAAAGTCAGAAAATCTTGGTTCAAGTCTCAGCTCTTTTTTTTTATTATCTATGTTGTCTTGGTCAAATCATTTAAGGATTCAATTTAAACGGTACATTACTAACCTTGCTGCTGCATGCTCTCCTCATCTGTAAAAAGAAAACAATAACAAATGCTTCTCCTACCTTACAGAATCTTCCAAAGTAATGGGTGAAAGCATTTTTTATATGCAATAAAGTATTATGTAAGTATAAATGCGTTTATGCATATCATTCACTGTGGGGGACAGACAGGCATGGGGAGATGTGGGAAGCAGACAGGCTTGGTTTAAGATACTCTGACCACTGTGCGGAGCCGCCGCCAGCTGGGCCCTTAGCCGGCAGGTTGTCTCCCAGGCCTGCTCTGAATCCCACCCTCTGGGGGATTTTAAAGATAGAATAGAAATCCAAAGTGGCTTTTAAGGAAAAGGGAACCTGCTCTGTTTTTCTCTGTAAAGCCTCAAATCCTTGTCAGTAAAATGTGAAGAACAGAACGATTAAGTAAGAGGAAGTGCTTATGACCTTGTGTAAAATACCTGGATGTTTCAACCCTGCATTGATCTGCACTTCCCTTTCACTCCCTACCATTTGGAAAAGTGCTGCATATTTTCCTTAAGTACTTCTGCATGTGGAAAGTGGATAAAAACCTTGGTTAATAAAGAAACGGGGGCGATTTTCCACTAGAGAAAACCCCCTCCCTTCCTTCTTCAGATGAAGAATGTCTCAGTAGTTTCTTCATCCACTGCGAGGGACCCAGAGTCTCTCTCAATTCACATTTAACAGTTTTACCTGATGTGATCACGGTGGTTCTCCATGAACCAGGCCTCACTATGCCCATGTTTCCCACATCGACTCTGGGCTTGGCCAGAGGACTCACTCAAGCCCATGGGACATTAGCATTAGGAAGCATGATGCAAACAGAGGCATGATAACTACTTGTACCTTGGCATTTACACTTCTAAAAAGTCAGCTGCCTTGCTACAAAGAGTCTTCAGCTAGCCTCCCCAACAAGGACAGAGACCACATGGAGGATATACTGGTGGGTGAGAGGCTATCTTGGATGTATTGGCCCCAACTGAATTCCCAGTTGCAAGTTGGAGGGGCTTCAGACACACCATGTGGAGCTAGGCGCTTCCCAGCCGAGCTCAGTCAATCAAGGAATCAAAAATAATAGTCATAAACTATTGTTTTATGCTATGAAGTTTTGGGATGGGTTGTAACACAGCAATAGATCATTGAAATCCTTAGGTTTTGGGAAAGACACCATAGCCCAGAAGAGTGACTTCAACAGCAGGAATTCTATGCATCGTATGACATAGTAGGCAACAAGGTATAAGAAGAAGGGAACTGAAGACCTTTAAAAATCCTTGAAGTTGAATCAGACGTTGACCTATTTCACTTATTTTTGAAGTCTAAATGACAGCTAGCATATACGTTACTATTTACTCCTATAAGAAAAGAAAAGAAAATGGAGTCATTTATGTACATTGTTATAAATGGGAATCTATGTTGAGCAAAACACAACAATAAGTACAGAACATAAAAAAAAATTCCTAACTGATTTTTCTAAGACTTGTCGATTGAGAGTAGCCAACCCACTCCCTGAGTAATTTTGAATTTTTCTTCTGTAGCTTAGAGTAGTTACCCCTTGGCGGGAGTCTATTGTTAATGATTAGCACTTCTCAAAGGGAGCATAACCTCAGCAACTTCCAGATTTACCAGTGGGGATCTGCACCTTGGAGAATAAGCCACATTGTTGGAATTTCAGCAGGGACCTTAATGGATTCGGAAGCTAAATTCCGACGACCAAAGGTCAGCCCTTTTTGGCTGTGATCCTTGCTTTGTGTAAGTCAGGTGCCGTCTCAAAGCATTTTGTCCAGCAATTGGCAAAAGGGCAGAAGAAGCAAGGAAGTGAGGCTGTGCAAGTACAGGCAGTCACAGGGCACTTTGTTACCATTGTGTGAAAAATATTCTCAACTCAGAAAGAGCCCTGACACTTTTAAAAGAGATATTGCTAACCCTTTGCTTGATATCTGCGTCCTCTGTGTAGGTATTGTTGTTCAGCACAATAGTTTTCCCTTCCTGAGCACCCAGGTTGGGAAACTTTTCAATCTGAGTGAAAAGGTGTCTTCCTACTACAGGCAAGTAACATGTTTTCATCTATTTTGCAGTTTCTTTTTTTTTTTTAACCAAGAAACTCATTCATGATGCAGTATGGATGAGTATCCTTTTTTCAAATTTGTGGTTAACATCCTTGTTATTGTTGAGGAACTCAAGACTCAGAGGAGTAAATTTTCGTTGAATTCAGGACAGGCTGCCAAACTAGATTCTTTGGTACTTAACTTACATGTGACAGAACTGATCTCCAACAATATTTCAAATGTAACAGAAAACTGAATTGCTATTTCTGAAATATTTAGTGGTTAAAAAAGAAAAGGCACACTTGCGACTAACTAATACTTTTCATTTCTTACGTAAGCACAATGCATTCAATGAATAGAAGAAAAAAAGTGACATATAAATGCTAGGGCTTAAAGGTTTTCGCAATAATTCAAAGAGTAGCAGGATAAGTGACTTCAGAATGTGCCACTTTGGCATACGGGTTATTTTGAGCTTCAGGAACTTATAAAAAAGCAAATTCAGGGAGAGGTTTCCTCTGAACTCCCCTTATCTGCCTAAAGACAGTTCTCTAAAAGGAACTCAGATGTCATAAATTCACAAGAGTTTCATCAACCAAGGAAGATTAACTTTTGTCACAGGAAAGGAGAGAAGCCAACACCACATCCAGACAAACTTTGTCACAAGCTATTCTACCTTACACGTCCTCCTAGCTCGTAGAACTAAAAGCAGCTGATGAAGTGTTGGCTGTACTGGAGGAGAGAAGCAAAATTCTCATGGAAGCTGGAAACTCACTCCACCTTCACCCTGAATATACTGAAGGGTGATTTCTAGATAAAACAAGTGACTTTAACTCTCCAACAGTAGTCAGGAGGTGCAGTAATTCCCAAAATACCTGTGACACTGTGCCCATTTGGCTCTTAGCTTGAGTAAGAAAAGTCATAAACTATGCCCTTTTGGGAAAACCTGAAAGGGAATTTCCAGGGCCCTTCTGCATGCAGGTCTGAAGCAGTTGCGCAGAGAGGCCCTGAAGGACAGACCTGGGTAAAGAACGCAGCTTTAAGTGGACCCATGTATTTACATGCAAGCACAGTTTTGGACACAGACAGTATCATCACCTATTGTCTTCACGCAGATGCCATTTGGGGGATTCTAAAGAGGAAGGAGGGAGAGGCAAAAGAGAAGAAAAGAAAGAGCAAAGGTCCAGTGATGAAAAATCTCATACAGGCAAGGATGTGCTCACACACAGAAAACAAACTGCTTTGGCGTAGAGGACAAAGGGAAGAAAGACACAACACCGCCAGGGTATATTCTGCTGAGAGAAGGTCAGATCAAATGCTTGCCTCTGTGGAAGTGAGACACCTAGCCAGGGGCTGCGTATGCCGAGGCATGCGGGGGTCCTGGGCTGGGTGTGGGAGACGGACAAGAACATGTTCAAAGGCTGAGGGCAGTTTGACAGAGGATAGAACTGTGCTTGCAGAAACCTACATGGGAGTCCTGCAGTTACAGATACAGAGGAGTCCGGTAGCCAGAAAAGGTGTAGTTCTGGTCACACGAGGGGGTGGGAGAAGAGGCATTCCACTCTGCACACGCCAACTCAGATGAGCTCATTAGTCTTCGGACTTTGAGCCAGTGATGGGGACGAAAGAGAGATGCGATGTTTGATGTTTCAGAAGAAGGATTTACAAACAAAAATATTACAGTGGACTTAGTATTTTTCCACACCCAAAATGTAAAATAACAGAAGAATAACACAGCAGTGTTTTTATTATTAGCCTCGGGAAGGAGCAGTCCCTGGGTAATTCGACTCCTGTGCAAGAATAACCACAAGACAAAAACAACAACAAAAACCCAGTCTCATCTTTTAAAAATAGAGCGTATGTATATTTTCTTGTGTAAAGAACAAGAACAACAGCAAAGCCCTTAAAGGTGGTGAGTCCTGTGTTTCATGCACAGTGTTGTCACCTCAGCTGACAGAGACGAGAAAGCTGGCAGCCCTCTGGAGGGCTGAGCAGGGCTGCCTGCAGAGGCTTGGAACAGCGGAGACCTGATCCTGCACGTAAGGAGACCAAACAGAGCTGGGAGGGGAATTCTGCCTGCAACCCTCGCAAACAAAGAATCAGGTGGCCAGCTGCCTGCCTGCCTGCCTGCCTGCCTCTCCTTCCTCTTCAGTGGCCTTTTTTCTTTTCTTTCTTTTTTTTTTTTTTTGGCAATAGTCGGGGCAACATGAAAAGGCACCAGCATCTTACAGTTAGGTCAGTGGCCATGTGGGCCACAGTGTAAATACATTCATTTATTTATCCACTTATTCAACATTTATCAAAGGCTTGCCATGTGCCTGCTGCTGTGCGAAGTGTTTGGGATGCAGTAATATTGAGACACACTTTCTACTAGGGAAGCTTCATAGTCAGCTGGGGGAAGTGGAGATAGATATAGACACAACCATGTGTACATGAGACAGGTGTGTATGTTTCAAGCCAACTAAAACCTCTTTCCACAGATACCTCGAGCAAACAATAAACTAATTAAATAAGTACATCTTCACTAGGTTCTACAACTTTATCTTTAAATCTTAAGAAAAAACTCAAGGGAAGGATTTTGACTTTTGGCATAAGATTGGTTAGGAACTCAAGCCTTTTTAAATTAAAAAGTTATAAAATTTGATTTGACTAGGTATTCATTAGAATATCTGTCATACTTAAAACATGTCTTTGTCATATATAAATTTTTGTCAAGCAATTATAAATAAGGCACCTAGCTTTGTATCCTAGAGAGGGAATATAACAGCTTCTCTACTCCTTCTTTTTAAGAATAAGAAAAGGTTTAGCAAAAGAAAGATTTTGTTCTAGCAGCTTCCCAGTGGGAAACAGTGAACCGTAAGTGTGTTTAAGTGGGTTGGGGAGGGACGTTCAAATGTTAAATCATATAATTTTATTAAAAGAGATACCTGAGGAACTGGGGAGTTCTAGCTATAATCATATACTTGAAAACATGAGGAACAAAGCACCGCACTTTCTGTCCTTTTATTTAAAATATAAAACGTTTATAATTAACAATTAATCCCTCCTAAAAGCACTTAGCGATTTCTTAAAAATAAAAGCTTCACTCGTTTTGATTTCCCGCAGCAATCAAAAAGTTCATATTCAAATGGAAAGAAGTACTTATCTTACTAATGTAAATAGCAGTAGAGATGAAACTTGAAAATTGAGTTTCTAATTTACATTGCAGATTTTAAGAGGACTGGGAAATTGTTGAGGGGTCAAGGAGGACAGTGTTGGTGGCACTAGCACTGTGGGTTGTGCCCAGACTGGATCCTCTCCCATCTCTGACCCTCTGCATGTTACACCTAGGTGTCATATTGGACACTTGCAGAACAGGTGGGGTAGTTGCTTGTTAGAAGGACATTAGCTAATAAATAAAGAAGAAATGAATGGATTAGAATATCACTATTTTCAATCCTTAATGAATTGAAGGATTTGATACTCATGGTGGCTAACAACCCTCAAAGATAGGCAATAAGATACTGTACTGAGTGACTGAAGAATACAATATCATCTATAAACTTGGTTTGCAAAAAAAAAATAAAACTGGATCTGAGTCTCTATATCCAGCTAACACTTTGGAAGTAATACACAAAGCAGAAGAATATGTTAAACTACACAAAAATGAGGAAGTCAACAAAATTAAGCTATTGGAAATTCTACAAGTCAAACAAGTCAGTTGTTTTCAAAGAAAGAAAGAAAGGGACGGGTAAATCTCTACGTGATGGCTAATTTTACATGTCAACTTACTTGGGTCATGGTGGACAGACATTTGATCAAACATTATTCTGGATGTCTTTGTAAAGGTGGTTTTATTTATCTATTTTAAAGTTTTATTTAGTTATTTCTAGAGAAAGGGAAAGGGAGGAAGAAAGAGAGGAAACAGATGTGGGAGAGAACCACAGACTGGCTGACTGTTATGCGTGCCTCCCCTCCCCGGGCCTCTGACCTGGGACCAAACCAGTAACCCAGGCTGATGTCCTGATTTAGAACCCAACCTGTGACCTTTTGCTTTGCAAGATAATGCCCAACCAACTGCACCACTCAGGTCAGAGCTATAAAGGTGATTTAAAAATGAAATTAACATTTAAATTCTTAGACTTTGAATAAAGCAGATTAACCTCCACAATATTGTTGGGCCTAATCCAATAATCCAAGGCTTTAACAGAACAAAGACTGACCTCCATGCAAAAAGGAATTCTGCCAGCAGGCTGCATTTGGACTCAAACTGCAGCTCTTCTCTGGGTCTCCAGCCTGTTGGCTTACCTGACAGATTTTGGATATAGTAAACTGCCACAATTGTGTGAGCCAGGTAAGCCAATCCTTAAAATCTCTCCCTCTCTTTCTCCACACACACATACACACACACACACACAACACACACACACACACACAACCAATATACTACAGATGAAAAGAGAATTAAAATATGATAGGTTTGGCAAAATTTTATTTCTTGACCTGGATGATGATAACAAGGGTATTTATCCTATAAAATATATTAAGCTATGTATAGGTTTATGTTATTTTTCTGTACTTCTTTTAGATTTTTTTTTTAAAGCGAAAGAGGATAGAGGAGAAGAATAATAGTAGTTACTATTAGTAATAGGTAACTCAAAGCAGAGAATAACTGCCTTAGAAACTATAGATTTGCTTTGGGGTTTAAGCACTGACATTCTAAAGCAACAGCTTATTGCATAACATTTCTCTTGGCTTCTGTGGAACAACTGTCCCATTGTTTATTGGAATAAAAGAATGATACTACAACAGCTAAAGAACTTTTTGCATAATAGTTGTAACTGAATAAATTCAAAAGGCTATTTGAAGGTATGCACACTCGCCAAATAAATAGATCCCCATCTCATTCATGGGATCACTAGAAAACAGTCTGTAAACACTGCGGGGTAAGAACTGAAGAAGACATTGGGGAAATGACATTATGTATACCAGTACTGGCCAAGAGCTTACAGTTAAGTGAAATAACTCACTGAACCTCAAAGAATTTCTAAATTAATATTTGATTAACTTGGGGTGGTATCAAGCAAAGAATGATCATATAGCTTAATGTTCCAATATTAAAAGATAGAGCTGAATTTCCAGATATTTCTACTTGAATATTTCATGTGCATCTAAAAATGTGTATGGTTGAAAAGCATTTAATATTCCTACAAACACAGTATTTCTTACTAACATCCTTATTTCTATTCTTGGTACAATCTCCATCTGAATTTCCAGAAACAAATTCATCTTCCTTCTTCTTCACCCCTCATCGCCAGTCAGAGGCCAAATACTTTTAATTCTGAAAATCTTGAAACACCTCTTACATCTTTTTATTTAACAACAACAACAGCAACAACAACAAACACCACTTGAAACTATTCGCTGCTCTTCATTTTCGGTTTCAATACCCTAATTCCAGCTCTTGTATCTCTTGTATGGACTCCTATATGTTTCCCAACACTTTACAGCAGTATTTTATGCCTTTTAATTCCTCTTTTAAAATACTCTTACATAATATTTTATATGTACGAATAAAATCTTTTTTTTCACAAACAAAACTGAAACTAAGAAAAAAATATCTTCAGATGTGCATTATCGTTGAATGATGTGAAAATTTCTCAGGTTGGGAATTTAAGCCTTCTTCATGCTTCCCCAACTACATGGCTGGTTTTCTCTGTCTACTCTCTTTTCCCCACTCTTCAGTTTTCTACTTGGGCTTCTTCCTGTATATATCCCATAATTTATCATCTTGTCCCTTTGTTCCAATGGCCTTCTCTAACTCAGTGCTTTTCAACCTTGAGCCTGCATCAGAATCACCTGGGGGATCCAATAAAACACGGGTTGCTAGGCAGCAGCTTAAGTTTCTGATTCAGTAGGTCTGGAGTGGGGTCTGGAAATGAATGTCTCTAACCCATTTCCAGGGTGCTGCTGCTGTTGGTTTGGGGATCACATTCTGAGAACCACTGCTGAACTACATAGATTCCCTCTATCTCTGTTTCTGCAAGCAACCCAGTGCTTAAGACTTCATTCATCATCATTTATTCCTGTCTCTTGGCAAATGTCGCCAGTCCAAAAGTATCAAGACATTTCTCTTTTTTTCTGAATTCCTATAGTGTCATATTTCTATCTTTCTTATAACACTTAAGATAACCCATTTTTCATAGTCATGTGGTAGAATTTAATTTTCCTTATAGAATGTACACTTGCTGAGACCAGTATCCATTTTTCAAATTACTAAATTATAGATCCATGGTGCAAAGTACAATGTCTTATCTATGAGACATAAAATAAAAATTTTCTGACTGGTAAATAAATAGATTTGAAAGAGGATATAACAAGGCTATCACAAATATCTCCTGGTGGATAAACTGGCTAAGGTCATATAAAGCTGTCTTTTGGTGGAAAGCTTAGTTTTTACTTTGCAAATGTCCATGCCTTGCCAATGAATCTGGGACTCCTGCTGTGTTCCCATCTGTTGGGACCAATTACGATGTTTTGGGGCAAAATATTGGGGAAAATATTGAAGCAGTTTAATTGATATATTTTGTCATCTGATGACAAGAAAAAGAGAAGGCAGTGCTTGCTATCCCAAAATCATATATTTAACTCTCTTTTTCCCTTTTCCTCAGAAGTGGAGTAAATTTTAGAGGCCAGTGATCTTGAAAAAGAGTCTCTTGTCTTCATGGGAAACAAAGAATAAGGTGGCAGGCATTGAGTAGGCTAAAGGGTGACATAACTTGTCTCTGCCAAAAACACTTGAACCCTTGAACAGATATCTAATCAGTCTGCCATCACTGAAGCTGACATAATCCTTTCCTTCTTTCTTATTTTTGTTAAAGTCACACTCAACCACTATGTAGGGTTTTTGATCTTCATGTTTTTCTTTTCGCCATTATAGGGAGGTGATATGGTATCCTAGATAGATCTGGGAATGAGGAATCCTGTGCTCTATGTACTTTTGCTGCTGCCTCTAGTAGCTGGTGAAATAATTTATTTCATTGGCTTCACAGTCTATCCATCTAATGATAGGGAAGGATATGTTCTGTTTATCTGTGGCATTTCATAAATCTATTTCTCTCTTGAGAGGAGTAGCCTCCATGGTATTACCAGGTAATATATCATTGTCTTGAACAGTTTAACAAAGTCTTTGAAAATAGTTTTTATTTGAGCTGGGAATAGCATGTTCATTATTTACATTACGACATAGTATATTTAGTTCATAAACTGCCATTTCTATTATTAAATCAATTCTATATATCAGCATGAAATGACTGCTCAATTCAGTTAAGTGGGACTCACAACTGTCAGTCAATTGATTTGCCAATTTCACACCTATATCAACATCTACATCTCTTTCCTTCCAAATAGCAATACTTTCATTGTCAAGATTCCATTAGGGGGTTATAGGGACATGGGTGAAAAGTAATTGGACACCACTTTGAACTTAGATCAAAACATAGTGGCGTATTTCCAAAGTACTGCTAAGGTAATAAGAAAGAGAAAATTGATATGAAGTAATGAAACTACAAAGTAGAAAAAAGACACATTGTGCATATACATGTATTAATGATAAGAGATCAATGCTATTCCATTAGTTTCAACTTCTTTTTTTTTTTTTTTTCTGTGTGCAAATTCTTTTATTTTTTTTTTTTTAATTTTGGTTTTTCAATTACAGTTGTCCTCTTTTCTCCTAATTTCTCTCCTTCTGATTGAAACTTCCATACCTCCTCCTAGTATACTCAATTCATTTCTTAATTTTTTATAGCATTTTGAAGGTAGGAAAGAGTCAATACAGCACTTGTGCTTCAAATAGTTTTAAATGAGGAAATTGAGTCAGAAAGGCTAAAGAATTTGTTCATGGTTATTCATAAGGTGACATAACAGCGCTGGGGATCACTTTTTTTCCTACAAACCAACATCTACTATCTGAAAGTGTTGGCTTACTTGCAAGAAGATAACTATTCATGGATATACATTTCATGAGAAAAGGAGATGTTTATTAAGTAATTTTATGTCTCTCACAATCTTCAGCATAGCACCTATCACAATAGTTTTAGGAAAAAATGTTGAATAAACATTATTTCAGAGTTTCATTTGCAAAGTTCCATTTGTTCTGAAAAATTGCCACATCATTGGTAATGGCCTTCTAACATAATTGTGAGATTAGGTATTATCCATAAAACAAATTCACCTCAGTTTTATATCTATGGTGAAATGGACAGTGACAGGATCTCCTCTCCCAATTGAAACAAGTAAAAATAATAATAATTAAACACAATGTATTCAACCATGTTATTTAGGACATTGAATAGCAAGCGATGAAGAAAAATGATCCCTAAGAGATGGGTAACAAAAGAAGTGAATACTAAGATTGCTCCAGTCTACCATTTGGAGTTGGTTTCCAGGACATGGTGTAGGGGAGGAAGCCCAGTTACAAACAAGCAGTCTCCGAGGTAGTGGAGGTGAAGCTGGGAGCTCCAGCATACCAAGGAGGCAAGAGTTCACAGGGCAGTGTAGACAGAGAGCTGCATACAGAGAATCCCTGGAACTGCAGTGTTCACCTTGAGGATTCATTGGATTCTTGATCAGGACATGGGTGTGGTGAAACTACCAAGGCTAGGTAAATAAACATCCAAAACGATTATAGGTAACAGTGTTTGAATTTCATACCAGCCCTTGATACTTCTTGTTCCTTATAAGCATAATAGAAATCTTTAAAATTCAGGAAGCCATAAAGAACTATGAAGGATCATGCCTCAATAAGGGAGAAAAAGTAACCCTAGACTAACTCTAGTTCTGGTCTGACCTAATGAAGCTTAACCCAAGATCTGCAAGAAACCAAAGTGTTTCCAAGTAACTCAGCAGCATTCCAGAACAAAATTCAAGAATATTTATGTAGATAAAAATAATCGAGTTCTAAAAAATTATTTAAGTTTCTATTCTAGTTTCTGATCAAAGTTCACATTGTACATACACACACACACACACACAAAAGAAATTTATAATGAGAGGAAATTTAATTAAAAATGACCCATAAATAATAAAAAACTATTTTATTTGTAGACAGTTATATTTAAAGTGTTATTATGACTGTATTCCATATATTTATGAAGCAAAAAACATAAAAGATATAAAAAAGAAACAAATTGTCTCTAGATAGTTCAATTGGTTAGAGCATCATCCCATATGCCAAGATTGTGGGTTTGAGCTCCAGTCAGGGCACAAACAAAAAGCAACCAATGAATGCAAAAATAAGTAGAACAACAAATCAATATTCTCTCTCTCTCTCTCTCCCTTTCTTTCACTCTCCCTTTTTCTCTCTCTCAAATCGAAAAATAAAAAATAAAAAAGAGAAACAAGTTAACTTCTAGAGAGAAAGCTGAAAGATCTTGGATAGAGCATCTTTTGGATGACATTAAAAGCAGACTGAGGACTTCTGGCCAAGATGGAGGTCTAGACAGATACACTGCATCTCCCTCCACAACTAAGAAAGAATACAAATACCTCAAAATTAGGGACAATCAGAAGCTCCAGAAAATTGAGCTGTAGGGAAGTCCAACAAACAAATATATAAAGAAGAATTACTCATCCAGATATGTGTGACAGCTCTACCTAAGAGAGAGGCAAACAAACACAGGAGCCTGTCAAGATGTGGAGACAGATAAGTATGGTCCAAAAGAGGAAATGGATCAAGGTTCCAGTGGGAGAATTAAGTGACAAGGAGATAGCCAGCCTAACAGATGTTGAGTTCAAATCACTGGTGATAAAGATGCTCACAGGCTAGACAGATATGCTTAAGTATGGCGAACGCATAAGGGAAGAAGTGAAGGCTATGCTAAATGAAAGGAAGGAAAATACATACAAAACCAATGGTAAAGGGAAGGAAGCCAGGCTTCAAGTAAATGATTTGGAACATAGAGAAGAAAAAAACAACAACAGTTAACCAGTACAGAATGAGAAAACAAGAATTGAAAAAAAAAAAATGAGGAGAGGCTTAAAAACATCTGGGACAAATTTAAATGTGCCAACATCCAAATCATAGGGGTCCCAGGAGGAAAAGAGGAAGAGCAAAAAATGGAAAGTTTCTGTGAAAAAAATAATGAAGGAAAACTTCCCAAATTTGGTGAAGGAAATAGACATACAAGTCCAAGAAGAACAGAGAGTCCCAAATAAGCTAGACTCAAAGAGGATCACACCAAAACACATCATAATTAAAATGCCAAAGCTTCAAGATAAAGAGAGACTCTTAAAAGCAGCAAGAGAAAAACAGAGAGTTACCTACAAAGGGGTGTCTATAAGACTATCACTGATTTCTCAAAAGAAAATTTGCAGGCAGAAGGGACTGGCAAAAAGTATTCAATACGATAAAAAGCAAGGACCTACAACCTAGATTGTTCTATCCAGCAAAGGTATCATTTAGAATGGAAGGGCAGATAAAGTGCTTCCCAGACAAGGTAAAGCTAAAGAAGTTCACCATCACCAAGCCATTATTATATGAAATGTTAAAGGGACTTATTTAAGTAAAAGAAGATCAAAACCATGAACATTAAAATGACAACAAATACAACTATCAACAACTGAATCTAAAAAATAAAAACAAAACCAATTAAGCAAACCAGAATAGGAACAGAATCATAGGTATGGGGATCATTTAGAGGGTTACCAGCTGGGAGGGGGGAGGGGGAGAAAGAGGGAAATGGTGCAGGGATTGAGAAGCATAATTGGTTGGTACAAAATAGATAGGAGGCAGTTAAGAATAATATAGGAAAGGGTGAAGCCAAAAAACTTATATGTATGACCCATGGACATGAACTAAGGGGGGTGAAATTGCTGGAGGGAAGGGGGATACTGGGTGGAGGGGAGCAAAGGGAAAAAATTGGGACTACTGTAACAACATATTCAATAAAATATATGTACTTAAAAAAAGGAGACTGAAGTTTCAGAAGAAAGAAATAATTTGAAGATATAGAAATAAACACTATTAAAAATGAAGACTGAGAAAACAACAGAGCATCATCATGATGAATGAGTTGAATTTGTTAAAAAATGTTCAGTTGGAGTCCCTCAAGGAAAGAAGAAGAAAGGGGGGGTGTAAATAAAACATTTTCAAGAAATAATGGGAAATTTTTTTTAAATATGAGGAAAACAATAAGCCCATAGATCCAATAAGTACAATGAAAACCTAGCCCAGAGAAACATGAAATAAATGATTCCATATTCATAATAACAATTAAATTGTTTTAAATAACTATTATAAGGAAAATCATAAAAACTTTCAGAGGAAAAAAGACTTTGATACCTATTATTTATACCTACACATATACATAGAGAGAGATAAGGAAAACAACACACTTCTTGTTAACCAGGCAAGTCTGTCCATTTCTCAAAAATTGTTAGAACAAGTAAAAACAAAATCAGTAAGAATATAGAAGATTTAAACACCATCAATCAACTTTACCTAATACCTAGGAAGTATCAGTGCCCACATTCACACCAGTTGGACAAGTTGATCAGTCCGGTAGTGGGTACTAAAATGTTTACAGCCATTAGCAAAAATTAGTTCACTTTTCTTGAAACTTTGTATCTGCTGATAACTGCAGTTTCAAGAAAAAAGAGTGCCTGGCTTTCCAACACCCCCTTAAATTAAATCTGCTTAATGCTGCTTCATTACCAGGTGCAAAAAAAAAAAAAAAAAAAAAAAAAGACAGTTAATGAATGTTATTAATATTTGAGAAACAATATTAAATATTAATTTTTTCACTTTTCATCCTCAGTAGCAGAGAAAGATTTCCCTAAAGCATTCCTTTTAGTGACCTTGTTGTAAATGGACTCTTTAATACATTTAAAACTTAAAAAGCTTTAGTTGTTGAGCAACCTAAGCCAGAGACAATCTCAAATAGTATGGAAATGATGGTTGCAAAGTATCTAAGATAAAACAGTGTTTTATTAAAAATGTGGAAATGAGTACATTACAGCCACCTTGCGCCCAATATGTAAGAGCTGTGTGGAGGTAGGAGCTCAGGTTTTGATTTTAAATGAATTTGTGATCAAACCTCTCCTTGTTTCCCCCTTTTCCTCCCCCTTTTTCCCTTTTTTTCTTTGCCTTTTTTCTTGTTCTTTTACAGCTGTCCCAATTTTTCTCCCTTTGCTCTCCCCAGCCCCTCCTCCCACCTCTCTTCCACAGCCTCTGGGATTGCCCCTCATGACCCTGTACGAGTACCACAATTTCTTCAACCCTCAGTTTTCCTCCTATGAAAATTGTGGGTGATGTTGGTACCCATATCACAGATGAAGTTTAAACAAATGAAAATGGGTAAAGTGCCCACCACATGGTAACTGCTCAATGAACTTTAGTTAAAATATTTGCAAAAAAGCTAATAGTTTTGTTTTATTTGGATTGACGAGTAGATTTAGTACAGATTATCTTTATATAGTATAAACCAGCTTTATTAAATAATATATTCCCAAAATAATCAATTTAGTTTTAAAATTATATTTGAAGAAACTTTATTTTTTTATTTAAAAAAAAAGAAAGTGAAGTTTTTTAAATTATCCAACTTTAAGACTGCTTATATACTGTGTTAGCAAAACTGGTGATAAATAAAAACAAATTTAATAAATAAATGCAAACAAAAACAATTTTAATCACTATATCATTGTTTTACAATCATGATGTCAAACTAGTAGGGCTAATTTTTGTTTCGTGAACTAAATTGACTACATACTTTGGCACTATTTGGACAGATACTTAAAATGTCTCCCTCAGCGTAGTCACTTGACATTTAAAAAACAATTCTTTCCTATTTTATTATAAAGGTCAGAATTCCTGGGGCAAAAGGAACACGTGGTATTGTAATGTTTCCATTAATCTAGAGCTTGGCTATCACCCTCTGGTCGGATAATTTGGAAGCTGAGTATGCTAAAAGGAGGCTGTGCCTTTTTGTAACTGGTAGGAAAGCATGGTAAGTGGAGAATATTGAACTCTTCCCGTAAATGACACTGACAGCAGAGGGCCATGCGGTTGCAGAAAGGGAGCAGAACTACATGGTAAGCACTGGCCGGAGTAATTAGCTGGGGTAATGAAGAGAGAGGAGAAGCATGTTGGACAATGAAGGCCTGCCCTGTCAGCATTATTGTTCTCCAAGGCTTTGGAAGAACAATGCTCTGCTGAGGCTTCAGTAATTGCACTACATGGCTAGTCATGAAGAGAGTAATTAAGAAATGTCAGTGCTTCTCTGAAAAAAAAAAAAAATTAGCACTCATACCACATGCAGTGTTTTCCCTGAAAGAATGACAATGTTCTCTTTCTCTTTCTCTCTCTCTCTCTCTCTCCCTCTTGTAAAAATTATCAGAGCAGTGTTTCTCTTTCATGCGGTTCAAAATTGTGAGCTAGGAATAGCTGAACAAACCCAACAATGTGGTTGCTCCCTCCCCACCTCCATGCCTACCTCCCCTGCTCAAAGAAAAGACTGGCCACATCTGAGCTGGATAGAAACTATTCTGCGCGCTTTGCCCCAACTATCACACATTCTCCGGTGCCTATACCGCTCCATGTCACACCACCCTGTGTTGTGTTTGCCACGGCATTTATCACTGTTGGAATTCTCTACACATATATGAATGTATTACTTCCTCCGATTTTAATTTCCGTGAAGTAGAATTATTGCTGTTCTTGCTCATCATTGTATTGCCGGTGCCTGAAAGAGCATATGGCTGTAGTAAATGCTAAATAAATATTTATTAAATTAAAATAATTCAATAATAGCACACTGTTTAGGAGGGTCTACTATGAAGCCTCACATGTCTTAGCAGGCCAAGTCCTCCATTAAAAGAACCATTTTTATTTAAAAATAAAAACTGTCATGGTAAGAAACACATGAAGTACTACGAAAATTTAGACTTGTTTTCTGTCTTTTTATTTAGTAGGCTGAATTTAAGGTATAAAACTTACTTGATAGCTACTAAGAAGTTAGTTTATGTAAATAATTAAATATGTCTACCAAACAAAAGGTTGTCCTCATCTGGAAAATGATGAAATGTCAGCAATTTTTCTTACAGAAGTAGATTATTAAGGAAATGAAACCACAGGCATTGCAGAGCAAAGAGAGAAGAGCACCAATCATGTACTAACAAGGCTAATCAAGGTAAACATTCTCCTATCTTATTCCAACTTACTCACTCTGCTCTTTGAATTAAGCATTTGTGTCTATATGGCTAATTGTAGCTTTGATTCTCCAATTTGCTCTCTAATCAGATTGCAATAGAGGTAAATATTTATCTCCCAAAAGTAGCAGACTTTATGGTTGGAAAGAAATAAATGCTAATGTTTTGCATTTTCCAGGTAGACCATATTTTGATTCAGGAAGAAAATAAGTTGAGCTCCAAGAATGAACAAGATATTTTGTCAATTTGAGAGAACTTCAGCTGGAAAAAAGAATTGATCATGATTTCTAAATACGATTCTTTTCATCACAGCTGACTTCTTATTGTTTCATTAATTCTAAAATAAGACTAGATAATAGAAATGATTTCTAACTGCAACAGTTCATTATCACTACCATAAAACAGTATAATGTGGTGGTAATGAGCTAAATTTGAGGAACCAGGATGTCTAAGTTTGATTTCTAGCTCTTTTACTTAATAGCTACATGACTCTGGGCAGGTGATTTAAACTATATGACTCAACTTTCTCAACTGCATATTTGGAATAATAATAATACAACCTTAAAGCATCATTGAGAAGAATATATAGATTAAACATGTAAAATACTAGGAACAATATTACATGTTGGCTATTATTGATGCTATTATACAAAATACTCATTAATTGTAAACATGAAGAGAGATGTGCATATAAACAATTATTGACTTATATTTCAACATGTAATCATAGTATCAGAAGCTGTGCTGGCCATTGGAGGTACACTGGAGAACAGAATAGAAGCAGACCCAGGGTTCATGGAACGTACTAGCTAGGCAATAAAAAATTTAAAATGGATTTCCACACAGACTCTATGGCAAATAATGTATGAAAGAAAGCTACACAATACTGGTTTATTCATCCACTGATTTTTATTCAAAAAACATATTTTAAAGACAAACTATATGGTACATCCAGAAGATACAAATAGTGGTAGATATAAAAGATCTTAACTTTAAAGAATTGTGAATGAAAATACCAGGTAGTAATGAGTATGATGGAGAACATAGAATCTGGTATGCTTTCTTTGCATATCTTCAAGAAATAAAATTTGGTCTAGTCTTTTATATCATTTAAAAGCTGGAAAACCATAATCATTTTTTTTTGTATAAAACTTCCATTAGTGGGGTGAGCTTCTAGGCTAATAGTTTTTAAACTCTTAGAAATTGTCAGCTCTCAGTGAAAAAAGAATTGAAGTCACTTTGATCACTTAAGATGGTGGCAGACTCAAAGCAGGTACTCAAAATCTAGTAGTAGAATAGTAGCCATTATAATGCAAATTATTGATATAATTATTAGCATCATTTCAAAAATCAACCTTGTATCACAAAAGGATAGACCATTGTTGTGATGTGATTTTTTTCCTCTAAATATTTTAGTTCCTAGTAATTTCCACTAAAAAAAATTGACATTGATTATCTTACTTTCAAATATACTTTCCACTAAAAGTGAAGTTGTCATGCACCTACAATATCACCCAAGGAGAGCCAAGACACACATTTAAATGCAAAATAACATTCATTGACTACTTCAATGACATTTGATAGTCCTGACATTACTTAAAGAATGTATTTTAAATTTTAACTGAGGTAAAGTTTCTACTATATAGAGAACCACTCCCTCTTATTTGAAGTGTCAATATCATATAGTACAGATGACCACACCTTCCTTGAACGCTTGTTTCAGTTTGCCTGGCTTTCCTCAGGTTTCTTCATTCAGTTTCCATTGTAGACTTCAGCTCCTGTCCTTGATTTCTTAACACCAGAGTTGCTGTAGGTCAGTGCTGGCCTACTTTATAAACCATCTCTCTGTGAGCTCATCTAGTCCCACAGAGAATGCTACCTGTATGGTGATAAATCTTAGATGAACATGTCTGGAGCTGGGAATAGTGCTATGAGAGGGAGATATATGTATACGTCTAACTGCCAGTTTGACATCTCTACATGGGTGTCTCACAGCCTTCTCAAATTTAACATGTCCAATGCTGACATTTTTACACCCCAATTCCCCAGATCCCTTTAACTACCTTTTTTTCCAATTTTAATTCATGATAACTCTATCCAACCATGTCAGAAACATGATATATTCTCTGTCATGTATCATGGTTTCTCCTTTTCTATTATTCTTACAGTCAATTTTGTCAATTTTAACTCAGTAATGTATTTCCTGAATCCCTATAGTGTTAATCTAGTTCCCCTTGCCACCAATTTAGTCTAAGCTGCCCTCATCTCTTGTGGGATTCTTATTCCTTCTAATCCATTCTCCATAGAGTTATCAGAAGAACCATTTTTAAAGAAGGTGACATAAATTATGTTAACTCCATACTTAAAATCCTTCCCACAGAACTTAAGTTGGTTTGGGCTATTCAAGAAATGAGCTGGTGCTTTCTTGCTTTCCTTCTGTCCACTTTTTAATTGCTCACTAAGTTCCACTCATGCTGGGTTTTCATCTCTTCCTCAAATGTGTCCATTCCTGGAATCAATATTCTCCTCACATTTTTGCTAATTGCTACTTATCCTTCAAATCCGTCCATCAGAGAAAGCATTTTTAACCATATATTTAGGGTCTCTGTACTAGAATCTCTAATGAAAATCATCATTTCACCTTTCATAGCTTTTAACAAAAATAACAATTATACATGTATCCTTTTATTCCTTAATAACCTATCTCTCACACCAGACTGGGAGTTCCTAGAGTTCATGAAGGCAGAGCTGCTTATTAGTTTCTTGAGAACCCAAGAACCAATGAAGGCATCTCACTTGTGGTGAAACACAATAAATATATGCTTAATGAATGAATGGTTGAGTTATAAGTAAATTCAGAATTAACTACCATTTTGTAAATCAAGGAAAGCGCAGAGAAAGACTATCAGGAGGTACAAACGAATGAAAAGGTGGGCCCAGGTTGGAAAACGCACGCCAACTCAAGGACATGAGGACGTGTAGGTCACCTTTGTTTGTTGGATGAGCCTGTAAGGGAGACCAGAGCAGGAAAGTGTGCTGAAGGCAGTGTGCATTTTCTTCCTTTGACCCTATCACCTTCTAATTTTACCTCTAACTTACAATACAGATTTATAAAGCACAGGGGAAGAAAGAGACATTTCTGATGTTAGTTGTTTGTTCTACAGAAATCTATTACATAAACCACATATGAGAACTCATAATTTTCTGGTGCAGTTGTTGTAGATTTAAAAATAAGAAACTGTAGGTTGTTTCAGTTATTATTCATTTAATGTGTGCTATCTGAAAGATGAAACTCTTCATCGTTAAATCCAGATTCTCCACAGATCCTACTCAGATTCTAATGTGATACTGGATCTCCTGTGGAACTTGCCAAGTCTCTGAAATCATCAGATAATGATGTTTATACTTCGAGGACATAGTGTTCACCTGAAGAGGAAGATTTATCAAAGACCGATTTCACAGAAGTAACTATAACAATTTAGTAGCAATTTGTTGTGGAGGATATTTTTTTTCTTTTAAGTCTTTTAGAATAAAATAAAATATTAAAACTAGACCAAGCCTTGAAGAAGATTTGATTTCATTCTTTTATTTTATAAGTAAATAAACAAGATCCAGAGAGATAAACTGGCAGAATCAGGATATGAACCAATATCTCCTGCCTGAAATTGACAATTGTTCAACTGTCTATAGGATGCCAAAAATGGGTGTCACCATAATTTATTTCCATAAAACCAGTATTCTTGAAAATTCTCATGAGTGGTTAATACATTTAATAAGTATGTAGGGTATCAATGTATTATGTCTTAGACCCCCACTCTCATTATAAATATAGACAACATCAAATATTTATTGGATACCTACTATTGAGAAATTGTGCTAGATTTGGTAACTATATCATATCATGAATAATAAATTACAAAGATCCTGGGAATAATAATTTTATTGTAAATAAAAGTAGAATTACACTCTTTAGAAAGTAAAGTGTGTTTGTAAAGTCTGAAGGAAATCAATGAAAATATATAAAATGTTAATTGGTTGCAGAAACATCTTTTTTGTTTTGTTTTGTTTTCATTCTACCACATCATTTCTAAATCTTTTAGTAAGTCCTCATTTAGGTCATGTACACAGTAGGAACTTGATAAATATTTAATGATAATGACACTATTAAAGCCCGAGGAGTCAGGGCCTGCGGCAGGGAGAACTGCAGACTATCTGTACTCATACAGTGTTATTGCTGTCGGTATTTACGATCGTCCATTATGTGTTCAGTCAAGGACATGAAGATGCCTATCGTGCAGTGGCTATTTCAGAGCATAACAAATCACAGCCAAGCTGCGTAAATTTGTCATAAGAAAGAAGAAAGACTTAAGACAGACTTGTTTGTAACTGAATAGTATATATTGTAATAGCTAATGAGACAGCATGACACTTAAGATGGTCGGGCTGCCTTGGGAGCCTAGGAGAAAGACTTCCAGTGAAAATATTGACAGTGCCTGTCTAAGCACTTTCAAGGGAAGAAGAAATCTTAGCTAGTAAGTTTGGTTGACCCTATTGGGGCCACTCAAGTTTCAGAATTATATAGAGCAAAGTTTAAATCCTAGCTCGACAATGTCCAGTAAAACCTTGGACAAAGTACTGCATTTATGAGTATCATGTTCTTATATGTAAAATTAGGCTAATAATAGCCATAGTAATACATTTACTGTGAGAATAAATGAGATAAGATAATAATAACAATCATCTACCTACCACTGAAAAGCTATTACGTTCCTGGCACTATTCTAAACACTTTGCATGCATATTCTCATTTAATCCTTATAAAACCAGTGAGGCAGATTTTACTGAAGTAGGGGAAAATGTTCAATAAGTTTTTGCCCTGCTTATCTGAGAACTAGCACAAAAACACCCCAAAAAACTGAAAACCACTTTCAAAATCAGATTATCAGACCTCAGAGCCCACTCTCTTAATCTCTGTTTATAATACCTTACTTATAAGTTAAGTCACAGTAACTGACACATGGACAAAATTCAATAACTAGAAACTATTCATAATGATGATGATGTTAGGATTGAAAAATACAAGCTGTTTTAATCAGATTGACTACTTATTCAACACATCCATCTGATTTTTTGGTTATGATCTTTGCTCACTAAAGACGATTTAGTGACTAAGATTTAACTCTCCAAATAATGTATATCCAGCAAGAGAAACGCTAATCATGCAGACACCAGCACTACAGGCTGCCTAATGTTATATTTTGTAAATTAATAATTGGCATTCAAGCTTTATATATCATTAATGGCTTTGGTTAATTCAAGTCTTCCCAGAGAGGTGGAGTCACAGGCTAGATTCTGAGTAATAAATGTCAAACCATCAGGTCATGTGAGAGTTGATCAACCAGCTCTCCCTTGTGGTCAGTTTGAACACTTTTTTCCTTCAAATTTCTACAGTAATCTGATTTTCTTTTTTAATTATTTATAACACACTTTTCATATCTTTATACTTCCAACATGATTAAAGCAAATGCTGATTTTATTTTCTTTTTTAGGTGGGAAGGTGACTGAGGGCAACTATATACCCAATTTGCCATACTGAACAAACACAATAATAAAATATATTATTTCCATCATCCCATTCCCTTGCTTAATTGAAAAATCTCATTATTAAAATCTCTTAAGAAATAATTTTCTTATGACAAGAGGTTGTGATACTGAGCAACTAAGACAAAATGAATAACCAGATTTTTTAAAAAGTTGAATTATCTGACCTCAAAATAAAGAGGAGCTCTTAAGATTTTTTAAATTCACATATGGCCAATTCCTTTTCTGGTTCAGACTTGGGGGTCAGGCCCCTCCAATTTTTAAAAGCTGAAGCCTACACTTACCAAGGGATTCTCATCTATGAAATGGATCCTCATTTGTAAATTCTTTTTGTCATTTTTGTTCTGCTGGACTCTTCCCTCTGCAACCCCGTTTCCACAAAGTGTAAAGGAGAACTTCCTTTCAACCTGTCTATTTCTTTGGAGTCAGCGGGGTCCTGCCTTTCTGCATCTTACAAACCTGAACTGGAAGCTCCACTGGAGTTCTGTTCCCTGTTTGAAATATTTTGACCTCCCTCCCTTGAAAGAAAGACCAGGAACCAGAGGAGCAGACTGACTAAAGAGACAACTCCCAGCTTTCTGAAGCCGTGGACTTGAACTGCCTACATTGCTAAGGGTTTGGAGAGAAAGGTGACAAATTTAGTAACTTTGGCACTCAGTTCCAGGGAACTAGGCCTCCCGCTAACCTATGAGGTTTTTAAACATATTAAAAATGACATGGTGTTAAAATAAATTTGGATTTGCTCATAAAAATTTGCTTATCAGTTCTTGGTTGTATTCTTATTCAAATTAGGCTTTATATTTCAGCTCCATAATCACAGAACATTAGTTTTCTACAGGTGGTATGAAATATACATTTTATATAACTCTCACCATTGTAATTAAGTCTTAAGACATACTTACTTTTCAAAAGCTTAAGATTCTTAACTGGCTTAAGAAATCAGAAGTACATCATTTCAGACTATATAAAATGTTTCCCTCATCTGGTTGTTTCCAAAATGTGGTTTCTGGATGGCATCAGTGTTTTCTGGCAATTTGCTATAAATGCAAATTTTCAGGCCTCATCTTGACTTGTGATGTATTGGTAAAGTACCTTTCTGAAAACAAAGGACTAATTTATAGCATTTGCTAATTTCAGTAAAGATGGTTCTAGGTACTTTCACAGTAGCATTTTTGCCACATAACTAATTGGACATAAGACAATTTCCTGTAAAAAAAAAAAAAAAAAAGTAAAATAACTGGTTGACAGTCTTTTTTTTTTTTTTTTTTGGTGTTGTTTGGTTTCATTTCTCCGTTTTTGAATCAATCAACCACCATTAAAAAGATAAAATAACTGGTTGACAGTTGGTTTTGGTTTATTTGTTTGGTTTCACTTCTCCATTGAGGAATCAATCCCCTTCAGCAGACTTGTATCTTTAACCTAGTGTCAGTTTGGCTTCATTTCTCCATTGACAAAGTTCTTGCAGTTAATCCTATTTTATATCATATATATGTTAGAAACAAGGACATAGTGACTCCCAAACCAGTAAAAAGTCATTAGTAACAAAGGGCAAATGTAATTAGAGGGTCTCTGAGAAGGGAGCTGACAGCATTAGCATATCTACAAACCACAGAAGGGGCATATAGATAACCGTGTTAGATTGTAACTCCGGAGTAACCAGTAATGGAGAAACCGGGAAGGAGGAGAGGGGAGGGGGAGCTAATTGCGTTAGGGCGGGGAAGCTAATCGCTCTCACTTTAGGGCAAGGAAGATCATCACTTTAGGGTGGCAATTTTAGGGTGGAGAAGATAATCACTTTAGGGTGGCAATTTCAGGGTGGGGAAGCTAAGACTATAAAACCAGTTTCCTTTGTCTACTTGGCGCGCACATTCTCCTGGCTGTGAGGGTGCGCCCGGCTCTGCAGACTCGTGAATAAAGGCCTTGTTTTACTGCTCAAGTCCTGTGTCCCAGTTTTTATTGTGAGCGTTTCTCACATATACATATTAGTTAGCCTTCATGTTGGTCTATACAGAGACATGTAGACATGGTGGTGATGTTCTTAAAATAGTTAGCATTTCTTTCAGATAAAGATGACTTTGCCTAGGAGTTGGTCTCTGATTTTGAAACACACTGTATTGGGAGCAGAAAGAGAGGCTGAAGGTCCTCTTTTACAGTGCATAATTTAACCCAAATTTCCTGTAGAATGAAGACAGGTGCTGAGGTACAGCCTACAAAATAAAATGTTATTTGTGCAGAATTGTCATTAATCTATATTTGGCTGCTTTCAGAGGGCAGCAGTTCATCTGACTGTCATCTCATGTACACAAGGATCTACTGCACATGTCACTGGAAACTATTTAAGAAAATGAATATTGTTCTCTGAAAGGCAACATAGTTAAAATTTATGGCAGGTTTTAAAGTAGGGAAAAAATTCAAAGCATTGGGATATACCAGGTTTTAATATTTTTTCTGTAAGAAATTTAATAATCATGTTGATTAGAATACTTTTGAACAAGTGAGAATATCTCAGTATTTGATTTGGGAGCCTTAGGCTATGGGGATGAGGTGAGAAAGAATAGCAATCGAAGAGAATGCAATTTAAATTTAGTTTTTTGACAAGAACTGTATTTATTGGACTAAGGTTAATAAGCACTTTGGAATCTGTTCTTAGAAACAAAGAATAGATATACAACAATAAATTGAAAATTTTAGTTAATACAACAAATTTTCTTTAGATTAAATTCTTAAGCCATTGTTACCTGGAAAATATATCAAAATAATTATTAAAAATACACTAAATATAATCTAAAATAGTGTTCCTGGTAATGACTGATAAATGAGAATGTAATAATCAGTCTTGTGAAGAATAACTACTACTATGAAAGAGTCATTCATAACAAATTTGTGTGTATATGAAGGAAAACTTCTATGTTTCTCTTATTTGCAACACCAATGTTTCTTCACATACTCATTATTGTGACAACAGGTTGAATTTGCAATTCACCATCTGCCCAGATAGTATTAACCTTCCCATAACCTCGTGATATCATTGTTATACTTTGTCTGATATTTGAATCTCTCTAATTTAAGCTAAGAACAGAATATATTGTCCTTTCTATTAGGAACAAGTCAGTTCCTTCTAGAAGCCAACAAAAATAAAGTATCACTTGGAGATAAATATTAACATTTGAAATTCTTTCAATTAAAATGCACTGAAGAGTTCTAAAAATAATCAGAGAAAAAATTAACTAGCTTGCGAACAATCATGGCCAGAACAGATTTTAAATAATATGCTATAATAATAACATCGTATTCATCCACTTCATTTATATACTAAAGGGAAACCTATACAACATGCTAAACATACAGCCTTATAATCTCTATATTGATAAATTTATTGGTCACTTCTTAATTCTCATTTTACTTGTCCCATCAGCAGCATTAACAAAACTGATTATTCTTTTCCTCCTGAAAATGTTAATTAGCTCAGTTTTCTTCCTACTTGTCAGACAGCTCCTTCTCAGTCTCTTTTGCTAGTTCTGCCTTATCTTACCAGCCTTCTAATTTGGAGTTCCCTGGTAGGAGAATTTGGATTTTTCTTCTTCCTTTTTTTACCTGCTCTCATTCCCTAGGTGGTTTTATATTGTTTCATGATTTTAAACACCACCTAAATACTGATGTTTTCCAATTTTGTAGCCCCTATATCCAACACCCTACTTGACATTTCTACTTTGAATTATAATGGGCCTGTCAAATGTTATTTGTTCAGATCTGAACTCCTGATGACTTTCCTGAAACCAGGTTATGGACAAGTCTTTTTCATCTGTTAACAGCAATATCATTCTTCCAGTGGCTTAGTCATAAGCTTTGGTAACATACCTGAAAACTTTCTTTCTCTAATACAGCAAATCCTCTTGATGAATTCACCTTCAACAAACAATCCAAATGATGACTATTTTTCCACACCTCTATTAGATTCACCATAATTCAAGGTATCATGTCACATCTCACCTAGATTATTTGATTACTATGTCCCTGCTTTAGTTTTATGTTCTTCTCCTGTAGTCTGAGCTCAACAAAGAAGACAGAGTAATTAAGATGATGGCCATCATTAAGATGATGACCATCTCATTTAATTTGTCTCTATAGAACACTGCAATAGCTGTTCATCTAAGTCAGAGTAAAATCGAAAGTTCTCACTAACACACACAGAAAACCCTAGATGAACAGGCTTCTGACTGTATCTTTTGCTACTCTGTTCCTCATCATTCTGCACCTGCCACGCAGAACTCTTTTGTATTGCTCCAATCTGTCTGAAACATTTCTGCATCAGGACCTTTGTTGGTATTCGTTGTTCCAATGGTCTGCGTTATCCTCCAGACAATTACATGTTTAGTTCCCTCACTTCCTTCATGTTTTCTCTCAAGTATTTTCCTCAATGATGCCATCAGGGTTCCACTCAATTAAAAATTATGCACACATACACATATCCCTGACATTTCAAATCCTTGCTTATGTTTTTCCCCTCCTCCCTTGAACATGAACTCCATAAAGGCAGTATCTATCCTAATATATGTCCCTAGAACCTAGAATATTCCTGGTATATACTAAGTACTTAACACATACTGAATGCATACATGAGCAGAATTAGAGTTGTTTACATAATGCACATGTCGTTTGACAAATGGAAAAAATCAATTATAATGAAATATAATTAACCAATTCATTGGAATACACTGTTCTAGTAATGTGCCTTTATATTTTAATAATTCTTAAGAAACATTTTGGAAAAAAGAAAAATGAATGTCAGTTTAAAAACATTGAAGATGAGCATAAGTGGTAAATACATTATTTTCAGGTATTTGCTTTTACATTCTCTTTTATTATATTCTAAGTACCTTCAAGACAACTGAATGACCAGTATAGCCCCTATGTCTCAGTGTCTGACACATGGTTGGCATCCAATGTTTGCTGAATTATACATCTATTCATACCAGCAACCCATAACAAACCACTGTTAAGTAGTGAGATATGTGTGAAGAAGGGAGGGCATCACCTATATCAGTAGGGATGCCTGGAGGAATGAAGCACATTATGGAAAAGTTTTCTAAGAGAATATTACTCTACAAAGAAAGGAGGGATGTATGTTTAGTTGAAGGAAAGATAGGACTTGCTCTAAGTGATTGAATACACTATGGGGATTAGAGGGATGAAAAATAGCATACTTAAAGGAGGGAGGAGGCCTTTATGAGATTATTTATTTGGTAGAAAGTCCATATATTTGGAAACATAAATAAAATATATCTTGCTGCCTTCACTGTACAAACGTCTGATTCTGAAAGGCAAGAGTGTAAAGTTGATTAATTTCTCACCTGCCATCTATTTTGCCTACCCACCCAAGGCAGGCAGGAAGAAACTTCAAAAGCCAACATGACCCAGCTGTTCAGCAGCAGGGCTGAACATACGTCATGAAAGAAATATTATAGGCAAGATTCTGTAGGTAGTTCTCCCATGCGTGGGTGCCTTGCTCACTATCACCAGGACATCCGTGTTCTCAAACAAAGAGGATGTTGTTGCCCCATGCAGAACACCGCATGAAGCCCTTCTCATCCTCATGTTGAGGTGTGTGTGTGTGTGTGTGTGGTGTGTGTGCACACGTGTGTATTTCTATGGTTGCTGTCCACAGTTGCCCATGTCTACAACACTCCTTCACAATATGGTCTGTTGCCTTCTGGCAACCTAGGAAATTTCATAGTGATTTGCGCTATGATTAGAGGTAAAGACTTCAGCACACCTTTTCATCATGCGGAATTTGTGACCCATATTTGGTGTTTATTATTCTGAAGGACATGAAGTTGGAATTATTATGGCCAAAAATGTGCTTGTTTTTTTCCTCGGTCATAAGAAAAGTTCTTAGTTCATTCAAGTTTGGTACATTAATCTAATATACATGTGTGTATATAATATTAATGTATACATGTACTATAAATATTATCATCTGAACAATCAGCCTCTTGTTATTTCTAAATACTATCACTGCCAGTATATTTTGCACCTTTGATTTTCACTGAAATTCTAAGGCATTCTTAAATACACATTATATTACATAATACTTTCCTAATGAATCTTTTTTCAAGCATCATAAATAGTATCTGGTTGACTCCACAGGGGAAATTTCAAATGCTTCATCAAATGGCTATTCACATATTTTCCAAATTTCTCAGCAGGAAACCGGAAAAGATGATCTTTCCTGCAACAGTTCTTTTCATTCAGTCATGTGAACATTACAGTTGATAAAGAACACAGAATGCTCTTGAGAGAAGCTCATCCTAAGATATTTACAAGTTCTGAGAGATTGAAGTTATACAGCTGTGTAAGCTGAGCAAAGGTGCCCCATCTACTGGAAATATTACCAGAGAGCACTGATAGTGGCCAAACAGTAAGTAAGAATGCAACTGGTGACACCGCATAGCTGCTGATGCATCCATCAGGGACATGGATGAGGACGGACAGTGGGATTGACTAACAATGGGTTATAATATAGGTCTACCATGTATAGGCTTCATAAGGACAGTGGCTTTGTCTGTGACATTCTCCTTTATAACTCCAGCACTAGCACACAGCATGAGTAAGCATGCCATCAATTTGCTCAGTTAAGGAATGAACAAACAAACAGTTCTGTGTGCATCCTCATCATTTCTTCCATTTATTAATCCCCAATTATGAGTCAGGCTCTGGGCCAGTTGTTTATGTACTTTAACTCCCTTTTTTTTTACAGATATGATACCCATTTTAGAGACGTGGCAACTGTGACTCAGTGAGCTTAATTAATGTCACGAATACCAAGCACCAGAGCTGGATGAGTAGGTTATTCCATGGGTGGAAAGAAGGTACCTGGGGCCTGGGGTCACCAGTATGTGTAAATATAGAAAGTAATTCACAAACATTTTCTGAAGGATTTCAGGGTATTTTCCTTAGTTCTTTTTATGTAAACACATAAAAAATAAGTTCCATCTTGAGAATGTGTGTAGGCTTTCTCAAATTGAGACAGGGCAATCATGAATTTGCTTTTGAGAGGTTTTGTTGATTTCAAACTCAATATCTCTTCTCAAGGATTACTGTAGAAACAAGTAGTATTTCTAAAGCACAGGCACTTGGATAACAAGGGAACACTAAAATCATACACAATGCTCTACCCTACAAGTAAGTGGTGTTAATTTTTACCTACTCTAGTTGGACAATGGTATCTCCATACATGCAACAATAAACTATAGTAAAGACTAAAGTCAGATTGATGGAAGTGAAGTAGGTGAAGTGAATCTCTGAAAATATTTAGAGTCTATTTTCTGTATCTGCTCATGGTACAGTGGTACAGTCTGCCTTGGCCTTTTATAAGTTCTATAATTTTATTCATAGTTTCTATCCCATTTATAGCCACTTAAAAGGGTATAATTTAGGCCACATTGCTTATTCAAATATTTGACGTAATATTTCCACTGGCATATGAATAGCAAAAGATATTTTTAAAATTCTGCCTATACCTAAAATAGCTATTTAGCAGAACTCTAGATAATAGTCTGAAGCTTATTTAAAAAAAAAATCCTTTAAAATAGATCATTTGATTGAAAATTGACTTATTTACCACAATAAGGATACTTTATTTAAATGTTAATTCATTAACAACTCTATTTCTATAAAACTATGAATCTTTTTCATTAAAAATACAACCTAAGTTCACTTTTCATTCCAGTCAAAAAAACAAAGTGCTTCTTCACTATTATGAGTTTATCATTGAATTATTGAGTCCTTGCTTCTTTAAGGTCATTTTAAAGAAATGGAAATAAACATCCAAAGAGTCATTGTTGCCAGGAATAATAAAAGATTAGAATCTTTATTTCTTTGTTTTAATATTCCATAAACATATTATGGTTAACATTTCTAAATTAGCATTTTGTGCATTAGTGTTTTTTCCACTACTTTTTGAAAGCTAAATTTTGGAAATGGTATTAGTACATATCTCCCACTGTGACACTGATTTGCCAGGTCATTCTAATTATTTCATTTTTTAAAGAATGACTCCTTTAGTATAATAGGTTTGACATTAATGAAATTAAAGGTTGTGACTAAATAACTATAATGGTCTAATATTTCAAAAGTAAACATTTTTCTTTTGTCTCCAATTTTATCTTCTCTCATTACTTTAACTATGATTTGAAAAGCATATTTCACTGGAAGACCATTATCTATTCATAATGTGCAATTCCATTAAGAACACTACCTAGTTAATTTACACAAGGCCACCAATAAAAAATAAATAAGAAGGTAAGCATCCAATAGAAGCCAGGAGGAAAGAAAGCATTTATATATCTCATTTGAAATTGAGTTTATTAAAAAATAAAACAATCTTTCCTCAAAGAAATGTTTACTAAATAGCAATAACAAGACATTTCATTTATTTCTTTTGCTTTTTAGAAAACAAGGTAATATATTTTATAATTCTTTAGTTTCCTTTCTGAGTGTATATACAGACATGCATAAGTACATATGTAGCAGTATTCGTATCGGCAGCCGTCCGTCTCGAGAGACGATGGTGTAGCTTCTTAAGAGTCCATCTGCACCGCCGAGAATGGTTGTGCAGTCCGACTCGGGAGTGACACGGTATCTGTCTCCTCCCGTGTTGAATCGACATCTTGCGATGACGCTGGAGTGTCCTCTCCAGTGGAGCTGAAGCTACAGAGCCTGGGCAGGGTGATATGGAGGGTCTGCTGTTGCCCATGCAGCAGACCCCCCTCTCTTCGCAGCTGAAGGATCCAAGGGAAAGACGGAGTCAATACAGCTTGGCTTCAGGTGCGCCGCAGGAGTTGCCGGTGTTGACTACAACGTCAAACCGCCTTAGGGACTCCGGCTCCGGATTTTCTGTCGGGGTTTACTCCCTTAGCCTTTCCCCTGAAGAGGTATGCCGCAAGGCAGCGGAGGTTTTTTGGAGTCAGAGTTTTCCTTCTCTGATGTGCCCTGACTGGAAGATCGAACCAGCGACACTTAGCTCGCAGGCCGACGCTCAATCCACTGAGCCAAACCAGCCAGGGTATATATTCTATATTTCACATATAATGGAATAAACAAGCAACAGTAATATGTCTTGTGGGAATTATATATGTACAACAGTGGAGAATCTTGGCACACACCACTTCAGACAAGTGATCATGGTTAACATTACCAGTAATGCATATCAACATAATGTGCTCTGAGATGAGATTCATTAAAAATGCCTAGCCCTGGCCCTGGCTGGGTTGCTCAGTTTGGAACAAAAAATTAGATGTTTCTCTTTCTCTCTCTCTCTCCCAATTAAAAAAAAAAAAAAAAAATGCCTAGACTCCATCTAATCTTGAGGCAACATCAAACAGCCAGATGAAAATACTTTCTCCAAAATAACTAATCAATTTTCTTCAAAGTGGCAAGGTCATGAAAAACAAGAAAAGACTGAAAAACTGCCACAGATTGGAGGAGACTAAGAAGATATGATAACTAAAATGCAAGGTGGGATCTTAGATTGGATCTGAAAACAGAGAAGGTTCATTTGTTGAAAAACCAGGTAAAATTAAATCAATCTATACCTTAGCTATAATTTTATATGAAGGAAAATTTCTTAGTTTTGGTATATGTTTTATGGTTATAATGTTATGGTAAGATGTTAACATAAGGGGAAACTTTTGTAAAGGGAATACTGGCAACCTCTAAGATATCCCCCAATGATTACTGCTTCCTGGTATTCATACCCCTGTGTAATTCCTAACCCTTCAGGGCAGGCTGGAAATAGTGATTCATTTCTACCAAAAAGAATGTGGCAGAAGAGGTGAGATTCATTTCCAAGACTTATCTAATGATAACAGCCATGATGTAATTCATATAGCCATAGTACTCCTACAAAGAATCCTTCATTTCACTTGATACTAACATTTCTCTAAAATGTATTGTACTCCTTTAACTATTAAATAGAGTGTACAAAATACAACCTAACCTTTTTATGTTGCTAATTCAGGGCCATTTTTATGAACATCAGTTACTCTGTTGTTAATAAGGCAATGCCTTCAGGGGCTTGAGTGATGTAGGGGCCAACATTCAATGTCTCCTAAAATTCCTTAAATATCTGTTTTAATTTCTTGTTCTCCCACATTCTCTACTTACCTGAAATTATTATTTTTCAGGTCAAATGCCCCTCTACATCACTTTATATTAGTCATTCCTCAAAATATAAAATAACATGAATGAGCTTTGAGACACTCGTTTTCCTTACCGTTACTGAGATTTTAATTTCTGAATTTAGAGCAAGACTGCTACTCAAATGAAATATAAAAGAGTGCTTACACAATTTTATCTTTATTTAATAGGAGCCTCCAATAAGTCAAAGGAGCAGCCTCTGGCATCTATCCTATAGCAGCATCTTGCCCATGTGGGGCAGTCCCTGTTTGAGAAGCTGGACAGAGATTCAAAGTGAAGTTATAGCAGCTATGGATCTACAACTTAGACCCATTTTTAATTATGTAGGTCATTGTTCTGTATTTACATCATTCATTAGTCCAAACAATCAACAGATATTTATTGTACTTCTACTAAGTTGAGGCACCATAACTGAAACTAGGATAGATGAAAATATGAATTACAGATGAGTTTTCAAGTGGGTCTTCCATATTACATATTAGATATTCAACATACTAAACTGTTGAAGATATTCCTTGCAGGCAGATACATCACATAATGGCAGAAAGTAATCCTTTAAAAAGCAATTTTTTACTTGGTTTAACAACCACAATATTACATCATAAAATTAGGTGAAAATCATCATGAGGTGTAAAATTCTGAACAATAATACTTTTATTGATGTAAGGTCTAGTGTTTTCTGAAGAGCTACATGACTACCAACTTGTTTACTTCATCTATGTATTTAAATTTTTTCTTTATTGAGTAAAAGGGTAACTTGTTTCTTACATAAGATTGAATAAACTTATTTAAAGAGTAGAGAATATTTTATTTTTCTTCAAAAACACCCTTTGTTCGGGGGACAGAAATTGTGCAAAATAAGAATGTGTAAAAGAACCCATCTATTTAAATTCTCATTTACTCTCCAGGATTTTTGGTTTCCAGCTATTGACATATATTCATTTATTAGAACACAGCTGGATCATAGGGCAGGTAAACTGGCTAGAATATGCAGCCATAGCCTTTGTGGACAACAATCTATTTTCATGGAAAAAATCAATAAATAAAAAACTGAATTTATGAGTCTAAGAAATGCACTTTTTCATACCATTAAAGAATATATGTATGTGTATACATATACGAGAGACAATCCCTTCTTATTCAAAATAAGTTTTATTTCCTACACTTCAATTTCTTTACAGAAATATTTAGAAATTGGAAGTGCAAACTACTTCTATATGGCCAAACTCTATCACCTGAATTTCTGTATTTAACAAAGGGACAAAATATAAGTCCACATGGCACAGAAATTGGGAGACTGATAATGAGTAATAAAGTTAATTCTATAGTTATGTAATCATGCACACGCACACAAACACACACATATAGATATACAGAGAATATGTATATCCACATCTAAGACTGTAGCTATAGATTATATATTCATATTTAATTTTGAAATAAATGCATTTTATTTCAATATGTAAAAGAATAATATTCTATATGCCTTTGACTCTAAGTAGATATACCTATAAATACTTATAAATATATTATGTGAATATATAAATATAATATAAACTTTTTTAAGGAAAACCAGATGGTAAAAGGAATTGGAAAATTGATAATATAATAATTTTCCCTTCTTGATTAGAATGGTTTAAGGCTACTTTTTTTTTCATGCAAAGAATGATAGTACCACATTTCAGAATTAGGCAGTCTTGAGAAGCTTTTTTCCAGATCTTTCTATGATTAACTCCTTCACAGATTATACCCAACAATATCTCTTCTTCCTCCTTCACAACAAGAATTTTAGCTACTCTAAAGCAGAAACATTGTTTTCCTCACTGCCATATCATTAGTGACTCAGAAATATACCTGGCTCTCAACAAGCACTCAAAAACCATTCTAAAAATGAATAAAAATACTGTTAGTATGACAGTGGCTAGAAATATTAACCGTAAAATTATGTTGGCTCCTGCTTAAAGCCAAAGAAATTAGTCCCTAATGATAGAACTTTGAGATATTGTGGCAAGCTGATTGGAAAGATATTGGGAGTCATCTCTATGGTCTTTATTTCAACCTTGATAGCTTCAAATTTTATTTGTGTATGAGGCCTACAATACCAATAGTCCTGAGATCTTGCATATGCTCATACCTGTTTATATGGCTTCTTACAAATTGGTTTTCCAGACTCTAAATAATTTTATAGTGCAGAGGAAAACTTTGCTTGACATTTTGTATACTCAAATTAGGGTAATACATTTTGTATATGCAAAGTAATACGTTGAGTGGAACTATATCCTACAACTGTCTCCAGGTAATATATTAATCTATAATAATTATCTTTAACTTCTCCTAAAGTATAAGGGCATCACTTTGATATAAGCCTACCTAATTTATAAAACTACAGCATGACATTTAACTCTTTAAGGATGCATTCTAATGGAACCAAGCAAGACCTCCATATACATGAGTCTTATGGCTCCATATTTACTTTTTTTGGAAATTATTCAAAATACCTAGAATTCATGGATTTCCTTCATATGTAATGCTATCTTGAAATCGGAAAGTGTGTTCAATTATATCACAGCTCTACTAAACTCTGTGGCTGTTAAAGTTCATCTCCTAGTTATCTACTCCCTTCATCATTTAAGTATTGTGTTATTGCTTCAATAAATGTCTATTGTATCAGTAGCTTGTCATTTTCTTTGCAAAATTTCCAAGATCAGAATGCTAATAACATATTCTCCTTCTTTAAGAGAAAATGGCCATCTAGTTTATTTTCCCTTTTATCCTGATATATTTTTATATATTGCTATAATACATTTATATTGAACCAACATTCGAGAATTGTTTTATGTATAACAGTAAAAAATATATCAAACAATAAATAAAATGTATACCTTAAACTTTAAAGCAACAAATTATTATAAAAACAGAGGAGTCAGAAGGCCAACTGAATTTGTTACCACTAATTTAATTAACTCCAAGATAATTACCAAATCAATGTAGTATCACACTAAAACTGCCTCATTGTGGCCATGCCAAAACAACATACACTGTAATTTATAAAGACATTTAAATATATCTGAAGTTCTGAGCATATATATAACCTCTTTTTGATCTTCATTATTGTCTAGCATTGTGCTTTGCACATGGTAGGAGCTTGGAAATTTATATAAAGCTAATTATAGGTGATGTGATCAGCTAGCAATTTCAGAGTTTTTAGTTATTTTGATTGTGTTGATTATGCGCATGTACTTGAATAAATACAGAAAGAAATATTACAGAAGAACAACAGTGGTATTATAAGAAGTGACACAAAAATAAAAACGGACCATGAGTATTACTGAAAGAGGATAATTTAATGGAAAATTCCTGTGATTATATACCCTGAGAAAGCAAAATTTGAGCCATATTGACCCTAATAAGAAATGACAAACCTTGAAAAGCTATCTATAAATTTTCTTGAAAGCAGTATGCTTTTCAGATAAACAAAATTGTTCTACATTGTTACCAACTTCTATAAATGCCAGTTCAATTTCAGAATCCATTGTTAAATTATGATCATATCAAAGAAGAATCCTTACTAGAGAGCAAAAGCACTAAAAAGAAATTGAAAAGATTATGTTTATAAAGCAAATGTATCTTGTTACCATGGTAACTGAAATTAAAATATTCAGAAAAGCATTTTTTCCCCTATAATATTGTTTTGTGTGGAGCTAGTTAGTTGATAACCAGCTCATGAAACCAAAATTCTTTTAAATGGTGTCCTTTGAAAGGCAGAATATGAAACTTACATGAACAATAAGATCATGTTTCCACGCTTCTGGGAAAAGAAAATCATGGAGCCATGGAATGCCAGGGGGTGCCCTGCACTGTTGGGTGAATGTGAAGTAACTTCATAAAGCATGAGTTTAAGTTTTAAAATACTGCAAAAAAGCATTTTAAATGATAAAACATAGTATGGGCTTTAAATACAAAATTCGAAGTTACCTTTTGGGGAAAAACTGGAAACAACCAATTTGGAATCCTGGCAGGCTCTGTGGTCTACAAACCCAGACACGAGACTTTACTAATTTGTCTTCTACTTTAAGATAGAAATTTAGAAACTCTCTGAGTATAAACTAAATGCCACATGTGTTATTTGTAAATTGTAAATATATGGTTCTTCCTTCTACCATTAATGTCATCTTAAAACATTTTATAATACTTGGAGATCTGTTATAATTAGAATACATTTCAAAGGTTAGGTCCTTTCAGCAGAGTATTAATTTTAGATCTGAAGGGTTCTCTTGGTCTATTCTTCATAAAACATTTTTCAACAAACACTTTTTTTGTATAAAAAAATGTGATGACAACATTCAGACATTTGTAAGTCTGTTAGAATTCAGTATTGCCTCTTAGAAGTCAACAAACCAAATAAAATTTTAAAAAGTAGCTTTTACTTTCAGAACTGCCTCTGAACATACATGAGGTTTTTTTCCTTCCAATCAATAAAAATTTGTAATTTTCTTAACAATAAGCAAAAACACATTTGCTGTTCATTTCCAAAGAATGTTATGCCTTTGAGTTTTAACAGAAACAGTTAACCTCAAAGTACAATTCTTTAAAAGGGCATTTTGTTCTGGGTAGAAACATTCCCAGCAGGTTGCCCACTGCCATGTTTGGAGATTTCCATAAAAACACAACTAAATACCTGACCCATCTCTGCATGGAGAAATTAATAACAAAGATCTTTCTCCTTTCTAGGTGTCCATTGCCATAGTTACCTCACACATTTCTGAAAATATGCTTAAATAAAGGAGGTCACAAGCACTGGGGTAGAAATTAATCACTGACTGGAAAATAAGTTTTCACGATGAGGTCAGGCTTTTGTTTCTGGGTCAGACTGAAACCATTAGACAGTATTCGGATTTGAGCAGAACTGATTGCCTCTGGTTGGAGATCTGGTTCTTAGGGTCTCACAAAAAATACTGGTCTACGTTGAGTGTTCAGGGCTGATTGCTTTCTGTGTTTATTCTCTGAAGACCTGGAAAAGAAACTTTCAACCACTCGCTTTGGAATGGTGAGCTCTGACAGCAGATCTGTAATGGGAGTGCTACGGGAATACCAAAACAAGGACCGTTCTTACAAGGACAAATGACTGGTCTAGATTCTGTAGTGATGGGCCATCCCTTTGTAAGACCCGCTAATGAATGCAGGACTTTGGAATACTTATGTGGAGATGAGAAGGGCCCAAGCTATAAACATTAATATGAGAAAAAATCAGGAACAGTGGAACAAAATTCAGAATTATCCAATGAGAAGAAGAACACCTTAGAGAAGAACAAACAACAGGAAGAGCTTTACACATTTTGTGAAAGGAAAGGATACGTAAGTTTCAGTCCCGTAGAGGGTGCAAAGCGCCAGGCATTCTTCATGTATGCCTGGCAGGAATGCAAAATACTACAAACGTTCTATTAACAATTTTGTGGTATGTTATTAAAAACTTTGAAATACTAAAAATCTTTTGACACAAACATTTTATTAAGAAGACTATTTCCCAAGGAAATAATGAGAGTTTTGTACAAAGAATTATGCATAGAAATGCTTGTTCCAGAATTATTCATACTAGTAAAAAATTAAAAGGATGGTCCCTTAGGATTTTACAGCTAAGTAAATTATGCCATGTCCAAATGTGGAATGTTAAAATTATGTAAAAATAATTTTAACTGAGAAATATGGTATTTATTTGAAAAGCAGAAATATATGTAATACTTTTTTATATAACATCGATTTATGAATATTCTTGCTTTATATCAAGACAAGTTGTAGGTCCTGTAGAAGTTTTTAGAAATTTCCTCTCAGGTACCTTGAATTTCCTGGACACTAATTATGTAATATTTTCTGTTCATGAATTTAAAGAATATTAATGTTATAATACTCTTCCTAGGAGAGATTACCTGTAAGTTAACTATACCTTTTCATACAAAGTGTTTGTAAATTGACCCTGGTTATTTAGGGTTCTCTCTCTGTCTCTGTCTCTGTGTCTGCCTCTCTCTCTGTCTCTCTCTCTCTTACTCTCTTCTCTCTTTGGAAATCCTCAATTATTTGGACGAGGCAAGTCTTTATGATTCAGGTGTATCAAGATTGCTTAGGGAAAGTTCTTCCTGCAAAGTCTAAGAGCATTTAGATTGGAGATGAGAAAAGAGAATGAAAAAATTTTTAATCAAAAGTTTCCTTTTTAAACCCTGGGAAAATAATCGTTGAAAGCCCTTTCAGTTGCTAGAGACACAGCTGTTCAGTAGCTCCCCCTGTTCACATCTTGGCCTTTTAGCTGCCAACAGGAGAGAGTAACTCAGTGTAGGCTCGAGGCTCAAGACATATTAAAGCAAGTGATGATGCTAATAGCTGAGTTTTGTTTGGTTATTGCAACTAAATATGAAACCTAGCTCAGTTTCTTAGGGTCCTGAAACAGAAGACATGTCTCACTATTATGGAAAGGATCAAAGTGTGATCTGCTGAGCGGAGCAGGTCGCCTCTGATTCTGCCTAAAGCCATGGTTTAATGAATGATTATTGTTTCCGACTTTTCAGTATTTCCAACTCTTCTATATTGAGTATATAATAGGAAAAAGATGAGTATATTCAGAACAAATGTTGAAAAATTTGAAAATTCCCAAGTAAGTCAATCGATGACTTAACAGAAGTCCTCACTATATGGAGCATCCATGCTGGGTAATTTAATAATTTGTCACTCATTAAGCAAACATTTACTTCCTGTTTGAGTTATTCCCTTGTAGGCACAGGTAGAGAGACCAGATTTGCTCCTTCAATGTAGCCAGCTCTCTTCCATCATCAAGTTGTGGACTCACCATTTTTCCTCACTGTGCTTCTGAGGACAAGCTTTTGAGGATGATGCTCTTATACTGGAAAAAGCCATTCACTTATAAAGAGGAAAGCAGCAAATGGAAATGAGAATTTCTCTGCTTTATCTTTTAAAAGTTCTGTTGAGCTTTTCTATAACTTATTGAAGATATAATGCATTAGAATGGAAGTCGTTTATACTGGTAGCTGAAAAATTTCGGTTCCAGTGCAAATATATACTTTCCAATCATAAAAGTAAGACTAAATACCCTTATCTGTGAAATAAAGATAATAAAATCTGCTCAGCCAATTTTTATAAGATTATTAATGAAATAATGAGACATCTTTAAGTTTTGCATGTCAAGAAACTGACTATATTGGAAGAAATTTAGCTTCTTTGTGTCCCCATTTTAGCATCTAAACACAAGGTTTTTTTTTTTTTTTTTCTTTCCAAGATAGTTTCTTGTATATTTTCTAAATCTAATATTCTTCAATGTTACAAACTGGAAAGAGAACATTTTATGGGTAATTGCCAGTGATTAGATAGCCTTAATTTATTTTTATATTTTTGTATTTTCCCCTCATGGTCTCTGGTCTCTGATAAATGTAAGCACACCTTGCCTTGCTAAAGAGAGCTATGTCTATGACAGTTATGTTATTTCCCAGCTAGGAAAAACATTAAATTTGTATAAATTACAAGAAAGTAAATCACTTTACTCACATAAATTACATAAAAATCCAAGATATGCATTATAGAGACATTTGCAAGCTGTTTGTACTTTTGAAATGCAGAAAATTAATTGCAATTCCCACCAAGATAATGGTACAAAATAGAGGGGGTGAATTTCATTTTCAATGTCTCCTCTGTTGATAATCACAGAGAAATGTGAAATTACAGCTTTCTTTCATATTCAGGCAGTCTTACAGATCTACCTCCTCTAAGTAGTTTTCTTTCAGATGCTCATCATTTCACCGCCACCCAGTTCCTTCATTCCTGTCTAGTCTGGTTGTACAAATCTCATTACTTGCACTCATTAGTAATCACACAATGAAGGTATCTACCTGTATTGCCTGGGATTCTTTATATTTATGTATTTCTTTTAAGACCTCTTTTATTGCAAAGTATTTGATTATGGACTAATGGCTAGGTCTGGAATGAAATAAAATAATTTTTAGGTGCCTCAGTTTTGCACAGCTATAAAAATGGACATAAAATTCACAGGGCTGATAAATGAGTTAAGTAAAATAGTCCATAGAATGTCGTACGCATGTATTCAGTAAGAGCTCAATAAGTGTTAGCTAGTTATTATTCTACATCAGAGATAAGGTTGATTCATTAAGTCTGTCATTGAATGTGCGTGCTTATTTTGTTATTCATTTACCCTTGGCAAACTCTCTTTATCCCTAAACATTAATATTTTGCTTGCTCTCCTCTCCTCTCATTCAAGGGAAGGTTTTTAGCTCTTCCTTCCCAACTTCTAGTCATGATGATATCACAGGGATGTGGAAATAAGTAAAGGCGTTTGCATTTTTTCACCTCCCTAAACTGTCTGCACTGAGTTAAGCTGAACTAGCTTGAATCAACCAAGCTATCTCTTTCAGGGAGATTAAAATAAATAGGGTAGGTATAGGTTATCTCAAAGTGACCACACAACCTTTTGCGTTTCTGAATATTACCACATTCGTGATAGGTACAGGAGAAGATATTTTGAATTAAGGAATGGACAATTTCAGGTTGATTTATTTGAAATCTGCTCTTTGGGTATCATCATAATTAAAATTAAAAAATGAATCCCCATTAAAGGCAAACTATAACTTCAATAAATAGGAAAACCACGGAAAACTAAGTAAAATATTAGATATAGGTGGATAGCAATGTGCAAGACCAGACAAGCATTAAGAGAAGATGAAATCTTATCCAGTGAAAACCCACACCTCTTTTCCTTAACTAACGCTATCTGATTCTAACCACATAACTATCCATATTCATAATTCAGAATATCAGTACTTGAACCAGTTGATTGGCTACATCCAGGTAATACAGACAATGGGCTGTAGGTTTCTCCTTTCTGTTTAAAGGTGTAAATCAAGTTGACATAGCTCTAAGTCAGTCATAATTAAAGCCTTCTCCCATCTCTCCATTGCCATTGGTACTAATTACTCTTCATCTTGGATGGAGCACATGGCTATTGAAGACATACCACTACTATTGTAGGATGAAACTAGAGAGTTTCTGAATAGTAATTTAAACTTTCTTAGATATTAGACCTGGAAAATTATTTTCATTTTTCAGACACAATTATTTTCAAATTTCAGACAAAAACATAGGAAAAGATCATAGAATCTATAAATTACAAACTCACCCAAACAAAAATGGAGGAGAAGCCTTTAATACAATGCCATTTCAGGGCACATTTACTCTTCTACTTGTCTAAATTGATTTCCAATTAATTATGTTCAGAAATAATGTGTGAATCATCAAGAAAGATGAGCAGTTAGCTTAAGATTCTTTTTGAGATGTTATGCAATGTATTTCAGTAATAAATTCTTGGTAAAGCCCATTCCAAGACTTCAAAAGAAATGCATTTTGGTTTTTGTTTCATAACATTTGTTGTTTTATTTTCAAGATTTCATCAGAAGGTAACATTTTTATCAGTCAGAGGTAATTCCACTGAAATTTGATTCAAGTCTAAGAAAATGTATTTTAAGGACTATTTCTAGTTTTTCCATATGTCATGCAGAGTGTCTCTTATAAGAAGGGAAGAAGGGATATTGAATAAAAAGGAGATTATCTAGAATATATGTTAACAAAATATAATTCTTAGGCCCAATTTAGCCTTTGTCCTGTTTTGATACTGGCTGTAAACTAAGAATGTTTTTTACATTAAAAAATGTTAAAACAAAAAAGAAGAAGAAAAATATGTAACAGAGACCAAAGACCATATATGGATCACAAAGCCTAACATATTTAATATCTGGTCTGGCCCATAATGAAAATGTTTGCCAACCCTTGGTCTAGAGGGATATAATGACAAGGAATATTTGTTAACATGGATTTTGATGGTAAAATGTATTAATTATCTGGTGTAATAAAATGAGAAGAATAATAAATGCTATTGAACATAATAATTAATGACTTTAATTAAAAATAAATTGCAACATATATGGGCCTTAGAGATAATCTGGAGGATAAAAAAGGAGCTGTGTTAAACACTGCATCATCATTACCAGATTATATCAATAGTGATATTCACAATCAGAAGTTGATACAATCAAATTATGATCTCCATAGACAGAAGGTTACAGTTTTATATACCGAGCTGAATTGAAAGATTAAGAAATTATAATTTAAATAAAAGGAAGATAGTTATCTAAACTCCAAAAGGTTCAATGACTGACATTTCTATTCCTCAGAATACGTTAGTGTTCAATCTTGTTTCTTAAAATTAAGAAAAAATTACCCACTTAAACAGTACAGAGAGTAACAATTTATTCCCTTTCTTCATCCTTCCCAAATACTTGTCATTCTTTGGAGATAGCAAGCTATTAATAATTTTTAGTTTATATATATCATTCTACATATTTTTATGCATTTATTTATTACTGTAAATATACATATATGTAAAATTGTTTATTTTATACAAATGGAAATATATCATATAGATCTTTTAGTATCTTACCTTTTATCATTTTGTATGTTATATTTTTCCAAGTTCTTAGAAATGAATAGCATATAGGTATACTCCATTATTTCTAATATTTAAAAAAAATTGACCTAGGCATATAGCATAATTAATTTCTTCTCTTTTAGATATCACCTCTCTTTTAGACATATAGATTAGTTCAATACTTTGTTATTATAAATAATGTACAATCTTCTGTCCATGTGTTCTGTAGTTTTAAAGGTTTCCTCTCATTTTACTTCGAGTTCAGTTGTCACTTTCAAATGCCTGGTTGCATATGCAATTTTATTACTTTTCTTAAGCACCTTTCCTGAAAGAGCTCTTGCCTTTAAAGAAATGATAATCACAATCGTTACATTAATTCAAAGTTGGACTTTGGAAAGGCGAAACTGTTTGGGAGTGTTGAGTAATCTATTTGAATGTAGATACAGGTATTGATAACTTATCCAATCATGTGATCTTCTGTCTCAGAAAATGATGATCACATTGTCATTGGAATTATCTAAATATGGACCAGATAACCTACGGATAGAGTCATTTCAGAGTATTCAATGAGCTGTAAGTCTAGATTATCTTTAAAAACTTCCCAACTTGAGATATTTTTTAAAAATTTAAGAAGTTGGTGTTAATTATTTGCAGTACCTTTTTTGAATTTTATTTTAAATTTATTCATATGTGATAAAATAACAATGGGAAAAAAATCATGGTCTAAAATCTTGGGTCAAATATATTAAAACAATAAAAACTACTTGACAAATGCAGTAAATGTGGCTAAACATTCTTGTGCGCATGATTAGCAAAGAGTAAAGGCTTCTCAGATGACTGGCTCTTCTATGATTTCATATAAATTGAAAGTAGTTATCAACAATGCACTTCAATAATTATTGCTTCAACATGAGTAATTATCAATGTTGATGCAGCTTCAGAATTATTCACTATGGTTTATCCTTATCTGTCCTTAGCAAATCCGTTTAGTTCTAAATCCTCCCCAAAGTGGGAATTCCTTTCTCTCAGTTGCTATCATATAGATAATTATTTACACCTAATTCTTTTGTGAAGTATATTACTGGTTGGAACCCCTGGCTGGTTTGGCTCAGTGGATTGAGCATCGGCCTGCGAGCTAAGCGTCGCTGGTTCGATCTTCCAGTCAGGGCACATCAGAGAAGGAAAACTCTGACTCCAAAAAACCTCCACTGCCTTGCGGCATACCTCTTCAGGGGAAAGGCTAAGGGAGTAAACCCCGACAGAAAATCCGGAGCCGGAGTCCCTAAGGCGGTTCCACGTTGTAGTCAACACCGGCAACTCCTGCGGCGCACCTGAAGCCAAGCTGTATTGACTCCGTCTTTCCCTTGGATCCTTCAGCTGCGAAGAGAGGGGGGTCTGCTGCATGGGCAACAGCAGACCCTCCATATCACCCTGCCCAGGCTCTGTAGCTTCAGCTTCACTGGAGAGGACACTCCAGCGTCATCGCAAGATGTCGATTTAACATGGGAGGAGACAGATACCGTGTCACTCCCGAGTCGGACTGCACAGCCATTCTCGGCGGTGCAGATAGACTCTTAAGAAGCTACACCATCGTCTCTCGAGACTGACGGCTGCCGATACGATTACTGGTTGGATAAAGTAGGCTGAGCCTCTTACCTTTCTTCATAGCATTGAAACATAATTCAAACATATACTTATGACTTGGAATAATAGAGAAGTGGACATTCTGCATGTTAATAAATAGCAGAGTGGAGGCAGAACAAATCCCATTTTATTTTTCCCATCTTCTCCAAAAGTTCTTGCTATTTTAAAACTAGAACAGTGTTCTCTTTAAGAATGTCTTTTTGACATTAACTTTGAAAACTGTCCACACAAAATTACATAAACTCTCCATCCTTTTATAAGGCATCGTTACATTTTGGCCTCTGATGATAATCATGATTTGAAACGGCCAGTGGCAACTATGACTTTGACATTTATTACACTACCTTTAATGGTCTTTTTTACTATAGTCATAAAGGATGCTGCTTTGTAACAGTCATAATATTACTGCTATCATTATCTTGCCTCTCATGCTAAATTTTGGGTCAAGTGATTGGTATACGTCTAAATGAGCAGTCAGGGATGAAAAGGACAAAGGGTAGGAGGAAAATACATGACTAGTTTGAGTCCTGCTGCATACTGAGAGGTAATTTACACAAATAGGCTAGACGAAAACAGATGGGGAGAGGGAGAGAGGGAGAGAGTTGACTAATGACACCTGACTGCCAAATGACCCTCTGGGTTTGAACACTGGCAGGACACCTAAAACTGTGCCAGCAGCCACTTGGAACTGCTCAGTGCTCACTCACATTTCATTTAACAGGCTAACCTTGGTCTTTCTATTGTTGCCATGGCTAGGGAAATGTATACAGCCTCTAATCATGATCCAAAAATTATATATTCTAACTAGGCTTTCTTCTTTTAGAAGCTACACATTACAGAACTGTTAAGGAGTTTGTTATAGTAGCCTTTGTTGCCAATAGAACATTTTTTATATATCTGTTATTTTAAAAGCCTCTTGTGTAAACACATAGTATGTGGTACCTTTTGTGGTTTCATAAGAGCTATGATGGAAAAAGAATAAATTTTTATGAGGATATGACTATATTATTAAATAAGTTGTTGATGGTAAAATACCTTTCACACGACAGATGAGGAGTTGCTAGAACTATATGTAAAAGACTCCTATCTACCTCTTATTCTCTTTCTTACTTTTGATTATTAATCTCTTTTCAACCTCCAAATTAATGTTCTTGGGTGTATACTGAAATACACCCTGGGCTTGGAATTAAGAATTTTAGATACTAGTACTAGTTACACTACAAAACTACCTAACTGAGCTAAAACCTAGTTTGACATCCTTGTGTTTAAGTGTTCCCATGTCCAAAAAGAGAATGACATATTTTCTCTAGTTCTGTTGTGAAAACCATAATGAGAAACAAAAATGTGTGTATATACAGAGTGTAAAATCTAGGTTACTGTGCTCATTGAATCACTCTAGAATTTATTTCCAATTACATTGTAGAACTTCCTAGTCAGCTAAAAAAAATTAATACCAAAAACTAATATTTCTCTATATTATCTAAGAAGCCTTAGAATGTATATAGTAGTTATGATATTGCATGAATTTATAAACAGCGTTTGTAGATCTTAAAAGATTTACAAATGTTCTTGACAACAAGTTATCCCTCAGTTTTTTAAACCTTTAAGGAACAGTAGTTATATAAGACGAGTGAACTGGGAATTTAGACTGAGGTCTAGACTTTATTTAACATGTCTAAACTACACCATTATTAAATGACCATTACTATTGTCATTTGAAAAGGAATTCTCCCCTACCTTTTTCTGGCCCTAATACCTTAAAAAATAAATTAAATTTGAAAACCAAGAGAAAATGAGATGCATTTTAGAATTATAAAATTTTCAAGTTGAAAGAAAAAAAATTTAGGTACCAATCATTTCAACCTGCTAACAAAATTATATTTTTTTCTACACCCTCATCATTCCCTGTGTCTGAACCTAAAATTAACTCTAAGTTTATTATAAGTTGTTTTGTCTAAACTGATGGATAGAGGCCACTGGGTATGGAAACAAAGAAACCCTTAGATTGGGAAAGCTGAGGTGCCCTATAATCAGGCAGTAAACATTTCATGTGTTAGCGGTTGGTTAGGAGGCAGGTACTCAGACGCGATAACCAGGAAGGTAACCTTAGAAAAGTCTCGCTCTCTGGGCCCTGGAATCCAAAGATGCTTAAGAAAATGATTGGATAATGTGGACTAGTTGGGAAGTGCCAGAGACAACCAGAATGAGGGTCCAGAAGAAAAGAAAGAAAAAATATATATGATCTATGAAGATGGTTGTAGAAGTTTTAAAAATAAGATAGAAGCAGACAAGGAGGAAATCGAAGAGAAGCAAGTCATCAACAAATGGGACCCATAAAAAATTAATAGCTGAGGCATGCACCCTCCTCTTAAGGCGTTGGTCTGCACTCACTCTGAATGCTGAGGACTTGAATAGGTTTCTGGATAGCCCATGAGCTCTAATTTCAGGGTGCTCTGGCTTACAGTGCAACAAAACACCAGTCTCTCTCTCTCTCTCTCCTCTTCTCCCAACCAAATAAGGTAGAACAGAAAGAGCTCTGTTATGATTGTTTTGATACAAAGAGGACATACAGATGTGCAATATATTTGAAAAAAATTCTCAACACCACTAATCATCAGAAAAATAAATGCAACTTAAAACCACAATGAGATATGACCTAACACCTGTCACAACAGCTATCATCAATAAATCAACAAATAAGTGTTGATGAGGATGTGGAGAAAAGGGAACCCTAGTGCATCAATGGTGGGATTTTAAGTCGGTGCAGCCACAATGGCAAACAGTATGGAGGTTCTTCAAAAAAAAAAAAAAAAAAAAAAGAACTACCTTATGACCCAGAAATTCCACTTCTGGGTACTTATCCAAAGAAACCCAAAACACTAATTCAAAAGGATACATGCAGCCCTATGTTCACTGAAGAATTATTTACAATAGCCAAGATATGATAGCAACCTAAGTACCCATTGATAGATGATTGAATAAAAAAGCTGTGGTACATATACACAGTGGAATATTACTTAGACATAAAAAAGAATAAAGTCTTACCATTTGAGACAACATGGAAGGACTTAGAGGGTATTATGCTAAGTGAACTAAGTCAGATGGAGAAAGAAAAATACCATATGATTTCACTTACATGTGGAATGTAAAGAACAAAATTAATGAACAAACAAAACAGAAACAGATTCAAAGACACAGAAAACAACCTGATGGTTGCCAGATGGGAGGAGAGTTAAGGGTTGGGTGAAAAAGGTAAAGGGGTTAAGTACTACAAGTTGCCAGTCACAAAATACTCATGGGAGTGTAAAGTCGTCGTCATCGTCGTCGGCAGCCGTCCGTCTCGAGAGACGATGGTGTAGCTTCTTAAGAGTCTATCTGCACCGCCGAGAATGGCTGTGCAGTCCGACTCGGGAGTGACACGGTATCTGTCTCCTCCCGTGTTAAATCGACATCTTGCGATGACGCTGGAGTGTCCTCTCCAGTGAAGCTGAAGCTACAGAGCCTGGGCAGGGTGATATGGAGGGTCTGCTGTTGCCCATGCAGCAGACCCCCCCTCTCTTCGCAGCTGAAGGGTCCAAGGGAAAGACGGAGTCAATACAGCTTGGCTTCAGGTGCGCCGCAGGAGTTGCCGGTGTTGACTACAACGTCAAACCGCCTTAGGGACTCCGGCTCCGGATTTTCTGTCAGGGTTTACTCCCTTAGCCTTTCCCCTGAAGAGGTATGCCGCAAGGCAGCGGAGGTTTTTTGGAGTCAGAGTTTTCCTTCTCTGATGTGCCCTGACTGGAAGATCGAACCAGCGACACTTAGCTCGCAGGCCGACGCTCAATCTACTGAGCCAAACCAGCCAGGGGAGGAGTGTAAAGTACCGCATAGGAAATATAGTCAATACTACTGTAGTAACTATATAGGTGCCAGGAGGGTACTAGAATTATTGGAAGTATCACTTTGTAACTTACATAAACGCCTAACCACTATGCTATACACTTGAAACTAACATAAAATAATATCGAATTTCAACTGTAATTGAAAATTTTAAAAGAAGACAAAGTTTTTCTTTATTCTTCTGTTGTAGCAATACTAATTTAATAAATTCTAAAGATAGAATACTGTAAATGGTACACATGAAAAAAGTAATACTTTTAAAGCTATTCTATGAAATTACACTGAAAATTAATGCAGCAATTAAAATTAAAGATATATCAGTTTTCCTAATGTTTTTATCCACCTCTATTTATAAGAGCTTGACCTTCTCAAGGACTTCCTCACTTTATTAATTAGTCTAATGGTATAGATACTATGTATTTTTCCATCGACTATAATGGTTTATAATGCTATTTATAAACAAAAAAGAGTAAAATACATAATTTCAGTAAAATATCAGTTCCGTTTTGTGTGGAAAGTTATTTATTTATTTGAATATTTTCAAAAGACTGAAAAAATCTGTTTAAAAATTTAAAGAGGAAAAGCTATCTTGAAACCATAAAGTTTTAAAAGAGTGAGGTAGGAATACAATAATAAATTATACATTTTCTTAAGTAGAGTCCTTCATTTTAAAGGACATTTTCTTTCAAAGGGAAAGCTTTATATTTCTTGTGTTTTTTTTTTTTTAATGTTATTATAACTTTTCAGGAAAAAGAGAAGACGGCTGAAGAAAGTATGTTTTGTTCAAGTACATTCTTTTATATCAAGATAAGAATAGCTTCTAAATGTAACATTATGTGCAATTCAACATTAAAAATACTTTAGTGAATTTAAAATTTATACCTGTACTACAGAAAACCCGAGCTGAGTTGAGTTAAAGTTCATAATAAAACAAATGAAACAAAGGTCAAGATTGAAGTTCATTTTGTACTTCATTGATGTGTAATGGGTTAGAATACAAAGGCAGTGTAAATTTCCCTAATTTTCTTTTTCTCCAATCATTCTTAAGAACCATTTAAAAAATCTTCTTTAGGACATGAGATTTTATATGTGCATTTGCATTAGCAAATTGCCATCTTATTTCAAATATAATTTGAGAAATATAAATAAAAATAACTTAAGATTCTTGAGTAAAACATATACATTAAGGCACACTCATAACATCCAGTAATAGGTGTCCATACCAGCTCACTGATTCTTGTTTACTTCAACAAACATAATTGTGGCTTTTTAGTCATTTAAACATATGATCAGTTGGGTCTTAAGTTTGAAAGGCACCCTGAATATAATCTAGCACTCACTTCTCCCACTATAGATAGCCCTTCCACAGTACCTCAGGCAGATTATCTAGACCCTACCTGAATACTTCCATTGACAGAGAAGTTGTGATTTTATGAAGCATCCCATTCTATTTTTACATGAATCCAAGTGCTAAATGTATCTCCTTCATAAAGTTGCAAATTTGTCTCTTTAATTTTTATCCTTGCTCATTTTGAATGACAAAACAATTTTACTCTTTTTGCAAGTTACAACTCGTACAAATTTTAAAGACAATTATTGGATCTCTTATTGGGATCTCTTTCTTAGACATAAAATTCACCAGATGTTTCTCATACTATACAATTTTCTGACCACCAATCCAGATAATCTTGTCTGAATTTCATTATACCTACATTTGACCCAGAAATAAGCATAGCATTATATATGAAATCAGTATAAGAGAAGAGCAAAACCTCATATTCTGAATATTGTGTATCTGTTAAGGAGGGTCAAGTGTGAAACAGCATTTTGCAATGCTATAGCAAGTCACTCATATGAAAAGGTTCTTAATCTGGATGTCTTAGAATTTGTGGTATACATGTATGTGATATCCAGGGGATCTGTGATCCTCATTTATTTAATGGGAATATGAATGTGTGTATGTTGTAAGGCAGAAAGTCTATTAATTCCATTAGATTATTTTAGGGGCTCATGATTTCCATGCACTTCAGAATCACATTATCTATTGTGCATTACTATTTGACTAGTTTTCCCCATTGTGACTGTGCACACTGACTGTATGATACGAAGTATAGGAATATAAATTTTACTAATATTTTTCACAATATGAACTCCAGATACATGGAATACTTGATTTTGTATAAAAATGTATCAATATCTTTCTGTTTTCTCTAATTTAAAGCATAACTTATATCTTCATCCATGTAATCAATAAAATATTTGAGCTTAAAGGGCTAAGAACAAAATGTTTTAAAACTCAGATTGGCGTTGGTATATATATTTGAGAGAGAAAGGGGAGAAGAGAGAGAGAGAGAAACATCAATCAGTTGCCTCTCACATGTATCCAAACCAAGGATAGAATCCACAACCTAGATATGCCCTGAGTGGGAATCAAACCCACAACCCTTTGGTGCATGGGATCATGCTCAACTAACTGAGTCACTGGCCAGGGCAGTGTTGGTATATTAATCAAAACTATTTGGTAAGACTGTTCTTAACCAAGCCAGTATTAAAAAATCTTAATTACCCCACAATTTTTCATGTTCTCAACAAATGCAAAAACGTTAAGAATACCTTGCCCAAATACGCCAAACCTTATCTGTAGAAGGCTTCTGAATCATCCACTTAATAAATCTGTGGATTGATTTGTTTTCGATGAACCTGTCTGAATCTCTATGCAGTCTTCCTCAGCTAAGTATCAAAACTTTCTGTTTAATAAAGTGACTCAGGTATTGTTTGCCTTCATATTCTGCATTATTTTAAACAAATAAATGTCATTCACACACTTAAAACTTTTTGGCTCCATTCTTGAGTTCCATAATACTTCAGGAACTCTGGTTATGGTTCCAGGAACACACTAGAAAGCCTTGCAATTAGTTCATCTGAAGTCATTTAAAAGACTCAGTGAGTCGATATATCTCTTTAGCTGTCTAATGATTCAGTGCCATCTTAGTCTGTCTCCTCTAACATTCCAGTGTGAAGATAATCCCCCGCCTAAGAGAGTATGCAGAAATAAGAGATTTTTGTTTTTGTTTTTTTTAATGATCTCTTTATCAGGTATTAATTTTTCTCAAGCAGTGGAATGATTCTTTCTTATGCTAAAAACTTAAAATTTTAAAATATTTTCCACCACTGCTGCACTTTACACAGCCTCGACTCATTCTGCACTATAGCCTTTATGATCTTACTTTCAGTTTGTGCCAGGATTCATCATTGGTCCTTGATTTCATTAGCTGTTTTCTTAGTGCACATTCTTGACATAGCCATAAGTAATGCAAAATGCCTGTTGTATCCCAGCATGGTAAGTCTTGGTGATGTTGCTGATAATCAAATTTATTGCCTTTTATAAATAATTCAAGTGCGTTTTACTTATTATCCCTTCCTTATTATTATAAATAGCCTGCACCCATAAATAGTGTCATTGACCCATCTGCTAATATGTATGTGTGTATACATATTTTCCCCCTTATATAGTTATTTTGAGCCTCTGCTCCACCTGTTCCTCAGTAAACACTACCGGTTAGCACCCACCCCTTAAGCATCAGTCTGGTAGGGGAGAGAAACTTGTGCACATCACTACAATGCAATGGAGCATATTAAATAAATGTATTAAGTCTCATGATGGCTTCCAGGAGGGGCGCAAATTCCTGATGGGAGAAGAAAGGGAGCTGAGTAATGTTGAAGAAGGGGATGGCATTTAAGCTGAGTTTTTCATCATCAAATAAAGTCAAGAGATAGTTTTTCCCCCAAAGGATAGTAGGCAAGGAGAATTGCAAGAGATCAAAGTGATGAATGTTTCAGGGAAGTTAAGATAAGAACTGGAAAATTATCTTTGGACATGGTCACTGATGTTTTTGTATGACAGCCGTTTCATTATATGGGTAGAGAAGTAAAAAGGGTTTTTATTTTTTGTTTTTTGGTTTTTCCTTGCTGAGTTATTGAGATGTGAGAAGTTGCATATAGTTAGTGTTATAATACATAACACTACTGGGGCTAGAGTATAAGTAGTTTTGAATCTTGACTATATTTCATTGAATTATTTTATATATAAAATTGTATATAAAATATAATTTTATCTTACAAACTTATATGCACATACATAGCCTGATATGTATTTATTAGTTTCTGAAAGGAGATGCCAATTTTCTCCCTCTTTATTTTGTAATCATGTATCAGAAGCTATTACAGTTTGCACTTCCCTTTTGGGGAGGGAATGGGTTGGTGCAATTTGCTATTTGTCTATTTCTCTAAAGCCTCTTTGATAGGAATCTGAGGTCAAAAATTGTTTTCTATTTCCTCACCAAGACCCTAGAGTTTTGATAAGCCATGAAATAAAAAATAATCTGCTCTTGAATTCCATCTACATAGCGAGTTGTTGGTTCACTTCCAAAGTCCTCCCACCTTTTCAAAGTAAAATAATAAGAAATCAAACTGCCTCTTGTGTTTCTATAGCCTATCTTTTAATATCCTGTTCATGACCTAAAAGCCAAAGTCCTGGGGACATAGCTCTTTTATTTTAATAGTATTATTTGTTTCACCAGGACATGCAGCTAAATTTGGTTGGCTTGAGTGGTTTCAGATTCCCAGAGAGACAGCCTGCCACTGAATATTCTTGTCAGATCATGTGACTGTTTCCCTTTTCTTTAGAAAGGTTGGCTCAGTCTTAGGTAAGAAGCCTTTGAAATTGGTTATGTGAATTATTTTATTCCTCAATGCCATAGCAGATCTTCATTGGGTCTTTATTCATAAGAATAAGTGATGCTTACAGCTGTTACAATTTCCAATGATGCATATTTTCTTCACTGTACTGGTTTGCTTTAAATATTAAATATATCGTTTTCATCAATATTATTAATTACAGAGCTCATCAAGTTCTCATTATGTATGAGGCATCATTAAACTCTTACTAAACAGCAGGACACTGAACTAAACTAAGTTATTTACATATGGTCATTGACATGTGAGTTATATTAACACTCACAACAACTATAGCAGGAAAGCACTTCTATTATTACCATTTTCCAAATGAGGATCCTGAGTTTTAGAAAGATTGACTGGGCCAAAGCCAAAGATGTGATATATGGTGGGACAATGGTCCACATTTTTAATATTTATGTTGATCCTATTATTTAGATTTCTCTGATTTTCTTCTTGGATTGTTAACTTTCACTCTACTTAGGACCTCTTCATCCTCTTTCATAAACTACTACATAGAAAGCATTCCTCAGGTCCCTTACTTTCATCTCTGGAAGGCAGGTTGGCTTCCATTTATAGCACATGTAATTGGTGAGTGCCTGAGGCAGAAAGACAAACATAGCACACGGCCTGCAGGTTGCTGGAAGAGCTTCCTCAGCCCCAGGCTGCTTGGGCATCAGAATGAAGCAATCTTCTGTGGCTTCCCCTGGACATTCTTCCTCTAAAACAGGGAAGGATAACTGTCCCTTTGCTGTGAGCTCCCGGCTATGACACTAGGGAATGAAACAGAAGGGAAAATAAACTGGGACCCTGAGTTCACCCAGCCTTTCCATTCCTAGTTCTTTCCCTGTTAATCTGATTGCATCCCATGTACCTATGATTCATAAAACCTGTTGATGCTCTTTTCTATGCATTTAGGGACAGAGATAAGCTCAAACTTTTGTGCTAATTTGTGTCACTATAGTTCAAAATATTCTATATCATAAGTGAGCCAAGGTCAGGGGTTGTCTGCTGAATAAACTCTGAATTAGATACCTCTAATGAAGAGACAAGGGGAGAGAGAGAGAGAGAGAGAGAGAGAGAGAGAGAGAGAGAGAGAGAGAGAGAGAGAGAGAGAGAGAGAGAGAGAGAGAGAGAGAGAGAGAGAGGCACTATTGTGCAAAGGATATAGTTTACCAAGAAGACCAAATCAAGACTGTGTATAGGAAGGAGGAAAGGCCAAATAAGTTTTGTCAGAACCTTTGTGACATTTTGTGAGTCTTCTAGACTCTGAGAAAGAGAGGTGAGCTAGCCTGTTTGCCATTTATATTAGGTATAGTATTTAGAAAGCATTTTTTAAAATTTCCATGGTGTTTTTTCATTACCATTTAGTCCCCTTATTACCCATATCTGCAATTGCAATCTATACTGTTGTCCATGTCAATGAGTCCTTTTTCTTTTTTCCTCAATCCCTCCACCCCCTAACCTCCGCCTCCCTTATCTATCATCCCTCTCTCTACGAGTCTGGTTCTATTTTGCTTGGTAGTTCAGTTTTTTCCTTATATTCTATATGTGAGTGAAATTATATGGTATTTGTCTTTCTCTGATGGTTTATTTCTCTTAGCATAATGTTCTCCAGGTCCATCCATGCTGCTGCAAAGCATAAACATTTCTTCTTTTTATGGCCGAGTAGTACTCCATTGTGTGAATGTCCCATAGTTGTTTTATCCACTCGTCTACTGACGGACACTGGGACTGCTTCCATAGTGTGGCTATTGTAAATAATGCTGCAATGAACATTGGGTGCTTATGTTCTTTTCAAATTAGTGTTTTGGGTTCATTTGGATATATTCCCAGAGGTGGGATTGCTGGATTAAAAGGCAGATCCATTTTTAACTTTTTGTGGTAACTCCATACTGCTTTCCACAGTGGCTGCACCAGTCTGCATTCCCACCAACAGTGCAAAAGGGTTCCCCTTTCTCCACATCCTCACCCTACTTGTTTGTTGATTTATCTATGATAGCCATTCTGACAGGTGTGATATGATATGTAAGGCATTTTACTAAACATAATCCTTCATCCATCACCAGCTAATGGTAGGAGCCCGTCTTCCTCCTGCTTTAATACCCTTTGTTGAGATCATTGTTTATCTCTCATGCACAGTGTTAAATAGCCTCCCAAGGAATCATTCTCCTCCCCGTAAATAGGTGTTTGCAGTTTGGGCAACTGGCAAGGAAGAAGCTAGTAAAAGATATTAGATGCCAATATTTCATGGGTAACTGTTCTCTGACATCTGCATGCCTTCTGATGAACATTTTTAATCTCCTTTCAGAATTTGAAAAATGTTAAAGAATATGAAATCAGCTCTCAGGTCTGCCAGTGATGCATATATAAATTCATTCCATTAAGACCAGTGTAAGAAGTCTCAGTGATTCTATAGCTTTCTTCCCCTAACGTTCATGGCCGTGTTCCTGCTAAAATATAGACAGCAGGTCCTTAAATTATGTCATTTCATTCAACATGGCTTTGCTATAATATTGATAAGATGCCTTAGAAACTTAACTCTTGTTTACAACAATTAGCCTATGGTAAAATTGGTTTCACTATGTGCTGTTTCACTTAAAGTCTCAGAACCAATTAACCATCTTAAGTGAGAATATATTGTATAACCGTAATAAAATACCATCTGCTATATTTCTATATTAGTGAGAATAGGAGGCAAGTCAGAAGTTGCCTTGGAATTTATATTTTAAATTTTATTCCACCCATTTTAGAGAATTGGGCACATTATTTGGTTGGTTTGACTAAGAGTAGGCAAGAGGTTAAACTTCTTATGCCTAGCCTCCCCCCTCCCCCATTATAGGACTTAAATACAGATTCTCCTTTACTTACACAGGGATGTTTTTTCAGGTCTTTAAAATGATTAATGACCAGAACTCTCTAAGGAGTGATTCCTCTTAAGTCTTGGAATCACAGCTCTTTGAGAATATAAAGTGTAGCTAATTTACTTGCCTTATCTGACCAAAAGCAGAGGTTTTTAAATTCATTCAGTATCAACAGAGAAGGGTATACTCAGGTAGTATGTTCCTGTTAATACCTTTTACTTAGAAACATTCTAGAAGTTGTCAGAATAAGGGATCCGCATTTTTCCTGCTTGCGTAGTATTTGTTTCAAGGATAGAAAACTTGAGAATAAATTTATGTTGACAAAGCATTCAATTAAGTTTTAATGGGGGTTGTTTTGCTGACAAAACTGATTATAGTAGTCCATTCCATGTTTTAATCATTTATAAATTTTCTATCAGTCTCACTTATACTTACTGGTGGAGGGGCAGTATCTTTGATGGCACCAACAATAGTAGCTTTGGGAATGCTATTTCTGTGTGTTGCATATACAGTATTCATTGTTATTCTCCCTTGTCTACAATCCAATTTATTTTAGACCCATGTGGTGGCAATTTCTTGAAAGCTTATTGTAAGAATACTAAAACCCTCAATCTAAAGATCAAATTAGCCCCCAAATCATAAGGAAATAGATACATATGGACTCACAAAATTTTCCCTCAGGCTTTGAGATTCTAGTTATCTGGGGTATTTTTGGATGAGGAATATTTTTTAATGTTGCATTAAAAAAAGACTTAAAATATGCAGCTGTAGCTGTCCTCCAAAGTATTTGACTTTAGTGGTATTTCTTAAAACAACCATAAACTGGAAAACCTCAAGATTTGAGTGATGATAATAAAAATTGCTTTGGGCTGAAATTCTGTGTTCTGCATCGCAGTCCACACAAATTTTACAGCTAAGAAATAAGCCTGGAAAATATGGGTTTATAATGAAAATGTTGACAGACTCTAGCAGACACTGCTGTAATATCTGGAATCTGATTTAGAAGAAATTTTTAATAATGTTTTTCCAAGGCAGTCCTTCGGGGAATGCAAGTTTAAACAAAAAATGTTCCCCACTACCTCAATGATTGATGAAAATGTGAGGAATCTGTGGCCAGACACCTGAGGGCACACCTGTGAATAAGATCATGGGCACTTGTAACAGGAGAGTCAGAGGGAAGAGACTACTGTCCTCCAGGTGGAAGTTCAAGTCACCCATTAAAAGTTTCACTGCATAGAGACATTTTGATATAATATTAGTTCAAAAGTTCCATATGGATGATACTGTTATGTTCTCAGATAAAGGCATTATGGAATAAACTATCAGTCCACTTAGCTATGTTCTAATAAAAATTTGATGGTAGAATAATAAGAATAGCTATGACTAAGATGGTGATTCTAGAAATAATCCAGCTATTACATTGATATGGACAGTGTGTGCTCTCCCACATTCTCCACAAAATCATGGTACAAGGTACATGGTCTAGGTACACTTTTATACTTTAAAATAAATTTTACTTATTATAATAAGAAATATAAGATATAGTTCCTTTAGTTATTTAATTAAGGGGGAAACTAGTTAGGTATGGTGCTATCAATTTGAGATGGCTGCCTGCCGTGTCCCTGGGGTTATACAATATATGACCCCAAGAGGGGACAGTGTGTGGAAATGGGTAGGTCAATCTGAGGAACAGACTGTTTGTGACAGTATCACACCTTCATGCTTATTAGCTATGTGACTTTGGACAAGTTACATAAGTTCCCTAAGACTCAGTGTTTTTCTGTAAAGTGGGAATAATGTGAACAATAATAAAAGTGATATTAACAATAGTCAGTGTTATTAAGTGCTAGCATATACCAGGCATTGTGCAAGGTACTTTACATATAGTAACTCATTCAAACATGCAATAGTACATATCTTATAGTTTGTTGTAAGGATTAAAAGAGGCATACCATGTAAATCCCTTAGATCCATGGCAAGCATGACTTCAATGCTTATGTTAGTTGATTTTGTTACTACAGGGTTGATCTTGTTTCATGAACACTTAGGTTAAAGAGATATAAGGGTTATTACTTTCTATTATTGTCACTGCCATAAATTGTCATTGTTGAGCTATATAAAACCAAGCTATTACAAAACAACCTATTCCCCCCCCAAAAAAATTTGATCAGCACCAGTCAACATTAGTTGTATATCAGGGACTGGGAAGAATTCATAAAATTGTGTAAACCCCATCATGAAGGACCAGTGACTATACACTTTTGGTTTAATGATTACCATATATTCTTCTTCTCTACGGTAAAAACTGAGTCATTGCAGGCTGATATTCTGACTCGATGTGCTAAAACTTTAAAGAGATAACCATCTAAAATTTGTAAAGCATACTACATACAACTAGACTCAAACTTTTGAAAAAGATATATTTTTTCATAAAGTGAAAATCAGCACCCAGATTAAGAACAGTTCTGATATCACAGAAGCTACTCTAACCAGTATTAGCTGTAATTTATGGAATTTTTTAACCTTGTATAAAAATTAGCTTAAGAATATTCTTTTATTTAGTACTTAATGTATTCTTGATGAAAGCTTTATTAATTATACTTTATTATAGCAGAGTAACTTTGGCAATTCTTGATACATAGCAGAAAGAATATAAAAATCTAATCATTTATTCTGTTTTAAAAATAAAATAATTTTGATTTTAAAGTACAATTCAGTCTGACATCTAACCTGCAAGTGATTGAATAACAAAATTATTTGCTTAAACCTTATGTACTATAGATTCTATAAGAGCAGCTCCATTAGTAAACTGTATTTATGCTAATGTGCTTGCTGGGGATGATAGTCATCGGAGTCCCCTGTTCTAGTCTTTGACAGTGTAAGTGCACTAGGAGTGGGTGATGTAGCATCACAATTATATAATTAGCCGTGTCGAGGCATGAAGCATTGGGGATACAGGGTTCAGAAGCTTGGAGTGTGGCTACCTGATAGATAACTGCCATGAAGCTTACCCTTTGTTCACTTTGTGATGGGGTAGATATTGAGCTTTGGAAAAGAATTTTTTTTGAAAGATAAAATCTTCGACCCATAGCCACTCTTGTTCATGTGCTCATAACCACTAAGCTCCCCTTCCTTTCCACAACTACATGTGTACTCTGTTCATTTCTCATTCAGCCTGATGATAAATAACATCTGCCAACAGCTTTTTAATTGATCAAATTTAAGTGATTAAAAGTAAAATCTGTACAAATATTGTTTAACCTAGTACTACTAATCATGATAGTAATGCCTCTCCCCCTCCTACACTCCTTTTCATAAATATTTACTAAATTGAATGTTATGTAATTTTGGCTCCAAATAACGGTTATATATTTAAAATATAAATCTCCCTTACTAATCTTATTCAAGATACACAGAAACACCATATATAAGTACATATATGTGTATGTATATGTTTGTATGTGGCATGCATATATACATATCATACAAGCTGTGCATATTTTATTTCATCATGCATGATACTAAATAAAATTAAGCTAAAAGTTTAAACTTTCTCAGAATATAAAAGATTGCCATAAAGCCTTACCTGCTTTTTTTCATTCACTTTTAGCCTGTCTTCAAGACTAACCTAATTTTCCTCCTTCTGGTTCCATGCCCTCCTGGGTTTGACTGGGCTATCTCTCTTCTGCAGCCAGTGACCTTCTCAACCACTTTTCCAGATAATTATAAGGTACACAAGTAGGAGTGTAGATGTTCCCACTAAGTAATTACAAGAGGATCTGATACCACCTTTTGACGACAGTTGCATCCCTCCTATGTTGCTTAACTACGTACAACCAAGGGCCGCTTTTACATGGCCACTGTTCAAGAATATTTTTGCACAAATCTATAGAGGATATTCCTTGAAATAAGACTCTGTCAAATTAACTAATGCTAAAATAAAACTTAGTGTTCCAAATAGCAGATGTCCACTGTAATGTTAGAAACACAGTAGATGTATAAAAGTTCAGAAGATGTGTAAAATGCCATTATTACAGACATTGACCACAGTAAGACCTGAGTACAATTGAAAAAAAAAAAAAAAACCTGGAAGGTAGGTGTAATTATAAAGGCCACAAAGTCATAAAACAGTTCTATATCTTGAAGGTGCTGGTAGTTAGATGAATCAACACACATGATAAAATTGCATGAATTACACATACACATATACTTGAGTTTATGTTCCTAATGAGCATATTTATCTTTAAATGTACAACTGATTATTTACCTAATGAACTGCACAACTATAAAATCAAATATTCTATATATACACCTATCAATTATAAACAAACAAAAAACAAAAGCCAAAGAATTATCCTAAAGTACTTGAAAATTACTAGCTCATCTAAAACATACTCTAGATTTAATAAAACCAAAGGTATGTTTCTTTTTGGAGTTACACCTGTACCATTATCCAATTCCTGGTTGCCATATGGTATTATAGCTATTCAAGACATTATCAGTGGGGAAGCTCTTTTTAAAATTTTTGTAACTTCCTGTGCATCGATAAGTATTTCAAAAAAAAAAAAAAAAGAAAGGTTTGATAAAGAGCTATCTGGAGAAAGAACTGGGCAGATATAGAAGGAAGTAAATGCTTTTTCTTCAGTCACACTCGGGTCTTTCTGTTTCCAGTCAGATCTCATTATCTCTTTACCCATTGTTTCTCCTTTGTGTAGCTAAATGCAAGTCCTGTCTCTCAGAGTTATTGCAAACATCTTAAACCTGTGGACGAAATGGCATTGTATGCATCCATCTGAAAGATCATGAATATATACGACAACTTCCTGAGAGCAAGACTGTAACACCCATCTACCTCTAGAGTTTTAGAAACAAAAGCCACAGGGGAGCCACAGGCTAAGTATGCCAGTCTTGCTACTTTGAGTCTGCATTTGAGAAAACCACTGTGGCCCTAAAATCTACTGCGATACCTCATTTCTCATAGTCATGACTAATAGATGTAATAGTGAGCACTTTTCACACACGAAGTAAAATTTAATCCATTTGGATTGGAGAGTTTTCACTGTTTCTGTTAAAAAAAGTACATTAAAGGTACTAGATAAAGCATAAATTAAGCTATTTTCTGAATGTGTATTATAGGTGAATGAAGACCTTTGCCATTTATTGAGCAGAGCTACTTCCAGGCTGAATTTGAGCTGCTCAGCAAGCCAAACAAACCTACAAGCAAAGCAAAGCAAAGCAAAGCAAAGCAAAAGGGAAGCTTGCACTTTTATAGGTTAGACAAGAAACAAACTAAATGACTTCCTCTCTAAGTGAGAGACCTTCATATTTCATGCAAACCCCAGGAAATAATTAAGGCTTCAGTACAATTCTGGGACCTGTGCTCTAGAAACTGCCTCAATAAAGTTCATTTTCATCTGGTGCAATTGAGATTATCTTTTATTCCTTACGACCTTTTATTTATGGTCCTCCTTTAAGGCAATGAGAATTTGGTACATAAATAAAGAGCATGAGGTTGTTTCAGGGACAGGATAAACACAATTCAAATTCAGTCAGGTGCTTTATCACCAATTTGGGAGGATGCAGTGTTATTAGACATTATGATATAAAAGATGGAGAGGGGAAGCTATTGGTGGGAAAGTGATAGTAAAACACACACACACACACACACACACACACGCACACCCTCAGAAGGTAAACTAAAAACACCAAAAGCTCTAAAATAAGTAAGCTGCTTCTCATTTAATAGTCTATTTTAAAAGTTCGTTAGATCATTAACAAATTATCATAAGAGATATATAGACAGATTCTCTCTAATGCTGCAGGAGTCATTTCATCTAAATTACAAATGAAGGGCCCACAGCTCTTGTGGAGTTGGGGTAAGAGATGCTGGCAGTTAGTCAGTTGATCTAGGCTGGGGCTTAGGCTGCCAAGATCATATATGAATTCAGATCCTGGCTTTGTCACTGAGAAGCACTGTGGTCTTAAACAGACGTGTCACCGGGTTAGGCTTCAGTTTCCTGATCTGCAACACGGAAACATCAGGTGGTCATCAAGTTGGTCTCTGTTAGAACCTAAGGAGCTCTCAGCTCCCGTGAAGTCTCCTCCACGCCCTCTGCAGCTGCACTTCTGGCTCGGGTTTATTTGTTTAGATTTTCAGTACAATTTCACCTGACAAAACAATTTTCCTGTCTTAATTTTTTCTTTAAAACATAGAACTAGATAATCTTCTGGGGCTCCTTGCTGTGCCAAAATTTTAAGATGTTCTATATTTTTATTTTTTTAAAGATTTACCACCTTCACAAATAAACATTTCTGAACAGGGTCCTTTCCATGTAATTTTCCTATTTCTTCCATTTCCTTTGATATGCTCAGCAACATATATTATTATTAGGATGCCAGTCTGTGTTTTGTGCTTGCGTCTTCAGAGTAAATAGGATAATCTGTCTGTCTGCGTCTGAGCTCTCCATTCTGAAAGGGTTTTTAAGGGTTTTTGCACCATAGGACCTAAAATTGCAATTCCAAGGCACACGCCTTACTTGGGTTTTGTTTGAGAAATTGATTTATTTCTACCTAGCTGTGGAGGTGGGGGTAGAACGTGGAAGAGGCTGAACTCAACAGCTTGAAGAGAACAGGTGAGGTTCTGCAAGACTGAAGAGGGGAGGGGTCTCTGGGTACACAGGGCTGGCAGTGGGTGCGGGAGGCAGGACCTACGCTGCTACTGTCCTCTGTACCCACAGAGGTCCTGGCCTCTCGTGGCGTGGTGTGTGGATGGATGCCCACCATGAGGGACAGAACACCCTGAGGCAGAGTTTGTGGGAACGTGGTTCCGCTAGCTTGAAGGAGGAGGGGGGTTCTGTGGATCAGAGCCCATTATTCCAGCCATCCCAGTCAGCTCAGCCTAGATCAGCTGATGGCTCGGTCATGTCCTGACATGGGAATGCGCACAGCCAAGATGCCAGAGCCACTCAGTGGACCCCGATTCCTGGGCAATAAACTCTCATATTATATTCCAAATTAAAAAAATAAAAAAAAAGAGGGAGGTGATCATTTGAAAGCTATAATGATTGCCATACCTGACAGAGAGACTAGAGAGCTCTGTTTCCATGGAACTGAACAGAAGCACCTCTACGTACCCATTATAAAGGTCAGAAAACTGGAGATCCTTCCCCTGTTTGCTAAACGCCATGTATTCCTCCTCATCAGATTTACTGACATCCCTACAATAACCCTTGTGGGAACCTTCCAATAAATGAAAATGGAGTTTTTGATTTTTATAGGTCAGCATCAAGCTGGAATAATTTTAATTATAAAAAAAACGATCTGATATTTCTCTAATCTATCAGCCCATATTTATTTCTATTAACATGAGGAAATGATGGAAAAAGTTCTCTGGAGAGACTTGTGTTTTGTCCTGAAAAAAAAAAAAGCTAGTAAATCATTTATTTATCCAAAGATATAGCAACCCTCCTCTGAAAGGCTGACCTCGACAGGACTGCTCTGTGTGATTAAAAAAAAAAAAAAAAAAAGTCAATATCTACTGAGTAATACTATGTGGCAGGCACTAAGTTCAGATGTTAACAAGTTTTATTGTTTTATTTGTTACGATAGCTCTATGATGTAAATAATATCCTGATGTTTAGATCAGGAAATGCAGAGTTTAAGAAACTTGCCCTAGATTTCACAGCTAATGGCTGATAGTGTTGGAATTTAAAGCCAGATCATTCTAATTGAATACATTTATTTTCTTTCACTGTTATAATCATAGTAGGCTCTCAACAGAAGCTTGTTATATGCATGAGTACAGTAATAAATGAGAAACAAAGGAATAAAAATAGAAATACATAAAAATAAATAAAGGACTATAAAAGTTAGTACAGATTAATAAAGAAATACATGTATTCCTGTTTTGTAGAAGCTTTTGTGGAACTTTTTAGATTAGAATCAGTTGCTCTTATTTATTTATTAATTAAAATTTGATAAACATGGGTTATGCAACCATAGTATTCTCACTTGTAAAAGAGAAAATGGCTCTCAAAGCTCTCATAACTATGATTCAAGATTCAAACCAAGATTGTATTTCTCTGTGGTTCATATTTTTTCTGCTAACTATGCTGTCTCTCTCTAGAAAGCATGTTTATATTAATTTTGGTGATAATAAATATTGCATAATATATTATCATTTTACTTCATAGTATATCAATATCTATTACGTACTGAAGCTTTGGTAGAAAATGTGCAGAGCTGACACATGATCTATGTACCTGTCACAACAGAGGGACAAATGGAGGCTACTGCCCATTTTACAGGTAAGGAAATGGATTTAGAGGCATTAAGTAATTTGCCTAAGTCACACAGATGGTAAGTGGTACAGCTGAAACTGCCCCTCTGTAGTGCTTCCTTCTCAACCCTGCCTTACAAAACTGTTGACAAGCACCATTGTACCTTCATTGCATGAGGCATTATTCTATTCTGGTTTACTTATTTTAGGTGTCTGTCTTCCATCATGGACATGACGATTGTGATAGAGGGACTTCTTCTTGTCCATTCTTGAATCTTCAGACATTGGGATAGCAACCGCTACATCATAACTTAATATTTTTAAAAATTCATAAATAAAACAAGTTTTTCTTGGTTAAAAAAGACCATACATATTCTCTTTGGTATTCAAATCTCAAGTATCTAATTAAGACATGGGATTAAGACTAGACAGAGATTCTGAAAAATTCACGCACCAGAATGCCTCTTTAGGAAAAAAAGAAAAAGAAAACAAACAAAAAACCCCTCCATCTTCATGAAATAATCAATGACTGTCCCTAACTGTGAGTTCAGATCTTTATTCTTGGACTAATTAGCGGCATGACCTGGGGAAACTCACTGAAGGTGTTACTCTGAATGTAATTTTACCACTGAGTCAGATTTATGACACTGAATTTCCCTAAAAATATAATGGCAATCCATGAGAATAAATCAGGCATTTAAAGTTAAACTATAGCAGTAAAAATATAGATATTAAGCAACCTTTCATCCTTATCTCTCCTAAAAAGTAGTTATATGACTAGAAAAAATTAATCTATTTTAACTTAAATTGTGAATTGTCATTAAATGGGGTTTAGCTATGTCACTAATACTATGGCCTCTAATTACAATATCCCTCTTCTATTTCACCTTTTAAAAATATAATAATTTATCTGTGTCAGGACATACCCAAAGAATACATTCAGTAAATTGGTATTTACAAACTCCTAAACATGTTACATGATATTATTTTATTATTAAATGTAATATGGGACGATGTTGTCTTTTGGAGAATGTTAGTACTGTTCTGCCTTTTGACTGTTTATTCTTTTTAAATTGTATACATTAATATTATATGTGTTATATATTTGTTTTAATATGACTGGGGTAACATCTACATATAGAGTCTGGTCTTGACTATAAACAAATAAAAAATTGTAGTACCCAGGTCATGAGTATAATTGGCATAAAATACTCAGATTTGAATTAATTTTATTCATGCAGAAGGGAATGGCTGGATCAAGTGGGAAACTACATTCTCCTATCACAGTGTAGCTGCTGCTAGAGAAAAATGGAAAAGAGGAAAGATGGTAAGTGAAGGCTCTGCACATGTTACACATTCAGACCTTAAGGAGGACTTTGTATCTGTGTGTAGAATAAGAATACATGTCTTAACACAGGAATATGCTCTTCTTTCAATCATTGAGAACTATGTTTTTGAACTGAGAAAGTTTCTTCTTCTCCTCTTTACTCCTCCCAAGAACTCCCACTCTGGCGTCAATAGTAAAAATAAAACTAGATACTTCCCAATGACCACAAAAATTCAGGTTTCACAATGGAATTATCATTAGCTCTGAAATTAATTTGGGATCAAACAAAAGAGAGTATAAAATTAAAAACTAAAAAGTTTAATTGAGGAAATCTATTAAACTGGACTAAAATGCATGCTGACCTTTGAACAATAGTTTCCTTAGAAAATATAAATGCTGGAATGAATTTGTTTGTAAAATCATGACTGAGAGTCTTTTATTTATAGGCAAAATCTAAATTGTTCTGGTTAAACATATTAGATTACTTTTTATTCTTTAAGGTATGGAATAATTTTTATTTCCATTTCCTTTTGGAAGGATTTTAAGATTGGGTCAATTTATGGCTTAATCAAGCAGTGAATCATCTTGAAGTATACCATGGACCACTGACATATGTTTTTAGAATCATCTCTTTAGCTAGTTTCAATGGCAACTTACTGAGAGAGAAAGCCATTGGGACCCTACATCTGAATTAAAGTGCAAATCAATTAGAGCTCCAGAAAGAAATATGACAATAAAGTAAATTAGGCCAGCAAAGCCCTGAGGAATGTTTCAAGATTTTCAAAAATAACATAAGATAGTAGCCTATACTCTGTATTAAGGCTTTACAAATATAGTAATAACCACAGCAAAAAAAAAAAAAAAAGCTTCAAATAATATTTTCCTTAGACAGGAGTCAGCAACAGTTGTATAGCTGTAGAGCAATATTACTTTTTCTAGCTTGATATTGAAAAGGTAGAATTTTTACTTAGCTCCTTTTCAGTAATGGACTTCCTTATTCAAAGAATTACAAGTGACCTCAGATCTTTGCCAGTTCACTAATGGTTTCATGTGTTTCTAATATTATAAATAATCCAATTTTCTGACATTAAAATTGGAGGTCATGATAATAGGACATGTAGAACAGCCTCTTAGAAAGCTGTGTAGGAAATCACAGGAGGATGGGAGACTCAAGCTCTTTCTCCAAGAATCAGAAATATTAAATATTAAACAGGAGATTATGCCCTGCTACCTTCATATGGTCTAAGAACAAATGCCTAATCTTTCATATCTGGGATTTTAAAATTGAATATTAAAAAATGACATCAGTAGGATGTTGTAACTATGAATCTGTATCTTTCCAAATTGTTTGTATCTCAGATGTTATCCAAAACATTCTTAGTGTACATTCTTACTCCATGCGAAGCAGTATTTTTTGCACATTACAGATATCATCTTATTCTCATAATTTCTCTATAAAGTAAATACTACTACCATCTCCATTTGCATTTTTTAATTGATTCTAGAGGGAGAGGGAAGGGAGGGAGAAGGAGAGGGAGAGAAACATTGATTGTCTCTTACACATGCCCTGATTGGGAACTGAACGCACAACCGAGGCTTGTGACCTGACTGGGAATCAAACCTGCAACCTTTTGGTTTTCAGGATGATGCCCAACCAACCCAGACATAATGTCCAGGGCACCATTTCTATTTTTCGAGTATACACAGAGATTAATTAACTTGTGTTAAGACCGCACAGCTGATAAGTGGTGGAGGTCAAATTTGAACATATTTGGTCTAGTTCTAGAGTTCATATGCTTAACTCACACAAGAGCTAAACTGTACATTTTAAATTCTTGATTTTTAGTGTTACTCATTATCAGTATTTATATTACATAATAACTCATGGACCAGTTTTGAGCTTCTGTTATTATAATATTTTATTTTAAAAAACCACAGGTTGAAAAAGACTCTTCTATGAATTAATATCTAGCACTTTTTCCTTAAAATAATAATACATAGATGTTAATGATGCCAGCAAAAATTTCTGATGGAGACAATAAAAATTTAATTCATGAAAGAATATTTTATGGGATTAATGATGAGTCGATATTACAGATAAAACATCACTCTCCTCACAACTCCTCAAATTCAGAAGTGCTCTAAGAGGCAAGTGAGTTCCTTCAGATTGCAATGGTTTTGTGCTGTGTGTGTGTGTGTCTATGTGTTTGGAGAGAAAAGAGTACAGACTGCCTTAAAGACCTAGCTCAGGCATCAGTCACCTGGTATAGAATCAAGGCATCTCAATCTATTGTTCTGTTCTTTAGGACTTCACTTCCCCTGTTCTCCTCATCTAGAAAGTAAGAGAATAATGGCATTATTATAACTAGAATTTCACTAAATATTAAATAAAACAATGTACAAATAGCATCAAGCAGATGCCAGGATTGTAAGATACCCTTTATCCACATGGACTCAATGGGCATCAGTGCTATTTGCCATGGAGATACTTTATTGTGATATCAAGTACACTTTTTGGAATCTGCTAAATTGTCTTTTAAGAAGTTGTTTGCCCAACTTGTTAGTAACAACTCTAAAAGAAAGAATTGTCACTATTATCCTGCTGGCTTTATAAAACCCCTTGAAGGCATTGGTATTTTATGACTGTTAAATAATTATATGTTCTGCTCTGCTTACCAAGTTAAAGCAAGTTTCAGATGAAGCAGAGGCAGAGAAAATATGGCTTCCTATAAGAAGCAACCAAAAAAATAATTGCGTTTAAATTTGTGTTTTCTATTGTAATATAATAAAACTATGGGAGGATGAAAAACACTTGAAATATTGAAGAAAATATTTTTAAATATTTCTTCCTCATTTATAAAACATAGATTAATGTTTTTACTGTTCATTTTAGTGTGAATTTAATCAAGTTACTTAAATTCTCTGTGATTTACTTTATCTGTGAAATGGACATAATGATACTTAACTTCATACGTTTGTGATGAGACAAATTAATTAATGAATAAAATATACAGTTGTCTTCACACAGGGTAAGTGCTTCATATTAGTTATAATTACTATTTCTTCTACCTAATGTTAAATTTTCCACAGGTACATTATAACACAGATATCAATTGATGAATTTACAGTACCATCTTCCCTCTTCACAGCTTTGTCAATAACAAAAAAGGATGCAGCCAAAATGAGCATAGGCATTCGTGTAATTAGGCTGATATTTCTCTTACTTTCACGAGTCCCTCTTGGTGAGAACTGATTGCAAAGAAAAATAAGCCTCTAAATTATTGAAATAGCTATTTTTAAAATACTTGTCTTTATTCTGACTGTGTTACTCATATTTTACAGACATGTCTAAAACAGTTCTCTGTTTCATGGTTTTCAGCCTATAGCTAATACAGAGATTGTTTTTAAACACTCTATGTTCTATGATCTGAGCCAGGGACCTTCCATAGGCTACTTTATTTAATTTTTGGAAATCATTATGGGGAAATGTATTTGTTTGCTATTGCTGTAAATAATTACCACAATTTTAGTGGCTTGAAACAATACAAATGTATTTTCTTACAGTGCTGGATGTCCTAACTCCAAAACCAGTTTCACCAGACTAAAATCAACACGTTGGCAGGCCTGGGTTGTTTCTAGAGTTTCTAGGGGTGAACTGGTCTCCTTGCCTTTCTCAGCTTCTCAAGTAGAATAAACCCTTCAGCTTGTGACCCAGTCCTCCATCTGCAAACTCATCATTCCAGCTCTGTTTGCATCTTTATATCTTTCCTCTCTTACTTTGCTCCCTCTACCTCGCACTCACAAATTTCCCTGGATTACACTGGGCCCACCTGTATAATCCAGGATAATCTTCCTTTTTAAAATCCTTATTTTAACCACATCTCCACAGTCCTTTTTCACATGCCAAGAAACATTTGTAGATTCTGTGGGCAGTACATAACATCTTTGGGGACAGGGGTTTGTTTTTAGTCTACCATAGATAAATACTATTCTACTCATTTTGCAGATGAAATATATATATCATAATTATTAACTTCACTTGAGAAACACAAGTCAAAGAGATTGAATAATTTACTCAAATTCACAAAACCAAAAAGTGGGTATCAACATAATGTAGGTTCTTCTGACCCCAATGCTGCTTCCATTATACAATTCTGTCTGCAAAGTTGGAAAAAAAAAAAAAAAGATAGATCAAGGAAAGATTCCCTCCTTAAGGGTAGATTTTTACGTTTTCTGAATTAATGAAAAATATTTACTGACTATTTTTATTGAATGGCTACTATATACGAGATCCAATTTTATGTGCTGAGAGAAAATACAAAACAGATCTAGTCACTCCCTATTAAACCCCCAACTCCCCATATATTTAAATACCTATAACTTCTAAATCTGTATCTACTATCCTGACCAAATTCAACTATCTAACTGACAACTCCGGTTTCACGGTATATAAGGTGAACATTTGATTTTTTTTTTTCCTGTCGATAAGTTCAATCCCTCAGCCTCCTTCGGATCAGGAAGACAGGCCTGCTATGCTTCCCTCCTTCACAGCCCACAGCTCATCAATAATCAAACGCCTGAAATTTGTCTCAAAAATATATCTTAAATCCATTTATGCCTCATTATTTTCAATACCCACAGACTTCTAACTGGTATCTTCATTTCCACTCTTATAATGCCCCAATCAATTTTCCATTCACAAACTGGTATGAACATAAAGTGGATTATGTCAATTTCATGGTGAAACACTTCAACAATGACCTACTGCGTTCCAAGCCGCACAGGATGCCTTCATGCCTTGTTCTGTTTAGGGTACTTGTGTGCCTTTTGTCCTGCAGTTACTAGTAATAAAGCCACTGTACACTTAATTGTTTAATTTAGATGATAATTTACATAATCACCATATTTATAAGGCTTTGTGTAATCATTCCTCTGCTTCATATTTTTTCTCCCAAAGCCAAAGTCTCACCCCTTAGGACTCACTGGGGTCTGCCCTGAAGTGCCCCCATAATTATTTTTCTTCAAAAGCTGAACCACAGTGTTAAACCCTATACTTAATTGTTGTATTTGTTTGGTGTCTGTTTGTGTTATTAGAGTACACAGAGAGAAGCAGTCCCATGCTGATGCTGTTTACCCCGATACACTTTAGTGAGCATAGTACCTGGCACATGATAGGTCTCCACAAATAGGCATTAAAGAATTACTGGGTAATTAATGGCTAAATAAGCTTGCCACACAGTCAGCGAGGTAGTCAAACACATAGTATAACACTTAAATAATAAAATATGTCCAAGATAACAAGAATCAAAACTAATACAGAAGAGGATGGATTATTTCTGTTTAAAGGCAGAGGTTGACTAGGGAATGCTGTATAAGAGGAGGAAGCCCAAACATTGTTCATGACTGAAAAAAAAACTGTGAGAAAAAATTTCTAAGTAGAAGAGATGGCATTTGCAAAGGCAAAAAATGTTTAAAGCAGTGTGATTATTCAGGGAACTCAAAGCAGTTTCTATTATTAGAGTGTACAGTCTTGCATAAATGATATATTAATGCCATGCATCCCTAAGGATAAAACCTAAATTATAGAAGACACTGCAGGAAATATAGAGAAGAGCTAAAAAAATATGAATCTTAGTTTGTTTTCATTTATATGGTGCTAGGATAATTTGAGAATTCTTATTGCATATTTAGCCCACCTTATAAATTATAGACTTTCTTAGATAAGTAAATCACTTTTTGAAGAGTTATATGTGAAATTTCATTACTATAAAGGATCTTCCTAGTTGCAAGTTTATCATGCAATACTCACAAAGTTATAATACAGGGTACATAAGAAACTATATTGAGATTGATGATATATAAACTGGGATTTTCCTTCAAATAATTTTATTGGTTTTCATTTTATGAGTTATCTCAAATTTCTGCTTTGAATAATATAATCTTTACTCTTAACTTGTAAAAAGAAACCAGCTGAGGCTACTAAGTCAACATTTTGCTGTTTATATTAAACAAATGCAAAGATGACCATAACTGTAGAATGTATAGAACATCAGCTCATACTTTGTTGTAAGAGTTGAAACTGAATTAAATCTTAGCTCAGTCCTATATATCTAAAAGGAGAAAATCTGCAAGAAATACGCTTGCTATAAGTAATCACAACTGGTTTCTTGAACATGAACCACATCTACCAGAGACTGAACACTGGTGGACTGCAGGACATGAATGCTTTGCTTGGCTCCCAGAGAAGTTCCAAGTTTGAGCCAAGATTTAAATTTGGAGCAGTCACATAAAAAAAAAAAAAAAAAAAAAAAAAAAAAAAAAAATACAGTTCTGGACCCTCTTTAAGAAACTGAAAAATCGGAAAACTGGTGGGAAAACCATAGTTTCCTTCAGGTGGGTAGTTGTTCTTAAGTTCACCATGGAACCACCTCCTGCATCAGCCCAGGTACTGAGGCCCAGGCTCCTTCCTTATGTGCTACGTTCTTGGGACTTTGGGCCAGACTGATAAGAACCCCAACTGCTAAAGACTAATTGAGCATTATCAAAATGTCTAGGAGAGTATTTAGAATTTTAGCTTTTGTAATACTGGGTATTGAATGTACACACTATTATAATAAAATCATCTAACTGTGGATTTTGTTTTTTCACTAAACCGCACCAAAACAAACAAAAGCCAAGCAAATCCAGTATATATATTCAACACAGGCACATCAGATGGCCTTAAAGCTGGCCTCTTAAGGACCTAGGGCCATAGACCACCTCTGCTGTTGGAGTTATGGCTTGTTTTGATTTATTTTAGTTATTAAGTAAAAATTCATTTGACAAAATGATTTCATTCCTTAATTTATTTTTTTAAATCATGGAACTGGATACTCTTCTAGGCTTTTTAATGGGCCAAAATTTTAACAATTTCTCATGCTCTGTTTCTGTTAAAGATTCACCACTCCACAAAGAAACTTTTGTGGATGGGTTCCTTTCCATGTAATTTTTCTAGTGCTTTCCTTTCCTTGTATATACACAGCAAAATATTTTATTAAGATATCAGTTTGTGTTCTGTGCTTGTCTCTTCAGAATCTGTGTGTTTCTGTCTGAGCTCTCCATATTGACGGGGCTTTTTAGTTAGGGTTTTTGTTCCCTAAGACTTACATTTGCCATTCTGAGGCAGAATCCTCACTTAGGTTTTGTCTGAGAAATTGATGGATTTCTATCTAGTAGTCGAGGTGAAGGTGGAACATGCTTTCCTTCTCGTTTTCCTTATCAAATATAAGAATATGCATTTCCCCCCCTGGCCAGTAAGCTATTTGTTTTGTGGTCTGGTCAATAAAACAATCCAAAAACATATATCATGTGTTTGATCAATGCCTTGAATATGAATACCTCCCTGTTATATATCTTTTAAAAGCAAATATACCATATTTAAATAGATTGAAAAACTTGACATGTTTTCAATATCCAAACAGTTCTAGATCAGGAAATATAAAGCTAGAAAAGTCACTTCCACTGGGAGTGATGGGTGCACTTACCTTAGCTATCTGGACACACCAGTTGAGCAGCAGCTGTGATCCAATGTTATCCTTGTGTTCATGGACGTAATCCAACAGGCAGCCATGGGGCATAAGCTGTGTAACCAGCTGAATGGTTGGGCTCAGACACACACCCAGTAACCGGACTAAGTGTGGATGGTCCATACTTGCCATGATTAGAGCTTCCTGTAAGAAAAAAATAAAACACCATCATTCCAATTCAAAGTTATTTACAGATATAGTTACTTGCACTGCACTAATGATGCTGATAACGGTTTTGAAATGTACTCTCACTCGATGAAGTCAATTAGAAATGAAAAGACATTATGTTGCTATTATATTCTTAATGATTTGATTCAAGTAAAATTAAATTTAAAAATGCTATACACTTATCAAAGTAGAAAATGTTTTAGAATAAGTGCATATTAAATGTATAGCAATATTTTCTCTTTCGTAACACAGACTATATATTCAGTGTGATTTATTGCCAGAAATCTGAAAAACTGAAACTTGCTGTATACTGTGGATTTTTAACCTTGGCTCTTTGGTTCTAGAGTACAATAATTTATACAAATGCAGTTATTTACATGTAAAATAAAACGAGACAAACCTAAATCATCTATTATTAATGTGGATTCTAACAGCCTATACAAGTAAAATCTATTAATTATAAGCATCAAAACAATACAATACAATATACCCATTGTATATTTATGTAGAAGAATATTTTAATAAACATTTGCTCTCAACTTTGCTTTAACTAAAATTTATTTCATTTTCAAACTTATAAGTGACATCTTATTCATAGAACTATAAAATTTGAGAGCTATGTGGACTATAAAATAGTCTTTATACCAAATTTATAAGTTCATGAAATCAGGAAAAGTTCTGTGTTTTTTATTATAATCATAAAGGCACTTTTGCTTAATGGAGATAAAAAGTATTTTAGTGCATCCTAAAATGAGCTTCCAATGAAAAGTTATTTTAAATGTCTTTATTAGAATTTGAAACAGTTGTGACCTTACACACACACTCACAGATGGGTGTGATACATGTATGACCATTATTATGAATCAGTTTACCTATATGAAGATATGTTCACTATACTCTTCTTGAACAATTTCTGTAGCTTTGAGATTTTTAAAAAATGTAGGACAGGAAGCTATATTGAGCTTCTGTTTAAGATGGTCTGACAAATTGAATAGCACATTTACTTCCATTTGCTCTCAATTCCACTATATACTAACAATAAAGGACCTAATAAAAAGCCAGGCACCAAAAATGATAGAAAAGAAGCAATGAAGAAATAATTCTGTAGGTAGGAAGTGGCTTACTAGCGGTAGCCAACTTAGCAAACATAAGAAATATGAAGGCTATTTTAGCATGGTGTGAGGCGGGGATCGAGAAGAAATCTATTTTATACCACGGATGTACACCACCGTCGTCGTCGTCGTCGGCAGCCGTCCGTCTCGAGAGACGATGGCGTAGCTTCCTGAGAGTCTGTCTGCACCGCCGAGAATGGCTGTGCAGTCCGACTCGGGAGTGACAATCCCTGCCGCACTTGGTACAGGTGAAGGCAGATGGCTGTTGTTGCTGCTGCTGACGCTGCTTCCGCCTCGATCTTTTCTGGACCGCCTCCTCGTTGCGCGCAGCCTCTGCGCGTGACGTACCTTGCCTGACCGCGAGCCTCCAGGCTAGGCGGTCGTCTGCTTGAACTTCCCATGTGTTGAGATTGATGGAGCATTGTGTCATGTCCTTTTTGCAGATGTCTTTGAACCGCAGTTTTGGGCGCCCTGTCATCCTCTTGCCTTCTGCTAGCTCGCCGTAGAGGAGGTCTTTGGGGATACGGCCTGCATCCATTCTTTTGACATGGCCGAGCCACCTGAGGCGTCTCTCACTAAGAACTGCATGCAAACTGCTCATATTGGCTCGCTTCAGCACCTCGGTGTTGGGAACCTTATCCTGCCAGGCGACATGCAGGACGCGTCGCAGGCACCTCATGTGGAAGCTGTTGAGTTTCCTTTCGTGCCTTGCGTAGGTGGTCCACATCTCGCTGCCATAGAGGAGAGTGCTGAGTACGCAGGCTTGGTAGATGCGCAGTCTGGTTTTCTCAGTGAGGCTGGAATTGTTCCACGCTCGCCGGTTCAGTCTGGCCATAACTGTGGCTGCCCTGGCGATTCTCCGGTTGACCTCCAAGTCGACTGACAGAGAGCTCGAGATGGTGGACCCGAGGTAAGTGAAGTCGTTGACAACCTCCAGGGTGTATCCGTCGATGGTGATGCATGGGGGAGTCCCCGTGCCTTGAGCCATAACATTCGTCTTCGTCAGGCTGATGGCTAGTCCGAACTCCTTGCATGCGTGGGAAAGGCAAGTGACTAGCTGCTGGAGTCCCTCTTCGGAGTGTGATGTCAAGGCTGCGTCGTCGGCGAAGAGCATCTCACGGATGAGCACCTCTTTGACTTTGGTCTTGGCTCGTAGACGGGCCAGGTTGTAGAGCTTGCCATCGGATCTGGAGTGAATGAAGACACCCTCGCTGCAGTCCTTAAAGGCGTATTGGAGGAGCATGGAGAAGAAGATTCCGAACAGCGTAGGCGCGAGGACGCAGCCCTGCTTTACTCCGCTGCTGACTGGGAAGGCCTCAGAGGTTGCGCCGTTGTAGGACACCGTGCTGTGCATGTTGTCGTGAAAGGACATGACCACAGCAAGCAGATGTGGTGGACAGCCAATCTTCCGTAGCAAGCTGAAGAGTCCGCTTCGACTGACCAGATCAAACGCCTTCGTGAGGTCAATAAAGGCGAGGTAGAGTGGTTTATGCTGCTCGTGACACTTCTCCTGCAGCTGGCGTAGGGAGAAGATCATGTCCACTGTTGATCGGCCAGTTCTGAAGCCACACTGGGACTCTGGGTAGACGCGGGAAGCAAGGGTCTGCAGGCGGGCAAGAGCGACCCGGGCGAATACTTTGCCAACGACGCTGAGGAGAGAGATGCCCCGGTAGTTGTTGCAGTCGCTGCGGTCTCCTTTGTTCTTGTACAAGGTGATAATGTTGGCGTCTCTCATATCCTGGGGGATGTAACCCTCCTTCCAGCAGAGACAGAGTAGATGGTGGAGCGGCTGTAGCAGGACTGGTTTCCCGCTCTTTAGGATTTCTGGAGGGATTCCGTCGCTTCCTGGTGCTTTCCCGCAAGCGAGGCGGTCGATGGCTTTGCTGAGCTCTGCCGCAGTAGGTGGGGTGTCTAGCTCCTCCATGACTGGTAGGTCTGGGATGGCGTTAAGAGCAGTGTCTGTTACGGTGTTCTTCGTTGCGTACAGCTCGAGGTAGTGCTCGGTCCACCGCCGCATTTGCTGTTCCTGGTCAGTGATGACCTCACCTGTCTTGGACTTAAGGGGGGCGATCTTGGAGGGGATTGGGCCTGTTGCCTTCTTGATACCCTCATACATTCCTCGTGCGTTGCCTATATCGGCAGCTTCCTGAATGCTTCTGCACAGGTTTAGCCAATAGGTGTTGGCACAGTGGCGGGCGGTCTTCTGGACTTTGTTCCTGGCAGCCCGTAGAGCTTGAAGTGTACTGGGAGTGGGCGTGGCCTTGTAAGCCAGTAGGGCCTTCCTCTTAGCCTCGATCACGGGTTCCATTTCTTCCCAGTGAGCCTCGTACCAGTCAGCGTTCTTCCGCTCTTTCTTCCCATAAGCAATAATGGCGTACACCACCAAAGACCAAGGAATGTTAGCACCACAAACCTCTGTGAGCTGAGCAGGAGGGCATGGCTTCAGCAGGTTTGCTGCAAAGCACATTTAGGAAGAACTTAGACTACACATCTACTTCTCCCTCCACCATTAGGAGAGACTAACCAAAAGGATTATGACCTATAGATATTACGCACAATAGGAAGAGATTTACTCTGATAAAAATATTAGTTATGTAAATTGATACATGTTGAAAATTGGGAGCGCTCTCCCATTTCCTTTTTCTAAATGAAGCTGTGGCTTCCAAATAATGAAAGTTTTCTTTAAAACTCAAATTCTATAACCAGGGAAATTTTAACAAGGGGACTAGATATACAGACATGTTCAGACATATCTGTTCTTAAAACATTTTATGTCAGATGCTTCCTTCCTCTGTTATATGCTTATTCAATAATTGGGGGAGGGGAAAGAATATTTTAAAATGAGGAAACAAGAAAATAGCAGTGATGGAATATTTCAGAATAAAAGGCAGGCAACAGACTGAGGTAACTGCCATTCCAGACTGGAGTAGAGCATATTGCTCTGGACAAGGTGAGCCAAGAAGATGAAATTGATAGAATATGTAATGAGTACATTAAGAGTATATCTATTTTTCTAGCAGAAGTTGAAATCAAATTAGTGATAGATCCTTAGAAAATGAAGCAAAAGTAAAATAAATAATTTCATGTAAACCACAAGAAATACACAAAAAATAAATGTATTTACTACAGGGCACAGCTGGGATAAGTTATATAATCATAACAACATAAACATTAAATGCTGAAATAAGCAAACATCATATGATTATATGGGATGATAGAGGGCAGGGAGATGTATTTCTGCAAGGTGGTGATGGACAGGAAAAAAAAGTTATATTCTTGTTGTTTATAGTAAAAAGTTAATACCACATGATGCATAAAACTGAAAAAAAAACAAGAGTTGACAGTATTCGTATATTATTCAGATATATGGAGTTAAGCTACAGGAGATATTGTCCAAAAGTTGAAAGTGATTGCTTTGGGCAATGGAAAATGGGGTTGAGGATAGGAAAGGTAGGTAGCTGTCTTTCATCATTAGCCTTGAAGAAGTACTTGGCTTTTATTGTTATTATCTTGAAGCTGTTTCTGAGGTCATTATTCACTTTAACCTCTACTGCTATTTTAGTGGTGTTAAGTGCAGCTGAGTCTAAAGATTACTCACAATTATGGGGTATGTCTGATAGAGTCTATAAATTTACAGAATATAGCTAGAGTCTTATGTGAGGTGTAATATTTTAGTTTTCATATAAGGAGGGGTGAGGAAGTATGGGCACATGCCTCTGGAGAAAGGAGTGATTCAGAGCCAAACAGAAGAAACAAGTTGATAGGATAGTATCAGCTGTACTCAAAGAGCTTTGTTTTTGAGTCCATATAAGTTGAAGCTGAAATCATCATTTTTCAAATGGCTTCCAAATAGGTTAGGCCCTCCATTCCCATTTTCACAGACACTCAAGAAACCAGGTGAGTTATAGAACAGGAGAGAGCCCCAACTTCGATGCTTCCACAGGGAGGCATCACCTCTGGCAAGGACAGTGGCATCCTCAGGAGGTACCAGTCAACAGGGCCCAGGGTAGAACCTCAAAGTGGCTCAGAGAGGCTCCACATGGGGACAATAATGGGTAAGAAAGGACACTGTAGATACACAGGGTGACTGCAACTGGTAGGCTGGTTTAATATAGTGTATGAGACACCCAGTACCTTCCCAAACTATTTGAGAAAGGTTCATTGGGTACTGGAGTTTCTGCATAATCAGAAAAGCCAGAAACCTGAGTTATTACTATTAATATGGCCTCATCTGAATCAATGAGATGGAAACATTTTGGTTTTACTTACTGTATGTTTTAGTAAACATGTGAAATAAAGCAAACCACTGTGATTATAAGGAGAGTACAGAGAGACATGTTAACTAAGTTAAATTACCTATTATTCAATCCATTATTAATATTAATTACTTAATTGATTCAACATTAATTACTATTAAAAGTATAAACCAGAGGGTTCCTGTACTGATTTTGATATGCACACATATAAACAGGCACATACATACCAAAAAATAAGCAAAACATCTAATCAAAGTAACTGCCTCAGTACCAAATTAGATATTTAATTAGACATTGAATAACAACAATCTAAATATATGCTGTTATATTCTCTTTATTTCTCTTTTCAGATAGCTCTCAGTCTTTCATGTGCATAAGAGTCACTTAAGGTTATTCAAAGTGTAGCTTTCCTCAACCCACTCCCAGTTCTAGAAGTCGATCAGAAACCTGCCCTTGTAACAAGCTCCATATATGAAGCCACTGTAGGAAATATGAAACTCTGAGAACTAGAACATCTCCATTAAGTATGCATCTCTATGATCCATTTCAAAAGCAGTAACATGCAACAGTGTTCTGATCCTATAAAAACAGTCAAAGAGGTAGTATTTCTCAGCTGCAAAATGAGGACACTGAGGTGAGTGGGGTTACTGCCTCAGGCCATATGACAAATGGACAGCAGGATCAGTTTTCAGACCCTAGCTTTCTGATTCCTCATGCAGTGCAATTTATCATGATAGTCAAAGTATCACTTTTTGTACTTCATTCCATCAGTACTTCACACTGTAGATGCTTGTCTTGTTAACAAGAGGACAACCCCAGACTTCTGAATTAGCCATACCTGAATGAATTGCGTTAAAGTATACTTTAGTTCCCAAGAAGCAACTAAAATCAAAGAAGAAAATTGCGCTTGTACGTAGACTGTCATCACTTATATATATATGCTTTCAGAAAAAGCCAAAGAAATGTGCCTCTCTGCGTTCCTAAGAGTGTTATTTGGTACAGGCTATTTCTTTAGATAAAAACAATAAAATAAAATAAAATATCAGGTAAAAGAGAGATTTTGAGGTTGTATCAGGCTTTTTTTTTTTTTTAGCATGAAATATATAAACAATTTTTTTCCTTTTGCAATTTAAGGAGTAATGATAATTCTATTGTAAGTACACATTTGAAAAGTTTACATCAGCAGAGTGTAAAAAAGTCACATGAAAGTTCTTCTTGTTCTCTCTTAAAAAATCTATTAGTAAGTCCTGGCAAAAAAGCTGGGTTGTATTAAGGAAAATTGCTCATCACATTACAAAGAGTATTTGAAACCAAATTGCAGAGTATTTGCATAATAGTTCTCTCTCTCTCTTTTTTTTTTAGAAAGAAAAGATGAACCAGACACTAATTGTAGGTTTTATTTTTTTCATAAAGGAAATAGCAGATGGCTTTTTTGGGAAATAGGGGAATAGATAAAGAACAGAGAATATGGATTCATTTAGAGTGATGAGTGGGACTGAAAGTGAAAAATGTCCAATATTTTAATAATAGTGTTGGGTTTCAATAAATTACTCAGTATTAAAATTAATAATGTGCACTGTTCCCTATCTCATGTGGGGTCCATAGAAAGAATTTTGGAATCTTTTCTGCTGTCACTAAAAAATGTCACCAAGGCCACTGGAATAAATACAATTTGACAGGTGCATTATCAATTTTTTTCAGAAGTAAAATGATTCACAGTCTTTGTTTTCCCTTTTGCCTTACAAAATTTTTCTTGGAGGTGAATTAAAGGATTTTCTTCATTGGACATGGAAGTGTGTAACAGGTACTACACTGAAAACTAATGCATGGACATTTTTCTTTATGATGAGAACATTTTTTAAACCACCAAGAGACAACCAGGGCACAGACAAAAAGCTCTGAAGCATATATTCAATTATTCTCTAGCCTATGCTATGTGTTTCTCTATTTTGGTCTGAAGGGAAGACATTTCTGTACAACAATAAAACTGAGCGATACCATTTGTCACGTTAAGACATCATTTTGCCCAGCCTTCAGATGTTTATACCTTATCCCTTAAACCTGATTTCTCACTCATGTTGGTTAGTGGTTTCACAAAAAATAAAAATAAAAAATACATATGGCCAGTGGAAACTTATGGGCTGTTCTGCTTTAAAAGAAATGTTAACCTCAGCCAAACTTTCACTGTTTCATTATGTCTATGGACCATTAATTCAACACTCTCCAGCTGAAAATGGGAAAAATCTCATTGCATCAGGGATAAGGAAGATAAAAAGGGAGATAAGAAGAAAGGTAGACAATTAACGTACACCTATAGAACTGTGCTTAATGCAAGAGTCAGCAAATTTATGAATGCTCAGAAGAAATGTCTCTCCTAAAGGTAATGATGGTGATGAGAAAAATCAAAGAAGATAATGGTGGTGGCAGTGGCAGAAGTGAAATAAAATCATTGGTCCATAGTAATGTTACACAAACCTGTTTTGCTGCATATGGTACCCAGATAATAAAATAAATAAAATCTCCATCTGTTCCCTCATGTCTAAAATAATTAATAATTTACTTGTGCAACCAGTGAGCAGCAATTAGGCTGAATTAATATGCCATCAGTTTGAGTTTGCCCTCATTGCTCAGGGGCCTTAGCACTCCTTTCCAGTCTCTGGTATCATTTTTTGTGCCCATGAACAATCAAGATTAGGATCCTGCTGACTTTTAGACTCATCCATTTTCTGTCTCCATTTTCCATCATTCACCCAGTGGCCGGCTGGATCTTAGACTTAGATACCACGATACTGAGCAATACTACACATGAAAAACTTTGTGAATAATTTTACTCAGGGTAGAATTCTACTGTGTGACTGTGTTTTCTACATTTCTGCTACCCCTTGGTACACTGAATTTTCCTCCATCCTTGCTACATTTTCTTACGCCTCTGTTATATATCACTTAAAAACATTTAGAGGACATACTATGCACCTGGCACTCATTAAAGGTGGGTCTAAAATATCATCTCTAGCCTCATGAAGCCTTCATTATGCCAAGAAAAGCAACGCATAAAGAGAAAAAAAAAACAAATAAATGTGAAACAGATGTATAAATAATTATAAATTACATTAAGGATAATGGAGAGAATTGAGGGTATTGTAGTAATACAATGGTGGTTGCTGTCTGCATTAGATAAGGGCATTGAGGAAATATGTCCTAAGCTCTCAATTATGAGAAGAAGCCAGACAGACAAACATGAGGAAAGAGCCTAAGAGCCTGGCAAATTCTGGAAGCTCTGAGAAGGCTCATGTGCCTGGGATTCAGCAGGAGCTACAATGGCATGAGATGTAGTCAGGACCAGATCATGAAAGGCCTTACAGTCACGGGGAAAAGACCAGAATTATCCATGATTTGTAATGCCCATTTCCTGCTATGCCTCATTTACCTCTCACCTAGCCTGTACTCCAATTTTAACTGTCACAATGAAAGCATTGAACATAATCATAAGACTTTTTTCCATTGATTTACCTCTGTTGCCACTCCTTGGCCAAAGGCAGCTCCCACCACCTGAACATTCAAGTTTTCAAATGTCATAGAAAGTCATAGATTCATGGAGATTTCTTCTCAATCTCCTGATCTGATCCTCCCCAAATAGCCCTCTATTTTCATTTTTAATTTCGTATTGACTCTTTTTCACATTTATTATGCTCTGTATCACTGAATAGAAAAAAAATAAACTTTTTACCTTTCACAATATTTATTCTGTAAGAAATGTACTCTTGACCTCATTCCATTTTGTTCTCTTTAATCATTTACCAGTGTTTGCTTCTACTACAACTTCGACCTCACTCTATATTGTCATTTTCAAGGGATCTATAAGTATATTTAGGTGTCCCATATTTTAAAAAAGAAAGTTCCTTCAATTTTGCCATTTCTTTTCTTTGGGAATTGTTATTCTTACTTTTGCTATTTGTTTATTTTATAATCTTTCAACTGCTTAAGGCTCTAGTTTTCCTGAAATTTTCCTGCACTCTTACTATTCAAATTAGTCTTGAAGAAATCACCAACGGCCTCTTTTTCACGAGTCAGCAGGCTTATTATCTCACTCATACATTTTTCTGGCCTTCTGTACTATTTTACTGCACTGAACACCCTTCATTTTGAAAAACCCTCTCTTTCTGATGTTACCATTTTATTCTATCACAAACCTTCAGTCCCTCTGAATATAATATTCTGTTCATTTATTAGTAAAATAGTAATGATTTTTGCTATGTGCCATACGCTCGAGAATAATTTAGTAGTAGACTAATAAATATAATCAGTTAGTATTATTACCTTCAGAAAACATATTAGATATGTCAGGCACTTCAGAAACACCTCTAATAAGACTATCATAGGTGTTAGGATATAGGAAGTGTTTCTGCTCAGAGACAACAGTTAAAATTATAGGAGTGGAAAAATACCTGGAATATGGGCACAGCATAATTTCCATGTTTGGGATATTTCAGATAGATATTTTGGATATGATGCTAATGGATTTTGTTTGTCTGTCTTTGCAAATAGCAATGTTATTTAAACAGCTGTAAACTAAAATCCTAAAAAAGCACAAAAATTTTAGGTTGATTCCATGTTTCTCATTCTATTCCATACCCAATATTTTGCCAAGTTTCAATAATTGTTTATTCCAATGTAGCTCAAATACATAGCTTTCTTTCTACATAGTTTCACTCTGACTCCTACTTAAGTTCAGACTCACATCATTAACTCCAGTCTATTTTTGTGATAAACTACATTAAAATTTTTGCATTTTTTGAGTGTTACATGAAGAGTCTTTCCAATGCATGCACTCAATGAACATTTGTTGAATTAACTTTGATATGTTGGAAACTGCAATAAATTTTGTAATGAAGAAGCTTAGACTATGCTCCTAGCTATGACACTGATGATCTGTGGGATTGACCTGCATAATCCTCTTTGTCCTACCAAATACAGACTCCATTCTTCTCCAATTTCTCCATGTTTCCAGTGAAACTGACCCGAGCGCATGATAGCATGATATCTGTCCTTTGGCTTTGATTTGGGTTCAGCCAATGAAAAGCAGCAGCATAAGACTGAAGAGCACTGTTGGTATTTTTCCCTTACTCTCCACTTTCCTGCGGACCTCTTCCCAAGGCCACGACTCTGTCAGGGGAAGGTAACCTTTGCCTTGTTCATTCAGGCCTTGCAGTTCTGTTACAAGTGTTGAGTTACTTCCACGATCCCAGTTGGCGTTCCTCAACCCTGCCTATATCCCTTTGTAAAAACGCCTTGGCTAACTTCGCTTCCATTACTCCACCTTTGTACATCATGTGCTTTCTCTGGGGATTTTTCCTATGCACTCATCTTGGACAGGTCACATAACAGAACACTTACTTGTAAAACAACACACTGTATCACTCATGGCACACACAGGATGCATGGTATACGAACACCCCACCCCTCCAAACTTACCCATGATAAATACTGCTAAGCAATCATTGCGGTTTTCTGATAATGAATCCCAAAATATGACTACAGAGAAAAAGAGTCTGTACAAGTATGGTTAAGTTAGAAATTTTTTAGATGAGGAGACTATCTTGGATTATCTGTGTGGGCCCTACATGCCCTCACAAATATCCTGACAAAAGAGAGGCAGAAAGATATTAGATACAAAAACACAGAGAGGAGAAGGAAGCAGCCACAAGACAAGGAAGACCAGGAGCAAGAAACAGACTTTTTCTTAGAGCTTCTGGAAGGCAGGCAGCCACACCAACACCTTCATTTCAGAAATAGGACCCCTAGAAATGTGATATATTTCTGTTGTTTTATATCACCAAGCTTGTGGTAATTCGTTACAAAAGCCTCAAGAAACAAGTACCATTACTGTATTCCTTCCTGCCTGGACTAGAAGAGCACTCAAAATCCATCTCAACTCACCCCTGTAGGCAACAGAAAACAATTTACTGGGAGGTAAATGTGAGATTAAACATTGCTATTTTGATTTTACACATATTTTTTTAAATTACTGTTGCTACCAAACCTTATTTAGTTTGAACGCATTTTATTAGTCTAAACTGAATGATACAGATAGTTTTTAATTAATTTAGAAATTAACATATATGTGTAATAGCTAAATGATAGAGTAGAGGCAAAGAGCTTATCACAGTCTCTAGTACACTCTTAAAATGTTAATTATTACTGTATTTGTTAAACCAATTATATCTAACAGGAATGAAATTGTTGAATAGAAAGACACAGCTAAGAGTTCAGAAAAACCCTGGCTGCAGGCTAAGCGGTCACTTTGAACTTTGGAGTCTAGTGGCAATATTTGGAATGCAAGGCAGGAAAGCTGACCAGAGAAAAGCAAGCGACCGTTTTTTTGTTTGTTTGTTTGTTTTCCTTTTTGTCACCATTTTATAAGCTATTCTTTTTCTATATAAGCCCATGGAGAGGTGGAAATATCTTCTCCCACCTTCAACATAAAGTAATCTTGAAGAGTTAGGAGAAGGCCAAAAGGAGCTTATGGAGTTGCAAGAGAACTTCTAGGGCTACATATGTTTTTCTTCTGTAAGAAATGGTAACATACACACTGACAGTAATGATTATACACAGCAATCTGGGTTAAAGTTGATCGTAGAGACCACAGGGTACTGGAAAATGCTTGTACAGTAGCACCCCTTATTTGTGGTTTTGCTTCCTGCAGTTTCAATTACCCATGATTAACCATGGTCCTGAAATACTAAATAAACTTTGTATAAATAATGCATAAGTTTTAAATTGAGTGACATTTTGAGTAGTATGATGAAATCTCATGTCATACCTCTTTGTCGCATCCAGACACTACCCCCCAATGAATGAGTCACATACTTAGAAGCTATCTGGGTTATGAGATTGACAGCTGGGTTATCACATGCTTGTGTTCCTGTCACCCTTATTTTACTTAGTAATGGCCCCAAAGTGCAAGAATAGTGATGCTGGCATTTCATATATGGCAGAGTGAAGCCATGAAGTATATGTATGCATAGGAAAAATGTATATAAAACTTTCATTTTGTTCTATATAAAAGTCAATTTCTTTAAGGATTATTTAATCTGTTGGGTAAGTCCTGATTTCAGTTCATCTATAGTTTATCAGCTCTTACTAAACACAGAGTCCCTCTCCAGTAACCTATTAAATAATTTCTTCAAATCATAATAATTACTGCTACCTTTTGTTTAGTTGTGCCTAAGACAATACTATTTGTTATACGTATGAACTCAGTTCTCAGGACAATCTTGTCTAACAGATATTATTCTATCAATGAAATGATAAAGAGACAAGTTCAAAAAGGATAAGCAATTTGCCAAGATCCTAAAGTTAGTAAGTGGCCAACCTGGGATTTGGGTCTGGTTCTCATTGTATATATGACCAAGGCTCTCTCTACTAAGTTGTCTCTTCAGGGATTTATTGTCAGTTAGGTAACCAGGTAGACCCAGCCGATTTTGTGGTAATTATTCTAGTGTCCTAAAAGGTATTCTCAATGATAAAATTAACCCATTAATGGAATATATGTAATGTGAGAGATTCTCAAAGGTACTAGCTATACCTTTTTATTTTTTATTTTTTGGATAAATCACAATTTATCCAAGTTATGAGCACAATTTATCCACAACTATGTAAAATTAATCCTCTAATAATAAAATGCTAAATGGCTTTGCAGTAAGGGACAAAGACAAATGGATGTCTTTATTCTCATTTCTTCACAGGAGAATTGGGTTTTAGGAATGCTTAATCAATAATTTTAAAAGTTCAATTTGATTTAAGATAAATAAGAATAGTAATTTTGGTAATAGCTCGTATTTAATCACTTAGAACTTTATGATTTTCTGTTTTATATATTTTATGTAAATAATACTCAATTCTGTTTTTCTAGATACTGCATCTTCTTTAAAGGAAGACATTTACTATGTTTATAGTTTGCAAGAAATATCTGTTAATGGCAATTATATCAAAGGCATATACTAACAAACAACAGCATATAATTAGGGACATCTCCCTGAATACCTAATAAAATATCTCACAAACACACTGCTGGTAAAGGAGCAATTGGATGGTGTTCTTTATGATTCAGTCAAGATAAAATAGTGAGTGATTTTAATTAAGTTTTCCATTTTTTACTTACCCGTCTCATGCTCATACAGAATAATTCATATAAAGAAATCATTTGTCCTATCATTTATTTTATTCTTATCTCCTCTACCTTCTATAATGAATTTAATTATTATCATCAGATATATTGAATTTGAAACCATGATTTATATGCAAGTTCTTATATTAAATATTCATGGCAATATTATTTTAATATTCTACACCTATCTGGATGTCAAGGGCGTTCTGTTAGAGGTATTAGGAAGTAAAATCCTGCATTAATGTTATTTACACAAGCAAAGTAAGTTATGATAAACCCTTAAAGGAAAGTATATGGTATCACAAGGACCTCTACTGCTAAAGTTTTTTGTTTTTTTTTTCAGGAAGATATGAGTCAAAAGAATGTGCGGCTACTGCTAGACACACACTGTGAGGGGGTTAGAAAGTGGCAGTGAAAGAAGGAGTAGCTCATAAGTCTCCACAAGAAGATATTGAATCCTGATGTGGCATTTGAAACCAGCCATTGAAAAATTACCAACATTTTAGAAATGAAATGGTAGCTTGGACATCAATTAACTCAGGAAAGGTTCATTCATTGTAATTATATTCATCATCAGCAACCTCAAACATAGTGCCAGGCACTAGAGTGTTATATGTTACTGTATAAATAACTGTATACAACTAACAAATATTTATAAGGAATAGTTAGTAATTCTTTCATTCAAACTCATATTGACTGAGGATTACTTTGTATATTTATGAGTACAAAAATTAGAAAGATACATAGTTTACTGTTAAGTAGTTAATATCCTAGAAGTCTTTCAGATTTACTAAAAACAGGTTATGAACTTTAATCATAATTGTGATAAATATTATAATGTAAATCTCCTATAATAATTCACTGAAGACAGAGATTAACTTCTAACTGAAAAATAGATTACAAAAAAACAAAAGCTTTGTTGAGGAGAAAAATCTGAATATAAATATGAGTATGTGGAAAGAACCTGTTATAAATGAATAAAAAACATGGGTGGGCGGTGCGATGAGGAGTCACACAAATGTCTTCCAGAGTCTCCTCTGTCTCATGTGAGAAGGAGCAAGTCATTTGCACTGGGGAGCCTCAGGATCCTTGGCCATATTCGGCAGGGGATCGATACGGCTCCTGCTGTGCAATCACAATTTCACATAATATATACGAAAGGATCTAGCACAGGGGCTGTGCATTACAGTTGTCCAATGTAATTAGTATTCCTTTTTCCTAAAATTAAAATTGGGAAAGTGTCTTGCATGGGGAATACAAACAGATCAGTTTACATGCAGCATCCAGTACAGGACAGAGAATAAGGAGTAAGGGGAAAAAACCTGGAAGATGGGCTGAGACTGGGGCTTGGAGGAGTTTAAGTGATAGGCTGACAGTTGAATTTTATTCCAAGCAAAATGGGGATGAACGTTCTTGACCAAGACACTCAACTAACTTGGCAGCACTGGCCCAGGATCAATCACAGAGGAAGGGGCTGACTGCCAAGGGATTGTTTGGGAGCCTGCCGTCCATGAGTGAGGTAATGCAGTCCTAGTGCACACAGCGCATCCTGAGGAATCTGAAATGAATGCCTAACTTCCCAAAGGCAGACACATTTTTCTTTTTTGGATGAGCTAAACTATCTAACTCTTTTTTTTTTTTTATTATATTTTTTTCCATTACCATTTAGTCTTCTTATATACCCTCTCCCCACAATTACAACATGATGTCCGTGTCCATGAGTCCTTTCCCCTTTTTGCTCAGTCCCTGCACCCCCACTCCTTAGCTGTCATCTGCTCTCCATCTAGGAGTCTGTCTCGATTTTGCTTGTTAGTTCAGTTTGTTCATTAAGTTCCGTATATGAGTGAAATCATATGGTATTTGTCTTTTCTGACTGGCTTATTTCACTCAGCATAATTTTCTCCAGGTCCATTCATGCTGTCACAAAGGGTAAAATTTTTCTTTTTCTTTTTCTTTCTCTTTTACACCCAAGTAGAATTCCATTATGTAAATGCTCCATAGTTGTATCCACTCAACTACCGATGGACACTTGGGCTGCTTCCATATCTTGGTGACTATAAATAATGCTGCAATGAACATAGGAGTGCTCATGTTCTTTTGAATTAGTGTTTGGGGTTCCTTTGAATATATTCCCAGAAGTGGGATCACTGGGTCAAAAGGCAGATCCATGTTTAATTTTTTGAGATATCTCCACACTGCTTTCCATGGTGGCTGTGCCGACCTGCATTTCCACCAACAGGTGCAAAAGGGCTGCCCTTTCTCCACATCCTTGCCAGGCAGATACATTTTAATATTGTCTTGGTACCTAGTAGTTGTATTCATGAACAGCTTTCCCAGTGTAGGTACAGTGACTTTTGTCTGTGGTCTCTATTAATTATTGCTGTTATTTTTCTATCTCTACCTAGAAGGATATAATAAACTCTGTGGCTATTCTACTAGTCATTCCTACTGTCATACAGTATTTTAAGCTTCCAGAATTGTTGAAGTCCCTGTGTAGTTATTATCTAATTTTAAAATTCTGATGGCCATGACCTAAGTCTTCCCTCTAAAAACCAGACTGAACTGAGATGGGAACGATTCTAGAAGCCTAAATGTAAGATCATTTTGAGAGTTAAAAATAAAAATTTAAAGTTAGTATTCATGATTATGAAAATTTTGAATTATTAGAAAATGTTTCTGTGGCACTTCAACTCTCAATATATGTTGCTTCAGTTTGTTTCATCAAAGGAACCAGAAAAGTATTATTTATGATAACTCATAGCTTACTTAAATTAAAAGTGAAATAATTCATATATTCAGAGAAATTATGCACCAAATCTTCTAATAGTATGCAAAACCTACTCATAAGAGATAAATTCTTCACTTTTTAGGCATTTCAATTAAATTTTATATAAATTAATATTCATGGGTATGTACTGGAACATCATAACCTAAAATTTATTTCAATTTTTAAAATCATAGTAAAGAGAAAGCAAGTATTGGAAGGGTCTTCTAAACTGATTGCAGTGATTTTTAAGTGCAAAGTATGCAATTAAATGTTAGGTCTGATTAAAGAAGCAATGAACTTGAGAATATTTGCAATATCAGTAGAGTTATGGTGCTTTTTAACATTAAGGCATTTTTGCACATCTAATATATTTTCTATGAAAATGTTCTGGAAATATTTAAATATTTCAGTACTTCATTTAATAGTTATTGAATGACTTCAGATAACTGTGAAAATAAATACCTACAGATAGTTGGGTTCTGAGCTAAGAGTTTCTAATGGAACAGGTACTTTTTGGAGAAAATATAAAATAATGAAATTCATTTGACCAAAAACACAAAGATTTACTTAGCTTTCATATGTATCCAGACATATTCTAAAAAAAAAAAACAACTTATATATCACTTTTATCACCTGATATTCATAAAGTTTCATTTCATATTTTTCATGTTCAGCCTCAACACGGATTTAAAAATTGTTATTTAGTGATTATATGGTACAAGTATGTTCAAATAGTACCATTTTATTGTGGAAATTTGATGGAAGTGAATTTGGATAACTTTTTAAAATTTCATAAAAAGCTATGTTAAAAAAAATTAGTCAATTACATGAAAAATAATGAACATTAATTGAAATATATTTTAAGAATTATTTATAAATTACTTATCTATCCAAGATCTTGGAAGTTGAATACAATAAATTACCTTCCCTGGATAAATTATGTTTTTATATTTTAAGACATATTATCTAAAACAAATTCAAAATAAACTATATTAAATAATGTACCCATATAAAAAGTTATGATATAGTGATTACTTGTAACAAATAAATACTTGTAGGATTATATTTTACTTCCTTTAAATTAAAAAAAAAAGGAAATGAAATCTGGAAAAATATTTCTGTAGCTATGACATGTTAATACAAACACTGTAATTATTGAATAGAAAGAATAGAGAAGGGCCACAGGGGTTATTTTTTGTCAATTATACTATTTAACAGTATCTTCAACTTGTTTAAAAGTTCAAAAATATTCACTAGAAATAAGAAATATATTATTCTTTTGTATTTGTCTCTTGGTTTCTTTTAATAATTTATTTAAAACAATTTAAAAGGTAATGTAAGCTTCTATTTTTTTATTTGGCTATGCATTTCCTCAAGAAGAAGAAAAAATGCACTGTGAAAAGAGAGATAGTATACTGGATACTCTCCTTTCCTCATTAATTTAAAAGTAATTGCAAGAACAAAAACCATGCCTATCGTGCATGTATGAATGGCCTCAAGGAAAATCCAATTACAAACTTGCATGTTCTGAACACACATAGCCTGCATATTTAATTCAGGTGTAATTCCAAAGGAAACATCTCTTTGGTTTTGTTAAAATCACAATACATTTCAAATGAGGCAGTAATTGTTAAATATTTTAGGGTAATTTCTTGGCATTTATTTATTGGATTGTTTACAATTCATAAGTCCACATATAGAACATGCAATGTTAAGTATGTGGAATTCATTGGGTAAATAATCACTTGTACATTCAAAGATAAATATGTGCATCAAGAACATAAGGGTAGCGTACCAATATGTTTAGAAAACAATGTAGGTAATAAGTGCTCGGACTCATAAATTTAACATGTGTCCATCAAATGTGTAAGTCTCTGCAAAGTATACGGAAGTTAGTTTATTTGATTTATCCTTTCTTTCTGGTTCCCTGGAAAGGGTGTGACAAATTGTTATTGAGAACATGTATCAAAATATATTTTGAGCGCTAGACTAGTTTTCTCTATTACCAAATTTTAAACTATTGTCCAGGATTTTGACATTTAAAGCTTAAAATTATATGTGAGAATAAGGAACACAAAAACTGTACTTTACAGAATTTTGCACTTAAAACCTATATAATTTTATTAACCAATGTCACCCAATAAATGTAATTAAAAATAAAATTATCTGTTATAAAAAATATACTCTATGTTTAAGAACTGATATAGAAAGCCTTAGATATGAGTACATGCATCATGACTTTAATATATATTTAATACATTTTATGTTTATATGTATATTAAATCCACTTATTTCATCTTCTTCCTCCAACTAAAATATATAAACAGATCAATTTATATTACCTCTTAAAATATTTTAGCCTTGCTTTTATGGTAGTGCTTATAGCTTTTTTTTTTTACTATATGAAGTGAAAGGTTTTCACCATTATGTTCTATATTAATAATAATGTATCCTTAAAATTATAATGATTAGGTTGTAAGACAAGCCTATAAACTTACTTATAAAACTAGGGAAAAAAAAAACTTGTTCAGATATAGAAATAAATTCAATTATACAAAAATATGTTAAGGCTACATGTACTGAACTTTCATAACTAAACAAAATTAACTGATTAACAAATTCTACCAACATTAATTTATTCATAGTTAATAGCAAAATAATTTACATTACCTCTAAGGATTCAATTTCTTTGAAATTACAATATTTTAGTATTAACTTAGAAATCCAATAAATATTAACTTATTTAATTAAATTTGATATGACCTTTAAAATTTCGAGAAATTTATATCAAAATTTTTTCTGCTTTGTTTCTATTTTCTCTTCATCCCATTAAATATAATGAAGTAGAATTTAATGAGTAAATTTTTTTAAAGCAATAAGCCAACACAAAATTAAAATAAAAGGGAATTGCTTTCTAATAAAGGTACAATATTCAAAAGACAAATAGGAAGATATTACTAAATTTGATTTAAACATTTATAAACATTATAAAGGCATTAAAAGCCAAGTGACAATGAGGAAACATATTTGCAACACTCTAATTTTAAGAGTTAATGTCTCTAACATATGAAGAAGTTGTAGAATTTAGGAAGCAAAAGAAAATCATTAAGAAAGTATAGGTCTTGAAAAAATGTCACAGAAAAATGGACATAAAACTACACAGTCTCATTCACAATAAGAGAAATGGATGTTAAAAGGACAATAGAAGTATTAAAAATATTAGATATTGGCCTGGCCACAACTGTTTTGTTTATAACCACATCTCAGAATATTTCCTTTTATTTCTGCCCAAGTCCAATCCTAGAGAATGCAGGTAGGACTCTACTCCTCCTATAACACACTCCCCAGACCACATGTGGTGACAAAATAGTAGGGATTTCTAGAGGATTGTATGAGTCTATTGTAGTTCCTTTGTAGTTGCTGAATAAAGGAGCTCTATGAATTCGAAACCACAGTAAACCAAGAATATGGAGCATATATTTGCCTTCACCTTGGCTTTAGCTGTTCATTTCCCACACTGAATATACTATACTGAGTCCCATCTGTATTGATTGAAAACCAGCAGTTCCAAACTCATCTTGCTTATTTATTCAGCTAATAATTTGGGGGAGATGTTAGGACTTGAATTGTGTCACCCCCCCAAAAAAAAAGATATATTGAAGTCTTAACCCCCAATATCTCAGAATGTGACTTCCTTAAAGTAGCAATATTGCAGATAAAGATGAAGATATAATAAAAAGATGGGCCTCTAATCCAATATAACTGGTGTCTTTATTAAAAGATGGAATACCGTGTGAAGACCAAGGACAAGAGTGATGCATCTACAAGTAAAGGAATACCTGGGGCTATCTGAAGCTGAAAAGAGGCAAGGTAAGATCCTTCCCCAAAATCTTCTGGGGGAGCATGGCCCAGCCAACACCTTGATTTTTGAGCTTTTAGCTTTCATAATTGTAAGAGGAAATTTATTTTGTTCTTTTAAACAAAACAGCATATTAAAATACCATCTGTTTTCAAATGGGGAAGAAATCCAAAGATTTGATAATGTCTTGTTTTCTATTACATAGGCCATAGGGAAACAATTGGTGGAATAAATTACTGGAGAAAATTCCAAATAACACAACCTCTATAATTGGTAATCTGAGTTTACTTATAAAAATTACAGATGTAATTTTTGACCTGGGCATTTTACTCCTTGAAATATATCCTACAGATGTACCTTCATACATTTGAAGTAACATAGGTTCTTTATCATGACATTCTTTGTAATAGCAACCGCCTTCTAGCAATAAGGACATGTTAAATAAACTTGTATAATAACATCTTCTGTTATAGAAGATTTTGGAGAAATATATGTGTAGAGTTTGCTATCCAGAATATAAGGCAAATACAAAAATAAAAAAAATAAAACTTGAAGACTTAAAACTGCAATCTCAGCTTTGAAATTATTATGGTTGATATTGTCCTGGGTTAAGATCTTAAGCCAGCAAAAGCTGGGCCAATTCAAAGGAAAATCACAATGATCAGTAGTAGACTATAAAATAGGGCAACTAACCGTCTTAAAAGTTTCTTCTCATTTAAAATATGGTTTCAATTGAAAATTAAACCATGTCTGTGATATCATCAAAGATATTCAAGTTGCAGGCAAATAGAATTTCAAGTGCCTTGCAACTGGATGTCTTCCCAATAAGACAGTCTTACAGATTTAGAGACTTGTTTGTGGGTTATGTTACATAAATTAACACGTGTTTTCTGTTTTCAAAGGACATAAGCCTATGATCGCATTACCTGAGTGATTGTCTGTACGCATAAGCCTCACTTAATCCTCTCTGCAGCACTGCCTCCTGAGACTCAACGGTTTGACTGAACTAAATGGCTGAGTTGGGGAAGAATGGGGTGGTATGTGGGCCTCACTTTAAAATGGGTTTCTCTTTTCTATCCTAATGGCTTGGACAGAAAAGGCCCAGAGGTCTGAGAGGGGGAAAACCTAAACTATTTACCTCAGCCCAAACTAAGTATAATGGGCAAAAGGGTTTTGGACAGGTGAGATGTGCCTAGCACACCTTCTTACAAAGAAGCCCTTTTTTTTTTTTCTTCCTAATATGGAACATTGAAAAATTAATCCCTGCCTTTTGTCATCTAGTAGTTATGGATTGAATGATGTCTTTTAACCCTTTTAGCCAAATCTGTTGCCCCCAGAACACAACAAGGACACCAGCCTGTTAAACCAAGCACACCGTTGACCGGAGACAGCCAACTGACCTGGAGTCTGCACAATCCTTCCCCATGTGGGAAGGCCACCCTCCCCTCCACACCCCCACTCTTATTAGGGTTTTCTGGACCCAAGGGTAGGTAGGACGATGACCATGTCCAGCTTGAAGCAGCTAGAGGAGCACGAGACCTTCACCCATTGTCCTTTACAAGATTACAAAGGGTCCTAATAATTGAGAGGGGGGGGATAGTTAATTTTTATGAACCAGGGGTATGGACTTGGGGGGGATTGCTGGGGGAGGGGGGGTGCTGGGTGGAGGGGAGCAAGGGGGAGAAAATTGGAACTGTTGTAACAATATAATCAATAAAAAACATTAAAAAAAAGAGCTTCTGTTATACTAAATATTAACATAATAATATTTTCTAACTATGATTTTCTTTTAGATTTTAAAAGGTATCCAAAGAAAAGGTATATATTCCTATTCCCTAAAGTAACTTGTTCTTTTCTTGAATTCTTCCCTTTGGTTCGCTTTTTAATTAAAATTCAATATCCGCCTCTAGAAAATGTGTCAGTCTGAAAATAATTTTCAAGAATCAGTGTGAAGAAAAACATAAGAATGACACGAAGTCTAAAGACATAAATCTAGTTAACATTTCAAGGACTGGGAAGTAAATGTCCATATGTAATTTTCTTAAATCAACCCAGACCCAGTTCAAAACAAATTTGTGACCCTTCTGAGTAGCCCTTATGGCTTAGCTATCAGCATATTCTTCCCCCTTCATACTGTCCTCTTCCAAACAGAATTACTTTCAGTCAGTCCCAACTTTTAAGCCCCAGAAGCAGCAATCTGGTTAGGTATTGATAACATAGAATGGTTTGTAACTCAGATTATATATCAAAATGACTAGGTAAATTTTTAATTATGTCAATGAAAAAAAATGGGAAAATCTATTTGGAGTATTGCCCAAACTAAATTCTAAATTGATCACTTATGAAAAATACCCATCATGAAGCCATTAGATAGTTATGTTCAAAATATCCGTTTTAAATTTAGTCCTATTAAAGTCATCTGAGTTCAATTACCAGAATGGAGTGTCTGATCAATGTGGCCACAATGGTTAGCATTCACTTCCAAACTATTATTATGAAAAGTATTAATTGGGTCAATAAATATAATGTCTAATTATTGATATATGATTTTGAGGTGTGAATGATGTTATTAATTTTTGAATATACACTTATTCTGCTTTTAGAAAAGAAATGTTTGGTAAAAACATGGGATGAATATATAGTTGAAATAGTGAACTCTTGAAGCAAAGATGAGTTCTCACACTAAGAATGAGTACATTTTCCAGGTAATTTACACTAAGATGTCTATAGGAAGAGGTTACTCATTTAAACTAAAATTTTCCAGGTACATTATGGGCCAGGAGAAGAAAAAACTTAAGCTCTTTTTGAAACTTTCTCTACAATAATGATAATAATCTTTAAGTAATATAGTTATTTTCACCAAAGATGATCCTAAACACTTAAGAAGGAGTAATTGACTGCATGTTCCCTCTAAGAAGCACTCATGGGGTCTGTTATCACATGGTACTAGAAACAAAATGTTAAAACTGCAAAAATTTCTAGACGTTGTTATTGAGCAGATGGATAAAGATATTGGTTATCCCTATATAGAATTGCAACTCTCATGATAAATGAAGTGCCTCATTTAATTATTCAAATAGGCTCTTTGATTTTGATCAGAATTAGATGAAAAGTCACAAGTTACAATTTTCAAATTATATATGGCAAACATCTGTCTCTCTGCCAAAGAGGTAAAGGATGAGGGAAGGAGGACAACTTCATTTAATGTATGAGGCTCTTCTTAATTTTTTTCCTAACTTATCTGTCTGGTTTTATCCCTTGTCACCTCACCCAATTAACTACATTTCCAGACAGGCTTTGGGAGGCTACACTCAGACATACCAGGCTTTCCATTTCACCATGCTGTCGCATGTGAGACTGTCTTACTATCATTCAGTTGATCACTGACAGACTGTCTTTCTCATCCACTGAGATATAATTTAAACATCACTTCTATTGTGAGATCATCTCTAGCTCCTGTGGGCAGAGTAAACACACCAGTCTCTAGGCTCCGACAGCGTGTCATGTGCACCACTATTATAACACTTACTATACTCGTTTCTCACGCTCTACTCTTAGGTCTCCAAAGCAGAGGGCGTCTAATACCTTTGTGTTTTTCCAAACCAACACAGTGTTTGCCACTCATTTTTTTGATGAGTTGAAAAATCTTAGATATATGAACCAAATAGACTCTAATACAAATCCTGCTTTGAAATACATATGTTGTGTAACTTTAGCTGAATCGATTAACTAGGTCTGCGTGTCCTTGTTTTAGGGTGGCATTATAATATCAACCTTGGTGAAGTTCTGTAGGATGTGAGTTCTTTGTATCTTGAAGCATAATGCCTGGTATGTTTTAAACATCCAGTGAATGACTGTGGCCAAAGGATCCATGAAGTTAGCAAATGAGATACACAAGGATGATTGAGGCATTTTGAAATGTATAAGGGATTGAAAGAGGTCAAAGGAGATGATGGAAAATCACTAGGAGAAACACATGAGGAGTTTTAGAACAGTTTAAGGACCAGTAGAAATGTAAAGATCCTCCGAGTGGATAAAGAAAAGTGTTTTTGGCACAATAATGAGGTCTTTCTCCATGTTGACACTAGTGGGGGGCTGGGGAATCTCCTCTTGTGTTGAGCATGAATGGAAACTGGCAAGGTTATTTTAACAAAAAGTCAAGAATGGTAGTGGTAAAAAAATCAAAGCAGTAATACGCTGGATGGTAGTGACAAGAAGGTAGGTGAAGAATTTGAAGTTATGGATGATGGGTCATGAAAATAAAGCAGGCTCTGGCAGCTAACAGACTTAAAAAAGAGAGGAGGCTTAGGAGCTCTGAATTAGGCCAGGAAAATATTTAATGAAGTGTGGGAGTAAGATAAATGTTAGGAAAGGTCACTGTAGTCAAACGCTGGAAATCTAGAGTTTGATTTCTCAGAGGTAGAACCATTTTTATTAAGACAAATCTATCTTATCTAGGGATAGTGCAATGAATTCCCTGTCCCCTAAGTTCAGCCAAACCTAAGCAAAATGAGCTCAAATCTTAGCCTTTTTGCATCTCTCTAAAGTTTCTATTTTTATTAAGCTTTCTGTCCTCTGAAGCACAAAATATAGTGCATCACATTATTCCATCTTACATTCTTTCAGGCATATTAACATCCCCCATTACATACAGAGGAAGTTAGCATGTTAAGTCAGATTTATGTACTTGACCCCCGGTTTGCACAGTTTATGTTGCCCAGACATAGGTTTATTTGTTGATATGTGGTGTTGCAAGAGGACCACTGTTCTGATCCCCCTTAAAGAAAGGACCAGTTGTCCCAGCATGTAACATTGCCACTGGCAGACTGCCTTCTGCCGACATACCCTTCAGAGATTTCCTGAGCTACATAAGACCACTTCACTCAAGTCTTCCCAGGGTGACCCACATCTAATAGCTGCTGGATGCCAACTCAGGAAAACTTTCATGGCTCATTTTAGCTCCAGGTCTACCAAAGGCGTCAGGCCAAACTGTTATCCGGACTGATTTATGTCTGTCCAGTTCTTCACCCCCAACACACACACGTATCAGCTCCCAAGCTTTTGATTCCAAGGTCATTTCCAAAGAACATTCCACATAGTAAATTCTATCTTAGAGTATCTTTCCTGGGGAATATAACCTGTAACATAAATCATCTGAAAATAAGCTAAGCAATAATTTTCTTTTAGTAACATTTTGACATCATATATAGAATGCCTACCAATGTAACCGAGAAACTTTTATTCATATTTATTACTGTCTCCTCTGTGATGCCAGGAACTACAGTGTAACCAAAACAGACCTGAAACCATACATTAGAAATCTAGTGTATTCATAGAAATGGCGAAAGCCATATAAGAGTAAAAATAATGATAATTTAGGTTTTGACACTTTTTAATGAATAAATTACTTTAAAAAGAGTTTTCTCTTTTGTATATTCTCAAGCTGCACGAAGTGACTGAAGAAAAACAGTACAATTCAAGACTGAAATATGATAATATTATTAAAAATGTGGCAGTCATACAATCTGCTGAAACATATCCAGTTTATAAAGACTTTATTGCCAACTAAGTTGCAGTTTCCTTATTGTCTTTTAGAGAAGTTTTTTTTTTTTTTTTTTTTTTAATATATCCAGAAAGTAGTTTAAGTTATAGCCTCAGGAAATCTATCTTATCATAAATTTGTCTAAGAATAGGAATAACTCAAATAAAATGGGCATTTAAAAGGTATAATATCTTTTCCAGTAGAACTTTTCATAAAATACCGTAATAATCTGTCTAAAAGTTGTAAGCACAGGCCTGCCTGGAGAAGACGATTAGTCAGACCACTTGGAGAATTTGCACTATGAGAATCATTGTGGTGACTGCAAAAGATTATTTAGTGCAACCATTTTAAAGTGTAAAAGATAAGATGACTGGCAAGTCTAGAATTCTAAAATAAGAAAGCCATCACGTCATTGTAGAAGCCTGTTTTCCCAGATTGTTGTGAAATGAAATATACAACGACTGGCAGTTTTCCTAATATGCTGCCGTTGTTGAAACACCAATGACTTAGTAACGTCTCTTGGGCAGTCTAAATGCAGATATCGACCACTTAAGTTTCCCTTGGGGTTTTAGCAGCAAAGTAACACTGGGGTTTAAGAAAAGACATTAAGTCACTGATTCTTGACTGTGTATCTACACTTCAGAGGGATTTCGAATTCCCCAATATTTAATAAAAACCATGTTTGAACATGTATGTGCACTTTTTATGAGCAAAAAGTCCATAGCTTTCATCAGTTCTTTCAAAAATTAAAAAAAAAATGAGAACCTCTGCTTTGAACTTTTTATTTCTTCCTATAAAAAAAATATTAAAAGAGCATAAAAACATGACTAGTCATGTTAATTTCAGCTACATTCAGCTTTCCATTAAGGAAATACTCTTTGAGCTACCAGACTCACAAAAAAATGATTTGTTCTTTTTTTCAACTATCAAGTCAAAAAGATTTGATGTTTTAACATTTAGATTCCTTTTGCCAGAGTCATCCAGTTGTTAACTGTGTTCTTTCACCGTGGCAATCTTTATACCTCCATAATCTGTGAAAACCTAGGGCATCATAAATATTTTGGGAGCTATTAACACTAGAGTTGGCAGTGGCACTGCCGACCGTCATTTTTAGACAATTTATATCAGGCATATTATTTCCTATAAAATGTTTCTTATACTTCAAACAGAGAGATAATTTTTATCCAAACATTTTTTTAAATTAACCTATGAGGATAGTCCAAGAAGCACTTCACTTTTAACTGTAACCTAGCAGGTAGATATTGCCTTAGATATTTCTCCCTCCAGTGACTGTGTGAGGGTATAGCGCTAAACTATTTCTTAATACAGATGCCCCTGGTCCTGCTTGCTTCTGGGTATGGGTCACAAGAATATAGGCGTGGGAGTCTTCTCATTGTCAATGAACCATAATTAATTTTCAAACATCTAATGCTGTTTCTTATCAGTGAAACTTTCTCCAAAATGGTTTGAGATCATTTCATGGATAAAATTAGAGAGTACATACTCTCTCATTGTACTTTAATGAGCCCATTTTTAAAAGATTTTACTTATTTATTTTTAGAAAGAAGAGGAGGAAGGGAGAAAGAGAGGGAGAGAAACATCAATGTGTGTGGTTGCCTCTTGTGCACACCCCCAACTGGGGACTTGGCTGGAAAACTGGCCTGGGACCCACGCATGTGCCCTGAGTGGGAATTAAACCAGTCACCCTTTGGTGTGCAGGCCGGTGCTCAACCCACTGAGCCACATCAGGTAGGGTTAATAAAGCCTATTTTTTAAAAATGGTTAAAAATGACTCATAAGATTTTTATATTTAGATTCCTTATAGAACTTCTGTTTATAATGATAGATTAAGTACATGAATTTTCTGATCCTTTCAAACATTCCACTAAAATGAAAGTGAAGATATTTGAAAAAAAAAACAAAGTCAAAATATAAAGAGAATTGGATAGAAAATAATAAATGAAAAAAGCAAAACAAAAAATTCAGGAAAATGAAGGTAGTAAAATTCAGAGAGCAAAATAAATCTAAATGAGGGCAGCCAAGACTATAAAGGCCAGTTCATTCAGCAAAAGGTACAAAAACTGGAGACATTTACTACTACAGATCGTGAAAGTGAAAGGTGAGGGTGAAAACAGGAACAACAGTTAAAATCTGTATCAATAATAATTAGATGCTTATGTTTTCCTTATTTGGAGTAAGCACATGACTGCTCCTTCTCTTCCCAGAAAGAGACCAGATGTTTTCAAATGGAAAAATAAAACAAAAAAGTATTACCTTTAGGGACTCCAGGCATAGTGGAGACTGGGGGAGAGGAGGAGCTTTACTAAGAATAAATAAGTGTTTTTGTTTGTTTGTTCATTTTTTGTCTACATAGTAAACAGAAATATTTACAATTATCTCAAAAAATGCACAGTCAGGTGTATAATTTTTTCAAACAAACGATACATTTTCCCTGTAAAGATACATGGCTCTGGAGTGGGTAACTCAAACAAATAGTCGTATCCCTGCTCACCATAAAGCTCAAATCACCAGATGCTATAGGCTAAATGTATGTGTCTGCCATTATTCTTATGTTGACATCTTAACCCCTAATGCAACAGTAGTTATTGTGTGGGGGCTTTGGCAGGTGGCTAAGTGATGAGGGCAGAGCTCTCAGGGATGGCATCAGTGCCCTCGGAAGAGAGCTCAGAGAGTTGTGAGGACACAGTGAGAAACTAGCTGTCTCTGGAGGGACACTGCAGAAGGAAGAGGTTTCCTGCCACGTCTGGCATGTATTAGGAGGGGTGGTGTGTGCAGGTGTTGGGGAGCATTGAGAGAAGTCCACAGCTTGCATATGAGGACATTCAGTAGAGCCCTCCTCAGCCGTGGGCCCAGAAGTCAGTTGGTCCTCTGAGGCGTTGCAGCCTTGGGCATTGTCATAACTTTTACACAGCCCCTGACATGCAAACCGAGTCCTGCAGGCCTCCTGTCTGCCTGTGCAGGTGCTCCGACGGACTCTGCACTCAGCGGGCTGCTTGGACTCCAACAGCAAGCCCCCACGCGGCCTGCTGGAGGTCATCTGTCTGTCTGTACTCCCTCAGCACACAGCTGCCTGCGTCACATGCCAAATTCTTATCCCTTCTGCAAGTCTTTCCTCAGTCCCTGACCGGACTCCCACATTGAGCCCGTCCATACTACGAACTGCTAATCACTTGCTCCCCAGCCTGCACTCCACAGGATGTCTGTCGATTGCCCAAGAACTCCAAACCAGCACCAGCCTAGCTAACCCAGGAGCTTCTCTGCTCTCCTGTGGCCAAAACACATCTTCCGACACAAAGTCTGGGTCCCTCTCAGTTTATCCTTCCTTACGTGCTCTTCATCACCCCTAGGGTACTGGACATACAGAACTTCTTTATATTTTATAGTTAACTTGTTTTTGTACTTAATAATTCTTCAAATGAAATATAAAGTAAAATACGAAACCAAGAAGGAGGAAGATGTGGTGTCGTATCAAGGAGCTACAAGAGTTAACTGAATTAGAAGCAAAGGGGAATTCTAGGTGAGGGAAACAGGGCCCAGGGTTACTGCTGGGTCTTTGACCTAGACACTTGCTGTCCAGATTTGAACATGAGTGGGAAATGCTTAAGGATGGCAAGAGAGAAAACAAACAAACAAAAAAAAACTGATATATTACTTGAAGTATCTGACTTAGTGGAAAATAAAATAATTTTTGTAATTTTGGAAAGACATAAATATAGAGACATTAATATTTAAATATATATACTACTTAGAAAGAAAAACTAAGTTATCTATATAATGGGAAATTATGATATAAATAGGATATAAAAAATATGAGTGAAAATGGTAGAAAAGGATCTGAGAATGCTAAATCTTTATTTTCCATGTTAGAAAGTCAATAGATAACATGTATATCTGAAATTGAGAAATGGCAATATAAGCATATTTTTTGAGATATGGAGGAAAATACCAAGAGGCATAGCTAATAAAATCAGTTCCAGAAAACAAGACGCAGGGGGCAGTCAGAAGAACAAGGGGCTTTTTAAAAATCATTATTAGTTCGTAGTGTTATGTGCTTTATATATATTGGATGAATGTATATTTGTATATTTATATAGATACTATATATTATATCTATCTATATCTATACACACCTCTATGATTTAAAAAATTGAGAAAAATATCCCATTAGTTTTTTTATTATATAAGTAAAAGCGAATAATAACAAAAAAGAAAAAGTAATAAAATAAAAGAGAAAAATGGGGCTTTGTAGTTTGAAATAAAACTTTCTTCTGATCTCTTTGGCTGAACCAAATAGTATCCACTGTTGTCAGCAGTTATCTATTGAATTGCCTCTCTAGTCCCTCCCCTCCTTATGAATCTTAGTGTTTACTCAATGTTCACAGTAAAACCTCTGGGCTATGAGCAATCCTTTTGAACAAGGGTAACTTACCCTCTCATTGGATCTAGGGATAGGCATACACTCAAGAGAGGTCAATGAGAATCTTTCTTCCTCAACCCTGCTCTCCAGACTAGGAGTGAGTCGGGCACTTTATACACAAACTGGGTAGAAGCTAAGATGAGAGAAGTCTCTGTGGATCCTTAAAACCTTTAATTTCTTAGTTCCAGATTATTCCTGAGTCACAGCTGTATTCCTGCTATTTGGGTTACAGCAAATCACCATTATTGTTCAAGTGGGTGTGTTTAATTTCCTTTTTTGATTGAACTATTACAGAATCCCACATTTATGAAAAAATTCTTTCTACACTCTCAAGTGATCCATTAGTTCATGACAGTTTATGTTTTTGCCTTGACAAACTATAGATTTAGTGTTATAGTCTAACACATAGGTCGACTGATGTCACAAAGGCAAATTTAAAATGCCAGTTATCAGTGATAAAATGGAAATATATTATTACTTTCAGGAAAGTGTTATAGAGTAATCAACACCCTGAGAGAAAAAAGGAGGTTTGAGTCAACATATATGCTCATCATGGGTCATGGGCTCTTTCTAAATGTTAATTGAGCTTCTACGTATTCTGTTTCATATGACTTTTGAAATGGTGAAACTAATTTTATTCTTTCTTACAAGTATTTTGCCTTGAAATTAAGTCACTGTTCCTTATCAAATACTGACATGTTCCTAAATATAAGCACTTTTGAGAATGAGAATCCAGATGATAAATATCCCTTTGGTATCCTCCAAGGCCCTTTGTCCCTGAAAATTTTATGCTCTAATGCTGATTTGTAACTCAAATAGTTTAGGTGTATGCCAGTGTTCTCATTCAGCCTTATCAAACTCATAGTATAAAAAGACCTTGTAGTGCAATATCTCATCACCAAAAGGACAGTTCAGAAACATAGGATCATGCTTCAAAATGGCTTAGCAGGCAAATACACATTTTTAAGCAGACTGCTTGGTTGACTTACATATCAGAACTGTCTCGCATCAAGTCTTGATTGGCTTACAGTTAACCTTGAACTAACAGTGGCCTGTTAGGAATATATTTTATTTAAGGCATTGGAAATAATATCTTTTATTATTAACAGAGATTTCTTAAAACTTTCATTTACTATCCACATAATAACAATATGGCATATACACTACTCTTTAGAAATGGAAACATCACTGTATCTATTTGAATTGCTAATGGGAAAAGAAGACATGCAGAGAAAATTCTTAAATAATAGGAAGTTCTTAAGCATAGCCTTTCATTTTCTTATTGTGAAAAGTTGGCATTAATTATTCAAGTCTCTGTGCTAAAGTATGCTTTAAAGCTGGATGGTCTTTGTTGCTTTATTACCATGATAAATGGGAGAAAATTTATTCAACACACCTGGATCATGGTTAACAGGTTTTACATAAATTGTTTCTTTTCTGCTTCCTTGATATTGTTTTTAGTCTAAATCTAAAAAGGAGAAAATAGTTTATTGATTAAAATTGGCCAAGGACATGGGTCTTGTAATGAGATATATATTAAATTTACATCATCTTCATTCATAGTTGGAAATTGTATTCTACCTACAGAAAAAATAAAAAAAGACTATTGAAAAATACCTGGAACTAGGGGTCTTTTCAGATTTAACAGCGATTTCTGGTGGGCCACATTAGGGAAATACGAACATCCTCCCCCACGGCCTATCTACTGCAGTATATGCCATGTTGTATTTCTGACGCCTTAAAGTCAACCGAATTCCTGATACATGTCCTAGAATTGATTTCCTCTCAAGAGCGCTAAGTCATTGGAGCTGTCATTCACAGCTTATTCTCCGTTCTAAAGTGTGCCATCCTGAAGGGAGCATCACTCAAAAGATTCAGAAGGAATAGAGACTCTTTTCCAATGACATCCTGAATTCCTTTACATGTTTTAATAAATAATGGGTATTTTCACACTAATAACTATTAATTTATTATGTTGATTATAACCTTCCAGAATTAAAGAAAACACTATTTTATATTTATATAATAATTTATAAATAATAGAATAGTTTTTAGCATTTTTAACAACACTCAGCCATCTTTTATTATTTTGTTTTGCCAAAACAGAGATTACCCAGGGTGCCCATTGGGTTTCTGACTTATATATAGTTAGTTGAACTAGAATTTTGACCAAGGTTTTCTAAACTAAGAGTCTAAATTTAGTATTTCCTCTACATAAGAGTTCTCCTAATTAGTATTTATGACATTCTCATTAAAATATTAAAATGAACAGGGGGGCATTAAGAATAGTATAGGAAATGGAGAAGCCAAATAACTTATATGCACAACCCAAGGATATGAACTAAGGGAAGCAGGGTTTGCTGGGGAGAAGGGAGGTACCGGGCAGAAGGGGGCGAAGGGGAAAATTGGGACAACAGTAATAGCATAATCAATAAAATATACTTAAAACATTAAAATAAAAAAATAGAGTTATTCTAATTTAAGAAGTTTTAATAAAGTTTATAATGGACCTTTCTTAGATGCAGATGGTAGGTTCCTCTGAACAACAGATAAAACATTAATTTGATATCAATTCTGTTTACTTCAGGAGCAGTGGAAAGACTTTATGACTTATTAGTAAAGCGTTTTAATTTATTTTCAGTTAGAAAACTCAGCTAGCACAATTATGTACAAACTTTATAAATATCTTAATTTCCATTTGTAAATAAGAATGCTTTTTATTTAATAGCTACAAATGTCCATGAAGTACTTAAGTACAGATTTATTGTTTACTAAAGAAATGTGTACATATAATAAGATGATATAACCCAATTTAGAAGGAAAAACAATTCTTTAAAATAGCACTATTTTTCCTATAAGCAATTACTTCCAATGACAATTAGATTACCAACCAGAAGAACTGATTTATCTTTAATGAACCTGTTGACATTATTCATAGTTATCAAAAATATAAACTAAAAATATTGTCATGAACAGTATTTGAGCATTTTGTTTTTACAGTGTACAAAAGGACAGAGACTTTTTCAAAATATGTTCATACCTACAACCTAATAATGAGAGAATTTATGTCACTCCTTTGAGTGAGCATTTATGACCAGAAATTTTTAATAAAGTCATCCCAAAATTAATAATTACATTAAAGTGGGAACTAATAAGTTCTTGATTTTTAATAAAATATTTATAAACATTTTTAAAATAAACATATCAGAAACAAGAATTTTCAGCATTTAAAATAAGAAATGAGCACCTACATCTTAGAACTATATTAAACTTTAATATCATATTTTGAGAAATTTAATGTTCAATAAGTTATATGAAAATATTTGCACTTTCATTTATCCTCTCTTTATTTAAAGCAGTTTCCAAAAAAATAAACAAACAAAAACCACGCACACATAACATGGTTAAAACACACATCCATGTGTGTATGTGTGCACACACACATACGTGGCAAAAGCAAAATGAGGATAGACAAACTGAAACAAGGGTCAGTTTATTTAATAAATGCATGTGTTTTAGCTAAATGAATCCAAATACATTGGAAGGCCAAATAATTTTGGTATTCCTGTACTGGTGAAGTGTTCAAAATACCCCTAAAGACAACATGAACGATACTATTTTCTTCTACTAATTTCCTATCACACTGCCTCTGTTTCAACCTGATGAAATGTCCTCTTTTGTTATCAATTTCATGTGATCCTAACAAATTTCAGTAAGGTAAACCTATGCCATCGTCGTTATCTTTATAATCCTTAGGGCACACAGATAGCATGGGTCTTTGCACATAGTAAGCACTCCATAAAAGTCTAATGAAAAATAAATAAAGTAAATACATTTATCCATCCCTCCAAACGAAAAACAAATATTTTCTGAAAACGTACTGCTCAGTATGTGGATATTGTGGGAGTTACAATGTGTGAAGTAGTTATTAACTAAGACACAACGATGACCTCGTTGGGGATGCAAAAATAACGTGTAGGGATTATGTGTTATGCCTTAGTACATGTGTTATACATTTAGTAAAAAATTAGAGAAAAGGGAGTAATGTAGGTTGAAATTCACCCTTTTAAAATAAACATGTGAAAAACTAGAGATGTGTTTTAAAACATCTTTCTGCAATAGAATACTTCTCCCTTAATGAGAATATGGTAACACTTTCCATTAAGTGAATGAGTATTCCACATTTTGAAATTAATTTAGTTTTCATCTGAAAGGAACCTGGCTCATCGCTTTAATCACAGGAATAAAGACCTCTTCTGGCTTTACAATCAAACCCCTTGTGTTTGCAGACCTCCCCAAAAGCTCACACATGTTTCCTGCAGTTAATTTGCCACATGCTTGCTAGAGCTGACAATTTTTAATTTACTGGTCAGATTCACCTATTGTTTGCACGCATTATACCAAACATATTCCTGATTCACTACCTTTTTATTATGGGGATACAGGAAAATTACAGTGAGTATGACTGAAATCAAGTGGGCCCTAGATCTTAATTATTAATTGTCGAAAGAAAAAAAAAGAAAAAAAAATTACTGGCTCCCTTGGTTATTTTTTTTCTTTTTACCAGTAAATAAATAAAAAAAGGAAATTTACAGATCTCAAATGTTTCACTTTCATTTCCCCCAAATTGACATTCTCACCTAGCTGAGCAGCATTTCCTGCTATTATTAGCTGCTGGTCCAATGTCAGGTGACCAGTAATCTGCCAAACTCCTTGCTTCAATGAGCTTAGGGACTCCCAGGGAGCTCCTCCTATGCAGACGTCTGCTTACAACTTCTAATTATTTTTTAACAGATAATGGAGCATTTAGGTTCAGAGAGGTTAGATTAAATTTGCAAGTGGATCAAAACCCTAGATAAAATTGCAGTGTCAAGGATCACTGTAGAAAATCCTAGGCTTTTTAGTCTTGAGATAAAAAGCCTTAAGTAATTGCTTATCTTCTTTGACAAAATCATAATCTGACTACCTCAGAGGTGTTCATTTTTATTTTTAATCACTCTGTGCATGCAGAATTATATGTGAAGTTCAAGCTATGAGCATCAAAAACATCGCCTCTTAGGAGCTACAGCAGCATTACAAATGTTCCAAAGAATATCTTGGTATATCTTTTTGGAAAAACAAACAACCCATTCGTGTATCATGCATATTACAATTTATTGTTTTAACGGGTTAAAAGAAATATAGATATAGTAATCCTGTTAGGCAAACTGGTAATTATGGGTTTAAAATGCTTATGCAATATAATGCATTATAATTCTTTTTGTTTGTAGAAATCAGAGGATTTGTCTAGATTTTTGTCTGGTACAAAGTCATACGTACTTAATTTGATTTTTTATTCTGAGGGCAAGAATGAATGACATAAAACATCACATGAAACAGTAATAAATAAGAAGCAAATGGTGAGGTTATCCACATGGCTTTGAAGAGCAAGAATACCTCTTGAACAAAGTTTGAATTCAATGAATGCAACAGGCCACCTCAGAAACTCAGAAGAAAAACTTAAAAGAAATAAAACTCTATAAAGAAATTGCTACTTGTTTGATTACGTAGAAACTGCCTCTCACTTGGATGCTGGGATCGTTTGCAGGAGGCAGAGGAGTGGTGTGAGAAGCAGAAGATGTTGGAGCTGGATAGATTTCTGTCAAAACACAGGCTCTGTTTTCCCTTACTGGCTTTGGAATAAGAAAAATTATTTAAATACTACCTGTAAACGTCATTCTACTCACAAAATAGACATATTAATGCCCATCTTTAGATTTTCCTTTGTCTCAGTCTAGAGACAACAAAATTTTTATTTTTTTACTTTCTAATTTGTAACTTTGATCTATTTTACATATTAGGTCCTAGAAAATATATTTAAAAAACATGCCTGTTATTAATAGTTGTTAAACACGATCAAGAAGGACACTTCTCATTCTGGTTTTGGCTTGTCATTGATGTAAATGTGGTTGTCTAAACCCACCACTGTATACTGCACAGATCAGCTTTTGCAGTTAAATAAAGGGGAGGGAGAGTTGAATGCCAAGGAAACAGTACCCAAATTCATTCTTGCTTACATAGTATCTTTAATCTAGATGGAAATCGACCAGGTGTGATCCAGGATTGCTGACTCCTGTTTTGAAACACGAGCTTCAACTAAACATAGAGATCTGTTGCAATTTGAGGCGAATCTCTAACTGTCCATGTCAGAGGGACCTTTTACTGTGGCTGTGACGTAAGGATGATAATGGATGATGTAGAGGCAATGCTGACTGAGTAATGAGTCACGGAGTTAGATATTATTTGGTCACTGTGTTTAGTTCTGGACAGTCTATGCTTTGCAAATTATAGACACAAACCTGTTACTACTATAGCAGTGGTGTGGGGTAGAATGTGAAATGTTTTGATCATTTTGAGAAAAGTATAAGAAAATGTTTGAGATAGCCTTGTGAAGTAGTTACTTTTGAATTATCATTTCTAGCAATCTGTTAATTCTAATAGATGATTACTCAGTGGCATAATTAAATTTGGAAAGGTACATTAAAAATGTGATGGAGAGTATATTTACCATTTATTCACACACCACAGTGCAGTGAATATATATACATAACATATCACAAAATAACTGTAATATTAATAAAATATAATACATAATATTAATATATATTCACTCCATTGTGTAGATATATATATATATATACATATACATATGTGTGTGTGTGTGCATGTACACTATTTTAAATATCACTGCATATTAAGACTTTATTTCCTGAACCAAGTTATCGCTGTTTAAATAACTAAAGTCACTTTTGCCATATAATGCAAACTGGAACTTTATTCAGATGATCCTTTCATCCCACAGAAACAGTATTTTGTACTCTTAAATTTATAAACAGAGCATTAACAAAACCATCTATATTAAGGTTTGATATGTCTAAAATAGTTTGCTGATTATCTGGAAATTCTATGTCCTGGTCTTTGCTTGCTCTGTGGGCAAAAGCTTTCCACATAAATTTTATGAGTAATATGCAATTCTTCCTACTGATGCAGTCAAACTGAGTGGAGACATCTTCTTAAGCCATCAAAATTAGTAAATATCATTCATACTGGAGTCAGAAACTACACCTGATCAGCACAGTTCTCTTCCAGCTTATAGTGACAGAGTGATACATTCTTTAGTAGTGTATGAAATTTATCAAATGGTAGAGTTGGAAGAGCTGGCAAATACTTACAATATGGAAACAATGTCTTTAACAGACTACTTATATCCATTCATCAAATTTAAATCCTGGGACAATGGACTATGTGCTCTTGAAAAATGTCCTTTTATTCACACAAATTCCAGAAATGTTTTGGAGAAACAGAAGCAGAGAGCTAATCAGAGAAGACCCTGTTTTGGATTATGTAGTCTCTTTTAGGTGCTTCAAGGGAGAAATCAAGCCTGTTAGAATGCAAAACTTGTCAAGTACTTGGCCTATTTTCAAACTTTTTAGTATCCCCTATGATAATATTTAAAGCTCAAGTTTTAGGGTATCTATAAATTCAGATAACTCTTACTTGCAATGATTTATAATAACTGCAGTCAATTATTTTTATTTACTTTTACCAAAATCTGTGATAAAAATCAAAACTTTTTTTCTCTTTTTTATACAGGATTCCATCTTTGCATTTTTATTCCTATTTAAATAGAAGTAAATGGGCAAGAAACAAGAATGGGAAGAGACACTTGAATAACAGATTGACATTGGAGAAGCAAATATCCAAAATTACTACATAAGATTCCTGGAGCTCAAAATTAAAAAGCTAAAAATGAAACCTAATACAACCATCCCATCTATAAAGAAGACATTCATAGGAACCCATTCAGAGGGTCCCCACTAGGGAAAGTCTGCAAGGGGTTTTCCTTCTCAAAGGACATTCAGAGGGTACACTGAGTCCTACAGAGTCAATAAAGAAGGCCTATTCCTAGGTAATATGTTGGTGCTCTGGGTGTGAGACAGCTACTAAATTGAATTTAAAGAAATAAATCAGGGCTGAGCAATAAAAACACCTAAGGAAATTGACCCAAGTACAATATGACAAACAAAGATAGGGCTATGGGGGCGGGGGCAGAATTACAGAATTGATTAGACTGGAATAGAAGAGGCTTAAAGGAGGAATAATAAAGCTCATTTAAAAATAGAAAAATAAAACCATTCGGTCAATTAACCAAGTATTTCCTATGTGCTTACATTATTGTGCTTGCCAATAAATATTTAGTGGTGGAGTTAACACAGTCCCTGTCATTAGCGATCCTAGTGATGGAGAGTGGGATTCTACAATATAACTAGGATACATAAACATATAATAATCAATAATGATAGATGCACAAAGGAAAATTTCTGAGCACTGTTAGTAGGTTACTATTTAGATTAAGAGCTCAAGAAATGGATCTTTGAGGAAGCACACTTAAACATAGATAATAAGGAAAACTAAGAGTTCATTAGATGGAATTAGAGGAAGGACACTAAAGGAAAGGCATTGAATGGCTTGCTTGGCTTGGGAAAGGAGTAGAAAGAAAGTTAGTGATGAGAAAGAAGACTGGCAAAGTAACTAGGAGTTTTAGGAGCCAAGGATCTAGTCTCTTACTTTACTTCATAAAGATACTAAAAGATTTTATTCACACATCATATTGAAAATTGGAAGTTATACTCATAATTCAAGCCGAAGACATTGATGGCTTTGATTAGGTGGTGGCAATGGAATATTAAAAAAAGAAAAAGAAGGAGAAGGATAAGAAGAAGGAGAAGGAGAAATGGAAGCAGAAGCAGCTGCTCTTCAAATGTATTTTTGGCACAGACTCAAAGCATTTATTTGCTCTTGAATTGGAAATGAAAATTGAAAGTTTGAGAGACTGTCACATTCAAAGATAAATCACAAATTTCTAATAGGAACAGATATTGTTATGGATATACAAATTATTTAAATGGGTAAAATTGAATGCAGAAAATATTTGAAAGAGAAGATGGAGAGGTACATTCCGATTGCATTAAAATGTCCCTGAGCTTTTGACATGGCAATATCAAGACAGAGATGAAGCTGGCTTCATAAATAGACTAGAGATGGGATTTGATAATCTAGTAAAATGATCTAAGGAAAATGTGTAGATTGAAAGGAGACAAAAAACACAGCATTGAGACATTTCAATGTTTCTAGTATTGCTTACTGTCATATTAACATTGAAAAATGAGGAAGTTGAAGATTTTTATAAGAATGTCATTATAATAATGGGCGATGTATATCACTTATCTGTGGAAGGATGTGAGGATAGGTGAGTGGCAGCTGAGGGATAGTAAGAAGCAGGAGAGAGTCAATGAAGGGGAGATAGCTAAGAACATAAAATGTTCCTCAAGTAAGTTCTATAAAAAATATCTGGAGAGGCTGGACAATGTGGCTGGAGAAGGGGATGTTTGAAATAGTGATTTCAGATGTGATGTTATTGCCAACCGAGTTGCATAGAATAACAGGATGGGAACAAGGGACAATGATATAAACTATAACAGAAATAACTTACCTAAGTTACTAAGAAATTTTTCTTTTCATTTTATTAGATCTTTAAAAGGCTCTAAATTCTGTGTATATTGGCGTTTTTATATTGTTTTTCTGAAGATTTATTTTTATAAGTAAAGAAATTATCCAAAACTTTTATTAACTACTTCACCTTTATTTTTTTTTAAGAAGGCAAAGATTGGTTTACTAACTTTCATGGTCATGCAAGCAGTGTAGAATCCGGTGAAATCTAGATAAAGGGCCTTTAAAAAAAGTTGTTTTTTTTTTAACTTCTGAAATTGATGAAGTATAGCCACATATGTAAATGAGAAATATCTAATAACTCTAAAATATAATTGGATTAAATTATATGAATTTAAAAAAATCTATTACTATGACACAGGATCTGGATAAAGATTACTGTTAACTGTGAGGATCTATATGCATGAAAATATTGTAATGTAAAAATAATGTTATAAAACAAAATATATTTCAAATCATTTTGTAGTAAGTTTGCTATAATCTGAGAGAATATATAAATTCTGCCTACAAATGCAGTTTGTTTCAGCCACTAATATGACAGCCATTAGAGCTGAAACAACTCCCTTCAAGACATTTACTATCATGAAGTCCATATAGAAAAGAGAAATAAATAAAAAATTCACATGGAAATTTATTCAGAAAATAGCAAAATGACAGTTGTGTAAGACAGAATGTCCTGTTGCATAGGGTAAGGGAAAGAAGTTACTCTCCCTTTGATATGGAAATCACACAGTACGGCTGGGTGGTTTGAGATGGATTTCCGTGCAGCACCTTACTGGGTGGTTGATTGGGAAGGAAGAATGAGACTAAAGCCAGGAAGATTCAGCTAGAGTTGAATTATTATTAAGTCATTGAAATGTAGGATAATTGCAGAACTTCTTGTAGCTTGATATTAATTTTTAAGAAAATGAGTTGATTTAAAATAATTTAAAACATTTGCCCTCTCCACTTATGTGAAATAATAGTGGACTTAAATATCAGAGGGAAAAAGGAAAAAAAAAAAACAACAACAGTCGTGGAAACTCAGAGAAACTTTAGAGTCTGCCTGACTTGAGATCATGAACCCCAATTCCAGGAATCCTATTCTATATCCACATTTTTAGGTATGTGTTCTGTACCATTGATGGATAATATAAAAGAAAACAAAATATTTTTGCAATGAAACAGTATGATTTCAAATAAGTAGGAATCTGTATAGATGTAGTCATTCTTCTTATAAAGGTGGACCTTTAGAGCCATTTTCTTAATGTTGTTCGATATAATCTTCTTTTATCAGAATGAAGAATGGACTAGCCATCCACTAGCACTATGTTATTACTATTATTATGAATCCATTAGACATATTCAGGTGAGCTGAGTAACAGCCTCGTGATCAAATTCTCCTTCTCTTGCTTTTAGTGTAACATTTAATAGAACACAAATTGCTTCTTACTTATTTTTTTGCCTATAGTAAAAATTCTAAGAAAACATAGAAGTCCTCTCCTTTGCCTTTGGATATCAACAGAAATGTCAGATGTAGTGAGTTTTCAGTATTAAGTTGCTGTATTTGCATTATTTATTATAATAACCAGTAAAACACAGCTATATCTGATAAAACTAGTAGTAGAGGCTATCAAATCTAGAACATTCTATCCTAAGTGTAAAGTTTGGGGAGAGGTACGGGAGACGCTTAATGCTTCATTATTATATATGTAGTTTCCATTGTTTTGGGAAGCTTTATTTTCCTTTTATAAAATGCTATAAAACACATGGACACATGCATAGAAATACAAATACACACATGCACTACTTTGCAAAAGGCACAGGTAGCATGGTTGCGGTAACCTTTTCTGTGTTTAAAAGTTATCTTGAGAACGCTCCATCGCAGTGCTGCACTAGCTACCTTCTACCTGCATTCCTTTGCCCAGTGGCTCCTGCCCCGAAAGCCCGTTTTGCGACCCTTGGCAGGTAAGACATGCAGGAGAATAAATGCCTTTCTCCCTCAGTAGCCCTCAACCAATGACTGGAAGCTGGAGTCCTTTCATGAGCTCCCTTAAGCCTTGAGCAGGGTAACTCCGAGGTGTTATGTCCTACACTGGCTGTCAGTCTCTCCCATGGAAAGAAGGTCCAATCACTCATGATGGCAGCTGGCTTTAGTGGCTCCCCTGTCTCTTCCAGATTTTCCTACTGTGAGTCTTTCATCTCCAAAATAAACTTTCACTCAAATCCTTGTTTCTGCTTCTGGAAGAATCCAGACTAAGACATATGCCAGCCATATGACTTTTAATTTAATAATCTTAGGAATATTTCTAAATTCAGTTGAATCCTTAGGTACAAATCACAAATACTTTTGCTTACACAAACATTTTTATTGTGATTTTATATGTTGTTAAGTTCTTAATTATCTACAAACATAAAAAATGAGATAAAAGTGTAGGTATAAAATGTAGGCATTATGTTTGCCCTAGAATTACACCAGGCTATTTAAAATGCCAAATTCACCATTAATTTTGCCAGTTCAACTGAGTGTAGTTATTGTGCTATCCTTCAAATGTTTTTAAATAAGTCACGAAAGAGTAGGAAGTGTTTCTGTTTGTTATTTATTAATATTCGCCAATAGTCATGCATCAATTTGTTAATCCTTTAGCATCTATTGACAAGGTATAATAGGCATAGTCAAAATATTTCCTTAATTTTTTGATCTGTAAGAAAACAGAATCCTTGGATTCTGTTAGTCACCACCTATTAACCATCTAGGAAAATGACTCCTTTCATGGCTCAATCACAGCCATTTAAAATTCAGCAGAAACCCAAGACTCAAAGCTGTCATCCCCACTCATGTTTCCATGGGAATAGACCTCAGAACAGGAAAAAAAGAAATGGATGAGGTTAGGAGCTTTCAAATAATCATTCAGAAACATGATGAGGTTTTTAGAGCTTCTTTCTTAGGTGATTATTTTGTAGCCTCTTAACCCCTTTTTGCTAGTCTGTTTCCATGGAAATATGACAAAAATGGCTGTCCAAGCTTCCAACGGAGATCATTAGCACTCTTGTGAATTTCAGCTTCTGGCTGCAGCCTATGTTGGGCAAGATCTGTTGTTTTGTTTTGTTTTTCCCCTATCAGTTTTACTCATTAACCTACACTGTTTTTACACCTGGTCATTTTTTTTTCTTAGTTTTTACATTCTTTGAAAATTCTCTTCCCAAATTTATGTCAAGATCAAAATTACTGTGGTATCACTGAAAAAAGGTTTCAGTTTTAGATTTTAATATATGAGCCAGGACATGTAGCCATAGAGTATCAGAACTTTTAGCGATCTACAGAAGAAAACATCATTTAGTTACTATTCTCAATATTTCTTAGATAGGTGTTGGTAGACATGCAACAAGGGTAGTATGTAACATATTTAGTAACCAGTAAGGCAAGGTGCCAATTGACCAGAGCAACGGGTTCGTCTTGCCTCATTACCAGCCACTATTATTACCAATAATACATTAAACTAAAAGTAGGCCTATAAGATGGTGAGCATTATACCTAGACAAAATTTCCTAGGTCACAAAATGAGCTTCTTTAAACTTACATAAGAGCTTATAAGAGAAATTGAGTAGAAATAGAGAACAATCTATCTATAAAAAAAGAAAAGAAATCAAAGTGCATATGCTTGCATCATTTTTCATATGAAGTTTATTTGAAAATCAAAATCATTCTTATTACTGAAGACATCATTCTAAAATATAAAGAAAGACTATGTATGTATGTGTAATATATCTGTATACACACACACACACACACACCACACACATGGGGCCTTTGATAAGAACCCCTGGCAAGATACCTCATGTTGAATGTGAAAAAAATAACAGTATACTATGTGTATAGTTTCATTTCTCTTACCTTCTGAAATTTGCTGAACATCTCAATTCACAATTTTTGCTATGGAAGTCTTAAAGTTTAAATTGATCTTATAAAGTACTTTCATTCCTCAGAACTATCTTACTATTTTACAGTTAGAGTTTTTATTTTCTGTAAGATCTTGTCTTCTGAACTTGAATTGAAAAAAGTAAATTTCAATGGAAAATTATCTTACTTAACTGGATTCATAATTTAACAGAGACTAGCTTATACAGTAATTAATATTTATTGATTATTTTCAACTAAACAGATCATAGCAACAATAAAATCTAGCAGTCTCAATCATTTTTCAAACCATCATCACTACGACCAAATGCAGTTTGTTAGATTAGTGAACACATGACCCTTAAGGTCAGGGTTTGGCCTGAGACCAAATCTGTCCTTCAGATTGTTTGTGTAAATAAAGTTTTATTGGAATGCAGTCACCTCCATTCCCCTGTTTTGTTTGGTTTTGTCTATGGCTGCATATCTACTAAAAGGACAGAGTTGAGTAGTTGCCACAAAGACCACGTGGCACACAAAACCTATTTAATCTCTGTGGTCTTCTAAGCAAAAGTTTACTGACCTCGACTTAAGACTTTAATTTTGATAAGATTATGCCTTTTTCAGAAAAGGAACTTTGTAAGCAATAGAGTGTCTTTTTTTAATTCTAAAAACAGTACAAATAATAGATAAAAATTCGATTGCCTGAATCTGTACTTACATCCATAAACTCCACATTGGCTTTGGGACCAGTTGTTTCATTAAGAATCTTAATAGCCACAGGGATCTTCACTGTTTCTCCTTCAGGCACCCAAATACCCTTTGGGGGAAAAGTCACATTAAATTTTTATTAAGCCATATTCAATATTCACACCACAAATAACATTTGATTAATCCAGTCAACCTATTAATTACTTAAAAATAACTTAGGAGCTCTATATGCTTTCATTTAATCAAGAAACACTCATCAAGCACCTGTTATACATTACAAGTTATTCAGCAATTTTGTTGTCTGGTTTCATTATTTGAGGCTGAATCACACATGCATTCTGCTTTCAAGGTGTTTACACTATTACAAAATTCAATATGTGTGCATTAAAAGCTTTAAATAGTGGAAGGATTGAGCAAAAAGGAATAAGGATTCATGAACTTAGAGAACAGAGTGGTGATTGCAGGAGTAGAGGAGGCATAAGGGGACTAAATGGTGATGGAAGAATATAATACAAAATAATGAAAAGAGAAAAACACTGAAATTAGATATAATAATAATATTTGATTTGAATGATATCCTCAACTTCTCAAGACTTTGAGAAGGCTCTTCAAATTTTTGAACTTCTGTTGTACTTTAGAAGACTGGACTATGTAAATCGGAGGTTCTTGGCAGCTTTAATATCATTTAATTAATTCTGAAACTAAAAAGAGAAATTAAAAAATGCATTTTCTCATGTTCCTGAAGTTCAGATTGATTTAAGAATTAATTTTCTAAGGTGATTAGTTAAGAATTAGTTTTCAAAGGCAAGTACTAGGGAGTATTGAACACATATTAATTTGTCTATATTATTAAATAGTGTGGGTGTCTAAGATTTATATCTCTGAAGTAATATAAAATATTTATTTTGGCCATTTCCAGTTCTGTCTTCCTATGAAAATATAATTATAATATCTGAACAGGATCTGTATGTACATTGGGAAAGTATATAGTAGGTAGAGTTTAATTAAAATTCAATATTAAATAACAGCTTTTCTGCATAGACAATTAAATTATATGAATGAGAAGCAAGGTTCTGGTAAAGCTTAGAGGGATGTATGGACTATATAAGAATATTTTTAAGTATTTTGTCCAAATGAACATAGTAGCAAATATAACGTTACATTTAAAAATCTCAAATTTTAATTTGTTAGACCTGATATCAAAAGAACTTTCTTAGGTTAATTTTACCATTAAAATAAAAATAAAAATTTAAAAAAAGTGTGCAATTTCTGAACAAAACATCTCTACTTTTTGTCTTTTTAAATGTTAACTAGTTGTAGTCATAAAGAAAAGATTAAAACCTTTTTCACTGTATACTTCTATGTGAAAGCATATGTATTTGTGATATCCAAAGTTGTAGCAATACAAGAGGAGACCTAAAGAAGAATTACTAAAAAGTCAAAGTAATAAAGAAAAAATTAATGTTAAACTTTAGAAGGTGAATATAAGGGTTACATTCTCTTTAGAATGAATAGGAAAATCTATATGTCAGGTACAAAACGACAAGTTCCCTATTGCATAACAATTTTCAAAAATTATGAATGCTTATGTGAAGGGGGAAAAAAAAGAAGCGCAAGACCTATAGGCTCATTTTCTCACTGATGATTCCTGGGGTGAAGAATAGACTTACCATTATTCAATAAAGTAACTGTAGAGGCGACTAATTTATAAAGATATTGCATCAATATTAAAATATTCTTAAAGCATAATTTTGAGATAAAAATATAAATTCAGTGTTAACTAATTTGTACTGCTTTTTAAATAAGTATAGTCATTAATATCTAGGCCTGTCCAGACAAAAATTCCACTATGCTGATATACAAAATATTGACTCATTTTTTATATTTAAACACAATAATCTCCAACCAGGAGAGGTAATTAACCAAATAATTGCCTGAGTCAGTTTGCATTTGTGTAGTCAAGAATAATTCTTCATATTTTAGACAGTATGTCCTTGTGACAAGTAACATGTTAATTACCACATAGGGTCAACCATACATACTGCATTTATAATTCAGACATACTTATGGAATATTCTATAACCTTTCAATGCAAGTATTTTCAATAAAGGTTCATCATGAAAAATAAGCAAATAATTGTTCTTAATTATAATATTGATAAGGCTTTTGAAAAAATATTGAAATGGGTAATATTGTTCCCAGCTGAAGTCAGAAGATCATATTTAGTCTTGAGTTAAATGGTATCCTTCATTTAAAGTAATATTCAATTTCCAAATCCTATAAAATTGAAAAGTATAAGGGTGACAATACACTTGTAACAATCCAAGATTGCGTTGTCTTTAAAATGGTAGTCTATTTTTATTAGCATAATAAAAATAGAGAAACAGGAAAGTTGCGCTTCTTCGAACAAAGAATTAAAATCTGGAAGGCATCAATTCATCCTCCAGTAGTGTCTATTCAATTAGATGCTCAGTTAATAATTTTGAATTTAATTGAATAAAACATGGATACTAAGATACTAAGATACTTCAGAATTTTAACCCTAGAATAAAATGATTTTATATTTTAAAAACTTGATTAGTTTTAACACAAAGTAGAGACAATTAATGTTTATATTTAGTTGTTAATGATTTCTGTCTAAAAATCCTTGTTTTAAATAGAAAACAACTGAATATTTAAAAACGCAAAATTCCTAAGATCCAGTCTATTTTCACAGATATGTGTATAAAAAATACAGGCTTGCATGTGACTTTAAGGAATATATAAAAATGGCAAAAGTAAATTTGGGACTTGGAAAAATGAACCTCACAAGAAGTAATTTAGTGTTAACCAAGCAGAGTTTCTTATTCTTGTTATTTACCATTAAAAGTAAATTGCAGCACCATTAATCTGTGGCCTGACCTCTGAACTGGTTTTGTAATTAAGCGAAATAAGTAAACATGCAAATGCCATCCTTGGAGCTTTCCCTTTCCAGAAATGTTCCTCTTATTGAAAAGCCACGATGCCAGCCTTCCCTTCTGTCTGACTCGAATTTCACAAATGTAGTCACTTGTTTAGTTTGCGTATCACAGTGAGGACATCAAAACTGGAGAATTTTTATTAAATCCTACATGACAAAAAGTGGTTTAGGAACTCATCCTGTCCTATGAAGGTATCAGCATACGTGTGTGGATTAGCTGAATGGGGAGAGGTTTGGAATAACAGCCTGTCTGGGATTTCACAGAGCACTGTGTAGGGGAAAGGGGATTGGCTGGAGCTGGATATTTTGGATGAGGACAAACTTTTCGAAAGGGGAGATGGTATCAAAAGAGGCTCAGAAGGGCATGGATAGAAAGAACTATCTATTCTTTGGCTTTGTACCAGTTTCCTGCTTTCTCGTGTCTGTATCTGTTCCTAACTGCCTTAATAAAAATTAATGAATTGATCTGTGCCTCGACATCTCAATACTATAAAGGTTTTTCTCTCTGATATTAAAAGGGAATTGGGTTGGTTAGAGCACTAACTCTGGCTATTATTTAAAACAAGCCTGGGGCAAAACTTAAAATAACTGATGGCGTATCTTGTTTTTTACTTACTTTATACACGGTTCCAAATGCACCTGAGCCAAGTACTTTTACTCTTTTGAGCTCAGTTTCTTTCAAAATACGAAGTTGAGCTTGATTGGGCGCTGTGCCACTGGGAGTTAAGGGTTCCACCAACTAAGAAAGACAAAAAGAAAAAAGAAAAAAAGAAAAATACATGTTACAACTTTCAATCCAACAATCAGTGCTTCTCTCTCTTTGTCTGTGGCTGGTTCCCTTTCTCACACATACAAAAACACACAAGCCCATTTTTCTTGAAAAAACAGTATTTTTGTAATATGGATCAGTCACTGTTCCTTCAGACCCTATCTTTTCTCTTCTCATGCTCTGCCTGGTGAGCTCAAGGAATAAATGTGTGTCTAACTAGAAGCATAATAGGCTAGGAGATGTAGATTTTTAAAAACTTTTATAAAAACTTCGAGACTAATTAGGGGCTCTCATTGCTATTTTTTTTTTTCCCATCTTCAACTAAGGCTTGGAGATTTTAGTTATGGCAGCATTCTCTAGTAATGTTATTTTTCTTAGTTAAAAAGATTTAGTCCATAAAACAATAAAATGTTGCCTTCTTGGCACTTAAAAGCCGAGAGAAACACACCAGAAGATTTAAAAAATATGTAGCACAATGCCAATATTCCTGGACAGCGCTTCTAAAACTTTTATGTACATACGAATTACTTGAAGTTCTTGTGATAATGCAGGTTTTTCTTCATTAGGTCTATGGTTTGGGCTGAAATTTGCATTTTACAGGACTCCAAGTGATGCTTATATCTGGTGATTGCCCTTGAACACAGTTTACGTACATACCTACTGGCTTCAAAGTTCTAAAATTCGATTAATTGATTCAAGATCATAAGTGAATGTTAGAAAATGCAAAGGAATACACCACCACCAGCGAGTGAGGTTCATTAGGTTCGGCTTCCTAAAAAAAGGAACACTTTAAAACTGTTCTTGAGATGATAAAAATGGGTTGTCATAAAAGAGGACACTGGCATCATAAAGAAGAGTTTGGACACAGTGTCAAGGAGGAGGAGGAATAAATACATAAAGGGAGTGGAACGGATCTGGAAGGTGGGAAACACCAGATCATAAAGTGGGTTAGGTGTGGCCAAAGGGGGTAAGTTTGGGCTAATAATGTTCGCTGTCATAGGTTAGATGCCACTCAGTCAGAGAAGGTGAATAAGCAAGGGGGACGATGTGCGTGTGTGTACGTTTCTCGCCTATGTGAGAAAATAAAATATAGACAATGGAGAGACTCAGGGTACCAAAAAGTCCATATCCTACGTTCAAATTTGAGATTTTTATCTACCGTCAAGAAAAAGGCATCTTAAATAGGAATTTCTTTCTTAAAAAGTTAAATAAAGGAGCTGAATTTTAAATGCAGACAAATAGCTTGTTCTTTCTCAGCATAAGGAAATAAGTAAGGACTATTCCTACTCAAATTATCTTGAAAACCACCACAATATTTCAAGATGTTTGTTTACAGGGCTAAGTGCACCACGGCCCTCCGGCTTGCTTATTATTGTCTACACATTTTTTTTCCAAGAACTTGAGTATTATACCTTTAAAAGAAGCATAGTTTCATTTTGCAAACTAATACGGTGGAAAGAGTATGAGCTTACATACTCATATTCACATAGACTCATATACCACAGGCTTAGAAAGCAACTTACCCCTTTCATTTCACTGCTGTGAAACAGGTATAGCGTTATTTACCTTAGATGATTATAAGAGAATGCAATGGTACATGATACAGAGAGACAACTTTGCAATATTGCTTGCCATATGTAGGCACTGAACCTGTCATTCTTTATTAGTACATTATAGCATCGATCAAAGCATCAAACTTATAGTGCATACACTTATACATGCATGTTGAAAATTTTTTTTCTACTTTTATTTTGTAACAGAGGAAAGACAATCTGAAGCAGAAGTTTTGGGAAAGTGTATCAACTTTAAATACATTCTAACATACCAGGCTGTAACAAATTCGCAGTTTCAATATTAAGGATTTAAGTTGATGCCCTTAAAAATTCCTCTTTCATTTAGATGGTAAAAAATCATATTTATTTACTTTTATTGAGAGAAAGATAGGAATGAGTTCAACAATTACCTAATTTAGTCCTAAATGAAAACTTACTACAAAAATAGAATTTGCTAATGAAACCAATCAGTATGACTTTATTTAGTAATAAAATGCTATTCTGAAGGACATTCTTAGAAAATACCATAGGAACAAAACGAAACAAAATGACTCTTTTCATAACAATGAATTTTTTTCTGCACACAGTTAAGAGACAGAATTTCTCTTCCACTCCTCTCTAAATTTAGTTAATTCACTTTCGAGAATTCTCTCACAAACTGCCCCAAGCTAAACATGAGGGAAAATTCTATCGGCCTCTGGCATCTTACTTAGCCAAGCTAAAAATGTGCACGGAACGTGGACTGTACTCCAACTTCTACTCACAAGTGTGAGGGGGAAACCAAGCTCCCTCATCATCCAATTCAAGTAAAAATCACTATTATGTTTGCCAATGTACATAATTTCCTACTTTTTTTTTTTTTTTTTTTTTTTTTTTTGCACAGGGTGGGTTTATGGGTACAGAGATAGGTGTTGGCTACTTTTTTAGGTTTGTATATGTCATCGATGAGACACCCATTCTAATTTCGATAACGCCAAACCTTTCAAAGTATTCTTTCTTTATTTTTTTTAAATTACTTATTTGTTTGTTTTTTGTTTATTTACCTTTAGAGAGAAGGGGGAGGAGAAAGAGAGGAAGAGAAACATCACTGTGTGGTTGCCTCTCACTCACACCCCCAACTGGGGACCTGACGTGCAACCTAGTCATGTGTCCTGACTGGGAATCGAACCAGCGACACTTGGTTTGCAGGCCGACGCTCAATCCACTGAGCCACAGCAGCCAGGGCTCAAAGTATTTTCTTTTATGTAACTGTAAAAGAGCTTCTAGTTTTTCTACCTAATTTTGACTTCGGGAGGAAAAGACCTAACATTTAATTCATTATTAGTGTGCAAAATTTATGAATGAATGAACATTTGCATCCCACTATTGTTAAGAGGAAAAGTCAAGACTGTCACACTGACAATGAAAAAGAAAACAAAACCAGGGAAGGTTATACTTGGAACAGATTTGCTCTGAATTGTTCGGCCTGGCAGGAATGTGTATATCAGGAGGAAGCAGTAATATTCCAGTTAAGAGAAATCTGGTAATGCACATTCTTCTGTAATTGTTTTTCTTCTATACCCTGTGCAATGAAAGCTATCAGCTTGCTTGCTAGAGAAGTCAGTGTAGCAATATAAAAGAAATTATAATAATTTAATTTACATATTCACAATAACTAACATGCATAATATTAAATGCATCTCATAAATTGCATGGTAAGGTCTGTGTGATTACAACACTAAGCTTTATCCTGTAAACTCCGCTTTTCACTGCTGGAATAATGAGATCACTGGCTACCAATTTAATGACCCTAGTTAAAGCATAAATTGCTTGTCTATCTGACTACTGAGATATTCTCTACCCAGATTACTTCTAGTAAAACAGTAGCTCTGCTATTGTGATATCCTAGGGCTTAATAATGGGACCCTTCCTCCCAAAGAAACAGATCTGTCTTTTCCTCATTATGGTAATTTTTTTGATCTCCACTCTTTATCCTCTTTAAGCCATGAACATGCCTTGATTACTTTTACTATATACTCTGCTTTTTGATCAACTTTGTATAACATACTATAAAATATAAACTCTCAGCAGGAAATGGAACAAAATTTTCACTTGGGTTAAAAATTGAGTATCATCTAAACCTCCCAAACTTAAACGAAAATCCCTAAACACACGAAGCAAGGAGAAAAACATGTCACCTCTGTCTCCAGGAATCTTCTCAAGGCTCTTTTCTTTTTGATGCTCTTTCTTCTCACATAAACTGCGAATGTTAGACCCACGATGACCAGGATGAAGAGCCCTCCAATGACTCCGGCTGCAATTAGAGGAGTTCTGCCAACCACAACAGAAAAGACAGGACAAAGCATGAGGAGAGAAAACACAGAGGGAGAGGAAAGAGCAGTTGACGTATCTACATATCCCAAATCTACTCAGTTAGAAGTCATGAAAATAAAAACTCTTTAGAGCTGTAATAAAACTTTTATGGTAAAAACAGTAGGTTTCTGGGTTGTTTTTTTAAATGTAAACCATGCACATACAACTAATCTTGGGAGATGAGCAGCCACAACATGCCATTTCATAAAAAATGTAAAATGGTAACAATGAAGCCTTCATGCGAAAATGTTAATATAGGAGCATTTTAAATTGTTTTAATGTTCTATCAGTGGATGGGAAATACATTTTAATTATATTCTATTATATAATATTATTTTCAAAATGTTCTCTAAAACAGGCTTTCTCAACAGTGGCACTATCGGCATTTTGGGCTTATTCTTTTTTGCTTTGGGGGACTGGTCTGCGCATTTTAGGATCTGTTAGCAGCATGAGTGAACTCCATCCACTAGTTGCCAGTAGCACGTCTGTCCTCCAGTCATGACAATGTCTCCAGACAATGCCAAGTGTCTATAAAATTCACACACAGCTGAAAACCAAGATGCTCTAACGCAACAGTTAGTGGTCTAGAGACACCCTGAGCCCTACACCTTCAGAATATGAGGGTCCCAATAAGAGAGGTGTATTGACAGAAGTGCGACTTCAAACTCCAGCAAGGGCAACTTGGGTGGCAGGGGAAAGATAAAAATTTGGGTCAATGTTACGAGGGCAGGAGTACATATTATTATCAAAACTGTGCCTAAGCATCACGTGCTGATGAAAGAGGTCCACAAATTAGGTATTACCTAAAAAGGTGTTAATAGTACCAAAAAGGGATTAAGAAAGAGACTGAATAGAGATTTTTATTTTTAATATTGTTAGCTGAGATATAGTCTTAAAATTGATCATTTTTATTGCTTTTTAAGTTAAAATTTTTCCTTGCTTTAAAAGTAAGAGTGGTTGTTTTAACTTCCTTTTTTTTTTCTTTTCTATTTTTGTTTTTCAATTACAGTTGTTCCACTTTCCCCCCTTTTCTCTCCCCCACCCAGCCCACCCCTTCTCCCGCAATCATATCCCTCCCCATTGTCCATGTCCATGAGTCATTTATACACATTCCTTGACTAGACCCTTCCCAGTAGTATCTATGAGCTTTCTGTGGTCAAAGCCCTGAAATATATTAATTTTATATGCTATAGCAAATAGCCTGGAGTGAAACACATAGGTGTTATCTAATATATATTTGACCATGAAGCCATGAAAGACATCAAAACTAAAAAAGAATTCCCTGAACACTTATGCTTTCCACAGTAAATATTTTATATCTTATATTTCTATTTGTAAAAGAATCTACTCTCTACAGCTGCATTCTTTTAGGAAAAAAAGATCACTTGCTCTTGCAAAATAAACCTTGCTTAAAGACAGGTCAGAAATAATGATAGCAGACAATACTAAATAAAAACTTAAAAAATTTAAAGAGCTCCATAAAAAAATCTGTGTAATGTCTTCTATACATGAGGTCATATGTTTTAAAGATTATTACTTTTTATATTGCTATATAAAACTGTAGAAAATCCTTAAAAACTAGTTTATCCTAAAGGTTGTTTTCTAACAGATGAAAGTACCATAGCATATTGAAATGTTTCTATAATTCAACTAGACTTTCCTAAATAAAATCTTCTAAAGACATACAAATCTATGCTGAGAAAATTAAACAATAGTGTGGACACAAACTCTTCATTGTGATGTGTTTTGGTTGGTGTAAGGTCACAATTTTGAGCATGACAGTTACATATGTATTTCAGTAAATACTTTCAGTTTTCAACTCAAGGCATAATTTTTAGCTTAAATGCTTAACATACCCCTGAAAAGCCACTACTATAAAACGGGTTGTATTTTTATTACTTCAGCCCAATTGTTAATTGCGAAGTTTTTATGTGTGATTGAGTATAGTGCCCACTTTTGGTTAACTCTAGATTTTAACTAAGCTCTAAAACTACTCTTCTTATTTTGCAAAATAAATGGTATGTAGTTATAAAAATATATGCCAACATCACTGTAAGTTTTAATAAATGCTCTATTTGGTTTTTGTTTCTTTTGTTTTTCATTGTAAGAAAGATCACTAACAATAGAACAAAATAAGACCCACATGTTTCGATTCTTTTCAACTACTTGTGGTGAATATCAATTTCCATGTCATTACTACTCAGTTTTGGTCATGGCTTTAAAAACTAAAATGTTCAAAAACTCAGTAGACAATCACTACTATATATTTTTTTCCTTAACGCTTATTATTGATTCCCCCACAGCTGTTCCTTGGTTGATTTGCATTTCTTTACTTTTTATCTCTTCTTAAAACACTACAGAAATAAAAGTAGAAACAACCTGAAGAAGGAAAAAACAAGTTTCTGAATCTAAAGTTCACACTTAAATGTTTTGTTGGAGATTTTGAAAGGCCAAATTTTTCATACTCAACGTAATTAACTTGAAACAAAAACAAACTGTTAACCACAAGGAAGCAACCAGTGGAATCAAGAAGGGGGGCTGTTCTATGATATAAAGCAACTTGAATGTTCTCTTTAAGAAGTGAATATCATGGGAAGGGTACCAGTCTTGATTAAGAAGATTTAATAGTTTTAATGATACAGATGTGAAATGCAATTCTGGATTGGATTCTAGTTTGTGCAAACTACCTGTATAGATGTTTTTCAGATAACTTAGAAGTTTGAATAGGAATTAAGTAGTAGATGAGATGGAAATTTATTATCATGGAAACATGTGGACCATAAATTGAAAACATTGGGTTACAAATAGTAGGATCTCAATTAGGGAAAAATTGAATGTGTATCTGTGCAGGTGTATGTGTGTACATGCACACTGCGTGTGTATATCATAAAGATATTTGGAATAATATACAACAAAACACTAAATAGTAGTTGTCTCTGAATAGTAAGACTATGGGGCTCTTATTTTTGTATTTTTACTCATGGGAAATCTCTAATTTACTGCAATGTATTAATTTCTTTTTGAAACAAAAGTTTATGAAATTTATGAAAAGCACAAAAATCAATAATTATCTGAAAGTCTATTTTTATAATAACAACCTTGCTTTCTTTTCTTTCTTGAATGTTTTCTTGGTTCTTTTCAATTAAGATTTCATTTTAATATTTCCTGCCCACTTTTATAATCTAAGTACTTTTGCATGTATTATCTATTAATAATAGTTTAATGTATCTGAGACTTTTAATTACTACTGTTTCATAACATTAACATCATGTTTTCACAAAACCAAGCTAATTTGAAAAGTTAATACTACTTACACACATTCTACTTCTCCAATTTCTATGACTTCTAGATATTTGTAGATGTAAGACATGATAGTTGTCCTTTTTTTTTCCCTGAGAGTTAATACTTCACTATTTGTGAGTACCCTTTGGATAAAGAGTGTACAACTACTTAAACTGTTTCTTTAAAATGCTATATATCTTTCCTAGTCTAATATTAGTTATTGCCAGCTAAGCTATGCTTTCTGAAAGTGTTCCCTCTTCCATTTGAGTCACAGGAACCTCTCAGAGGCTGAGATAGGACATTGTTAACGCGATTACAAGGGTCAAAACCAAAGGACATAGTCTGTGGTCCCTTAGTTATAACAGGAGTATTGTTTGTTGTCATTGCCCTGCCCATTAAAAGTGGTTGGAACCCTTAAAGTACAAAAGATAGGACACTTCAAGTGTCAAGTCCAAGCTTCAACTAAAAGGATAACATTCATTGATTGTTTACCCTTGTCTGTGATTTGAAAAATAGTCTAATGAAACAGATATCCCCTCCCACTACTGATTAAGGGATTAAGCAAAAAACAAAAATAACAAAACAAAACAAAAAACCTCATAGACAGACATCAGTATAGTGATTACCAGACAAAGAAGGGGTCGGGGGAAGCAGGAGGGGGTAAATGGTGGTGGAAGGAGACTTGACTTGGGGTGGTGAACACACAATACAATATACTGAGGGTGTGTTATAAAAAAGAATTATGAAACACAAAAAAGTGTAAGTAGTATAAACAGACTGATATCATCCAAGTACTTATAGAAACTAATATAAGAATTCTGAATGACAAATGAACTTGGCTAATTTGTTTAAAACCATATACTCTGGTTTTCATAATTTTACCTATAAGTTCAGAGACCGCGCACTAGTTTACATTCTATTGCTTAAACAGTTATATATAAAAGAATAGTGTGTCCCCAAACTATATTACTCATATAATAATATTCTTATCATTCATTACTGCATTTGAGCAATGCTACTCCTTAAGAATATAAAATGTGAGAGAAAACATGAAACCTGATTTTAGAAACACCCAAATATATTCCTTCATGGATGTGTTTCCTTCCAAATATCAGATTACAAACCAATGCAGTGAAGTCAATATAATTTATTATTAAAACTCATATGGTTCTAAAACTATTCTGTTATACCATTTCCACTTAATGCCAAAGGCAGACTATCTTACAAAAAAATGTACAGTGGTATTTTCTTCAAAATTGTAAATTTGGTGGAACTAATACTCTGAATAATATAGTAATTCTAAAGAATGCAAAGTCTATGAGAGCATTTCATAGGTGTATCACCAAACAAAATAATTTTAAATTGATAATATAGGTATATCATTTTAATTTCTTGAATATATAATAACTTTTAATTAAATATAAAGGAAATAATTTGAAGTCCTATAACAAATTGATGGTATATTTTAAACCAGAGAGTTCCACTGTTAGAAGTTTGTAAATTAAACTAAACAAGTTGAAGACGTGTCTTCAGGATTCATTTGTCCAAACTTATAGTTGCTTCACTGTTTATTGGTAGGAACTCAAGTTTTAACGGATTTTTTTAATTTTAAATTTAAATAGGAGGTAAAAAACAAAAACAAAAGGCTAGTAAGATAACTTTAACAAAGTTTGTGTATACTAAACTTTTCAAGTCACAGAAGATGGTAAAATAGTACTTCTAACATTATAATTTTGTGTTTAACTTTGATATCCATTTTTTCCCTTACAGTGGCATATGGTACTAAAAGATTGTTTAGAGTCAGACCAATATGAGTTTTAATTATTTGTCTGCTTCTAACTCATTATTGGGGCCTCTATCAAATAACTCAGTCTAAATACACACAAATATATTCTTTACTTAAAGTGATAAAAAATAAACACAGCTGGAAAATTCCTGCAATCTTATAAATTTGTCTCTAGATCCTGCCTAGTAATGTCATGAAATAAAATACCTTTAAGTCTCAAATAACGATATGCCTCATTTTGACTTGGACAGTCTCAGTTTGTGCCAGTGTAAATATCAACAGTAATACATTCACTCTCAAAGCCACCCTATGTGAGCAGGAAATGTTGATCCTACCGTTAGTCCAGTTTAGAGAATCTAAGACACCCGAAGCTAATAAGTCTACACAGTGTGTGTGTGTGTGTGTGTGTGTGTGTGTGCGCGCGCGCGCGCGCGCGCGAATCATAGTGTTTTAGTATTAGGATGTTTCACTTGCTGAGATAGTTAATTATTAACTGTAATATATATGTACATATAATTTAAATAATGGTTCATAAATTAGGGTCAGATGTCATGGTTTTCTGCAGTCCTATATATTTTTTGCTAAAATTAACACTGGCTATCAACCTTTATCTTATTTTCCTTCTAAAAATTTTACAGTGGCCATCAGACAAAAGCATGAGTCAAGGATAAGCCAGAGGTTAAATGTATTTTCAGCAATGGACTCCATGTTTCTTAATTTGCTCTTGCTCTAAGAAAAATATAGTTGGTCCAAAACATGTTGATTCTTTATTTCAAAAACTTCTTGCAGTCACTTGCCAACTGAGATAGAAAATATAACTTTGGAAATAACATTTTCAATAGTGTATTAATTATGTAAGCAGTTTAAACATAGCAAGTTCATATAAGAAGAACATAAGATTTGGCTGACATCAAGCTCAAGGTACTCATGGATTTTATAGAACATGTAGTGCCTAACAATTCAATTCATTTTCAATGGGAAATAATCTAACATAAATAAAAATGTCAAAATTTTTCTATCCTGATATAGAAAATATTCCTTTCCATAGAAGTAAATTAGATATTTATGTGGTCCTATACACTTCTTTTAAATTCAAAAAATTTAAATACATTGAATATAGACATTCCATTCTAATAATATTTGTATATTTTCAATTAAAATTTTTACATGAATTGTATATTTTCACAATAACTATGTAAGGTAGATCTTATAACCTCCATACTTAATATGAAGAAATAGAATCCGAGGTAGTTAATATAACTGGATAAGTTGAAACATAAATGGTAATGTTAACAAATTTACATCTTAGAGCCTCAAGTCCATTAATATTTTAGTTATATTATGTCATCTGTCCTTCTAAAGGTGATTCATTAGAATTGCTTTTTTAGTAAGTAAATATAAATCATCAGATTTGTCTTCAATTTGATAGTACAGAATAAAGTGCACATACATGTATTTATGAGTTTTAATAGAGTCTTTGATATTATATTTAATTACATCTTACTGTTGTGATTCTCATCAGACTGTAGTTTCCTCTGTATTGATATGTTCATTGTGGTTAAATTTTATTAAATCCTTTATGCCCTTATTAGAGTTTGTAAGTGACATTATTCTTCATTTAGCTTCACTTTATTTGTTTTCCCAGTGATAAAACAAGTAAGAGGATTTTTTGGCTTTAAAGAAATAGATTTCCCTTAAGAAAGGATAAGGAAAGCAGTATTCATACTAGTGACAGGGCCCTGCGCACTGACTCTCTGTTCAGTCTCTCCCAAAGTGGTGCAGATTTGAAACAAGAGACCTTGAAACACTAGGAAACGCAAATTCCACAGAAAACATGTTCAGGGTTACTGCCTAGGGCAAGGAGAGTTACATTAACAGAATTTTTTCTCCTGCAAACTGTGCTTATTCTGACCCAGAATTCCACTTTTCTATGAAGATGACATATATTTTTCTGTTGAGCAAATGAATGTGATCTGGGTCAGAATGTGATGTAGACTCAGTTGACAGTTACAGTTTTTACTTGATAAGACCTAGGGTGTTAGTGTGTCTCTATCATTGGATTAGAATTTGAGATTCCTCTACTAGATCTTAAATATGACTAGAAGCATAAGTGCTGAAGCAAATGACTTTCAGCCTACTATCCATTTTCCTAATCAAATTTGAATGTTTCTTGATTTTTCTTCATGTGTTGAAATAAACTTTCTTCCAGTATTTTTCAATATGTAAATGTTACATATTATTTAACACAGTGTTACAAAGTATTTCAGTAGAGATATTACCATCAAATTGATATGCAATATCATTTAGATTCTTTATCTCAAGGATCACTGACTGAGAAAAATTTCTAAAAGTTGCACGGTGATTCCTTTCTTTGCTTTATAGGCAGTGCTCACATATGTTCATGGGTTTTTGTTTGTTTAAGTTATGGGAAAGTAAACAAACTTGTACATTTAATTTTTGAGACAAACATTCTATAGTTAAAGACATCATCCTGGGATTGTAATTCACCTATAAATTTTACACTTCATAACTTTTTCCCAGATTTATTGAGGTATAATTGACAAATAACTAAAAATTTCTATAAATAAAGCACTGCATGGGAATTAGACCAGAAAGACTTTTCTTTTAAAAGGTTTTACTATGAGCCCAGATAAAATTTTGGTTCTCAGATTCTTCTCATGGTTTACACCTATTAAAAAGTAACATAAATGTCTGTATTAGTACAGCACTTTTATCATTATCTACATAGATAGAATATGTAAATATGTTTAATGCCACAAACAAAACATTGTAAGCTTCTAATTAAAAATATATTACCTATTAAATACTACAACATCCTGTTACATACTCATTCATAGACATGGGAATCTGAAGCAATATGCCAAAGGGTTAAAAAATTATAGAATAAATCTCTTACAACTGCAATTGTATTACCTACCAAAATGGTTCAAAATGTTAAGGAATTTATTAATTTTGTAATTAGGCAGTAAATATTACACAAACACTGTTTTACAGGAAAAAAGTGGAGGAAGTTAAATCATTGCAGGCACCATTCTTTGTTCTTATGTGTTAAAACTTTCTTCACTTCTAAATTTTCATTCATTCTAAGCACTGTGATTTCAGTTCCATGTGTTACCAACAGAAATGATATCCTATTGGCAAATTGCATCTGTCTTTATCTATCAAAGCATTAAGCCACATATTTGTGTCATGTTTATTAGGCACAATTACATGACACAGATTTAAGCAGTCCCGTTTTTCAGAGAATTTACAACCTATTTTTTTAAGCAATAGTTTGACTTGTTTTCTTTATATACATTTCTGCATATAAAAAAAATTTGAATTTTTTCTAGTATGTTTTTTAGACACTCCGCCCTTTCCTTACACTAAAAAGGATTTTTAAAATAAAATGCTTATACAAAGGCATTAAGGAAGTGTCTTTCTTAAGAAATATTACTCTTGCCCTGGCCAGGGGGGTCAGTTGGTTGGACTTTGTCCCTGTACCAAAATGTTGAGCGTTTGATGCGCAGTCAGGGCACATTCCTAGGTTGCAGGTTCCATCCCTGGTCAGGCACGTATGGAAGGCAACAGATCGATGCTTCTCTCTCACATCGATATTTGTCTGTCTGTGGTTTGATTTCTCTCATTAAGGTGAATGTTGTTGTTTCAATCTGTTTTTGTTCTTATCTTTTTACTGACCTTTTGAGACCAATTATTTCAAGCACAACATACCTCTAAAATATTTAATACATTCATTGCTAAAGGGTAAAATTATGGTACTTCTATTTTTTAAAGTACTAATATAAATCCGTTACATGCTGGAATTGTTACAGACATCTTTACATGTCTTTGAAGGCAAGTTTATTGTCTCATTAACAGAAGTAATAAGAATTGTTATATGAATAAATTAACAAATGAATAGTATACTTCAGTAAGTATTCACATACTGTTTATCCGAAATAAACCTTAAAAGCACATAAATACTTAAACAGTTTCAGAACTTCCTATATATTTTTAAACCTAATGGAAGCATGATTTTAAAATATCTCTAATGGAAAGACAATGGTGAGAGTTTTTTTTCTTAATGCTTCTCTGAACATGTTTTTATTTTCTTATTCCTGATTTCATGATGATTGGTAAATTGATCTATCTTTATAAAGGCACTGAAAATTATCTTCCAACCAGTTATTATTTTTGCTTGCCTGTTGTAGTTTAGTTTATCTCTCTGCCCATCACACTGTGTCAAAGTTCTTGGTTGATTGAACCATCATTCCCGATTCCCTGCTCTCGAACATCTTCTAACCTAGTGATGTTTAAAAAGCTAAATAACTTCCCCAGTCTCTCTGCATCTTGGCATGAGCATATAACATATTTCTGACCAGCAAGAGTAAAGTCAGCGTTGGATAGAGAAGTTCTGGGAAAGGACAGGTACAGCTGAGGAACCTGCCCTTCCACTTCTGTCCTTGGATGTATGCTTAGATCTACAGCAGCAAACATAAAGATGAGAAAATTACATAAATTCTGGCCCTTTTTAGCCTTTTCTTATATAAAACAATAACACATAAAGCTATTTGTTGAAGCTAACTAATATCTGACATTATTTTACTTTTAGCTAAGTAAGGTCTGAGCTGAAAAAAGAACAATGTTCAGATTTTCCTTGTTTTTCTTTTCTTACATTTTAACTTCCAGATACATTATCTCATTATCTTGGGTAAAACCAGATTTCAAAGTTCCTATGTGTATCACTAACCAATCATAACTGAATAAAATGCAACTATGGAAACTGGGATCATTCTAATCTGTAACTATAAATCTCAGGTGGACCCCCAGGACTGCCTAGCAAGGCTACTATATTTCTAGGATGAAGTCCTTCTCTCTTTGATGGACAAGCAAATACCTTTCTTTAAATTCCCAATATTGCTTCCCCTACTCTAGTCTAAGATGATGTCCTCATTTTATATTTCATTTAAAAAGAGAGTGAACTGGCTGGGTTGATGAAGAACGGGGTGGTCTGTGGGCTTCACTTTAAAACTGGTTTCTCTTTTCTATCCGAATGGCTTGGAGGGAAAGGGCCCAGAGGTCTGAGAGGGGGGAAACCTAAAATATTTCCCTCAGCCCAAACTAAGTATAATGGGCAAAAGGGTTTTGGATAGGTGAGATGTGCCTAGGACACCTTCCTCCAAAGAAGCCCTTTTTCTTTTTTCCCCTAATGTGGGACATTGAAAAATTAATCCCTGCCTTTTGTCATCTAGTAGTTATGGATTGAATGATGTCTTTTAACCCCTTTGCCAAATCTGTTGCCCCCAGGATACAACAAGGATGCCAGCCTATTAAATCAAGCATACCGTTGTCCGGGGACAGCCAACTGACCTGGAGTCTGTATGATCCTTCCCCATGTGGGAAGGCCACCCTCCCCTCCACACCCCCACTCTTATTATGGATTTCTGGACCCAAGGATAGGTAGGATGATGACCATGTCCAGCTTGAAGCAGCTAGAGGAGCTCGAGACCTTCGTACATTATCCTTTATAAGATTATAAAGGGTCTTAATATCTGAGAGGGAGGGATAGTTATTTTTTATTATTAAAATAATTAATTAATCATTTATTTATTAAAAAAAGAAGAATATATGAAAGGGTGAAGCGGGGGAGCTTGTACGTACAAACCATGGGCATGGATTTGGGGGGGATTGCTGGGGGCGGAGTGGGTGCTGGGTGGAGGGTAGCAAAGGGGAAAAATTGGAACTATTGTAACAATATAATCAATAAAATATACTTAAAAAAAAGAGAGAGTGAACTGAATTGCCTCATCTTCTCACCATCAGATCTGCTTTCGACCTGCATATGCACCTATATCCCCCACAATCCTTCCAGTTACAATGGATGTGCTAAACCCCCGACCCTTTCTAGGGCCAACTTTGCCACTTTCATACTAATTTCCTTCTTTATTGATGACTAAAGAAAAATTTGCCTGCAGTTGTTCATTATCTCCTGAAATATACATTTTCTTTTTATTTTGAATCACTCTCATCAGGTTACAAATGTGTTACAACGTTTTACAACTTACGCAAAACAGATAAACAAAAGCTCTGATTTGCCTTGACTTCACGTTTTCCTCCCTTCGTAGCAAACACCTTGAGAGTTTTCTCTAAACATGTCTCCATTTCTGTCTTCTCCCACTCTGTAATTAACCTTCCCCAAATCTTGACCCATTTAATCCCCAATACTCAATGGAAATTGCTTCTATCTTTTGAAGTTTCACCCATAACCTCTATTCTCACATAAGATGGTCAGTACTTCTTGCCTGTCATCATTAGATTCTGTCTCACTCCCTAACCTACAAACACTTTGTACACTTGCTTTCCTGGATTCATTTCTTTCCTTGATTTTCCTTCTACACCAAATCCATTTCTCTCAATCTCCTTTGCTACATTGTATCCTTGTACTCTCTTCTGTCCTTTAAATTTATAACTTAAATTCTAAGGCTCATTCTTTAGTTTTCTTTTCCATCTGCACTGTCTGCTTATGGAATCTCATCCAATATTATGTTGTAAATATGAATTCGAATTCAGATCCTTTCTTGAGTTCCAGAGTATTATAACTCTCTGACTATACAAAATCTTCACCCAGATATCAAATAAACATATCAAGCTTATCGACATTGTGCCCAAAGGATTTTTTATTTTCCTCATAAAATTTGTTCCACTTTCTTTGGAGCCTTTTTCATCTCAGTTTAAGACATCTTTCATCTAGTTCTCTCTCTTACAATCCTCACTCCATCCAATTTATTTACAATTTTTCTCCTAGTAAGGATTCATACAAATATATAACTATAAAATTATATTGATGAAAGATATCTTTATTATACTACATATTTTATGGTATTACAGATTTTGGTAATTTTTTGCTCCATACTCTCCTTAGTTTCTTAGCACAATGCCTGACATGTACTAAATACAATGAATAATTATGAGCTGATTATTGTTAGGTATCCTATATGAAAGAATGGATGTTTTTGTGTTATACTTTCAAAAATAATATAGTATGTTGATTGTATCAATTGTGGGAGGAATATTTCGTAACATGAACAAATTTTCACCTTATCAAACACAAAGAACCAAATGATACATAATCCAGGATTCATACTCTGCCACCTGAGTTCATTACTACTCTCAATCAACTTTGCTCTGTTTCACAAACCCTACAGCAGGAACTGTGAAGGAAAATCATTAATCAAGTAGCATCAGGTCCTATGAATGTAGTTCTCACACAAAACCATAATAATTTTACCATATCATTTCAGAATTTATAAAAAATGTTACTTTATAAAAGACATAAAACTGAGCCTGTTTACTCATAAATGTTTTAGATTAGTCACTGATACATTAAGAATATAAAAATATAAATATATATTTACATCACATTGCAATATATAAGAACATATACTTAGATCATGGGAAGTATTGCTCTATCCCAACTAAGCAATGCCAGATATCTCATTTGACTAAAATGTTTGGGGACAAGAATTGAAAATTCCTATACATTGGAGGAAAGCTCAATACATAAGAGAATTTTAGGGCTAAGGGAAAGTCAATGGATAAAATTTTTTAGGTGGACTATAAAATATTCAATCATTGTCATCATAGAAATAGCTCTTAAATGTTCTCCTACTTGGAAACCAGCCTGGTTGAAAGGAAGAAATGTGGTCCTTAGAATGAGATACACTTAAGCTTAGGTTTTTTCTCTGCCACACACTAGCTAAGTAATTTTTTAAATTGTTTAATTACTCTGAACCTGTATCTCCTTTAGTAAAATGGTAATGCTAATAACTATTCTATGCTATTCATAAATTAAAAATGGAACTACTTTTGACCCAGTTATCCCACTTATGGAACTATATCTTAAAAATTCTGAAACACCAATTTGAAAAAATATATGCACCCTGCATTCATAGCAGCAGCATCTACAATAACCAAAGTCTGGAAAGAGCCCAAGCTTGCGTCAGTAGATAAGTGGATAAAAACAAAACAAAACAAAACAAAAACTCTGATACATTTACACAATAGACTACTATGCAGATATAAAAAAGAAGAGAATCTTACCTTTTGTGACATCATGAATAGACCAGATTTTTTATGCTAAGTGAAGAAAGCTAGTCAGAGAAAGACAAAAACCATATAAACTCACTTATATGTGGAATCTTATGAAACAAGTAAAATGACAAAATAGAAACAGAGGTATGTATATAAGAAGCAGACTGACAGCTGTCAGAGGGGCAAAGGGGAGGACTGAATAAAAGAAGGTGAAGGGATTAGACAAAGAACATATATGTATAACCCATGGAAACAGACAACAGTGTGCTGATGGCCTGGGGGGAGTGGGAACTGGGAGGAGTGGGGCAAAGAGGGGGAATGGAGACATCTGCAATACTGTCAACAAAAAGAAAAAAAAAGAAAAGAAAAGAAAAGAAAGGAAGAAAGAAAGAAAAAAGAATTACAAAGAGAAAAAAAGTTCAATGTGATACTTTGGTGCAACTTATATTAAGATTTTTTTTAAGAATGGTGGAAACAAGCTTCTAGAAAAATCTGAGAAGATTTTGGAAAAAAGTAACACTATATTCTGGGAAAGAAACAAAAACTGATGTTGAGATTTTCTCACTGGTCCTTTATTTCTTGGTGTGTCAAACAATTTATCTATCTGCGCTAGAATTTGAACTTGGGCTTTGAACTTTAGATTTGGGATCTAGAGGTTCAAAGGCGGAAAAAATGTAGATGTTGCTTTGTTTATTTTTTTTAAAAAGGATTTTTTTCCCCTCAACAAGTAAACTTTTTATGCAAAGAAGATTTTGTTATTGTTTATTTTTACTCTACTAAAAGTAATTATAATTATTCTATAAATGACTTAAGCATATGGGATGTTTTACTCTGGGCAGAGGAACAGAATGCCATAGAAATTGCAATGGCTACAAGCATTCAGGGTTTATTAATGGTATATTTCCCTTTCCTTATTATTCATTCTTTAGTACCGAGTTACTATCAAATATTGAGGAAATTATATCACTTTGGGTTTGAAGGTGGATGGTAGCAGAGAATAAAAGCACTGTGAGGGATTTCGTCGGTAAATCAAAGTGCTCTCAGTTAATTAGCTCTTGCCTACATACACAGTATGGAAAAATATGTTTATGAAAGAGTTATTAGTTGGGAAATGTGCTGTGGTAATAAGAAAAAGCATGAAGAGAGCAATTTAAGTTAATATCTACACATCATTTTATGTAACCACATCACAGAATGGGGTCCCAGTTAATTAGATTCCTTTAGTTAAATAGGAAATATAAAAAAAGATACTTAGGGTTTAATACTTAAGATATGTGAATAAATAATTTAGATTATTTTATGACCGTACATACATATATGTAGAAAACTAACAATAGAAACTTTGACCTCTACTGAAAAAATCTTTCTGTATAGTGTTGTTTGTCTGTGACATATAAAAATTGAAATACTATTTTAATAGAAATATTGGCTACAAAACACAGTTTTAAAAGGGAGTCTGTGCAATATAATTTCAAATCTCTGGACAATTTTTAATTTAAAGAGTAGACAATACCAGAAATTCTAAATGTGGACTCAAAATATAATGTTTTCTTCCAGGAGATTTAAAGAATCTGTGTGGACATAGAAATGTATGGGTATAGGCAATGGGTTAGATAAACAGATGTTTCTCTTTGCCTCTGTCTGACTTATCCCATCTGTCACCTATTGAAGATGATAAAATATACACCTTTCTGTGAAGATGCGAAAGCATTCTATCCACCTTTCTGATGTGTAAAACTGTTATCAAAATATTATTCATAGGGAAAAGGCCTTCTATATGCCCATCCAGATATGACATTCTAGAATCAAAATCTGAGACCCCCAAGGTGGGGAAGCAAAGAATTATAATTTACACTTACATTTAATTTTTATTTCAGCCTTTTTGAAATCTATTAGAAATTCTATTGATATAATTACACAGATGTGTGTGAGAAGATTCTCACTGGTTATTCAGTTTCATGATGGCCAGTCTAGAGCAGTGCTGCCAACAGAGACAAAATGCAAGCCAATATGTTACTTAAGACTCTAGTAGTCATATTTTAAGAAGAGAAATTTCATTAAAATAAAATTTTATTTAACCCCATATATCCAAAATTATTAGCATTTCAAAATTAATCAATACAACCAAAGTTTAATGAGATATTTTCAAACTATGTCTTCAAAATCCAGTCTATTTTTTTTTACAATTACAGTACACCTCAATTTGTTTTAACCACATTTGAAGTGCTCCATTACCACGTGTGACTAGTGGTCAGCATACTAAACAGAGCAGGGTTAGAGCGCTCTTGTGGATGACTCACTAAACTCATAACTAAATGGAAAGACCATAAATTAGGTGTTAACATTGGGACAATTGGATCTTAGTTATATTTGTAGGTTATTGCTCACAAGGGGACTATTGAACACCTGAAGTCAACATGTATATTGCAACCTTAGCTTATAGTGCATAAGTACATAGTTATATAAAACAAAGGACTGCTGATTTTACTTCCAATACCCTATTGCTTGCTTCTGGTTCCTTTTTGAGGCAAACAAGAAGTGTATTATTTGAAGGTAGACACATTTCTCTCATATTTAAAAGTGTATATGTGGTAAAGTTGCATGGGACATAGAAAATAATTGAGGTCCTTCCTTGCAGAAAAAGACAAAATTAAAAGGGCACCATTAGAAATGTTATATGCTTACACCTCAATGGTAGGTGTGTCGGTGTGGTAAGCAGAATTTAAAGATGGCCCCAGGATTCTGTCCCTGGATAGTTAAATTCTTCTAAATACCAAGAGAGAAAGGACCAATGGAAAAACCTTAACACCAGTCCTTATTTCTTTCTCATAATTTTTTTTTCCTGAAGTCTCCTGAGATTTAGCTAGGAGTTCATTTTTTTGGCATTCTTTTTAAAAATTCAGATATACATATAAATTACTTAGTATGTGGCAGAGCAAAGATCTCAGTTCAAATATGTCTAACTGATACTAAAGTCTACGTTTCTTCCTATCTAGCAGCTAGTTCCTGTGAAAAACTGTTAAAAGCTATTTCTATGATGCTCATGGTTCAGAAGCCCTAGCAGATGTGTTAGGAATAATCTGAAGATGGGCCCCAGGATTCCAGCCCCTGGTGGAAACACATACCTTCTCCCAGTTAGTCAACACTAACGTAGGTGCCACTGTGAAAGAATTTTGCAGATGTAATTAAGTTCCCAAATCACTCAACTTTAAGATAGGGGGGCAGTCAGCTGAGTCTTATCTAATAACATGGGCCTTTGAATCTTTTTCTAAGTGGTAAATAAAAAGTAACAGATTCAAAGAATGAGAAGGATTAGATCTACTGCTGCTTTCTTTCAAGACAGAACAGGCTGCATGGCAAGAAATGTACGTGGCAAAGAATAAGCAATGGAATGGGAGCCACAGTTCTGTGAGATCCTGGATTCTGCCAACAACCTGAATGAGTTTAGAGAGGACTCCGAACTCCAACTGAGAACACAGCCAAGTCAGCACCTTGGTTCCAGCCTCCTGACATCCTAAAGAGATAGCCCACTCCTGCTACACATATACTTTTACTTATAGAGCTGTGTTGTTTTCTTAAGCTGCTAAATTTATGATAATTTATCACATAGTAATAGAAAACATATAGTGATTAAAATTATGGCTTAACATTAGTCATGTACAAATGCACAGCTAATCATGACATTGATCCTATGCATCTAATATATGTAAATAATTAAGAGAACAGTTTTAATTGTTCAGATTAACGTTACCTCTGCAGGGGTAGCATTTCCTTCACTTTACCTGGTTTGGTGTGTGTGTGTGTGTGTTTAATTTTCACCACATTAGTTATCAAACATATAATCCAGATCTATGATATTTGAAATTTCAAAATAGGTGTTTGGAGGGCAAACTATCATAATTTTAAATGGTAATTCACTAATACCTTCAAAGTGGATCGGTTTAATATATTTACTGTTTCATAGTTATCCTGCCTTCTTTTTCTGTAAAGCATTGAAATCATAAAAACTAAGCATGCTTTTAAACATTGAACACCAGGAGTAGCTATAAAATCAAAGATACATGTACTGGTTGGTGATGACCCTCATCATTTTATAGCATATTAATTCCAAGCCTTTCTATCAATGGCATTTGGGTGAGGACTAGCCGAGAAGAAATGACCTCAGGTCTCAGTAATTTACTGATGATTTTTGTGTCAGATTGTTAGTAATGGGCCTGATAACATGCTGTTTTTTACATACATATAAAAATTGTTTAACATATTTAATTATTTTTCCTTTGGAAAACACAGGTAAGTTCTCTTTATTAGGAATTATCTTGTTCATTTCTGTCCTTTCTGATACTTTTTCACTTCCTCTGCACATTGTCAAAGCACCTCTGTATGTAGCATCCACAGAAATGTTTGCAAAGGGTTTATAATTTTAGTTGGTTACAATCTGCATGGCCCTTGAAAATATGTTTATTAGAAATGAAGTGTTATGAAATAGAATTTAATATTTCTAATTTACTAAAACAATAATAAAAATTTTGAGTAATACTGATGTGATCCTTTTAAATTATACTTTATACAAAACTACTACAGGTCAACTCTTGGAATAGCACTTGCAAAGTACTTTTAAAAGTGTAAATATCTGTCTAAAAAAAGCAAAGACTTCAAAAATATCTTTCAATTTCTTTTATTTTTAATAAAATACATTGGATTGTCAATAATGAATTTCAATGATGCCTAAAGTATTTCAAAATAACGCGTAGGCAGTCTTGACATTTTTCCAATATGAAAATTAATAATTAGAAAATACTATAATTTTTATACTATGAAAAGATGTGCAGGGGGAAAAAGTTTAAAAGTATTCAAAATGGCTCACTCAACTCACTGAATTTTTGCTCTGACCTTTAACCAGTATAATCAATGTCAATAATGTTATCTTTAGATTTTCTATTATAGTCCTAAAGTCAATGCTCCTAAAAATCTCTTTTGACTTTCAAATATAACTATCTTTTCTTCTGGTCTCATTTTTACAGCCAATGGGCTTGAGTATAATATTAATGTTTCTGGGGGTCTCTAAAAGCTTTGGTAAAAATGTGTGAGTGTTTTGATATCATTACAAAGACCATTCACACAACGTTGTGCCACCAAATACTTTTCTTTAAAATAACCATTTTAAGTGTATGAACAATAATTAATGACTGAACTGAGCTGTGTTGCCTTTGCCTTATAATTCTTTAATAATGTTTGTATTTTATGTACTGAACGTGTAGAACAGAAACCAGCTGGAAAAGAAGAAATTCACATTCTCCTTTACCACTTCAACTCTGATTCAAAAGTAAATTTAATATACACAATGTGATGGATTGAGGATAGACTTATAAAAAAAAAAACTATGTACTTATATTTATTGGACTTAGGGACCATACACAACTGCCACTCATTTAAAGTAACAATCTATGGGCAACACTGACCTCTTGATTTGGACGTAAGTTATAAACTAAGTTCCTGGGGGCAAAACAAAGAAAGAAGGTTGTGCCATTTGTGAAACTGGTGCCAGGAATATCACATCCTCTCTCTCATATATCACGCATGGGTCACCCTGCTACAGGATAAACTGTGATGTGACCTCTTAGGTAATAACCACAATACCCTACAGCAAAAGTGTGACAAAGGCATTAAAATGCAAGAGGAATATAAAATGTTTCAAATATCTGCCCATATGAGATTTAGAGAGTTAAACTGAATTCAGTTATGTGTTTCATCTTGTGAAACATCTAGCTTAATTGAGCTGGAGCAAACAGCTAGAGAAGAATGCTTGGAAATATACTAGGGGGTTTTCATAATTTCTCTAACAAAGTCAAATATATATATTGGTTTACATATTGTATTGATAACAAAAAAGATTCTACCAATAGAGCCTTTGCTTGTTGAAATTAATAAATTTAGGCTCTAATAAATTAAGAGACCAAGATTATAAAAAGCTTTGGATATATGTTTGACAAAGAAACTAAATTAAATTAGAATCTAATACTTTGCTTTATTGGAATCTATATAAAATAACATTGTGCAAGCAAAATGAATACCATCGAAAAATAATTAAAAATGCTGAATATATTTCTTCATAAGATTCTTGATGAAAAAGGAAGAATATTAAAGAGAAATTCTATTTTTAAGGCATGTAATTCAGATAAAGAAAGCATGGAGATGTTCTTAAATGTCAAGTATTGTTTTCATTATAAGTAGTATATTCTAGGAGGCTACAGGTAAAGCAATAATCCTATTCTACAGTATCCAGTCTTACTGGAAGGAATTCCAGTAAAAGTAAATGGAATGTGGAAACCAATTCACAAACTGCAACCTTGGGAAAGAATAACACTGATTAGAAAATGAAAGTTAATCAAGATTAGAAACATTTTACCTGTTTTCATTTAAATCTTCAATCTTTTTCCCGCTGGTTTAAGAAACAGAATACAGTACAAAGGGGCAGTAGAGTATGAGCTCTAAATATTTCAAAATGGCCACATTGACCTGCTCAATATAATTTTCCATGACTAAAAAGTAAACTAGGTACTTGGATAACCTCCTACTTACAACATGGTTCATGAAACTTAAAGTTATTATTACTTTTTAAATTTTTATTAAAGCTATTATTTTTATCATGTTTTTGTCCTCCTAATATGTAAGATCCACTTTCATTAGACAAAAGTTTAAAAAAAAACTATCATGGATTAATAAAAAGGTAAATGACCTGAAATACTACTTGATCAGTCCCCTGCTTTCAGTTAAATGTATGTCCACCCATTTCAGAGTGGTAAACATCTACTGCAATATTAAGAACCTGAAATAGGAGATGCCTGTTACTTTCACTTTTCATTCAACCTGTGTCAAAATTCCCCTTGGTCATAAACACTCTTCCAGAGTCCAAGCTAAATCTTTCATGTAAATTCCGAATTGTCTTAAGAATAGACTCTGGTAAGTCAATTCCAACAAGTCAATTCAATCGGAGAACAGTCACATTGTTTTAAATTTAAGTGCAGATGTCGTTTTGTTGAGTTGTATAATTGAAATCTGTATGGTTTTATGACCAATGTCACTCCAATAAATTCAATTAAAAATAAAACAATAAAATAAAAAACAAAGGTCAAAATATGTTTTATGCTCAGATATGCATCTTTTATAAAAAATAAAAATCTTAAAAAACAGGGGTTAATTAAATATAGAGTTTTTTTTAAAGGAACAGTTAGCTACCTAAAACAAATTATTAGAAATCATTTTAAAAGTGTCATACAAAATTTAAATGCTTAAAACTCCAGAAATTTAATTTCAATGCTATAGTCATGAAACCATTGAATTGATTCTATACTGATAGATGAAAACTAACAGAACATAACCTCATCAAATTTTTCAAAAACTATTTTTTCCAGTATTTCAACTAGAGTCTTAATTGCCACCAGTGCACATATCCTAGATAATGGCTCTTGAGCATTATCTCAGTTTATCCTCACACCAATCTTAGAAGGTATAAGAATTCCCATTTCAGAAATCACCATTATCATCTCATTTTACAGATAAGAAACATGGTAGAGCCAGTACTTGAACCCAAGCTTACATATTCAAGAACCCCTGCTCTTTGTCTGCACAAAGGTCTATGAGTGATTTTTCATAGAAATGATATGCTGAACTGTACTATCTATACTGTTACTGGACATGGTGATCCACTTTTGACAAAGCTAATCTGAATTATGTACATTAATCTGAGACTATAGGGAATGGCCTGGGAACTCAGGCAAGTATTAAGATAGGAAATTCCCAAACTGCTGTTGTTTACATGTTGGAAATACTATATCTATAATAAGATATTGTGGATAAAAAATGAAGCTCTGTAATAAATCTGACCAAATGTCAGATTTATGATGTGATCAAACAATCCTAACAGAGCAGGTCATGGTGGGTAGTCACGCCCCATGCCTATAAAAATTTTATCTTAACTTAAGCAAGCCCTGTCCATTGTTCCTGGATATGTAGGTTAACACACCTTTGAAAAGTCAGAGTAAGAAAAATACCATATGATATCACCTAATACAGGAAACTAAAGAACAACACAAACAAAAGAACTAAATAGGACAAAGAGCAGAAGAGCAGTCAATAGGGGGGAGGGGAGGGGGAGAGAAGGGGGATAAGTAAGGGAAGGGTTTAGTCAAGGAAGTGTATGGAGGACTCATGGACATGGACAACGGGGAAGGATATGATTGTGGGGGAAGTGGTGGGCTGGGTGGGGGAGAGCAATGGGGGAAAAATGGGACAACTGTAATTGAAAAACCAAAAAAGAAAAAAAAGAAAAAAAAAAAAAAAGAAAAAGAAAAACCTGACAGATCTGCACTTTCTCAGATGATTGAAGTCTATATCAACAATGATAAAATATGTTGATAGTATGTGCCCTGAATACGATGTGATGAGAAGGGTGTTTTACACCTATGTCTTTCCTCCCCAAAACCTATAACCCCAGTCTAACCACAAGAAAAATTTCAAGCAAAAAATCCAAATCAAGGAACATTCTACAACACACCTAACCAGTATTCCTCAAAACTGTTGAAGTCATTGAAAACAAAGAAACTTTGAGAAACTCTCACAAATTAAAGGAAGGTTAGGGTGAATGCAATGTGCTATCCTGGATGATATCCTTAAACAAAAAAAGAGACATTAGGGAAATACTAAGTCTGTTTATGAGTAAAGAGTGACATTTAGTTAACAGTAGTATATCAAAGTGGTTCTTTAGTTGTAACAAATGCACCATAACAATGTAAAATGCTAACAACAGGGGGAATTGGATAAGGGGCATTCCTCTGTATTATTTTTACAACTTCTGTGTAAGTCTAAAAGTATTCTAAAATTAAAATGTTTGTTTACATAAAAAAAAAAAAGTCAGAGTAAACCTCTTTTTTAGACCCCTTGGAGGCTTAATTATCCTTAAGGGGACAGATAATCTTGTTAACTGCCCTGTATCTTGCTTTCTCCCACCTACATGTAATCTTCCTTATGTTGCCTTTTAATTCCAAATGTATAAAAGAAACTTCAAAAACTGTTCCTCTTCAGAGCATGTGAGATCTTGCTTCATGATATGTCATCAGTTTGGCTTAAATAAAACTCAAATACATTTTTATAAAAATTCTTTACAGTTTTTATGTTCTGTACATTGACAATACACTATGACTTTGAGTTATGTAACCTCATTGTGGCATTGAAAACCACAAGTGATCTATCACTGTGGTTTTAACATTTTCTCCATCTCTGCATATGCCTCTGCCTGTGATTTACTGTCATTGGCACCCATGGCCCTCATTATGACAGTGATTCTCAAACTCAAGGAAGAAATGACCTCCCTGTTTTTCAAAGGACCCATCAGAGGGGTAGAGGTACACACCAAAGCTCCCTGGTGACTTGGAGCCACTTCCCCTCCCCCTGGAAGGTGTTTTCCCCATCCCCAACATTTAAAATCCTTGATATAGAGAGATATAATAAATAACATATACTGAGTGATTTATCTGAGTGAGGCCCTGTTCTATGGACTTGTTCAATCTTCACAATTCATTTATGAACTATATTAATATTCCTATGTTATACATAAAGAAAATGAGGCTCAGATAACCTAAGGAACTTACTTAAGGTCACGCATGTAAAAAATGGAAGAGCCTGGCTTTGAACCCAGAAAATCTGACTCTAAAGACAGATTAATCACCATACTATATTGCCTCTCACTAGTTGATTGGAATGATTATTTTAAAAAATCATCAAAACAAATGTGAAAACAGCTTTCAAAGTTATAGTAAAGAGACTCAAACACTGAATGAGGAAAAATTATTTCATGAATATAGGTCTATTCTAATCTAAAGTGGACCTTGGCTTGTGAAAATTCAATTTGAACCCCCCTCTCCCTCTTTCTCTCTCTAATGTGTGTTGATTTCTTTTTAAATAATAATGACCTTGCTTTAAACAATTGTTAACTAGTCTTGATTTTGCCCAAGTGCCAAAGTACCACTATTCTATAAATCATTTAACTCTACCATATTCTTTGTTTTTAGAATTTAATTTCTCTATTTAGTTCATTAAAAATAACATTATTAAGTCATACCACTTATTTGATTATGTTAAAAACATTTAAAGGTAAAACACCATGTGGATTTAAAAACTATGACTCAATTTAATGACACAAATGAATCACATAAATATAATAGTTAGAAAGGAAGCCAGATGCAAAGAATACATACAATGATTCAATTTATATAAAGGGCAAAAAAAAAAAAAAAAAAAAACCAACAAAAACTGGCCTATAATGTTAATGTTTAGCATAGCAGTTAGTTACCCTTGTAATAGTACCCAAGGGAATTTCTGGTTCTGATACTATTAGGTTTCTTCTTTATTGGCCTGGTGGTTACACAAATGTTGCATTTGAAGAAATTCACTGAGATTTACACTTATATTTTATGTACTTTTACACTATATGTGCTATATTTCAACACAATGGTTTGCATGAAAAGAAATGTCATCCAAAACTCTCATTTTTCTAATTGTAATTTAGCACTACTTTTTCTCTTCCAAAATATATGATTAATGTTTCATTAAGAAAAGTTAACAGTATTTTTGCATAATGCAGTAAAATGACTATTTTTCTAAATATGAGTATTTATATACTTTATATACAGTATACTTTATATACAGTAAATTTCATCCTATTTAATGTACTAAACTATGACTTTTGACAAGCACATACATTCATGCAACCATTACCACGATCAAGATACAGAAAAGATTTATTATCATCCTAGAGTTCCTCATACCCTTCTGTAGTCAACCTCATGCTTCCCCTCCCCAACCTTTGGGAATACTGACTGATCTTCTGTTCCTAAAGTTTTGCTTTTTTCAGAATGCCATATAGATGGAATCATACAGTATGCATTCTTTTAGCTCTAGCTTCTTTCCTTGAGCATAAGTTTATAGATGCATCCATGTGCAGTGTATGTCAATAGTTACTTCCTTTCTATTGCTGTGTAGTGTTGCAATGTATGGGTATACCACAGTTGAAGAATACTTGAGTAATTAATTTCTAGTTTGGGGTAATTTTGAAAGAAGCCACTACATTCATATTTAGGTTTTCGTATGCATGTGAGTAACATTTAATTTTTAAATCCCAACTTGTACTTTTGCCTGCACAAAATATTTTCTATATTGCCTTGAGTCTGTGGTAATTCTGACACCTAGGGCATATACCAACCAGTTCACAAAAACATAGAATCCGAAACTGAATCAAATAACATTTTACAAAAATACATAAACTTTTGCAAATTCCTTTCTTAAAACTGTTTTGAAATCATTCATAGAATTAAGAATGAACTATCCAATTAAAGATATAGTTCAATAATTCAAACTTAGTTAATTTTTCTTAATTGTACAAAATTAAAAATAATGATATTACTAATCTTGATTTTAAAATCATAATCAAGGAAGCAAGATGAGGTAAGAAATGTGGCTTGGAAAAGTGCTATACGACTCTTCCGAACTTCCCAATATAACATATTGTAAATTTCACCCAACTGGTTAGTACTTTCCACCATGATAATTGGGAAAGGATTTGAGCAACAAAATGGAAACATGGTAGATGTTACCTAGCATGTTGTGGTAAAGTGGAATGGCCCGTCCAAGGGTAGTAAATGCAGTCATGACTAGTGGGACCGCTACACCTGCAGGCAATTACAGAACAGAAGACATCATTTGCCATTCACAGTGACATGCACACCCATGCACTAGTGCTCACACAGGGAGCCTCCTGAAATAACATGGGAAGCAAGCACACCAAGTACCTATCCATCAGGCCGATGCAGTCTTCAATACTTGAGCCTATGCACCTGCAGAAGATCAAAATTTAAAAAACACAAGGAAAAATTAGTCATTTAAAAAATCAATAAGAGAAATACCAACTGTGTCAAATTATTAATTATAGTTATTAGACAATTTTGGAACACCATGAATTTAAAGGCAGTGAGAAGATTATTGCTGGATGGATACCCAGAAATAAATTGCAAATACCACCTAAGTGGAATGCATAGAAACATACTCACAGAAAAGGACATTTTACTCTATTTCTGTGAATGACTTCCAAATACATATTGCTCATTTCTAATACTTTCAATTCATTTGCATCATTCATAATTATGTTTTGATGAAAAACTTATGTTTCAATGGCTGTAATTCGTTTCATGCATATGATTTCCTCTAAAAGCTCTTATATTTAAGTAAAAAACAAAATCAATATAATATAATAATCCAATGCTTAACACTTATTAAAGATTGATTTTGGCAGAAAGTGAGTTAACATTCTTTAATGTTATTCCCTTAGATACTTTACATAATCACATTATTCCACTTTCTATTTGTGACAGTTTTTAAAACACACTTATCTTTAAACATGAATTTTTTTAAAAAGCAAATTAACTGGTTTCACCATCCTGCAGTTTATCTTGACACTCTCTTTTAAAAGAGGAGTGACATAACAGGCAAACAGAAACAGCTTTTTAAACTGGTAAAATATTTAAGTTAAATAATAACTAATAAATAAATCCTCTCCAAGGAAATAAGGAAGTTCAGACCTAGGTAACTAAAACTTTACTGAGATTAACATTTAACTAAAATAATATAAGTACACAAAATTCTGATGTACAGCCCCTAGAGTTTCATTTTGAAGTATTCTAGAAATATTTTCCCATCTTCCAATTTACTTGAATTGCTTTTCTTTCCATTTTTCCCCCATCAAAGACATATAGCTCTATTGCATTATCAAGATTCTTCCTACACTTATGAATTATAGAACTAATTCTGCTGCTCATAAAATGATTTTTCCAAACTAAAATTTCTAAAACAGAAAAAGAATCTGAGGTTAAAACCACTATATAATGAATAATATATGCATCATATATAATGCCAGACTATCCATTATATTTTTAAATAACTAAACATTAGTGAATGAATATAACTATTGCTAATAATAATTAAGTCACCATTGTTCTGCATCAAGAATACATTATAACATTCATACTAGTTGAAAATTGGAATTGTCTTGTTTTTGTTTTGATGATTAGTTTTGAGAGGTCCAGGAAAGTTTTAATGTACAGATATATGAGAAATGCACTGTGTAAAAGGTATTTTAAAAAGCAAGTAAATAACTAGAACAGATATTTTTGAATTGATACTATAATTTCTAATCACAATGTTTTCTAAAAATAAATTTTAAGTACTAAAAACATTTCCAAATTGTCTTGTATGTTTTCCTTTGAATTCTATTCTGAAGAATTATTGTTTTTCTAGGTTCCTAATATATCTTCCTCAAAATACTTTTATAATCTACGGTTAGTTTATAATCTGTGTTTTTATAATAACATCGGAAAAATAAAATTTTTGAAAGTGAAATTATTCTTAAGGAGAAAATGTGAATAATAAAAGATCATTTATTTGTTAAAAATATTTTTAAAAAAACCTGTGTTGCATGTCTGCTCATTGTTCCTACTATTCTAAGAACTAGAAGGAGAAAAAATATGAATTAGACATTTACCCATGTTTTTATAAGCTCACAATGTAATGAAGGAGACAGATGTGGCAACAGGGATGGGGCAAAGACACTAGAGCATGAGATGGGGGCCAGAAACTGAAGACTTTGCTTAGCCACAAACTTAATAAAAACCACCAGAAGGTTTCAAAGTAGTGACATGATGGTTTTGTGTTTTACATAAATCTCTTTGTGGAGCTTGGACTGTTGAGAACCAGGAAGACTTTTATGGCACAAGGACTTTTTAGTCTGTTCAAGAGATGATGGGCTAAACTAGGGAAATGGTACCTAGGATACATGCAAAGGGATGAATTCAAGAAATATCTTGGGAGGTATGGGGAAAAAAGGAAGTTGATGGGTGACTTGATCATGAAAGTAGGAAAGTTAAGAATGACTCATATTTCTAACTTTGAGAATAGTGAAACCATTAGTGAGAGAATGCAAGAGGAGGGTCATCGTTCCCTTGGGTGTGTTGGGGCAGGAGGACTTTCTAATTTCAGTTTTGTGCATCTAGAGCTTAGTTTTGTTCTACAATCTAGTAAGAACTGTTCCTTAGCAGCTGGAAAATGAGTCTGTGGCTGGAGGGGGTGGGTAGGGGCAGAAGGCACAGTGTAATAATCAGTTTTGAAATAACACAGAGGAGAAGACTAAAATAATGTAAGTGGATAAGATGGCTGAAGAAGGACTCTATCAAGTGAGAAAGGTGGAGACTGAGACAGAAACCCAAGAAACCCCTACAACTAGTGAGTGACATAAGATGAGCTCATGTCAGAAGCATGGGGAAATATAATGGAGTATATTGAATGAATCAAAGTATCCTTGAAGCTGAATCAGAAGCGAACTTCAGGATGTAGGGTGAGCATCAGTGTCAAATGCAAAAGGATCTACTAACCAAAGAACTACTGAGAGTATTTCAGTTGTGATTGCCCAGCTCACTAGAATTTAGATTGTTGTGGATTGAGAAACAAAGAGAAGACAAAGGCAGTGGAAAAGGAAAGAGAGGGAAAGAGGGAGCAGAATGTGTGTTCAAGAAAGTTTTCCAAGAGGATTGGGTAGGATAGTTGAGATTTGAACATATTTATAAGCTAAGGATAAAAGTAACAATGGAAGATAGAAGAATAAAAGTATGGTTGAAGTTGTACTATCCTTTGTAAGTACAAGTCAATGTGCATTTAAAGATGTATATTATATTTCAACTCTGTCATTTATATAAGCAACTAATTAGCACATGCAATTTATATCGATTCAACAAGACCACAGAATAATGGAAATATTAAGTTTTTGAAGAGTCAAAATCTAAAATAAGAGACTGAATAAGGATATGGGATAACACAACTTTCAACAAAACTAGTGTTCCAAACTAGAAAATTTATAGAAAGATCAGAAAGAGAAACTAAAATATGTCAATGTAACTTAGTATAAATATAGCTGGAGTTTCAAATATTGAGCTGTTTAATATTTGCCAGTACTTATTCATTTATAAGCACCTTGATGTACCCATATCACTAACGGAGTTGAGATATTTTGCCAAAATCTCCAAATTTTAAAATGAAAATAGAGGAATATTTAAAAGTTTCAATTAAAGTAGTGTAGACACTGATTCCAGAAGCAGCCCTTCTCTTCTTCTATCAATGGAAAGTATTTCATTAAAAAACGTAAAAATAGAAAAAAATTGATAAAATAGATTAAGACAGAGGACACTTAATAATATAAAATCATGATTCTAATATTAACACAAATATTTAATGAAGTTTTTAAAAGATGCCTTATGAAAAATGCATACCCTAGTCTATGTCTAAAACCCAAAATTAAATTGATATTTATCATGGACTCAAATGGTGTTAGCGAGGAAACTGTAATCTATGTCCTTATGGTCATATAATTACGTGATAAATTTAGTTTACAAGTCCTCTTTAAAGATTTAAATCTTACAGATTGAAAATACAAAATTCATTTCTAAATTTTAAATTCTTGCTCATCCTCTCTAAATATGGGCAAGGGGCTCTAAAGAAAGGCTATAAATTGTAAGAATAAAAGTCCACTGGACTGATACTTCTCAGTGGTCCGGAGCTGTGTCTTGCCCATTTCTGAACTTGGTTGTCACCACTTCTGATGCACAGAAGGTGTTTGATGGGAAAAGGCTGCTAAAATAAAAGTCCTTTAGTGAAAGAAAAAGGAGACAACATTATTTCTTTTTCCTCTAGAAATATGAGTGAAAAAGCTCCTGATAGGTGCTAAATGGATCATCTATTTTAAAAGTATCTAAAGAACATATTAGAGCCAATATAGATAATGTACTTTTAGAGTAGTAAAAGTGCTCTTAAGGTATTAAACAGATGATTTTATTTTCAGAGAACCATTAAACAGTATTGAAAGGAAAAACTTTTCTTCTTTAAAAAATGTGATTTGAGAGACTGTTTCCATTAACTTGGTTCTGGAATTATCTAGCTGACATAATATTGGCATATGAAAGAAAAGCTGTTTTCCAAAGTGGAGCTGGCCTGGTGAGCTCACACTTACTAATAGGTCAGTAATTACACATGCTTTGGAATAAAAATAGTTATTCGTCCCGCCATCTCACTGGCCCAGTGACTTTTCTAGCCAGCAAAGCGCACTCCGCTGCCCAAGCACGGTGTTGCACAGCTGTGCTGTACAGAGGAGGGTTCAGGAACATTTGAAATTGCTAAATGGTGTTGCGTGCCTGGGGCCACAGAACTTCCGTGAAATGAGTGAACCTGGACAGTATGGAGGCTCTTAGAACAAAGATGGTAATAAATGAAATTTTTAAAAAAATTCTTCAGAATTAAGTTAGTCATTACAGAATCCGTGTACTTTGGAAGATGCCAGGGAGTACAATATTCAAATTCTGTCTAACCATCATTCTGTAGTAGTGAATTTGAAAACATCTTTGCATTTACTGGGAATTCCCAACTGAACTGGTCAGATTTGTTCCCTATGACGCCTGCTTACGCCCTTTTGGCTACCTAACATTTGTTGCTGTGGTCAGTTGATCTCTTCCTTGTTCCTCCTACTCCCTCTCCCACAATACATGCTTTCTTTTATTTTATAATCATGATTTAACCGGGCTGAGGGGAAGACACACCAGCCATACATGCAGACTATGGCTCTCCCTGATCTCACTTTCATTTCCCTAATGTCTTCATTGTAATTAGATTTGCAAAAACAGCAAAAGGCCTCATTTTGAATGGCAACAGCTGTTGACATCAACATTATATTAAATAATTTACAGGTTTAATTTTAGCTGCAGAACAATAAAACCCTCTTGTGGATGATTATTTTAGCCAGCAAAGTTTTCTGTTTCGGTTGCTGACGCTTCTGCTACAGCGGTACCCATTGTTCATGAAATACTCTTAACAGCAGTGTGCCAAAAACTCGCAAGGGGAGGAGTTTATTCTTGCTAGTTTCTTTGAAGCACAGTGTCTGTGTGAATATGTCAGTAGCCTCAACCTATGCATTGATGTCTGAACCAAGAGTTGTCATCAGCTCTTCCATGATGAATTTGAACTTGAATGGCACACTATGACTTTACCTTTGAGGATCTGCCACTTCACAGAAAGACTTAAGCTGATTTCTTGACCTGCAGGAAATTGTAGCAGCATCTGCAAATTGATGTCTTCATGGCAGAAGATAACGCTGCTTGCTGCTTCACTTCTCCAGTACCCTCTAACAGCTAGCCCTTCACCTGGTGGAAAATCTCTTTATGGGATCTCATGCTTTCCTGCCAGATATAAAGTAACCAAGATGATTCTCCACAAGTGCATGTGTTTGTACGTATGGGCACACAAGTGTGTGGACACTCACAGTGGAGAAGAGGTTTTAGGGACACAAGGGGGACAGAGTATGTGAGACTGCTCTAGTTTCTAAAATTATTCAGCTTCTGGAGGAAAGAGAAATCAAAGACCTTGCTAATATAAAGTTGTTGAAAATAAAGAAATAGTTGTTGGGATTTGTTAAATAACTGCCATTATTTCCTTTATAGTTCAGTGCTTTTCTTTTCTGTAATAAGTCTTTGTTTTCAGCTGTTATTATCAATATCAAAGATAGATCTTTCATTCATTTTATAAGACATACTTTTGAAAAACAGAAAAATGTATTGCCCAATCATTGAATTGCCCTACATCAAACAAACAAAAATTCTCAGTTACAAGTTAACCTACAACAAATTACTTTCACAAAAAGCACTCATCATTTTATTAAAATACACATTACCAGGTTTGCTTATTTTTCTGCTACCATTATTTTTGCTTATATTTTATTGAAGGCGTAATCCAAGGCAGTATTTTCCAAAGAGAGATAACCTTACCTTAAACTGGTTCTAACGACAAAGAAACAGAAACAGAAAACCTCTGTTAAAGATTTACTAAGCACCCATCTCAAAAGTTATAATTACTATCTTTCTTTTCTGAAAATTTCAATCCCCCATAAATTTGAAAGAAGTTTTACATTCTGTATAAAATATACCAAACCCCAGCTTCATGAAATTATCCATAAAATAGTTCTAGTTAAATGTTAAACAGAAATATTTAAAAGGGTATGAGTTTGATCCCTGAACACATTTTCTTAGAAAGGATTTCACTTCAAGTTAACCTATTGAAAATAAAGATGAACAGAATTTTGTATGAGAACATTGTAGACTATGTCAGGGATGAAGGCATGTGAGTATCCCTTTGGGTCAGCAATACCGCATTCAAGCCTGAGGCCTCATCAGCAAGGATGCTTACCCTTGTGTGCAGTTTGGATGGCATGGGTGGCACTCCCGGTCCTGATCAGCGTACTTGAATATGAAACTGTTTGCTCCCTGTAAGCCATCTGGACATTTTTCCACACAGTTGGGCCCATCTTTAAAATGGGAGCACTTTGTACAGTTGTCAGGTCCCTGAAGTGTGAAAAATGAAACAAAATAGACAAAGAAAAATGGATGCCATTTCCTCTGAAAATGCATGCACATGCCTTAGTTACTGAGACTTTAGTGGGTGGCCAGTGATCTTCTAGGGAATTGGAAAATATTTTCTGCAATACAAATGGTGATGTAGCTATTGTAGATTTTTGATCAGCAAAAATTTCCAAGGACTTTCCTGGAAGAGTATCAGTATTTTCTTTCTGTTATTTATTCCTGGTTATACTAAAGAGCAACCATATTTGATGATAACACATTTTCCCCAGGGCCATTTTACCACAATCACTGGAAATATGGGAGATTTCTTACCAGTCAATGAGGAAAAGAATAATAAGAACTATATAACACCAAATTTCAAATAGAAGTAAACTATCAATTCTGGTTGTCTAATGACTATTTGAACAATAAATATTAAACAATATAGTTAAATTATTATGAATTAGGCAGCTGAGGCCAATAAAAGTTAATATCTAAGTTATTCTCATTCTCAAATCAACTTATAACAATGCTAAAAGCAATATCATCCCAATTTTTAGGGATTTTACTAAATCACAGAACAATACTGAGAGCCATAAGAAGATGCATTCTGATGGTCAAATATCAAAAACTCCACAATAATAAAGTAAATAGAAACAAAACTTAATGATGACAGGTATTCAAGGATAAAGGTAATATAAATATGAGTATGATAAATTTAAATAAAACTAATTTTAAATATTTATGTTTATAATATACTATAATTTTCTAGTATGTAGGATGTTATTAAGCAGTAATATGTATTAAATATATTAAATATATTTAAATGTCATAGCAAAAGTAACAACTTAAAACTATATTAAGCGTCCAATAATTTTACCACAAAACTAATTTGCATTTGGTGCTGGGGATTGTGAACATGGAAGAAATGAATAGTATATCCTCTGATCATTTTGAGAACATTTTGATTAAAAATTGTGTTTTCTTAAAAGATGCCCATGTTTTTGCACATTCAGCTCTTTGGCATAATGATATTACTTGCTTGAAATTTACTTTTAGTTCTTCTGTTTGAACATAATATTGTCTTAGGACTCCTCTTCTCTTTGATCACTTTGCTGGAATTTTTTTCCCTAATCCATTTCTCCCCCAAATCTGTCTACATCCACATGATTCAAAAAGAATGACAAGTTACACTGACTTCAATTTAAAGAAATAATATACAGTCAGTTTAAAGGAAGAAAATTCAGTTTTGAAGGTTTATAATTACAAACAATGTGGATCTGGAAGCCAAGAGCAAGCGAACGTTGTACAGGGCTAGGGACTGGGCAGGGAGGGTGGGAATTAGACCATCCACGGGAGTGCACAGCTTCTCTCTATAAACGTTAACCCCAAAGCAGCCAGACTTTGCAAACTGGTAACATAAGGCATCTGGAAATCAAGAAATATAATGTTTTTTTTTTTTTTTTTTAATTTAAAGGCAGAGGCTGCTAATGAAGGATAGTAGTAGAAAAAAGTAACAGTAATCTGGAAGATGTGTCTGGAAATCCTGAGACTGTTGAGGTTCAGTCAGGCAGCTGTCTGTTTCACTATTATGATGTGAAACTTAGAGCTTTGAAAAAAAATAAATTACCCTGTGATACCTAATCCCTATTCAAACTGAAGAGTTTGCAACTGGCAACTTCTTATTTCCTACCAGAAAAGAATACTTCACATGCTTCCAATTTTAACACCTGCTCATGGGTACTTAGGCATGTAATGCCTTCTATTATACAAAATCATTTACTGTGCAAGTATGCGCAGTGGCATGACTTATTGTACAAGACAAGGGACATGCTGATTTTTTTCTTGGAGAATACAAGAGTAAAACTTACTATGAGTTAATTAGGCAGCTGTAATAGCAATTAAATGAGAGATTATTTTCTATAAAATTATTGTAATATAAAATAATGCCCTGGTAAGATCAGAAGAAATAAAAATTACAATGTTAAAATTAAATTCACATTTAAACTTTAACTACACTATAAGATAAATTATTTTTCTGTTTCTTTGTTTCTTTAAGCATCTCTTACTATGATACAAAAACTAGTACCCTGAGCTGATATTACTAAAAAACATCCTGGTAAATCTCAAAAGAAATAAAATGTACTGTTTCTCCATCTCATTTCAATAATAAAGAGATTTAAAGAAGTATATGTATAGAATGCTTATTCTTTTACCATTATATTCCCAAAGCTTTTAAGAACCTAGGTTCAATGAATGAACTGATAAATGAAAAAAAAAAAACAAAAAAAGGTGAATGCAATAGTCTTCATCTCTTATTTTAAGCTACATTCATACTCAATAATCTATACAGACAACTATAATATAACTACATCTTGATGAAAACACTAGATTTTTTTGTCAATGATAATTGGTGTATTTTCTGTAGTAGCTACTGTAAGATACAAAGCTACTTTACATATGTATCCAGTTCTTTTCTACTTCCAGCCACATGGGATCTTGATATTCTCCTATCACCAGAGGTGAGGTATATCTTGCTTTGGACAAAGCAAATATAAGGGATTTATGACACTGCCAATGCTAAGTCCTCCAGCCTTCTCCTTCCCTGCTGCTATAAATCAGGGACCCCATGTAGATGTGGAGGTGCTATAAATTCAAAGCATCCTGAAACGCTAGACCATCATCACATGGAAGTGGGCTGCCTTAAAATCTTTTTCAGACTTACAGTGCATTTTACATATAAAAAAAACGATTCAAATATTCTTCTATAAGCAACTGAATATGATGGTTATTTTGTATAGCAGCACAACTTTTGTTATCCTGACTTCAACAGCTATTTTAGTTTTGATGAAACTATATATTAAAAATTAGTTCTGTTTCCCTACCTCTTCTCTTTTCCTGCTATCTCTTTGACTTATATTATGATCTCCTAGAAGTTTGTCTGATTTCTCTACTTTTATTTCTTCTCACATTCTATCCCTTATCCTTCTAAATAGTACAGGAGTAGTGAAAGAGAGGCAGGAAGGATAAAAGTATAAATAATAATAATAATAATAATAATAATAATAATAATAATAATAAAGACGAAGTGCAGACAGACAAGGGTATAAAAGCAAGGCTTGCTCTATTTCAAATCTATCTCTGTCAAGAGTGTTCTTGAGTTCTGTCAACTTTAAATAGAATAATACCATCCCATTTTATATCAGGTGTCATATCCAGAAAGCATTTTATCCTTATTACAGTGTAGACATTTTTGCCTGGAAAAACAAGTGATAAAAAGAGGGTAAAATTTAGAGTCCTAACTTTTATAATTGAGTGTCAGTTCCACATCTTTTTGACTTGTTGACTTTCTGGTGTAACGGTTTAATCATTGCAGGTTTAATTTCTTCATATTTTAAATGAAGAATGTGATAGAATACATCATATATAACAGTATTTGGTAATATCTATCTATCTATCTATCTATCTATATATATATATATATATATACACACACACACACATATATCTTATGTGTATATATATGTTATTAAGCCCTGGCTGGTTTGGCTCAGTGGATTGAGCGTCGGCCTGCGAGCTAAGTGTCTCTGTTTCGATCTTCCAGTCAGGGCACATCAGAGAAGGAAAACTCTGACTCCAAAAAACCTCCGCTGCCTTGCGGCATACCTCTTCAGGGGAAAGGCTAAGGGAGTAAACCCCGACAGAAAATCCGGAGCCGGAGTCCCTAAGGCAGTTTGACGTTGTAGTCAACACCGGCAACTCCTGCGGCGCACCTGAAGCCAACCTGTATTGACTCCGTCTTTCCCTTGGACCCTTCAGCTGCGAAGAGAGGGGGGGGTCTGCTGCATGGGCAACAGCAGACCCTCCATATCACCCTGCCCAGACTCTGTAGCTTCAGCTTCACTGGAGAGGACACTCCAGCGTCATCACAAGATGTCGATTCAACACGGGAGGAGACAGATACCGTGTCACTCCCGAGTCGGACTGCACAGCCATTCTCGGCGGTGCAGATAGACTCTTAAGAAGCTACACCATCGTCTCTCAAGATGGATGGCTGCCGACAACGACGACGATGTTATTAAGAAAACATTGATAGATCAGAAATATGTGACTTAAACAGAATTAATCTTGAGGGAATTCCTACTAGCTTTATGGCTTCTTCCTCTGTCTCATCTCAGTGTCGGTCTCATGGAGAATTTTCCAGAACCTCTTGGATATTCTAAGTGGTATATGTCTGTTGCATGGCACACAGAACCTCCTCTTCTCTAGTTTTGGTGATCAATATGTGGACTCAGAAACAGGCAAAAACCTAATACAAACTGTAATGGCTGAAAGTAAGCAATCCCCTAGCGAGAGCAAATTAAGACTATTGTTTGAGCTCAGTCCTGCCAGTTTTTCAGACAGCATAACCTAAAAGACATGTGTTCTTACCTGCTGGGCATTTCAAGGCTTATTGATCAAGTAATCAAGGAGGTTTCCTTGATTCTGTACTCTGATCTTTCACAGATGCCTGATTACGCAATACTAAATGTTCCCTACTTTTGCCTCTCTAATCTCCAGACATATTAATTCACAATATTGGGTCTAGGTATTGCCTTCTCTACATTCTGAACTAGCAATTTTCAACCTTTTTTTTTTTTTTTATCTCATGACACACATAAACTAATTATTAAAGTTTTGCTGCAGAAAACAAAAAATACATTTTTTGCCGATCTGAGTTAAAATAATAGGTATAATTTTGATCCATTCACATCAGATGGCTAGTGCTGTGATGGCGGTCATCAGTTTTGTTTTGTTTTGTTTTTAATTTGACTCTCTGAGGGAAAAGAGGTCAGTGTCCCTAACTGACTAGTCAAGTATTGCATCTTTTAAATGTTCTTGCAGCACACCAGTGTGCCGGGACACACTGGTTGAAAAATCACCATTCTAAACATATTAATGAATAGTTTCATCCCTGGTTAGTGATTTTAAATATATGGCCCATCAATGCTGTCATTAGAGAATCAAAATGATCTCCTTAAAACTTAATTAAAGAAAACAAAAAACAAAAAAACCCACAACAACAACAAAAAAGCCCTCAAGACACAGACAACAGTATGGTGATTACCAGAGGGAAACAGGGTGGGTGAGTGGGAGGAGTTAGGAGAGGGTATAATGGGGATAGTTGGTGATGAACGTAGATTGGATTTGTGGTGGTGAACACCCAGTACAATATACAGGTGATGTATTATAGAATTGTACTCCTGAAAACTTTATAATTTTATTAACCAATGTCACCCCAATAAATTCAATAAAAGAGTAAAAAATAAAGTTCAACATTCATAGAAATACCTATTTTCACACCCTTTTAGTTAGCAAATAACTTTGAAAATGGAAAAAACATTAACTTATGGGAGTTTTTTAATGTGTATTTTGTAAACTGTCTGAAATCTTTTAAATAACAAAAGAATAATGGACAAATTCTTGGTCACTCTAATTGTACATTTTCAAAGTCTCTCTAAAAGAGATTTTACTGTTCTATGACTTGTGGTCAAGAAGGTACCTAAATATGTTAGTTTTTAAAGAAGACTTCTATCAGTAGTTCAATCTGCTTAATAACCATTAGGAAACTTTAGATCTCTGTGTTGCTTCATGACATTTTTCACAGACTCTTTATTTCTCTTGCTGCAGATACATTGCATTTTCCCTACTATTCTGAGTGGAGAAAGAAAATGGCTGTGTGTGTCCTTTGCATACTTACTTGGAGATCATTACATATTAACTTGTCTTTTAGACTTTGGTTCTTCAGGCCAATCATTCCACTTCTTTTCCTCAGAGGCCTGATTTTCCAAGCTTAATCATCCTGTGGCAGTCCTCTGAACTGTCCAGGTTTTCCACATCCTTCTTTAGATGAAGTTCCAGGAGTACAGCTCATTGGGGCCTAATGGGATTTGGAGGGCTCAGTGACATAGTTTTTCTACTAATTAAGTGCTGAATAAGCACTCTGGCAGAAAAATTAATACTATTTAATTTTAAAATGGATTCTTATGGAGACATGTTGAGCTTCTGGCTACATTCAAATGCCGGTCCCCAAGTCATCTACTGAGAGATGATTCAATACACAAATCAAATGGAAATTTGTCTAAAGAAGGATGAATATGACACTTTGGAATGACAAACTCATACCAACCTCCTTATTAAGAGAAAGCTGCATGGTGGGAACCAAAGGGAGGTCTGAAAAGTAATTATCATTTTCTCTGCAAGGCTAACTTTGAACTATATAAATATCAAGTTTATCCATGAAGACTTTCTTGATCCTACACCTGCTCCTTAGATTCCCATAGCTGAAATTTTCTCTTTGCCATAGTATTTATCACACTGCTTCAGGCTTTAGTTTGTATTTGCTTTCCTCTTTCTTTCAACCCTCTTTCACAATCTCCTAATAGTTAAGTAATTAAATACATAATGTATTACAGTTTACCTCAAAACAACAAGAACTTTCACAATTGTTTAACTTTGCATGTTCCTGCATTCCAGATTTTCATCACAGCATAGCTCAAACATCACTTCTCTATGGCTTTTATTGATGCCTACTTTCCATCCCAAAGACAGATCCAGTTTCTCCCTTAACTATGTTCCCATAACAATTTATACATATCTATAGCTTGTCAATTAATTGGCTTCTATTTAATTATGTGTGCATTTCTTGTTTCTTGTCAACACTGCGTAACCTTCAGGGTCAACTCCATATCTTCTTTTTGAATATATGATCTGGGACATAAACATTTAAGAAATCGACTTTTTCAATATTTTATCTCCATGACTACACTGAAGCCTCTTGAGGATGGGATATCACATGTGATTCCCCATAGCATGCTACAAATATCTATTGAATATGTGGGTAAACAATAAAGCAAAATGACAGAAACAGTCACACATGAAACTGAATAAGGCGAGGCCACCAGATGTCTTCAGGCTTACCGGTCCATGGCACGTGAGGACGCCGTCTTCCATCCTCTCACACTGGGGGTCACACTCCACACAGATGGAGCCATTCGCAAACTCCCGAAATTCGCTGTGAAAACATCAGCTGCATGAGGCGGTGTAAGCAAACAAGCTGTCAACTTAACAAATGAAGTAACATCTGCTAAAAGTCCTATTGGCAGAGTCAATTCTAGAGTTTGTTTCTCTCTGTGCCAGAAGCGTCGGAATCATTTCTCCGTGCATTAAGGAATAAGTTCTCCATTAGGAGAAAAGATAAACTGCTGCCAGATGGCTCTCCTTGCCCTCCACTGGGTTCAACGATAGACTCATTCAGGAAACCTCTCTCTTGTGAGAGATGTTACAGGCATCTCAGAAAAAAGTGTAACTCTTCTGATGACATAGCAGAACGAGTTTTAACTTTTTAAGTAAGGCTGTCTCGGCTGGTCTCTTTATGAAATTTTACTCTTGGTGGAAGCTTTGCTTTTTAATCTTTGAAAGAACCATTGTGTTTTTCTTGTTGCTAAGTTACGTGAATGTTCCCCCATCCTTGTCCTTCAAATCCCAAGACTCCTTAATTTATTTTTGGTGAAACTTCAAAAACTGCTTTGATTCTTTTTCTTCTTTTAAAATATAAGCCTTAGAGAATTAGAGAAAATATAATTTTATGGTAGATTTTATTTTCTTAGATTATTGATCTCATATCACAACATCTTTTTCAGTTTAAACTCCTTTTGAAGTAATTCTATATAGTATACAATAAAAAAAATACTTTAATGGAAACATCCTAAAACTTTCTAATTAAAATGTGGGATTATGGTCATCCCTTCTCACAACCTTACATATCATGGTTATTTGTAATCTATATGTACTCTAAAATTTTCACTTTGATAACTGAGTATTAGTCATGTACAATATGTTTCAAACCACCCTATTCCTATTGATGTATGAGTGAATTAAGTAGTAGGTCAAGATAATTTAGAATGTCAGTTATGAGTCATTAACAAAATGTCTAAATAGTTACGGCTACTGTATTATTTTGTGCCTTTATATTATGATGGACCATTCCAAACTAATAGTATTGCTCATATGGCAATTACAAATTAATTAGGTGGTCAAATCAATTTTATTTTTCCCTTGAATGAAGTATTTACTTTTTTATAGCAAAATATTTCATTTGGTCACTGTAAAGCCCTAATAAATTACAGAAGTTCAAAGAATGGGCTCTATTTTCTGTTGATAAGATTAAGACTACATCTACTTCAAGGCAAAGCAATCAACTTTTGTTTCTCAAAATGAATAGGATAAATCAATAGTTAAGTCACATATGGATGCAAATATTTAATTACATGGATTTTACATTTTTTAAAGTATATTTTATTGATTATATTGTTACAATAGTTCCAATTTTTTCCCCTTTGCTCCCCTCCACCCAGCACACTCCACCCCCAGCAACCCCCCCAAGTCCATGCCCATGGGTCGTACATACAAGCTCTCCCACTTCACCCTTTCATATATTCTTCTTCTTTTTTTAAATAAATGATTAATTAATTATTTTAACAATAAAAAATAACAATCCCTCCCTCTCAGACTTAAGACCCTTTATAATCTTATAAAGGACAATGGGCGAAGGTCTCAAGCTCCTCTAGCTGCTTCAAGCTGGACATGGGCATCGTCCTACCTACCCTTGGGTCCAGAAATCCTTAAGGATTTTACATTTTTAAAGTGCAGTGTTAGTTTGCTCTGTATTAAATATTTTATTAAGTTTAAAATCTCAATTATATGAAAACCAATTTTTGTTAGCATCTTTCATCAGCATGATTGATATAAGGTATTCAAATCTTTGAAATATAAAGGGAAAACTGACCTAGTATTGGGCAGGAGGATTAGATAAATTATATAGAGAATCAGAAACATTATCTGCTTAATAAAATTGCATAACAGTTACAGCAAAGCCTGTGTCAGCAGCACACTGCTTCCTCTGCAAACAGTTTTTTAGGGTGACTAAAGGGTTATGGTACTAAATAAAGGTCATCATTTTTATGACACTAAAACATAGATCATGTTTATCTTTCTTTTCTAGAAAATCTCCTTTCCCACACATGGAGCTGAGGTCCAGTGAATATGTGATTATAAAGCTCATAGAGACAAGCTGGCTGCCTTTTCTTCTGTAGACTAATTTCCATTTGTAGGGCTTCTGGCCCTCTTCCTTTCTGCTCTCAGAACAGACCCTCCTTGTAGTTTCTACAACGCCTGCTCATTATTGCTACTGTCTCCATCACTGCTCTTTTTCTTCCAGGTCCCCTAGGGATTCTCCTATGACTTTGCCAGAGATCCCCTTTCACTTGATTCTGACCTAACAAATCACAGTCTACTGAACATGAACTTTGCAGAGTTTTTTATTACTTGTTTTGGCTGCTATACATTTGCCAGTTTGCTGTGTGTCTGCTATATTAGCCAATCCTATGACCAATAGCAAACACTTTGAAGTCAAGTTTTTCCAAATTTCAATCACAGCATCCACACTAGTATCTCTAGGACTTAAATCCTTTACCTCCTCTAAGCTTCAGTTTTTAAGTATCCTTTGTAAAAGGGAAAAATAATGTTTCAAGGGTAAGTTGTGATTATTAACTGTAAAATTGCTTACAAAGAGCTTAGACTGGTGCTTTTTTAAATTATTTTTTGTTTTGTTCTTAAAGTTCCAGAAGTATTTAATCAAAGTGCCAGATAACAAAAATATTTATGATTCCATTGTAATTAACTTTCTCTTTCATTTTGATTGCTTGTGCATTGTAGTTAAGAGTTGACAAAATATAGTGTGACTCAAGTGATTTGAACTTGAGTATTAGTAGCCAGAAATTGACTGATTTTCTTCTAATCCTTTAAAAAGCTCTTTGTTTATGACTGCTTCTCTTATGATAATCAGCCTCTTTTATATGTATATGAATAAGATTTTGGTAAATGTCATGTTGTACTTGTATTTATTTTTGGTAGTTTTCCAGGTGACTGTTCTACCTAACCATTTGATCAGTCCAAATTAACAGACACGGAAATAATAACAGTTTTAATGGTAAGAATTCCATTTTCTCACTTAATAATCACAACTATGAAGCTGACATCATTACTATTCTTATTTCCATATAAGATACCGAGTTAAGAATAATTAAGTTGTTTGTCTAAGGATGGACATTTCAACTAGGAAGTGATTAAGTTAGGCTTTGAATTCAGTTTTCCTCAAAGGCTGCCTTAACCATCAGGCAGAGTTAAAAGAAATTATCTAATAAAACAAGACGGGGTAAACTATCATTGTTTGGGCAGGCAAGATTTACATCAGATTCTTACAAGATGCTTTCATTTATTATCTTTCAAATTAACCTGTATGATTTTCCAGGGCTACATTACTATTGAAAAATGCATTCAACATTTTTACATTTCTTTAATACATTTGATTTAATGACATGGAAAGTGTTAAATTTTCAGAAACAGTCTAGCAATCATTGTTGTTTATCTAGGAAATCAGTATTTTTCCTTTGCTTAGTTTTCACTGTTTTGCACAATTGAGACAGAGGATGGTGTATATATCCACATATTTATCATTTTCATATTTCTGATACATTTAAAAATAAATTTTAAATAAAAGCAATGGCATCTTGAAAGGAAAAAAAATGAACACACGCCTTGGGTTACAGTGCTGGTTTGGTTCTTCTACAGGACTTTCACTTTGGATAATACTAATTCCACTATTTCTCACAGATTAGAACTTTATATATATATATTCAATACACTTTTAATGTAGCGTTCCCTTAATATAATTAAAGTGTATTAGTTTTATTTTAGTGGCATCAGATGTCACACACAAACAAGCATATTTTGACCTGAGGTATTTTATGTACAGAAAATATCATATATTCATAATAATAAGCAAGCATGAATATGTTTCAATGGGATGAACAGCCCATAATTTGCTATTCATTATCAAACTTATGAGCTGATTGTACCTTATAAAATTATAAGGAGAAATTTTCCTGAAAAAATATCAAATTCTTATTTAAAGTTTTATACTTATTGTTTTTTTTAATTTTAATATTTTCCCCCTAAATTTCATGGATAGAATTGATTGTGGTCATCTTTCAAGGAAGAGATATGTCAATATCCTTATGGTTCAGATACTACTTCTATCTTTCTGTTATAGAGAACAAAGGTGCAATGTTATCTGAGGGTCATAAAAACAGTTGTTAAAATGAGACATTTCATGAAGCAGAAGAAATTAAATAAAGAAATTCAAAACTACACTTTTACAAAGCTGTTGAAAGTACTTTCTGTGAACAGTTTTTTTTTTAAATTTGACTCAGGGACAGTATTCAAAATATATTAACACACTAATGAAGGACAGCTATGATGCATGAAATGGCATGTTATGATAAAGTGATTTTATGAGTATATAAAATGGCATGCAGCAAGGTATATACTACATTTTATTGTAGTATTAGAAGAAATTTAAGACACTTGTTTTAAAATATTGCTTAGGTTATCTTTAGAAAGTCGCAGAACACTCAGAAAAACCTATTCAACTAGAAATTATGAGGGTGGTTTTTCTGTAGGGCTAACCCGTTGTCAGAGACATAGAAAAGTGTGCCATTCCTAATAGCAAATCAAATAGACCTGCAACCTAAACTGAAAAAATAAATAGAAGTTATATATAATTGTAGATGAATATTGATAGAATGTAGGAGAAAAAAGATTATTGAGACATATAAGAGGAAATACTACTTATAACAATTCTCTTTATAAGGAAATACTACTTATAACAATTCTCTTTATAAGGAGCAAAGGAGCATAGAAATATATTTTTCAGTTTTGCCTAGGAGAAACTTCAATGTTTTGTTAAGAATTATCTATTTTGCTACATGTTTTTAAAATGTAATTATAGTCAAAATATATTTGGACTTGTTATTTCAAATGATATTATTTCCTCTTTAATTAATTTTCTATATATAAATTGTGTCCTTTATGCAACAAAAGCTCTCCTTAAAAAAACTTGCCACACTGGAATTTTACAAATTTCTTGTGATTTTTAAATCTGAACCAACCAGCACTTCAAAGGTCAGGAGGTAAAGGCGACGTGTGCAATGCCTTACCCTTCATAGAGGTTACAAGTCTCTATGCAGATCCTGCCCCTGCTGAAGCGACGGCAGGACAGGCACTGGTCCGGCCCAGGTCCCCAGCAGCCATCACTTGAACACAGACGGTTGCACACCATTCCTTCAGCAGCTGAAAAACACACCAAAATCAAGAGGAAATAAACAGAAGCTTGTGTCAAAACTTACAATTTTACTACACATCTTCTTAAGTAAATCCAATTCTGTAGGAATTTGTTTGAAAGAGATCTACGGCAGACAACTTCAGTTGTGGGTTTAGTCACAATGACTCAGTATCTCCAGCCTCTTCGTATTGCAGCGCTCAGTCACTGGGCTTGTACAGCAGCAATGCAATTTCAGTGAAACTGAACATATGTCAATTGTCTACTGTCTAAACTCTAGGGATGACGTGTGATAGGAATTAACCTTCTCATTAAGGTAAGGGAACAAACCACGCATTTCTCAAGCCAACATTTGACTCCACAATTACACCCAATTTTTGGCTTCAATTCTATACGACAACTTCATGAGGAAAGATAATAAATGATACTTGTTATAAAACAAAAATAATGTTAAAAGAGCGAATGAAGAAGAGAATATATGGAAAAATAAGGAGGGGAGAAAGAAATAGAAATAAAATAGTGTACAAGTTTACAGGTGTCCGCTGTACTCTCACTAAGCATTTTGACTTGCATTTCCCAAATGATTAAAGATGTTGAGAATTTGTTCATGTGAAGTTTCGACATCCATACACATTGTTTGGTGAAGTGTCACCAAATCTTATGTCCATTTTATTTGGGATTGATTGTTTTCTTAATATGGAGTATTAGGAGTTCTTTCTTTATTCTGTATTTCATCCCAGTTTTAGCTTTGTCTTTTCCTGCTTTTAACACTGTCTTTTAAAAAGAATGTTCAATTTTGGTAAGTCTGACTTATCAATTTATTTTTTTATGAATTGTGCTTTGGGTATCATATCTAAGAAATCTTTGTCTAACCCAAAGTAACATAGTTTTTCTCCGATATTTTCTTTTAGAAGGTTTTGGAGTTTAGTTAGATGTTACATTTAGGTGTATGATCCATTTTGAGTTAGTTTCTGTGTATGGTATTGTATTCATCAGGGTTCTCCAGAGAAACAGAACATGATATTAAAATGCTGAAGTAGCCTTGTATCCCTGTAATAATCCCTATTTGGTTATGCTTTATAATTATTTTTACATCTTGCTGAATGCTACGTGCTACCTTAAGAGATATAATAGTCCATACTTTAAATTTTTCTTTGGCACAGGTTATTCTTTGTTCATATATGGGTCCTAATCATCAAACATATTATGCAAAGTAGGAATGCTCATTCATCTTACAGGTGGGCAGAGGCTCAGAGACACTGAGCTGCCCAAGACGACAAGTGTCAGAGTAGGGCACTAAGCACAGTCCTGTCTCCTGTTTTTACTACCCAGTGGGGATGAAGGTCCCAGATCCCTACTCCACTTTTCTGACACCACCTGGTGGGAACTGGGCATCTCTCTCATTACAACCTACTGAAGGTGGGAAGGTGGGAATCCTATACTCCTTGCTCATTTGCTTGCATGCATGAAGCTGGGGCCACCATTTTTTCTGTGGCATTTGGCTGGGGTAGAACAGCTATTGTCTAAAAGGTTGTTGTCTTGCCAGTCTGCATCTTTCCAGGCCTCTAGAAGAGAAAACAGGCTTTTGTTGGGGGCTTTTTTGGTCTGCATTTATTGTCTAAACTTTCAAATCTGGGGTATGCGAGACAAAAATAAAACCTAACTCACGTCTGTGTGCTTCTTAGATTCTAAGGTGCTAAACCTGTCTTTTTTTTTCTCTCCACCTTCCAAACTTTTCTTATATTCCCTTATATATAACGCTCTGGGATGTTAGTTCTACCTAGCAAACATACTAAATAAAAGTAAATCTACTTCATCTTTTGACAAGCAGAAATATGGTATACATCTTTTAGTTACTGTGATCTATTTTTAAGCTATACATTACCATTCCAGGCATACTCTAAAAACCTGAAAATAGGCTTACCTATTTATTTCACTAACTCACATTAACTTTTTCAGTGCGAAAACCTCTTACTCTTGTTTTTTCTCCATCCCTCTCCCAAAGGTGATAGAACTCTACAATGAGGGGATGAGGGGAGGCCAAAAAAAAAAAAAATCCCATAATTTGTTTATAAAAAATTGTGTATTTACTCTTACATTGTTAAACTTCAGTCATCTTTAAAGTGCTCTCCACTTGATACAATATATCTATTGAGACATTTTTTTCCATTGCTCAAAACAGTTTTTGAACTCCTTGATTTTGATGCCTTTTAGTGCTTCTGCCATTTTTTGTTTCACGTCTTCCACATTGGCAAAGCATTTCTCTTTCTGGACATTTTTTCATCAGGGGAAACAAAAAATGTTGCTTGGGGCAAGATCAGGTAAATCGGGAGGGCACAGAGGTCATGCTGTTTTTGGTCAAAAACTGCTGAACGCTCAGCATGGTGTGGGCAGGTGCTCTCCTAAATCACCCATCACGAAATGGGCAAATGCGTTGAAAGAGTCTTTAAAAAAATTCACTGAAGCCGAACACAGCCTTTCACGGCAACACCACCTTGTACACTGGTAGAGATGAGTTCCTAGAACACTCACTGAGTGGGGGAAGCCTGTATCAGCACTTGTTATCTCTTCTCTTTTGAAAATACCCATTCTAACAGGTGTGAGGTGATATCTTACTGTGGTTTCAATTTTATTTTCCCTGGTGGTTGGTGATTTGAGCACATTTTCATGCATGTGTTGATCATTTCTATGTCTCCTCTGGAGAAATGTCTATTCAAGTGCTCTGTCCATTTTTATCAGATTTATTGTGTAATTGAGTTGTACGAATTCTTTATATCCTTTGGGTATTAACGTCTTATCAGATATACACTTGGCAAAAATTGGGTTGGCCAAAAAGTTCGTATGTTTTTTTTTGCATAAAATAAAAAAAGACACATTTTTTATTTTCACCAACAACTTTATTGATTTGGATATTTTGACTATGTCAGCTATCTTCTACATGGTATAACAATGATTGTTCTCAATCAATGTCTCCATTTGATTTCTATCAATTTCAACTGTTCTACCTGAAAATGGAGCATTGTCCACAAGAAATGTCCAGCAGGAAACTCCACAAACCACTTCTGATGTTCGATCAGTCACAGCAGCTTCTCCATACACTGCACAAAATTTTTTTGTGTGTTTCAGTTGAGTTTTTAATTTTTTTGAAATAATAAAGCATAATATGCTGAAAATTCTGTGCATTTTCTTCCATCTTCAATAAAACAACTACAAAAGAAGTCACCAAATTTGGTAATTTTTTAATACATGTTGATATGACAGCTGTCACAATATAGTCTAACAAAATTGTTTTGAATTAATTTAAAGACAGCCAAGCACTGCTAGAAGCATCTGATAGGAAAAACAAACAAACAAACAAAAAAAACAGACTTTTTGGCCAACCCAATACTTTCTCCCATTGTGTAGGCTGTCTATTCATTTTGCTTTGAAAAACTTTTTAGTTTGATTTAGATCCACTTGTTTATTTTTGCTTGTCACTTCTGCTTTTGGTATTATATTCATAAAAATTATTGCCAAGACCAACATCAAGAGGCTTATGTCCTATGTTTTAAGAGTATTAGATTTCTTTTTTTTTTATGTTTAAGTCCTTAATCCATTTTGAGTTAATTCTTTAGATTATTGTAAGATAGGGGTTTAATTTCATTCTTATGCATATGAACATCCACTTTAGTCATCATCAATAATTGAAGAGACTTTCCTCTCCTCTTTAGTGACTCTCTTACAAATATTACTTAACCATAAATTTTCAGGTTTGTTTCTAGGCTCTTGATTCTGCCCTATTGCTCTATGTTTCTATTTTAAACCTCATACCATATTGTTTTGATTACTATAGCCTTATGATATAGTTTGAAATCAGGAAGTGTGTCTTCAGCTTTTTTCTTTTTTCTTCCTTCTCAAGATTGCTTTGGTTTTTCAGGGTCCTTTGTATGAATATCAGTAATGTTTCCAGCAATATATATATATATATATTTTTTTTTCTATTTTTATGAAAAATGCCATTGGGATTTTGATAGGAATTGCACTGAATCTATAGATGTTTTAGAGTATTATAACCATTTTAATAATATTTGCTCTTCAAATCCATGGCCATAGGATATCTTTCCATTCATTTGACTTCTTCAATTTCATTAGTGACTTGTAATTTTATCTCCTTTATTTTGATATCTTTGGTTTTAGCTTGCTCTTATTTTTCTAGTTTCTTGAGGTCTAAAGTTAGGTTATTCAAGATCTTTCTTTTCCATATAGGCATTTATCACTATAAACTTCCATCTTAGAACTGCATTTGCTGCATTACGTAAGTTTTGGTAAGTCATGTTTCAATTTTCACGTTTTAAGGCATTTATTGACTTCTCTTTTCATTTCATCTTTGACCCAATGTTTGTTCAATAGTTATTTAATTTATACATATTTGTGAACTTTTTAGGCTCCTTCCTGGTATTGATTTCTAGTTTCATGCCATTGTGGTCAGAAAGGGTAGCAGGTATATCTTCAATCTTTTTAAAATTGCTAAGACTTGTTTTGTAACCTAACATATGATCTACCCTGGAGAATATTTCATGTGTGCTTAGAAGAATGTGTGCTCTTACATGTAATATTCTATACAGTCTGTTAGGGCCAATTGGTCTAAAGTATAGTTCAACTCCAATGTTTCCTTAATGAGTTTCTGCCTTGATCTTTCCATGTTTGAAAGTAGAATATTTAAGTCCCCTACTATTATTATATTGTTGTCTATTATTCTCTTAAGATCTGTTTAGACGTTCTATTGTTGGTCACATATCTACTTACAAGTATTGTATCCTCTCGATGAATTGACTCCTCCTAGAAATTAATTATAATGATCTTGGTTGTTTCCTGTCAAATTTTTTACTTAAAGCTAACTTTGTCTTATATTAGTGTAGCTTTGCCTGCTTTCTTTTGGTTTCCAGTTTATGTTCTTTTTTTCTGCCTAATATAATTAGAGATGGGAGCTGAGGGAAAAATACTGATAGAAGGATGTATGAAAGGCAACAGTGTCAGCAGTGACAAAATATTGAAAAGTCCTAGAATATTCTTAGAACACTGAACACTTTATAAACTACCTCTCAGAAGGCACATTCACTTTAAAAAAAAAGTTAAATAATTTCAAAAGTGTGTTGTTGAAACTATAAAGTATTGGGTTGGCCAAAAAGTCAATTACATTTTTTCTGTAACATAAAAGACACCTTTTTTATTTTCACCAATAACTTATTTCATTTTGGATATTTTGAGTATGTCAGCTATTCCATGCTATTGGTTTCTAGTGGGTAGAAGCCAGAGGTGCCACTAAACATCTTCCAATGCATGAGACAGCCCCACAGCAAAGAATTATTTGACCAGAATGTCAATAGTACCAAGAAACTTCACAAACCACTTTTGACTCATTCAATCAGTCACAGCAACGTCTCCATATACTGCACTAAAATATTTCTTTTTTTGCATTTCAGTTGCATTTTTACTTTCCTTGAAATAATAAAGCATAATATGCAAAAAAATGTTGCATATTTTCTGCCATCTTCAATATTAAAATGACTGCACAAAATTCCAATTTTGATAACTGTTTTAATGCCCACTGATTTGACAGCTATCACAATACAATCTAACAAAAAATTGTTTCAAATGAAGATAAAGACAACTAAGCAATACTAGAGCCATTGTATAGGAAAAGTATTATTGACTTTTTGGCCAACCCAATAAATAAAAATCAACAGTACAAATTTATTGTACTATAATTAGTCAATCAATGTATAAACAAGCATTGAATAATTCCTTTAGTGTCTTGAGTGTGTTATACAAACAAAAGGAAAAACAGAGCACTATTTATAGAATGTTTTCTTAAGTTTATTATCTTTGTCTCCCCACACTGTTATTAAATATATAATTTTAAGTTACCCAACTGTGAATTTTCCTACCCTAGGTCTTTCTGAGAGAACACACCATTACAAGAAGAAGTGAATTACCAGTACAATGTTTTTTTAAAATATACTTCTGGCTACAGAATAATAGAGAGAATAGTGGGGGGGGGGTGTTAAAGAGTACAGTAGAGCTTCTAAAAGGATTTTCCACAGACCCCTGCCTCAGAATGATCTGGTATGTATTAAAAATGCAGAATCCTGGGTTTTCGTTGCCTGCATTAGTTTTCACTGTTGTACCATCCTCTGTATTCGTTTCCCAGCGCAGTGTAACAAAATGCCATAAGATGGATTGCTTATAATAACAGAAATTTATTCTCTCATAGTTCTGAATTTCAAAAGCAAGAGGATGTCTGGCTGGACCCTTCTCGAGGGCTCAGAGTAACAATCTGTCTGTAGCTCACTCCTAGCTTCTGGTGATGGCTGGCGAACCTTGATTTTCTTGGGTGAGAGATGCCTAAATAACTCCATTCTTCAACCCTCCCATCGCTTGGTTGTCTTCCTCCGTGTGTATGTCCTTACATGGCATTCTCCTCTGTGTGTCTGTCTCTCTATCTTTTTCTTCTCATAATGACATGAGTTATATTGGATTAAGTTAAGGGCCCATTCTAATACAGTATAAATTCATCTACATTTTAATTTCATCTATAAGGAACCCATCTCTGTATAAGTTCACATTCATGGGTGCCAGGAGTTAGGCCTTTAACACATATATATACAAAACCACAAGACTATTGAAACAACAATGACTGGAAATTGGAGCCCAGACTTCAATGATTTTGCTTTAAAATCTGTCAATTACTAATCTAGAGGCATGTCATTAAAATATTGCCATTTGTGATAAAAACTGGCTACGATTGTTGAGAGGTCCTCCGTTCTTTTAGAATTCCCAGATTCTAAATAGAAAAAATGTCATTTCTGAAATTGTAACTGCTTATTACCCCTTTGATAAGAACACAGAGAACATTTTGCAGCATTGGTAGTAATTACACATTGTGCTGTTTCAAACGCAATAAGAAAATGTTATTTTAATTTTTTAAAAGGAATCGTATATTAAGTAATACTTTGGTAACAAAAAGTAAAATCTTAGAAGTATAATTAAGATTTTCTTGTGAATATCTGAATAAATAGCTAAGATGGTTACCTATAAAGCAAGTCGTAAAATGTTTTAATTACAAAAGCAAAGGGGAAAAAAAACATTATAGGGGAGTTAGCATAGGCCCTTTCATCATTCAAAATCTCAGGAGATTTTTTTTTTTAATTCCTTAATATCTAGTCTCCTTTTTCATAACTACTCTTAGTTTTCCCATATTTCACACTGGTTGATATGCTACTTGCAAATTTATGTTTCACTACTTAGATAATGTAAATTTTTCTTTTGCCTAACCCAATAAGGCCCTTAATTTCTGGCAAAATAAGAAAAGTTATATTTTACAGGGTGATGGTGAATATTAAATCAAATAATACAGATTGAGAGAGTTTGACATTTTTTCACTATTTCATTTCTGAAAGACCACAAACACCTATCAGAGAGAAGAGATGGATTATGCAATAAATGATGTTTGATCAATAACCTAATCAATTGAAGATTTTAAAAATTATGCTATACCAAAACTTCCAGATGGGTTAAAATTTTCAACAGTTTCTAAAATACTAAAAGAGTAAAACTAAGACTATGTTAACATACTCATACAAAGGAAAAGAAGAAATCATCCAATTAGCTAGATAAAAATACAAAATGTTTATCAAAAATCAAAAGCTTTCTAAATTACGTATGATAGGGACAGTTATACACAATACATGAAAGAGACAAAAATTTAATGAATTTAATTTGTGACAAGCTCTTTCAAATCCAGAAGGAAAATATCAACTCTCAAACTGAAAATGAAGAATCTCATGACTAAGTAATTTACAGGAGAAAAAATAAAAATGATTAGGGGACTTAAAAACAAGTGTTTCAAAGTCAATTAAAAAAATTCACTTAAAATACATTTTTTTCATATTTCAGTTCACCAAGATTTAAAACCATGGATAATATCCAGTGCTGTAAAGAGGGGTGGAAACTATCCCTTGCCAAACATTGTTGAGGACAATGTACACTGATCTAGTATTTTTGTAAGATGATATAGCAATAAATACCAAAATTTATTACGCAATCTTTGTTAGGCAACTTCTAATTCTTTAGCCTAATAAATGATTACATAGTGCAAAATGTTTTATGGATTAAGAGTCACATTATTGCAGTACTAATAACATGAAAACAAATTAAATTACCATTAATATGGCACTTAATAAATAAATTTTTATATGTGGTGTATAAGAAGTAATATAAGAGCTCTATACACTGACATGGAAGATGATCATGATATGTTAAGTAGAAGACACAGATGACTAAACAATATTTAAATATATATGATATGATCCCATATATATGAAAATGTTTTATTGTATCTATACCTTATTCTTTTTATATGTTTCTATTGTTTTTATTTATAACAATAATAAGGGTACTATTATAATTAGAAAAATAAACTTATTTTCATTTTGAGAAGTTAATTATAAATTTAGTTTATGTTGGGTTTAAGTGTGTATGTACCAGTATTGCTAAGATAGAGCTGTATGAGTTTACATGTAAATTAGACTCTGAAGGATTGGTGTAATAATTATATCTTCACTGTTTTACTTTGGAGTTAAAAGTTTATGCTTAAATATTTTTAAAAACTTCAAATACTCTTACACACCTCCTCTAAGTCTCCTTCCAGTCAGCACTGTTATTTTGTGAGAATCATAACCATACAGATAAGGGATGCAGAAAATGTTCTATCTTTTCATGTCCTGGAGTTTCACTCAATCTCAGTGTCTTCAAATTATAAAGCCTGCTTTGAATTTTTTTACTTAAAAGACTAAGCTTGCTCAAGCCACTGCCACACTTTATAGGTGAGGTAAAGTTTTTCTTTTATTGTCATTACTGTTTTAAACCATGTTGAACTCTAAAACACACCGTTAAAACGAAGTTGTCTTTGCTTTTGATTCACCAAGCCTATTCTGAGATTTAGATGAATATTTATGGCGACCCCGTGTGTTTGTGCTTGCATAAATGCATATGTATGCATGTGTATGTGATTTAGGGTTGTGTACATGTGTATGTATTGTATGTACATTTGTATACTAACATATGCTGTATGGGTATGCACGTCTTGTAGCAACTGTGTGTGCATACTCATGTATCTTGTGTGTGCATGGGATATTAAGAGAGAGTGCCTAAAATGCAGTGTTTACAGGACATTTAAAATAAGTCAAACACTTAAGTTTCCCCATTTTCACACAATAGTGTGGATGATCAAAGAGCTTTAATCAAATGTGGGCAACCACTGCAGGCTCAATGTAAACATGAGCAAGAGGTCAAATTTATAGGATAATTGCATTTCTGGAAATGTAGGGTCCAATGTACTGTGAGACTGAAATCCAAAATCTGATAAATGGATTTCATGCAAAAACTCTTTATTCTAAGATGTTAGGAATGAAAAATGATACGCTTAATGGTACACAATAGCACCACAAAACTGCTGCTCCTAACTGCTTCATTTCTTCCTGCCACTGCAAAGTCCCTTCTAATTGCCCAGAACAAGAAAATATGGGCACAGCCAGGAAAATGGCTAAACTCAGGCCAAGAGGAATGACACAGAAAGTGGGAGAGCATGTTATATTTTTATTTTATTGTTATTATAACTTACTTTCTTTTGGCTATTTGAAAGGTCATCAGATGGTATGGAATAATTACACAAAGTTTTCCTATCTTGCCATTTTACATTGAATTTCTTTCTGAAACTTCTTCTTCCCTTTGCTTTAGATTTAGGTTTAGAAAAGGTAAAAGAAGTAAATATTACTAGAATCTGTAAAAGGATTACATGGGTCAAGAAGAAATGTTCACTGATTTATTTTTTATTCAGTTTTTTCTTTGTCTTCATAGTTAAGTATTTTCTTTGAAAGGCAGTAGTAATTTTATTTTGTGGTTTTGAAAATGGTAGAAGGAAAAGAAAGTATAATCCTGACCTAGGGAAATATTTATGTTAGTGTTGAAAATTATTTTATTTCACTTCTGCGAATAATATACTGTCTGAGGCATGTACAAACACATGTATAGTAATGTTGGATAAAAAGGTTAGAATTAGAAGAGGAAAAAAAAGAAAAGCAACTTTCTGTCAGGAATCAGAAATGTGTAAAACCAAGGATATAACCCAGGCTGAATTATATGATACTTCTCATTCAATGTGAATATACATATTTTGATATACAAAAAACTTTTGTATTAGTTGAGTCTACGTGGAATAGAAGAATGTGTAAGAATTTAAGTTTCCTCAAAATAAGAACCTCATGTTGCAACAGATCTCTTTTCCTTGAAAAATATTTTTTCAGTATCTAAAAGAGCTAAAATGTGAGTTCCTTAAAAATCATATTTTAGGAAAATTGCTAACCTGAGCTACCTTAAACTCCTTCTAAAAGAAAGTGAGTATTAATCAATAAATTAATTTGATGACAACTCAACTTAACAAGCTTAAATCATATTGATATCTTAAGAGTTTATATGTTTTCAAAATGATGGAAGAGGACATGGGGGGATAAATGGTGATGAATTTTTTTTAAAGGGGAATAATGTTTAAAATGTCTTTTACTATTTATTCACACACACGCACAGAAAAAAAAAATAAATTCAACCGTATGTTTATACCCCTGTGATTGTTCCGATGGGGAGATTAAAAAATAAGAAGACACCAGACAGCAAAATATTTCTTAGGGGTGTGACTTTTAAATAGGACTGATTCATCATAACCACAACTAAAATATGTGTTTGTAGACAGATGATTTAAATTCTAAATCTTTTACTTGATATTTATCATAAGCAAGTCAGACACTTAAATGCACAGAAGGGATACTCATAGGATGTAGAAGAGAGTAATACTCAATAGAAAGACAAGAAAGTATAAGATAGGCATCGTCACATTATGTACCCATTAAAACATTATTAGTGTCTGTATAACAGAGAAGTGATGAAGAGGATCAATAAGTAGCAGAATATGTGAGAAAGAGATAGTGAAACAACTACAGAAATACATTTATGCAGTGAACTTTCTTCTTGAACAGCATTTTACACTTTTCAGAAGAAAACATCTTCATTATTTCCATTCTTCCCAAATGGCAAATAACAAATATTTTATGTTATCAAATTCACTGAACGCAAACAGGTAACTCAGTGGGGTGAATTTCCACCCACTGATTGAATCCAAAGAATTACCCAGGTGCTTATTAAACATATAAGTTCCCAGGTTCCAGTTACAGCTATTGAATCTAAATTTCCACAACAGGTACTTATATTAGGCAAGATTTGCAAATACCTAATATACTATAAAAGCATGCAATATGTTATAAAAAGTCACCTATTCTGATTATTTTGTACCAACCATTCTTAAGGGTTGAGAAAAGGAAGGCAATAATTCTGACCCACTGTTACTTTTAACTGTTTGGCCCAATACAGCATGGGAGAAAACATTTAAAGCTTCTCTGTTTTAATGTCTGAGTAATGTACTTACTACAGTTTTCAGCCTTCCGATTGTCCCGGATCACTATTCTTTGGTTGATAGTGCTGAAGAGCGTTGTCCAGTTGATGGTATGATAGTAACACAGGTTGATGTTGTCAGTGATATAGATATTTCCTGCACTGATTTCCTTCAGGGACTGGAACTGCAGTGAAGTGATGCCTTGTTGCTTGAGGATGAGCAAAGAGAGGCCACTAAAGAGAAGGGAGAGGAGACATTAAACAATAATAATTAAATTCATTCTTGAAGTAAAACAAATATGTCAGCTCATACTCCAGAAAAGGTAGATAGAGCACAAAGATCAAGTCAATACATCTGTGCCCTGAATATTAATTATCTACATACCCAAAAGAAAACTGTTCATTTTTACAGTGAAGTATGAATATTAATGATATCTCTGTCTACATATTTACCACCAACATATATGCTCACTGACTTCCCCTCTACCCCTAAAACCTTAAATTCCTCAAGGATGAAATCCTGTGGTAAATCTAAATAATTAAATACATGTGTATGGAATGACTGTATGTCTACCCAAATTAAGATATTAATTACACTCTATTTCATAGATTAGGATGCTTTTCAAAGGTAAATATCACAGATAATGTCTTTGAAATTTAGCTTTCATTTATTCAGAAACAAAAATATAATAGTAATAGTTGAAGAATGTATAACTAAATTTAGGCTATATTAAAAATTAAAGAGAAGAATGACATTAAACTTAAATTTTACAAATACATGTACTCAGAAGGTTCGGGTGACTGGAAAAAGGAGCTCTAAAAGTTAAACAAGTACATTGTGGAAACAAATGATCATTTCAAGGAAACTGTTTTTAGTTCAACATAGTTTATGTCTTTGTAAAGTTCCTTTTCCATTCTCTGAAGAATAAATGTGTTTCTGACATTTCAATCTACTAATGCACATGATTTGGAGATATAAGGTGTTCTCTTTTATTTTATTTATAAATATAAATATACATTGCTTATATATATATCTTGCATGTGTGTATGTGTGTACTCAACTGAAATGTAATACATTCTCTCAAATCTTTGATCCAATTGTAACCACCTTGATTGTAGATTACAATGTGAACACATAATGCCTTGACAGATTTATAACATTTTATTCAATGGATATGCCCCTGGCTGGTTTGGCTCAGTGGATTGAGCGTCGGCCTGCGAGCTAAGTGTCGCTGGTTCGATCTTCCAGTCAGGGCACATCAGAGAAGGAAAACTCCGACTCCAAAAAACCTCCGCTGCCTTGCGGCATACCTCTTCAGGGGAAAGGCTAAGGGAGTAATCCCCAACAGAAAATCCGGAGCCGGAGTCCCTAAGGCGGTTTGACGTTGTAGTCAACACCGGCAACTCCTGTGGCGCACCTGAAGCCAAGCTGTATTGACTCCGTCTTTCCCTTGGACCCTTCAGCTGCGAAGAGAGGGGGGGTCTGCTGCATGGGCAACAGCAGACCCTCCATATCACCCTGCCCAGGCTCTGTAGCTTCAGCTCCACTGGAGAGGACACTCCAGCGTCATCACAAGATGTCGATTCAACACGGGAGGAGACAGATACCGTGTCACTCCCGAGTCGGACTGCACAGCCATTCTCGGCGGTGCAGATAGACTCTTAAGAAGCTACACCATCGTCTCTCGAGACGGACGGCTGCCGCCGCCGCCGCCGCCGACAATTCAGTGGATAGTTAAACAGTTGCATGTTAACAGTTGACTAGATCGTATCTCTAAACTAACCATTTTTAATAACATTTTTCCACTCACATTTTAAAATATGTTACAGATATACCTGTTTTAATAACAAAAGTCAATGGATTTTCTGTGAAATATTATAATATACTATTTCATGACAATATTGACTTTAGGCAGCATTTAGAGCTACACATAAGAATTAAAATATCCTTATGCTAATCAGCTTTTAACTGTTCATAAATAAGAATTTTATACAGGTATAACCTGAAATAAAATAAACGTGGTGGCTTAATAAATATTAACTCTATTTTTATTATATGAATAAAATATTGACATTAGAGCATCAGAACAGTGTCTTTCTTCACACTCATTTTTCTGTTCATTATAACTAGCACTGCATGTAGAGTCATGGACCAATTTCTGAAACATAAGCTCTATGATACTTGCTTCAAATGACAGCACCAGAGATAAAATGAGAAATTTCTGGTATGGCATTTGCATCCCACACATCTTGGCCATTTCTACGTCATCTACCTCTATCCTTTAATTATAATAAAATATGAACAAAAAGAATATTTAATTTTATGGTTCATATCACTCACTTCATACCTGCAAAAACATTAATAGTACTGTGGTTGAAAAATCTAACTGTGTATTCTGCATACTTCAAGCACAACTGGGGTATTTTTTGCTGAGCTTACAGTTGGAATTAAATGAAGAAACTCAATATTTCTAGAATCAGTAAATTAATGAGACTAACAGCTTTGACATAACATACACATGATGCTACTCTTGAAATTTGAAAGACCTGCATCTTTGAACATGTAAGTCTACCTGTAGAGCACTCTTCCACCAATGGTCACCAGGTTAGAGAAAACACTGAAGTCCGTCATATTTGGGGGCCATGACTGTATATTTAAGAAACCTACAAAAGAACAGTAGAAAAATTCAGAATATCATTGTCTCAGTAATAGTTTTTAATACTAATTATCCTAGAAATATGATGAAAATGTGTTAAAATATGAAAGGAGAAAGGCAAAGAATATTTATACTTTTGAACCATTCTATATCATATTTCTCTTTCCAAAATTGAGTGTGTTATCCAAAGTTTCAGGGCCATAATATTTCATAGGTAAAGAATATTTAAAAAGTGCGCACCAGGAATCTATGTTCCTCAGAAATATTGAATTATATAATTGTGTATGCTAAACTATTTAAATAATTCTTAATTTATTCTATAAGCAAAAATATTTATTCTAACTACATAAAGAGAAAAATACAATTTCAATTTCTTTGAAATTCTTTACCACTTTATCTGTACACTTATGACATCAGTTGTCTGTCTTGCATTCTAAGGCATATATATATGTATATATATATATATATATATATATATATATATATATATACTTTGCTCATTTGATTTCACATTCTTTAATAGCAAATCCATGTTTAATTTATGTCTCTGAATCCGTATCACCTACTATAAAGTCCTGAATGTATTAGGTGCTCTATAAATACGTTCAATGAATACTACACGATATCGAAGCTCAACAGTTCTTCTTGTGAAACAATATGGATTCAAAGATCAGTTGATAATTGCAAAAATAGTAAGATCAAAATTTCAAGGATACATATTTTAAAATTCTGTGCACTTTCAAAATATACACAAATGTTAAGAAGTAAAGACTAGAATTTACTTTAAAACGAGTTTCTGATTCCAATACTATGTAATATTTTCGAGAAAACAACAACAAAAAAATACATAGTTAATAGTACAACAGTTGCACTGAAAAAAATTACCTGTTATCTCTCGAACTGTCCGAAAGACATTCAATTTCTCTGGGTCTATGGCTTCAATTGCATTGTAAGGGTCCCTAGAAAACCAATGAGAGAAGAAGTTGGACTTAAAGTTAAATAAAAGAATACAAATATTAAAACTGTGACATTATTTTATTTAAACTGCATTTTAATTATCGATAGAAAGTTCTGCAATGTCTGTCTAAATTTTTCTAGCCTAGGTCAGAGGGGAATTAAAAGGAGTTTTGAGGATTATTTAGGTGACACAGAGTGTCAGATTTTTTGTCAAAGGCTATTCTAGATTTACAGATATAATTCAGTTTGATTATACTAAATAAACCTCCAAACAGAGAAGGTCCATTTATGAATCATTTTATTTTACTTTGCTTTAAATGTTTATTCTTAATTGGAAAATATACTCTGCACATCAATTAAGTTAGTGAGAGCATTGTCTTCTAGGCCCCTCAAAGCACTCTCAATTGCAAATAGCACCTGGAATTTCTTAAAAAGGATAAACTCCAACACACAAAATCACCTTTTTTGTTATATCTTCACATTTATCTATTAGCAAATTTTCATAATACTTATAATGCTATATAAAAGTTATTTGTCATATGAATTATTTAGAGCAATCTTGTTCCCTCTGATTTATTTATATTCATTTTTATAACACAGATCTATTTGCTCATATCTATATAAATCACAGCAACATTTAAAAACAAAATTTGCAACAAATTTAATAATACTCAAAAGTTGTTGTAAATTTGAAGATTTTAGAAATGCCATCTTCTAATGAATATACATATTTTTGTAAGTAATGGTTTTGCTATATCTACAGAGAGAGATGCCCTGTCTTCTAAAGATGAACATAAAATATCTTTTAAAATTAAATGTTTAATATATTTTTCAGAGGTTTTCATCTGAAAATTATTTTTTCATGTATTATATACTGACCATATAAAATAATTGCACACTTGAATATTAAACCAAACATAAACATTTCTATTAATTCAAGCAATATTTTCAGTTTTTTTAAGGAAACATTTTTTAAATGATTTATTACCTTAAAAGGCATTCTGTGAGATACTGAGCAAATAGAGATTTTGTATTAATATGTCCCCTTCAGAAAAAAATTTAAGTGTATTTAATGACCACTTCTAGAGACAACAAACCTCAGAACAATGAACTTAGGCTTTTTAAGAAGCATGTATCCACCTGTAGCAATCAATAGAGTTTTATTCCTGCTGTGGACATCTGTCACTTTTTAATTTGCACTACATATATACATAGTCTTTATTTATTGATTTATTTTTTACATTACTTACTTTTAAATATATTGGGGTGCCATTGGTTAATAAAATTATGTAGGTTTCAAGTGTGCAATTTTATGATGCATCATAAAATCTTCCATCACCACATATTTGACTCCCATTACCTTTTACTATTCCCCACCTTTCCTGTAACCACCATATTGTTGTTTGTGCCTTTGTTAGGATATCTGGTATTTTACCAATCCTTAGGAACCTTCTTTCATGTACAGGGAATAAACACTAGGATATGGTGATCCACTGGATGCAGTTTTAACAGGGCTATCAATCAAAATGCTCCACAATCCCCTGACAAGTAGGCATATGGCCTGTTTTCTGGGAATGTGAGTCTGAATGCATTGGCATGTATGTATTCTAGCCTTAGGGCTTTGCAAAAACTCCGTTAGTTTCAGCACCATGACATATGGAACCACCTTGCGGTGGTAGCTTTCTCAACTTGATTCATTAACATAGTCTTCTATACTGGGAACCATCCCATGTCTTTAAAAGGGGAAAAAATTACCTTTGGTTGATTAAATTACTAGTTTTAAACTAAGAAGTGCAGTCAATATACTGTCGTCGTCGGCAGCCGTCCGCCTCGAGAGACGATGGTGTAGCTTCTTAAGAGTCTATCTGCACCGCCGAGAATGGCTGTGCAGTCCGACTCGGGAGTGACACGGTATCTGTCTCCTCCCGTGTTGAATCGACATCTTGTGATGACGCTGGAGTGTCCTCTCCAGTGGAGCTGAAGCTACAGAGCCCGGGCAGGGTGATATGGAGGGTCTGCTGTTGCCCATGCAGCAGACCCCCCCTCTCTTCGCAGCTGAAGGGTCCAAGGGAAAGACGGAGTCAATACAGCTTGGCTTCAGGTGCGCCGCAGGAGTTGCCGGTGTTGACTACAACGTCAAACTGCCTTAGGGACTCCGGCTCCGGATTTTCTGTCGGGGTTTACTCCCTTAGCCTTTCCCCTGAAGAGGTATGCCGCAAGGCAGCGGAGGTTTTTTGGAGTCAGAGTTTTCCTTCTCTGATGTGCCCTGACTGGAAGATCGAACCAGTGACACTTAGCTCGCAGGCCGACGCTCAATCCACTGAGCCAAACCAGCTAGGGGGTCAATATACTGTACACCTAGTTTAACATGGAGAGTTACAGAAGGCTTGGGGAAGCACTGTAAAATTCACACATAAACAATGAAGATTTTCCTCAATGTGACATGAAAATCCCTCAAAAGCTCGATATCTAACTTAAATGTTCTGGAAAACTTGCTCTATTCATAACTGAAGATGCATAGAATGGATAATTACATTTTTTATGAATATGAAACCAAAAAATTAGGTTCACCTTGTGGGAAAACTCTTGTTATGTTATTTTTAAAAGATTTTATTTATTTATTTATTTTTAGACAGAGGATGAGGGAGGGAGAAAGAGGGAGAGAAACATCAATCAGTTGCCTTTTGCATACCTTCAACTGGGAACCTGGCCCACAATCTAGGCATGTGCCCTGACTGCAAATTGAAATGATGACCTTTTGGTTTTTGAGACGATGCCCAACTCACTGAGTGACACCAGTCAAAGTTTGTTGTTATCCTATTTTATGGGCAAAAACGCTGTATGCAGAAGAAATATCAGCATTACAGTAGTAGAATGAACTTTCCATATTTTTTTAAATGAAAAGTAGTGTACAGAACAGCTCTGATATTATAACCAAATATTTTTACTTCATTAATAAATACTAAAAATTCAGGGCAAGCGCACAATAACAGGGTCAGTCCAAAGTTTTATAAGAATATGTCCAGGTTGCCAGGTATTAAATAAATTCTGGATGGTTTACATGAAACCCAATGGAACATATAAATTTTATATATTTTTTAGAGATTTAAGACTCATAAAATAAATTGAGAGAATCCCACTTACCAACTTTAAAGTACATCTAGGGAGTTTTATTCTAGAGCCACTTGAAGTTATAGAATTATAAAATCAAGAACTTTCTTAGCTAAATTCAGAGCCATGAGTAAGAATATTATGCTCACTCTGTCACTGTGTTTAGTGAGACATGTAAACAGGGAACAGACTGACAGTGACCAGAGGGGAGGGGAGAGGAGGAGGATTGGAGGAGAAGGGGGAGGGCCTAGTCAAGGAACTAGTGTGAATGACCCATGGACATGGATAACTGAATGGGGATGGACTGTGGGGGAGGGGGTGGGGCAGGGGAGAGCAAAGGGGGAGAGATGAGACAACTGTAATAGAAAAACAATAAAAAATAAATATTAAAAAGTATCTCTCTATGTGTGTGTGTCTGTGTGTGTGTGTAAAGACAGAGGTTTTCACAGTTGCATTGAAATCCATTTCTTCACTCAACCTATTATCACATTTCCACTGTCTATAATCATTACAGATGGTCATCTAAATACTTGACACAGCGTGGAGATGCTTTTTTGGTAAGAATTTTGTTGCTCAAAACACATGCATGTGAACAATGTCAAACATGACAAGATTAAAAGGCTATTGTTCCTATGGATAACCTTAAACACTGAGTTTGGCCTGTGGTTCCCATTCTAAATAAGGAAATGAGAGTACGTAGTCTATCTCTGGCAATGGCACTATAAACTAAACATTTTCTCTTATTTCCAATTAGAGAATTAAAATCACTTTATAAAATTGCATGTGTGGGAGTATATATGTATGTGTGTGTGTGTATATAATATATTATGTATGTGTATATATATATATACATATATATATTATATGAGCTTTCTTATCTATGCTTTTTATTTCAGAATTGAAGATAAAATATTAAAATTCTTACTACATAAGAGATATCCAGATATTGACTTCTTTGGGATGAAACTACTTATGTAATGTAATTTATGAGGCTATTTTCAAGCCTTTCCCCACACACTGATGGCTGAGACCAATCATTTATTATGTTCAGGTGGAATTGGCAATGTGGATTTGGTGGCCATGTTTTATTTCTCCTAACACTGTTAACATGATATAATCTGTCATTCATGGTGATATTTTGTTTTTAAAAGTTAAAATGTGAATATATTGTTTTACTAAGTGTCACATATGTATTAAATTATATAGATACACCTAAATATCAACCCAGGTCTCCTACCAAATGGCCAAGGGGGCAATGATAGCAATGTAAATGGATGTAAAGAGTCACTGGGGACTATGATAAATTTAATTGAATGTGTCCCATTGCAAAATGGCTAGTTCTATATAGCCTGAACAAATTGTTACCATGTAAAAATATGGGCTAAGTGTAACTAACTCCACATATTTAAAAAAAGAATTTAGAAATCTTGACCTTTAAAAAATACAGAGAAGGTATATACAGATTATTAGAGAATCTGGCACAGACCCATATTAAAAGCTACATTTTAAAGTAAAGAAATGTTTTATGGAATATAACCTATAGTAAATTATTTGAATAGAAAGAAACACTCTGTTCTATTTCTTTTGCTATTTCTTTTAGGACATATTTATTCAAAATGTGTTCAATTATGTTGCTTTTAGAAATAATGTGATGTATGTTTAGAGTAAGATTCTGAACTGAAATATGTGAGTGATACACTTTAACTGTAGCCTGTAGCACTAATATTTAGGTATTAAGTAGTAATATAGACAGATAGATAAAATATAAAGTAAAACTATTGACATTTTTATTGCAATTGAAAGACTACAAACTAGGTTGTTTTCCTAGTTAAAACCAGCAGGTGGTTCTGAAATGAAGGAGCCCAGAAAATGTTACAATTTTTATTGCTAAAATGAAATTCATTTTATAGATCTCTTACAACAGTACTAACTTTCCAACTTTAGAAAAAAGAAAAATACGTATGGTGGCAAAGAGTTCTGAAAGCTCGGGACAATTTCAACTTCCGGATTTGCTTTTTATGAGATATATTATTTTAAGGAATATTAATTTACATTGTTTTAAACTAATAGATTAGGAATTTGAATTAAATTCCCAACTTCACCCATTGATATTGTTTCCCTAATCATATCTAAAAATATATCAAGCTTTCTGAAATGTACAGATTTAATGAGAACGTTCTACAAATACATGATAGCTTGTATATAAATTTATATTTATATTTTTAAATCTAAGTTGTCACTAATCTTATAAATTGGATGTATCCCAAACTTTGGTTTACTATCACTGCTGGTGAAATCTGGCAATTGATTTTGTAATAGAAGAGCATCAATGTGGGCAGAACTCTTCTAGGTCAAAAAGAATCAAGCAGACAAAGCTAAAGACTCTCTTAAGCTTTGTCTACATGTTGTAAATTAATTTTCTGCAAAAATTGAATACTGACCCATGAATACCAGTGACAAGAAAGATCAAATTCCCATTGATTTTGGTGCAGTTTATGAATTTGTCAATGTTGCTGGAATCCACGGTTTGAGCTGACATCAATGATCCCGTTCCAATGCCGTCACAAGCTGGACAAACAAGATTCACAGTCAGGACATTGAGACACTTTTTTTAGTCCATCAATCACTGCATTTTCATTATAAAATAACATTATTTTTTCAATATAAAATTTAAAAATTATCATAAGAAATAAATTGCTTTCTAACACATATAATAATTCATTCATGCAACATTTACTACTTGGCCCACTTTAAAATAGTGTTCCTGTAATATCATCTAGTGACCATGACTCATAAGAATTATATTTTATACCAAGACCCAGTATATACACATAACAGATGCATAACTAAAACAATACTTTCAACAATCAAAACTTGTACTTACTACATAAAATCACCTAATTTTTAATCTATCCTAAAATATTGTTTTGAATACTTTTAAATGCTGGTCACTTAAAATAATATTATAGCCTAAAATTGGTCTACACCCTGTGGTTCTAAAAACACTTGTCTAATGAAGAATATATACAAAAAAAAAAAAAAAAAAAAAGAGTGATAATGATGTGAGTTGAGTTATAATCTGAATAAAGAGCCATTCAAATGCTTATACTTAAATTAAGTATTACTTGAGTTTTCTGAGGGCTCTACTTTATTATTTTTTAAATGGAAAGAAAAAACAAACAAGAGCACATGTGTATATAAGGGGGGAGGGACAGAGAGAAAGAATGTAGTCTAAAAGTAAATCTAAAGTTTTCCCTTTATTATTTTGAAAAGCATAATACTATTAGAAAAATTTGAATGGCACTTTTGTCCTGCATAATTTAAGTTTAATTCTGGTGAGGAATTTGAGCACCGTGGCTGGAAGTTATTTCTTCCTCTACTAAAATTCTAGAACATAAATTATCTCCAACAGTTATTTAATACTTAAGGTAAATGCCCTTGCCATTTCATATATCTTATCTTTCAAAAAAATTTTAGACCTGGAGAATAAATGTCATGTTGCATTTCTCTTTGCACCCCCTTTTATGCATAGCATATCATTTTGCATACATTGACAAGTAACTAATATGTGTTTTTGATGCAGAAATATTTGTGTGAACCATTGTTTTGCTCATAAGTTTTAAGAAAATAAAATGCAACTTTGTTTCTGAGTTCCTATCAAAGTAAACTCTTGAGTTTTATCTGGATCATTTTAGCATCTATCATTCAAAAGGAGTAATAGACATTGTACAATAGTGCATAATTTTGAGACTTGTTTAATGTCATGGAACAGTTTGTATGGGGAGGTTTTGTCGTGGGAGTGGTGTGTTCTGAGAGGTGAACTCAGTCTACCCATTAAAAATTAAATGAAAAACTTGTTACAGGCCCCCTTTTCCAGTTAGAATAATCTCAGCTATCACTCACCTTTGGGGCAAATATCAGTGCAAGGTTTACACATTTTAATCCCATTCTCTTCAACTTCCATCTTGGAACTAGGGCAGGCACGCACACAAGAACTGGAATCGACCACAAAGTTATCTAATAAAAAAGGTAAAATGAGCAATAATGTTGATGTTCAGTAAACAGATTTAAAACAAGATATTTTAGAGTGTGACAATGTTTACTATAGATGATAGTATAGATGTCTCTTTCCCTAAAACAACCCTCTTTCTAAATATCTCAGCCTGAAATAGCATCTGGGAACATCCACATTCGAATCTTAAGTTGTTTAACAACAACTAGTACTTGCTTGACTACAAATCCACACCCTGAATGGCCCCCAAGATAGAGTAAATTTCTTTTATAGACATAGGAAACTGCATGACATTTAGTTTGTGTTTTCAGTCGTTCTACTTCATTTCATGTCACAATGCAAGTCAGAAGTCTAAAATAGTTCAAGTTACATGAAGCACAAATGAAGCTAAAGTTAAACTGCCTTCGATTAGGAGAGCACACTTCATATCCAGGAGGAATTGTTTAAAATGTGCTCCATCTTTCAATGGAGTGACATAGAAACTGTCCTATAGCTTTCTGTGATTAAAAAAAAAAAAAATAAATTCTGAAAGGGCACTATTAAGAAAGGTGTACAGAATAAACCAGGAACATCTAATTACTTGAAATACTAATAAATTGTTTAGGAGTCAGTCCAGTGATCTGGAATATAACAGGACTTTCTCTCCCACGGAAAGGTCAAATGGTTGCACGTGGAGTCTCCCACAACAAAGGGAACACACGATGCCTGCTAGTCCAGTTTGGGTTTTAAAGGCAGCCTCCTTCCAAGTCTGAGATTACTGCTTCTGGCTCAGTATGGAAGGTGTCTGGCCTTGAAATAGGCAGAGAGCAGGAAAGGCATATGGTGCAGGTCCAGACTGGGGTGGAAGCAATGAATTTGGGGTCACAAAATCCAAGAGGCACTATAACATTAGAAGGATATATGGTGGGAAAATATGCCATGTGGAGTTATGGCAAGTCCCAATTGGAAAATCACATCAGAGATCTCTAGGATTCTTGAGCTGAGCCAGACCATCCGCAACATAATCTATATACCATTTAACAAAGAGCTCCTGACATGATCCTGGGCCATGGTAGAGATAGAGCACCTAACCATGGGTCATTGGTTGACCTTGTAGCTAGATTTGCCCCTAAAAAAACCAAAATGTTTTTAGAATCATGATTTCATTATGTTGGTCAGTTCCATCATAAATCCATTGCAAGAAGAAAGCAGTAGATTTGGGATTGAATATGCGCTCTGGCAGACACACAAATAAAGTATATAAACAGCTGGTCCAGACCGCCACATCATCTACCATTGTGCTGGCACCTGCCACTCAGCTCACACCTGTGACTAAGGACCAAGAGAAGGCACTTAGGACAAGCTGATGGAGGAAGACAAATGCTAATTTTGTTATGTGAATGCAAGTAGCTGAAAATAGGTGGCAGCTGGTCTGTGACCTCACCAAGGAATGAACTTGAAAAGTAGTCACAGGGAAAATTCCTACTAATGGACTTAGTTTTGGGTAGTGCAAATTTACTTTGTGTAGAGGTGACCTAGGCCTAGGCTAAATATGAACTCATGAGTAGTGCTTGCCCTGGGCAAAGAAATGCTGGGAAATCTGGAACTGAAGGGAGTCTGGGGTAGAGGGGTAGATATGGATCCATGAGAGTGGGAAGAATGTGTGAAGATGTTTGTATTGCAAGTTAACACCTACCAGAGGGCATCCACCACAAAATGAGGCACTTAGCTGATACTGTGTCACAGCCTGATGACACTTGCCTTCCTTTCCACATGGGTCTTGATTCTGAGAACATTCCTTAACAAAGGAATCTCTGTCTCAGGGGAACCCAACCAGCAGCAGGTTCATATACTGTGTGACATACACCCATCCTTTCTGCAAGGTCTTTAGGAATATCCCTTACTCCACACTTTGGCAGAAATTTGTGCCAAGTAAAATAAAGATTATCAGTAGCTTCCTGTCAGTTAGGTGCAGTTTCTGCAGCCAAATGAGTTTCAAAAAAACTACTTGTTATTTGGACTTTCTGAATTTCAGAATTCTGGATTAAAGATTATACAGCAGTATTTAAAAGTTAAAAATCTTTGTTTTTCCAGTATAGCAATCATGCTTTATGGGCAAAGTCCATCAAAGATTTGAATTTTAAATAAATACTGAAGTGTTTTAAATTAGCCTGTGATTTGATAAACCTAAACAAATCCAAGAAAGGAAGTTTACAAGTTACCGTATCTAAGGTAACTGGGCCTGTAATTTCACAAACTAGTTCTCAGTGTTCAGCCACTTGCTACAAGTTATGACTTCAGGGCCTTCAGATGAGGCCCTGTAAAGGACATAGTGAAGAAAGGAAAATTCCTGAGCCCAGATTTTCTGGTATCTTCTATTTCAGCCCAAACTCTGGGCCTCAACCTCAGGACTTAAATAAAAGGGGAAATACCAAAAAGACTCCCAAAGCATAGTTTTGACTGTCTTTGGGGCAAGGCACCATAACTTGAAGGTAGCAAAACAGGAAAACACTTGTCTAAGAAAAGGAAATATTTTATCATTTAGCCTAATTTTCCAATACTTTCAAGCCCCTATTTTCCAAGATACTAGATGGTGAGATAAAGGTAAGTTTAAATAAAAAGTTATTAGCTCAAGAAGATAAGTTTGAATATTAAAGTGTTTAAAATGGAAAAATCTCTACTGTCATATATAAAACAATTCTTATAACTTATATAAAATGTTTAATAATAATGACTAGAATTGTCATTGTATCCCAAAACTTGTTTGTATATACTATCTCTGATCCTTACGTCCTATTCCTTCAATCTTTATGATTCTGGGAAAGAGAGGGCAGATGAGATTATTACCATCAGCATTTTAAAGAAGAGGGAATAAAAACTAAGCAGTTTATTTAGAATAGCATGGCTAAAAGTGGGCAAAGCTAGAACCCATAGCCACTCTAATCCCACTTCCAGCACATTTCTTGCACCACCACATGCACAAAGCCAAGAAAGCCATTCTCTCTGCGGGCTGTAGATTGTAAAGCTGTCTTCTTTTCAATGAGTATATGAACAAATGTAATGATCTTTCAGCCTTGCCAGTAGATCAAACATTAAAGAAATATCCTCTCACTCACTCCAGGCAACCAACCAAGTATCAGGACATGTTTTATTGAATTCTTGAGGAAATTTAAGCTGGTCCCTTTAAATTCCCAGGATAAGTTATCAACTTGGTAAAGAACTCTTTACATGTCATTCTTATCTATTGCTACTGTTTAGTATCAGAGTTTACTTTAAAACTATAATGCCATATATTCTTTACAAATAAGTAATCAGAAATAATTTTTGGTAAACATTCATTGGTATTCGCAGCATACTTTATTCAATATGTAGCTTGCGGTGACAAAACTAGTCATTGTTCTGAGAAACAGCATCATGTGCAAAAACAACGCTCTACAGAGAAAATGATGAGTTCAGAAGTCGATGAGGCTGCACTCTGACCTCAAACATACCACTCCTTTCCTGAGATTTTGGACCAATCACTTTAATGTTTTGAATTTAATAAGTCCCCATGATATTAATGCAAATTTCAAGTTACAATAAATTTACATAATTAAAAAAAAAATAATGACCCAATTAAGTTGGCCCTCCTTTTTCTGTTACTTACGTGGGCATTTCTTGACACAAAATGCTCCATATGTGTACTTCGCATTGAAGTTATGCTCCAACTGGAAGGTGGTTGGATTGTAGACAAAAGTTTGGGGACACTGAGTAACACAAGCTCCACTGTCATTGAAATTCATGCAGGCCTGCAACATAGCAAACATTAATTTCATTTCAAAATAATCTTAATAATACTTGGTAAAGGAATACTACTGTAATAGTTTTAGGCATGTTTTTGTTCTTTACTAAGTATACATCAATTGCATAAAAACTGAAAAAATTGACAATTTTATAGTCATTAGTGCTTCATCTTAAGTTCAGCTTTGCTTAGGACTTCTACAATCTTATGAAACTTTTTCCAATGTTAATAAATATATCACCTATAGTTATTGATGTTCAAGTTGTTTAGTATCTACCCACTAATTTCTAAATTGAGAATTGGATTAAATGATTAAAGTAAGCTAACAGTAAAAAATCAATTATTCTCACACTTATTCAAAGGGTTTATGTTGAATCTTAGAGTCTAGCACTAATAAATAATAACTAAATTACCAATTCTACAGGGTAGACTTTTCTTATTAAAGCTGGTGTTTGGAGAGTTCATTGCCTTAAGTGACATTTGTTTTTACTGTACACTGAGAAAGTAGGTGGTGTCCCTGTAAACTAGACTCAAGGGAAAGGCTCTGGCAATTGACTAGTCAAAGAGTAAATGTAGGGTGTGTGAATCCAAAATGTTACGAAGCTCTACTTAGCCCATAATTATATATGATATGATGCCATTTTCTGCATAGTCTCTTTCATAATACTAGACAATTTGGTAAAAGCCTCCAGTTCAAGTAAAACAATTCATGTCCACTGATATATATTTGCATTAAAACCTCAATTTGTTAACTTGTTCAAATGCCTTTGAGAAGAATTCAAAGCAATTTTACTACCTGAGAGTGAGGTCTTTATTATAAAAACATAGCATATGTACAAGTACATAAAAACATGTGATTAACAAAGAGTGAATAAAGTAATCCTCTTAATTAAAATATTAAACTTTCATAGGAATAATGTAGGCTTTGGTTGACAAGCTAATGTGAACTCATGCTGTATTTTACAGTCACCATAAATTATATGTATGGTTATTAATAAGAACTAATTTATCCTGTTTCCGTAAAACATTTTCTTCATCAGTTGTTGTTTTAGCAAGCACTTTATCACAAACAAGACAATTCCCTGATGATGGTCTATGAGATGCATAATCAGAACAAGAATCACTGATGACACATTATTCACAATGATGACACTTTCCAGGAAGAATCTATTAAAAACCAATCTAGAAAACTCAGTAAGTTTTAATTTATGGCTATAAAACTTCATGTGTCCTCATAATTGCTTTACTAACATACTTTATGTGGTGCTCTGCACAGATTGCTTGGCAACAAAGGAACATAAACCAGAGGAATCGAACACATTTACCTCCTAAACTAAACAATGTAACTTACGCCAAGGCCTTGACCTGGCATTCTTGAACATTCTGTACCAAATGCCAAAGCGGAAGCATGGGACTAGTCCATAAAATAATGAAATGAAAATTCTGAAGCTTACTTGGCACTCTGCTTATTGTAATAATGGAACAATGAAAACATGTAGTGAAAGTTATGAGTATTGCCTGTTCAGCAACCACCAAATCTAGTTTCCAACCCATGGCTGGAGACAGACAAGGAAAACGGTCTCAGACCAAGACCTGCTGAGCATATGCTCTAAATTTTTAACATTTTAATATTCTTTTATTCTCCCTCACTATTCACTTCTGCAATACATACTTTAATTCACTATAGTATTAGGGTAAACAAGCTAAATTTCTTGTGACATTAAGAAAATTCATAAATGACTACATCATAAGAGCTATAATTTATATTTTGCTTATTTCCAGAATTAAATGCCAATTTGAAAAAAAAACCTGTATTCTGAATATATATGTGTATTCTCCAGATATTTGACAAGAGGTAACAAAAATAAATTCTTGTGTTTATTTTTAACAACAAAAACAACTTGAAAAATTATGATTTTTAGCTGAAAATGAAGCTATTGTTTTGTGAGTATGAAATTGCATTATCTATGGCTCACAGAATTGCTTGTATGTATTCAAAAGAACAGAAAGAGCGGTATCAGAGACATCAAAACATAATTAAAAGCATCCCCAACAAGTGATAAGTGTTAATTTTAAGGAAGCAAAAATGTCTTCTTCTAAAATAAAAATCACATAGACCAGAATATAAATTGCTTCAAGTGTGAATTTTTAAATCTTATAAGTGTTGAATAATATTAGTTTAAAAGCAGCATAAATTACAGTTAAACTTATAAATTTATCTGATAGTATCTTAAATTCATATTTAAGAGATAAATTCCAGTGCCTCCACTCAGAAGACCCAATGATGCAACAATGTAAACAAATGATCACTATAAATTTTGGAAAGATATTATTAGTTTTTAAAAAAGATATCTCAGCATGCTCCTCTTCACACTGTCTAATAAATATCACTGGCAATGTAAATTACAATCCAAAGACACAAAGAACAATCCTAGCTAATCAAAAGCCTCCCACTGAATACATGACTTCTAGGAAGGCAGAGACTCTTCCTTAATCCTAAAATGGTTAAATTTGATCTTTTAAGTAAGATGTTAAAGATTCAGTGTGCCTGAGTCAAACCAGGATGGATGGGAAACCAGGAGAAGAAAAGGAAGCGCTCCCAGACTCACAAAGCAGTCGGTGTCCTTAGGCCCTGAGCAGCCTCCAGCACATTCTCGGTGACAACAGTCACTGACATAGGGTCCATAGCACCTGCCATCACATTGTTCTGCACACACCGTCCTTGTCACTGCAGAAGAAGACAGATAAGAAACCTTAATGAAAGTCAGCCTCCAAGAGAAACTTCTACAATGATTTGGAGGAGCTGAGAAAACCTGGGCTCTAGAAAGACAGTTTACCCACGTTGACTCAATTCCGCAAATGTTTACTGAATGAAGTCTGCAACAGATCACAATTACTCTACAAAAAACTACAGCATTAACATATAAATCCGTTCCTATATTCTCTCCTCTTCCAACAAGTACTATTGTGCTTTACAAAAATCATACAAGTTAGCAGGGTGGAATCAAGTTTGAAATAACTGAATGAGATGCTTTGGCAGGTCATGAAAGATAGAGTCAGCAGTGAAGTCAACGCACACTGTGCACAGTCAGGGCCCAGAGCAAGTGTCTTCAGAAATAAAGGTAAAGTTTTCAGCAGTCAGTGCAAAGAGGAAAATATAAATCTTTACATGATTCATATCGTATCTTACATGATTCATATAAGATGGAGGAAGGGAGGGAAGGAGGCAGAGAGAGAGAGAGAGAGCTCTGATTGGTACTAGCACAACTCTTTCTATTCCTGATATATCAATGACATTTCTACCAAGATTCTTCAAAAACAGGGACCCATGTATGACCAGAGCACCATTCTTGCAGGAAGGAAAGAGGGAAACAAGGAAATAAGGAACAAAGGAAGGAAAGAAAAAAGGGAGTGAGGGAGCAGGTAGAAAGGAGACACATTCATATTAAACAGAACAAAAACTTCCATTAGACTTTTCTTATAAAATCTTTTAATACATTTGACAAAATCATATCCAAGTATATGTTTTATAAATCAGTGCTATAGTCTGGGCTTCATAATTATAGTATAGAGGGAAACAATTCTGCTTATCTCACTTATTGGGTAGATATTTTTAATTATTTAGAGACATAGATCTTACAGGACATGTGTAGCACATCACTTGTTGGTTTCTGTGTTTCCATTGTGGCCTTGTTGCTTCCCACCTCTTCGACTCTTCAAAGTTTCCTTCATTGCTACTCAAGACTGTGCACCATAAACATTAGTATTCTTTAGAATTGGTCTTGATTGGTCTTGAAAATTTTCTTGGGCTGTGGGTTCATGCCAGGATACAACCTTTCATGCCTTACTTTGCATAATACCTATAGGCAGATTACTTTCACATCCAGAACTGAATTCCCTATTGAGCTACAGCATGTATTCCTAGTTGTTTACAAAAGTCTCCATTTAGACAACACAAGACACACAAAATGGAAGGTTACTCACTTTCCCACTTCCACCACCAAGTACATTTCTCCCCTTTGTTTCTGTATCTCAGCTAATGATAGTACCATCCATCCATCAGCTAAGCTAAATATTTGGGGTGTGTTTTCTATTTCTCCTTTCCCCTGCCCAATCATTTCTCAAACCTAACAAAAATATAATACAAAATACTAGCATTAAAATTCTTCATTACTGTCTCTCCTCTGTACCCCAACTTATAGCCTTCTACAAGTTTCCTCAGAGCCCAATTATTCCTCCCTGCTGCTCTAAAGGCAATGGCTTGAGATATAAGCCACTTCCTGTATAGTAAGTGTTGTTTCACAGTATAAAACGTACTTGCCATCCCTATCCTAAAGGAATAATTCATTAGCAACAGATAAAAGCCCTTCATCAACTGACCACCGTCTCTATCTGTATTGGCATCTCTCACTCTCTTGCTGTGCTTCTCATATCCAGCCACTGTGATTCCTGTCTCCTTGGACCACATGCAAGTGTGGTTCTCACTGCCTTTTCACAACACATTCCTTCACATGCTCAACAATGAGACTCAGCTGAGGTGCTGCTTGCTTTTGTTCTGAAGCCTTTCTAGACTCATCTCCAGGCTGAGTTAGTTTGTCACTCTTACTTCTGAACAAGCAAGAAGATAAAGCTGATAGAGCAGTCAATGAGGTAGGAAAGCTTAGGTTCATATTCAAACTCTGTCCTTGTGATATGGCCAGGTCTTTAATCACTCTGGATTTTACTTTAATTTTTTATGATGGAGTTAATATTAGTGCCTATCTAAAGGGATTGAATGCAGAGATATAGTTATAAAGTACTTAACAAGTCCCTTATTAATAGTGCTCAGCACCATTAGATGTTACCTTTGCACTTATCATAACATATTGTATTTATTTTTCCATGTTTTCTCCTCCTACTAAACTATTAGTGTAATTTATTGAAATGCATTGTCTTATTCACATTGTATTTTTGGTGACTAGTACAGTGTTTTGTACTTAATACACAATAAGTAAGTATCCACTCCAAGTAAATAAATAAGTCATATGTAACCAACTCAAAGTAAATATCTGTTACTTAATGCTTAATGCCATTATCAGAAGAGAAGACAACATATAGAGAGTTAAAGAGGTAAGGCACTAACAAATATAAATAGACAAATGTTAAAATATCAAGCAATAGAGCATATCAATATGCAAATAACTTACAATTATAGTTAATATCTGTCATTAGATTTAAGTGTTCCTTTAATTATGCCATTATTTTATAATTCCATATTTTCACTTGGATGCCTTCTAAAAGACCATGATGATATTGATAAATATTCATAATGTTTAAATATAAACTAGATCCTTTTATTGGACATGATTATATTACTCCCTATGCAGTACTCTCAATAAACGCATCAAATAGAATTTAAACTAAAAATGTACTTGGATTCGTCCTCTTATTTTTACTTTGTAAGCATAGTCATTTGATACTTATTGGCAAAAACTTCTAGAAGATTTGAAAAAACAAAAAGTTAGACCTGCGTTTGTAAGGGCATATTTTGTATTTGCCACTTGGATAACACTAAATTTTGAAATAATTTCTTCTGTAAGTACTCGAGAATAAAATTCTACAAAATAAGCCAACTGTGTCCGCCCCTTTTCTAAGCCTTTGCTAAAAATCTCTCACCTTCTCAATGAATTGAAGCCTACCCGTATTTGATACTGGATAATTTCTAAACCACTGGTTCCTGATGGACCCTTGGACCCTCTTCTCCCTCCCTCTCTCCCTCTTCCCTCCCTTCCTTCTTTCTGTATCTTTGTTATGGCATCAATCATCATCTAAAGCATTTTACAACTCATTTATTATACTAATTTCATTTGCTGGTGTATTCCAATGTCTACATGACATCTGTGTAGTTTTTATTTATATTTCATATACATTATACATATACATTACTTCTACATTATGTATAAAATACATCCAAATACATTGTATCAACTTATTAACTCTTCATATTCATATATAGTACTTATAGTAATGTTCCTAAATTTTACCCAAGTGGTCTATTTATTTAGATGTCTTAATTAGTAAATTATACCATATAAACACTTTTTGTAAATACTTTTGTAAATAACAGATATAAATATAATTCCTCTTTTATATTTAAGGCTTTTTTTGATGTACCAAGAGCTACTAATTAAAATAACACATATATATTAAGTAAACTAATTACTAGATTTGAAATAAGTGTTATCATAGGAATTGCTCAGCTGGAAAATAGCACGAAGTGAGTCAGCAATCATATTCTACAAATCTCACCATATTTTAATCTAAGTACATTGAAGTATTAGTTTCTGTTTTAAACTCTATTGTGATTAAAAGTAACTTTACAAAATGGTTTTAGTCTTTATTTATATACTTTGGTTTTTCCCACAGAATGAGAAAATTAGTGTAGATAATATTTATAAAGACAATTAACCATAAATTTATTTTAAATCTATGGAATGTTCACATTAAGATAGTTTCTTTCATTGAGTATACTATTTAAATATGAAAACAACAAGTGATGACTAAAATCTAACAGTACAATCTTATGTTCTATAATAATCATTATACTGTGAAACTTTTAAACATCTATTTTAAATAACTCAATCATATGTATTGAGTTGACCTTATATTTTTCAAAAAGCTGTTTATTTTATATAGTGATCATGTATACAGAGAAGGAAAACTCTGACTCCAAAAAACCTCCGCTGCCTTGCGGCATACCTCTTCAGGGGAAAGGCTAAGGGAGTAAACCCCGACAGAAAATCCGGAGCCGGAGTCCCTAAGGCGGTTTGACATTGTAGTCAACACCGGCAACTCCTGCGGCGCACCTGAAGCCAAGCTGTATTGACTCCGTCTTTCCCTTGGACCCTTCAGCTGCGAAGAGAGGGGGGTCTGCTGCATGGGCAACAGCAGACCCTCCATATCACCCTGCCCAGGCTCTGTAGCTTCAGCTTCACTGGAGAGGACACTCCAGCGTCATCGCAAGATGTCGATTCAACACGGGAGGAGACAGATACCGTGTCACTCCCGAGTCGGACTGCACAGCCATTCTCGGCGGTGCAGATAGATTCTTAAGAAGCTACACCATCGTCTCTTGAGACGGACGGCTGCCAACAACAACGATCATGTATATCACATTTTTTCAGGACACTTTGATCTTAGATATGCCATTCCATTTGAAAAACATGCAAAGAAATATCCCTCTAAGCCGATACTTTAATTTTTTTAAGCTATTAAATGATACAGGATTTTCTTCTTAAACAATCTATACATGATTTAAAAAATAATAAGTTAAGATACATTCAACACTAAAAATAGCACTTTTGTTATGGTTTTCACATACCTTAATTTCAAATTAAAATTCAGTAATCATGAAGCATATTTTGGAAGTGTTTGTGTGACAGATAATAATATAAGTGAGCAAAAAGAAAAAAAATATGCTTACTCTCTAAACAGTAATGTGACATAGTTAAGAAACATTTCTTCACATTGCTATGCAAGATTTGCTTTTAGAAAGAAAACATTCCCTCTGTGCAATCTATTTAGTGGCATTTGTTGATTAATAAACATTACTTACTATGAATTATACACATCAGACTATACTCATATTTTATTATGATGGAAACACAAAACAAACAAAAAAACAGTTCCTGAAATCAATGAGATAACTCAGTCTCCATGGGAACATTAACTTATAATTGCTTTGGTTATATTAATTTCCACTCTTGCTTTAATATTATTTCATTGGCATTTCTCCGGTATTTAGTATCCTTCCTAAATTGCTTCACTGGGTGCATTAAAATATTTGGGTCAGATATTAACTAGCTTATTCATTGGCGGTATATCCTTAATTGTGATTAATACAAAAGGTAAAACCTGGGAATTTAAATATTTATTTTATTAGGTTGAATAAACTTGAAATTGGGAAGGGGACCATTCAAAATATTGATGAGAATCAAATGTATAAAGTTTAAGAAACCAAGTATTTCATGATAAGGGCATACTGCTGAGCGAATATCTATTATCTCAAAAAATTAAAGTACCTGTAAGAAGCTCTACCACATCAGTATCTCACTAATAAAAACAATGACTTAATAACTTCTGTAAATAACAATAACTACCCTTAAAGTTACTACACTAGAACAAATTTCTTTTACTTAAAGAACTTTGGCTATTTACTAATCAAATATGTATTGGTGCTTTCTGTGAATTACACAGAAGATAAAGAACCTTCATAAACGAGGCAAAGCAGAGCTGTGTCATCACAGTGACAAAACAAAGACCTCTGCCCAATAAAAAATAAATGAGTCAAAATTTAGGCCGTCTTTATAAGTGTGTTCCTCCCATGTTTTTGTGCTCAGCCACGTTTCCTCTCTTCTTCCTCCTTCTTTACCTCCTCCAACCCCTTATGCCCAGTGCCTACTGGTTCTCTTCACTTCCTTTACCCATGGGTCTTGATACAGGCTATATATTAGATCAGCTAATAGGGAAGATTTCAAACTTTAACATGGGGATGCCTGCATCAATGAAGATTTGATTTAGTCTATTCTAATAAACTCCACACAATGTCTCTGCCTTCTGGTCTACAGAATTCATTTTCAGTAGCAGGATGTAGAGGCCTTAAACAAAATTGCCTGGGAATGACCTACTTTCTATTAAATCAAAGTTACCTGCAATGGTCTAGGATTTAATACTTTTAATAAACTCCTCAAGTGATCCTGATATGCAGTTACAGTTGAGGACTCTCATTCTATTCAGTAAAAATGGGAAAAAACTCTAGTTTATTTATGCCATTTGATTGATTGACTGATGATGCCTCGTCTGAAACTTAATCAGTCCGACTGACCTTCTACTTTAATTTCCTGTTTTTGTTGTTAAGCCCTCTGTCACTAACTGGGAGATCAAACAAAATTAATGTGCAAGCAGGTAAGAAGACTTGGGAGGAAAAAAAAACATAGAGTGGGAATAGCAATATCAGTTGGCGGATTCAGAAGGCAAAATTGTCAGATAAGTATGAGACCATCAGAAAACTGCTCCCTTCTCTCACCCAGCAGCCGTCTACATACAATGCATCCTGGGAAGCCCTCAATTCATTGCTAAGCACATTTTAAAGCAAATTTATCTTAGTTTTGTTTCATTCTATTTCAATTAGTATTCAATGGCCTGCACCTCTAGGCTGCCTATATTATTACTGCTTATTGATGAGATTTCCACAAACTGTATTCCTTGAGACACAGTGTGCACATCAAGTAGATCAGACCTCAATGAAATGGTTTTAATGTTAGGCTGTTTTCTGTTACATACTTGAAGGATTGAACAAGAATAAAAAAGCTTGGGGTACAGTAGAGGTAATTTGGGTTAGATGTGAGGAAGCATTTATTGACGATTAGAGTGATCAAAACACTGTAATGAACTACAGAATCGGCTTCTTGATTCTTTATCAGTATTTGAGGGAAATCTCTGTATGCCTTAGGCATTGACCTAATTATAGGCAGAGGGCTTGATGAAATTACTCCAGAGGTACCCCCTAGTTCTGTGATTCAATATTTATTTTTATAAATGGTGATATCTGGCTAAAATATAAACACTAGGTTGTGTGAAAGGCTTTTAGAAAGCTACTGTCCTGAGAATATATATCGAATGAAACTAATAAAGTTCGCAGGCCCTCCAAGAATATGCATTACTTTTAAAACACTGATGTGGATAGAAAAATCAGGTTCAATGAAACTAATGCCAAACTGCACATGACTACTTATTCTTCCAAAGGAGAACAATCGGATGGGTGTGTTCAGTGCCAGGCAGACTCTAAGCATCACCTAGGAAGATTTAAAATAAAGATGCATGACCCCCCTCCTGCATTCAGTAAGTCTGGGGAAGGGACCAGAAAATTCATTCTGGGGAGCCCAAGTTTTTTTAAAGTAGCCTTTAACATTTCAAAATCTTTGTTCTAGGACTCTTTCTTATTTATGAGAGGACAGTCCATGAAGGGTAAAGCATTTGTTTAGATGTGAAAGTAGGGATGGAAATTGGTCTTAAACTGAATGGCTGACTCTTCTCTCACACTAGATCTGAGACTAATTAAACCAGTAATTGTTGCCACACAGAATGAGGTCTAAGAATATGTAAGGCTATATCCTGATTTGGATAAGAAAGGAATTTTTCACTCTAAGGATTTATCAACATAAGGTCTAACACATTGGAAAAGAAGCTCTCAGAGAACATACTTAATTTTTAAAAATAATTAAACTTAGCAAGGAAGAGTTATGAAAAAGTATTTGGGGCTTCTAAATTACCACAATCATACTCATTTTCACATCACTGAAGAAAACATAACTGATTATCTACTATTCCTAATTCCTAATTAGTCTGGTGGAAACTACTCCAAAGAGATAGGTTAGAGTATACCATGAGGTATACACTTTTCAGGTAACAATGGCATGATCTCAAGGACAATAATTGCTATAGTTCAACTGAAAACATATGGCAAATACCTGCAAAGCCCTCATTGAAACTGACACTTCAAGTAAGTTAATAAAAGTATGTCTATCATTTGTCAGCTACTAATCAGGGTTGACCCTTGTGCCAGACAAATCCCTGATGACCTATGAGCTATGGCATGATAATACTGTTAGCTGTATCAAATAGGAAAGGAATGTTGTCTAATCTATTTTTCATCACCAGCTATTTTATTCATTTATTTAATGAAGTTTTATGTAATCTATTTTTAAAGACATGTCACTGATTTATTGAAAGATCTTAAATCAGATTTTAAGGTACACTCTTGGTCACCAGGAAAATTCTCCCTTATAAATAAGCTATTAACATCATCAATGTTTGTGAGTCAGGATTCAAAAAAAAAATTGCTCTCTTATATTAAGGATAAAAATATTATTGAAAGTAAAAAACTTATACTCATAGGATGTATATATAAGATTTAAGATAAAAGAAATATATGAACATGAATGAATAAACAATAGTGTTTTATAAAATATTGTCTTACATTAGAATTGAAGGTTATACCTTAATGTTAAGAAATATATTTAGAAATGGTTAATAATTATGTGAAAAACAGATGTTGAGCCTCAGCCTCCAGGAACTATGAATTAAAAGAAGGAAATATGGTCATCGTGTATAATTCTTAAATAAAAAATAATATCTAGTTCTGCTCCATGTAAAGCATTGGGCAAACTACCTCTGTTTGTCAAAATCAATAAAATATTTTTGAAGAGTAATTTTTTTCTATCCAAGTTGTGTATGTAAATTCACATTGACCAAACACTTCTTTTTCTAGAAATATGACTTACAGAAAAATGGGCACATATAGATAAATATGTATTAAAAGTGTTCATTGGTTGTAATTGAGACTAATACAATGTAACCTAATTGTTCTTTAATAAGGTATTGGCTAAGTAAAGTATAGTGGATCCATAACTTGAAAAATTCCAGCAGCAGCTTTTAAATTACACAATGGAATACTATGCAACAGAAAGAAAGAAGGAACTCCTACCTTTTACAACAACGTGGATGGAACTGGAGAGAATTATACTAAGTGAAATAAGCCAGGCAATGAAAGACAAATACCATATGATCTCACCTAATACTGGAAACTAATGAACAAAACAAACAAATGAACAAAATAGAACCAGAGGCATGTAAACAAGACACATACTGACAGCAACAAGAGGGGAAGGGGGAGGAGAGAAAGGAGGGGAAAGGTCTAGTAAAGGAACTAGAATAAATGACCCATGGAAGTGGACAACAGAGTGGGGATTGACTTTGGGAGAGGGGTGAGGTGGGCGAGGCAGGGGAGAGCAATGGGAGAAAAATGGGAAAACTGTAAGAGAAAAACAATAAAAAAATTAAAAATAAATAAAATAAAACACTTTGGTCATGCATGAAAAAATAAAAGAAAAATTTTGGTACCTATTTTGAATGAAAGGATTTTTAAAATATAATGTGCAAAGCAACAAAAGTGATAGAATATAGTGTACTCTTTTTATAAAACAAAATATCTGTATTTATATATGCTTACATAAATATACACATACACACACACATATAACCAAACTTGTTACTATATAGTAATCACTTTATGGAAAAATAAAGGTTAGGGCAAGGGTGTTTATTGATGAAGATACATTATTATATTTAAGTCTATATGCTTGAGTTATGTGACTTTAAAAAATCTATATTATTAAATAACCTATACACTTCACAGAGTAAATTAAGTTTTCCAGCGTTACTGATGAAGTTCATATTAAAAAAAAAATTTAACTAGCTTATCATGGGTCACATTAGTTATCATAAAGTAGGGCTCTAAATTAATTTCTAGACTCCTATGTATCTTCATTAACATGTTTACATTAAGGGTCACAAACAATACGTGTCTCAACTTAAAGACCAAATGAGGTGAGGTGGGAAAAAGATAGTTTCAGAAGCTATTTCAATACAGTATTGAATAAATAAAATGATCTACATTTATCTGCTTTACATTTTTTGAAAAATAATTTGATCTGGAGTCATTTCACATAATGACACAACTATGAGTCGTGAGTAATAAGAACTAAGATATTACTCAAACATACTTCAAATTTATGGCAAAAGCCATAAAAATAAGATTATTTTATATTTAGCATTTTATCAAACCTCATATATGACTGAGTTCTTGACTATTGATTCTACAAAGGAGAAAACTGAGATCCAGATAGGGCCAACATTCAAGTCTACAATCTTATTAATAATAAAAAAATTTAAAGTGAAACCACCTAAAAAGTTATACCACAAACACAGACTTCAGGCATATAAGAAAGACTGTTTTTAAAATATGACTTTTCTCTCCATAAAACAAGCCTAGATATTTCAGCTGGATCTAATCTCAATAATCCTTCAAATGTGCTGTATTCACCCTCTAATCTCGCTGATCAGATAAGATTATCTCTCTGAAGCAAACACCACAGTTTGCATTTCTATAATGTAGGTGCCTGATATTAAACTTTTGATGAAGCTAGCCAAGGCACTAATTTCAAAGACATCCATCTAAATCAACATATGGTCAGCTATGTGACACTCTTCTGTTCAAACCCCTAGAAGAAACCAGGCCATCCCCATCCATAAAGTTCTCTTTTCAGAAAGCCATGGTTAACCTAGGCAACTGAAAATTTAAGCAACCCCACTTTTCAATTTCCACTCACTGATTCCTACTCTTATCTTTTAAATTTGCAAATAATAGTGAACCTGTAAAACTCTAGGCACTCCACCCTCCAGGACCTTCGAATAGTAAACATTGTTTTTATCAATATTCCCTGATGGTCATTGCTGAGGGTGTGTCTTGCAATCATAACATGAACCTTAAAGACCAGTCTGGTCACAATGTTGGCTCTGGTCCAAAAAATATCTGTGGCGGTCAGTCCACAGGAGTACAGGCTGAGGTGGGCACCTCAGGCATTTCTACTGGAGAGTATCACTATCAATAGGCTGAAAGGTACAGAAAACAATCCGCCCAAACTGTGTCTGTCTGTCGATGTCTCTGTGTGTCTGTTACCCGCAGCTAATCACTAAATTCACACACAGGCAAATATCCTAACCATGCAAGGAAGCAAGAACAGATGTCGTATTTTTTCAACATTTTTATTGTGTTCATAAGGGAACCTGCGGAAATGGAGGTCCTTGAAATTAAGTTGGATTAAAGCTAGCACTACATCTCTAGCTTCCTCATGCTCCCAGGTCAGTGTTCTCTTGACCTTTTCAAGCATTCCTCCCCTTTGTCTCATACCGTTAGCATTCCCAGAGAGCACGCACACCTCTACACATTTTCTTTAGACCCCTTGAGCCTTCAGCATGGCACTAAGCAATATCTTTTGAATGACATTAAACTGTATTTCGTAGAGCACTTCAAATAACTATATCTCCTGTAGTTAAAATGAAAAACATACCGTTCTTGAAATCTGCAAGATAGGTCATTAAATTATAACAAGTATTATCAACTTATAGCAATATCAAAAGCATATTAAAAACATACTTTTTTTTTTTTTCTTATTTTCCACAAGTAAATTATTGGGTCTCTTTTGGAAATGTTTTAGATGGCCACAATTTTAAGATTGTATGCAAGTCATCAGTCTATTGTAGTGATTCTATTAATTTTACAATATCTCCAGAAACTACAAATCCAAAAAAAGAAAATAGGAAAAAAGTGAAATCAATAAGAAGGCTTATGAACATGCAAAGTTATTAGTAAAATACCAGAATTTTAATTAAAGATGTAGGTTTTAACAAAGGCTCCCTGTTGCTCTGATTGATCAACCCTGCTGGCTCAGCTCTTTCTCTTTTCCCCATTTGCTCCCCTTGGGCTTTTCTTTGCTCTGATTGGATAGTTATCACAATGGCACCTTCTTTTTAAACAACATTTGTTCCATTTAGATTGCAAATATAATTACACTTTAGACAAATTGTATGTGTATGATCGTATATAAGTATAGTCAGTTTAGTAATATATTTATACTTTCTCATTTTGGTTTTATTACTATAGGAAACTTTTGGGAATGTCACAGTAAAAGTAGATTTTCATTTTGAGTTGCTACATTTTCTGGCTTGCTAAAAGTCTGAGAAACCAAAATATACAATTACTTTCTTAGATTTTGATATTCTCTTCAAAGAAGGAAAGAAGTTCCAGGTCATTTTTAGAATAAATTTGCTTTAGTAGAAAACAGAATCCATAAGCCAGGCCACGAAGGTGTTTTTGTTGTTAGTTTATTTTCCCCCTCATTATCAAACTTAAAGTTTTAATATATTACAACTACTGAAAATTATTTTATGTGTACGTCAGTATAATAAATTACTGAGGAAAATGCTATATAATCTCTAAATTTTCCTAGCAAGTTCTAAAATGTCTGTGTAGAAACAATAAATAATAGGAAGTGTTGTTTGGAACACGTTTTCACTTTGCCAATATAGTGAAATGCTGCATTCACAATTATCCACAACAGAACAAATACACCGCTTGTATTAATGTTAATGCTGTTCCATTTTTTTTATTAAAAAAAGGATTTCAAGATAATCTAGCTAGAAACAATACTATAGAAGGAAGGGGTGAATTCCACCATAAGTTTTGTTTTGGTTAAAATAATGTAGTAGCTTTAATCACTTTCATAGACTTTTCAACGGTCAGAGTACAGCTGTTCACTCCAGCAGTTGCAGTATGCTATTATCAAATGAACTTACACTTTTCAATTAGTTTCTAAGCAAGAAATGTCATGGGGAAAGCAACTGAGAAGACTGAAGAGCATATCAAGTGGTAATCATTTCAGAATACTTTATTTATATAACCAGCAGTTGAAGACAACTGTAACTATTTTAATGCAAATGTACACAAAGATTAAGAGAATCAAACTCTGAAATTTTATATATTCTCCTCAAAAATAAAATATGGTGTCTAACTGAGATGACACCACGTCTAGGAGGACAAAAGGAATGTAAAAAATGAAACATCCACCCTGCCTAATAATAGACCACTGGAGAGCTGGCTTGATCCTGTGCTCAAAAGATAAAGAGACACCTGATATGTACTTTAAATGAGATAAGTGTGCTTCATACATCTTGCAGAGATAGAGATAACTTTGTTCTTTTAATCATTACCATTTTTTTTTAAAGCTAAGTCTCTCTCATACCTAAACCCATTGAGCTCAGACCTCAGGACTCAGGTCTTATGATTAGAGAGTGCTGTCATTCTGCCCAATAAGCCTGCGAAATAATATTCTTTAAGCATCAGACTTTACTGAGCAGATAAGTTTGTATCCCTGACATTACTACATTAATCTACTGAATCAATTTACTTAAGGTTAAGCTGTCTCATGGCGTAACGCGGTCATTATTTAACTGAGCTTAAAAGTACTTTCAAGTTTGAGTCACTGCTCCACATGTATTGAACCTCTCAGTATCCAATCAGAAGTCCTTTGCTGACCAATTGCAACTATGTGAGAAATATTCTTACATTTGTACAGTCATGATGCTGTAACATGGAAAGGAATTTAAGGAGAATGAATTCAAATTGCTTTAGAAAATGAGATTCATGAAGTCAAATAGTAAGAATGGAACACTTGGCTAGATTCTAGAAGCACAATTTACATTCCTGTTTACAAAATTCTTTAGGTTGTCTAAGGTTTTTGCTTTAGGACTTTGTTTAGAAAAACAATTTATATTTTAGGGAAACATTTACAAATAGGTGTTAGTTCTGTAGTTCATAGCCTGAACATTATTAAAAGCTATAGAAGAACCACACACTTAAATCATTAAATATGCAATCAAAGTTAAATGTAGCACACAAACCAGTACATAAAATAGGTCTCAACATGTTTCTAAATTTAACTAAAAATTTACAAGTTTTCACTAAAATTTCAATAGGCATTCAGAATAAGTTGTTGTCCATAGTAAGCTGTCTATTTACAGTCTCCTTCCATTTCACTAAATCTATTAAGAAAATAAAGAAGACTCTTTTGTTTCTTATTTTAAAAACTTCTGCCTCTTTCTCTAACTAGTTTGCTTGGCATAACCCTCTAGGTTAATCCATATGATTTCATTTATATGTGAAATCTAGTACAAAATAAACAAAATAAAAAGACTCAGAGACACAGAGAGCAGGCTGATGGTTGCCAGGGAGGAGAGGTATTGGAGAATGGGTGAAAGGGTGCAGGGATTAAAAAGTACAAATTGGTAGTCACAAAACAGTCATGGGAATGTGGGGGACATTATGGGGAACACAGACTATTATAATGGCGATGTTTGATGCCAAGTGAGTACTTGAGATATTGGAGGGGGGGGTAACTTTGTAAGGTATCTAATTGTCTAACCACTATGTCGTATACCTGAAACTAATACAAAATAATATTGAGTTTAAACTTTAATTGAAAAATAAGTAAAAAATAAAAAACCTTCTGCCCCTTACAAACCTCCCTTTAAGCTCACCATCATTACCAGCACTTTCGTTTTCCCAAATCTCTGTTCTGAGATGTCTCTCTCTGATCAACACTCTGCTTCATTTCACCCTTACAAGTCATTCATTACCATGGATTAGTTCTGCCAGAGCCTGAGTCATTTCTCTTTACTCCCACTTGTCACCATAATTTAGTGTTATTGAGGATAATTCCTGGCATATTTGCTGGTTTAGGAGGAGGCACCTGTTGAAGATATCAGCATTGATATGTTGCAGTGAGTGAAAACTATTAACATCAGGTTCCTTAGCTGAGGTGTGTGTCTTTTAAATATTTTTACCTTTCTTCCCTACTGTATGGAGAGTCCCAAAGAAAAATTTCCCATAAAAATAAAGAAATACTTGGCAAATCATGATGTTAGATCTCCCCAGAGAAGCCCTAAGGTGAATTTATTTCAGTTACAAGGAAAGAAATTATTTGTGAACAATGTAAGACTATGTCTTTAAAGTCTTTAGGGTACTGTTGTGTGGACAACCAATCAGAGTACAATATTTTCAAAAACTTGCACAATGTATGCTTTCCAATTTTTAAATCATTGAATCAGGATTCAGAGATAAGTCCACATAAGGGTAAGTGATATATTTTTATTAACACAAGGACCGTCAGAAATCTAAAAGAAGTGTGAAAAATTATACATTAAATTTTTTGATCATGTATATGATGTCTATCTAGAATATAGCAAGCCATGTAATATGAAAAATAGGAACAGTTATTGAAGAAGATACAAGATATAAGAAACACTGTTTATAGGACAATGACACCTCAGTCTCCTTCAAAGTAGACACTTGGGGACCTCACACAGTTCCAATTGCCATCAGCTGTCCTATTGTATTTTCCTGAAGTTCATCAATGGTCTGAAATCTCTTCCCATTCAAAGGTAATTTTAGTTTTGGGAAAAGCCAGAAGTCACAGGGTGCCAAGTCTGTGCTGTAGGTAAGCTGAGGTACCTGGGTGATTTTATGTTTCTCAAAAAAAAACTCTTCACGAAACATGATACATGAGTGAAAACATTTTTGTGATGAAGCTGCCAATCACCAGTTGTCAATAGCTGGGGCCATTTTTGTTGCATTGCATCTCTCAACCAATGAAGATCATTGAAGTAGTACTCCTTATTAATTGTTTTGCCTGGAGGGCATACTTGTGAAGGACACCTTCCCAATCAAGAAACACAGTTAACATGGCCTTGATCTTGCTGCAACTTTGCTGTGCCTTCTTTGGGCCTGGAGAACCAGGCAACTTCCTGTAGACCCATCAGTCAATGCCGGTTATGATCTTCTTGAGAAAATCTGGTTCATTGGTAGTGATTTTAATCAAGTCATTAGCAACCACAGCATGATATTCCTTCTGCTCTGGTAGCAGAAGCTGTGGAATGAATTTTGCCGCAGTACATTTTATGCCAAGATCCTGCATCAAAATCTCAGACACTGAAGATTTTGGAACCCCCAGATCAGCTTCTAATTCTCACACTGTCAGTTGCCAACCTTTGTTGATTTCAGTCTGTACACATTCAGCATTCTCAGATGTTCTGCTTATTGCAGGCCTTCCAGAATGTGAATCGCTTTTAACCAATTCTTGACCATTTTTGAAGCATTTGTGCCACACTTTTATTTGTGTTGTCCTCAGAAGCCTCCTGAATCATCTGAATAGTTTTCATGGAGGAATGTTCAAGGTGAATGCAAACTTTGATGCAGATTCGTTGCTATACTCAGTCATTTTGAATGTGGTGGCCACACAGTATACATGTTCATTCAAGGTTTCTACTGCTCTTACTCACTTACAGTGAAGTCATCGTTGTTCACGCATGCACATTCCAGTCCACTCTCATTGGCTGCCAGGTTACACCAATGTCCCGCCAACCATTCTTGTTATATTAAGAATGGCTAGACTTTTTCTGGACAGACCTCGTATCTTATGGTATCTCTGGAGGTCTAATTTCTCTATGGAATCTCTCATAAGATCTCATAAAAAAATGACCATATTTCTGAAATTCAGGTCACACAATAAGTACATACATCTTTGAATAGTTGCAGAATACATTGTGTCTCAGGATATTGAGCTCTTTAAATATGGATAAGCAATTTACCTTTCAAGTGGCTGAGAAGAACAGGAGTGAATGTCATGGGCAACCAGCCTCCACTTCAGAAGCCGCCACTCCACCTGGGCCTTTGCTTGCTATTTCCTGAGCCATCTGTGGTCAGTAGCCTTCACAAGATGGAACTGGGCTATAGGAGTTTTGTTTCCATATCCATTTATTTAGATTTAAGAAGGACTATATTTTCTAACAGCATTTCCTTTGACTTGTTATAATATTAGCTATTCTTTCTCAGGTCTGTAGTATATGACAAAGACATTTAAACATTTCAGCTCCATTATTGCATTGATATGTTTCCAATAGAGCAAGCTTCCGAGGCAGATGTAATTATTTTTATTTTATATATATGGTAATCAATATTTTAAAAGATTAAGTCATTTTATGATGCCAGGAAGTGGAAACAACTGGTATTTGTTTCATCTGGCTGATTTCAAATCTAATATGCTCACCCACTAAGTTCCCTTTTACAATATGGCATACAGGGAAGAGTATTGTCTTTAGACTTAGGAGAATTAGATTGAAGTTCCAGGTATTAGCTTTATTAGTTTAACAACCCTCTGAATCATTTTCTTAGCTTATATTTCCCCCATTGTAAAGAGGTCGATGATAACTATCTTCTTTAACTCACAAGAGAAAATTATGAAAATCAATTTTAAAATGATTATGTTTCATAAACTATATAGATCTATGTCAATGGACACTATTTTAAAATTTGGACTTGCACATATCAAATGCATGTGAATGTTTATTAAACTTAAATTTTATAGGTTCTATGGAGTAGTCACTTTTCCATTATTATAATAAACTTAATTTCTATGTTAAAAATTAGGTGAATTCAAGGACTTCTTGACTGATGACTTGATATATAAGCATTGGTGTGATGATTTTCTTAATCAAGACACCCTCTAATCCTCAGTTCATGGCAAGTAACAAAACTCATTTTAATGTACTAGAAAAACACTGTGTTTCTTTTTTTTTTTTTTTTTAAATGATTTAATGTGTTTTATTGATTAAATTATTACATTTGTGCCAATTTCCCTTCCCTCTGCTCCCCTCCACCCGGTGGCCCCCTCCCTCCAGTTGTCCCCCCCTTTTAGATTATGTCCATTAGTTGTGCATACAGTTCCTCCCAACCTCTCTCCGTCTATTCCATTCCCTCCTACCTTGATCCCCAATTCCTATATCATCTCCCTCCCTTTCCCCATTCCCCCTCCCTGTTGACCTCCCCCCAATATGCTTCCCGTACCCACAGTTCCTCTTTCCCTCTCGTTGCCTATTTAGTTTGCCTTTGTTTCATCTCCCTAGCTTCTGTTTTTTTTTTTAAACCAGTCCCTTTAACATCTCATATAACAGTGGTTTGGATCTAATGAACTCTTTCAGTTTTATTTTGTCCTGGAAACACTTTCTCTGTCCTTCTATTCTGAATGACAATTTCGCTGGATAGAGTATTCGTGGTTGTAGGTTTTGGATTTTCATTACTTTGAATATTTCTTGCCAGTCTCTTCTTGCCTGTAGGGTTTCCCTTGAGAAGTCAGCTGATAGTCTAATTGGGACCCCTTTGTACATAATTCTTTTCTTCTCTCTTGCTGCTTTTAAGATTCTCTCTTTATCTTTAATTTTTGACATTTTGATTATAATGTGTCTTGGAGTGGTTCTCCCTGGGTCCAGTCTCTTGGGAACTCTCCTTGCTTCCTGGACCTGCAGGTCTATTCCCTTTCCCAAGTCTGGGAAGTTCTCCTTTATTATATTTTCACTCAATTTTTCAAGTTCTAGTTCATCTTCCTCATTCTCTGGCAAACCAATGATTCTTATGTTGGGCCTTTTATAGCTGTCCCAGAGGTTTCTGATCCTTTCGTTGTTGCTTCCCATTTCCTCTCTCTGCATTGGTTGACTGCTTGTTCCTTCTCCAAATTCCAGTTTGTTGAAATGAACTCTGGATTTTATTTCCTTTCCTTCTATCTCGTATGCGGTTTTGTTCCTTTCGTTATGAAAGTTTTTCGCTTCTTTCATATCTTTTTCCTGCTCTTTTGTGTATTCTGTAAGCCACCTGATAACAATGGCCCAGAACTGAGCCTCTGACAGGTTTCTTATCTGTTCATCTGTCAGGTTCTCTATCTGCTGCCTGGTGAGTTGTGTTACCGGTATTTCTAAAGTTGCCTGCCTCATTTTGACAGATGCTTTTTGTTTTCTTGGGCTGGCTGTGGGGGCAGTGCCTGCGTACGCGTCACAAAATAGCGACCAGCGCCTGCTTGTCCGCGACCTATTTCGCAGCCCTGTGGTGCTTTCTGTGGGGGCGGGGGTCCAAGATGGATTCACACAGTTATTCAGCTAGGAGACCGGGATCGTCCTCCCGCCCCCCTGGGCCTCACTGTTCAAGGCGATGCGGCGGCCGCTCTCCCTAGGTCCGGCGCCGCCAGGGGCTTGGCCACCAGGACTCCTCGCGGCCCGCTGCTCCGGGTGCGACTGCAAACAGCACTGCCCACTTTAACTCTTACCTGCCCAAATGGCACCGTTGGTTTATAACTTCATATGTTGGACTTCCGTGTAGTTTTATTTTCTGGAATTTCTAGTTATCCTTTGTTTTGAAGTAGTTGTATTCCTGTATAGTTGTAGAGGGAGACCTAGCGTGTCCGTCTAAGCCTCCATCTTGGCCGGAAGTCCCCTTTGTCCAACACTGTGTTTCTTAAGGCATTTAAGGATAGAGTGTGGCTGGACATCACAAAGACCAGAGAACTAGAAGGTAAAAACTGTCAAAAATACTCTTTCTCTCTCTCTTTCTTTCTCATTCCCGTTAGCCTAAGTATGGCTACCTTATTTTTCTAAGTTACTGAGGACTGACCATTTCTGCTTCTCATTAACATAATGGTTCAAAATGGAAACCTCTACTAGGTTTACTATCTCTTCAAGTTCAAGTTTCTCAGGTTCCCAAGTCAAAATTGTTTAGGAAGAGAATCTGATTGGCCTTGCCTGGGTCAATATTTACTCTTATTACAGGATTTCTTAACCTTCGGTACTATTAGCATTTTGTTCTGAATAATTATTCTTTTGTCGATGAGAGTGTGGTGAGGCTCTCCTGTGCCTTGGTAGGATGCTTTTAAAACATTGTCTACAAATATTACAGTGAGTACACGTATTTTAAACAGTAATCTAATCTTACTTTAGGATCCTGCTTCAAATTCTTGTCAAAACATTGCTGTCCTAAAACAGTGTTTCTATTAAATAAGTTAATTTAAGTCTACACTGAGATACTATATTTCCTTTAAGTCTTTGTCAAAGCCCAGAATTTGATAATATTATGCACTGCTTTGCCCATGGAATAGGGATACAAGCACTCACTCACATTGTTCCTGGCACAAGAAATTGTTACAAACTACAGAGAACCAGTTCTCCATGTTGATGATCTTTGTCAAATTTCTTAGGGGTGATTACCCTGTGATTACCACTTCTATGAATTTATACCACAAATAAATTAATGCACATATGCATTATAGTATGAAAGTCACACTAACATTTGAGTGAAAAATGGGCAGGGATAAATGCATAATTCCTAGTATATTCACACATTGTGTCTGGAAGAGTACATAAAAGTAGCAATACCATTTGTTGTCTATGGATGGCTGAAGGATGAAGGTGGGACACAAATAGGAAGAAACCTTTTACTTTATACTCTTTTATATTTTATGAACATTAAACATGAGAGTATCTATAAATTCAAAAATAAATTTAAGAGATTATTAACCTTTGAGGTGATATAATTTCCTACATCTTTTTTCTTTGGTGGCTCACAAAAGGCAATTAGTTTTGCATTTTATATTGAAACAATTTAACAAACATCATAAACTGAGACAACTTAGATGTCTAAATTTTTATCTAACAGTATTAAAAATTTCTACAATATCTAATATTTGTATATTCAAATTTTAATAATATTTCTTTATGTCTTCTATACTTTTCAAATAGCCACCACATTGCTTTCTATATATAATTTCAGACTTTGCAGGAAGAAAGTATTTACCATTTATATAGAGCATTTGAATATTTTTCTTTTTAAATAAGCCATTTATTCTTAAGATCAGTGGAAGTCCAGTTCTGATTTAAATATCATATGACTTTAAGAATGCTGAAAAATAGAAATTTGTCTTATATTAGGTACACTTGGTTTTTAAATGCCTTAGCAATGATAATAGCCCATGCATAGTTGAACTAATGATTAATATAAGAAAAAATATGCACTAAGGGCAAGATACATTGTCATTTTATAGTGAATCTATATCCATAATTCACTTAGTTTGTAGCTCTGAGCCTATATAGAATAGAATAAATACACAGTGCGCTTTTCTTTTGTTTATTTTTCTCATGAATGAATGGTGATGTCACTATTTGGAAAACTACTGAGATACTCAATTAACCTGGAATTCAATTATTATTATTTTGTGCCCATTCAGATTCCCTACTTCCTGTGATGGACAGACTCTGAAATCATAGTTATCATCACCACATCTTTGTTGTTGATATTATTAACCTAAAAATTGCAAAGCAATATAAGAATCAATTATATATGTTTTATTTGAAAGAAATAAAATTAGGCAGTTTACTTAGATACAAACAGATTTACCACAAGGAAGTGAAAATTCATTTTTATGTTGATGATCACCAGAGGTCACAGAATCATCAGTTATTAAAATTACTTAACCACTTCAAGCCTATGCTTCCTATGAGTTGAACACTCACAAGTCTGGCAATGATTTTCTGTGGGTCCCCAGCATCGGCCAGTGCAGGACTTATGGCAACGTCCACCTGCAGAAGAGGAAAACACACATGCACATGATAATCTTTCACTCTTTGACTGGATCTCCTCAAAGGAAATATTTTTGCTCCTTTATGAGGATGTTTATGTCATACTGTAGTTGAAACATAGCTAATAAAATACCTGCTTAAATAACAAAACCTGAATATCAGTTTCATGTGAAGCTGAAATACAATATCTCCATATTCAAAATCCTCTCATCATTTTATTAAAAATGGGGAAATCAATGAATTTGTAAATTTTACCAGCTGGTAAAAAGTAAATATTTATATTAAATAAGTTTTATTTTGATTACTGAACAGTTTTATGCTTATGATCTTATTCTATTTTATATAACTTCTAAAGTTCATGGCTTACAGATACCAAAAGTTATTGAGTTAAATAAATAATTAAGAAGTTAAAGTTTATGAAAACAAAAATACGTTCTAAAAAACACATAACAAACCATCAGAATAAAAGGTTGCATACATAATTTAGATTATATTTAATTGTAGAAAGCCGTGAAGAGGATGTGACCATCAGCTGAACTTTGAGATAGATCTGGGCAATTGGAGAGTCATCCCTTCTCCCTGTCCTTGGAATGCACATCCTGGCTAATATTCTCAAACTAGCAGCTGTCTCAAGGACGCAACCTTGAGAGAGTAAGGCATTGCTGAAACCATCCGGACTATATACATGACAACCCAGTTAAGATCTCCATATAAACTTAACACTCTGGTGGTGGTGTGTGGAAGTCTACTCACCTTGTGACCACTAAAGACAAACCTCATGTACACATATATGGTCCCTTTTTTATTAAACCTGCCAGCTATCCCCTGGAGTTGCCTGCCTCTCTCTTTGATCTCTCCATGCCCTCAAAGTACAAGGCTAATGTGTGAAAATTTCAAGCATTTAAACAGCTAAATTTGCATAATTTCCATTATTTGATATCCTCCTCTAAAATTATTATTACTACCTTTATTTACAAATATTAGCCTCTAGCTATTGTAATGGTGTCTTCCTCTTAAATACCCTTATCCCATGGATATATGTCCCAGCAAATGCACTGTCACACAGAGAAATTCCCACAAGGACTCAATAGAAGAAATTTAGCTAAAGAGATTGTGCATAATGTCTTTTTTTTGAAGTTTGCTTCTGAATTTCAGAGGTTCACTCTACATTTTTGTGGGTACAAGGGTATGGGCTTATTTTTATAATGTAAAGTAGGCATAAAATCTATTAAAGATGAAAGCTTTGCTATAGTATATGTATTAAACCTTTTCTGTTAATTTTCTAATATTAATTGCAAATGGTTACATGCCTATTCAAGACATTTATTTTAACATGTTGCAAAAATTATGGAATAGAGTTCTATCAAATGTCTCCTTCTATCTTTGACCCACAGTTTTTAACTTGAACTTGGAAGTTCTTACAGCTGGGAAGGTCTCTCTCTCTCTCTCTCTCTCTCTCTCTCTCTCCCTCCCTCTCTTTCTCTTTCTCTCTCTCTGTCTCTCTTTCTCTGTCTCTCTGTCTCTCTGTCTCTCTTTCTCTCCTTATGAGACTGATTTAGTAAATATATTAAATTAAATGCTTTCACAATTAAGGAACAGGTTCAGCAGACACACTCTCCCAGGGTGAACCTCAGATCATCCTAACGGTCTACCCTCTGCAAGTGAACAGTACTATTTCCAAGTTAACATAACACCTGGGCTTAATTTCAGTCACCTTCTTAAAAGTGCCCGGATCCTTGCCACAATGGAGTTTATTTAAAGCCATTCTGTTCGTGAAGCGCTGCTGCTGACATCACCAGCATATAATATCCTGTCACTCTGCCATCTGTTTATTTAGATTTGAATGCGTTATAACTGCATAATGCAAGCTCATTCTGGCTGACAGGAAAAGCACTCCATCTGGCCTGAACAATATAACTTTAATCAGTGATAATGATAATTATTATTAAAAACCTACTGGAGTTCTTTTGCACAAAGCTAATAAATCTAAATTGATTTATACTAGCGGAAATTAGAAAGGACTGTGAAATAAAATGGAAAGCAGTGAAAACTTTTCTTGAGTCCAAACATTTTTTATCAGATAGCAGTTAATAGTAATGTATTTCATTAGATGTATTAAAATCCTTTAAATTGCCCACTAAGTGGTCTCTTAACTGAAACTATCTGTAGCAGAGTACAATCTCCTATTTAATCTATAACTCGACTAATTTTGTTTGGGGCTAATAAAACATATAGCTTTATTCACTGTGTACAGAGTACTATCCATTCTGGAAAAAAAGAAAAAAACTTAGTAATGACAGCTTAATACTTTCAGTGGTCCCCCTTTATTGAATTGCATATTTTTTTTTTACATTTTGTATTTGTAGTTTCAATTTACTACCCCAGGACCTACTTACAGATCCAAAAAGAAAAAGAGTATGACTATAAATTTTGAATTTTGTTTATGGTTCTTGACAAAGTATCATGCTAAGGCCCAACTAATAGGGAACTAGTGATATAGTGCCCCCAGCACCACTACACACAAAGTTTAAGTAATTTCACCTTGACTGCTTACATGTCATTATGAGATTTTGTTTGGTAGTTTCCATGTGTCATTCATATTTAAACAGTAATACCTATTACTGTTATAAAAGGAAGCCAGGAAGCCAACAGTCACTTCTTTTCTGTGATTTCACTCAGTCTTATATTCCCGCCACCCCTTTTTGGAAAGCCAAAGGAGGTGATCACGTCTCAGAATGCTATGTCCCCAAATGTGTGGCAGGGCTGTGTATTGAACGTTTTTCCATGAAGGGTCGCTCATTCTGCCCTGTCCTTCATTTCATTATCTCTAGAGCTTTGGCCCTTTTAGAATCTGCCCAGCCATTCAGTTCAGCATTCAGCTTCCAGTCTCTGAGATAATATAGCACTTGTGCTAATACTATTTTCACTGAATTTTTGAAATAAAGCACATGTCAAAATACTTGACCAAAATATCCAACTGGAGATATTTTTGAATTAATGCATTTGCCACATTTTCATGCCTGCAACCTTGTTTTGATTCTTGTATACAATTGGGTAGTGCAGTTTTACGGACTGTTGTATTTACTGTATTTTTAAATTCTGTATTAGCTTTTGGTTTCCAACATTTCTGCTGCATGAGAGTGTTAAAAGATGAGGGAGTAGATAAAAAGTTTCCTTAGTAATTATATATCTAAAATTGTAAATAAAAAACACGAACTTTTTTTTACTTTCCTTCCATCCATCTATCCATAAGTATTTCTTGAGTACCTTCCATGTATGTCTGTGAAGAACTATGTTCAGTATTGGAGTTAAGCTGAAATAAATGTGGTTACTACTCTAATAGAGTTTAGAAATAATTCAGCATTATTTTGAAGGAAAGGGGTTTTGGCTACTCTGTATCTAATATTCATTCTCTATGGGTTTAAGGAAAGAGGCCAATAAATAAGAATTTTAAGAGTCCTAGATCAGGAAAGAAGAGTAGGGCAAAGCCAGGCTGAACTGGAACATTTCCAGCATGACACCCAGTGGACCCAAGTCTGCTACATTCCTTACACAGTGATTTATCTCTGCGACATCCACAATGCAGTCACCTCAGAGTATTTCAGCGGAGGGGTAAGTATGATCTCTAGAAGGTCCCTTATTTGTCTCTTAACAGAAAGACAGATACGTTAACTCTGGCTCAATATCTTATCAAGAGCTTTCTTTCTGTCCTCTAGTCTCAGATACGCAGTCCTTGAAGAGGCCTGATTTCATGAGGAAATAGATTATGCATGTCACTGATATGTTAGTGTGACTTGGTCTTATGAACTACTTCTCTAGTAGTACATTTTTTAAATGAGGACATCAAAAAGAGGGACTAGTCAAATACTAGCCTCTGTCAATGGGAGAATGTTTTGGGGCACTAGGACTTTGCTGGTACAATCCGAACCTGCCTCTTTCCATGACCAAATCTGATTATTTTATTGTTTATTGTAATAATTCTTTTAAAATTATGCGAGAAACCTTTACTGGTAGTGGCTCAGTTAGTTGTGTGTTGTCCCACAAAGTGAAAGGTCACCAGTTCAATTCCTAGCCAGGGCACATGCCTGGGTTGCAGGTTTGGTGGTCAGGTACATACAAGAGGCAACCAGTCGATGTTTCTCTCTCACATTTGATGTTTCTCTTCCTCTCTTTCTCCACCCCACCTTCCCTTATCTCTAAAGATAAATAAATAAAATCTTTAAGAAAAAATAAATACAATTAAAAATAAGACTATATGAGAAAATATGTCACTTTAAAATAAGAATCTGCTTCTCCAACTCAGCTTAGTGATGGCATGATTATTTAAATTAATATTTCTGCTTTCTGTCATTCTGACTCAATCAAAGAGGTAAAATATAAAGTAAAAATTGTAAACAAATATTTCTGTTACTTTAGCAACCATTTAAATCTTTTAAATAAGTGTTGAATTTTTTGCACATCAGCATTATTTTAATTCACAGGCAATCTCTGCTTTGTCAATGCATTATTTATTGTAGAAGTTAGTAGATATGACTAAGTTCATCCTTTATGCTTGTCTAGCAGATGTTACTAAAAATGTAGCTTTGCCTTCTTTTTTTAGCAACTAGAGTCCCCGAGCCACTTTGATATTTATAAGAGTCATAAATCCATGCTAGAAGTTTTGCTTGTTTGTGGAACTGACAGCGGCGATGGGATTTAATTGTACCTCTGGATTGCTTTCTGCAAGTAATATGCCAGGACAGTGGAAGGGTTACAAAATATGAAGTCACCAGTGACCATAAAAGATTAGCTCCTCCAACTACCTCTAGCTAAAGACAATGCAGTTATGTCTCTGGAGTCATTTCACACTATGGCAGTCCTGACCTCTTAAAACTACTTTTAATAGAGAATGAGTGAGAGAATAATATCTTTTTTTTATGACCATATAATTCAAAAGCGGGAAGTAGATCATTTATTGAGAGTCTATTCTAAACCAGTCTCTATATTGGCCAGAAGATAAAAAGATGAGTAAGTAAGTGCCCTGTCCTCCCGGAACATTAAAGTTGCAGGAAATAAGCAGAAAAGTAGCAGATAATTAAGATAAACATAGTATTTGTCAAATACAGGTATACATAAAATGGAGAGCAAGGATTAGAAAAAGGTTCTACAGAAGGGTGGGCATTTCAATTGAACTTGAATGTCTAGTTTGTCCAGTAGAGAAGGGGAGGGAAGGAGAGTTCCAGGCTGAATGATTAACCTAAGCAGTAACACAGAGGCATGGATGCATGAGCCCAGCTTTTTGAAGCTACAATAAATAGGATCCCTTGTGCTGTGTGCAGTTTGAATGGAAATAGCAGCTGTAGTGGGAGCTTACAAAGTGTTCTTGTAAGTCTCCTAAACAGGTTGGAGTTCAGTCTGCAGAACCACTGTGAAGTTGGGCAAGGTTTTTGAGCACTAAAATGACATAATTTGACCTGCAGGGTATAAGAGGGTTTCATTTATGTTTCCCAAAAGCTAGTGTGCACACTTGAGTAACTTGTTCAGTAGTATGATGTAGGTACACACATACATATATCTTTTTTTAATTGATTGATTTGAGAGAGAGAGAGAGACAGAGACAGAGAGAAACAGAGAGAGACAGAGACAGAGGGATTCAATGCTCCACTCATTTATGTATTAACTGGTTGGTGCCCTGACCAGGGATCAATCTGGCCCCTTGGTATATCGGGACGATGCTCTAACCAACTGAGCTACCCAGCAAGGGCTCACAAACCCATATTATGAAAAACAGTACCAGGGATTCTGATGAGGATGGTTTCAAGATAATAAAGCATCTATAAGAAATACCAGTGTGACATATACTTCCAACTTCTGTTAACATCTTGGCCATATTTTAAAGTGATACAATAGTTGTCCCCTTTATCTGCAGTTTCACCTTTTGTGGTTTCAGTTACCCACAAAAGTTAACCATGGTCCAATGATGAAACAGAAAATTACAGAAATAATTCATAAGTTTTAAGTTGCACACCAGTTTGAGTGGCATAATAAAATCTTGTACTATCCTGTTCCACCCTTCCTGGATATTAATTATCCTTTTGTCCAGTATAACAATTCTGTATACACTACCTGCCCATTAGTAACCTAGGAGACATCTCAGTTATCAAATTGGCTGTCACAGTATTGCAATGCTTGTGTTCAAGTAATCCTTGTAATAACATCTAATGCTACATCACAATGCCTATGTCATTCACCTCACTCCATTTAATTATGTAGGTTTTGAATCATTTCACATTATCAAAAGGAGAAGAATGAGTACAAAATAATATTTGAGAGAGAGACAGACAGCATTCATATAAATTTTATTATATTGTTATAATTCTTCTGTTTTATTACTAGTTGTTAATCTCTTACGGTGCTGATTTATAAATTAAACTAAATCAGATTTATGTATGTAGAGATTAAAACATTGTTTATGTAGGGGTAGGTACTACCCACCATTTCAGGTATCCATTCCAGGTATGCGGACGCACACACCTGAGATAAAGCAGGGCTAGTGTACTTTAAGTGTCAGATCTAATAAGAGGCTTCGTAACCAAACTTACAGATTTAAATAGTATAAAATCATGCAGTCTCTCTTTTCCCAGTCTTTTCCTTTAATGTGTGGATATATTTCCATTGAGTTGCATTTCCCCCTGGCAATTTGAAAGCACATATAGCTTTGTTCAATGTTAAATTATTATAAGGCACATATAGTATAGTGAAGTTAAAACATGATTACAACAAATGATATATCAGCAGAGTTTAAAGATATTAATGTAACGTGAAATTGCTCTTTTTTAATCAAATGCCAATATTTCCCTTGTTTTTCTCTGACAGTTCTCACTGCCATGTGTTTATTCACACCCACACTTCTGGTATGTAAACTGACTTTACATTTTCTTCCAATCTTAATTCAACACTTTTATCTTGCCTATGATTTGAAAGTTAATTACTGAATGGAAACTCACTTTTATACATTTTACTAGTCATAAAAATGATGAGCGGGTTTTTCCATTAACGAGAAAGACAAAGTTAAAAATCTATAACTGGAATTTTTCACCTATCCATATATTAAATCAGGAGTTAGTATTTTGAAATGCTTTCAGTAATCCCTGGATTCAAAAGTAAATAGGTACATCAACCTCATTAAACTTAGCTTTTCTACAAGCACCGTTATGTTATTCAGTCAATCTACAGATGAAGGATTGACAGTAGCCTATATAATCATGTAATCAAAAATAATTTTGAACAAAACTGTGAAATGTATCAAATCTAGGCTGCAACACCTCTGCACACCCTTTTCCCAGGAGTTTAACTCTGTACAGCTAACGTGTGAGTACCAGAGGGCTCTCCTGGTACCACCTCAGGTGGCTTACTGACATACAGCTAGTGGACTGACCAGCTTCTCTGGCACACAGAATTCTGCAAAAGTTTGAAAGTACTGAGCTTATGTAGCACATTTTTATTTTTCTGAGTCCTTCTGTAGCTATAAATCAATCTAGAGGAGAAATGATAAGATTGGAAATCTTGTATACAGGTAGGAGGCTGGGCAGGGTAAGGCAGGAAAACCTTCAAAAGTCTTACTTCTTCCAAATCCCTTAACTCATACATCATGGGAACCAGCTGCTCTATTAGCATGTTGAATGTGGAGAGAACTGTTTCTACACACAGATTCAGGTAAAATGGTCAGATTTACATACATTTCAGCTGAGAGGAAAGTTGATAATAATCTATTTAGAACTTAAAATTATTGATTATCACTTACATCTACAGCCTCATATGATCATATGAGTGGGTGACACACTATTTCTCATTGAATGGCTAGATCTGCTAAAATGACCTCTATTATGTTACTGTTCTATATATTCTACACTCCTTCCAGCACACCTTCAAACATTATAGCATAAGTACTATTATTTGTCCCACTTTCAGTAAGAAAACTGAAGTATCCTTAAAGTAGAAACAGGGACTCATTCCTTTGTATCTTATTAACCCTTTTTCACATAGCATATTTGCGTGTCAAAATTTTTTTGTATTTAATGTTGTTGTTATTGTTTCTAAGTGGCATTTACTTTGATTCTATTACTTGCTTAATAAGGTTCAGCAGTAGATGGACCTAAAATAAATGCCAATTACATATAAATACATTTTAGTAAATTGGCATTTATAATTATAATAGGACATTGCAGCCTGAGTTTAAGGAAGATAAAATATTTGAAAATACTATTGAACATGTAACCAATTTACAATTGTGTCATTTACTGCTCTAAGTAGTCATTAAAGTGCTGGTAAAATGAAAAATAATACAAGTTTTTAGTCTGTATTTAGTTTCCTTTATTTATAATTGGTAGAAGGGCAAGAAACAACCTAAGAGATGACTTTCCTCATCAGAAAAATATAGAAGATGATACTTCCTTTATACATTAGGGTTAACTACATGGAATAACATATGTAAGGTACAATGGATTCAAGTGATGTTAATTCCCTTCTCCCTCCCTTACAACATGTATATAAAAATATAAGAGAACAACAAAGAGTCATCGATAGTGATGTGGCAGGCAAATCAAGTAATCTGGAGACAGAGGGTTTATGCAGACAGAGTTTCAATGATTATTAGAGGACCACAGTCAGGAAATAGGCAAAAAGGTGGATGTGACATGTTAGGAACTTTGACAGGCTTGGCAGACAGAGACAGTGGGTCCTAGAGATCTCTGCATGCTTTGGCAAAGTTTGAGAAGCCATAGTCTCAGCAGGAATGTTACTAATAATCCAACACACTGACATCTCTCTCTGCTACTAGAATATCACACTCTTGTATATTTCAGGCTAACGTACATGGAAGGAGAGAAAGGGCGCAGAGAATATTTCAAGGTATGTGTCAGAAACAGAGAGAGGAACCCATGAGTGGAGCGATGCTTTGGATTACTGCAAAGAATTAGCTGTCATTGATGCTGGGGTCTCTGTCCGCTCCATGTCCCTCATCTGCGAGCTCGCTAATCAGAGGTGCAAATGAACCTCTGAGGAAATGCAGCAGCTGCATGTTCCGTGTGTGAGTGGTGTCTTATTCGGGAAGCATAGTTCAACAGCCAAAATTCAACTGAAAGACCTTTACTCCTGTTAAAATGAATTAAATGGGGCCCACAACATTGTCCATGGTCACAGTTCTAAGTCTTTTCCCCCTTTTCTTGCAGAACTCTCTCTCCGAAGCCTTTCATTCACCGCAAGCTACCCCCAAGGGCTCTCTTTCTCTTTTTGTGCCTTCTCCTATCACAAAGCTTTCACCCTCTATCCTCCCCCATTAAATCATTATTACAGCATTGATCAATTTAGCCATCCTCCCTCAACACTTTTTCCCTATCCAGCTTTGTGGTTAAATATTCTCTGCCCATTTTTTATTATGTATCCTGAATGTGCACCGCTACACTCTGGGAAGACTGTGTGTGTGTGTGTGTGTGTGTGTGTAGGTGTGAGAGACAGTTGGTCTAGTGGGCTGGAGAGATCAGGCTAGCTGACACAGAGTGTTTGAGCAGGTGGGAAAGAAAAACCCTGAATATTGCCACATTTGTCATTTTTATCCTGTCAGAGTAGATATTCTTTGAGAAGCAGTGTACCGGTCTGCTTTGCTATGAGCATAAAGAGGTTCCCATGATGTGCATATGCCATGGTCTCCAACAGCAGTCTCTGCTTTCCTCTGTCTTCCACTTGACAGCTCTAAGAATAGATCTGTCTCCACTATGAATTAATAAGAAATGGGTATTATCACGGGAAAATTGAAATGGATGAAATTATGACAAGCTCCTTAAGGATAGGAACCAGTTTTTTTTTTTCCCCACGGTTCCTAACAGTATCCAAAACGCAATAGGCTTCCCAGATCGAATAACCCAACATTTTCTTTACCAAGAGGCCAACATCTCCACACTATGGTGCTGCTAACCCAGCTTCCTCCCCCATGTATAAATAATGAAGGGTCGTGTAATGTCTGTGGCTGGGACTTGATAATTAGATGTGGGGCCATTAATCTTGCAGCCTCTTTTTTACTATATCTGAGATTGAGACTGAGTTTTTGTTATAGATTGCTAGCCTGTAGCAGTCAGTTGGGGAGATGAGACGTCACGGAGACAGATAACAAAGAAAAATAGGTATCAAATTGGAAAAGATTAGGTAGTTCCATGGCACTATATTAAAGAAACTCTTCGGAGGTATAGCAACCAGAAGTCTCAACTTAAGTTCCTACAATTCTTTCACCTGCCAAAGGGACTTAGCTAGCTAGCTAGCTAGCTAGATGGACGGATGGATGGATAGATATTTGCCCTTCTGAGTCCTCACACTTAAAATAAAAACAAGCACATTAGCCAATAGGCACATTTCTAAAATGCCACTGTAGACCTAAGGAATGAAATGTGATTTTAATATTGATGGAGGTTATAAGAAAGTGACCCAAAGGCATTACAGTCAGTAATGAGCCTAAAATGTCTTGGTGTAAAATGTTTTCATAAATTTGCCTTTGAAGTTCATATACAAAAACTAAAATTTAAGAGTAATGGACTTATATTTAAGAACAGAATTCCATCGACAGGTATTTCAATGGAGTTTGTTGTTGGTGTATTACTAGACAGATCTGGAAATTGAGTTATTTACCAAAAAAAAAAAGGAGATAAATTACTCGCAAACCACTGCTAATACATCTATTATATTCCATCACAATACAATTTGAGCCTAAATATCAGCCCTACTACTATCATTCTGCCCCAGAAAATCGTTTTCTAAAAAAACATTATTGGTATTATAACCAATACAAATCCTTCAGATAAAATCAAAGTACTTATCAACTAGCATATTAAAGATTTAACCATAGCTGAGATATAACATGATTTTATCTCATAGCAGGCACTGTTATAGCAATTTATTTCCTGAGACAACCTTGGGAGAAACATAATACTACAGATGAGAAAGCTGAGGCAGAAAAGTTTAATAATTCGTCCAAGGTAACATAATAAGTAATAGGCCTGAGGTAGCCCTTAGGTCGGAGTCCAGAAATATTGGCTCCAGAATCCATACTCTTAATCAATATATAATCAAGCATCTAATTTCAGCTAATTTATGTTAATAGATATAAGATTATAGCAGTCATGGGGGACAAAGGAGGACAGAGCACAGAAAAAAGATTAAAATCACTAGAAAGACAAACTTTATCTATGTCACAATTGGCCTGGTTTCTGATAGGCTAAGTGCAAACACTGAGGGAAATTCAATGATTTTAGGAGTTCCAGAAACCATTAGGCAAGAAATTTGAGTAAGATTAATAACCCAGACACTTATTCAAAGTCACTTAGGGAGGGACTTGCATGGAGTTATTAAGATGATTTTAGGTCACTTGCCAGGATCTTTGATTTGTACATAGGGAATGAGCAGCATTTAGCAGACGGCTTCAAGGGGCAGGGCAGAGAGGACTGTATATGGGTGCCAAGAGCACTAAAAATATCTTCTTTTACATCCTGATTTCCATGTTCACAAAATTGTAGGTGTATTTGCTTATAAATTGTGATCTGAAGCTGAGAAGCAGCTTATTGCAACCCCCAGCTTTAGGATAGGTTACATGATAAAAAGTGTCTTTATAGGCAGAGCAGATCCGCAACTACAAACACTAGAAATAACAGCTAATATTTATTGAGCACTTACTATGTGGCAGGCACTATTTAAAAGAATTTCACACATTACCGAAATTCAGTCCAATATGAAAAAAATGAAGGATAAAGGACCTAAATGAAGGATAATTACAGTTAGAAATTTCTGGAGTCAAGATTCAAATTCATGTAGAGCCACAGGCTTGCACTCACCCACTAGGCTACTCTTTAAGGCAGAGGAGTAAAGGAACAAGTGTGCCAAAAACTGAAGATTCAGTGGGGTTTGCCCTAGAATAGGGTCAGGTGAAAGGTTTTAGTAGGAAGGAAAAAAAGAGGGGAGAGGAAGAACAATGGTATATAATTTTTCTCTCTTTATGATTACCCATTTAAATACCTTTTTAAAAAAATAATTTATTTATTTATTTGTTTATTTTTAGAGAGAGGGGAAAGGAGAAAGAGAGGGAGAGAAACATCACTGTGTGGTTGCCTCTCACTTGTGCCCCCAACTGGGGACGTGATGTACAAGCTAGTCATGTGCCCTGGCTGGGAATCGAACCAGTGACACTTGGTTCGCAAGCCGACGCCCATTTACTTTTAAAATAACATGTATTTATACTCTTAGTTTAAATCAATTTACTATTGATGAAACAATATTTGGGGCTTTTTTCCTCCTCAGATAAAATTCCTGGGCCCACTGTATGGGTAAACAGAAATCATGTATTATTTTATAAGTTTACATAACCACATAATATTAATTTACTTTTCTCTATGAAATCAAACCAGGCAGATGTCTGTCCATTACACAGCTACAATGGCCTGGTAGACATGTGTTTATTCCACTAAAAATCTAGTCACTGGAATATTTGATATTTAAAATTATACAACATAACAAAATTTAGAAATGAAGAAGTTAAGCTTACCGAATATTCCATTGTTTTTAAAAACTTTTAGTTTTATCATTGTAATTTTTCCTGTATGTATTTTTTACTCTGAAACAATATACTTTGGCATATGGTGATTCATAATAGTTAACAATTAACAAAGTAGTAACAGTGGCATATAGTTAACTAGTTAAACTACCTAAATCAAAATCTTTATGTACTAAAGTGTGAGGAAATAGATGAATAAAAGTGGCTGAGCAAGACACTTAATTTCCAGATGACTTTTCCTTTGCACACTTCCGAACCGAGTTTTTTTCTTCTTTTTTTTGCTTTTATATATTTTTCTTACATATACTTAATGGAGAACTTTAAAAGAAATGTCACCGCATATTTCCTTACCATTTTTCTTCCCTGCTTAGAAAGAGCACCTACAATTGCCAAAAGAATCACCTCTAAATAGAACATAATTTGTTCTTGCCAGGCAGCAAAGAATTAAATAAAAGTTGCGTGCGGCTGCCTGCAACAACCTAGACTGGAAAGATTGTTAAGTGGGTTAGCAGCTTGATCTCCTCGTTCTTTTTTCTCCCGCTCCCTGTAGAGATGCCAGCTCCCTGCCCCAGCTCTCCGGTGGAACCAGCAATCTCTGCTCATTTCTGCTCCAAACTCTGAGATAAAAGTGGCTCAGCGAGAGGACACCCAGAGGAGAGAGACAGCGCATGTATAACTTAATCTTGGCAAATGCGATAAGGGGAACTGAAATACACACTTTTCAGTTACTTGTAAACATCTTCTTTGTACCTCAAAGTTTCCCCTAAGTGATGAGAAATTAGAGAAGGAAAAGAAAATAATAAGTTCTTTAAATTCTACCGAATTGTGCAACTGATTTCCATGAAACCACTTTCATTAGTAAATGGGAATCGACATGGAATACATATATGAGTGATGTTGACCAAACAGAACAGAGGCACAGCCGTAATCACTCGGAACCCAGGATAGAGTGAACAGATCAAAGTAGATGGTTAATACTTAATGGATTCAGTATGATTTTCATTCAGTTTCACATAGTTACTTGATACGTCAAACATGCAATCAGGGTTTCACACTTTGAAAAATCACCTTTGGAATTCTTTGTGAATCTCTTCTACATGTTTTGGGTATTTGTTACTTGAGTTAATATGAGTTATATTTGGTTTGGATGAGTATTTTTTTTTTTTTTTTGAAAACTCAAGTCTGTTTTTATCAACTTAACGTTTCAACCCCTATACTTAATTCTTTCCGGCTTAGAATTACTTGCAACTCCTTATATCACAGGATGACTCAAAACTATATAGGAGTACACTTTTGTGTGTGAAAAAAGGGAATTAAAAAAGGTTGAAGATAGCCATGTGTGTTACTAATAATTATTGATTTATATTAAAATTATTGTGGAAAACACACATAACATAAAATTTACCATCTCAATAATTTTTAAATGTACAGTATAGTGGTATTAAATATATTCACATTGTTCAGCCACATTTATGCCTATAAGTCTGTTCATCTTGTAAAACTGAAATAATATACTCATTAAACAACACTCATTCTTCCCTCTCCCCAGCCCTTGGTAAGCACCAGTATATTTTCTGCCTTTATGATTTTGACTACACTAAATACTATATATATAAAACCAGACAAATTTTTTCTTTATAACTTGCTTACTTTATTTAGCATAATGTCCTCACTGTTTGTTCACATTGTAGCATATGTCAGAATTTGCTTCTCTTTTAAGGCAGAATGATATCCCAGTGTATGTAAATTCCATATTTTGCTTGTCCATTCATCTATCCATAAATTTCAGAATGACTTATCTTTTACTAAATTGCATTGATTAGATTTCTCTTGGTTGTCATGAAATTTAAACAGAGTGTGTAGTTCTTGTTACTTTCTCTCCAATATGATAAATGTCATTCAGTTTAAAAATTTTCCATTTCTAAAAACTCACCATTTCAAAAAATGTTAGGTATTACTAGTTTAAAAAAAAACACAAAAACTCTGATTATTCTGATTGCATGGCCTTTCTTCATTCTGTCTGAACAGTGTGAAAAAAGCCTTTTTCATTATATCAGCAACTTTTAGTTAAGTAATAATACCTTTTTTGCAATCAAAAGTCCCATAGTGAAAGGTTTGTTAAAAATTACTTTAAAGTAAGTTTCAGAGAAACAATAAAATCTGAAGGCTGCCCTACACTGGATAATTTGAACCCCAGAGATCTGCTATTTCATGAAACTTTGACCTTTTCAACCATTCACTTGAAGACAGCAAGTCGTTATTCTAAAAATTGCAAGTTGTCAAGGCTCTCAGCAACCCCAAATGAAGCTCTTAATACCTACCTTATGGAAGTTCTATAAGAATTGGAAATAGGGTTTTAAAGGGCCTGGGATACAGCGGGCCTAGAAGGTCATAGGTACTTAAAGCATTGCTATTGTTATTGTTGAAATTAGTAACAGAAGTTTCACATAACAACAGAGAGCCACATACTCTATACAAGGGGGCTCCTGTATTTGACTCCCGTATTTGGTATTTGCTCATTTTCAGCAAGCTCATACATTGTATGCCATTTTGAATCAGCATAAATAGGCTTTGCTAGTCATTATCTTTGGACATAAAGAACTTTGTCCTTTAGTAATGTTAGACCATAATACACAACACCTCTGCTGTCACTTGATGTAAAAATAATTTTCCTTCTAACAAGCTGTGGTCATAAAGATTTGTTTGAAGGTAAAAAAAAAATGATCATTGTAAGAGCTAGAGCAGCATGCTTGTGGGATACTCAGTGTACTCTGAGAGGGAACATTTCTGTAAGACTTTTACTCAAAAAGAGGCAATGCCTATCCATTACTCTTGCAGAAATCTTGAGTGCAAGACTTCCACATGAATACAGAAGCTAAGTATACTACTTAATAATTTAAATTTTTAAAAAAGTTAGCAGAATATGACCCTGAAGAGTCAGAATCTTTTAGTAAAACTGTTATTTCTTAAAGAGGTTGTTCTGTCCTGAGTTGTGTGGCGGTGTGTGTCTGCGTGTGCATATGTGTGCCTTACTCAGCATTTGCTCCACAGGAGACTAAGGTCCCCAGTCTGTTCATACCATGTATGATGTGTAGGCTTAATTTTCTCTTTGCATCATTATAGAGATAAACGATAAGCACTGGGCAGGGCGAAGCACGGCATGACCTCCACAGGGCTGTTGATGTTCATATGTGGCAGGAGTGTACACAGACTACTGTCAGATTTTCTAGAATTTTCATAGCTGGTTGTTAAATACAGCCATTACAAAATGTTGAAGTACCTTAATTTCCAATTAAATTTTAATTAAACACAGATAATATATACTTAAAATGCATCATTTCCTGATTTGTTTCCTGTGTTTTACTATTATCTGTACAATTGAGTTTATTTACATCTTTTGGATCTGTGTGGCAGAAATATTACATAATGACATACTAATCGCACTCTCCCAAAATTCACATTGGTTGCTCAAAATGGACAATAAAAGAAATGTTTACACCATGGAAATAAGCAAGCTCAAAATTAGTGTGTTTTCCACCTATTTTTTTAAGAGTGGTCATTATATACTTAATCACATACCACTGACATGTGTTATAATTTAAGATTGAACAAACAGTGCTTTGGGAAATGCACTGTTGAAACTTTTCTAAGGGAGGCACAATATACTCTGTGCCAGCAAAGGGCATTTCCTTATGTAACAAATTGATGTTTCCACTAATTCAGAAACAGAAAATGAAATGAGCCCTCACCTGGAGTAGAGGTTAAAAGCCTAGTGGAAAATAAAGGAGTTGCCACATAAGGTTTGGAAATGGTCCAAGGGTCCTTAGTGGTGAGGAGCATCCTCACCTACAACAAATGAGCAGGGACACAGATGAGCTGGGCCTCTCTGCTGCCTCCTTCCCTTAACCATTCTTATTAGCAAAGCCATGTTAATAAACAGTCTGAGCTGTGCTTTGAAGAAACGAGGGGACGGTGGGTCCGAAAGCAGTTGAGGGTGTGTCCAGCACAGCAGAGAGTTTACTGGAGTCATTGTCACCAGAGGCTGGGTTGGCAGAAAGGAGAAAAGACCAAAGAGAAGAGAGAGACTGGAGAACTCATTCCAGACTTTAGGTGATTTATATGCAAACGGGAAATGCAAACTAAGTTATAATCACAAACTGTTGAGGCCAATATGTCTATATGTAATTATGTGTATACACATTTATATAAATATATTCATATATGTATTTATTATATATAAATGAATTCTAGGAAAATCCTCTGATGAATCTAGTCTCCCAGGCCCTCTAGATATGGGTCAGGTTCAAGTTCTTATTCTCTCATTAAGAACACTAAAAAGACAGCAGAGCTGCCACTTGATCTTATATTTTGAAATACATTCCTAGATTCTATTAGTTCTAGTTGCTATTAATAGTTTATTTAAAATAATTGCAACTGAATATCTAAGAGATCTTTAGTTCTTTTGATTTTGTTTTATTATTGAGGTTCATGAAGAATCTATTTGTATTTTACAGGTCTTTTCAGTAAGCTATCATTTGAACTGATAAGGATTCATTTATCTTTTCAATCTTTTCACATTTTTCTATTTCCCTAATGTCAGCTTTTATTAAAAAATATTTTAAAAAGAGTATGCATGATTTGACTCTATATTTGTACTTATGTAAAGTTGTGTATACTATCAACTGAATTATGTAAAATTGTATATATATCAACTGAAACTGTACTGAAATGCATTTGTGTGTATTTTCTTGTTACTTTTTTTACTCTTCTATGAAAGTTCAAACTTAGAAGTGTGCTTCTATTTTATGCAAATATATTAATATTGAACAAGTAACAGCATTGGTAAAATTTTTAAAAATCAGGTTTAACACTACTCTATTCTGAGACAATTATTTTAGAGCTCAAGAAAGTTCTCTATATGAGACAAAACACGCAATATTAGCAAGGAGTGGGCAGTTATTAAGATATATGAGTCATTAAATGAAAATATTGTTTTAAGTTTTTCTAATATATTTAACTCAGACAGAACATCTGGTTTAAACAAATAATTGCTCCTGAAACTATGTTTGTTAGCATAATGCTCTTTAATGGATTTGCCACTTCCCACACATTCCCACTTTTGTCATTAGCTGGTTTTGTGTTTTAGAAAGCAATTGAGAATTAACGGTACATCTGGTACAAGCTAAAGAAAAGACTGTAGGATCTAGAGCACCTGAAGTTTGTTCCTTTCAGCGTCTCCATAATATCAAGTTTTGTAATTCCCTTCCTTCATAAAGCTGAATAAGGTTCCATTCTTTTATACAGTCATTCATTGATGAACATTTGGGGAACTTCTACTTCTTATTTAATAAGGCCACTACGAATATAGGTGTGCAAATATCTCTGAGGTCCCACTTTTATTTTTTCATATATAGCAAGAAGTGAGATTGTTGGATTATGTGGTAGTTCTATTTTTAGGTTTTGAGTAACCACCACACCATTTTCCATAGAAATTGCACTATTTTGCAATTTTATCAAAACTACACAAGGATGTCAATTTCCCAACATCTTCATCAACACTCGTTATTTTATTCTGATAGTAGTCATTCTGGTTGGTATGAGGTGATCTTTCATGGTTTTCATTTGCATCTCTCTGATAATTAGTAATGTTGACCGTCTTTTTTATAAGCTTATTGGCTATCTGTATATCATCTTTGGATAAATGTCTATTCAAGTCCTTTGGCAATTTCTCAATCAGGTTGCTTTTTTGTTGTTGTTTTAAATGTTGTTAAGTCATAGGACTTCTCTACATAGTCTGAACATTAATCTCTTATCAGATATACAATTTATAAATATTTTCTCCCATTCTGTAAGTTACCTTTTTACTCCTTGATTGTATCACTTGATGCACATGAGTTTTAAGTTGGATGTAGACCCATTTATTTTTATTTTTGTTTATGTTTGTGCTTTTGGTGTCATATCCAAGAATCATTACCAAATTAAATGTCATGAAGCTATTCCTCTATTTTTCCTTCTATCAAATTTACAATTTGGGGGCTTATAGTTAGGTATTTTATCCATTTTGCATTAACTTTTTAATATAATGCAAGATAAATGTCTAATCTTGTGACTATCCAGTTTTCCCAATACTGTTTGTTAAAGTAACTGTCCTTTTAAAATAGTATTAATGCCTACTACTGCTTCAAAACTCCACTATTTATCAATTCTACTCTTACACTTTTTTATTTAATGCACTACTAAAGAAGTATATTACCATATCATATATTTACTTTTTAAGTATGTTGATAAATATATTTTATTATAATTTATTTTTCTTGTAATCCTTTGTAGTACCTTTCATATATTTATTAATTTTATGAATTTATAATATAAAATTTTTATTTTTGTAAAATGTTATTTATTTAAAATATTACGAGAAGGGTACTATGGGTCTCATTAGACTTCTGCAAGGATCTGTAGCCTCAGAAATATTAAGAATTCAGAATTTTTTTTTCTGGTAACTTAGGCAACAGAGGAAGTCTTGAACTAGAGCAATATAAATAACATCTATGGAAAAGCAAGAACTAAGCAAATTCAGCATGACTTAATGATTAAATAAATGCACAGACCAAGGAAAAATGAAGTCAATGATGACTATCCAATTTTTAACTTAGGTGACTGAGTGACTGGTGGTGTGTGGCTCTGGCAGTCATTACTGTAGGAGCTGCATTTAAAACCATGAGATTGTGGGAGAAGGGGTGGGCTGGGGGGTGGGCAACGGGGAAAAAAATGGGACAACTATAATTGAAAAACCAAAAAATAAAAATTAAAAAATAATAAAACCATGAGAGTGCTTGTGATTACCGATGGGGAGAAAGTACAGGAAGAATCTGAGAAAGGATAAAACCGTAGGTAATCACTATTCCGACCAGCCAATTCATTACCACCAATGATGGTGTCATCTACTATATATAATGAGTCAGCAAATAGAACTAATACATAAAGAACAAAACTTTGATAAGTAATCAGTAGTTAACTTGTAAAGGACCATTCATTATGACTCTACTTTGCATTTAAAATTTGCTTGCCTGAAATTATTTGCAGGAAAAGAAATGTAGCTCTAGTTGCCTAATTATAGGCATGGCTGTCCAAATTTGCCCTGAAAAGAATAACACAAAGAGATTCCATCTGTGAAAGTGTAGCAAACCCCTCAGACCTTTTTTCTTCCATCCTGCAAGCCTCGTGGACACACTTCCTTCGTCCTTCTAGCATGGGCTTTATTTTTGTCATATCTCATTCACACATAACAAGGCTAGTCACTCTAACCAGCAGCCAGTCAGTGGGCCTTTCCTCTTATTAAATCATGATGCATTTTCCACACATAATGTACCACAGTATAAGCAGACTGAAAATGGAAGCCATTTCTGAAGCATATCATTTGCCTTGTTAATGTGAATAGATTCAATCTTTTATTCTCATGTAATTTTACAAAGGTAGGTAACTTGAACCCTGTCAAGATAAAAAATCACATCCAAATTTCTGCGTAAAAGCAATGGGAAAATTATGTTACTCTACTTTAAAAAAAATTCAGCAGTTCATTGAAAACATGGCTCTTAGATTGAATCAAATATATTCATATTTCCCCATTAAATTCTTAGGACCATGGTGAAACTTAATTGTTCCTTGGAATTCAATTTCCTATAAAGTGTCATAATACAATCAGTACAATTTCAAATAATTATTGAACTGTGTGAAGACAGTTATGATTTCATGTGAGAAATACATAATAATAAATGAGAAATATAAAATGCAGGTTAACACTTGATAAAGGTTCTGTTCTCATACAAACTTCAGTAATAAATGTGGGGACAACATAGTCTGCGTTATGAAAATGGCTCATATTTCTGGAAGAATAATTTTCAAAAGTTTTAATGATTTGATTATTAGTTGCTTGTCATTTAATCATATTAAAAACTTTGAGTCTGATAAATTATCTGTGGTAGAAATAATACACTTTAAGAGTGGAAAATTAGGTTATTTATTAGGCTAAAACCAGAACATAACATGTACTTCTTCTATATAAAATCCATATTTCTCTATTCTAATTATAGTGTTTGGAATTGTCATGAAGGTTTTAGGGGCAAATGAAGGCTTAGGAATTCTCACATGTTCTGTATTTTTTATTTTTTATCTAAAAATATTAGAATACATAAGAAGTCACATTATTGTTCTGTAATTTTGTCAGTGGCATATGGGTCCCAAAGAGCTGAAGCAGTAGTTGGACACCAGCCTTAAGTTTATGGACAATGAGGCATATATTTAGATATTGAAAATATGGTACCATAATTTAGTGTTATTGAAAGGGATCATGTTATGAAAATGATAATTTGTAATGGGAAGTATCACTCTATAAAGAGACTTAATTAAAAGTAAAGGTTTGCTCTGTCATATACCACTGAACATTTCAGCAGATGCAATCAAAATTCAAAATAGAATAATAACAAAAAATGGAATGATAATAAAGCTGTTCATCTTACAAGAGCTAGAAGGACATTTTGAGACATTAAAAAGGATAATACTACTCACATCCTGAGCTACCATTTGTTGACACCAGAGTCAAGTTGGAAGGCCATGGATTCCGAACAATATCTTGCCAATGAATTGTATCTGCGTAACAAAGAAATTTGTTCTGGTCTACATAGACTCCACCATTTAGGATTTCTGTATTAAAACAAACAAAAAGGGGGATTTGTTGTCAAACTTTTTGTTGATGAAAAGGTAGTCAGTAAAAATTATATACTCTTAAAATATTTTCATTGTTAGAGTTACTTGGTTAATAGCCAGAATATCTTTTAAAATGTCTTTCACTAAGTCATATATAAGTCAAATGGCAGGAATTTGAAAAGATTAAACAATGCAAAGTAAAACAATCACTCATGACCCAAACACTCTGAGAGAAAACATTCTTAACGTTTTAATATAGATGTTATCAGTCTCTTTTCTGTTCTTTTCTCCTGAAATTGAAGTAATATTGCATATATTTTATAACATGCTAATTACAATATTAAATGGTGAGTAGTTATTGATAATTAAATATAATTCTACATTATTTCTAATAAGAATACAATATTCCAGAGTACAAATTAAATAGTACTTATTTAATCAATTTCCTCTTGTTTGTCACTTAACTTGTTTATCTCGGATTAGTTCTTTAAAATAAATTTCCACAAATGACATTATAAAGTCATACAGTATGAATATTTTTAGTATATTTTAAGACTTTTGGTCCAAGTTGTCAAATTTCCCATAAGAAAAATTGTTTTAGTCAATGTTACATTGACTGGAGTCAGTAGGTAAATAGGGAAGCTGAAATTAATGAATGCTTCAATCACAATAACGTTGTCTCAAATGGAGCCAATAAAATTAGCAATTATTCTTTAAAAACAACACAATGCAAGACAGAATAAAAATCCTGTGGTTCATTGGAACAGTGGCATGGCCATGGGATAAAATGCACTAATGCCAATTTTTACTTGTTTTACTATTTCACAACACTTGCCTTGATCAGGTAACTTGTTTCCCTGAACAATGGTTGATCACATACATTGATTCTCTTTCAGTCAGCTTTAAGTTATCCAAAAAAGCAATAACTAATATTATCTGAGGAAATTAGTTAGAAACATACTTTGTACCTTCCTGCTCAAAATCTAACACATTTCCCTCTCTTGTTTAATAAAAATTCAAATTGAAGAGAAATCATATATCAGGCTATAAAGCATTCCATTACAAGTACCAAAATCCCAATAAATAGCAGTTTAAATACACAGAGGGTGACTTCTCACATAATAAGAAACCTATAGACTTCCGGCCAAGATGGAGGCTTAGACGGACACGCTAGGTCTCCCTCTACAACTAGAGAGGAATACAACTACTTCAAAACAAAGGATAACTAGAAATTCCAGAAAATAAAACTACACGGAAGCCCAACATATGAAGTTATAAACCAGCGGTGCCATTTGGGCAGGTAAGAGTTAAAGAAGGCAAAGCTGTTTGCGGAGCGGCGGGCGGGGCGGCGAAAAATCCCGGAGGCAATCAAGCCCCTGGCGTGCGCGACTCCAATCAAGCCCCTGGCTTGCCCGACTCCGGCGCTGGGGAGCAGCCGCAGCATCGCCTTGAACAGTGAGGCCCAGGGGGGCGGGAGGACGGATCCCGGTCTCCTAGCTGAATAACTGTGTGAATCCATCTTGGACCCCCGCCCCCAAAGAAAGCACCACAGGGCTGCGAAATAGGTCACAGACAGGCACTGGTCGCTAATTTGTGATGCGTACACAGGCACCGCCCCGGACAGCCAGCCCAGGAAAACAAAACGCATCTGTCAAAATGTGGCAGACAAATATAGAGATCCCGGTGGCACAACTCACCAGACAGCAGATAGAGAACCTGACAGATGAACAGATAAGAAACCTGTCAGAGGCTCAGTTCTGGGCCATTGTTATCAGGTGGCTTACAGAATTCACAAAAGAGCAGGAAAAAGATATGAAAGAAGCGAAAAACTTTCATAACGAAAGGAACAAAACCACATACGAGACAGATGGTGAGGAATCCAGAGTTCATTTCAACAAACTGGAATATGGAGAAGGAACAAGCAGTCAACCAATGCAGAGAGAGGAAATGGGAAGCAACAATGAGAGGATCAGAAACCTCTGGGACAGCTATAAAAGGCCCAACATAAGAATCATAGGTTTGCCAGAGAATGAGGAAGATGAACTAGAACTTGAAAAATTGAGTGAAAATATAATAAAGGAGAACTTCCCAGACTTGGGGAAGGGAATAGGCATGCAGGTCCAGGAAGCAAGGAGAGTTCCCAAGAGACTGGACCCAGGGAGAACCACTCCAAGACACATTATAATCAAAATGTCAAAAATTAAGGATAAAGAGAGAATCTTAAAAGCAGCAAGAGAGAAGAAAAGAATTATGTACAAAGGGGTCCCAATTAGACTATCAGCTGACTTCTCAAGGGAAACACTACAGGCAAGAAGGGACTGGCAAGAAATATTCAAAGTAATGAAAATCCAAAACCTACAACCACGAATACTCTATCCAGCGAAATTGTCATTCAGAATAGAAGGACAGAGAAAGTGTTTCCAGGACAAAATAAAACTGAAAGAGTTCATTAGATCCAAACCACTGTTATATGAGATGTTAAAGGGACTGGTTTAAAAAACAGAAGCTAAGGAGATGAAACAAAGGAAACGAAACAGGCAACGAGAGTGGAAAAGGAACTGTGGGTACGGGAAGCATAGTGGGGGGAGGTCAACAGGGAGGGGGAGTGGGGAGAGGGAGGGAGATGATATAGGAATTGGGGATCATGGTAGGAGGGAATGGAATAGACGGAGAGAGATTGGGAGGAACTGTATGCACAACTAATGGACATAATCTAAAAGGGGGGGACAACTGGAGGGAGGGGGGCCACCGGGTGGAGGGGAGCAGAGGGAAGGGAAATTGGCACAAATGTAATATTTTAATCAATAAAACACATTAACTCTGAAAAAAAAAAAAAAAAAAAAGAAACCTATAGATGCCTGTTGCAAATATTAGTTTAGCTGCTCCACAGTACCCATGACCTGTCTTGTGTGTTGGCTTTATTCTCTCCAATCACAAGATGGCTGCCACACCTAAGGTGTTAGTCTGAATTCATGGTATGTTTAGAAAGAAGAGCAAACAATACACTTCCTCCAAGTAAGGCTCTTACTGTATATTTGGGAAGACAAGCTTTTCTCTTCAGGGATTAAGTCTGCACTTCATTGGCCAGAACAGTATCTCATAGCCATTGTTACTGCAAGAGAGGCTGAGGAAGCAAGTATTTAGGGAGACATATTGCTACTTGAACAAAACCCAAACAAGCACGCATGTTAGGGAAGAGGAAGAACATAGAATTTGGGAAGGCAAACAACTCTGTCTCGCATGGTGACCTTCAGAGGATCATCTCTTCTGTGCAGTGTCCCAAGCTAAATTTTTATGAGTCAGCTAAAATGAAAAAAGGGACATAAAATATGAAAGGAACATGTGCCATCAAGAAAAGGATTATTTGTGGAAGTGATACTGGTGGGCATATCTAAACCTCCTTACTGTGTTGCATGTATAAAATCCTCCAGATTGATTTTGACATTGCAGGGCTTTCTACATTTAAAATCACTTGTATTTCTATCATTAATCCTTTCACTGTCTATTGGCTACACTTTCTCAAGTGAGAAAAAATAAAGAAACAAAATAAATCAGATAATCTTTCTATTTCTAAAACTCAGTTCATTATTTTTCATAACCTAACGATACAACCTTCATCAAAGCAGAAGGGAGATGTAAGATGTAAGAATGATTGTGAAAATGAATTTCTACATTAATGTTTGGCATTACGTTCTATCTAAGAAATGTGACTATCTCATACTAATAGCTTTCTCATGAGACATTAGATGATACTCCTCTTCTATAGGAACAATTCTTCATTAGGTGACAAAGAAAGGAGATTTTAACTGCTATCCAGGAAATAAAGGTTATTTTTCAGTCTAAATTTGGAAAGTTCTATTTTTAAAAAAATTGAAGAGAAGAGGTAATAGCTCAAACATTGTAGAAAGAGTCTATATTTTTCAGGAGTCACATTTTAATTCAAATAGTTTATATTGAAGGAACACAGTATCCATCTCTAACTTCAAATATGATCAGATCATATTATACTGAATAATAATCTCATCAAATCCCTTTCTTCAACAATATTAATCTGCTACCAATGTTTACATTTGTTTCTTAGAAATACTCTATTTGAGAGATTGGTTTATACTTCAGAGGAATTTAGAAAGGAGGCAATAATAATTCAAGTATAATCTTACATGTCAAAATTTCGAATTAAGACTACAATCAGGATGCTTTTGTCATCCTAAATTCAAAACCCAGCATCTGCTAGCAATTCTGGTTGGGAGGATTTATAAATGTTTTTTATTTAATAATATATAGTTTATTCATGTATGTGTGTGTTCTTTTTTTCCTGAAAATATACTTTTTTCTTTTATGTTTGGCTGAGAATTTATTCTTTGTTGAATGTCAAACCCCACAATCAGAAAATGTACCCACAATAAAAAAATGTGTATTTTATTGATTTGTAAGAAAGTTTTAATGTACATGGTATCTTAAATTTTCTTTTGATCATATTTTAAAAAGATTTTATTTATTAAGTTTTAGAGAGAGGGGAAAGGAGGGTGAGAGAGTAGAAGAAATACATACATGTGAGAGAGAAACAATCAATTGCCTCTCATGCATGCCCCCAACCAGGGACTGAATCCACAACCCAGGCATGTGCCCTGACAGGCAATTGAACCAGACAGCTTTCGCTTTGTGGAATAATGCCCAACCAACTCAGTCACACTGGTCAGGGCTTCTTTTGATCATCTCAATTACCTAATTATGTCAGGATATAATTTTAAAATTGCATTTATTGATATGTATAGTTTATATTGATTTTATAACTTTATATGATTTTTAAATAATAATTTAATATGTTTTGTGGGGGAATACTGTTAGATTTATTTCTGAAATAGGAAGTTATAAGAAAAGGTATTGACCTATAAGAATGTAGTTATCACAGGTTATTTACTTGACAAAAGGGATACCTAAAGTTCTGCTTGTGTTGACTATAGAGGGTTGATTACGGTTTTTGATTGGAAAGATAAATAAAAATTAGGGAAAGAGAAAAGTTTGGTAAAATATTTATCTAAGAATACACCAAAAAAACCTGTCTATACTTTGATCTATCTTTGTTAACACAAGGACAGCAGAGCTTTCCATAGTATTATTAAAGTTTTATCAAAAGGTACCTCAGAGAAGGAAAACTCTGACTCCAAAAAACCTCCGCTGCCTTGCGGCATACCTCTTCAGGGGAAAGGCTAAGGGAGTAAACCCCGACAGAAAATCCGGAGCCGGAGTCCCTAAGGCGGTTCGACGTTGTAGTCAACACCGGCAACTCCTGCAGCGCACCTGAAGCCAAGCTGTATTGACTCTGTCTTTCCCTTGGGCCCTTCAGCTGCGAAGAGAGGGGGGGTCTGCTGCATGGGCAACAGCGGACCCTCCATATCACCCTGCCCAGGCTCTGTAGCTTCAGCTTCGCTGGAGAGGACACTCCAGCGTCATCGCAAGATGTCGATTCAACACGGGAGGAGACAGATACCGTGTCACTCCTGAGTCGGACTGCACAACCATTCTCGGCGGTGCAGATAGATTCTTAAGAAGCTACACCATCGTCTCTCGAGACGGACGGCTGCCGACGACGACGACGACGATTGAAAGGTACCACTTGTGTTAATCTGAGTTTCCCTCTCACTATCATTAAATCAAATGATTAATAATTAAATTTTAAAACCATGACAAAAATGACAGTTTATAATCTTAAGCAGGACAGAAAATGAGGCATAAATTTAACTGATATTCAAATAAAGATGCATAAATCTAGAAGAGTGAAAAAACTCAAAAGAAGTTAAATAAGCAAATAAGCTCAAGATAATCTTATTTCATTGCATTTCACTTCCATTGTAGACAATATATCAGAGTAAATTAAGAGAAACATAATTAGATTATTGGCAATTAGAACAATTGGCAGAATAAAGCTACTATGAATTTTCTCATATTATACAAAAATATTTCCAGCAAGTTCACAAAGTAGTACTGTGTCTTTTGATAAATGTCACAATTAAATATAATCGTCGTCGTCAGCCGTCCGTCTCGAGGGACGATGGTGTAGCTTCTTAAGAGTCTATCTGCACTGCGGAGAATGGTTGTGCAGTCCGACTCGGGAGTGACACGGTATCTGTCTCCTCCCGTGTTGA